>NC_091468.1:39606927-40943177 GCF_027789765.1 Dendropsophus ebraccatus
TATGAGCTGTAGTGTGATGGCCTTTATTGAGGCTGAGAGGCCTGGCAGGTGGGTACCATGTATATGGTTTTACATAGAGGGAAAATTGCATAGCCATGTATACCTGATGGATACTCTATATGGGGACTGAGCACCTTAAAGAATTTGGTTGCTGCATAAGTGCCGATCACAGATCTGTGAACTACAGTGCTAATCCAGTTACAGATAGTACGGTTTGCTGTTTTTTTAACTGATGGGTATTTTTCTATTCGGCTCAAATCCTGCCACATAAATGTAAACCAGAAGGAAACCCAAGGGACATATGTCCCTCCCCTGACTTCCCCCGACTATTAACTGTGTAACATGTAGACTTTGCTGTACCTTTCCAGGCTAAAAATGAAATGGGTATTCCGCTCAGGTAGTTAGCACCCCTGGCCGGCTGTATCTGCACTCTGTAATGCTTTGAGGGCTAATCACAGTGAGGACATCAGCAACTTGACCTCAGATTAATCCTCCAAGCATTAAGGAGTGCAGAAACAGCCAGCCAGGGAGCTGTTTACATAAGCCATCTCTGAAGGGGAGATGGAGAGAACAGCTCACACATAGGCTCAGACCTGGGGGAAGGATTCTAAAAAGATAATAAAGAATGGAACAAATTGTTAGTCTCCAGGTGGGGGGGGGGGGGGTGACTCAACATGTATTTTACCTGAAATAATACCCCTTTAAACCCCTCCTCGACCACCCCCAACTATTAAGCCCCCATCCACTGTGCAAATTCATTATCACTTTCCACTCTACTCCAAAAAACATTTGTGCACAAAGTTAAGCCTCAAGAGTTTAGGCTCTTCCTGGGCTCACACTTGGCCAAGCAACCACTTCTGAATGGACGGTCATAGCTGCGTGGTAATCCAAGCTCCAGATACTGTTCAACCATCCTCCAGTTTAAATTTACCGAGTCCCTTACTCCAGTGCTATAAGCTTTAGAAGTTCTATGTAAACTAGGAAATAAAGCCCACAGGGCACGCCCCAGGCTGCAAACGTCCAGCAACCTTCATACTCTTCTGCCCTAACACTGCTATGGCTGTATGTAAACATCCAGTCTGTTCAGATCAACCGGCTGAACACTGCTTGGCCTCTGTACTCCAGTGTAACACCCTGTGAACTTTATAGCTTAATTAGCAAAAAACTTCTAAAGCTTATATGAGCGCTGGAGAGACAGATTGAAATGACAGTTATATCTCCAAATTCAAGGTAAGAAGCCTTATTGTACCCTGTTTTTATTTTAGTCAGCTAAAAGCAGCTGACCGGTCTGATTTAAAGGTGAAATAGCAGGTTAGACAAATCTAACCTGCTCATATGTCCTCATCACACAGGAGACACTGATGAGGAAGGTATGTCTTACCTTCCTCCTCCGCTTTGTTCTGGTGCAGATAGTTATGTGCTTCACTGTCCAGTAAGACTGTTAGGAGCAATAGGGCCCTAACTGCACCAGAATGGTACTGAGGAGGAAGATAGCAGGCATACATTCCTCCTTGGCGTCTCCTGTGCAATAGGGACATATCAGCAGGTTAGATTTGTCTAACTAGCTGATAGGGGTTATCCAGTGCTACAAAAACATCACCACTTTTCCCCCTCTCTTGTCTCCAGATTGGGTGGGGTTTGAAACTCAGTTCCATTGAAGTAAATGGAGCTTAATTGCAAACCACACCTGAACTTTGAGACAAGAGAGGGGGAAAAGTTTCCATGTTTTTGTAGTTCACTATCTGTAAGCTTGTGTGGGTAACCACTAGAGATGAGCGAATTTGTAGAAGTTTGGGTTCGTCTGAACCTGAACTATTGGCTTCTGATTCCCACTGTCTGCAGCCTCCGTGGAGAGGGTGGATACAGCCTGAGGAACGCCTGGAAAACTGGGGTACAGACATTGGCATAGGCTGTATCCCAGTTTTCCCAGGCTGTATCCACCCTGTTCACGGAGGCTGCAGACAGCGGGAATCAGAAGCCGATAGTTCAGGTTCAGACGAACCGGATTCGCTCATCCCTAGTTACCACCTTAGTATATTATATCATTAGTTCTTGCAGCCCTGTATGGCTATAGTACACCCTCAAAAGCTTTAGCAGGATGGTGAAACATTATAGAGCAGTACTGAGCAGTGTAATTTGTGAACAATTAGTAGAACTGTCACTACGCATAAGCAACAAGCTGTCGTCTTTGCAAATTCAAATTCTCCAGCAAGGACACCTTAATAAAACAGAAGCTGAGAACACTTCCTATTGACATGAATAGGCTTTCCATGTGATGCACAGAAATTCCAAGTGATCCAGAGTAAGAATTGCTCTTTGTAATATCCTTCTGCTAGAAAAGAATGACCTGTGTTTTAATCTGTGCTAGAGATGAGCGAGTACTGCTCGAGTAGGTATTCGATCGAATAGTACACTATTCGAAATACTTGTTTTCGATCGAATATTGATTTCCCTGCCACCTTCCCTGGCGTTTTTTTTTTTTTTAACCAATAATTATGCAGGGGGGTGGGACAGGCACTAGGAGCACACAGGCAGTGAAAAAAAGCATGTGTGTAGCAGGGACAGTTAGGCCCCGTTCCCACTGAGCAAAACTAGCAGAATTCCGCGAAGGACAATTCTTGTTCATTCTTCAGCGCGGACAGGGCAGGACTTATTAGCTGCAGTATGTCATGCAGGAAATGTTATTTTATTTTCAGTCTGACACACTTCTCTCTGCTGCCACTTCTGGCCAAGACAGGAACTGTCCAGAGCAGGAGAGGTTTTCTATGGGGATTCATAGAAAACCGAGACAAAGTTCCTGTCTCGGCCAGAAATGTCAGCAGAGAACACTGTGTCAGACTGAAAATAAAACATTTCCTGCATGACATACAGCAGCTAATAAGTATAGGAAGACTTAAGATTTTTTAATAGAAGTAAATTACAAATCTAGATAACTTTCTGATATAAGTTGATTTGAAAGAAAAAGATTTTCTCTGGACAACCCTTTTAACCATTGGAACGCCTGTTGTCTGAAGGCATTTCTAAAACGTCATATATATTAGGTATATGGCTGTATACTGAGAGTGTTTGGAGTGTACTGTAGACAGTCTGTAATAGTGACGTAATGCTTCGCCTGCTGTCCCAATTGCATTCCATGGGGTGTTTGAGGTGTCATGCTGGACTTGAAAACCTAAATTCGACCACTTGGAGATCCCCAAGTCACGAGCATTTTTTCCCATAGACTTTAATGGGATTCGATATTGGATCGAAAAGTCAAGCATCGCAATCTACTCGAATCAAATTTCGAACTTTCAAATATTTCACTACTTACTCATCAGCGCTTATTATGTAATAAAAATCCAAACTAAAGGTCTATCTGAAAATCCCCATCGTTTTCTTGTGTTTAGGTAAATAAATACTTTCGGAGAGGGCTAAACAGAAATACTTCTACTTTGATAGAAACATTGACGTTATTTCCATGAAATCATATTTTACGTTCATCTTATGGTGTCTGGGATCATACATAATAATCACTTTTTTTTTACTTTTATTGATCTGCTAAAAGCCAAGTCACCTCCCACACTCTGTGACAAAGGCAGACGAGAACACAGTCTAAATTTTAAGCTTTTATAAAATCCATAGCAGATATAAAAAAAATGGAATCTGCTTTGCAAAAAAGTATGAAGAGTAAGGTCGCCCCCTGCAGGTATATAGAGAAATAACTGGCTGTGATCGAAGTTATCTTCCACAGTTCTGCTAGCCGTTAGGTTCACCTATTTTTCAGAACTTTTTGACTTTTTTTTTCTTTAAACTTTATTTTATTTGCTCTACACACAGAAACTTGGAACAGAAAAACCCTTAGGTAATGGACTTCATGGACTGTTTTGGAGCATTGTTGAACCCTTTCAACATTTCTGTGCAGTGATATTTGTCAGAATTCTGCAGTCAATAGGGGGAAGAGTCCCTGCTCTGTCTATGGTGCATCTGGACTGATTTTAGATCAACAGAGATTCTATGGTCATCCTGACCAGTCTTTGGGGTAAGCAACTTACGTATCCCCCGAAGTGCACTTTATTCACTCCAGTTAACTTAGATACTCTAAATGGCCTGATACCTGAGGCTGAGCATCACAAATGTTAACCCCTTGGTGACAGTGGGATAAGAAACTGTTCCCACTTTAGGCATGGCTGGTGCCAGTGTCTATCGACTGTTACTGACCAGCAGCGACTACACCAATGTTGGTTCTTTAACCTCAAAATGCTGCAGTCACTACCTATATTTAGGAGGCTGGCCTCCAGTTTAACCCCTAGGCGACCCTGTACGTACCTGTACGTCCAGGGCCGGCTCTATATGCTCTAAACCACCGCTGTCCCGGGTGCCGCTCGTAGCCCTGGACCGCAGCATAGATCTCAATTAGAGATCAGTGCACTTATACTAGCAGTCCCCCAGGGGGGCTTCTAGTATAAGTGTAAAAAAAAAAAAAGTGTTATCAATAAAAAGCCCCCTCCCCTAATAAAAGTCAGAATCACCCCCCTTTTCCCATGTTATAAAAATAAATAAATAAACATGTTTGCTGTCGCGTAATCACCCAAACTATAAATTAAATACATTCCTGATCTCGCACGGTAAATGGCGTAAGCACAAAAAAATCCCAAAGTGCAAAATTGCTCATTTTTGGTCGCATCAAGTCCAGAAAAATCGCAATAAAAAGCGATCAAAAAGTTGCATATGCGCAATCAAGGTACCGATAGAAAGAACACATCATGGCGCAAAGAATGACACCTCACACAGCCCCATAGACCAAAGGATAAAAGCGCAATAAGCCTGGGAATGGAGCGATTTGAAGGAACATATATTTGTTAACAATGGTTTGAATTTTTTACAGGCCATCAGATATAAGAAAAGTTATACATGTTATATATTGTTGTAATCGTAACGACTTGAGGAACATATATAAGAAATCAGTTTTACCCCAGGGCGAATGGCGTAAAAACAAAAAAAAAAAAAAAAATAAAAGAAATGCTTTTTTTTTTTTTTTCAATTTCACCACACATTGAATTTTTTTTCTGGTTTTGCAGTGTACTTTATGAAAAAATTCAGCCTGTCATTGCAAAGTTAAATTAGTGGCGCAAAAAATAAGGGCTCATGTGGGTCTCTAGGTGGAAAAATGCAAGTGCTATGGCCTTTTAAGCATAAGGAGGGAAAAACTAAAACGCAAAAATTGAAATTGGCTCTGTCCTCTAAGGCAGTGATTTTCAACCTTTTTTGAGCCGCGGCACACTTTTTATACTTAAAAAATCCCAGGGCACACCACCAACCAAAATGGCACAAAATGACACTAAAACAGTACATATTATACATATAGTTAATAATATAGATTCTGGCTGCGTTCACACTACGTATATTTCAGTCAGTATATGTATATTTCAGTCAGTATATTTCAGTCAGTATTGCAACCAAAACCAGGAGTGGATTAAAAACACAGAAAGGATCTGTTCACACAATGTTGAAACTGAGTGGATGACCGCCATATAACAGTAAATAACTGCCATTATTTCAATATGGAAAATATTTGCTGTTATTTTAGAACAACGGCTGTTATATTGAAATAATGGCAGTTATTTACTGTTATATGGCGGCCATCCACTCAATTTCAACATTGTGTGAACAGATCCTTTCTGTGTTTTCAATCCACTCCTGGTTGCAATACTGACTGAAATATACTGACTGAAATATACGTAGTGTGAACGCAGCCTCTAAATGTATTTATACTCACTCAGTGTGAAACCGTCCTGTTTTCTTCTCCCCCCTGTGATTCTCTCCTGTGCTTCTTTCCACTATACTTCTCCCCCCTACTTCTCTCCTGTGCTTCTCTCCACCATACTTCTCCCCCCTGCTTCTCTCCTGTGCTTCTCTCCCCCCTGCTTCTCTCCTGTGCTTCTCTCCCCCATGCTTCTCTCCACCATACTTCTCCCCCCTGCTTCTCTCCTGTGCTTCTCTCCACCATACTTCTCCCCTGTGCTTCTCTCCCCCATGCTTCTCTCCACCATACTTCTCCCCCCTGCTTCTCTCCTGTGCTTCTCTCCACCATACTTCTCCCCCCTGCTTCTCTCCTGTGCTTCTCTCCACCATACTTCTTCCCCCTGCTTCTCTCCTGTGCTTCTCTCCCCCATGCTTTTCTCCTGTGCTTTTCTCAACCATACTTCTCTCCTGTGCTTCTCTCCACCATACTTCTCCCCTATGCTTCTCTCCGGTGCTTCTCTCCCCCATGCTTCTCTCCTGTGCTTCTCTCCACCATACTTCTCCCCCTGCTTCTCTCCCCCATGCTTCTCTCCTGTGCTTCTCTCCACCATGCTTCTCTCCTGTGCTTCTCTCCCCCATGCTTCTCTCCTGTGCTTCTCTCCACCATACTTCTCTCCCCCCCTGCTTCTCTCCACCAAACTTCTCTCCCCCCTGCTTTTCTCCGCTGGTTTTCTCCCCCATCCCTGGGCATCTCCTGAGTCGGGATCCTTTAGTCATATCAATGATAACCTCACATGAGCATCAGCCCTGCTCCCTTCTCTCTGACATCAGAAGCAAGTCAGGATTGCAGGCAAATGGCTTGGCAAAGTGGCATGGCCTCTCATAGCCTTTTTTGCTGCAATTCATAGCAGAAAATTGGCATCTGGTGCAGGGTCTTATTACCAGCTGCTGCTGCCCTAAACCTAAAGACGCCCCACCTTCACTCACCAATTAGCATCAGGATTTTCTAGTTTCTAAACATCATATTTACTGACAAATATGTACGGGAGGTGGGAGACTAAAAAAATAAAAACAAAAAAAGTTGTTTCCTTCCCCCTGCTCCCTTGTGCTGCCCTAGGCACCGGACCACAAGTTCCTAGTGGTAAATACGGCCCTGATCTGGTGCGGGGACAGTGAAAAATGCAGCACATTGAATAAGAAGCCCATGCCTCTTAAAAAAAGGGAAAAAAATTTTTTTTCAAATCAACTGGTGTCAGAAAGTTATACAGATTAGTAAATGACTTCTAAAAAAACTGAAATCTTCAGGTACTTATCAGCTGCTGGATGTCCTGCAGGAAGTGGTGTATTCTGTTCAGTCTGACACATTGCTCTCTGCTGCCACCTCAGTCCTAGACAGGAACTGTCCAAAGAAGTAGCAAATCCAAAAAGAAAACCTCTCCTGCTCTGCATAGTTCCTGTCATGGACAGAGGTGGCAGCAGAGAGCACTGTGTCAGACTGGAAAGAATACACCACTTCCTGCAGGACATACAGCAGCTGATAAATACTGAAAGAATCAAGAATTTTTTAAAGATAGAAGTAATTTACAAATCTGTATAACTTTCTGATACCTGTTGATTGTAAGACAAATTATTTTCCTGGCAATATCCCTTTAAAGTGACTCTGTACCCACAATCTGACCCCCCCAAACCACTTGTACCTTTGGATAGCTGCTTTTAATCCAAGATCTGTCCTGCGGTCAATTCGGCAGGTTATGCAGTTATTGTAAAAAAAAATACTTTTAAACTTGCAGCCCCATGCCCAAGGGGAGTATCTGTGCCCTAACTTTGCACCACCCCTCCGTCCCTTCTCCCCTCTTCATCATTAGGAATGCCACTGGAACATTTTTTCCATGCTGAACATTGCACAGATGCCTTAACGATCCAGCCCATGTGCTGGCCTTAACAGGTGGGAAATAGGATACAATCTGCCTGGAGCATTCCTAATGATGAGGAGGGCGGGGAGGAGGGACAGAGAGGGTGTGCCAGCCTAATGCATACACAATCTAGGCCACGCCCATAGGGCACGGGGCTGCCAGTGTAAAAGTTGTTTTTTAGGACAATAACTGCATCACCTGCCGAACGGACCCCAGGACAGATCTTGGATTAAAAGCAGCTATCTGAAGGTACAAGTGGTTTGGGGGGTCAGATTGTGGGTACAGGGTCACTTTAATAAATTTGCTACAGCACATCCGCAGTAACATTTTTAATGATTATATCAAACACCATTAAAAAATTATACAAAGTTCTTTAGCATCTTTTCATTCTGCTTTTTTTCTATTATTCTCCAAGATATTTGAAAAAAATGCATTACTGGGTTTTACCATTCTTTTTTTTTTTTTAATATGGACTGTCCCTACATAAAAGAACGGATATGACACAGTCACCTTTGCATTTCTTAAACGGGTTAGCCAGTTTATAATAAAATTGCTCAGTGTACAGTATTAGTAAGTGTACTCACTACACTTACTGAAAGCAGCTCCCTGTGTGCCTTATAGAGCTAAAAACAGACTCCCCTCCTCCAGGCTGTGCTGCCCTGCTCTGTGGTGAGTCTGTCCATAAGATGGCTGACATGGAGGAGCATGTGACCATGCCCCACCCCCTAGTTCCACGACTGAGCCTGTATATACCTATGAAGGATACTGGGGGCGGGGCAGGGCATGGTCACATGCTTCTCCATGTCAGCCATCTTATGGACAGAATCACCACAGAGCAGGACAGCACGGCCTGGCGAAGAGGAGTCTGATTTTAGCTCTATGGGGCACACAGGGAGCTACTATCAGTATATACAGTGAGTACACCTATTTTACTATAAAGTGGTGAACCCCTTTAACATCTAACATCTTTATTAAGAATTAGGTGTGGTTTATAAGTAGTATTTTGGTCAATATTAGGCATTATTTCTGTCAGTATTTCATCTGTAATTTGGTCATTTTGGTTAGCCAAAACCAGGAGTGGATCTGACACAGAGAACTTCATATAAGCCATAAGCGGACCATACTGCTCAGCCGAGCATGCAAGTGTTGTTGGAAGGGACAGAGGGGTAAACCACCATTGTCAATAGCCTATCTCCCATGAGAAAACAAGGATCAGGCATGGTAAAATCCAACTGCCTGATCTTTCTCTTCTCCAATATCATCTCTCTGGGGAGAGTTGGGAGTTACCAGTTTACATTTTATAGATGACCAATTCTACCAAGAATAATCTAATATACATGACCAGTTTTAAGACCTATGAATTTAATGATGAGGGTTTAATAATACTTAGAATACTACATTATCATCCAGTTTCTTACAACTAATCTAGGTCCCTATAGAGAATTCCATTCGATTGTAGATGTGTACCTCGTGTAGCAGCTAGAGACCTTTGCACGCAGACTGTTCTCAGCAGTTAAGCATTCATTTGATAACTCAATTACTAGTGTCGGCATTAAAGCCCAGCAGGAATTTCATTAACTATTCAATATAAGAGTTATTAGATCCAGCAAAGACTGGCTGTGACCTATGATAAATCTGTATTACAGTTCTAAATTGGAAATTACAGTTTGTGCCAGGATTCATATCATAAGAGGATAGAAACAGTGAAGGATCTGTGAGGAGGCAGATACATCCGGTCTGTGAAGAGAAATCTTGTACTGCCATTCATCAGAAATATAAGAGTGTAAAAAAAGAAATTACTTTTTTAAGTATGTAAGAGGTTAAATAGAGGTGCTGAGTGTTATAATCATTCTAGGAGTACGCTGCACTATTTAAAGGGGTTGTGCAGGATTAGAAAAAAGTGACTGCTGTGGCTCCACGCCTGGGAATTTATAAAACACATTTATGCTACAAACACACACCGTATACGCAGCGTATTTACTGCTGCGATACGCAGCAAATACGCAACAGATTAGATCTAAATAACTGAACACAGCATCAAATCTGCTGCAGATCTGCTGCGTATCTGCTGCGTATACGGTGTGTGTTTGTACCCTATGGCTATGTTAACACTACGTATATTTCAGTCAGTATTGTGGTCCTCATATTGCAACCAAAACCAGGAGTGGATTAAAAACACAGAAAGGATCTGTTCACACAATGTTGAAATTGAGTGGATGGCCACCATTTAATGGCAAATATTTGCTGTTATTTTAAAACAATGGCTGTTGTATTGAAATAATGGCCGTTATTTACTGTTATATGGCGGCCATCCACTCAATTACAACATTGTGTGAACAGATCCTTTCTGTGTTTTTAATCCACTCCTGGTTTTGGTTGCAATATGAGGACCACAATACTGACTGAAATATACGTAGTGTGAACATAGCCTAAGGGTGCGTTCACACCTACAGGATCCGCAGCAGATTTGATGGTGCAGATTTGATGCTGTGCTCAGTTATTTAAATGAAATCTGCTGCGGATCTGCTACAGAAAATCCGCTGCGAATCTGGTACGTGTGAACGTACTTTCAGGGTGCGTTCACATGTACAGGATCCGCGGCAGATTTGATGGTGCAGATTTGATGCTGTGTTCCGTTATCTAGATGAAATCTGCTGCGGATCCGCTGCAGAAAATCCGCTGCGGATCCGGTACGTGTGAACGTAGAACGTACCCTTACACACTTTTTATATTACATTGAGTTCCTGGCAGTTTGCTGTTTTTTTTTTTGCTTCCAGGTGTCAAAGCTTTTGTAAGGTATAAAACACTAAATGCGGTATCTGCGTATCCGAATTAACTGTTGCTTAAGTAAAGAGGTAACAGCAAAGGCGTAGCTAGGATACATGGGGCCCCATAGCAAAAAAAATTGTACGTCCCCACCCCAAGAACAACGCAAAGCACTGTGTGTGTGTGTGTGTATATATATATATACATACTCTGTAATGTGGCCAAAAAATTAAATCTCTAGTGGCCAGAGGCAGAATCCTGGCTGCAGCCACAAGAATGACTGGCAGAGCAGAGAACCAATGGCTGCTTGCTCTGTCAGTTCACTGTATTTAACTTTAAGGGCCCAATAGGAGCCCTTATAGTTAAATACATAAGTGCAGGAGCAGACTACCTTCTGCTTAACCCCTTATGTACTGAAGTGTGTAAGTGACACAAACCTCACTTACATGCTGCAGCACAAAAAAAGGGTTAAAAGCAGAAGAGAAGGAGATGGCTAGTACACTGATAACCCCTGATCTCTGCAGGAGCTCCAGAGAACAGAGGCCAGGGGCTATCAGAGAAGTGAAGCAGAGATCTCCTTCTCTTCTGCTTTTAACCCTTTTTTGTGGTGCAGCATGTAAATGAACTTTGGATCACTTACACAATGCAGTACATAATGGGTTGAGCAGAAGGACAAAGGATGGCTCTTATCTTCCCTGTGCCTCCCCCAGCCCCAAACCAGATAGCAGCTGCCTACCCTGCCTCTAAGGTATCATTTTTTAAGCTTGAAAATAAATGGTCTTGGAAGGAGACTGATACGTAGATTCTGAAGGATTTGTGAGCTGAGGTGGGAGTGGGGGGGGACCAGAGGTCAATTTTGCACAGGGTACATAAAGCCTTAAGGCCCTATTACACCAACAGATCTGACGACAGATTTTCTGCCAAAGATTTGAAGCCAAACCCAGGAGTGGATTTAAAAAGAGGAGAAATCCAGTCTTTCCTTTATGACCTGATCTCTGATTATAGTCTGTTCCTGGGTTTGGCTTCAAATCTTTGGCAGATAATCTGTCGTCAGATCTGTTGGTGGAATAGGGCCTTAAGACCAGCCCAGGTCACAGACATCTGTACAACCCAGTGAACCCACTGAACATACCCTTAAGGTACAAACACACACGGCATATATGCTGCGTATTTACTGCTACGATACGCAGCAAATACGCAGCAGATATGCAGCAGATTAGATCTAAATAACTGAACACAGCATCAAATCTGCTGCGTATCTGCTGCGTATCTGCTGCGTATACGCTGCGTGTGTTTGTACCCTTAGGCCCCGTTCCCACTGAGGAAAGGTAGCGGAATTCCGCGACGGAATTGTCCGCCGCGGAATGCCGTTAGCCTCCCGCTCATAATGGGAGTCTATGGGAGGCGCGCGCTGCTGCTCTGTACGCGCTGAAGAATGAACATGTTCATTCTTCAGCGCGGACAGGGCAGGAGCGCGCGTCTCCCATAGAGTCCCATTATGAGCGGGAGGCTAACGGCATTCCGCGGCGGACAATTCCGTCGCGGAATTCCGCTACCTTTGCTCAGTGGGAACGGAGCCTTAAGGTTCTCCAAGTCTAGCTTTGTTGAAGATATACATACTGTGTGTTGCAGATTTGTTGAAAAAATTTATTCTACTAAAAATCTATCTTATTTTACAGAATAGGGATTAAGTGAAAAACACATGGATTTCTGCACATCCTATTCAAGTAATGGAACTGTTGCAAAAAAAAAACTGACAAAGATTATTTTAAAGTTTTTTTCTGGCGGTTTTGATTTTCAGAAGAAATTGCATTGAACTATATGGAAGGAAAACATCACAGTTTGCAGGGGGAAAAAAGCCAAACTCTTTCCAGGCTGCTTTTTGGAAAAACTGCCACAGACAAAAAAAATATATTTTTCAGAAAAGAGAGAAAAATGCCACAGAAAAGAAAACACCATGCAAGTATTTAATAAAATTCCATTGACTCCCAGGTAACATCTGGCCGCAGCATTTTGCTGGAAAAAATAACTTTTTTATTTTTTTTTGGGCTTTTTGCAAAAATTTTAGCCAGTGTAAAACCAGCCTGAAGAAACTTTCGTGAAGGCAATCTGCAGACAAATTCCCAATCAGGGTGCATTCACATATAGCGAATTTGCAGCAAATTTCACATTGGGGGATTTTAAGTGAAATCCGCTGCAATACTCAGTACCATCAGTCTATGACCTCCATTCTCGCAGCAAATTTTCATTACGCTACAAGAATGTAGTGACAGCCATTTTAAAGCAACTCTGTACCCATAATCTGACCCCCTCAAACCACTTATACCTTCAGATAGCTGCTTTTAATGCAGGATCTTTCAGCAGGTGATGCAGTTATTGTCCTAAAAAACAACTTGCAGCCCTGTCTCAAATTATACTATAAATAGGCACAGAGAAACAGTATATGGCGCACCCACAAACGTATGACAAATAGATCAATATCTCAATAGCATCTTTATTATCAAAAATATAATGACAAACAAAGCAAATGAACAAACACTTAAAAACACCTAAAAGCTGGGTTCACACTACGTATATTTCAGGCTGTATTTGGTCCTCAAGTCAGGTCCTCATAGCAACCAAAACCAGGAGTGGATTGAAAACACAGAAAGGCTCTGTTCACACAATGTTGAAATTGAGTGGATGGCCGTCATATAACGGTAAATAACTGCCATTATTTCAATATAACAGCCGTTGTTTTAAAATAACAGCAAAAATTTGCCATTAAATGGCGGCCATCCACTCAATTACAACATTATGTGAACAGATCCTTTCTGTGTTTTCAATCCACTCCTGGTTTTGGTTGCTATACAGCCTCACAAATACAGCCTCAAATATACTGTGTGTGAACCCAGCCAAAAACCCAATAAGGGTGAACCATAACACCTACGTGTATCGTCACATCACGTGACTTTGTCAGGGGTAATGGTTCAACAGTACATACATCCTTATATACCCATTTGCGACACGGAGGGGTGTCGCAATCCTAGGGCATGGGTACTCTAGGCCACGCCAATTTGACACAGGGCTGATAGTTTAAAAGTTGTTTTTAGGACAATAACTCTGTCACCTGCTGAAGGGACTCCAGGACAGATCTTGGATTAAAAGCAGCTGTCCGATGGTACAAGTAGTTTGGGGTGGTCAGGTTGTGGGTACAGAGTCACTTTAAAGTGACTGTACCACCAGGCCCAGGCTGAAGCACTGGAGGTGGGCTGACACACCCTTAGAGGGCGGAAACCCCTGCCCCTCTATGATAGGGTTCCATTGATTCGCGTCATAGAGGGGCTGGGTATTCTTCCCACTGGGGGTAGGTCGCCCGCCTCCAGTGCTTCAGCCTGGGCCTGGTGGTGCTGTCACTTTAAGTATTTAGCTGCTGTGCTTGTAACATTAATAAACAGCTAATGCTTACCCGCTCGTGTTCCTGTCTCTGGGTCACTGCTCACTGATAGCCTGCTCAGCCAATCACTGAGCTGTCCTGCCACAGCCAGCGATTGGCTCAGCAGGCCAACAGTGAGCAGGGACCCAAAGGCAAGGGCTGTTTAGTATGTTAACCAGCAGCTAATTAGTTAAACAAGGTGGTTACTATCTTCTCGCAGTGGAATGAAAATCCATTGAGAGAATGAAGGGCCATAAGCTACAATGGTAACAAGTATCTTGGCGGGTTTCACTGTGAAACTCTCAGCGTGAAATCGGCTGTAAACTCCATACATGTGAATGCACCCCTAATATAAAGGTAGCCCACATTCATTAGATGATTGTCGGCTGACCTTATATTGATGACTCTCTCCCACAAACATTGAGGAGAAGAAGGATTAGCCAAGATGTCTGGCAGCCACTTATCCCCTCTTCCTACTGAGAACACATTCACATGAACAAGCATGTGTAAGAAGGGGTTGACAAGAACAGCTGCCCTGACAGCTATTTATTGTGTATTGTCAGAGAGCATTTACACAGAGAGATTTATCTGACAGATTATTGAAGCCAGAATGGGTTTTAAAAGAGGAGAAATCTCTCCCCCCCCCTTATGACCTGGTCTCAGTTTATAGTCTGTTCCTGGCTTTGGCTTCAATCATCTGTCAGATAAATCTCTCTGTGTAAACGCACCCTAAGACTTCCCTCAGACACAAATTTTGCATTGCCTTTTTGTGGAGCTAAGAAAATGGCACAATAAAAAAAAAAAAAATCACAGTAACAACCTGCCAGCTGTTTTTCAGCTTTTAGCTGGGGGGGGGGGGGGGGGGGGGGGGTTGTCAATGTTTCTTGTATTGTACTATGCAATTCTTTCGGCGGAATGCATAATCCGCCTGCGCATAGAATAGTGTCTATGGCACGGGCGAAAATGCGCGCCGCTGCATGCGGGGACGAGCGACGGAATACGCCGCGGGTTATACGCACCCTGACACAGTGCTTTCTGCTGACATCTCTGTTGGAGACAGGAACTGTCCAGATCAGTAGAAAATCCCCCTAGAAAACTTCTACTGCTCTGGACAGTTCCTGTGTTGGACAGAGGGGTCAGCAGAGAGCACTGTGTGAAAAGAATAAAACCACTTGTTGCAGGACATACAGCTGCTCATAAGTATGGGAAGACTTGAGATTTTTAAATAGAAGTAAATTAAAAATCTATAAAACTTTCTTAAACCAGTTCATTTGAAAGAAAAATACTTTGCTGGGTAACCCCTTTGACAGAGGTTATATGGTCAGCTCAATGCCCCCTCCCCCATACCTGTCAAACCCACATGCAGGGACTGGTGTGGAATTTCAGGCCCACGTCATACAGGTAAAAGTATTAAGTCAAATGGAAAAACAATGTGCAAGTATTACATAAAAGTGATCCAGAGAACGGCGATGTCTGGCTGACATGTTTCACACTATCTGCTGTTACTCATAGATAATTAATATATTCCCCTTATGTGTGAAGGAAGCCTGTGAGCCAGTCAGGAAGTGGTTAATACAAGCTTGTGCTGTGTGTTAGGAGGCAGCAGTAAACTAGTATGCTGTATAGTCATTTCCAAATCACATAGTTAGGGCATTGGAAAAAGAACGGCCATCCATATTTCGGTGTATATCCCATATAAACCTCCTCTATAGATCAATATGTTTATAGTTCATTTTTAGCAAATCTTATCAGATTTTCTACTGATCTAGATAAGAGCTGATAGGTGTCTGTGCAGAGTATATTAGCAGGGGCCTGCATACTAACAGGGCTGTGCACTCGCTAGTAACAGGAAGAGTACAGTGCCCACTAACCAGTAAGTTTCCACATACAAACTCATCTCCCAGTTAGAATCTTATATACTCCTCAGTCCGCAGCTTTCTCATCATCATCTCCTCCTACTCTATGAGCTACAAGACAACATGGCAGCACCCTGGAGCTTTGTACTCCTTGTATTCCTGGCAGTCAGCGCCTCAGCTGGGACCTTCAGTGGTGAGTATACAGCGATCAGGATGAAACAGGTGTAACTCTATAGGACTTTATCAGATCATGCTGTAGGAGGATTTCCTTCATTATAATGTTTGATGAGTTAGACAGCGCCACGTTGTTTGTGAAGGTTTTTCTTATTCTGTTCCTGTATAAGTGTCGTTTATTACTCATTATTCGGTGTAATTTTATTTTATGTTTAGAGTGATTAGTAATATACTAATTATGAGCAACATGGTAACGGAAGAACTATATAAGTAAGTAGACATACAAATGTATCATTAGGAATGGTGGACTGAAAACACAGAAAGGCTATGTTCACACACTGTTGAAATTTAGTGGATTGGTGTAGTTTTATGACAATGGTCATTGTTTTGAAATAACGGACATTATGTGCCATTAAATGACGGCCATCCACAAACTTTTACCAGTGTGTGAGCATAGTCTTTCCGTGTTTTAAATCCACTTCTGGTTTTGGTTGCTGACCAAAATACTAAGCAAGAATACTGTGTGGGAACATAGCCTTAGGCTTGACGTTTAAAAAAAAAATAAAATTTGAAATGGCTTTTTTTTGTTTGTTTTTTTGTGCCAAAATGTTAGCCATCTTTCTGTTTTGTTAAATTGCAGCAGGCTATGCATTTGGGCATTTTTTTAAAGAAATGTTGGTGTTTTTCCCCCATAGACTTTTATAGGGGCCTAAAAAACCTCAGGAGAATTATCAAACATGGTGTAAAGTAAAACTGTCTCAGTTGCCGCTAGCAACCAATCAGATTCCACCTTTCATTCCTCACAGACTCTTTGGAAAATGTAAGGTGGAATCTGATTGGTTGCTAGGGGCAACTGAGCCAGTTTCACTTTACACCACGGGGGAGATTTATTACACTGGTGTAAAGTAGAATTGTCTTAGTTGCCCCTAGCAACCAATCAGATTCCACCTTTCATTTTCTAAAGAATCTGTGAGGAAAAAAGTGGAATCTGACAAGACAATTCTACTTTACACCAGATTGATAAATCTGTCCCCATGTTTGAGAAATCTATACTAATAGACACTAAAAGTTAAAAAAAAAAAAAATGCCAAAAAGCTGATACAATTTTTTTGTCTGAGGAAAGCCTGGTAAAGGCAAGGGCACAGCTATATACATATAAGCGATATGAAGTACTAAAAAATTTACCCACGCTGCCCTGGTATAGGGCCCATGCACACAAACAGGTGGAAATTTCAAGTGGAATCATCGCCATGGCGGCCGTTTGAAAATTCTGCCTGTCTCATTACTTCAATAGGATTTCTCGTCAACCTCTGCTTTCCACTCAAAGAATTTAAATGTCTATTCTTTACTACAGTCCTGCGGAGATTCAGTTTCCCCACTCCTGGCATAATATTGATACATCATGTCGGGCAGGGAAACATCCCATTGCAGGGCTCCCTCATCCATAGGGCCCGTAATTCATGGGACATGTAAATAAGCCCTTAGGCCATGTTCACACACTGTATGAACATCGGCCGTTGTTTGACCTGGCCGGGTCAGATAACGGCCAATGTCTGAGATTTTAACCAGGGTGATACTGCAGTATCAGAGAACAGAGAGCTGAGAACCCTAGCCTTAGTGTATACAGAGTGTATACACTATGGCTGTAGTTCCATACACTGCTATGCAATTAAGCAGTGCTGTTAAACAACAGCCGTTGTTTAACAGCCAAATACAGTATGTGAACATGGCCTTATTATGTATTATTGACTGTATTGTTGGACAGCATTGTTAAAACACTGGGGGAGATTTATCAAACATGGTGTAAAGTGAAACTGGCTCAGTTGCCCATAGCAACCAATCAGATTCCACCTTTTATTCTTCACAGACTCTTTGAAAAATGAAAGATGGAATCTGATTGGTTGCTAGGGGCAACTGAGACAGTTTTTTTTTACACCATGTTTGATAAATCTCCCCCACTGGCTCTAATATTTCTGTCTTATATGAGAGTATATTTGGGGTTACAGTAGTAGAAAAGAATAGATCCCACAAAATGTGCTGGTTTATTATCGGTTGCTACTTTTATTTATTGATTGATGTTTATAGATGAGACCTCTTGATGTTGCATAGATCTGGTATTATGCTCTGGCATTCTCCTTCCAGTTATTGGTAAGGTTTTGTGCAACATCTTGTGGTTTCCCCTGAGGCAAGGGGTCTTATATTACTAAGTGTCAATCTGACAATGAGAGGTAATTCCGCATATTGCCACTTTGCTGGTAAAAGCTGACAGCAAATGGAGGTTCTTTTGAAACTGAAGTGTTGGGCTCTATTTTGTCCTATACAATGCCTACAATCTTTTATAATTTTAAAGGGGTTATCCAGGATTAGATGGTCACTTTGCTTCAGAAACACAATTTTTTCGTCCGTTCAGAAAAACGGAACTTGAACGGATTCCATGCTATCGGAGCACTATTTTTGACAAACGGAGCACAATAAAATATAATTGAAACCTATGGGGATTATAACGGATCCGACAATTTCCATTTCGCTTTCTCTAAAACGGAAAAGGATGACGGAATAGTGCCGGAAGGACGAATGCTAATGTGAACGTAGCCTAAGGACAGGGGTGGTGACGTTTTTGCAAGAAAGTAGCCTTTAATTTTACATGTAGAGGCCATGTATGAAGAACAAACATATCTACAAACAAAGAATGCTCTCTTTTCTGTATGGTTTGCTTTTGTTGTGTGTTTTATGTTATAGTTCAAAGTGCCCCTGTCACCCTTCCTAGAGGCATGTCAAATTTTGATCAGTCGGGGACTGGGTGTTCAAACCCCCACTGATTCTTACATACAGCCTGGAAAAGCACTTTGCTAAGCATTTCACTCCCTTGCTCATTCTCTATAAACCTACAATGGAGCCTGTTTTCTGCAGTAAGAATGAGGGTATGTCCACACTATGGAATCCCGCCAGATCACCCACTGCTGATCCTGCAGCTCGGCCCCGCTCGCGGCCGCATGCATCTCCGCTAGTCCCATAGGCTTCATTCTATGCTTTGCCAGATTCCGCAGTCCCCCCAAAGAGTGAGCGGGCCTAGAATAAGGCCTATGAGACCAGCGGAGATGCACGTGGCCAAGCTGTGGAATCTGCGGCACGTGATCTGCCAGGATTCCATAGTGTGGACATACCCTTAGAGTAAAAGAGGCGGAATTTCAAGCAGAGCCCACTTGAAATTCAGCCTGTCTTATTGATTCAGTGGGATGTTTGTATGCCTCCACTCTCCGCCCAATGAATTGACATGTCTCTTGGACATGCCATTTTTTTTTCTCCAAAACTCCATCCAAACTCAATTATTTTTACTAGATAGATTTAACAGTGCTGATTCAGAATCTCACAATGCAAAATAGTAAGAAGACACAAATCACAGATTAGGAATCGGCATATTTTATCCTATTTACACATTACTTTAGTGGATAAGATCTGCAGCAGATTTGATGGTGCAGATTTGATGCTGTGTTCAGTTATTTAAGTGAAATCTGCTGCGGATCCGGTAAGTGTGAACGTACCCTAAAGTTAACAGTTCCATATGAATGCACTTATAAGTTCACTCTCTCCTTAGGAGAATACTTTTTAGATTGGTGCTCTCTATTAGTGATGCTGTTTTCCGGAAATGCTCAAGGACTCGAGCTATCTAGGCAGTCAGACTTTCAGTTATAGAGATAGGGTTGTGTCACACTGACAAACCACTAGTGTTTACACAGCTCTGCCGGAGGAGCTGGAAACTTATCTGTTTTCATATTCTAGCAAAGAACACAATGCTATTGCTTTCATTTAATGCATGTCATAAAATAGATAAAGACATCAGACTGAATGTTCTTTTCTGTTCTATTTCCACCCACTCAGCGAAAAGAATACAAATATAATGAGCATATACTTCATACTGTTACTATCATTAAAGTGCAAATTGTAAAAATGTAGATCTTTCACCAACTAGGATAAAGAAATACAGATACAGTTAAAATCTGTTTTGGCCTCTGTTCACATTATGTTTATAAAATAGCCAACTAGGAGGATGCATTTATCCATATTATAGATGACATAGTCCCTTTACGTCTGAGAAGCATCATTCTTCTACCATTTTTTTTTAATAATTGTCTTTTTATTAAAGATTTTCAGTATAAGACAACACAACAGAATTAAGCAAAATGAAGAAAAAGCTGGCATAGTCATGGGTAGTAAGCATAGTCAGGAAGTCCATGGGGAGAGTAAGGAAACATGACTAGTAAGCAAGCATAACAAAAACAATTTGCAAATTTAAACCAAACAGTTGCCCGGAGAAGGGCCCGTAGAAGGTGCCACCTAGGCTGATAGGCACTAAAAGAGTGCATGACCCGGTGGGCCGGGCGGGTGTGGGCCAGGGACGACCCAGTGATTGACAGCAGGGCATAAGGAGAACCCTAGGCTCCGCAGGCAATGCAGAGTGAGGATGGGCCCGAGTCCGGGGTAGGATTCGGATAAGAAGAGGATAGAAAAAGAGGGGACAGAGTAAGAGATGGGGTAGAAGGAAGATCAGAGGGAAGGGGGGAAAGAGAAGGGTAGAAGGGGAGGGTTATCTCGGACGTCTGTCCCAGAACGCATCCCATGGCGCCCAGACCTCGCTGAACCTATCCACTGTGTTATTCAAGATGGCCGTAAGGGATTCCATACTGCGGACATCTCTAATCCTCGTCAGCAAATCCAGCGAGGACGGGGGGGAAGTACTCTTCCAATGCAGGGAAATAAGGCATTTCGCCGCCGTAAGAATGTGGAGGAGGACCTTGGCAGTGCGTGCCCCAATAGACCTCGGGGGGATATTAAAGAGGAAGTGTAGGGGGGTCAGTGGGACCTGTATCTCGAGGGCCTCTCGTATGGTGCTTTGCACCATCGCCCAATAAGGAGCGATCAGGGGGCAGTCCCAGAATATGTGGAGTAGTGTCCCAGGGGCGGACAAGCACCGCCAGCAAGTGTTGGGGAAAGCGGGGTTAAATTTATGGAGGAGGTGAGGGGTGTGGTACCATCTCATGAGTAGTTTGTACTGGGCCTCCTTGTATTGTGTGCATAAGGAAGAAGTGGCCGCTTTACGCCACACTACCTGCCACATAGATGGCGTGATCGTAAGGCCCAGGTCTCGCTCCCATTTGCGCATATAACCATGCCCCGAGGGGTCAGCCGGGAAGAGCAGACGGTAAAGGTCTGAAATCAGCCCCTTGGAGGATGCACCTCTCAAACAACAGAGCTCAAATTGGTTAGGGCGGGGGCAGGTCAATGAGCCCAAACGGGAGCGGAAGAGGTCACGGATCTGTAAGTAGGAAAAGTAAGTACGCTGTGTCAAACCATATTTCTCTTGCAAGGCTGAGAAGTCTGGGAATTTCCGGGAAACCGGATTGACTAGGTCATAGAACCTAAACAGGCCCGCAGAGTACCAGGGTTGAGTCATGGAGGAGGTGACACTGACAGGGAAGTCGGGGGTGAAGAGGAAGGGTTCGAGCGGGGAAGAGTGGGCAGAAAGATCATATTTGGAGCGACACTGGGACCAAATCGATACGAGAAAGGCCATGGTGGCTAGAAGCGCCGAGTCTGACAAGACACGGCGTGGTGCCCAAAGGAGGGCGCAAGGATGAATAGGGGCTATCCAGAGCTTCTCGATCTCCACAAATCTCTTGTAGGAACGGAGGGACGCCCAGGCGGGGACAGTGCGCAAATGTGCGGCCAAATAGTAGCGAGATATATCAGGTAGCGACAACCCGCCCCTATGAGGTGGCGAGGTGAGGACCGAGAGAGGAATTCTGTGGCGCCCCTCCTTCCAGAGAAACCTGAGGAAAAGAGCCTGGATACGTCGGAGGGCGGGGCGGGGTACCATAACAGGGAGAGTCTCAAAGAGGTACAGGAATTTGGGTAAGATCGCCATTTTTATCGTGTTAATGCGACCTATAAGGGAGATAGGTAAGTGCATCCACGAATTTAACAGCCGGGAGACCTCAGCGATTAAGGGAGTGAAATTGGCCTGGAACAGGAGGGAGTATGAGGGAGTTAGCTTGACCCCGAGGTACGAGCTGGAAGAGGACTGCCAAGTATATGGGAAGGACTGTTGGAGGGAGGCCAGGAGAGGACTAGGGATGTTAATGGGGAGGGCATCGGTCTTGGAGGTGTTAATTTTATAGCCGGACAGCTTGCCAAAGGAGGAGATAAGGGCGTGTAGGGAGGGCAGGGAAATCAGTGGTTGAGTGATGGTAAGGAGGACGTCGTCTGCGTAGAGGGCGATTTTAAATTCCCTGTCGCGCAAGCGCACCCCATGGATGTCCGGATGAGCTCGGATAGCGGCCGCAAGGGGCTCTATACACAGAGCGAAGATCAGCGGGGACAACGGACATCCCTGGCGTGTGCCGTTGCACACAGGGAAGGAGGAGGATGTGGCGTGGGGGAGTCGGACTGCAGACATCGGGGTGGAATACAGACCATGAAGGGCAGTAATAAACTCACCCCGGAAGCCCAGGTGGTCCAAGGTGGTGAAAAGGAACGGCCAGAGAAGGCGATCAAAGGCCTTTTCGGCATCGAGACTCAGGAGGAGCATGGAGGAGTTTTGTCTATTGGCAACATCAATCAGGTCAATCGTCCGGCGGGTGTTGTCTCCTGCTTGGCGGCAAGGGACAAAGCCCACTTGATCATGATGAATGAGCTGCGGAAGCCAGACATTGAGGCGGTTGGCCAGAATTTTAGCAAAAATTTTTAAATCAGAATTGAGAAGAGTGATGGGCCGATAGCTAGCACATGCTGTGCCGTCCTTTCCCGGTTTAGGGATAACAACAATGTGTGAGTAGAGCATAGTGTTTGGGATGGGGTCCCCTTGGAGAAACGAAGCAAACAGTTTCAGGAGGTGTGGGTTGAGGACCTCTCCAAACGATTTGTAGTACAGGTAAGGGAACCCATCCGCACCGGGAGACTTGCCATTGGGCAGAGCTTTAATAACCTCCTCCAGCTCCTCGGAGTCAATGGCTGAGTTCAGGTGGTCCCGGGCTTCCGAGGGGAGGCTAGGGAGGGGGAGAGTAGAGAGGAACGAGGAGATAAGTGACTGCCTTTCGAGAGGGTCTTCGGGCAGGGCGGAGGGGAGAGAATAGAGAGAGGTATAGTAGTCTCGGAAGAGGTCCGCGATCCCATCCGGGTCGTAGACCTGGTTGCCAGACGGGGAGCGGATACTAAAAGGAGTAGTCTGCGCCTGGCGGTCCCTAAGCTGTTTTGCAAGGAGTGTATGGGCCTTATTACCCCTCTCGTAGTAGAGGCGTCTAGAATAGTGCATGAGCTTTTCGACCTGCGACATGGCCAAGTCTTTGAGCTTTGCCCGAATTTCTACAATCTTTCGCAGGACCGGGAGCGTGGGGCGTAGAAGCATTCGAGTCTCCAAGGACTGAAGGCGGGCCCGCCAGTGGGCCTCCTGTTCTATCCTATTTTTCCTGAGATGGGACGCCAGGGAGATGCAGTGACCCCTCATGACCGCCTTGTGTGCCTCCCACAGTGAAGCAATGGAGGAGACAGAGTGATCATTAAGGGAGAAATAGGCAGACAAGTGTCGCTTCAGGACGTCTCTGTGCTCCGGGACCTTAAGAAGCCTCTCATTCAGTCGCCAATGGCATCTACGCGAGGCTCGGTGGGAGACAGCTAGGTTCAGGAGCACAGGTGCGTGGTCCGACCAGGTGATAGGTTCAATGTGGGAGGAGGTGAGGGTGCGTAGGGCGAGTACGTTACCAAAGAAGTGATCCAGCCTGGTATGCGTCTTGTGGGGTAGCGAGTAGAAGGAGTATTGACGGGCAGAGGGGTTGTGGATTCGCCAGAGGTCGAAAAGCTGAAAGGCGCGGACGGCTTGACGGAAGCTTCGCGACTGCTGGGAGATCCGAGGGGGGAGGAGCGGGGAAAAGGGAGCGTGTCTGTCTGCAGTGGGAGAGAAAACAAGGTTAAAATCACCACCAATTATCAACATAGTGTCACGGAAAGGCTCAAGAAGTTTACACACCCTGCGGAAGAAAGCTACTTGTTTGACATTAGGAGCATACAGGTTACAGAGAGTGAGCTTGGTTCCGGAGAGTGAGCCGTGTAAGATAACGTATCGACCCTGTGGGTCGGTGATGTCTTTAAGGACTTGAAAAGGGCAAGAAGTCCCCAGCAATATGGCAACACCCGCCCTTTTTGTGGAAAGGTAGGCATGATAGGCGCGGGGGTACCAGCGCTTAGCGAAGGCAAAAGAGGAGCTAGCCTCAAAGTGCGTTTCTTGCAAAAAAGCGATGTCCGCTTTAAGGCGGCGCAGTTCCTGAAGGGCGAGTCTGCGTTTAGCCGGGGAGTTCAGGCCCTTAACATTGTGGGTGACTAGCTTAACCATTGTCAAAGGGGCGAAGGAATGGTGTCGTGTATGGGTGAGGTGGTCCCAGGGGGGGGGGTGTGGAGCAAGTGAGGACCCATAGGAGCCAGAGAGCCCTCCCATAGTGAAAGAGGCCAGCAGAGCGAGGAGAGACAGCGTCCGAGAGGGAAGTAGAGGAAAAGAGGGCGGGGGAAAGCAGAGAAGAAGAAAACATGGAAAAAAGAAAAACATAGAAAACAATTAAGTAACCATACGCCAGGCCAGGCGTGAGATACCAGACCATGGCTGAAAAAATGTCAATCAGCTACGAACACAATCCACAATAGTGGAAAATAAGTAATGAGAATGAACAGAGTGGTCCACTTGTATCCAGTGGGGAACGTGGGAAAAGCCGGGGAGCTCAACAACAGGTCAAGCCCCGGGCCGCCCGTTAGGGCATGCAATATTATGAGGAGGGGCAGCCACGGCGCCCGGCACCAAGTGACGGGGCGCCATGGGTACCCCCCAAGGCAAGGGTAGAAATAACCTGCAGCACCGCTATAACAGCAAAATGGAAAAAAAAACCCAGTGCAATGTAAAAAAGCAAATAAACCCCTAAAGAGGTATCCAGATAGGGGTGGGGCAAAAAGGGAGAGGTGGGTAGGGTAGGAAGGGGGGATGGAAGCGGGGGAGCGGGGGGCTGGGTAGGGTTCAGCTTAAATAAGAAAAACTGACCATGATGCAGAAGAGGGGGGGAGGGGGTGGGGAGGAAGGTAGGGAGGAGGGAGTAGGGTAAGGCACAAACTAAAGGGAAAAAAAAAAAAAAAAAAAAAAAAAAAAAAAAAAAAAAGGGGACAACATAGGACAACACAAGCAGCCCGGTAGGCAACCACAAATAATGTAACCGGAATGAGCAACAGTCATGGACCCAGAGAGACGGGTCTTGAGAAGGAAGGTGGGGACTCCTAAGGAGTCACCTCCCTACAGTTCCATCCAAGGTCTCCCATCAGTCAGGCTGGATCAAGGCGGGGGGGAGCAGAGCTGCGGGTCTTCTTCCCCCTGTGCCGAGCCGGAGTCCAGACACGCGGCAGCGGGGGGGGCGGAGCGAGCTGATCCCAATCTGGCAGTGATGGAGGCGAGATCTGGAGGGTATCGCAGAATTTAGGGAGGTCCTCAGGGGAGGAGAGGGTGGCAGAGCGTCCGTCCTTTCGGGCCGTGAGAGAAAAAGGGAAGCCCCAGCGATATAGAATCCCGCTGTTTCTCAGGGTGTCCAGAAGAGGGCGCAGGAGGCGCCGTTGCAGAAGAGTAATGCGGGAGAGGTCCGGGTAGAGCTGAACTTCACATCCCTCAAAGACAATGATGCGTGACAGTCGCGCTTTGCGCATTATGTCCTCCTTTGTAACGAAATCCGTAATACAGCAAATAATATCACGGGGAGTGGCAGAGCTTCCCTTTGGGCGCAGGGCCCTATGTGCACGATCCATTTTCAGGGGGGAGTCTGCTGGGAGACCCAGGATTTGGTTAAACAACTTTTGGAGGGTAACATGTAGGTCCTCGGTTCCGGACGCTTCGGGGTAACCCCGCACCCTGATGTTGTGGCGGCGGCCACGGTTGTCAAGGTCCTCCAACTGTCGGCGCATTTCTCTAATAGCTTGTGTCTGAGCCTCAGAGGTGTTGCGAAGGTTAGATGTCAGCGCCCTGGTTTGCTCGTGGTCAGTTTCAAGCAATTCCACACGGTCAGCAATGGCCTTAATATCATTCCTCACAGTAGCAATTTCAGCCCTACACGCAGAGCTGACCTCAGATATCAGAGCCTGGAAGTCCTGCTTAGTGGGCAGATTTTTTAGGTATTGTGCCCAAGGGGCAGAGGCATCAGGCGGGGGAGCAGGGAAATCTTCCATGGAGGAATGAGAGGAGGGGGAAGACCAGGGGCCACCTGGAGTCTGCAAAATGGCGGGCGTCAGTGTAAAGTCAGCAGGGGACAGGTGAGGTGAGGATGCAGGGGCGACAGGTGGAGGGCCCGGCTGGTGCTGAGCTGTGGCACTGTGTATGGCAGCCCTCTCCTTGGATGCCTGCCTGCGGGTGAAGGGCCGTTGCTCCAGCGGCGGGTACTGCGCCTCATAGTCAGAGCACGTGGGGCCGGGGGAGAAGAAAATGGCGGACTCACCCCTGATGTCTTGCAGGCTGTCACCCTGCCGCCCGTGACCGGTGGAGGTAGCGGGAGCTGTGCGGTCCCGGGAGTCTGCGGGGTCTTGTTGCGGCTGCTGGCCGGCAGAAGCGTCCACCTCGGGCCTCGCCGACGTCACCGGCGGATCAGGCGCCATGTTGGAGCGCGGCGCGGCGGGTGAAGACTCCGGGGCCAGGAACCGGAGGAGCGTCGGTTGCGCCGAACGGCTTGCCCGGGAGGTAGGGAGGGTCTTGGGGGGCTTCTGGTGTCGCCTGTTCCCCATAAGAGAGCGGGGACCAGGGTGCTGCAGGCGTGTGAAGACAGGCGGCCCGGGAGCTCAGAGGAGACGCGTCTTCACTCCATGAGCTTCAGGCCACGCCCCATTCTTCTACCATTTATTGCATTAAGACTAACTTAACCAAGGCCAATGTGCTATATTTTAAACTTCCTGCTTTCAGATAAGTGTGAACATTTATTTTATTTATACTGTGTGACTGTCCTTTGTATCCTGACTAGAAATCATTTCCTAATATCTTATGTTCGGTATAGAAAATTGCTGTTATTCCTATCTAATTTTTGCAGTCAGGTCTATACAAATTTGCATCATGTTGTTCATTTAAAGGCAAACAACCAGCACAATTGTGCTGATATGCACAGTACGGATCTATTGTGCCGCTCGTGGAGCATACCAGCCGCGGCTGCAGCAGTAGCTTTGCAAAGGGGAAAAAAAGATGTTTTATTGTGCTACGGAAGGCCAGGAGAGGGACGGCAACTAATCATCTGGGCGGGGAGAGGTCCGTGACTAGCCGTGGTTCTCTGCCTGACAGCGCACAGTGTGGGTATTGTTGACAGGCAAAAAGACCCATTAGTGGCCTCTCTGCCTTTCAATCATCCCCACACTGAACAATCACAGTCCGGGAGCCATGGCTAGTCACGGACGGCTCTGTGCCAAGATGAGTAGTTGCCGCCCCTCTCCCAGTCTTGCATGGCATAATAAAGCATCTTTTACCCCTTTGTAAAGCTACTGCTGCAGCCACGGCTGGTATACTCCGTGAGCTGCACAGAAGATCTATACTGTGCTGCTGACATTCAGATGCTGCTTACAATCTGCCACGCAAGGGGTTAAGTGAGGATGCATCACATCCACACTTAACCCCCTGGGGGCCACATTGTTCAGTATGGCACCCCAAGGGTTAAGTGAGGATGCCCTAGGGGACAGACTGATCTCACACTTAACTCATACCAGCAAGGATGGAGGTTTAGTGCCCCCCTTCCTTGCTGGGATAGGTGCAGGGGGAGCAGAAGACTTCCAGTGAAGTCTATAAGAAAAACACCACAGTGTGCCCAAAATATGTCACACCCTCAGCATGCTGCATTTTAGAAAAACTGCTACAGACACTGAAAAACGGAATTGAAAACAATACTGAACATGTGAATAAGGCCTTAAGCAATCTTTTTAAGGACACACGTCCTTTTGGTGGCTACCATTTAAAAGACCTTATGTTCAGGGAGAATGGTACTTTTTAGAACGCTGGACTTGTAGAGATTGTTCACAAAAACATAGGTGCTTTTAACCAGAAATGGCAGCACTCTACACCTTATTTTCGGTGTAGTTGTGCAGTGCATTGAAGTGAATAGAGTTGAATGGAGTCAGGGTGGGTTCACATTGAGGAATCCGCACAGAGAAGAACATGTGGATTCCATAGCTCACCCCCGCTGGCGTTCAAGCGCATCTCCGCCCATGCCATAGACTCCATTGTATGGTCGGGTGACCATAGAATGGAGTCTATGTGACGGGCGGAAATGAGTGCGGCCACAAGCGGGGTGAGCTGTGGGATTCGCTGAAACTTCTCTGAGCGGATTCCTTAAAGTGAACGCACCATAATGGAGTAATACCACACACAACCTAGGGGCAGGTGTGGTCCTGTTTTTTGCTAGTAAGTAGTTGTGTTTTTTCTATGCCTGGATAACCCCTTTATTGGAAGTCTCTAGAACAGTGCACATGAATAGACTCTGTGAAGGTTCTCAACAGCATATTCTTTAGAAACTCTCAATAGCAAGCCCTCACCTCCAGATACGTGCACTTCCCATACTGGAACTTTCTTTTCTTGGCTCAGAGCTGACCAGTCAACAATTCAGAGTTTTCTTTGAGAAACCAGCCTTTGGTGTCTCCCCTTATGGTCTAATGCCAGCTCTAGGTAGAGTTGGGTGATTCACCAGGCCTCAGCAGCTCCTTCTTTTTATAAGGTGCCAGCAACCCCACCAGACTCCACATCAGTCGACCACTTTCTAGTATTTTTGGCCCTTAGGCTCCACAACAATTGCAAGGCTAAGCTGGTCTTTCTACCAGTTTCTTTCTGCAACCGCTCTGCCCTTAGCACCATCATTGTCTCATTACCGCATGTATTTTCCGGATCCTACTCCCGCTGCCTCCTGACATCATTCTGAATTCTCTGCAATTATCTGGACTCTTAACCAAAGATTATTTTTTTTAATATGCCAACTACACCATGCAAGGTGATAGAAAAATAGTTACCACAGAATGGGCTGTAAATGACGAGACGGTAAATAATGCCATTTATTTGCAAAGTGGTAATATACATGTAAATGTGAGATTATGTTCAACTTAGGGTACTATTAGACGGGCCGATAGGGGCTCGATAACAACTGTAAACGAGCACTGATCTGCTAGATTGGTGCTCGCTTACTGGGCCTATTACACATAAAAGTTTAACAAGGTAATCGTTAATCGTTTAACAAGGGCTGCAAGGACACCATTAGGGCTATGTTCACACATGTTGGAGTTTTATTGCAGTACTGCAGCGTATTCACAAAAATGATGCAGTAACACAATTAAATGATGCTAAACGGCACAGAGAATCTGAGCCGCCACTGCCAATCCCACCTGGAGCAAAAAATGAGGTATAAACAGTGTATCCCATGTAAGATAATATTGGATAAAAATGGATATGTTTAAAAAAAAAATAATAATAATCTTTTATATATTATTGCCTATCTGGACCTGTGCCCATTGTTTTACCCAGAGTTGGAGTAAAGGATTTGTTGAATATTGGATAAAGTCCTTATTGTGGGGCTCAACTTCAAAGATAAAAGATGCTTGATCATAAAATGTGCTTGGAAATGAAAAGAGGACAAAATTGAAAATTAAATTCAAAAAGTTCTTTACTTTATTCCAATACCTGTGTTACAGGTAGATAATAAAGTGTGGTGTTACAGGTAGAGAATACAGTGTGGTGTTACAGGTAGAGAATACAGTGTGGTGTTACAGGTATAGAATACAGTGTGGTGTTACAGGTAGAGAATACAGTGTGGTGTTACAGGTTCAGAATACAGCGTGCTGTGTGGTGTTACAGGTAGAGAATACAGCGTGCTGTGTGGTGTTACAGGTAGAGAATACAGTGTGCTGTGTTGTGTTACAGGTAGAGAATACAGCGTGCTGTGTGGTGTTACAGGTAGAGAATACAGCGTGCTGTGTGGTGTTACAGGTAGAGAATACAGCGTGCTGTGTGGTGTTACAGGTAGAGAATACAGCGTTGTGTGGTGTTACAGGGAGAGGGTACAGCGTGCTGTGTGGTGTTACAGGTAGAGAATACAGTGTGGTGTTACAGGTAGAGAATACAGTGTGCTGTGTGGTGTTACAGGTAGAGAATACAGCTTTCTGTGTGGCGTTACAGGTAGAGAATACAGCATGCTGTGTGGTGTTACAGGTAGAGAATACAGTGTGTTGTGTGGGTGGGAACACAATGGAATGATAAAGTACTGCAAATAATTCAGTAACACAATAAATCTGCAATGTGTGAACACAGCCTAGATGTTCTGCAACAGCTTTGGGTGGGGAATGGGCAGGGTGGAGGACTGTGATGAACAGCTGAGGGAAGGCATTGCATTCTGGAACCTGTAGTACTGTGTACAACTGCTCAACCAGGAAGTACAGCCACACAAAACAGAACAAAACCCCCCCAAAACAAATGGATTTTTGGTAGTTTCAAAACTGGGATAGATAGGTAAGTAATGCTATATACTTCTGCAGAAGTAATTTTTTATTTTTTTTACCTCTACCTGGAGTTCCCCTTTAACCCTTAGGATGGGTTTACACTACATTTTTTAAAATCCGTTTTGGTAAAAAAAAAACAGGTGCATTTGTATGCATCTGTTTTTCCATTAACTTCTATTATAAAAAAAAAAAAACTGCCTCCATTTTTTTTAAACCGCAAAAATAAGGTCAGCTATGCAAAAACGGCTGAAAAAACAAAAACAAAGTGTGAACCCAGTTTTAAAGTAATAAAGAATTATAATATCCCTTAGAGAAAAACTGCAGTGCGAACCTGAGGTATACCCCCTAATACAATGCTGGCATTGCCACCAGGAGCACTCGGCATTGGCCTAAAGGGCGCAATATTTTCAAATATGTTCATATTTTAGTGTTTCAATAATTGGAATGAATGTAGATCAGCTTATTGAGTTTTTTTAATACTGCATCATAATGCGATTGAATACAAGTTATTGTTGTATAAATAATTTTACATCTGTCCTAGACTTCCGGGCGACCACTGTAAACCCAGGATTTCCCAGGAATGCCAGCACCAATGATCCAGAGGTAAAGAAAGCAGCAAGGATAACTGTCTATGCCTTTAACAACATGTCCAATGATATCTATTTTTCCAAAGAGTTAGAGATTCAGAAAGCCATGATACAGGTGAGAAGTGTGAAACGTGCTCTGTGTCTGGGGGATGTTATCTACAGCGTTGTGTACATACGTAAATCTGACATGTCTATTCTTTTTTATAGGTTGTGAAAGGCATAAAATATATGCTAAGCTTAAAGTTGGCAAGGACAGTCTGTAGGAAGAACACTGAGTATATACTGGATGACTGTGACTTCCAAAAAGAGCCGCTGAAAACAGTAAGAGACTTATGTATTGCTATGACTTCATATAGTAATCTGCACCGCTGCTATGTTCTCACTGATAATTTTAATGGCACAGAAGTTAGGGAATAACATGGTTTGAGAAATGCCAAAGTGTTTTACACTCCTCCACTGTCAACTAGGTGGCAATTTATACTGTAACTATACAGCTGAGTTATATAAAATAGACTAGGGTTACATAATCTACACACACAAATCTATAAATAATCACATGAACCAATACTAGTTTTGCAGAAGCTGTGCCCCTACGGCATCAGGGTTCACTGACACGCCATTACAGGGGTTTTTCTTTCAAATCAACCGGTTTCAGAAAGTTATATATATTTGTAATTTACTTCTATTTAAAAATCTCAAGTCTTCCCATACTTATCAGCTGCTGTATGTTCTGCAGGAAGTGGTGTATTCTTTCCAGTCTGACACAGTGCTCTCTGCTGACATCTCTGTCCGAGACAGGAAATCTCCAGAGCAGTAGCAAATTGCCCCCAAAAAAACCTTTACTGCTCTGTACAGTTCCTGTCTCGGACAGAGATGTCAGCATAGAGCACTGTGTCACACTGGAAAGATTACACCACTTCCTGCAGGACATACAGCAGCTGATAAGCATGGAAAGACTTGAGATTTTTGAATAGAAGTAAATGACAAATCTACAGTATATACAACTATAAAACAATATACAACAAATCTATATAACTTTCTGAAACCAGTTGATTTGAAAGACAAGGCCTTTTGCTGGACAACCTCTTTAGAGGGCAAAATTTTTCCTCTTTCGAATCAACTAGTATTGACAATAACATTAGTTCTTAGCAAGTCTGTGGCCCCCTCCGGTCACTAGAAGGAGAAGCAATAGTGCTCTTATAAGTGCAGGGCTCTTTTTTTCTTTTCTTTTTTTTTTCTTTTCACATTTTTACATCTCCGTCCAAACCTTCCATTCACTACATCCAACTTGAGGGATTCTGACTCCTAAGTTCCAAGGATTTCTGAACACCATCACCTTCATTTTTAGAAATAAGAGTCATCAGTTTCTTTGTTCTTGTGATTGTGATAATAACAAGGTATAGATTCCCCTTTCCCCACTAATCTCATCTTCCAATTTCTTGGTAAACCTTCCCATCTAAAGACATATGTAATTTTTTTTCTCTTAAAGAAACAGTTCTTGAAATTGTTACCAGACCTGCCTGTAGAAAACCACAGCATTCCACCCCATAAAAATACATGCTCTTTAATCTGACCCACGGATCGAACGGCGCCGTCACAGGCTCCATTGATTCTAAAGGAGTCGCAACATAGAGGGAAGGGAATTCCCTCCCACTGGGGGCGGGCCTGCCCACCTCCTGTGCTTCAGCACCGGCCCGGGACCCGTGGATAGAATGGCGCCGTACACAACGCCGTGGTTCCCAAAACGGACCGCGGCTCCTGCTTCCCCATGACGGCGCCGTTCGATCCGTGGGTCAGATTAAAGAGGATGTACCTGATGGTACATCCTCTTTAAGTCAAAGTTTTTACATTCACTGTTAGCTTCCAAAATCCTTAAGGAGGAATTACAAAAAAAAGTACAAAAGGCAAAGTGTTATTACAGTTAATCAACATACTGATAAGGAAACAACCTTTAAAGGGGTTATCCAGCGATACAAAAACATGGCCACTTTCTTCCAGGCCATGAAAACAGCATGAAAACCGCTCTTGTCTCCGGTTCAGGTGTGGTTTGCAAATAAGCTCCATTCACTTCAATGGAATTGAGTTACAAAACCTGCACCCAATCTGGAGACGAGGGTGAGGCTGTCTCTGGGAGAAAGTGGCCATATTTTTGTAGCGCCGGATAACCCCTTTATATATACAGATGCATAAGAGTTCTTGAATGGAAAAAAAAACTAGGATATTATTCCATAGAAAAGTTTTCTATCTTATTATAAGGTGCTGACTTTCCAATGTATTTCTTCTCTATAGGTATTCACATGTTATTCTGAGGTATGGAAGATCAGCTGGTTGCATTTCGAGAAAGTGTGTGTTCTGGAGTGCAGACAGGATCCAGAAACACAACAAAATCAAGACCATAGTCACTTTCTTTAACACTGATAGAGTGTTCCTGTATTCCTATCTGCGGTGTGAACATGAGCCAAATTGGAAGAATGAAATAAAAAAAATAACAAAAACTGTAAATGAATTTTGTTGAAAAGAGGGCATAGTCACACGAACCTAGGCTCAGATTATACCAAGTGTTCCAGATTTCTGCAGAATTCCTCTTGGGATGCAGTGGACTTACAGTAGGCACCTGCCTGCATTGTCACCATAGTTGCCACAGACTGTTTAGAGTATTTGTCTTTATAATAAAAAATAAAATATATATAAAAAAAATTTTTCATGATGATCAAATAGGAAATGAGTATTTGAATCTACAATATATTTGGGTTTACACCCCAGCATGCAGCCAATTGCAAATCAGATTTCATTAAAGGGGTTGTCCAGCAAAAAATGTTTTCTTTCAAATCAACTGATATCAGAAAGTTATATAGATTTGTAATTTACTTCTATTAAAAAATCTCATGTATTGCAGTACTTATCAGCTACTATATGTCATGCAGGATATGTTGTTTTATTCTCAGTCTAACACAGTACTCTCTGCTGACATCTTTGGCCAAGACAGGAACTCTGTCTTGGTTTTCTATGAATCCCCATAGAAAACCTCTCCTGCTCTGGACAGTTCCTGACTCAGCCAGAGATGTCAGCAGAGAGCACTGTGTCAGACTGAAAATATACCATTTCCTGCAGGACATAAAGCAACTAATAAGTATGGGAAGACTTGAGATTTTTTTTTAATAGAAGTAAATTACAAATCTTTATAACTTTCTGACACCAGTTGAATTGAAAGAAAAATATTTTCACTGGACAACCCCTTTAACCTCGACTGGCACTCTCATTGCAATGCTACCAGGGTCTCCCATCTGTATACAAGGCCTCCAATGTATCACAAGCGGTCAGGTGTTACAGAGATCAGTTAGGACCAAAATAAAAATTACACAGGAGCTATTTTTTTTTTCCTAGTCTAGAATATTTTTCTGTGGGCCCACAAGTAATCTGCTGTAACCATAGCAACACTTTTCATACTTCCTGATATGTGAGTCATAAGGGTGGTCCTTGGTGGTTCCTTCTTACCCCACCAGACTTGACTGATAGATCTGCCCCTGTTTAGGTATAGGGAAGATCTATCTACCAAGGTAGTTGGGGGAGGGAGAAGCCACGAGGGACTACCCTCATGACTTGTGGATCAGGTTCTCTTTAAACTCTCATCCACTCCACTCCTACTGTATTGCTCTGCAAATTGTTTACCCAGATATCTGAATAGAACATCTATGGTGAGGGAACTTTCTCCAATGGACACTAACCTTACAATAGTAGAAATGAAAATTGGACAATGGGCCCTTAGGGGAACCTGTGAGCTGTAGTTTACGGTCCAGGCTACAACACTGATAGATAGCTGTTAGATCAAAGAGATTCATGGTATATTTCATAAACTGTATATCCAGCTGTGCTTCCAGGATGTAGAAAGTGAGGAGGTGATAGTTGTTTTTTTTTTTTTTTTTTTTTTACTATAGAATACAAATATTTTTATAAAAGTACAGACAGATGTATGAAAGGTACCATATGTCTCCTGAGCAAAAAAGTTGTCTTAGATTGTCAGCAGTTTAAAACGTGAATTGCAGCCGACAGAGAAATTCAAGATGTTGCACTCGCCTTTTGTTCAATAAAAGCAAAAATTCAAAAAAAGTGGTGCAAATCACACTGCAAATTTTCACTAAGTTCCCCTGATTTTCTAACAATGCTGTCTATGTACAAAACCATGTATTGTACCTCAGATTTAATTACTACAGCGAGTGCTGTCCTTCAGATCTGACACTGGTGCACGTCTGTCATGGTAGACCTTGTCCCTAAAGGGGTAGTGCGGCGCTAAACATTTATTCACAAAATAACACACATTACAAAGTTATACAACTTTGTAAAGTGTGTTATGTATGTGAATGGCCCCCTTCCCCGTGTTTCCCCCCACCCACGCTAGCTCCGGAAGTGTTGGTGCATTATACTTACCGGACGGGGGTCGACACGAATGCGGTAAGTATAATGCACCAACACTTCCGGAGCTAGCGTGGGTGGGGGGAAACACTGGGAAGGGGGCCATTCACATACATAACACACTTTACAAAGTTGTATAACTTTGTAATGTGTGTTATTTTGTGAATAAATGTTTAGCACCGCACTACCCCTTTAAAGAAGTCCCATAACTAGAAGTTACATAAAGTGGAATCAGGTGAGAGTGGAGGTCATGCTGCTAGAAATAATGGCTTATCACCTGTACATCTGCAAAAACTTCAGTTTATGCAAAAAAAAAAATTAATAAAAACATTTTTTCTTCTTTTCATTTAATTAATAGCAATTGCATGATCTGAATAGCTTGTTGTCCAATTTTAATTTCATATCAAGGAATAGAACACCCTCCAGAGCCCTCCCATTTGGGTAAGTATTTTGAATAGGAGGAGTGGAAGCTACACAGATTAAAGACTGTAATGGTGCGTTTACACAGACAGATTTATCTGACAGATGTTTGAAGCCAAAACCAGGAGCAGACTATAAACAGGGATCAGGTCATAAAGAAAAGACTGGGATCTATCCTCTTTTTAAATCCATTCCTGGCTTTGGCTTCCAAAATCTGTCAGATAAATCTTTCTGTGTAAACGCACTCTAATGCTAGGTTTACACGGAGCGATTATCGGGCAAATTTTTGCGATAACCACCGAATTCGAACGATAATCGTACGTGTAAACGCGGCGAATGATCGAAAAATCGTTCATTTTGATCTTTTAACATGTTCATAAATCGTCGTTCGCAAAAAATCCGCCGATCGTTCCGTGTAAACAGTCGTTCACTGATTTTACCTATGTGTGAGATAGGCTTAACCGATCGCAAAACGAATTTTCTGTATGATATATCGTTCCATCTAAACGCTGATCGTTATAAAAAAAATTGTTACTTCGAAATCGTTAATCGTACGATCGGGCCAATAATCGCCTCGTGTAAACTTAGCATAATGGTGCGTTTACACAGAAAGATTATCTGACAGATTATCTGCCAAAGATTTGAAGCCAAAGCCAGGAGTGGATTTGAAAAGAGGAGAAATCTCAGGCTTTCCTTTATGACCTGATCTCTGTTTATAGTCTGTTTCTGGTTTTGGCTTCAAATCTTTGGCAGATAATCTGTCAGATAATCTTTCTGTGTAAATGGACCCTTAGGCTGAATTCACATGTCCATGCTCAGTGCATGATATATGGTCTGTAAGCTGACTGTATATCACAGGCTTACGGGACTCTCAGCATCATAATTCATTATAATGCAGTGAGCTCCAAAACATTTAAAGCTTTATGTTACTGTACTGACATAGCTGTCAGTTCAGTAGCCGAGGGCTTGAGCTGTTAAGGAGCTCACTGCATCATAATGAATTATGATGCCGGGAGTCCCATAAGAGTTGAAGAGTTCAGTCTGTGATATACAGTCAGCTTACAGACCGTATATCATGGACTGAACACGGACATGCGAGTCTGGCCTAGTAGAGGGATTTGATTACCTCCTGTGTTTTAGATCAAAGATTTTCAGTTCTGTCAGTGATCAGGCAGAGGGCTGTATTAGTTCTGCTTGATCAGTAGAGATGAACGAATTGCCCGTCTAAACTAAGCAAAGCGCATCGTTGGATTGGCAATTTGCTACGTTTAGACAGGGGATTCGCTCATCTCTACTGATCAGTGAGAAAATAGTCAGGGCAGTCTGACACTGCTTGATCACTTTGACCTCTGCATACAAGACACAGGCAATGTGGTATGGTTTTTTTTTTTTTGCACTGGAAGACAGAAATGTACAGTAGAGATGTAAGAAAATGTCTAAAAATACTCGCACGTAAATTACTGTTTTATTAAAACAACAAAAAGCAACTTTCTTTGCTCTGTATACAATTTGTAAAGATTCAGCGTATGAAAAATGTTAGTTAAAATATTTATTGCACTATTGGTAACTGATTGACACACATACAGAAACACTATAACAGATGTCGCCTTTTTATAGAATCATTTTGTAATAAATTACATTCACATATTCCTATTAACTGGAGCATGCTCTGGTCAACTTAGTTTTGGCTTACGAATAATAATAATTTATTCATTTATATATCAACAACATAATCTATAGCACATTACAATTTTGGGAACACATACACAGACCTGATCGGACAATACAGAGAAACACTTGTAACTATCAAGTCAAACGTGAGGGGTAAGGCTGCATTCACACATCCGTGATATACGGTTCGTAACCTTTTGTATAACACAAACTGAACCCTATGGGACTCCCTGCGTTATAATTCGCTATGATTCATGGAGCACAGGATTCTATACATTGCATCTATAAGTCGCAGCAGAAGTATTATATTGCTGTTATGTTTACTAACCACATTTTCACACACTTTTTTTTTTCTTTACAGGATGTTATGTAGTTTGTCGTATCGCACTAGCCTGACCCGATAATATTTCTGTCTTGTGTGAAAGGGAAGCGCACTGAAAAACACACTTGGCTTCTTAACACTTATCTTCTGAGAGATCATGTCATAAGATAACATTAGTAAGGATTATGATTGTATGTGACAACTCTTTTCCACAACTGAAGTTTTTTTTTTTAAAGCAGGCCTTAAAGGGGTGTACCAAACCCTATAAATTCCCATATTTAAAATTATTTTAGGCTTTACTGTCATTTGCAGTAACTTTTGACGTGTCCTCAGACATCTCAAACCTTTACCAATTGCACCAAAGTGATTCTGTGATAGTCAGAGGGTAGTGCACAGCAGTTGCATCGGTGGCTGCAGACAGCAGAAAAGAGAACACCAGAGAGCATGGACAGGTAATGTATAAACTTTATTATTTTACACTTTTAAAGCAACGATAGCCCTTGCTGCACAATAATCAGGCCGTGTAACAAGCTCGGTAAATGTGCACCGATCTAGCAGATCAGCACTCCCTTACTACAGTGATCAGGCCACCGTATCACAGTGGATTTTCTGCTGCGGATCCGCAGCAGATTAGATCTAAATAACTAAACTCACGGTCATATATATATTTTTTTTTTGCACAAATCAATAGTCCAGGCGATTTTAAGAAATTTTGTAATTGGGTTTATTAGCCAAATATGCCATTATCTGCATTTAAAAAGCCCTTTCCCAGGTCCCCCCCTCCCTCCTCTTTTCCATCCACTGCAAAAAATCAGGAAATTGTGACTTGTTGCATCAGACGTACCCTGTCTGTCCTAGGGAGTGGGGAGGAGGGAGTTAGCTGACAGCAGAAAGCGAAGAACAAAGGGATTACAGGCATGGAGCTGGGTGAACGCTGTAATCAAAGGTCAGAGAGGTCAGTGGTGACTGTCAGAGGAGATAAAGGGCGATGTATTTGTAGATTAACTCTTTGTAGTCCTGTTTTAGTCTTTTATTTACCTCTCTCCATAGGAGAACAATAAAGACAGGGGGGAGAGCTTCAAACTGCTTTTTCATGATAAAAATGCATTTTTCGGCTAATAAACCTAATTAAAAAGTTTCTTAAAATCGCCTGTACTAAAAAAAAAAAAAAATCACGACAGTGACACTTTAAATCTGCACCATCAAATCTATTGCGGAACCGGTGTGTGTGTGAAGGAACCCTATTACAAGATTTAAAACTGCAGATATCAATGTAAATAAATGACTTAATACACCAGACTGAAAACTGGGAAGAGAAAAATCATGTATGTCTCGATCGCAGCAGGACTTGGAGAGACCCAGTGTGATCATTAACATTTGTCTGCTTTCTACATCTGTTCATATATTGTGTGTGGTTGAAGGTCAACTCCATTTACCTCAGTAGAGCTCAGCTTATAGTCGACTGAGTTATTTCTCTGTTCCCCCCCATTCACATGAACATTCAGCATGATCTTGTGTTCTCTATGGGGGAAAGGTAAGCCACAGCCAGGCAGATGGTGCTGATCTCTCCGAGAACAAAAGGGTTGGCGATTAAAATTCCATAACAGCCGACTCTTATCTCAGACATTATCTGCCAGTGGAGTCTTAAGCCCCTATTCCACGGGTCGTTTAAAGGAGCAATATCGTTCGTATTCGGCCGATATCGGCCGCTACGAACGATATTCGTCCCGTGGAATAGAGTGCAACGATCAGCCGACATCGTTCATGTCGGCTGATCGTTGCAGTCTCTTGTTTTTCAACATGTTGAAAAACAAGCGACTGATATAGCAGCGATCTGCTGCCGTCGCTCCGTTGAATAGGAGCATCGGCAGCAGACGCTGCTGTATCCTATGGGCTGCCCGGACGATCAGCCCCCCGCCGCCCCTCCCGCACTCACCCGCTCGCTGCAGCCGCGCTGAATAGCGGCGGCAGCGAGTGGGGAACGAGGAGCAAACGAGCGCTAATAGCGCTCGTTTGCTCCTCCAAACGACTCGTGGAATAGGGGCATTAGGAAAGCCCCATACACTTTATATTAACGGCCAATTCAGTCACAACCAGCAAAGTGGCCAACTTAAGTATAAAGTGTATGTGGACCTTTAGAAATTGTACAATCACAGCTCAGTTTTAAAATATTAATGAGCTGGGGTAAAATGAGAGCTGAGCTGTGATAAACAAAAAACACAGGCTGTATCTATGTTTTCCTGGACGCCCTAGGGCTGCATCCAACTTCAACTAAACAATTAGATTCTAGCATGCTCAAATTGCGCTCACCTCTACTCTCCATTGTATTCTGTTGCACTGAAGATCACAGATGTGGAATGTAACGCAGTCAGGACTGCAACAGTATGACTGCTTATAGTACCTGCCATGTATATGTAGTCACCACCCGATGATATAGGGGGGAGCCAGTAATAGAATTCTATTATTCACAGACATTAATAGGCTCTGTCCACTGACATTTTATAAAAGTCATAAATACAACATCTACTTTAAGGGATTACACATGAATAGAAGTATAAGGCTACTTTCTATCAAAACCAGTGTGATGGTTGGTGACCGGTATGGCACTGTACTTTAAAGAACCTGACCATATTTTAATGATACATCTACTTTACGTTAATACTCAACACCCTGAATTGATAAGGAAGTACAATGAGCTAAACTTAACAGGGAACCTGTCATTACTTTCATGTTGCCTGAACGAGCCATCAGGATGGTCACCAACTACTACTCCCGAAGCTGCCAGCCTTGACTGATAGACCTCTTCTTATACCCAAACAAGGAGAGGCCCATCAATCAAGGCCAGAAGGGCGGGAAGAAGCCATCAGGGCTTTGACTTGTGATTTGGAAAGCAAGAAAGCAATGACAGGTTTGAATTCAATGGATTTAAAGACAAATCTATCCATTAGACGCAAGAAAAAGAACAAGTAATAAAAAAAGAACATTTTATTAGATTAACAATGTACAGATGCAGCTGTAATAGCCAAGATGACATCAGTGCACTTTTTCCCAAGTATTTTAATTGGAAAGAAAATATCAAATCCATTAATGACCAAACATTTTGGGTGAGTAGAGAAGGGGTACGTAATGGTAAAATAACAGTCTTGTGTAGGAATGCATGGCTACATTGAGTATGGGGCAATAGGGTGAAAACCATGAGGCTAAACAAAGGGCCCTCTATGTCTAAATGCCCCTTGGTCTTTGCCAACTCCTCATCGTATTTTAGATAAAAGATGGAAACTATTTAAGCAAAAAGACATTAAGGAGATCTCACCATAATAAAATGTAAAGAATTGTCTCAAGTCAACCCTGTGTATAAGGAAGCCACCCTCCCTGCTGACAAGATTATTCCTGCAGCTAGAGGGAGAAGTGTATCGCATGAGCCTATTCACAGAAATAAGTGACCACCATGTGATACATGGCCGGGCAGAGTGGGAGTTGCTCTCTCTTAGTGCCTTTCCATCCTGCCCAACTAGGGGGGGGGGGGGGTCCTAATTGGAAGACAACCATTCAATGACATATCATCCGGACGGTCTAGGAACTTGGGGGGGGTCCTAATTGGAAGACAACCATTCAATGACATATCATCCAGATGGTCTAGGAGCTTGGGGGGAGGGTCCTAATTGGAAGACAACCATTCAATGACATATCATCCGGACGGTCTAGGAGCTTGCATCTGCCACCGATTTCAAGAAAAAAGAGGTGACTATATACCCATTGAAATATATGTAGGAGTTCCAAAGATGTACTCACTCTCTCGCTTACCTCACAGCCTATGCACCCCATCGATGTCCCAAAACAGGAGAAGGCTTTTCACTTCTCACTTGAATGGACAATGTCACAAACTTTGACACAAATATTTAAATCAGTTAGGGTCAGGGTGTTCTGACTCATACCAGGCACTATAGAGCAAGCTGGGAGAAGGGCTTGGCTGAGCACTTCACTCCTTGGCTTTCTATAAACTATGTCTCACTGCAGGAGATATCCCCTGCAATGAGATGGAAAATATAGCGAGCCAGGGGGTGAAGAGCTCAGAAGAGCGCTTTTCCTGGTCCCATCTGTCAAATCAGTGAGCATCTGAACACTTAGACCCAGAGCGGTCAAGTTTCTTAAAGTGACATGGACACTAACTAGAACAAGAAGCTGTATAAATTTCTCTACCTATGGGAGTTAAATCCATATAAATGAAATGAATATATTCTATGGAGTCTATGGACAAGCTGAAGTATGTGTCTCATTCATGCAAGGCAGGTTTGATCCAGCAAGTAGCAATCGCCCACTTGTGCTCCTACAACCCTAGAAATATACAGTATGCCCTCAGTAACACCACGCAGTGTGGACTTAATTCTTCAATGCAATTTGTCTTTAATAGTGTCTGTCCCTGAAAATCTAGTTTGTGCTATTATGTCTGGTACTTGTTATAAAAGAAAGTTTGAATGGCTTTGTGCCCTTTTGTACTTTTTGCAGACCAGCGTAGGTTATTATTTTAGAGGTACAGGACAGCAATAAACAAATGGATGCAAAAGTAGCCTTTAAGCTTGTGCTGAATATTACCTTTCTGCTACCTGTAGAACAGAGGACTCGAGACAGGGTCACTGTTTTCCTATTGAAAATATACAGCCATGCTACTGCACTCCCCTTCCCCCACATTACAGACGCACACATCAGACCACCCACTGTTAGGGAATGGGTTGGGACTGCTGCATGAGTTAGTGCAATATAATGTAGAATGTATTCTTAGTAGTAGCTTTCTGCGTGCACAAACCATAGAGATTCATGCAATTCCCCATGCATATAAGGTAGTAGTTATAAATGAATGTTTCCTCGAACGGAAAAAAAAAAAATCATGCCTTAGATGCCTGCAATTTTTTGAGGCTAAAAAAAAAGAAAAAAAAAATATATATATATGTCATTACAAATGTATAAGTACTATATAAAAAAAAAAAAAAAAAAAAAAAAAAATTACCACTTCTAGGCTTGTGTTTAGAATATTCATATTTTGGGGTTATACTGGCCAGGACATGAGCTCAGTAGATTATTCACAATAAGGAAACCCTGAAACCTGTATTATTATTATTATTGGAGCCCATTCGGGGTGAATGTACTGGATCACTTTTAAAAGAAACACAATGCACAGGGTCATTTTTGTCACAAATACACAAACAACCTGACCTCTGCTACAAGCATAGCTATACTATTGGGATGTATACCTGGCCATACTTTATACATTCTTTACAGAGTAAGGCAAGGCAAGATGGTCATTACAAGGGATCCAAAACTGATGAGAAAACTAAAAATCTATTGTCAGGTTCTTCTGCAAACCAAAGACTTAACATGTTACCCTGCTATCATCCAAAACATAATCACAAAATTAGAGGGTGTCTCTATGATCCAGAGCAAAGGCATGGTGACAGCAGTATCCGGGTCCTGGAGGATCTTTTCAGTGTTCATCCTTCAGTTACACATAAAGGAAACTTCAGACCTCTTTAAGGTTCAATTTACAGATAAATGGGGACCGGAAAGATCCCAAGTATAAGTATCCATCGTGCTCATGAGCTTCGCTTATGTAGGGAGCCACCTCTCCATTAGGGTCATGGAAACTTCTCTTGTATGATCCCTTCTCTCCTAACTCTAAGACCAGGCTGTACCTAGGGACAAACTTCATCACCGTGTCGTGGCTGAAGAACTACAGAATAGAGCGGAGAAAAAAAAAACGTAGGTGATCAACAAAGTTTTATTATTTGTTAAGTAAATCCAGATACTGACATTTTTTTGATGATCGTATTTTATCCTGTGAACAAGGAATATAGTTGTGATATAGAAAAATAATCTATGTGAAGAAGGTGAGTAAATGTGCTATTAGAGGGGGTTTCCCATGACAGGCACTCAATAGGTAATATGTATTTAGTCAGTGGGGGTCTGACTGCGTTAAACCACCACCAATCATGAAAACTGGGGACTGTGTATAGAGCAGCGGTCAGACATGTGCACTGCTGCTCCTTTCAAATCTGGCCAGGCAAGGTGAGTGGGTTATAGTGAAAGTGCTCAGACCCCACCAAGGAGACTTCTATCACCTCTCCTGCAGATAGGGTATGTGTCTTAAATAGAAAGCTACTCTGGAGAAGCTGTAAGCTTCTGGCCTCCACCTCATCTGAAGAGAACAAACAATTCTTTGGTAGCGTCTTGCAGTGTTTTGAGAGTGCAGGCATACATTGGCAGAGGGGTACTCCTATCTGAAGACATTATTCATTAAGCCACATGAGGTCAAAAGTATCCTCATAATAAATGCGTGGGTTTTTACCAATATTGCAGTTTCTACTAACTTTCTCTGAATATATGGGTACACTACACATGGTGCCCTCATAGCAGAGACAAACAGTGCTAAATCCAAATGCACCGCCACAGCACTCAGCAGAGATCTGCTGCACACTCAGTTTAACCCTAGGAGGGGTGTCTGCTGGTTGGCTATCCTACGGTACCCCCCGCCTTGCTATGATCCGCATGACTTTGCCCATAGACAAATAAGGAGAGACCTGTCACAGGTTCCCTCCAATGTGATATAACCTATAAATTATAACATCAGTTCAGTACGTGCAAAACAATTAGGTCAGTTCCATGTGGGATGAAACTTCAGTGGATTAGAGTAACAGGCAAGAGTAAGAGACCTTACTAACCTTACCCATACTATGCGCTTCTTTTCTGCAGATTTTTTTTCCACTACAGGAAAACTGATGTGGATTTGGGTTGCGATCTCAAGCGATAAGCATTGTAAAGCCTGTGCTGCAGGTACAGTGGCTTAAAGTGTACCTGCGATGAAGTACGCTGACCCAGCCCGGCGTGAAATGCATCTGGCGGCAGAAAGTTCAGGTATCCATGGATATGACCACGCCGGGTTGGTACGGTGTGTGAGACCCACATTCTGATCCAAAAGAGCAAAGAATTGATCCGGCATGGTCATATACATGGATTCCCAAACTTCCATTGGCCGAATAGATTTCACGCAGCATCAGGTCAGCGTACATCATGACAGGTGCGTTTTAAGGATCGATATTACTGCCGAGCAGTTTGTATCTGATCACAGCAAAATCTGCACCGAATTAATAGGTTCTCAATCTACTAACCAAAAATGTGGTGGTTAATCGCTCTATCCCTATATACAGTATATCCGCTATATACATACAGTACCGTACCTTAAAGATGATTTTCTTAAACCATGGTTTGTCAGCTAAGAAATCCATCATGGAAAACCCAGGGTTAAGTCTCACAGCAGACATGGCCAGCCAGTATCCCCCTGAACTACTAAGACGGATATTGTCAGGAAATCCAGGCAGGTTGTCCACAAACATGTCTACTCCGCCTTTTGTGAGGCCGGACACATAATATCTAGAAAATATGACAAGAATGAACATTAGAAAAGTAAGAAGAAACATAATGACATTTGGAGAATCTTAAAGAAAGATAAATCTGATCCATCATGAACTTGATGCTTTTGAGCTTAAAGGGGTAATCTGGTGGGAAATAAAATGTTTTTTGATCAACTGGTATGAGAAAGTTATACAGATTTGTAAATTATTTCGGTTTAAAAATCTCAAGTCTTCCAATACGTATCAGCTGCTGTATGTACTGCAGGAAGTGGTGTATTTTTTCCAGTATGACACAGAGCTCTCTGTTGCCACTTCTGTCCAGAGCAGGAGAGGTTTTCTATGCGGATTTGTTACTGCTCTGGACAGTTCCTGACAAGTACTGAGGTAGCAGCAGAGAGCACTGTGTCTGACTGGAAAGAATAACACTTCCTGCATGACATACAGCAGTTGATAAATACTGGAAGACTGGAGATTTTTCTTTTTAAGAGAGGTAAATTACATCGCTCTGTCACCTTCTGGCGCCAGTGGATTTGAAGAAAAATTTTATTTAGTTAGTTTAATTTAAAAAAAAAAAAAAAGGGGGGGGGGGGGGGGTAAAAATTCTGCCAAAAACAGTGCCAAGCCAGTTCTAAGGTTCTGTGTGGTATTACAACTGGCCCTCACTCACTTCTGCATTGTTATAGAAGGAAGAGTCTATAAGGGAGATTTCTCAAACATGGTGTAAAGTGAAGCTGGCTCAGTTGCCCCTAGCAACCAATCAGATTCCACTTTTCATTCCTCACAGACTCTTTGGAAAATGAAAGGTGGAATCTGATTGGTTGCTAGGGGCAACTGAGCCAGTCTCACTTTACACCATGTTTGATAAATCTCCCCGTATGTTTTTTCTAATCCTGGATTAGAGCCTTTCTCCCATGTTCCACGTTAGTTGTATAAATAATGCTCTATGTTCTCTTGTGGGAAGTTGTAAGCACAGGGTGATGTAGGAGCGGCCGCAGTAACCTCCCCACCGCCATCACTTACCTCCTCACACGTGCCATTGTGGTTTCTGCCACCAGCACAAAATCTTCAGCAGGAGAGAGCTGCACGCCATTGGGAAACCGTAATCCTCCCATCAATACCTTCACCTCCTTTGTCAGTGTGTCATACTCCAGCAAACTAGAAGGGAACATAATTGGGGGATTAGGGTAATCCCACGACTGTCATGTAGATGAATGGACAGGGCTTCAGCAGTGTCAGTAAATACCCTTCCTAACAGTTTTGCTTATTGTCAACACAAGTGATCAAAGTCTTTTCATTGCGTTTCAAGTAACTCCTCACATACTGTAAATACAAGTCGCCACATGCCGGACCTTAGATCTGCAAAGGACAAAGGCTTATGACACTGCTATATACAATCTGTATCTGTTCCTTCATGCCTCTCTGCTTTCTCAGATCCCCCAGCAATACTATTGCTGATACTATGTTAGACCTTGTAACGAGTATAGAGCCCTTTAAATGGTGACATCGATACAGTTAACCCCTTAAAGGAGAAGTCAGGCGAAATTTTTTATTAAAGTATTATTTTATTTTATTTTTTAATTTTTTATTTTACCAAGACACAGAGCAGTGTACAGCAAAGGCCCACAACGGCCGACATTTTACAACTTATAAAGAACAGCAATGAACAGTCAAGCCGTCTACCTTATACACAGGACAAGTTCATTGAGGACCGCGTGACTGTGCGGCAGATGGGGCCCACCGACCCCGCTCAAATCTTGTTTTTACCAATATATAGAGGTAGAAAGCAGTAGTTAGACCCTAGAATGGGACATAAAGAAGAAAACAGAACAACAAGAGGGGAGGGAGGAAGGACAGGGAAAGGTAGGGGGACATCGTCCAGGCCTCCTGCACCACCATGCCATGGGGGGACTAAAGAGAGTGTTCAGTGAACGGCCCTCAGGAGATTTCTGTATTCGTCTGTTTCTTGGAAGCTCGTCCATGGGAGCCAGGTGGCATAGAATTTCTTATTTTTGGATTGTATGCCGGAGGTGAGATCCTCCATATGCATCAGATCATTGATTTTGGAGAGCCATAAGGATAGTGCCGGAGGCTCTTGTTTCTTCCAGCAGAACGGAATGCAGGCTTGTGCTGCCATCACCAAGAAACTAAGAAGGGAGTGTTTGTATACCCTCTGAGACATTTCACAGTGATGGAGAAGGAACAGAGCGGGACCCATGGGTATCGAGAGGCCTGTGACTAGTGTGATAACCTGTTGGATTTTGGACCAGAAGTGGGTGAGGCGGGAGCACTCCCAGAACATGTGCAGAAACGTTCCCTCCTGGTTCCCACACCTCCAACAGGTGGGATCAACCTGGGGAATCAGGGCGTGTAATTTGGTTGGTACTCTGTACCACCGTGCGAGTATTTTGTAGCCTGCTTCTTGGAATTTGGAGCTGATGGACGGCCCGAGTGCTAGGCGGTAAATCCTAACTCTCTGTTCCTCTGTCAGGATTAGTCCTAAGTCGGTCTCCCACTTAAGCATGAAAGTAGGTGGCGGTTCTTACGGGGTGGTCAATTGCATGTGGTAAGTCAGCGATAAAGTATGACGTATAGGTTCCGTGTCCGAACATAGCTGTTCGAATGTCGTGAGTGTGTGCTGGAAGGAATGTGGAGCGGGTAAGGAAGTGAGAAAGTGTCGGAGTTGGGCTACTCTCCATGGACCCAATGGGCTGGGCTCAGTAAAGTCAGACAGCGCTATCGTTGTTAACCAGGCTTTATCTTGAAGAAAGTGTTGTGCTCTGAATTTCCCGTGGGAAATCCATTGTCTAAAAATTTTGTCTGTCACGCTGGGCGTGAATTCTGGGTGACCCAGAATATTAAAGTATTGTATTGCTCCCCCAGAAGTTATACAAATCTCCAATATACACTTAGTACCGGAAATGCTTATAAAGTGCTTTTTTCCCCCTGCACTTACTACTGCATCAAGTCTTCACTTCCTGGATAACATGGTGATGTCACGACCCGACTCCCAGAGCTGTGCGGGCTGTGGCTGCTGGAGAGGATGATGGCAGGGGGACACTGAGGGACACAGGGCACTGGAGGGACACTGAGCATCCCTCTGCCATCATCCTCTCCAGCAGCCACAGCCCACACAGCTCTGGGAGTCGGGTCGTGACATCACCATGTTATCCAGGAAGTGAAGCCTTGATGCAGTAGTAAGTGTAGGGGGAAAAAAAAGCACTTTGTGCATTTTCCATAATAAGTGTATATTGGTGATTTATATAACTTTTGGGTGGGGGGGGGGCAATACAATACTTTAATAAAAATTTTCGCCAGACTTCTCCTTTAAAGAAGAAAACTACCACTAGGTGCCTGACTTTCAGTGGTGCTGAAAGTAATAGCTGCTTTGTCAATTGCTATGTAATGGTATCTGACAGGCAAAGAGGCGGCTTACGGGCCTCCTTGTCTGTCAATCACTCCGCAGAGCAGGCTGACAGGACAAAGAGCCGTGACTAGTCACAGCAAAGATGACTAGTTCACGGCTCTCGCCCACCAGATTAAGATAAATTTTACCGCACACAAATCCCACAGAGCCCAGATCCGCCAATACCATCAGAGAGCCTGCTGCGAGGTGCGTGCAGCTGTTCTGGGAGCCCAATCAGCACATTTAAGAGATTTTAGTCTGTTCTTTTAAATGGTTAGAAAGGCAATATTAAGCCAGAAGCAGCCGTGGGCCTCCTCCCCTCTCAACCTTCATGCCCTTTACCGAGTGATAGGGCTCAGCTTACAGAGACGTGTCAACATTTTTAATCAGTCAGAGTATATGGCTCAGTTGCCCCTCTAGTGATTAGTGGGGGTCTGAACAACCAGATCACAAACGGTCAATTCCTTTGACATGTCTTTAGGACATGTAAAAAGTTTTTGTTAAAACAAGGCAAAATCCATTTGAAGAAGAGATCCTTAAGGGTTATTCATTTTAGACAGTCACGATTTGTTCAGAACAAGAGATATTCATTGTAGCTGTTCATGAAGATGTGATGGCACCTGCACAGGAACTGTCAGTGTGCATCATATTGCAACAACCAGCATCGGACATAACTCCAATTCATGGTGAGGACAGGACGCAGTGGTGCAGGGTTCTGTACAGACTTTTTTTGCAGTTGTAGATTGGTAATATTTCGGGTACATACAACTTTTGATTACCCTTAAGATTAGGCAAAGAGGAAAAAAAACCATCCCACTGACTAAAGGCCCTAATACATGGAACGATTATCGGCCGTATTCGGCTGATAATTGTCCTGTGTAATAGAAGGCAACGATCAGCCGACATGAACAATGTCGGCTGATCTCTGCTGTCGTTTGTCTTTCAACATGTTCAATATTGCTATTTCTGACCCACTAGTAAGGTTTTTAGTACCCCCTGCATTTGTGTTACAGATCTACAGATAAATGCACAACTTACCGTCCATCATCTGTGGCCTCCATGACTAGATAAGGGTAATCCCGTCTCTGCCATTTACTGCTGGAATCGGTGAAGTAGATCTTTCTGCCATCACTGGTCACTGCCAGATCATTGACAAAAGACATTTTCTTCCCCTGAACTGGAATCTGGGAAGACACAAGCTGTTGCGCCGCACCTACACAAGAATTAACATGGTTAGAATAACTTATTGCCACCATAGACTCCCACATCCTGCAGCCTCACTAACCTGTCACTGGATTCACTTCAAAGATTCCTTGGTAAGCATCTGCTACAAAAAGTGTCCCATTGGGGCCAACGCGGAGTCCAAGGGGTCTTCCACAGTTTGGTTCATTGTCTCGGGTTCCTTTTCACAGAAGTGTAAATGCAAATAAGCCAAAGCAAGTACCGAATACTGTACATAAATTGTATAAACTGAAGACGGTCACCGTAGTTTCAAACAACTTCCCTCAACATGATAGCCTATGTGAGCTGTAATATATTAATCACTTTGCTTAAAGCATAACCATCATGATTTTTTTTTTTTTTTTTTTTAAGCGATCAACAAAGGTTGTGATCATAAGCAGTTGTGCAATTTACTTGACTACTTAACTATTTGTCATGTTGTGATAACTTGGGACTCTCTCTTTAAATTTCAGTGACATTTTTTGGCTTCTATTTTTTACGAACGATGGTGTCAATTCCTTTGCTTGTATAAAAACTGATAGTCCAGTACCCACATGCACCTGAGGAAGAGGCAAGTCTGGCCTGGAAACATGTTGTACCTTTTTTTATGTATTTTATTGTGATGGTTAAAGATGAGCAAATCAGATTCATTTTGCTTTGTACGAAGCAAAACTGATCTGAGCGCATAACCCTCATTCTGCCGACTCCGTGCAGAGGGTTATTCTGCCGACTCTGTGTATCCATGTCTTCCAGGCAGTCTCTGGACTGATATTCTCCCTCTGCATAGAGCCTGAGTATGAAGCAAAACAAATCTGATTCGCTCATCTCTAGTGTTGGTATTAAATTTTAAATTCCATATTGTCTTTTTCTTGTGGCATATGACCTGCGCCTATTCACCTGTGTTTTGGATCGAGTGGATTGGAGGTGTGGTTGCTGTTTCCCCGTTGTGGGTTCACAGGAGGGCTGCGGTCCCATAGTCCAGCACATGCTGTAGTGAGACTTGTGCCTTGGATCTGCAGAACTCCACCAGGTGAGGGAGTCCACATTCACTTTGTTTGCATTTTTTTTATTTGATACCTCTACACCATGCAGCACTGTCTTTGCTTTTTCTTATAGTATATTAACTGAGGACAATTGACTTGGGCCAATTATATTATTAACTTTTTCTGATTATATTATCAGCTATGCACCTTACCAGGAGACAATGCTTTTTGTTATGCAACAGTTCCGTCAGTATATTGTCACTGGGTGGTTATAGAGGTTTTGGTGCTGTGTGACAGGAGAGCTGACCATACAGTGCAAGCACCCTCAGGATTCTCTGCTACTGAATGTGGAGATGCAGCAGCTTTACATATGCACAGTGAATGGAGACACCTAAGATCTAGTGGCCATATTAATAACGTTGATTTAAACATAGAAAACTAAAAAACATATTGCAAAACTGCTTGCAATCACAATCCCTGTTGATTTCTTAAAAACTAAAATTGCAACAGTGCCTCTTTATCGCCTTTGCTATTTGTAAATTACAAAACTGTAAATGCTAGTGTATGGTTTTCATTTTTTACTCCTGAACCCCCCAATAAAGAACACTGAGATCAGTCACAGGTTTACGTGTCAACCAATATTAGTTACTTCAAGGATTACAGGAACATAAGAATAAATACACATTTCCTGAAGTATATTGATGGGATCAGTTCACAAACAAAAAAGTAATTTACCGAGATTAAAGGGGTTATCCAGTGCTACAAAAACATGGCTACTTTTCCCCCTCTCTCTTATCCAGATTGGGTGGGGTTTCAAACTCAGTTCTATTGAAGTAAATGGAGCTTAATTGCAAACCACACCTGACCTGGAGACAAGAGAGGGGGAAAAGTGTCCATGTTTTTGTAGCGCTGGATAACCCCTTTCAGTATTTTTGCACAATGATCCTCTGCTGCCAGTCACCGATCACACATTCACCCCGGAAGTACCTGACAGCGCAGCACAATACCCTCAGGTAGTGGCTTGTTCAGACCTGTCTGTAGTACACGCTAGGAGCAGAAAACACATCCTATCCACTAACTATTCCTTCTTTACCACAGAGAATGCATAGAAAGACAATTATATAAAATACGCACATAAAATTCTTCTTCCAAAAACATACAAAGTTACAGAGCTGACAGCGACAAAAAGGGGCAAGAGTGTCTAAACACAGATGCAGGCCCCAAAGGTGGGTCATGGCTTTGGATCTGTCCCTGAAGAAGATAACTCCTTAGGGAACATATAGGATCTGAAGATCCTGTAAGTGTGAATGCACCCTATGTACTCTACACATAAAAGCTCCTTGTGTTATGCTAAAAAAAATCTTCATACGTGACCTGCTAAGGGCACATGAGGACAGCAAAAGAAATAGTATAATAAACTTGATGAAGTTGACTCTGATGCTATGAGAGGCCCCCAGTGATAGAAGAGGAGACTGAGATCGAGGATATATTGTTATTTTGTTATTAGGGGAACTAACAGCGCGGCTATGCATATATCCTTGCTGCTAGTTTACCATTAGTTTCCCTTTAAGACAAAGTAGCTTCTCACGTATAGGGGTGGTGTCAGTCAGTCCTGGTGGCTCCATATCTCCTACATAGATAAGGTGTCAGGGTATGTTTACACTGAGCAAAAGCGGCGGAATCCCCCATGCCTCAGTCTCTCACAGTGTCTCTATGGAAGGGCTCATGGGCCTCTGCTCTCCACTCAAAGAATTGACAAGTCAGGCGCCTGAGCCCTTCCATAGATACACTGAGAAACTGAGGCAGGCAGGATTCCGCTGCTTTTGCTCAGTGTGAATATACCCTTGTAGAGAACGTAACATACTGTGATGTAAAAAATACTCTGTAGCCAGATCCTATTTCTTACCACAAGGTGGTTTTCCAAGCCTTGCTATGGTGTGGATTTTTCCATCTTCAATCTTCAGAATCTGCCCATCATTAGTGCCAGTAAACAAGACATCTAAAGAAATACATAAGAATGCATAGGTTATACACTGTATGGTCTATACCAGTGCTTCTCAAACTTTTTCTACTAGAGCCTCACCCAACAGACCAAGGCAATGCCTGGGCCTCACCAGACTGACCAAGAGGGTGCCTGGGCCTCACTATCGGTAGTAAAAGTCCATTTAAAAGCTGAAAATATTGCTAGGGCTACCTTTTACTCGTCTCCCAAGCTCTATATGCTAATAAATTAAGTACAAAATAAAATAATAATGTTGCTAAAATGGAGATTTTTGCAAACAGCAAAAGGACTGTGCAGATCATAGTTACTTTGTGAAAACTGGTTCCACAGCTGGGCCTCCAACAACTAGGGGGCGCCTCACTGGTAAGGCCCGCCTCACAGTTTGAGAAGCACTGGTCTATACACATGCAAGAGTCTCCAAGCCCCCATTTACCTTCTACACACAGAATACAGATAAAAATAATAATATCCTACCTCCAATGTTGGCCACTGACTCAGGGCCCTGTAGTTCGCCTTCATACAATCGCTCAGCCTTTCTCAGTTTCACATTTGGCTCCAGAACCCCTGTCATCAGAGGTGGAGTTGGGAAGCTAAAATATAGAAAGACATATTGAGTACAGTAATAATACAGGATAATTTTTTACTCACCGTAAATTTTCTTTCCTGTAGTCCGAAGCAGCAGCACAAATGGGGAAGATCCTATCTTCCTGCAATGGTAGGACAGATGGTACTAATAAAAGATTGATTAGCCTCCGGCCCCTACCATTCCCTACGTTACAAGGGTGCTACTGCCTGTATGGGACGGTTTCTTTCTGAAGGTAGGCCTCTCATCCAGACCGGGCCCTCTTACCCCCCTCTTTGATAATCCCCAGTTCCCCATTGGCTCGGGGGCTTCTATTCTCTTAGATCTCCCAATACAGGTTAAACCTCGCCTCCACCAGGTCCTCTCAGGTATCCAAGTACGCCCTCTCCAGGTTGACCCCCGGCCTCCACCGGGCGCATGGCTCCTCCGAGCTCGCTTGGTACATTTTGTCAATTCACTCTCTCCCAAATCTCAGATCCATAGAGACCTCTCGCCCTTTGAATTACTCTGTACACAATCCTCCCCTCCTTCCCACACAGTTTCCTTAGTCTACGGTTTGCTTAGAGGTCATGCGGAGGAGACGGATGCCAGGCTCAGTTATATCTCGCACTGGGAGAGAGACCTCAATAGAACTCTATCGGAGGAGGAGCTCTCCAAAATTTTCTTGCTCACTCATAAAGCCTCATTGTCGAGCAAGATCCAAGAAAGAAACTATAAGATCCTGAGCAGATGGTACAGGTGCCCGGATAGGATTCATGCTATGTTCCCCTCTGCCCCCTCCACTTGTTGGAGATGTGGTGGGGCCACTGGCTCTTATCTCCACATTTGGTGGGATTGCCCCATGCTTGCTCCCTTCTGGGCATCTGTCTTCCGCTTGTACAATAAGGTGAGCTCTTCCTCCGTCCCTCCAAGCCCTGAGGTAGCGCTCCTTTCCTTACTACCTGGCCCCTCGCACCTCTCCAAGAAGGGTCTTCTCCGGCACTTTTTGGGGGCTGCTAGATCGGTCATTCCACGTCTTTGGAAACAATCTAGACCACCCACTAAAATGGAATTTGTGGAGGCCTTGAACAGGGTCAGGAGAATGGAGGAAATGGTGGCCGACGACACGGATAAACAGGACGCATTCAAAGGTACGTGGTTGATCTGGGACATGTTTCGAGATACGGACGCTTTTCAGACATGGCTCCGTTGATAGATTTGTGGACCCTCGGGATATATGCCCTGGAGGCACTTCCTAGGTGGTCAACCCCTGTGTTATTTTGCGCTTCCCTCCCCTTCCTGCTCCTCCCCAACTTTCCCTTCTTTTCCTTTCTCTTAGCCCTCTCTCTCTTCCCCCCCCCTTTTTTCTTTTTCTTTTGTTTGTTTGTTCTTTGTCTTAGATCATTTACTGATTATTGTTGGCATTCGATTCCAGATGCTATTGTCACTTGTTGACTGTTATTTTTATGATGCAGTACCATTTCAGTGACTGGGGGCTCACCCGATTGGTCCAACTTCCATCATGGACTGCTTTTCATTGTTCTCCAGACTTTTATCATCTACTTGGGATGGACTTGGGGGTTCCTCCCCCCACCGCATCATTTGCTTCTTTGACTCTTCATCCCCATGTTACACTCTGTTCTTTTGGCTCCCTGTCGCCTGATCTATGTGTCATTATATTGTTTTTGGCAAAATGTACCACATCTGGTTTTCATATGATAATGACAATAAAAGATTTAACCATAAAAGATTGATTAGGAGCCCTATAAGAAGGCCATACAGACCCCTCCTCCTTGTGTCAATTCTAACGACAAAAAAAAATAAAAAAAAAAAAAAATAAAATTCATAGTAAAATCTTAGTTAATAAGGCATTAAAACAATCAAGGTATGCTGCATAAATAGTTTGTTTAAATCAGGGCGGGAAGTCTGTGCTGCTGCTTCGGACTACAGGAAAGAAAATTTACGGTGAGTAAAAAATTATCCTTTCCCTTTACGTCCTCAGCAGCAGCACAAATGGGGATATAGCAAGCTATGAAAACAGACTAGGGAGGGCCATTACATTACAGAAGACAGAATGGCTGAGCCAAAAACTGGTTGACTCGTGAATATCTAGTCTATAGTGCTTGACAAAGGTAATGACGGACGACCATGAAGCAGTCCTGCATATTTGTTCCAAGGGTACAGATCTTTTTTCAGCCCATGTGGATGATATTGCCCTCGTTGAATATGCCTTGATTGCACCAGGTACCTGTAATCCAGCTTCTTGGTAGCATATGGAGATGACTTCCCTTATCCATCTGGACAGAGAAGCTTTGGATGACTTGCATCCTTTGTTTTTCCCTGCAAAGGATAAAAACAAGTGGTTAGATTTCCTGAAGGAGTTTGCCCGTTCAATATACATGTTCCAAGCCCTTCCCACATCTAAGGGATGAAGCTCCTTCTCTCCCGTGTTGGCAGGAGTAATGGATTGTAACAATGGAGATGTGGAAGAGACTTTCACCCACCAGGCTTCAAACATCTTCTTTACCTTCAGGTAGGTTCTGTAGGCAGTTGTGGCTCTGGACTACAGAAGAGTGGTCACCACTTTGACAGCATATCAATTCCCACCTTGTTGACGGCAGTCAAGCTTCGGACAAGCCTGCCCTCTTGAGTTATTAACTGAGGGTATACAGAAGCCTCCAGATTATTCCTATGGAATTAGCGCCATGCTTTTAGATAATAAGAGGCCATCATGAAACCAGAGACTTGCTACTTGCAAGATTTTTAGACTCTGCCCACACCTGGCAGGGACGCTGGAAATAATCTCTGCTACTCTGTGTCAGTAGCTGGGGAGACTGGGAGAGTTCCCAGAAGATTGTTAGGCAGGGGGCTCACCATTGTGAACCATGCCCTCTTGGGTCAATAGGGGCAAATGAGGCGGACCAAGGCCCAACCTTGTCTCAGATTCTGCAAGACTCTGGGCTTTTTAGGAGTGAGGAAAAAAGGTTTTCCAATTTGAACCTTCAATAGGAATAGGTCTATTCTCCATGCGATTTACCAGAAAGCTTCTGGTCCAGAGACCGTTCTTCAGACAGGATTACATCGCAGCATAGATTGCCAGCAGACAAAATGCCCCTGCCTCCAGTAGTAATGCTACTGATTTAGTGCCCCTAAAAAGATCGATATGCGCCATCCTAGATGCGGTTTTGATCTTATAGTGATAGCTTACCATAGATTGATGTGCTGGAGTGGACTAGTATTCCCTTCATATGTTGGATGCCAGCAACATCTCTAATGGGGATTAAGGCTCCTTTGCTCGTTGCTCCTGCATACAAGCGCCCCACTGTGTGCTTGATACATCAATGGTTTTCTCTACCCACTTCATTGGGAGACTGTTGCCATTGAGCAGGGAAAGCTATCCTTGTCTCTGGGTGTTATTTCCAGTGTAGACATAAGACCCAAGGGTATCAGATGAAGTGACAGCAACTGGGGAGTGCCGAGAACCCAGACTTGTGTCAACTTCTGTAATCTCTCTGGAGGAAGAAAGTCACAGACTGGGGATCTATTCTCCTCCCTAGGAATTGTCCCATGCCAGAAACAATGATGAGCTTCAATTTTCTCAGACAGTCAAAGTACAATAGACATCACCTTGGTGACTGTAGATGGAGTCAAGATGATTCCAGACAGAAGGGCTGTAATTTGAAAAGAATTCCAATTGCCTTGTACAAAGGGTCTTGATGTAAAGGAATATGCAGCTTTTGTCTGTAGACAGGTACATGTGGGTATACATGGCCAGATAACGTCCTTCTAGGAGGGACCTACAGATCATAGATCCCACATACAGCACCTTCCCCAGAGGAGGCTGCATACAGGTATACACGGTCAGATAACATCCCTCTAGGAGGGACTCACAGATCATAGATCCTACATACAGCACCTTCCTCAGAGGAGGCCGTATACAGGTATACACGGTCAGATAACATCCCTCTAGGAGGGACTCACAGATCATAGATCCTACATACAGCACCTTCCTCAGAGGAGGCCGTATACAGGTATACACGGTCAGATAACATCGCTCTAGGAGGGACCCACCGATCAAAATTCAATATGGTAGCCTTTCCTATTATATAACACTGGTACAGACCTCTCTCATTATGGAAATAAATTATCAGAAAAGACGTAGTCACAAGTTCTTGTTCCCATCCCCAAGGCCTCCGAGACATCTGGTCCTTCTTGTGCAGGATTCTTTCCTTTACCTTCCGTACTAGAATTCCTACGGAATGGGGAACAAAAGTAGAAGTTCCTTCTCTTCTTATTAGACTGGGGCAGATAATGGACCTGATCATAAGAAAAAAATAACTTTCATGAGAATGTCCAATACAGATCCAACTCTCTTTATATTGGAGTGAACATCTGCCCCCTTACAACGAAGGACCAGTCTCCAAACTGTGGGGATCGGGCAGCCAAGTATACTGCTCAGCTATAGTAATATAGACATTTTATTCATTAATTATTATTATTATTATTATTATTATTATTATTATTATTTTCTGAACAAGGTCTTTGTGCGTCTGAAGGAGCCATGACCTCGGACTCCATCCAGTTCAGCCTGTAGATTATCATTCAGATGTAAAATCTTAAGCAGTCATTGTCTCTGAGAAAAAGTTGCAATCTACAAATGAATTCCCTGCCACCTGAAAGTGGAATCTTGCAGGATCTGTACGCCTCCAGAAGTTCTGTTACCAGAATCCTGCTACATCCAAGGATGGAAGTTGTGCCAGAATGACCGGCCGACTAACAGACTAGTGCAGAGTGCCTGGAATCAGACACACAGGTGCACTGAATATGCAACCAGCAATCCTAAGGCGGTGTTCACACATAGCAGCTTCATAGCTTTACTGCATCCTTCAGTACACAGAAGCTCCATAGGGTCACTGCATCATCTGATATCAGTATTACAGAGTGTAACTAGACAGCAGGTGTACACAGTATTACAGAGTAATTAGACTGCAGGTATACACAGTACACATCCAGCATCTCTAAGCATGTAGCTTCATAGGTCACTGCATTATCTGATAACAGTACTAATCAGATAGTACACAGATGTACATGTCTACAATCCTAAGGCCATGTTCACACACAGTAGCTTTACTGCATTCTTAAATAGCAGCACTGGAGCAGCGCAAAAAAACTCCATAGAATCACTGCATCATCTGATGGCGGTATTATGGAAAGTAATCAGATAGCAGGTGTATCCAGTACACATCCACCAGCTCTAAGCATGTGCTCACACACATAGCTCCATACGGTCACTATATAATCTGATAGCAGTATTAGGGAAGTAATTAGATAGATGTATCCAGTACACAACTAGCAACTCTAAGGCTGTGTTCACACACAGCAGCTTCACAGGGCACTGCATCATCTGATAGCAGTATAGTGAAAGAAATCAGACAGCAGGTGTTACACAGTACACTACAATTCTAAGGCAATGTTCACACACAGTGGCTTTATAACTTCACTGCATTCTTAAATTGCAGCACACAGAAGGTCCACATGATAACCATCATCTGATAGCAGTATTAGCGAAGGTAATTAACCAGCAGGTGTACATAGTACACAACTAAATTCTAAGGCAGTGTTCACACACAGTAGCTTCACTGCATTCTTAAATGTTAGCACACAGAAGGTCCACATGATCACTGTATCATCTGATAGCAGTATAGTGAAAGTAAATAGACAGCAGGTGTATAGTATACAACTAACAATTCTAAGGCCGTGTTCACACACAGTAGCTTCACTGCATTCTTAAATGGCAGCACTGGAGTAGCACACAGACGCTCCATAGGGTGACTGCGTCATCTGTTAGCAGTATTAGTGAAAGTTATTAGACAGGAGGTGTATCTACCACTACACAATAACTAAGGCTGTGTTCATACACAGTTTTATAGCTTCATTGTATCATCTGATAGAAATACTGGAAAAGTAATCAGACCGCAGGTATACACATTACACAACTACAATTCTAAGGCTGTGTTCACACACACAATTTCACTGCATCATCTGGTAGCAGTACTATAGAAAGTAATTAGTCAGCAGGTGTTCACAATGCACAAATAGCAGCTCTAGGGTTGTGTGCACACACAAACACACAGTTTTATAGCTTCACCACATCATCCGATGGCAGTACTATAGAAAGTAATGAGGCAACAGGTGTACACAATTAGCAGCTCTAGGGCTGTGTTCACATACAGTTTCAGAGCTTTACTGCATCATCTGGTAGCAGTACTATAGAAAGTAATCAGGCTGCAGGTGTGCACACTGCACAACTAGCAGCTCTAGGGTTGTGTGCACACACACAGTTTTATAGCTTCACTGCATCATCTGATGGCAGTACTATAGAAAGTAATGAGGCAACAGGTGTACACAATTAGCAGCTCTAGGGCTGTGTTCACACACATACACAGTTTCATAGCTTCATTGTAGCAGTACTGGAGAAAATAATGAGACAGCAGGTGTACTAAATACCCAACTAGCAGCTTTAAAGCTGTGTTCATGTATACACACTATAGTTACATAGGTCACTCATATAGTGAAGCAGTCTAACAGGACTTGCACAACCAATGTAAAAAAAAAAATGAAAGACATTGAAACGAAACAAAAGCATCATACAACATATATATCAAATAATCCTCCTGACACACATGCCAGGCTTCCAGCTCAAAAGAAAAAGCAGCATATCTTACCTTGCTGAAGTATCAAGAAAATTAGCAGCCGCCCAGGTGAGGACACAGGTCTGGCAGCACCATGATACTTACTGCAGCAGCCGCCCAGGTAAGGACACAGGTCTGGCAGCACCATGATACTTACTGCAGCAGCTTCCTGGCTTCCCTCACACAGCGGCTTCATACAGCAGAGAAGCTGAGCGATAACTCTACTAAAAAGTAAATAATCTCCTCTCTGATACAGCAGAGCAGGAAAAACAAAATTTTTATAAATTTCCCCTCTCCACACGACCATGTGGAAAGGAAGAATCTTTGGAAAGGAAAGTCAGACACAAACATAGGCCTGAGCCTGCTTCCCTCTCCTACCACCTGTCCCACAGGAGGACAGAAAAAAACACAAGGAGGAGGGGTCTGTATGGCCTTCTTATAGGGCTCCTAATCAATCTTTTATTAGTACCATCTGTCCTACCATTGCAGGAAGATAGGATCTTCCCCATTTGTGCTGCTGCTGAGGACGTAAAGGGAAATCTGCTAACAGTAAGAAAACACCAATTTAATACCTGTCCAGTGCTGTAAGTAGTCAAGTGGGCGGACCAACTTTCTGGTCATCTGTGTATAAGTGTGCATATAGACATAGCTGCATTACCTAGTTGACTACTTAAAGGGAACCTGTCAGCTGGGATGATGGCATCGAGCCCGCCCGACCTCCCGGTGGAGCCCTGGATACTTATCCTTTCCTGCAAGTCCCGCTCCTGGACCCAGTCCCGGGATGGAGATCTCGCTGTCAGAAGCAGTGCGCGCGCTCAGCAGAGAGGAGTCCGATGCCCATAGAAAATGTGTTCCAGTCATTCTCTATGGGCATCAGACTCATCTCAGGTAATTAGCATACAGCGCGCGCTTACCTTCCGGCGCCGAAATGTTAGTCCGGGGACCGGGTCCAAGAGCGTGACTTGCAGGAAAGGGAAGGTATCCGGGGCTCCACCGGGGGGTTGGGCGGGCTCGGTGCTGCCCTCCCGGGTGACAGGTCCTCTTTAAAGTGGTTGGCCACTTTACAGTAAAAACGTTCAATATACAGTATTAGTAAGTGTACTCACTGCACTCACTGACAGCAGCTTCCTGTGTACCTCATAGAGCTAAAATCAGACTCCCCTCCTCCAGGCTGTGCTGTCCTGCTCTGTGGTGAGTCTGTCCACAAGATGGCTGACATGGAGGAGCATGTGACCATGCCCCCCCCCCCCCAGTTTCCACCAGCTGTGAGGCAGGAGAGATTTCTTCCTTGCTCTGTACACAGCGCCTGTCAGCTGAGGATAGCTGCTTGAAAAAGGCGCCGAGATCGGGTCCAGCGCCGCTGCAGCCTGCTTACACCGGGGGTAAGTGATCTGTGTATATGAATGATTACACAGGGAGGGGGGCCGGGGGGATCACAATGATAACACAGGGAGGGGGGCCGGGGGGATCACAATGATTACTCAGGGAGGGGGGCCGGTCACTGTGAGGGGTCCCTGCAGGGTGCTGTTGTGTGACATCCGACATCACTCTGCAGGACCTCCCCCCCCCCTCCGTGTCAGCGATGCCGCCCGCCGTATCCCTTCCCCTCCTGGGACTCAGGTCGGCATCGCTGACACGGGGGGGGGGGGGGGGGGAGGGGTGTCCTGCAGAGTGATGTCGGATGGCACCCCGCAGGGACCCCTCACAATGACGTGCTGACGCCGACCCTGCAGATGTAACTGGTGTGTGTGGAGAGGCAGAACACTAAACCCTGATTGGCTACACGCTACCAAGCCAGTCAGGGTTCAGTGCTCTGCCGCTAATAAGACAGAGAGCCACACGCCGGCCGGGTATGGTGACGTCACCGAACCGGAAGAAGAGGATCCACGAGTCGTAATCTGGAAGATCACGTGGCCGGACCGCAGATCTCCTTGGGGGAGCAATAAAGGACAGGTAAGTATATTAGGAAAGGGTTAACCTTGGTTAACCCTTTCCATTACCAATTTATCAATTTTCCCTGGAATACCCCTTTAATACTGTACACTGAGCAATTTTACTATAAAGTGGCCAACCCCTTTAAGTGACTACTTTGCCCAGAACGAGCAGAGATTTACATGAATAAATGACAATTTATCCTGGAATTTATCCATAAAACTATAGTCAATCTTACAAAATTTACTATATTCATTTATTCTGATCTCAAACAAATACCATTAAGAATCTGGTACAATTTTCTGAATAAAACCGTGGATTCTGTCTGTATTTAAGAACACTATATAGATTGTTCTCTAAGGACAAGTCTCTTAATGGTTAACTATACCAACATGAAGCCCTTGGGGTGTTCTTGTCCACCACTCCTTTTTGAAGATCCATATAACCAGTTTATTGCGGAGGAAAACCTGTGTGCCTCCCCAGGAACGAGTCCAGCAAGTCAGTGAATATTACCAAACAACTATGGATTCAACTAAACAAGGACATTTCATAAAATTGGCTCTCTTGCAATGTATACATCAGTCTGGAGAGAAGCTATATACTGCACTGTACTCTAAGGGGTTGTTTACACAGACATATTTATCGGGCAGATCATTGAAGCCAAAGCCAGGAACAGACTATAAACAGAGAACAGGTCATAAAGGAGATATTGTCCTCATTCCTGGCTTTGGCTTCAATAATCTGTCAGATATAGTAACTCTGTCTGTGTAAATACACCACAAGGCAGGATGACAGTGCTGATGGTGTGACCTCGGCATCATCCAGATGAGCCATGTGTAGACGTCAGAAAATCTCCCCTAACCTTAAGGGCCCTATTACACCAACAGATATCTGACAGATTTTTGCAGCCAAATCCATTCTTGGGTTTGGCAGTAAAAATCTGTCAGATATCTGTTGGTGTAATAGGTCCCCAAGTCAATATTTGCCCTCTAATGAGTTTACCGAGAGTAAAGATTGGATAAAGCTTCCCGAGCTCCAAGTCTTTATCTAAAAGATTATAAAATGTTACCTTATTGTGCTTCATTGTGACCAAGAGATTAAAGGGGTTATCCAGTGCTACAAAAACACTTTTCCCCCTCTCTTATCTCCAGCTTTCGTGTGGTTTCAAACTCAGTTCCATTGAAGTAAAGGGAACTTAATTGCAAACCACACCTGAACTGGAGACAAGAGAGGGGGAAAAAGTGGCCATGTTTTTGTAGCGCTGGATAACCCCTTTAAGGTTGGCCATACACATAGAATAGGCCAAGAGCCATCTATCTGCATTAACCAATACACATACACACTTGGCTCACTTGGGTGCACATGTGTTCTCAATGTGAAAAAGGATAAAAATTTTCAATCCTTCTCTCCACTAAAATCATATCTTTCATATCTTGGAGAATTTTCTTGAAGTGGTTATCCAGGATTAGAAAAACAGAGCTGGGCCAATTATCACCCGAAGGAGCATGTCTAGCAACACTCCTTGCCAATAACCGACCTGTGTAAAAGTCCCATTATTGTACCAGTCCGTCCCAGCAATTGGTGGGGATCTGAATGCCTGGACTTGTTGGTTGGACCAAGCAAAACTTTTGACCTATCTCTATGGAAGATCAAATGTTTTTGGAAGTGACAAAACCTATTTAAAAAGTGTCTGTCTACATGTGACTGTGATGGCTCCCAAACCTTATTCTATCAATAGGGTCCCCCCTGCTGAGGGGGCATGAACAGACATCTACATAACATCTGTCATCATCTGGTATCACGTCTTTTGACCTTCTGAAGTTGTTGACAATTTTTTTTTTTTACCACAATGGTTATAAAACTGGATGTAACATACCTCAGAGACTGCGGCTCTATTGGGCTCTCGAGAAGACATAGCGCTGCCAGAGATGGTATCAGAAGTGACAGCGCCAGGCACGTGAAGGTGGCACGGAAGACTTTCCCACTATACGTACTGCGGAGACCAGAGACTTTAGGTTAATGTACTGAATACAAGTTAATGGGAATACAAGCACAGGTATACAGACACTACTGTATACTAACTCCATAGCTGAAAAGCATATACTATAGTAATAGGATTGGTGTAGGTGAAGAAATACAGGTCACACTCAGCCTCTGATTCATACGTTACTGGAAACAAGGAAATGATGGGGCAGTAAAGTTTGTACTATGTAGAATTGTCCTCTCCTCTATTTATTGCAAAACTGTACCTGCATAAGTTATAGCTCCAGCATTGCTAACTTTAGATTACAACATTGTTACACCACAGCAGTGTGATGAAACTCCCAGCATTACCAGTTACCCTGTACTATACGCCCTAAGGCAACTCTAATATAACACTAAGCATAAAAAATACACATAAAACACACATAACCCTGTTTCATACTGCAATAAATCACCAGCCTCTATGGGAGAAAGTAAGGGAATAAGGTCATGTGCATGAAGCCTAAAAGGTGAACATCAATATAAGTGCTCCAATAAGTTAACATCTATGTACAGCACTAGGCTATCCTCATCAGTCCCATAGTCATACACACACAACCTACATACATACAGCATGCAGCCATGTGATCATACCATACATACACACAACCTACCTACATACATATAGTATGCAGCCATGTAATCACACCATACACACACAGACCTGCCACCTTACAGTATGCAGCCATGTGATCACACCACACATACACAGATCTCCTCCATACAGCCATGTGATCACACCATACATACACATACACAGATCTCCTCCATACAGCATGCAGCCATGTGATCACACCATACATACACAGATCTCCTCCATACAGTATGCAGCCATGTGATCATACCATACATACACAGATCTCCTCCTTACAGTATGCAGCCATGTGATCATACCATACATACACAGATCTCCTCCATACAGTATGCAGCCATGTGATCACACCATACATACACAGATCTCCTCCATACAGCCATGTGATCACACCATACATACACAGATCTCCTCTTTACAGCATGCAGCCATGTGATCACACCATACATACACAGATCTCCTCCATACAGCCATGTGATCACACCATACATACAAACAATACAGATCTCCTCCATACAGCCATGTGATCACACCATACATACACAGATCTCCTCCTTACAGTATGCAGCCATGTGATCACACCATACATACACACACACACACACAGATCTCCTCCTTACAGTATGAAGCCGAAGTAAACAGAATCCCAGTATTTCTGCATTCTTGATCACTGGCCTCCTTACTCTTCCATACAGATCACAGATGGATCGGGTCTGTGCCCCTGGGACTGATGTGGATCACCTTATAATCTCAGGACTGTGGTAGTGATCACAGATGGATCGGGTCTGTGCCCATAGGACTGATGTGGATCACCTTATAATCTCAGGACTGTGGTAGTGATCACAGATGGATCGGGTCTGTGCCCCTGGGACTGATCTGGATCACCTTATAATCTCAGGACTGTGGTAGTGATGCTATTACAACACGATGGACCCTGACGGTCACACAGTCCATGTTTGGCTAGCTCTGTGCGGCAATTTGGCAGCCAGGAATCCCCAGGTCTCACCATGTCCATTGAGTCACAGTAAATAGTATCTGGTTTCAACCTAAAAGAGGTCACAGCCCCAACCCTAGAGGTCCTACTTATCCATGTGGGTCCCCCATCAGGTGATGTCACTTACAATGTGAGCCCATACACTGACACTGGGTGCAATGCAGCAGGAGCGCTGCAATCTGGCCAGCATCCCTGCACAGCCCCAGCAACAGACAGCACAGACCTTAGGCTAAGTGGGTTCCGAGACTACAACTCCCAGCATGCCCAGAAGGCCTTGGCCTGTATAGGCATGCTGGGAGTTGTAGTTTTTTTTTACCAGCTGCAGAGCGCCAGGTTGGGGAGCACAGTTGTAGCTGGGAATATAACCTGCCCGCCCCCTCTACCTGCAGGACCTCATGCCCACCTGGAGCCCTGCGTCTCCTGCACCAGGGTCTCGTCGGTAATAACCTGCGGTCGGATAGGCCTCCTCTGCCGCAGCCCGTCTCCCTCCTCCATGGTCATCAGTTACCCGTACACAGCGCCGTCCACACCAAGGGCACCGGGCGCAGTCACATAGTGTAAGGGGACGTCGTCCCGCATCAGCCAATGAGCGTCCACCTGTCAACCCCGCCATCCAATAGGAGACGACTTCAATGTAAGCGCAGCCTGACCAATAGGAGGGCGCGAGCCGTGGTGGTGTCCGTGACCCCTCGTTGACCTGACGCTTGTACGGCGTGTGGAACGCTTGTTTGGGAGCATGCTGGGAATTGTAGTTCTACAGGGATAACCATGATTAGGGTATAATGGTGTGCACATATATATATATACATGCACAAAATTTTGTATATATATATATATATATATATGTACAGTATATACATTACTGTCACACTGCCCTCAGAGTAGTAGTAATATCCCCTCAGATAGTGGGGGTCATGACGCCCCTGTTAGTTTAGTGATGGCAGCAAGGACCAGTGTGTGAACAGCTACTGACACTGAGGATAACGCTTTTGCGTATTTTTGTTCTGTTTATTCGCTGTATTTGACAAACCTTTTAGTTTTCGCCAAAATTAGAATAATTGAAAGAAAAAAAAAAAGCGGGATCACATGTAGCAGAGATGCTGCGAATTGTATACGGATTCACCCTATTGACTTACAGGGCATGTTCACACGTGCTGGTCCACTGCAGATTTTATGCAGGATATTTTACTTTTTTTTTTTTTTTTTTTTTTTTTTTTTTTTTTTACAGAAACAGCGCCTCCCCTGCCCTCAGTCTGGCTGTGGTATTCAGTTAAATTAAAGTCAATGAGATTGTATCCAGAATCTTTATTAGCCTAAGGCACTATGGAAACAGGTGCAAGACACTACTTAGTAGATTCACTGAACCAGGCGCTCTGCCCGCCAGCAGTATCCGGAGAAACACAGGATTCTCTGCCTAGGAAAGTGCAGGGATAGTAATCACCGCTTGCACTGCAGAGGCTGCTGTGATCACAGCACTACTAAGAGCCAGCCTGCCTTAGGGCGGGTTCACACTACGGAATTCTCGCGGACAATGTCCGCGGAATTCCGTCAGCTGTCCGCCCGCACATCTGGGCGCCTTTCCGCCGGCTCCATAGACACCATTCTATGGGCCGGCGTATTCCGCTATACACTGAAAGAAGTGTCATGTCACTTCTTTCAGCGGATCACGGAATACGCCGGCCCATAGAATGGTGTCTATGGAGCCGGCGGAAAGGCGCCCAGATGTGCGGGCGGACAGCTGACGGAATTCCGCGGACATTGTCCGCGAGAATTCCGTAGTGTGAACCCGCCCTTAGGGTACAAACACACACACCGTGTACGCAGCAAATACGCAGCAGATTTGATGCTGTGTTCAGTTATTTAGATCTAATCTGCTGCGTATCTGCTGCGTATTGCAGCAGTAAATATGCTGCGTATATGGTTTGTGTGTTTGTACCCTTAGGCTGCATTCACACGTTCCGTGGACAAGAAATGCCTGTAACGGGCTCTCCCCCACCCGGACAGCATCTGTGATAATATGCTGGGAGCGGGGGAACTGTACAGATATGCGCCGTGCTGTAATAAATCAGCCGCGCGGCTCTGTCATTACAGCACGGCGCATATCTGTACAGTTCCCCCGCTCCCAGCATCTTATCACAGATGCTGCCCGGGTGGGGGAGAGTCCGTTACAGGCATTCCACATCTGCATTGCGTGAGGAACACGGAACGTGAAAATGCAGCCTTAGGGTGGGTTCAGGCTACGGAATTCTTGCAGATAAATTCTGCCGAATTCCATTGCCTGTATGCGCTCATGGCCGCTCGCCTCTCCCCCCGTGCCACAGACACCATTCTATGCACGGGTGGATTCTGCATTCCACCAAAAGAACTGACATGTAACTTCTTTCGGCGGATAGCGGAATCAGCCGGCCCATAGAATGGTGTCTATGGAGCCGGCGGAATTCTGTAGTCTGAACCCACCCTCAGGGCCTATTTACACAGAAAGATTATCTGCCAAAGATTTGAAGCCAAAGCCAGGAATGGATTTGAAAAGAGGAGAAATCTTAGACTTTCCTTTATGACCTGATCTGTTTATTGTTGGTTTCTGGCTTTGGCTTCAAATCTTTGGCAGATAATCTGTCCGATAATCTTTCTGTGTCCTTAAGGACAATTAGGGTGTCTTTTCACAGAGAGGTTTCAGTAGTTCTGTATTGGTAATCATTGCTTGATTGAGGGGCAGCCCTGCAGTTCTTGATACAATTGTTGGTGGCAGCACAGAGCCCTGTGTCCCCTCTTACTTTAGCTACTCTCTATGACAGGTCAAAAGTTTTTAGTTTTTTTTTTTAAAGCAACCAATACACTTAAAATGATCACTAACTTTTCATTTAAATTGTGCTCATTTGCGTTCCGGTGCGTTCACATGTACAGGATCTGCAGCAGATTTAAAGTTGCAGATTCAAACAAATCAAATCTGCTGCAGATCCTGTTCGTGTGGACGCACCCTAAATAGTATTTGTGACCACTATATAAAGGGTAGTGTACTTCCATTACATGTGGTTATTCCACTAAAACTGTGTGGAAAGTTTCAGCCACTAGGGGTCTCCCTTCCACTGACTGTGCTGATCACTGACCTATTCAAAAGTGACGGAATTCTCCGCCAGCCTCCCTATCATAATGACAGTCTATGGGAGGCTCGCGCGCCTCCTCTCCCCGCGCTGAAGAATAAACACGTCATTAGGACAGGGAGGCTGGCGGCCGCCGCAGAACTCTGCCACTTCTGCTCAGTGTGCACACAGCCTTAAAGGGGATCAGTGAACATATATACTAATGTTAAAGGGGTAATACTGCCATTGTTGAATATCCAGAACTTTTACTGGCAGGAAGCGAATAGAGTGCAGAGCTCACAGTCAGCAGATCGGTGGGAGTGCCAGGAGCTGAACCCAGTGATGACATGACCTGTCTTAAAGGGGTTGTCCAGCGCTTCAAAAACATGGCCACTTTTCCCACTATTGTTGTCTCCAGTTCAGGTGCAGTTTGCAATTAAAGGGGTAGTGCAGCAATTATTCACAGAATAACACACATTACAAAGTTATACAACTTTGTAATGTATGATATGTCTGTGAATCGCCCCCTTCCCGTGTCCCCCCATCCCCGCACGTGGACCCGGAAGTGTGGTGCATTATACATTACCTGATCTGTGTCGCCCGACCCCGTCCGCCATCTTCTTCAAAGACGTCATCTTCGGGAGGCCGGCTGACCCGCTCCTGCCAGGCCCCTTTGCCGCATCATAACTGTGCTCAGCCGCGATTGGCTGAGCACAGTTATGCTCAGCCAATCGCGGCTGAGCAGCTGATGACGCTGCAGAGGGGGGCCGGAATGCAGCGAGTCGGCCAGCCTCCCGAAGATTGCATCGGCAGAAGACGGGGGTCGATACGCGTCAGGTATGTATATTGCATCACACTTCCGGGTACACGGGAAGGGGGCGATTCCCAGACATAACAAAGTTGTATAACTTTGTAATGTGTGTTATTCTGTGAAAAATTGCTGAGCGCCGCCCCAATCTGGAGACAACAGTAGTGGGAAAATGGCCATGTTTTTGTAGCGCTGGATAACCCCTTTAAGGATAGACCATCAAATTGGCACTATAAGGGTATATTCACACTGAGTAAATCAGGTGGAATCCCGCCTGCCTCAGTGCGCCATAGCTGCCATGCCACTTCGCCTGATTTACTCAGTGGTAATATAACTTAAAGATGCCATTTTCAGGAATCATGGATGCACTACAGAATTTTTTTTTTTTTGTAAATGGCGGACAACGATTCCAGACATGATAAACAATCCTGAAAAACAAATGAGAGTGTGAATGAGGCCTTATAGTGCTTTTCATTCAGGTGTGTAGACCTGCAGTCAACCCCCTATGTTATGCATGATATGGATAATCACACACACAGATTCCCTACTATGTGAATGGGGGAATCTTAGATGAATAGGACATCAGCTCTTCCAGGTGAGAGTTCACGCTGCTGTCACTGTCAGTAAGTGCTATTCCCGAGGACAGTTCTACCAAGCTGTAACAATCCCCCTCAGCCACCAGAGGGCGCCAGAACACCAGGTTATTCGTACGGAGGTTCTGCAGAGTTGCTAGTGCGAGCCGACTGCTGCTTCCTCCTCCTCCCCAGTCAGGGCACAATGAGGGCGGTAATCCAGAGGGTGACCCAGGCCAGTGTGACCGGTAAGTGCCGAGCCCTGGTCGCCGCTGCTGCTGACAGGCGGAGTCCTGTCACTCGTGTGGTGGAGGGAAGGGACACGTAGTGCGGAGTCTCCTCCCCGAGCAGTGCGGCAGGAACCGGCTGCCCGGGAACTTCCTTCCTGTAGCCGCACGCTGAGCCGGCTGACGGCTCCGCTCACACACTGCGTTTCCTCTAACAATAAACGTCACCTGTTGTATTCGGTCTGATGTCTGCTCCTGAGAAAGCTGGGGACAACCAATGTGGACAAAACTATAGCTAGCTTCCCTACAGTGCTGCATATGACCTACCTCTCAGGAGCCTGGGAAAGCTGGGTGCTGTATAATCAGCCATAGCATACAGACCTTATTACAGCTGCCATTTGTCTATTAAAAGAATAGCAGGGAAGTCACAAGCTAAGCGCAGTCCCATGCAACCTGCATGGATGTGTTGCATGATGTACCGCAGCACCGTTCACTAACATCCTGCGACTAGCGGTGAACATGTGGGAGCGTGGTCATGGTCGCATTCATTGCTGCATGGGACACAGCCTAACCTTGCTATATTCACACATAAGGTATACGCTGCAGACTTTATGTTGTGTTTAGCTGTACGAAAAGAATAAATGTAAAGAAACATCTGAACACAGTATAAAAGCTGCAGCGTACATGCTACATGTGAACACTCCCTTAGGGTACAGTATCATTTAGTTAGGGCCCTTTAACATGTGGAGGTTTGTCGCTCATGAGCCACCACAAGTGAGATGAGTGCTCGTTTGCATTGACTTCACATGGCGTGAAATTCGGTGGCTGGGCTGCACAAGCGATTCTTGTATCGTTTGTGCAGCCATTGAAACTGATAGCAAGGATTACCATATATCTCCGATGTCAGTTTGCAGATCACACAGCAGTTGAATACTTACCTAGTGCGCTGGTGCTTGTGATCTGGCATCCTCTTCTCAGCCTCTCCTGTCCAGCCTTGTCTTCAGGCCTCACCTTCTGCTGTCAGTTATTCTGGAGGAGGCGGAGCCTTGAAGTCAGTGGCTGGATGGGAGAGCTGGAGAAGAGGATGCCGGATGGTAAGTATACACTGCCTGTGATCTGCAAACTGACAACACATATATGTGTATATCCATGCTGTCACTTTCCCTTATCATGCTCCTTACATCGCCTGTGTACACAGGAAGATATGTGACCGATGACGAGAAATTTTGAACCTGCTCTAAATAATCAGCCAAGGATCGTCCTCTTTGATAAGCTTTTTGTTATCACTTTTACACAGGCCGATTATCGGCCACAGGAGTGTTTCTAGCAATGGCCACTAATCAAACTTGTGTAAAAGGTCCTTAACTTTGATCAAATCCTGTATGTGAGAATGGACCCTTAAAGAGTTTTTTTTGTCTTAAAGGGAAACTATTATCAGGTTGGAAGCATGTAACCTGCTGATATGTTCCTGTAGCGCATGGGGTGCTGAGGTAAAGGTAAATTTCTTACTTTGACCCCCAGCTGCTGTTTTCATGAACTACGTAGTTTAACCCTTTAAGGACGTGGCCCATTTTCGTTTTTACGTTTTCGGTTTTTCCTCCTTGTGTTTAAAAGGTCATAGCACTTGCATTTTTCCACCTAGAAACCCACATGACCCCTTATTTTTTGCGTCACTAATTGTACTTTGCAATTACAGGCTGAATTTTTGCATAAAGTACACTGCGAAACCAGAAAAAAATTCAAAGTGTGGTGAAATTGAAAAAAAAAACGCATTTCTTTTATTTGGGGGAAATGTGTTTTTACGCCATTCGCCCTGGGGTAAAACTGACTTGTTATGCATGTTCCTCAAGTTGTTACGATTAAAACGATATATAACATGTATAACTTATATTGTATCTGATGGCCTGTAAAAAATTCAAACCGTTGTTAAAGGGAACCATTCACCCCGTGGCCCCCGTTAGAAACAGACAAACAGTTACATAAAGGTCAATATACTTACCATATCGCTCTCGGTCCCGTCCCGGATCTCGTTGTTGACACGGAGAAATCGCCGATTCTTCTTCTCCCGCCCATTATGGTAATGAGCTGAGATGAGTCCAACGTCCATAGGAAACGACGGACGAGTCCAACTTATTCATGAGGTCCTCTTCTCGTCGCCGCCCATCCACGCCTCCTGGAACTTGATTGACGTCTTCAGTCTTCAGTCTCCTCACGAATTCCCGCGCAGGCGCCGTTGCGAAGGTCTCGTCATCTCTTCTGCGCCTGCGCGGTAAACAGGATACGTGCTCGTGACGTTCCTGTGTACCGCGCATGCGCGAAGTCCAACACGTCGCTTCAGCTCTGACAATCGGCGCACGCGCAGTAAACATTGAAGCTGTGGAGCGGCTTCAATTGTGAACTGCGCATGCGCCGAAAACGACCGTCACGGCGCCTGCGCGGGATCCGGCGAGAAGAAAGAAGACGAGGAGGAAGAAGACCCGGCGTCAATCAAGTGTCGGAGGCGGGGAGAAGGCTGGACTTCGGGCCGGCGGCGCTCATTACCATAATGGGCGCGAGAAGAAGAATCGGCGATTTCTCCGTGTCAACAACGAGATCCGGGACGGGACCGGGAGCGATATGGTAAGTATATTGACCTTTATGTAACTGTTCGTCTGTTTCTAACGGGGGCCACGGGGTGAATGTTTCCCTTTAACCAATATACGTTCCTTAAAATCGCTCCATTCCCAGGCTTATAGCGCTTTTATCCTTTGGTCTATGGGGCTGTGTGAGGTGTCATTTTTTGCGCCATGATGTGATCTTTCTATCGGTACCTTGATTGCCCATATACGTCTTTTTGATCGCTTTTTATTACATTTTTTCTGGATTTGATGCGACCAAAAATGCGCAATTTTGCACTTTGGGATTTTTTTGCGCTGACGCCGTTTACCGTACGAGATCAGGAATGTGATTAATTAATAGTTCGGGCGATTACCCACGCGGCGATACCAAACATGTTTATTTATTTATTTATTTGTTTACTTTTATTTAAAACCTGGGAAAAGGGGGGTGATTCAGACTTTTATTAGGGGAGGGGGCTTTTTACTATTAACAACACTTTATTTATTTTTTTTACACATATACTAGAAGCCCCCCTGGGGGACTTCTAGTATATACACTTGGATCTCTCATTGAGATCTCTGCAGCATAGATATGCTGCAGAGATCCATGAGATCGGCACTCGTTTGCTTTCGGCTGCTGCAGCCGAAAACGAACGAGTGCCGAGCCGAGGACGGCGCCATCTTGGACGCGTCCCCGGCCGGCATCAGTAACGGAGATCGCTCCTCCGGGACAAGGTCCCGGAGGAGCGATCTCCCCCACTAGACCCCAGGGAAACGTTGCCTCCGGTAACCGGAGGCAGCTGTCAACTTTGACAGCTGCCTCCGATTAGCTAATTAGCGGGCACGGCGATCAGACCGTGCCCGCTAATAGCAGCGGTCCCGGGCTACTCGCGGCACCCGGGATCGCGGCACTTTAAAGCGGGGCCGCCGCGCTTTGAAGTGCAAATGCGGACATATGACGTACCGGTACGTCATATGTCCTTAAGAGGTTAAAGGAGAAGTCCGGCCAAAACTATTTTTTAATATGTTATTACTTATGGAAAGTTAGACAAATTTCTAATGTACATTAATTATGGGAAATGCACATATAGGGCTATTTCCCTTAATTTAGTAGATCAGGGAGACTTCAGATTCTCAGAAATTCTGTGATGTCACGAATCGGGGGTGTAATTACAATGGAGTGTCCAGAAGGGGGCGCACTATATATAGAAGTCAATGAGTACCATTGACTTCTATATAATGCGCCCCTGCTGGACACTCCATTGGAATTACAATGGATGTGTATGCGAATGTAATATACAGTATGTTTTTGATTGAATACATTTATGGAATACTTTGGGGAGCAAGTGTCCTTGTAATCAGTCAGTACATTTGGAGAGATAAATGTGAACAGCGCTCCAATGTGTGGGGTCTGCAAGACTTGGGTGAGTGCAGGGGAGTAATAGGAGGACTCTCACCTGGTGTGGTTGTGCAAATGCAAGGCACAACTCTCAATGCTCACATGTGTGTGGACCGCAGCCACTCCCAGAAACCAAACAGGTATTACCAGAAACATAAAACCTCCACTCCAACCACTGGGTAAAATCAGGCGCTGGTCCAAGATAGGAAAAAATTCCAAAATGGAGATAAAAAAGTATGTTTATTTATTAAAACACAGTGTTTTAATAAATATACATACTTTTTTATCTCCATTTTGGAATTTTTTCCTATCTTGGACCAGCGCCCGATTTTACCCAGTGGTTGGAGTGGAGGTTTTATGTTTCTAGTACATTTGGAGGGCACCGAGCAGGGAGGGAGAGAGGTGCATCTACCTCCCCCCTCCCTCCCTGCTCGGTGCTGCTGTCATACATACACACTGTACTACTCCCCCATCATTTGCTCATAGTATGAGCAGATAATGGGGGAGTAGTACCATGGCCGATCTCCATGGTAAGCCAATGGAACCGCCACTCCCCGCCGCTGCTCTGGACTACTACTCCCATCAACTGCTCATAGCATGAGCAGGTGATGGGAGGTAGTAGCTTGGTTATCGCTACTTCAACCCTATCCCATGGCTGACTCCCTGCCCACCCGATCACACATACCAGCTCCCGGTGCTTCCCCTCTTCCACACTGGCCGGCCGGGAACACCAGGAAGCATCAGGAGCCGGTATGTGTGATCGGGCGGGCGGGGAGTGAGCCATGGGATAGGGTTGAAGTTTGGCCGGATCCAGGAAGAAGGAGGAGGAGGGGCTGTGATGAGTGGCTCCCCTCCTGCGCGGCATCAGCAGCATCAGCCATATAATAGCGATAGTCCAGAGTGGCGGCGGACGGGTGGTGGCAGGGAGCGGCGGTTCGGCAGGCTTACCATGGAGATCGGCCATGGTACTACTCCTCCATTATCTGCTCATACTATGAGCAAATGATGGGGGAGTAGTACAGTGTGTATGTATGGCAGCAGCACCGAGCAGGGAGGGAGGGGGGAGGTAGATGCACCTCTCTCCCTCCCTGCTCGGTGCCCTCCAAATGTACTGACTGATTACATTTATGGAATACTATGGGGAGCAAGTGTCCTTGCTCGACAAAGTATTCCATAAATGTATTCAAAAACATACTATATATTACATTCACATACACATCCATTGTAATTCCAATGGAGTGTCCAGCAGGGGCGCACTATATATAGAAGTCAATGGTGCTCATTGACTTCTATATATATATATATATATATAATATATATATATATATATATATATATATATATATATATATTTATATATATAGTGCGCCCCCTGTTGGACACTCCATTGTAATTACCCCCTCGGTTCAGGACGTCACAGAATTTCAGAGAATCTGAAGTCTCCCTGACCTACTAAATTAAGGGAAATAGCCCTATATGTGCATTTCCCATAATTAATGTACATTAGAAATTTGTCTAACTTTCCGTAAGTAATATTAAAAATAGTTTTGGCCTAATGAACCTGCTGATATGCCGCAGAAGTTCTTTACCTGATGACTGCACAGCTGGTAATGATTCCTCTCTTCTCCCCAGCAGTCTGTAGATTGCCCCTATGCTAACCAGGGGCTTAGGAGCATTTGGGGCGTCACCCGACGGCCCGGAGCACCAGCTCAGCCCGCCCAGTCTGTCCCCTCCTGTGCCGCTCACTATGCGTATATGAATAGGCATAGTTGGCGGCCCAGAGCAACCCCCTCCCGTGCTGCCCATCCAGCCCTCTCCCGTGCCGCTCACTATGGGGCACTAGAGGGGTGGACTGGGCGGGCCAAGCTGCTGCTCTAGGCGGTCGGGTGACGCCCCAAATGCTCCTAAACCCCTGTTTAGCATAGGGGAAATCTACAGACTGCTGGGGAGAAGAGAGGAATCATTACCAGCTGTGCAGTCATCAGGTAAAGAAATTCTGCGGCATATCAGCAGGTTCTCTGGGCTAAACTTGCTGAATGTGGCTCTTTATGGTGCGTTTACACGGAACGATTTTTGTTGGAATTTTCGCAATAACGATGGCATTTGAGTGATAATCGGCCTGTGTAAACACAGCGAACGATCAAGCTACGAGCGAGATATCGTTCATTTTGATCTTTCAACATGTTCTCAAATCGTTATTCGCTAAAAATTCACAGATGGCTTCATGTAAACAGTCATTCAAAGATTCACCCTATGTGTGAGATGGGCTTAAGCGATCTTAAAAACGATCGCAATAACAATTTTTCTAACGATTTATTCGTCTAAACGCTGATTATTGTAAAAAACAAATTGTTGCTTCAAAATCGTTAAACGATCGATTGGGCGAATTATCCATTCGAGTAAACTGACCATTAATCCGTATGATTTTGGTGCACTGGGATTACTACCACCCGCAGTGCACCCATCCAGCCCACCCCTTCTAATATATATTCATCTGCAGTGATCAGTGCTGGAGTGACATCACTGTGGAGCACCGGATGAATAGTCATTAGAGGTGGGCCGGCCTCTCAGAGAGTTTGTGAGCAAGGAAAGTTCGCCAAAACGGGTCAATCAAGTGTTTTTGTTTGTTCCTCTGTACCGCCCTGACGGAAATAAAGAAATCGTAATTTTACTCCATTCAAGGTGCTGGACTACATGTTTTCTGCTGTAGTGTAGCAGGTGTACGTGAGATTTCAGTGGATACATAATAGTGAGGCTTCACAGTAACGCTGCGTGTAGCTGTAACCATATATATGTGTTTCCTTTAGTGGGTGAAGAACAGATCAGTTCCATCGGACGTGGTATCTGTGTGTTGTTGGGAATTTCGGTGGAAGATACACAGAAGGATGTAGACTATATGTAAGTATTTTCTACTATATTACATATTACCTGTCCAGGCATGATGGGAATTGTAGTTTTGCAATAGCTGGAGGGTCGAAGGTTCCCCATCCCTGTTCTATATGTAAAAGGAGCAATTTCACTAAACTGGTGCAGAAGGAAAGCAGGTCAGATGCCAAAAGCAACCAAATTATAGATGTGTTCTGGATTTACTATATGATATGCATACAGAACACTGATTCCTTTGGATAAGGATCATTTAGGATATATTCGTCTTGCTTCTCACGCCTGTCAGTATATGTTGTAGCTATTCACTGACTCAGTTTTCTATGTAAACTATTTATTAACAAATACATTACAAATGCCATCTATTTGTTTCTTCAGGATCAGGAAGATTCTGAACCTCCGGATATTCGAGGATGACAGCGGTAAACACTGGTCCAAAAGCGTCATGGACAAGCAGTATGAAGTACTGTGTGTCAGCCAGTTCACCTTACAGTGTATCCTGAAAGGAAACAAGCCCGACTACCACATGGCCATGCCGTCTGAGCAAGCCGAACCCTTTTATAATGACTTCTTGCAGCAGATGAGAAAGGCCTACAAACCAGAGCTCATCAAAGGTAAGAGTCATGATTTCTCTATTCAGAACATAATGATGGGGATTAATAAAAACAGTAAAAGTAAAGATCCCCATACACCTTCAATAACTGATGGTGAAACAATCGTTCAGCCACTGGTTGTCTCTTCTGTCCCTCTGGCCCACATCATCCCCATAAACTGGAATGTTTAGCATGGCTGAGCGTTCATGTGTTCTCTATGGGGAGATGGAGGTTAGGCCTCAGCAAGAGAGCTCTGACTGCAGCTTACCTCTTCCAGAATAAAGGGGTCAAGAGGTGGCTTTCCATCATGCCAGATCCCGAGTCCCATACACTCCATAACGTCAGCCAAACCCGCCGCCGTGAGCATTAGGAACGGCTGACAAAAGTTCAAGGTGTATAGAGCACCTTAGGATCAGTAGAGCCCATCTTATAAAAGATTTCTTGGTGGTCTCTCCTCTCAAAAATGCTTGTTATTTTTGGTGGACAGTACCGTAGGGGCGGGGCTTAACAACTATCGCCCCCTATTTTTCTACCTACATCACAGCCTAGGCCCCGCCCCTCTGATCTGGCAGTCACAGAGGTGGCGGGGCCTATGCTTCAAGACTGGCCCATGGCACTGTAGAGCGGGCTGGGCAAGGGATATACGTCCGTCCGTACGTGAAGCCCACCCATACGACACTGTCCACCAACCATAACATGCATTTTAGGGGAGAAACCACCAAGGAATCCTTTATACAGTAATATATGAAATGTCCAGAATATCAGTTTAAGAATGGTGCTGAGAACTGCTCATATGGAAAGTGGGGACAATATCACTTAAAGGGTCTGTTACATTGGGCAATTATTGGCTGAATAGGTAATAGAGCTAGGGATCAGTCATCAATGAACAAATCCTTTTACCCTCTAATTGAGTTGCTTGGACCTGTCACAAAATCATCTGTCATTGACTGGACATTTGGTGTTATGGGTATTGTGGGGTTGGGGCCGAATCCCCTCAGGACTGTGCCTTTAAATGATCCAGCCAGGGCTGCACGATTACTGTGCTGTGTAATAGGCTCTGTAGGCTGTACAAGGTCGCCACTGGTCTATAGCATAGTTTGGGGCATGTAATACAGCCCTAATACTATATAACAACAGATTATCCCAGTCATTGACTTAAAGGGATTATAATTTCTAAAAGGTGACAGCCTTTTTGTTAGTGCTTTTTACACAGGCTGACTTATCAGCCAAATGAATATTCTGATAACTGACCTATGTAAATGTGTGCCATGAAAATAATGTTGATCGAGTCAATGATCTGCGCTCATTTCGGCCATACATTGGTCCCTTTAATAAAAGGACCATTAGAATTGGTCATCAATAATAAAATCAGTGTGGGTCTGACTCCCCACCAATCAGCTGTTTTGAGAGGCTGCAAGTCTGTTTGTGCTTGAAAACTTCATACTGTCTGTAACAGGAGTACAAGGTAAGGCGGCTGCATCCTGTTCATTTGAATAGCACAGCGTTGCTGGACCTTGCACTGCACCTATAAGTAATGCAGCATTTGCAAGTACATTGCAGCTTCTTCAAACAAAACACATAAAAGTAACCTATCCCAACATATAGGAGCATATAGCTGCCAGTAAAGCTTCCTCCACTCAGTCCTGACATATATGCAGATCTTCTGCCTTTAGGACTTTCAACTATATGCATTGGTTATCTTCCTCCTTTGCGCTGGTCCAACACTGTTAGGCTCTATTCATACGTCCTGTTCATGTCCTTAATTGCGGATCCGCAATAATATAGGACCAATGTATTTCAATGGACCTATACACACATCCGTGTTGTGTACTGGGCTGCAATCCGTTCCGCAAAAAAAAAAGGACAGACCCTAGTACGGACAGTAACTGACACATCCAATACAACTCTATGGGGTCTGTATTTTACTGAAGCAATACGGATGCAATACGGATGCAATACGGATGCAATACGGACTGAATTTGCGGATTGTATACTGACTGAAATTTGCGGATTGGAAAAATATACTGACGTGTGAATAGACCCTTAGTCCGTGTAATCTCCGGCATGATTTTACAATGAAGTATTTTTGCATACAGTTCATTGAGATGTTTGTGTCACAAATTCCTAGAAGACGTCTCAGATTCTGTATGCAGCCCAATTGTTTGCAATATAAAGAATGTAAAAGCCTTGTTTCCATTGCTGCTATATCCTCAGCTGTGCCCAGTGCCTGGTCTTCTCAGAAACCTGGTAAAGTATGAGAGTATGAGTATCATTTTATCACTTCGTGTATACAGCATGTGTATGTGGGAGGTCAGTAATGTAAGACCTGTCATCCATCACTGTACACCGTCCCCTATATGTGCTGATGCTGCACTTGTGATGTGACATTCATGTGCTCATTATTTTCTAGGATATTTTGTGCTGTAGCTTACAGCAGCTCTGTATAAATAGACACCCAATTTATTTGTGGAAGCGGTAAACACTGGGATATCCAGGTCTCCTCTCTGCCCCCTGCCCCCATACATGTAATAGGCAGCAAGAAATGTCCTATATACCAGTAATGTCAGAGTCTAAATAGAATGTTATAACCATATAACCACATCAGTGCAGGAAATGTAGAGATTTTTTCATGTATAGTTGTTTTATACACCAATTCTTACTGCTTTAATCGAAGGACAGATCTGAAAAATCTGTATCAGCCAGCAGTTCCTTTGATATGAATACATTTACTGATATGGCACGTGTCCCTTGGCCCTATTCATTCCTATGGAGCCACTGGAAGTAGCCCAGTACAGCACTTGGTTCTTTCTGGCGGCTCCATAGGAATGAATTGGCTGTATTCATAACAAAGGAAAGGCCGATAAGAAGGTGAGGGGGTGTGCAAGTGTTGACCTGTCATGTCATCGCTCACTTGCTCTTTGCTCTGTGCTTGCTGTCATTGCTATTAAACACACCAACATTGAGCTGGGGAGCAGGGGGAGGGGCTGCAAGGACAATCTTTTGGGGTGGCCCATAGAAGGGAGTGGCAGCCAGCAGACCGTCACTAGCGTTATCGTGATTTTAATTCTTATTTTAAAACAACATTCAGCCAACATTGTGCTTGCCGGCTGATTGTTGCCTTTCAACATGAGCTATTACACAAAACGATTGTCGGCCAAGCATAGCCGATAATCGTTTTGTATAATAGTACTCTAAGTCTTTCCTTTATGACCTGTTCTCTGTTTGTAGTCTGTTCCTGGCTTTGGCTTCAGATATCTGTCTGTGTAAACAAGGCATTAGACAGCATAACTACACTAACTATACTGAAACTGAGGAGCCTTGAAAAGTCTATTGAGGAAACTGTAACCTCCCCCCACTTTGGTTATTGGCCAGTTTGGTAGAATTTTGCAACAGTCCAAATGAATTTATTATTCTATATGCAGCAAAAAAAACTGTGGCTTTCAAAAAAAATAAAAAAAAATAGAATGTAATTGTTAATATATGCTCAACTAAGCGTAGCCTGATCTCACAACCTGACAATTGCTTTCTAATTTTTCAGTCCAGATTGTAATAGATCTATAGGATGCCATAGCACCTGCATTTAGGTGACGTCCATGATAACCTGCGCAATCATTCAGATTTAGGCTGCAGGAGAAACACTGTGTATTATTTGCCGCAGGAACATCTTGTCTTTTGGATTTCTCCAGTATTTCACTGATTGCAATTTTCCCCGGGATTACTGTATTTCTGCTCTCGATGCTCTTGAGTCTAATTTTTGTTAGCAGAGTTACTATTCATACAGCTGATTACTGATGAGACGCTCGCTGATGGCTGGATGGCAGCATTTGATTAGTGAAAAACATTTTCACGCTGAAATAAAACCCCATTGAATCAGGTGCAGTTCAGATCCAACAATACGAACGTTTAATCAATTTTTGTCTGTTAATAAATTGTAGACGAGAGACTCCTATAACCTGAGATGGAAAGAAGTCGTCATTTAGTATTATTTATAAAGTCGGTTGAGCATAAGAATGCTGGAGGTAGGAAAAATTATTGTCTCTGGGGATTGGCTGAATTACCATGCTGTTGTATTCGCCCGAGATTACTGTACAGTGCACTGTTATTTCCTTTGTTCCTTTGGATTTGTCTGTCCCAGCCAATGGAGTCCCAGACTGCACTGGAGCTTTAATGGTTAAAATGTAGAAATTTCTTGTAACTAAAATGGCTTCTGTCATTGTGAAAAACTTTGACAAGTCAAAGATTTTGATTAGTCAAGGACTTTAAATCTTTTTATAGGAGTCTATTTAAAGCGACTCTGCACCCACAATCTGACCCCCCTAAACCGCATGTACCGTCAGATAGCTGCTTTTAATCCAAGATCTGTCCTGGGGTCCGTTCGGCAGGTGGGGTCAGTTCAGCAGGTGATGCATTTATTGTACACGTACAGGATCTGCGCCAGATTTGATGGCGCAGATTTGAATCTGCAGCAGATTAAATGACCCAGAGTTATGTTGCATTGAATCTGCAACTTCAAATCTGCGCCATCAAATCTGCTGCAGATCCTGTACGTGTGAATGCAGCGCTTTGTCAAATTGGCATGGCCTAGAGGGTCTGTTCCCTAGCCCTGTGACGGCCCTCCATCACTACTCATCATTAGGAACACCCCTGGCCAGGATTTCTCCTAATCACCACCTGTCTAAACACTGCATATGTGCAATGTTTAGACAAGTAATGATTAGACGAGATTCTATCTAGGGGCATTCCTAATGATGAGGAAGGCGGTGCAGGCCTAGGGCACAGACACTCTAGGCCACGCTAATTTGACACATGGCTGCAAGTTTAAAAGATGTTTTTTTAGGACAATAACTGCATCACCTGCCGAACAAACCCCAGGACAGATCTTGGATTAAAAGCAGCTTTCGAATGGTACAAATGTCTTGGGGGGCAGATTGTGGGTACAGAGTCGCTTTAAACGGATGATGCATTTGTTTAATACAGATCCGCTTTACAGTATAAATGCATCTGTGATGAATGGGGTCTAGATGTGACTGAGCCCTAACTTTATGTTTAAGGCTTTTTTTTTGCACAGGGTGATGTAATTTTTATTGGTTTTGTTCTGCGGTAGGTAGTATTTGCTTTTTTTTCTCCTTTTGTTTTTTTTTGGGGGGGAAGTGAGATTAAAAAAAAAAACAGCTAATTTGTGCATTCAATACTTTTTAATAACCTGAACATTTCCACATGCGGCAATAGTCTGAAAGAGACTGCTGCGGGGGCTTCTAACCACACTCATGCTGTATTTACTATTGACTGCTGCATCCAGGGGGTTAAATGGATGGAATAGAGGTAATTCTGATGCCACTCACTTACGCTAGCAGGCTCCACTCCTGGGCCCATATACTTCCCCTTAAACCACACTCCCATGCATTCTCCAGTAGCCCTGCAGTGTTGCCTTGGTTGACCTGTAACATTGCATGCTCATCTGTAAATGCGTGGTGCATGGTTTCAGCCACATGTGTTCCTCGGCATCTGGGAACACGGCTTTAGGCTTCTCCCCATCCAGGCAACGTGGTTAATAGGTTCTCCCCTATTTGTATTATTTTCTTTTTTTTCCAAACTTTCATCTTCGGCTTTCTGTTAATTTGGGTAGTTATACAATCGCCTCATAGCTGATCCAGTTATGTGTATCAGCCGATCATGCTGCTTAGCTGATGGATTAACCCTTTTGATAAATATCCCTGACATTTACAGTACGGTGTGCATTAAAGTGTACACTCCACATGTTTAAACCCAGTATTCCCAGTATTTCTTCAGTATCTTGGCCTTTCCTAGTTCTTTTGTTCTTATTTTCAGTCCACTTGGTTTATTCTTGTCAAGTTCTCAATTTTACAGTCGCTGCTGTTTCTCCCAGTTTCATTTTCTTCTTAGATCAGTACTGCTCAGCTTGGGCTTTTGTCTCTTGGTCCAAATGTCTAATGTTCTTAAAGGGGTTATCCAGCGCTACAAAAACATGGCCACTTTCCCCCTACTGTTGTCTCCCGTTTGGGTGGGGTTTTGAAACTCAGTTCCATTGAAGTAAATGGAGCTTAATTGCAAACCGCACCTGAACTGGAGACAACAGTAGGGGGAAAAGTGCCCATGTTTTTGTAGCGCTGGATAACCTCTTTAAAGATAAAGGCCATTAAAGGGGTTATCTAGGGCTTCAAAAACATGGCCACTTTCTTCCAGAGGCAGCAGCACTCTTGTCTCTAGTTTAGGTGTAGGTTTTGCAATGGAGCTAAAATGCAAACCACACCTGAACTGTAAACATGAGTCATGTTGTCTTTGGAAGAAAGTGGCCATGTTTTTGTAGCACTGGATAACCCTTTCAATTTAACTCTTGCTATGCTATAGCGTGTTGAATAACTGTGCCAAGTTCTTTCTTTAGCCTTCCACATATTATAGTGCAGTACAACTTTTAGACACTAGATGGCAATATAGAACAATGAAATAATAATGAAAGTTAGCACTTTACTCACGGTAGATAATTACTTTTTATAGCAATGTTAACTTGAATTCTATGTTAACTATAAATTTCTACATTTGTTTTACATGGTCAAATCTACGCTTTTCTTTTGAAAAAAATTAACTATATATAATTTCCCTAATAGTTTATGAGCAGAAGAATGGCTTTCCTGAGAAAATGTAACAGAATATTTTACTTGTTTTCAGATGGAAAATTTGGAGCGTACATGCAAGTACACATACAGAATGATGGCCCAGTTACAATAGAGTTGGAGCCCCCAGCTTCAACAGCTGACCCCAAACATGTGAGTACCTGGCTGGGAATGAATGGGAGTGATTGTTAATTCAACACAATTATTGTTATGCTCCATTACGGAAGAAAAGTACAGCTCTGGAAAAAATTAAGAAACCAGCCATTCCATTTCATCACTGATGCACAAGATTCTACGTATTGAGGTGCTGACTGGGTAATTGCCTGAACCAAATCTTATTTTATGAGCAGTAATAGAAAACCCAGTCCTGTGGTCATCATTATTCTCTTGTTTTAGAACCAGCTGGATGGCAAAAGCAGTCTTAATAGTACCTAAAATTTAAATCTAATTGAAAAAAAAATAACTATAGAGCTAAAAAGAAAAGTCCTGAGTGAAAGTTATAATTCTGGCATTACTGGCAGAGGGATACAGGGAGCGTTAGGTTGATTCCATCTTTAAAATTTCAAAGACAGAGTTTTAGAAGAACAAGGTCAAGCAGCAAACATTGGGGACTACAAAGCTACAGAATGGCAGAGGGCAGAAACAACTCGATTGACTATGATGATCGTCTTTTCATTCCAGTCTGACTTAGCAACCGCAGGATGACATCAGGTAACCCACAAAATAAATGGCAAATGGAAGCTGAGATGAAATGCACGGCAAGGAAGGTTAGAAAGAGACTTCTAGAGGAAAGGCTCAAGTCACACAAAGCTAGAAAGAAACCATTCAAAGTAAAGAAGAGCCAGACTGAAGTTTGCAAAAGTTATCCTAAGGCTAGATTCACACGTAACAGATGCGCAGCAGATTTTTCGCAGCGTGAAATCCACTGCGGATCCATTACGTGTGAATCTAGCCTTAAAGGTGTTATCCAGCGCTACAAAAACATGGCTACTTTTCCCCCTCTCTTGTGTCCAGGTTGGATGGGGTTTCAAACTCAGTTCCATTGAAGTGAATGGTGCTTAATTGCAAACCACACCTGAACTGGAGACAAGAGAGAGGGAAAAGTGGCCATGTTTTTGTAGCGCTGGATAACCCCTTTAAACCATCTATCTTCCTTCCGCTCTGACAATGTTCCTCAACTCTGATTCTTTTTTTCAGCAGGGCAATGCCCCATTTCACACTACCAGGTCAGGCAAGGTGTGTATGAAAACCACCTGATAATAACCTTGGTATGGCCAGCCTAATCTCCAGACCTGAAAGCGATTGTGTACTGCTGGACGTGCTCCTAAACGCCCGGTACCATTCTGTTGTGTTCATTAATGCATGCCTGGTCCTGGGGTCTATCTGTCTCCTGGTGCCAGTATTTGGGCTAAATACAACTTTTATTTCAGTGTTGCGGTGTCAATAAAGTGGGGCCTAGAGGGTCTGTTTCCTAGGCCTGCAGCGCCTTTCTCCCCACCTTTCTTCCGTCGTCACTCCTTTGGGGTGGATATTCATCTTTGTCAGGCCTAGGAGCGGATGCTCTAGGCCTTGCCTCATTGAAACTTTGCTGCTAGAATAAAAGTCGTTTTTTAGCATAAGAAAACATACTTATAGGCTGGGTTCACACTACGTATATTTCAGTCAGTATTGTGGTCCTCATATTGCAACCAAAACCAGGAGTGGATTAAAACACACAGAAAGGATCTGTTCACAAAATGTTGAAATTGAGTGGATGGCCGCCATTTAATGGCAAATATTTGCTGTTATTTTAAAACATTGGCTGTTATATTGAAATAATGGCAGTTATTTACTGTTATATGGCGGCCATCCCCTCAATCTCACCATTGTGTGAACAGAGCCTTTCTGTGTTTTTAATCCACTCCTGGTTTTGGTTGCAATATGAGGACCACAATACTGACTGAAATATACGTAGTGTGAACCCAGCCTCAAATCGTAAAACTAGAAACTGGTCCCTTACTTTTTTCCAGAGCTGTATATGGGTGCTGCAATAAAACGTGCCAAATAAAATCAATAGCTGAAGAGGCCTATGGAATAATCAAATTATTGAGGGCTGATGTATAAATCTTAGTACATGTAGATTTTGGTATAGTAAAATACAGTAAATAGACATCTGGTATCATTCAGATATATTCCCCCCCCCCCCCCCCCCCCAATTGATCAGTTTGCTATTCCCTAACCTATTGATGGGAATAACAACTTTACATGGAAATTCCCCTTTGAGTCCCATATTTGCAGTTGGGGAAGATAAAACAACCTGCAGTCAGATAAATAGTTTAGGTTTCATAATGTGATCTGGTTGAGAGTGCCTGATCAATAACTACTGTGGGGTAAATGACCATTGACTGGACGCGGCCATTGTCTAATCTGTGATGAGATCAGTATTATCATTACAATCTCACAGTCAAAAAGAAGGAATCCAACTGGATTTCTGTAATTTCCAAAGCATCTGTTTTTTTTCTTTTTATTCCTTGTGAACAGTATGTAACTATCTGGACGGCTAGACTGTGCGGACTACAATAAGATCACTTGCATGTTCACAGCAGCAGATGCCTAAGCTGGTGTTATGGGCAGTGGCGGTCTTTGGCACCAAGCACACCAAGCGATTGCTTGGGGCCCCCAACATCCAGGGGGGCCCCACACCCCGCTCTTGTTCTCAAGACCACTGGACAGGGCCGCTGCCCCGCTCGCTGCTGCCATCTGAACTGTAACTATTAGCACTCGTAATGAGCGCTCATAGTTACATGCAGCAGCACTGACAGGGCGGGAGACATTGGCCCCCTTCCTGTCAGTCACTCTTGTGGTCGCAGGAAGTGTTTTCCCTGCGGTCACAAGTGGCAGGTTTGTTCTTGTGGTGCCGGCGCTCCAGTGAAATCACTGGAGCATCGGCGCCAGGACAAGGGGAGTGCGGCCTCTTGTGATCGCAGGGAAAACCCTTCCTGCGGCCACAAGAGTGAAGAGAAGAGGAGACGCCCAGATCCAGGTGAGTATAAGTGTTTATTTTATTGTGTTATATACTATATGGGAGGGGGAGCACACAGGGGTCTTTTTAACTGGGGGAGTGCATATCGGGGGTCTATATAAATGGGGGGAGCACACAGGGGGGCTATATAACAGGGGGAGCACACAGGGGGGCTATAGACTACTGGGGCTTCACAGAGGGGTCTATATACTACTGGGGGCAGCACACAGGGGGTCTATATACTACTTGGGGCAGCAGAATGGGGTCTATATACAACTTGGAGAGCACACAGGTTGTCTATATCCAAGTGGGGGAGCACACAGGGGGTCTATATAATACTGGTGGGGCACACAGGGGGTCTATATACTACTGGGGGAACATACAGGGGGTCTATATACTACTTGTGAGGCACACAGGTGGTCTATATATAACTGGGGGAGCACACAGGGGTCTGTATACTATATAATACTATATATACTATGCTATATACTACTGGGTGAGCACACAGGGGTCTATATACTACTGGTGGGGCACAGAGGGGGTCTATATACTACTGGGGGAACATACAGGGGGTCTATATACTACTTGTGAGGCACACAGGTGGTCTATATAATACTGGTGGGGCACACAGGGGGTCTATATACTCCTGGGGGAACCACACAGGGGGTTGATATACTACTGGAGGAGCACACAGGGGTCTATATCCAAGTGGGGGAGCACACAGGACGTCTATATCCAAGTGGGGGAGCACACAGGGGGGCTAAATACCCCTGAGGGAGCACACAGGGGGCCTATATACTAGTGGGGGAGCACACGGGGTATATACAACTGGGGGCAGCACACAGGGGGTCTATATACAACTGGGGCAGCACACAGGAGGTCTATATACTTCTGGGGGAGCACACGGGGGGCTATATAAAACTGGAGGAACACACAGGGGTCTATATACTACTGGGGGAAGCAAACGAGGGGTATATACTATTGGGGGCAGCACACAAGGAGTATATATTACTGGCGGTAGCGCACAAGGGGTATATACTACTGGGGGCAACACACAGCAGTCTATTGTTTTGGAACGCGTGTCGAGGGGGGCCCCAGACATAACTTCGCTTGGGGCCCCAGAAATGCCAAGACCGCCCCTGGTTATGGGCACAGTGACCTGACCACTAGTGTGCTGTGTGTCTTACAGTCAATGTTATGTGGGTATGGGGAAAATGTCAGCATTGCAGCGGAGTCGCAGAACAGTAGAAACCTTCTACATCAGGGATGGGGAACCTTCGTCCCTCCAGCTGTAGCAAAACTACAATTCCTATCATGCCTGGGCAGCCGAAGCTGGAGGGCCGAAGGGTCCCCATCCCTGCTCTACATACACAGCACAGTAACCCCAGCACCAGCATTATGTTACTTAGAGCCAGTTCACATGGAGTAAAACTGGCGGAATTCCACGGCAGAACTCTCCGCAGTGGAATCCCACCAGCCAGTGTCAAACTGGCAGTCTATGACTGACATGTCAATTCTTCTGCGCCGAGAGTGGATGTGCACAAGCCTCCCATAGACTGCCAGTATGATACGGAGGCTGTCCAGTTTTACTCCATGTGAACTGGACCTTATACCACTTAGTATTCAGTCTGGTGTCTATGACAATAAGTGAGAATAAATGTAGTTATAATTAGTGGGTTATAATTCAGTTGAGGAGCAATATAAGGAGTTACTGACAGAATGACATAAATGGACTGGAAACTCCTGAGACAGAAGAGCAGTTACCAATGTAATTGCATTACCAGGGATCGTCATGGCTCTGTTGGAAGCGACGCACGTGTCCTTGTGTTACTTTTGTGTCTTTTATCTTTATTAACTGATTGAGGTTTTGTGTCTCTGCAGTTATCCTTACTAAGAAATATCACTACGTCTACGCCCTAGCCCTGGCTCTTGAATACAGCTTGATGTCTAGCTGTATGTATAAGGGTAGACAGGTGCCTGGGTCGCAGAGATGGTTAGTCTACTTAGAACTATAAACACACATATATATTTGGAGCCAATCAGATACCTCCCGGATGCAGGGGTCAACTTTTGCTTAGTACTATAGATAGATAGATGTGTGTGTGTGTGTGTGTGTGTATAGGTATATATATATATATATATATATATATATATATATATATATATATATATATATATTATTTTTTTTTTTTTTTTTTTTATTTTTTTTATATATATATATATATACATAATCTATAACCTGATAATCTTTATACCATTTAGTTTACTTTACATTGTGTACTTCCAAATATATATACATATATTCCAAGTAAATATGCGTATATATGTATTTTAGTGGATTTAATGATATATATGCATCTGAGACTGCTTACCAGCAGAGGGCAGTAGTGGTGCACATTGTAATTGTATGTGTGGAAGCCCTGTGTACCATATTCTTCCTCCTTCTGAACATTTGTCCTAAAAAAAAAAAAATATATTAACTTTTCTGTAATTGTCAGAATATATTACTAAAAGTAGCAAAACTGGTTTACCTTTTTTTTGTACACAAAGCACTGAATCACATCCGCCTGCAAACAGATGAGACGACACTCTTCTGCTACAGTACCCATTGAAATCATAGATGAAACAAGTAAAGCAACTTGTTTCTGTGCCATCATCACATGCAACCCACAGGACTACAGTAGTGCTGTCAATTGCTATGGTATCTTGTAACCTTAGACAACCCTCTTTTATATTCTGTGTTAAGGCAAGTACACTCAATGGTCCCTTTGCTAGAGAATTCCATGTAGTAGCATGTTGGACTTTGGCTGCCCTTCAGAACCACAGCAGTTTATTATAGGATAGATTCCACTAGGTGCTGAAATTATTCTACAGAATTATCGCTTCCTAGATGAAGGGATTAAAGAGGTTGTCCTGGGGAATGTTAAACTTTGAATACTTTCTCCCTGTGGAATAAAACAGCAAAGTTTAAAGAGGCACTGTCGAAAAAATATTTTAAGAAATCAATAGGGGTTGTGATCACAAGCAGTTATGCAGTATACTCTATTTTTGAAAAGTTTTCTATGTTTAAATTCATGTTATACATACGTCCACTAGGTGTCTCCCTTCCTTTCAAACTGTAGGTCATGCTCCCTCTCTGCCGATATTTGGTTTTTTCTCTGTTCAAAAAAAAGTCTTCACTGCACTAAATTTTACAGCTACTGTGCATCCACATTAAGTAGCAGAGAATCCTGGGGGTGTCCGCATTGTATGGTCAGCTCTCCTGCCACACAGCACCAAAACCTCTGTAACCACCAGTGACATTATACTGACTGAATTGCTGAATTACAAAGAGCATTGTCTCCTGGTAAGCTGCAGAAATGATAATAGAATTAGCAGAAATTAATAATATAATTAGCCTAAGTTAATTGCCTTCAGTTCATCTACAACCTGCATGATGGACAGGTATCTCTCCTTGTGTGAATGTGCAAACAACTGGGACTTGTGTTTTGTCTCTTTCTTTTTTTGGTCTCTTTTTGCAGAACTACTATTCTAATAACGCCTGGACAGCCAAAGCTTTGGCTGTCGAAGCATGAAGGGAATTGTGTTTGATACTTGTGTCTTACACAGTTGCACCACTTCCATTATACTTATCCATTATTTGTTTTATACAAAGTTGATGCTAAAATCACTTGTGGATCATGAAGTGAGATAAAGTGTATAAGACAGATACTATTTAGCTTTAAAACTGCCTCAAAAAGCATATGAGGCAATAGCTAGTGTATTTAAGTGTTACTCATGCTGATAAATTGCACACTGCCATCAGGATTGCACCAGACTGAACCATTGTGAGATGCTTAGTTGTGGAGTGGATGAAAAAGTAATGAAATTGTCCGTCATCAACACTGTTTTGTTGCTCATTGAGTCTGTTGAGCTTTGCATAATCCCCTTATTAATGTGCTTTGGTACGTGACCCATCTGCTTCTTTTAGAGTACCTTGATCAGATGTCAGCTGTCAGTGCCCCTCATTACAGCCGCGTGTATTTCTGCTTCTTCTCTCGTTATAACATTAGGAAGTTGGATCCACAAAAATATTGATTTGTTCTTTCTTAGTCTTATAATGGTTCCATGATCGATTTCCATAATTTTTTTTTTAGAGATGTTAAACCTTGTGTCTATTACATTTTTATTTACAGACATGCAAAAACTCTCACTTAAGAGTCTCAAAACACAGGACTAGCCAGATATCCCTCCAAGGAAGGACCTAGCCAAGGGGTGGCTCCTATAAGGAAACCACCAAAACCACCTCTTTAAATGACCCTGTCATTCAATATCCAACTTATTTTAATGGTCCTTTTACACACGCCGATTATCAGCCAGGAGCGTCGCTCGAAACACTCCTGCAGCCGACAATCGGCCCATGTACAGTGACAGTGATCAGAGTTCTGGGATTACAGTTCATGCATGGACCATGTGCACTGAAATGTGGGACTCATTATGATTCATTATGATGCTGGGAGCTCTGAAACAGCAGAACTGTACTGACACCGTGATTACACATAACCCAACTAGCTGCAGAATATAGCAGGTAAGAGCTGTCTACACTGTCCTTTTACCTCTCACTTCAGCCTGTGTGCAGAGCATAGAGTTTTGGGGTAGAGGGAGATAGAAACGTAGAAGATTGTCAGCAGAAAAAGACCACTTGGACCATTTAGCATTTCCCTTTCTATTATCTTAGGATAGATATATGTGTATACCAGGCATGTATACATTCAGTAGATACTGTAGTTTTACCTACCACATCTGCTGCATCTCTTGCATACTTGAGCGCAACTCGTGCATACTTGAGTCAGATCATTCGGCATTTAAATTCTGTTGGCTGAAGAAGTTGAATGCAGGACATTGCTAACGATGTCCATGCAGCCCTTGCTGCACGATTATCGTAATCTAGCAGATCGTCGCTCGCTTACACCAAGTCATCAGGCTATGTAATATGGCCCTTAGTGCTGCATCCAACAGCCATCGGTATTCAAATGCCAAACGATCGGACTCAAGCATGCTTGAGTCACACTCATCTCTAATAGAAACACATAACCTTTATATCTACAGTTTCTCAGTATCAGCAAATCATGTTGTTTTTACAACAGATGGACTGTGTAGTCTGGACCACCCCTTATAGCAACAATTGGGCTACGTAGATGGATCACCTTTTTAAGTAACAGCTATCTGGCTATATATTGTGGACCATCCCTAGAACAACAATCTGGCTTTGTAGTCTGGACAATTCCCTGTGTCTGTAGTCTGGACCACCCCATCTAACAGCAATCTGGCTGCATAGCCTGGATCATTCCCTAGAAAAGCACTCTGGATGTATAGTGTGAACCACCCATCAGATTTGCAGTCTAGGTTTCTAGTCTGGATAATTCTTTATTATAGCAGGCCGGTTGTATAGTCTAAAACTTTTATGCTATCACTTAGTGTTGAGGAAAAAACAAAACACGTAAGACAAGGTGTTGTGTACATTGGGACTGTACTATTTTAACAAGCTGGAATAAAAAGAGAGGTTTTATTGGGACCATTCTTCATAATCTTTAGTCTGCCTCTTATTACAGAAGTCTCTTTAGACTGACCAATGCACCATAACTAATAAATGTATTTGTCTCTTTTTACTACTGAACTAGTAGATTGAGTACTAGTGTCTGCTATGAAGTTCTGTTATGTTTCTTTTTACTGACGGCTCCTCTGTACATAATGAATACTGTACATGTTAAAGCAGACCTGCTAAGAGAGATGTGAAGCAGTCCCTTTCATATACTGTACGCAATACAATTTCTATCAAACAGCACGAGGCACTGTGATAAATCTGGCACTTCCTTCGACTGCGCGGCCTATGTTTACATTGTCTTAGAACGAAATGATTTAATAAATCTGCCCCATTGTTTTGAAGAAAAGTTTGATCAACATCAGTGACCTTACTCCAGCGAATTTATTCTTGTAGGTAAGAAAAGAGACTCTGGTTTGGACTTGTTACTGGCTTCTCACTCTCCGCTAAGGTATTCAGATAGACTCTCAGACGTGATGCTGTATCTCATTATATAATGCCAGTCAATGCAATCTTATTCTGCAGATTCTAAAGCCAGCAGGATATTGTCATGTATTAAAGCAGGACAGGGACATAATATTAGCACTTTTTAAAGGAAACCTGTCACCATGACACTGCTATCTAACCAATTGGCATAGTGTTATAGAGCAGGAAGAACTGAGCAGATTGATCTAAATCTTTGTGGAAAAAGTTTCAGTATAACATGTAACTTGTTGATTGAAATCCCTGCAAATTCTGTGTTAAGGAGTCCAGTGGGCGGCGTCACTCAATGGACTGGACTCTTTAGCCTGGAAACATCAAAGATTTCAAGCAATACATTGCAAGTTATACTGAATTTTTTTCCATAAAGACATATAATAATTAGATTATTTAAATATTAATTAATTAAATAGATTATAAGATTGCCGAGCCTTAAGATGAACGTTTATACTAAACGCTATGACAGGACAAACAAGGTAGTGGAGGTGAAGGTGGCCTCAAATTACTGCGAGAGCAGCACCGCACCAGCATACTGATCAACCTGTGTCTGGCTGGGAGAGAATATAAAGTAAGAGCATCTAGAGAATAGACAAGCTTAGATACGTATATACAGCAGAACCATACATTTAATATACTGTCATCTATATACATAATATAGTTATAAGCAAAAAGTACGTTTCATATTCGTAGGGGCCATTTACTTTTTTTTTTTTTTTGCTTACGTTTAGATATACACCAGGGAAGCTTCTGTTGCACATACTAAATGTGTCCTTCCACTGACAGACAAAGGACAACCGAGTGTCCTTTAGAGTTGTAGACAATTCGCAGTCCAATAAAAAAAACAAATGTATACTACAGGGGTACTCCAGAGAAAAACAATTGTTTTCAAATCATTTGGTGTCAGAAAGTTAAAGTTACTGCATGTCCTGGAGGATGCAGTGTATTCTTTCCAGTCTGACACAGTGCTCTCTGCTGCCACCCCTGTCCAGAGTAGGAAAGGGTTTCTATGGGGCATTGCTACTGCTTTGAACAGTTCCTGACAGAGACAGAGGTGGCAGCAGAGAGCACTGTGTCAGACTGGATAGCATACACCACTTTCTACAGGACATACAGCAGCTGATAAGTACTGGAAAACTTAAGTATTTTTAATAGACATAACTTACAAATCTGTATAACTTTCTGAAGGATTGTTCGGCTAACATTTATTGAAGGTGAATGTCTACCTTAAGCCAGCAGCCACAACCTACGTTTAACGCAGGGGTGTCAAACCTGCGGCCCTCCAACTGTTGCAAAACTACAATTTTTGGCAGGGAATGATGGGAATTGTAGTTTTGCTAGAGCTGGAGGGTCGCAAGTTTGACAACACTGTAGTTTAACATACACGTTTGGAGCCACTTAAAAGTAGATACTCTTTTCCTTTTGCACATTGTATTGCATTCTCCTATTCAACTTATATAGTCTTTGGCATATTTTCCTGTTTAAAGAGGACCTGTCACCCCCCCGTGCCGGGGTGACAGGCTCCCGACCCCCTGTTAGATCCCCCTATATTCACGTGATCCCGCCGGGTCCCGCTTCCTGAGCCGGTAGGGTCACGGAGATTTCAGTGCCCGAAGCCCGGCGCGCGCGCTGAGAGATGAGTCCGATACCCATAGAGAATGACGGAGCATCGGACTCCCCATTCATTCTTTATGGGCATCTGACTCTGCTGTCAGCGCGCGCCGGGCTTCGGGCGCTGATATCTCCGTGACCTGACCGGCTCAGGAAGCGGGATCACGTGAGTATAGGGGGATCTAACAGGGGTCGGGAGCCTGTCACCCCGGCACGGGGGGTGACAGGTGTCCTTTAAGGATGCGTTCACATCTACCGGATCTGCAGCTGATTTTCATGCTGCGAGTTTGCAGCGAAATGAGCTGCGGATCCTGTTCTGTGAAGCGACAGGCGGTGCGGGGGTTTAAGGGGGCCGGGGCTGTAAGCAGGGGTTAAAGGGGCTGGGTCCCATGCAGGTAGCGGATCCACTGCGTGTATGGGATCCATTGAGCTTCACAGTACAGGATCAGCAGCTGATTTTGCTGCAAACTCGCAGCATGAAAATCAGCTGCAGATCCGGTAGGTGTGAATGCACCCTAAAACAAAATTGCTGAAAACCTGATAGAATTGGGTCTTGTTGTAAAATGCTGTGGTTTGTAATGTGTGCCTTTAAGTGAAGAGCCCCCAAAAGAACTTCTACAACGTTGCACTTTCTTCATCTATGTGGGAATTCCTCATCAAGAAACTCTCATTACCAACAGCTGAAGATATGATTGTTAGAACTGTATATCACAGATCTAGGCCAGTAAGGCGAAATATCAGATTCCTACAGTATGATGTTCACTGCTTGTTTTCCTTTGCCCAGTCAAGCGTGTTCTGATTTTCAGTTTTCATTAATGTTTCCTTTGCAACAGTCTTACAGTAAAGCCTGATACACACGTTGTTCCCTCTATAAAATACCATATTTTCCGGCGTATAAGGCGACTGGGCATATAAGACGACCCCTGACTTTTAAGAAGATTGTCAGGGGTTCGCCTTATACGCCGGAAAATGTTAACCACTGCCTGACCGCAGCCCTGCTGCGGTCAGGCAGTTGTTAACTGCAGCAAATTAAAAAAAAAAAAAAAACATTTAACCCACCTGGGGGACCGTTTTCGGCATCGTCGTGCCTCCTGTACCATTCCCGGCGCAGGCAGTGTGACGTAAACTACCTGCGCCAGAGACGGAGATCACCGAATCGTGAGAGTGAGAGAGGCTGCTCTCCCGGCAGCCGAGCGTCTCCGAGCCTCTCCAATGAGACGTTTGGCTACCTGGGAGAGGTTCGGCGATCTCCGGCGCAGGTAGTGTACGTCACACTGCCTGCGCTGGGAACAGTACGGGAGGCGCGCTTATGCCGGAAACAGACCCCAGGTGAGTTAACGTTTTTTTTTTTTTTTTTTTTTTTTTTATAGTTCCTGCCCCTTACAGTGGGGATGAGGCCATTTTTGAGACCCCCGACGTATGGGGGACCATACCCGGAAAATACGGTATTACATTGATTGTACATTGTACTCACCTTGGTCACTCCAGCGCAAATGAATCTGATCTACCCAAGTCCATGTGTTTTCTTACCCGCACTGCCTCCCCTCTCATAATGATGATGTAAACACACTCCATCACTGGGTTCAGAACGTCATCAGAAGAGGCAGAACAGTGCATCATCAGAGGAAGTAAAGACAGACTGAGACTGATCAGTGCATCAGGAGCAGGTGAGGTGAGTATTTTGTAGTACATTACCCCTCCTGACAGATTTGTTTAGTAAATCTATGTATCTTGAAATAACAATGCTAGGGCATCTTTTCCTAAAACTCTTTGACAAGGGGTATAGTAATGCTCACTTGTCAGTTTGTAGCTATGTTCACACAAAGTACGGACAATGGCTGTTGTTTGACACTCAAAAACAACGGCCATTGTAGCATTGAAAATTTCTACGCCTGTGGCAAACAACAGCCATTGTTCAATGCATTGTGTGAACAACGGCCGTTGTTTGCATTGATTTCAATGCAACACGTTTTAATAGGAAAAGAACAGCCGTTCTTTTCATAAAATGTAGGTTGTGTGAACATAGCCTATTTCTAAATATTCAGGAGAAATAAGAGGAATGGCGCACTGCAGAGTACAGAAAGAAAGGGTTTCTAGAATTGTTATTTTATGGAGAAATCAAGTATGTACTAAACCAGTCATGTCAGGAAAGCCATCAGGTCCTCCTTAACAGTTGATATACAGTATATCTGCAGCTTGAGCTCAGTGAAGCATTTACTTGGCATCTGAGGTGCTGTTTATAGAGGATTTTTTTCTATGGGCAAGTCTGTATGCAGGTCTAGCTCCACTTTACGTGTTGTTACCCTTTTGACATACACCTGCCCAGTATACATCAAGATCCTGCAGTCAGTGGTAGACATACGCATCTCAATGAGCTCACATACAGTACATAGACATAGATCTGGCCATACGTTCAGCTTGTATTGAACTGTTTTAAACTACGTTAAACTCGATACCTGAATATAATGTGAATTTAGATTTGGATATATGTTATGGAAGCAAACTAAAGGTTACTATTCTTTCCTATATGTAACTATTTTCGAGCTTTATATTTGCATTCAGTATAATAGAAACATTCCTTTTAAGCCCATGTTCACATGGGGTGTAAACACTGGCCGTTGTTTGACACGGCCTTGTCAAACAACAGCCGATGTCTTACATGTTCATGCAGCCGATACTACAGTATCGCCAGGATGAACATCATTTGATTTTAATTTGAATGCGGGCATATTCGGATGTGCCCTCCCTCCAATTTACCATTGACCACAGTGTAATGTATGGCCTGGAGACTTACTCTACACTGTGAGTACAAGCTGTTTTGTATGGCTGCAGAAAATAGACCTGTCAATTATTTTCTGCGGCTGTAGTGTGTACAGGGTGTACAGTGGTACACTCTGAAACCAAAGCAAATTTTCCCATAAGGAATCATTGAAATGCAGACAATGGGTTCAACACCCCAAAAATAATGATTTTTTTTTTAAATTCTGAATAACAGGTAAAAAAAAAGCTGAATATGTCATATTGTAAGTCACTGTACAGTATAGCAATCAGCATGTGGAGTATAATGTATACACTCACCGGCCACTTTATTAGGTACACCATGCTAGTAACGGGTTGGACCCCCTTTTGCCTTCAGAACTGCCTCAATTCTTCGTGGCATAGATTCAACAAGGTGCTGGAAGCTTCCTCAGAGATTTTGGTCCATATTGACATGATGGCATCACACAGTTGCCGCAGATTTGTCGGCTGCACATCCATGATGTGAATCTCCCGTTCCACCATATCCCAAAGATGCTCTATTGGATTGAGATCTGGTGACTGTGGAGGCCATTTGAGTACAGTGAACTCATTGTCATGTTCAAGCAGAAATCGAGACTCATCAGACCAGGCAACGTTTTTCCAATCTTCTACTGTCCAATTTCAATGAGCTTGTGCAAATATTAGCCTCAGTTTCCTGTTCTTAGCTGAAAGGAGTGGCACCCAGTGTGGTCTTCTGCTGCTGTAACCCATCTGCCTCAAAGTTGGACGTACTGTGCGTTCAGAGATGCTCTTCTGCCTACCTTGGTTGTAACGGTTGGCTATTTGAGTCACTGTTGCCTTTCTATCAGCTCGAACCAGTCTGCCCATTCTCCTCTGACCTCTGGCATCAACAAGGCATTTCCGCCCACAGAACTGCCGCTCACTGGATGTTTTTCTTTTTCGTACCATTCTCTGTAAACCCTAGAGATGGTTGTGCGCGAAAATCCCAGTAGATCAGCAGTTTCTGAAATACTCGGACCAGCCCTTCTGGCACCAACAACCATGCCACGTTCAAAGGCACTCAAATCACCTTTCTTCCCCATACTGATGCTCGGTTTGAACTGCAGGAGATTGTCTTGACCATGTCTACATGCCTAAATGCACTGAGTTGCTGCCATGTGATTGGCTGATTAGAAATTAAGTGGTAATGTGCAGTTGGACAGGTGTACCTAATAAAGTGGCCGGTGAGTGTAGTATGTGCATAAGAATAAAAAAAAAACAGCAGAAATTCAGCATGGACCAATCAGGAAGTGAGAATCACATAGCTGTGCAGGAGGGCAGTGACAGAAACACAGCAGTGTTTATAGCTGTGTGTAGGTGCAGGCACATTATAGCAGCAGTGTGTATAGCTGAGTGTCATTGCAGGCACATTATAGCAGCAGTGTGTATAGCTGAGTGTAAGTGCAGGCACAGTATAGCAGGAATGAAGATGATGGGAAACACAAGGGCTGACAGAGACTGCAGGGATCATGAAGAAATTAGCAGAGAAGATGTGGGCACATACATGCAGCACTTTCTATCTGGGGAAAGAGGGGTTATAGCAATGAAGAGATTATCTCCACAGTCTTGTCTCCTGATGCAAGCCCCAGCCTGTATCTGCCATGATTTGGAAGGTTAGGGAGACTTCCTGGGTCAAAGTACAGTGCTGTAGACCCCGCTATGCAGACCATTCCCCTCCCTGACTCCCTCCTACCCAGTACAGGGAGCTCTTAAACCAAATTACAATTTTGAAAAACCGTGAGCTCGTCTTGCAAAATGCTCTCAATCCAAGTTACTCTTAAACCAAGGTACCACTGTATACACTAGGGTCATTATATACACTTCAATGTAATCAAGTACTGTTAGTTAACAATGGCCGTTGTTGCAAGCTGCAAAAACGGCCATTGTTTTACTAACAAATACAACGTGGGAACTTGGCAGAAAGAGAGCTGTGACTGGTACTTCCGTCAATTGGCATGACAACTGTTTCCAGTTGTATAATTGTTGATGCAGCCACAGCTTATTTTAGCACAACAGAACCAACGCTTCACCATGCAATTCAGGTTACATAGTTTAAATAGTGTTGGTTGTAAAGAAAAGTTAGAATTTATGAAAACTGAACTGAATCTCCAGTTGGTGTCTTCATTTTGACATTGTCACAAAATGGCTGCCACAGAGCAGCCTGGGGTCAACAGTCATTAGGTAAGAAGGAGTTTACATCACTTCCTGGTGGGGGGTTGAGGGGGGAAAAGATAAGAAAGGGGGGCAGATAGGTGATTGAAGCATATTACAAAGTTATATAACTTTGTAATGTTTTTCAATTACTAGGGAAAAGATTTTCGCCGGAGTATCCCTTTACCCTTAGACGACCCAGGGCGTATAGTTACGCCATGGAAGTCTGTCCCCAGACAACCTAGGGCGTAACTGTACGCCCTGGGTGTTATTCCCGCTATGAAGCGCGCTCCGGAGCGGAGCGCGCTTCATAGGAGGTGGGGGCCGGCTGCAGTGAGCAGCCGGGACCTCACCGGCAATGACACGCTGCAGCGATCGCGCTGCCGCGTGTCATTAACCCCTTAAACGCCGCGATCGCGACCGCGGCGTTTAGGTGTAAGTGACAGGGGGAGTCCCCTGTCACTTACCGATCGGGACCCCCGCAATGTGACTGCGGGGGTCCCGATCGGTAAAACGGACTGCTGGAGGTCTCTTACCTGCCTCCATGCGGTCCGATCGGCGCTCTGCTACTCTAAGCCTGCACAGGCAGGCTCAATGGGCAGAGCGCCGATAACACTGATCAATGCTATGCCTATGGCATAGCATTCATCAGTGTAGAAATCAAACTAATCTATGTAAAAGTCCCCCAAAGGGACTTCAAATGTGTAAAAAAAAAAAAGTTAAAAACACTAATACACTACCCCAAAACCCCTCCCCCAATAAAAGTTGAAATCACCCCCCTATCCTATTATATAAATAAAACATATAAAAATAAATAAATAGATAAACATATAATATACCGTAGCGTGCGTAATTGTCCGATCTATTAAAATATAACAAGCGTTATTGCGAACGGTAAACGGCGTACACGAAAAGAGGGGAAAAAGTGCGCAGATTACCGATTTTATGTTACATTATATATATAAAAAAATTAATAAAAAGTGATAAAAACGTCCGATCTTCACAAATATGGTATTAATAAAAACTAGAGATCATGGCGGAAAAAATGACACCCCATACAGCCCCTTAGGTGAAAAAATAAAACCGTTATAAGCGTCACAATAGTCCCATTTTATTTATAATTAATTGCCAAAAAAAAGGATTTCATAAAAAAATACATATATAACATTAGAGAATCTGTGTAACCTGCATATGGTTGTGTTCAGACTGACCTATAGAATAATAGTGTCATGTCGCTGTTACCATATAGTGCATAACGTAGACACAGGAACCCCCCAAACGTTACCATATTGCATTCTTTTTTGCGATTTCACCAATTTATATCTTCATAAATAATATATTTGGAATTCCATCATACATGTTATGGTAAAATGAAAGACGCCATTACAAAGTACAACTATTCCTGTAACAAATAAGCCCTTACATGGCCTGTAGATAAAAAACTGAAAGTGCTAGAGCTCTTAGAAGGGAAGGAGGGAAAAACGGAAACACTAAGATCAAAATTTGCGCGGTCCACTGGGTCATTTTGGGCCTGGTCCTCAAAGGGTTAAGGCCCCTTTCACACATCTACTTATTCTGTTCTCATTTATGGACAGCATAATGGCCCATTCATTTCTATAGCTCCATACACATACCCGTAAGTGTTGGGTCCTGGATCCTAAATTAAGGGGTCTGTGCAGATTGGGGACAACTGCTGGTGCACATTCATGGTGCTGTCCATCGTTGCAGATGTGTGAATGTGGCCTAATAGCAGTTTAGCAGATAAATTGTTTGTTTTTTTCGTAGTTCACTTTTAAAAAATTTTTTATTTTAAAATATTTAATTTATGTTTTTTGGGAACTGTTCCTGATATGCTACACATGAAAACCAATGTGAGTGATGTGTGCCAGCTGAGGAGACACAGAAGATTTGACACCAGCACGCTTTAGGGTTTTTATGTTGTCTGATACATAGTGAACAAGAGACCAGATATTCTGACATAGTTACTCTCAAATTTTCAGTGTTGTCAATAAATGAAGAGTGAAAACGTTAGACATTTGCTGTAATGTTGTCACATAAAAGTCGATGTCTTGTTATTGCTTTCTTTGTCATTTTTAGGAGAGGGCCCTGAGGTCAGTATGATGAGACCTGTCATGTAAGGAGTCTGTTCTTATTCTGAAAGCATGTCCTACTGTATATTCTGCGTGATGCTAGAGCAGCTTAGAAGTCTGTTAGTTTAGGATTACATCTACACAGTATCACTACCTGGTCATGCTGAACTGCGACTATAGAATTGATTGTCGGCAAGGGTACCATGGACATGGATGAATAGTCCTTTTTTTATCTTGATTCTATTTTATATGCCATAGTAGCTCCCACAGGTACTGACATCTATTTTACCAGACTTCCTGGGGCACCTGTTTAGTTATCCAGTTCATAGTTCAACCAGAGCATAAGGGTCCATTTACACAGAAAGATTATCTGACAGATTATCTGCCAAAGAAGAATGGATTTGAAAAGAGGAGAAATCTCAGGCTTTCCTTTATGACCTGATCTCTGTTTATAGTCTGTTTCTGACTTTGGCTTCAAATCTTTGGCAGATAATCTTTCTGTGTAAATGGACCCTAAGCAACCTCACAGTTTTTGTTATCAATTATTTTGTTTTTCGTTTTTCTAGCTTTTGTGACTGCAGAATCCTTGGTAGGGATGAGTAAATAGCTGATCTCAACGCTTGATTGATCGACACTCAGCTCATCAAGCCCGCCGCCTTCCAGCACTGCTTTGCTCACTGCCGCTCCAGCCTGGGTGCCGGGTAAAGGATTGAAACTGGCAGAAGTTTCCCAGTATAGGATCCAACTTTTCCCGGCATCCTGGGAGGAGCGTAAGGAAGCAGAGGAGTGCTGGAAGGTGGCGGGCTTGATGAGCTGAGCGCTGATCAAACAAAGCACTTCGCTTTGTTGAGATCAGCGATTCACTTATCTCTAATCCTTAGGCATTGATCTGTGTCAATCTTGATCAGTGAAGAGAAGTGTTGAGGGGAAAAAAAACAAACTGTCCAGGTTCAGTACCATTCTCTAAAACCGAGCGCTGGGCATTTGACTCGCCTGCATCTTACTTCAGCCTCTACGTTCAACACTGGTAAAAACCCCAAGTTGCACTTAAAAGTAAATCGGTCCTAAAAAGTGTGAATTCCCAAGTTGGTTGATTGGTGATAACAAGCTAATTGTTGGCAGTCGGACCATTGAGACTTTCACGCATCAGAATTTGGATGAAAAAAGTTTCCAGAATGAACAGATCCCTGACCAATTTTCATCCATACTCAGGATAGGTGGGGTCTCAGGTCTCGAACCCCTACAAATCAGTTTTTTAGAGAAAAATAACTATATATTATGACTATACAACCAAAGCGGCTATATAAAAATTTCAAAGATCTATTCTTTCTTGTATAAGACAGTAGTATTTCCATAAGAATTACGTTATTGTATCCGATCTATTACTAAATGACCAGTCTCATGGGGAGCTGATCTGGCCCCAATACTGTGTATTCTTCACGTATTTTAGTACTGTTTATCCTTTGGGCATTTTGTTCTAGTGTGGATAAACACAGAAGACAATATAATATAGATATTTCATCTCTTGATGGTGGGCCTGCCAAGATGAGATTGTTTTAGTAATAATCTCCTTTTGGCCACGAAGAGAGGCAGAATCTGCCAGGAGATCATCTGAGGTTTCTTGAGGCTTCTTTCTAAACATAATTTCTTATTGATTTATAGTGCATTATGCCTTACATGCTTCATAGTTAGGACTGCAGACATATTTTGGGACCTCATTATGTTTTGGGATTAAGTAAGTCATCCATCATGTGTATATTGAACAAGTATGTTGTAAATCATTTATAATGCAGACTTTGAAATGTTATGTCCTTTTCGCTCTCACATGATTGACCCACAGTTCCACTTGACATATGATGCAGTCCAGTCTATACCCAGAAAAAAGAATAGTATCAATGGCACAGATGCTTGATGAACAATGATAAGTAACAACCATAGCCTAAACAAAGCATATCTCTCTGATACAGGTCACACATACGTTATTTGCCTTTTGTTAAAAGTTTTTGTCTCGATGTAAAAAAAAATAAAAAAAAAATCAGATGGAGCGTATTATAAAATCAATTTAGTTGTCTTTTTTTTCTTTTTTTCTTATATATGTACAGCAGCACTTTGTGTATTCTTAGCATGCGTATGTCACACCAAGCTGCTCTGTCGAGCACATCCGTGTTGCAGTACCATAGGCGCATGTGTTTGTAAACAATTGGGTACAATATTTTAGGACTTCAGCTCCTAAAAATTTATACTTAATACGGAAGCTCTGGAACTTAACTGCTGCAGATGAAAAGATATTTTTTTTACTCAAACCAAGGCATCGGGCACATTTTAAAAGACATGGCCTGGAAGGACTTACTTTTATCAAATGGACAGTACAGTTTTGTGGGCTAGGTTGGTGGATACAGTATTACTTCAAGTAAATAAAATGCTTTTCACATGCACAGTTTTTACTTAGCAAATTCAGTGAATACATTTTTTTTAAAGTTATAGCAACCTTCTAATTAGCCTGCAATATGCATTTTTAACCATGAATAGTAACATTTTGTTGCTTAAATGGTCAATAACTTTTCAGCAGAATTTGCATAGGTCAGAAGTACAAGCTACTACAAGGAACTACAATAAATAGTGTATTAGTATGTGTTATCCCCAGTTCTTGATTTTAAAAGGGTTATCCAGCGCTACAAAAACATGGCCACTTTCCCCCTACTATTGTCTCCAGTTTGGGTGGGGTTTTGAAACTTAGTTCCATTGAACTGGAGACAACAGTAGGGGGAAAAGTGGCCATGTTTTTGTAGCACTGGATAACCCCTTTAACTTGTAATGCTTAGTACTGCTCTATAATGTCCTATATGCTGCTGCTTCTAGGGGTTTAGTATTGAGATAGAAGGGCAAGATCCCACTCTTTTTGGTGGACCACACCTCTGAGATCTCTGCAAAGGCCCCAACTAGGTAGGTAGGATAAACAAAAAAACCTGTACGTGAATTGGTACATTCATTTTAACACCAGACACCATTAAATCATACAATATACATTTACAATACACAGATGTATTGTATTAGCCTCAAATATTCAAGACATATGGGGGAGATTTGTGAAACTGACTTATTTGCCCCTAGCAACCAATCAGATTCCACCTTTCATTCCTCACAGACTCTTTGGAACATGAAAGGTGGACTCTGATTGGTTGCTAGGGGCAACTGAGCCAGTTTCACTGTACACCATGTTTGATAAATCTCACCCATGGCTCTGAATGTCTCTTCAGTCAGCGCAGGCATGATAGATATACTCATGTATTGATGTGTTTATTAAAAGACTTTTCTTTTTGTGTGAAGTTAAGTAAATACAGTTGCTGTCTTTTGCTTATTTTATATAAAGAAAAAAAGTATGTCTAGTGGTATTTTATAAATTCTGCTTTGCATAGAAAAAGACCCATAACTACTATATCAATGAAAATAAATGATGTTCTGATGAGACTCTATAACAGACTTGATTAGGCTTATGAATGCAGATATTTTCGTACAAGCAACTCGATTTATCTGAAACAATATGTTGTATATGAAAATCAATACCCTTCCACCTGCCTCTAAAATAGAAATAATTTGAGAACTTCTCCTGTTGAGACACCTGCCTCAGCAGGACATTTGCTATACATCATTTTCTCTTACTGTTTCGGGTTGGTCCATGTACTGATAGATAAAGGAGGATGTTGGAGGTAATTTGAAAATACAAATAAGGCCTCGTTCACACTATGTATTTTTTGATTAAACAATGGCTGTTGTTGCAGGTTTGCAACAACGGCAGTTGTTTCATCACGGCAGCCGATGGCATTAACTACTATGGAATCCTGGCCGGAGTGTATACAAACTGTATACACTACGGACATGGAGAGAAAGGAGCTGCTGCACCTCACACCTATGGCTGACACTAATGCCTCTCGGCTACATTTGAAAACCAACACCAGGATGTTGGTATATAATTTGATCAAACCATATTGCCTCATGTACCACGTGCAGGTCCCCTGGCCCACATGAGTCCCTACACTAAATCAACACTGTGTCGGTCAGCAACCGCCAACCCCGCAATGCGAGCGCAAGCAGGAAAGGGAGGCCAAGGAATGGCCCTGCAACCCCACTGTCACAGGACCAAACCCCTGTATACACTGCGGCCGGGATTCCATGTGTTCCACAGAACACTGAAATAGACTGTGCAGATAATGTAAAGCATGGCTCCAGACGTACTTTACATTGTCTGCTATGGCTAATTGGAGCGCAGACACACCCGAATGAGGCCAATTACTGCAGTACCGGCCGGGTTCAACATCTCAGACAGCGGCCATTCTGTGACACGGCCGTGTCACAGAACGGCTGCTGATTTGTCATGTGTGAACATGGCCTAAGAGTGAAATGCATGGCACAATGGTGTTTTACATAAAACCTGTTGAAGAGAAATGTTAGGATTCCCGGACTTTCTGGATGAGAACTGGACCTCCCTCTTTCAACACTCCATCATCCAAATCTAATCACAGTAGGCTACCACCATGCATCTATTAGGCTGACGCTACATCGTATATTCAATTACACTAAAATACTACTACTTACTATGAAGTTAAGCCTTCATATGTTAATTAGTTTCTAGGGTGATAGGTATGTTAGAACACAAAATAGCCCTTATTTAAAGTGGAGCTTTAGTATTGCGTTCTGTCTCCTGTGATTGAACGACGGAAGTCACGCTTTACAATGCATTCTCTATGTGAGCGCGTGACTTCCGTAGTTTAATCACAGAAGACAGAAGAGGGGTCACAGCAGCGGATGATATCAGCGTGCACCATATTTAAACGGCGCCGTGGGACCAAAACCAAGCAGCGGCGTGGGACACTGATCACCTGCGGTGAGTATATGTGCCAGCGCCTAGCGGTGGTGGTGGTGGGAGGGGGGGGCAATAAAAATTTTTACTGGTTAACTTAAAAGGGTGGTGTGCACATGATGCTGAAGATTGTACCACTCTGAGCTGATGAAGGCCATGCTTGGCCGAAATGCGTCCTTTTTGTACCTGCTGCTTTGTGCACTACAATAAATTTGCAACATTAGCTGGTAAGTGTCGGGTCCTTTCTACTAACTTACTCTATTAGGCTTTGTTAACATAAATGATTATTATTATTTATTAAAAATTATCCACTTAAAAACAAATGAAAATATACCGCTTAAAACAACATCTAATCCACGTTTACATTCTACGGCTAGCAACTATAGTGCATTAGAATTTTCTTGTGTATATACTTTTGGAGTGGTGACTGCTATTGAGCCATATATTTTTTGTTGTTCACCCCCATTGTGATCTGTTTTCGTTAACACTATATGCACTTAATCCTGTATCGTTGGGAATAGTGCATTATAAGCTACATATTTGCTGGCTGGTATACAGTATCTCATGTATTAACCTTTATATGTGGACAAGGAGGACCTGGCACCTGCATTGCACTGTAGCCAGATGGACCATAGGAACCTGTAGTCTGGAGCACAGACTGGTCAGGCGCAGGTCCGCATAAAGTGCAGTGCAGTATAAGAACTGAATAAAAATAATTTTGAGACCCCACACATTTCAAAACTATTATTCAATAAAATTGACATCGGCAGAGGCTGCGGTCTGCTCATGCTATCACGAGAGTTGTGCCTCTGGTGTTTGCACAACTCTACCAGGTGAGAGGTTCCATATGTTTGCTCTCTCACCTAGTATACATTGATCCTCGCTATGGAACGCTGTCTATTTGTTTTGATTGACATTTATGGCAAAGTGTTCTGGACATGCTTTGTGACCTATTGAGAGGTGTCTGCAGAGAGATAGGAGTATAATCATCATTTATTTCCATATATATTGTGATCTCATGTTATCTATATATAGGTTTTAGCCATCATTGTATGTGATGAAATACTGGGAAATACTCTCTACAGTACAAGATATCTGAACCTATAATGAGACCATGTCAGGTTCCCAAACAATCCATATGGGCAAGAACAGTAGCATTGACTGTCCTAGTATAGTCCATTGGCTGACCCACAGCCTTACAGCATTGCCAGACTAAATAGAGTAGCATGTTAAGTACTTATATAGTAAAAGTAAGTTGTAAACAGTTGACTGACTTTCAGTGATAGTAGTAGCAATAAGGAAAGGCATCGGCACTCTACCACTTGCTGTACAGTTCCATTGAATTTATTGGGAGACATATGAGAATGCATAAAGCTGATAGAACAGTAGCTACCCTGAGAACAGAGCAGTTCACAGGTCCCCATCCAAGTTGGTTATACTCATTTTAGTACAATTTTTATGTCCTGTATCCACCGTTTATTTTCTATCTTGACAATGATGGAAATTCTTAAGTATACAATTTCTAACAACCCGTGTCAAATATTTAATTCCTGGCCGTATACAAGTGACACTAGTCTAGTGTCGGTGCTTACCACATCTCCCTTTCTTTACTTTGCTGTCCTTCACTTAATTCCTCTTTCTCCGCATATCATTAATTTGGACACCGTTGATGTGGCGAGCGCATAGAACAGATTAAGTGTTCCTCCGAGAAGGTAAATAAATAAAAGCACTGGATAATCAGGCAGATGGAAAGACAAAGTGTGATTAATGAATTAGTCATCTGTGTTTATGCAGTTTATTAATTATATCTCTGCCTTTTTATGTCAGTATAAAACTAAGGGCCTTCAGAGCTTCCCTTCTTCTCCTTCAGATACTAGAATCAACTGCTTGTTCGCTACCTACTGAATACAAAGTGTTTTTGTATTTGAATGCATAGAGGGAGTTTAGAGAATAGCCCAATTTTTTTTTTTTAATTTACACTCTTTTTATTGGATGTTGTGGCAAACTTTGGATAGAGAATCATTGAATATCCGCATCCTGTTTTAAATGGAACCACAATGATAATGCAGTACAATCTGCCGGCAGCATGATATACATATTTGTGGGAAAATATTCAGTGTGAATATTAAAGTATGGGCGGTCTTAATCTGTGACAACAGTCTGTATCCACACTCATACAGGAGGGGCCGGTGGGCTGTTAATCACTATTGAAGCCTTCTGCTTCCCTACACCGGATATACACCTGCCCCCTCCAAGTCTCAGTGGGCATACTGCCTAGGCATGGACTCACAATCAGACACTGAGTCAGTTCTTTAAGCAGTGGCACGTAAGCCCTCCCATAGAGATAATAAGGGAGACTGAGGCAGTTGGGATACGTACAATGAGCACCAAGGAGCAGAAGGCATCAGTCTTCTTGTGCTCCCTGGATAACCCCTTAACGACATCGGGCGTACGTATACGCCCCCGCAGGGTGGGCTTTAACGCAAACGGGCGTATACGTACGCCCGATGTTTCCCCGATCGCTGTGTGTTCACACACAGCGGTGGGGGAAGATGGCCTGCTATAATGTATAGCAGGCCATCTCTGCTCGTCGGCACGGGGGGTGATTAACCCCTCCCGTGCCGACGATCGCTGCTATATGCTGATCAATACAGATCAGCATATAGCAGCTGAAAACAGCTTTCCGGGTCATCGGTGACCCGGTGGCCCGGAAAGCAATGGCGATTGGTGCTGTCCGAGATAGCACCAATCGCCATTAGTGTCCCCAACAAAGATGGCGCCGATGCCACCCCCACGATCGCCGTGATAGGCCGGCCAGTACCGGCCGGCCCATCACGGCGATCATACTGTAAAAAACAGTGTTGCCGAGTTCTGCACCCCTCAGCTAGGTAGCTGAGAGGTGCAGAACAGGTGTGTGTGGTGCAGGTGTACCATACTCAGCTGATCTGGCCGTCCGGAGCGAAGATCTTCAGTCCGCGCCGTCCTCGCGTCTTCTTCGCGTCGCTTCCGGGTTTGTTCGTCCAGCGTCGGAAATCTTCGGAAACACTCAGGTCTTCGTGTTCGGCGGGCCTCGGTAATCTCCGGCAATCTTCTCTCTACTGCCCCCTAGCGGCTGATCAGTGAATATCATTCACTGATCAGTTGCTTTGGGTTAAAAAGATTATTTTTTTTTTTTTACTTTTTTTGCGCCCTAACGCCGCTGAGTACTGATCAGCATCGCACTTAAGTGCGCCACTGATCAGCAACTCCTCCTTTTTGGCGTAGGAGCGTTTTTCCCCCCTATATCCTACCGCCACTGTCTGCTGATAAGTGCCGCACATAAGTGTGGCATTTATCAGCAGCTCCTTTCTTGGCGTAGGGATATTATTTTCTTACTGTCAAAAAAACTTAAAAAACACTACATTACACTACACTACATGAAATAAAGTTTTACAATAAACATTTACATACCCCATATACTAGTCCCCGTATAAAGATGGCCCCCAGGGTGTTTTCGGCGTCGGACACATATGCTATTATTGCCTCCAACACCGAAACAACCAGAGAGAATGAATGGGGGGATCCTTCTTTCCTCCATTCATCCTCATCATCATCATCCAGTGACGTGTCTGGGGGTAGCGTAGCGTACGCTGCCCCGCAGACACGTCTTTTCCGCCAGTACCGTCCCAATAAGAGATCACGGTATGGCGTGAAATTCTACAAACTCTGTGACAGTACCTCAGGGTACTCTTACAGATTTAGGGTAGGTGCATACTGCGGAATGGCGAAGGATAACCCTTTGTGCATTCCGCAGCTGGCACCCGCCGGCGGACTGATGCAGGCGTGCGTCTCCGCCCGTGTCATAGACTCCATCCTATGCACGGGCGGATTCCGTTGTCCGTCCAAAGAATGAACACGTTCATTCTTTGGACAGAGGGCAGAATCCACCTGTGCATAGAATGGAGTGTGACACGAGCGGAGACGCACGCCTGCATCAGTCCGCCGGCGGGTGCCAGCTGCGGAATGCACAAAGGGTTATCCTTCGCCATTCCACAGTGTACATGTACCATTACAGTGTATGAAGGAAGGGACACCCGAATCCTGCCCCCAGATGCCCCCTCCCCCCCTCCCGTCCTCAGAGTTAGTGGGGAGATCGTCCGGGAACTGATCTTCCCACTGCTGGATAAAGGTTACCACCTGTACGGGGATAACTTTTATACCAGCACCCCCTCCTCTGGTCTCTCGCTGCCCGAGCTACTGTAGCTTGCGGCACAATCCGAAAATATCAGAAGTAGTAATAAAGCCATAATATTTAGCAGCCATTGAGCGGACCCAGCGCTTCTGGATATGAAGGACCCCGTACCGCACCAGGACAACATTTTCCAGGTGACGTCCCCCACACTGGAAAACAGGAGACCCCAGAAAAAGTGCAGACTGTGGCGTAACAGGGGGATCAGGAAGGACACCATTTTCCTGTGTGACACCTGTCCTGATCACCCCGGCCTCTGCATACTGGATCGCTTCAAGGCGTACCACACGTCATTGGAGTTCTACATTATCTAAATTCTGTCCCTTATTCCTATTTCAGGGGTCACGTTGATCCAGGGATTATTCTGATCGCCATTATGGAGTCGGGAAGGAATTTTTCCCCTATGATGAGGCTACTGTCGTGTGCCTCACTAGGGTTTTTTGCCTTCCTCTGGATCAACACAGGTTGAATTTGATGGACACCTGTCATTTCCAACCTTATAAACTAATAATTGGCCCAATACCCCCAAATAAATTAGAATTGTCCCTTTTCCCCAGCTAAGTAGGTATGGCCGCCATTCCCATTAGAGGATGCCATGATGCAATTACAGAGCCTCTGTGCTGCCGGGACAGAAGAAAACCCCCACAAATGACCCCATTCTGGAAACTACACCCCATAAGGAATCTAACAAGGGGGGCAGCGGGGATATGGCCCCCTGGTGACGGCCACATTTGGAACCTGAAAATAAAAAAAATTATTTTTTATTTTCACGGCACATGTTCTACATATGTGTATATCACCAGTGGGTGTACTGCACCCCTCGTTAGATTCCTTATGGGGTGTAGTTTCCATAATGGGGTCACTTGTGGGGGGTTTCTACTGTCCTGGCAGCACAGGAGCTTTGTAAATGCGACATGGCCTCCATCCTCCATTCCAGCCTCTAAATGGCGCTCTGTCCCTTTGGTGGCTTGCCCTGTGCCAATATGGCACATTATGTCCACATGTGGGGTATTTTCGTACTCAGGGGAAGCTACCCTACACGTTTTGTGTTCACTTTCTTTTTTAACCCCTTGTGAAAAAGGAAAAAAATCAAGGCTAGACCAACATTTAGTGTAAAAAATGTTTAATTTTTACACTAAATCATTGATCTTGTCTTGATTTTTTCATTTTCACAAGGGGTTAAAAGATAAAAAAAAACACTAAATGTGTAGAGCAATTTCCCCTGAGTACGGAAATACCCCACATGTGGACATAAAGCGCCATGTGGGTGCAGGGTAAGCCTCCAAAGGGAAGGAGCGCCATTTGGTTTTTGGAGGCTGGATTTGGCTGGAATGGATTCCGAGGGCCTTGTTGCATTTAAAAGGCCCCTGTGTTGCCAAGACAGTTGAACCCCCCACAAGTGACCCCATTATGGAAACTACACCCCTCAGGGAATGTAACAAGGGGTGTAGTGAGCATATGGACCCCACTGGTGACGGGCACAAATGTGGAACAATATGGCATGAAAATTAAATATTAAATTTTTTACACTATAATGTTGGTTTAGCCTTAAATTTTTCATTTTCACAAGGGGTTAAAAGAGAAAAAAACACAAAATGTGTAGAGCAATTCCCCCTGAGTCCGTAAATACCCCACATGTGGACATAAAGCGCCATGTGGGTGCAGGGCAAGCCTCCGAAGGGAAGGAGCGCCATTTGGATTTTGGAGGCTGGATTTGGCCAGAATGGATGATGAACGCTATGTCGCATTTACAGAGCCCTCGTGCTGCCAAAACACTGGAAACCCCCCACAAGTGACCCCATTCTGGAAACTACATCCCTCAAGGAATCTATCAAGGGGTGCAGTGAGGATATGGACCCCTTGATGATGGCCACATTTGTGCCGAGAAAGTGAAAAAATTAAAATTTTCCCTTTCACGTCACATTGTTCCACATTTGTGCCCGTCACCAGTGGGGTCCATATGCCCACTGTTAGATTCCTTGAGGGGTGTAGTTTCCAAAATGGGGTCACTTGTTGGGGGTTTCCAGTGTCTTGGCAGCACGAGGGGTCTGTAAATGCGACATGACCCTTGAAATCCATTCCAGTAAAATCCAGCTTGCAAAGGCCAATTGGCGCTCCTTCCCTTTGGAGGCTCGTCCTGCGCCCGCTTGGCACTTTATGTCCACATGTGGGGTATTTCTGTACTCGGGAGAAACTGCGCTACACGTTTGGTGTTTTTTTTTCTTTTATCCCCTTGTAAAAATGAAAAATGAAGGCTAGAACAACATTTTAGTGTAAAAAATAGAATTTTTCCTTTTTTACACCACATTGTTCTGAAAATCTGTGAAGCACCTGTGGGGTCCAAATGCTCACCGCACCCCTTGTTACATTCCTTGAGGGGTCTAGTTTTGTAAATGGTGTCCCTTTAGGGGTGTTTTTAATGTTTTGGCACCCCAGAGCCTCTGCCAACCTGAAGTGGTACGGTCAAAAATGACCAAATATAACGGAGCCATTGAAATTCACTGGGCGCTCCTTTATATCTGAGGCTTGTGGTTGCGTCAAATAGCGCAATTGGGCCACATATGGGGTATTTCTATAAACTGCAGAAACGGTGCAATCAATATTGGGGTGCAATTCTCTGCTAATAGATTTATCAATATGAAAGATATTGGATTACAATAAAATCTCTGCACAGAAAATAAAAATTTTCAAATTTCTTACACACTTAGCTTTTATTTCTGTGACTCCCCTAAAGGGTTAAAACACTTTCTGGATGTGCTTTTGCAGAGTTTGGGGGGGTGCAGTTTCTGAAATGGGGTGCTTTGTGGGGCTTCCTAACATACAGGCCCCTCAAATACACTTTAAGGCCAGGTTCAGACTATGTAACTGTGCGGCTGTAATTGTGCGGCGGTATTTTTGGTGGTTCATGCGTACGCTGGAAAGTATAGGATATACGACTGCACAGTGCACACTATGTATGAATCTACGGCCCGATCGTAAACGGACCCGTAAAAAATGAACAAGACCATTATTTGCGGCTGGACATGCGGCCGAGGATTGACAGGCGGTCCGTATGGAGTACTTCAAAAATAGCCGGCAATGATGCCGAATGCCGATGCCTCTAATAGTTAATATATTAAATTAATAAAACACATTTTCTTTGTAATAAAGTCCCTTTCGTTGGTCAATAATTTAATTCTAACGAATCCATCATTTTGCAATTAAATATACTGTTAAAATAAATAGATATATAAATAAATGTATATTTATATATATTTATTTTTTGACAGTATATTTAATTGCACAATGATGGATTCGTTAGAATTAAATTATTGAACAACGAAACTGAATTTATTTCATCGAAAATGTGTTTTATTAATTAAATATTAATTAGTACAGGAAGCTCCATAAGCCGTTAATTCATATTGCCGGCAATAGAGCTTTCTGTACTAATCATCACTTTACTTTAATGAAAACATCAAATGTTTCTTCTAATTATGTTATCACAATAGCATTATTAGAAGAAACATTTAGAATTATATGTGCGCTCAGCTGATTGGCTGATCGGCTCAGCGCACATATAAAGAGCCGGTCCGCAGTACAGTGACTTCATTGTGCTGCGGACCAGCGAAGAGGACACATCGGGGTGAGTATACAGCTCTCCCCTCCTCAGCACTGCACCCCTCCCAGCAAAGAAGGGGGGTCACTTAACCCCTTCCTTGCTGGGATGGGTGCAGTCTGACATCAGTCTGGCCCCCAAGGGGTTAAGGGGGATGCAATACATCCTCCCTTAACCCCTTGGGGGCCAGACTGTAAGCAGCGATCTGTAAAGATGCTGCATACTGTAAGGTGCACAACACCGCTCACAATGATGGGTGCTGTGCTCCTGTTTGTGTGTTTTTTGTGTGTTTCTCCCTTTTTGTTTTTCAGATATCGGTATCCTGTGGATTACGTCGGATTCCGTGGACTACGTCGATGACCAGCGTTTTTTTAATGTTTTTTTTTTTTTAATAAAATGGTCAATGAGGGGCGTGGGGGTGTTTTTATTTGAATAAAAAATTTTTTTAACTTGTGTCTTGTCTTTATTTCTTTACTTTATAGACTTAGTAGTGGAAGCCGTCTAATAGACGGAATCCATTACTAAGTTGGGGCCTAGTGTTAGCCGGTATAAAATGGCTAACACTAACCCCCTATTATTACCCCAGTACCCAATGCCACCAGGGGTACTGGGAAGAGCCGGGTGCCAGTGGTCCCGGAGCGTCAAAATTGGCGCTCCTAGACCGGGCGGCAGCAAGCTGGTAAGGTTTAGGCTGGGGAGGGCCTAAACCAATGGCTCTTCCCACCCTGGTGTTACCAGGCTGCTGTCGTTTGGTTTTTAACCCGGCTGGTTATAAAAATAGGGGGGACCCTATGCGTTTTTTTTAAATTATTATATAAAAACCGCATAGGGTCCCCCCTTTTTTTATAACCAGCCGGGTTAAAAACCAAACGACAGCAGCCTGGTAGCATCAGGGTGGGAAGAGCCATTGGTTTAGGCCCTCCCCAGCCTAAATCTTACCAGCCTGCTGCCGCCCGGTCCAGGAGCGCCTATTTTGACGCTCCGGGACCACTGGCACCCGGCTCTTCCCAGTACCCCTGGTGGCATTGGGTACTAGGGTAATAATAGGGGGTTAGTGTTAGCCATTTTATACCGGCTAACACTAGGCCCCAACTTAGTAATGGATTCAGTCTATTAGACGGCTTCCACTACTAAGTCTATAAAGTAAAGAAATAAAGACAAGACACAAGTTAAAAAAAATTTTTATTCAAATAAAAACACCCCCACACCCCTCATTGACCATTTTATTAAAAAAAAAACATTAAAAAAACGCTGGTCATCGACGTAGTCCACGGAATCCGACGTAATCCACAGGATACCGATATCTGAAAAACAAAAAGGGAGAAACACACAAAAAACACACAAACAGGAGCACAACACCCATCATTGTGAGCGGTGTTGTGCTCCTTACAGTATGCAGCATCTTTACAGATCGCTGCTTACAGTCTGGCCCCCAAGGGGTTAAGGGAGGATGTATTGCATCCCCCTTAACCCCTTGGGGGCCAGACTGATGTCAGACTGCACCCATCCCAGCAAGGAAGGGGTTAAGTGACCCCCCCTTCCTTGCTGGGAGGGGTGCAGTGCTGGGGAGGGGGTGGGGAGAGCTGTATACTCACCCCGATGTGTCCTCTTCGCTGGTCCGCAGCACAATGAAGTCACTGTGCTGCGGACCGGCTCATTATATGTGCGCTCAGCCGATCAGCCAATCAGCTGAGCGCACATATAATTCTAAATGTTTCTTCTAATAATGCTATTGTGATAACATAATTAGAAGAAACATTTGATGTTTTCATTAAAGTAAAGTGATGATTAGTACAGAAAGCTCTTTTGCCGGCAATATGAATTAACGGCTTATGGAGCTTCCTGTACTAATTAATATTTAATTAATAAAACACATTTTCGATGAAATAAATTCAGTTTCGTTGTTCAATAATTTAATTCTAACGAATCCATCATTGTGCAATTAAATATACTGTCAAAAATAAATATATATATAAATATACATTTATTTATATATCTATTTATTTTAACAGTATATTTAATTGCAAAATGATGGATTAGTTTAAATTTAATTATTGAACAACGAAAGGGACTTTATTACAACGAAAATGTGTTTTATTATTTTAATAGATTAACCATGAGAGACATCGGCATTAGTGCAGAGGATCGCAAACCCCGGTAATAGCAATTCATGTAAACTGTGTTCCCTGCTTTCCCAGATGCATCCAGAGGTGTTTGCATCACTTTCTTAAGATTTTATTTGTTATTTTTAGTTGAACCAGATTTCAAAGTAAATGACCGTATGTTTTGAGCCGCATGTCTATTTTTTCCCACGGCCGTAGTTTCATCCGCACATTTACAGCCGCATAAAAAATACAGCCGCACAGTTACATAGTGTGAACCTAGCCCCCACCTGAACAGGTCCCTGAAAATATCTGATTTTGAAATTTTACAGAAAATTTGGAAAATTGCTGCTAATGTTTTAAGCTTTCTATTGTCTAAAAAAAATTAAATATAGTTTAATAAATGCTGCCACCATAAAGTAGACATGTTGCTAATGCTATTTAATATATAATTTATGTGGCATAACCATTTTCTGTATATGCAGGAAGGTTTCAAAGTTGGAATAATGCATTTTTTCAAAATTTTTCACGTTATTTTGGTGTTTTTCATAAAGATTTGTTATGAGTATCGACTCCATTTTACTAGAAATGTGAAGTACTATATGTCACGAGAAAACTATCTCAGAATCAGCCGGATAGGTAAAAGCATCCCGAAGTTATTAATGACTAAAGTGACACAGGTCATATTCATAAAATTTGTCTCTGTCCTTAAGGCCATTTCAGGCTCTGTCCTTAAGGGGTTAAACCCCTTTCTGCAGTCCAAAATAAAAATTGTCAAGACCTCAAGTTTTTGAGACCCCTTAATTTAAGGTTACTTCACGGTGTCTTGTCTACCAGAGGCCCTTGACATACAATTATGGACTCACCATTTTTTTTCTTTTTTTGTATATTTGCAACAGCATGTCTATAATAGGCCTAATTTACAACTTTTACCAGAATTTCTATTCCATCGGGGACTTGTTATAAAACCTACAAACACTCATCCATGAACTATTACTCACATCATAGTTTATTCAAACGGAAAACTAAAATAATCTTCTGACTGTATGAAAAAATGTGTTGCGTTGTGCTGAAATGACCCTACTATACAGCATGGTCAGTCGTGTTCTTAGAATTGGAAATAAAGGTTTATCAACAAGGTCCCAATAAAAAGGCCAGTGGCACCTTGAGCAATAGTTTGTAATATCAAACAGGTCTTAATTGTCTGGCCTTGTTTTTTTCCCTTGTCATTACATTGGCTTATACAGCCACTTAATATGGCGGTTTTGTGGTTTCCTTACAGCAGCCACCCCTTGGCTGGGTCCTTCATTGAGGGATAACTGACTAGTCCTGTGTTTTGAGACTCTTAAATGAGGCTCCGCGTTTTTTTTTTTTTTTTTGCATATTCATGTTTCCCAGGGGGCATTGCACCTAGGATTTCACTGCATTGAGTGCTTTAACCAGCATCCAGCAGTGTTATCTTTGGCTGGTCTCCCTGAGATCAATGATCTGTTTCTCATATATATATATATAATGTATGTATCCTGTCCCTAGGATGTCAACACCTGACATACTGCTGATCAGACTGCCGCCTCCTTTAGAATGATTGACTGCCAGAGGAGGCAGGGGTGGCCTTAAGACAACAGAGGCAGGAGAGCAGGATGGTAGATGGTAGATGGCACAGCAGTGCGCTAGATATGTACCGTATGCACTGCATGTATGATCTGGAAACTGACAGCATGGATATATGCAAACCTGTGCTGTCAGTTTACATGGCCACATAAACTATACAAGGATCATTCACGCAGCTCGATTGCTCAGTTATTGTGCCGTGTGTAGGGGCACTGCAATCTCGGTGATGAGCGCTCATTTGCATCCTTGCATTGCCCCGTATTGTATTATAATAGCACTGTACCCCAAATCCCTCTGGTGCCTTAAGTGGTTAGCTACCTTACCTATCGCGTGTCCCACCTTTAAAGTCAGCTGCTTACAGGTTGATTCAGACTCTTCTCCTGTGGATTCTTGAGGGTTCAGTTTATGTTCCTTTACCTTTTAGAAGAAATTCCTCCTTTGACAGTATTTTACACAATTCTGTTTGTTTATATTGTATTTATACGGAGGAGTTTCTCTTTAAATTATGCCAGACTCCACATCTTACAGTACCTGAGCATCAGCATTTCCTCTTTGGCTTTTCAGATTCATTTTATATGTAAATTTAATATGTAAACAAGCAGATGTCAAACCATTATATATTCAAATTTTATTCGAGATCCGCGGCATGACTGGCACTCTAACATATTTTTATCACCTTATTTTAAGCAGGTGAAATAGTTGAGGATTAAGTTGAGTTACCAAGGTTTTAAAATACATGTAGATGTGTTGTTAAAGGGGTACTCAGTCACTGACTGGCTGAGCGGACTTGAGACATCACGTCTTGAGCCCGCGTCAGACACCAGGAAACGGCCCGGCACCAGGGACCGGGGAGGTGAATGGATGTTGTTTCCCTCAGCCACCTCCTCCCCGTCCAGATCCCAAAATAGCCCCCTCCCCCCGCCGGCGTACCCCTTTAAGTTTGGCTAGTCACCATGAAAACCATCTCACATTGACTTCAGTGGGAAACTGCTTTTACTCTGCAACAGAGATTGAAAAATCAGTCATCAGCTGCTCAGCCGCGATTGGCTGAGCACAGTTATGCCGATGACGCGGCAGAGGGGGGCCGGCATCAGGGACGGCTGCAGCGATTCGGCCGGCCTCCCGAAGATTACGTAGTTGACAGAAGATCAGGGTCGGGGACGATGCGCGTCAGGTATGTATAATGCACTATTCCGGGTCCACGGGTGGGGGTTGGGAACACAGGGAAGGGGGCCATTCACATACATAACATACATTTACAAAGTTGTATAGCGCCGCACTAGCCCTTTAATTCACTTGGGCAACGTTCCCACAAGGTTTTTTCCTGTCCGCTTATTAATTTTGAAAATGAAGTCCGTCATTACAGTGACAGCTGGGGTACATTATTCTAGTGTAGGTGGACTAATTGCCCTTTGGATGTGTCTTTAATTGAAAAGTCCAGAAGTTGGATAGAGCCCTAGGGAGTCCTTGAAGCATGGATATAGCCTATGGCTGTATCCATGTTTTTCCAGGCAGCCTTAGAGAGCCCCAGAGAGTCTGGGCTGTGTAGCTGCAATTTGTGAGGATACTATTATTACACCAAGCGAATTTTTGATGACTAACGATTAATGATAAACAATCTTAAACGACCGCTACGGCATCGTTCTTGCAGTCGTTTAGTCATCGCTATTGCGTATGTTTCAGCTATGACTTCTTCTAAAAATAGGTCCAGATCCTATTAAACGATCAATGATTTATCGTTGGTCGTTTTATCGTTGCCTGCTATTACATGAAACGATTATCATTCAAATCTGAACAATCTAACGATTTTTTGAATGCTAATCGTCCTGTGGCATAGGGCCCTGAGCCAGTATGCCTGCTGAAGATGATCTGCACTCCTCATCAAAGGTTAATCAAGGCTTCCATCTTATCACTTACCGACAATAAAGCTCAGAGCAGCTGTCCTTTGTGTGAATTACTGTGTACCTACTGTTGAATGTCCACAGTGCTGCAGTCTTATTCCCCCCATAACTTCTTGACAAAAAAATAACAGCTTAGTGTAAATTCTTTCCTATGTGTGATCCTGTTATTTCTCTCCTGTCTGCTCACATAACAAATTGTAAACACAATGCACCAATAACCCCATCTCCACCACAACCAAATACCATCTATAATTATGCACTGCACAGCACAGTTCCAGCTTCTTTACTCCAGTGAGATTTCTCCAGCACCATGTTGTAGCGGAACAAGGAGGGGTATGTTGTGCTATGCTGTGATTGGCTAGAGAAGTAATGGACAAAGCACCTATGTGTGTACTACAGGAAAACACCCCAGCACGGTTCCCAGTTCTTGAAATGGAGTTAATAAAATATTGCTGTGCACCATGGGGGTAGATCTCAGTGGATCAACAATGGTGAGAGCACCAAAATAGCCTTGTTAGCACTCTAAATGGGTTAACCTGTCAAAAGTATGCAGGTTTTTAAAATATTCTGCAATGACAGCTATGAGTTTCAATGCTAATGCTATTGACCAGCTTAAACTGGTTTTCCAGGCAAAAGTCACCTGGTACCCAAGCTGAAAAGCTGTTTAGTGTCCGCACTACAGTGAAAAGGGCTGTAAGCAGTTGTCTCCATTTACTTTATAGTGGTCAGGCCTGGTACTGCAGCTCACTTGCTATTCACTGATGCAGTGCTGCATCATTACCACTACTAAGTGAATGGAGGCAACTGCTTCCCACCCTGTTCAGTATGTAATGCGGGCTTTGACCAGTAAATGATAACCCATCCAATGGAAAGCTCATCAACACATTTTGCCTGGAAAACCCCTTTTAAAGGGGTTATCCAGCGCTACAAAAAACATGGCCACTTTTTCTCCTCTCTTGTCTCCAGATTGAGTGGGGTTTGGACCTTAGTTCCATTGAAGTAAATGGAGTTTAATTGCAAACCACACCTGAACTGGAGACAAGAGAGGGGGAAAAGTAGCCATGTTTTTGTAGCGCTGGATAACCCCTTTAAGTTACTTTGATATACTCTGCCAAGCACTGTGTATATGTTCACCCCATGGGGGAGATTTATCAAACATGATGTAAAGTGAAACTGTCTCAGTTGCCCCTAGCAACCAATCAGATTCCACTTTTCATTTTCCAAAGAGTCTGTGAGGAATAAAAAAAGTGGAATCTGATTGGTTGCTAGGGGAAACTGAGCCAGTTTCACTTTACACCATGTTAAATAAATCTCCCCCCATGTGTTCTTTATTATCAGTATCAGTCGTACGCACATTGTATTACTGCATTTGACCATTTCTGGTTCGCCTTTTCACTACAACACTAAACAGAAAAATACAAAGAGATTTGCATTTGCTTCATGTAACATCTGTTTAAGGACTCTTCTAATCAGAGTTCACTACTCCATGCCAAGTAGCTGTTTGTCAATGAAATTCAGGACTCAGGAGTTACATTGCTATATAGACATTGTGCCACAAACTCAAACAAGCCACATTGATCAACCTTATGAAGGAATGGCAGCGTATCATATCTATGCCAAGGTGTTTTCATAAAAACTGGCAGGATTATCTTTGTGGGTTTTTTTTCCAGACATCCCAGCTGTTGAGCTTTATCCTTAGAAATGATTGCTCCAGCAGCTTGACTACTCCCCCCTTTTATTTTCTGTGAGACCTAGATCTAAATTACAGGCTAGCGGCGACCTAGTTTTAGATGTAATGTGCTACGAAAATGCAATAAATAAATCACCAAATAAAGCGACCTCCTTCTGAACCACTGCCTTGTATTAATTATCTCATTAACATAATTACACGCAGCACAAGAGGAACAACAAGCCTGGAAATAGACCACATAGCTGGTTGTAGTAAGTACAGAATGAAATGTGGCAGGGGAAGAGGCGTCCAGCGGTAATGGTTACCGTGTATTGAGCAGATGCAATACTGCCAGCATACAGCTTACTAAGGACACTGGTGCATGTGTTAGAAAGAGTGGCACAATGATGTCATTTACCAAAATGCTATATTTTTCAAACTATTGATCCTCTGGAGTCCAGCAGAAATTGTCCCTATTATGCCAAGGTTAAAAGATCATTTACTGGTCCTAATTATAACTAGAGATGAACGAATAGGCTGTATCCCAGTTTTCCAGGCAGTCCTTTAGAAGTCCTGGGATCATGTATCATTATAATGCCAGGAGCTCCGAAACAGTTTAAATCTTGAGCTACTGTACTGGCACAAATGTATCAGTACAGTAGCGAGAAGATTTAAACTCTTTTGGAGCTCCCAGCTTTATCCCAGCATTATTTATAATGTCGAAGAGGTGGAGCCTATTATTCCCTGGGACCTAGAACCGCTACACCTCACTGTGCTGTATGCTGAGTGTATGTGGCTGATTAGGCAAGGGGCAGGCATACAGCACAGTAAGGCGGAGACGCACCAGGGCCCAGAGAATAATAGACTCCGCCTCTTTTACACAATTCACAGCCTAAATAAACATGTTTTTTTTATGAAAATAAAAACAAAGACTCAAGAAACAAAGGTATTTTCCAAATGATTTCTTTCAGATCTATCCCGTGGTGCTGTCAGCTCAATAGACAGTCACTGATTCACTTCAATGGAACTGAGTTCCAAACCCCTCCCAATCTGGAGACAAGAGAGGAGGGAAAAGTGGCCATGTTTTTTTAGCGCTGGGTAACCCCTTTAAGTGCATCATTCCCTGCACCAGCACAGTCAAAATTGCACAAATGTGTAATCCTTGTTTTTGCACAAGAAATTGCACAAATGCCCACTTTGTTCAACGCTTGCACTAAAAAGATATGCAGTTTGTGTTGTTTGGCTATATTATTATTATTATTATTATTATTATTATCTTTAAACCATGATGGGCGCACTTGCTGTAGAGAACAGAGTAATCCAAAAATCTATCTTTTCTGTAAGAAGTTGTGCAATAAATTCTCAGTTTTCCCTTTATATCTCTCATTAGCTAATGTGATAAGGAAGCAGCAGTATTAAAGCCAGCTGTGAACAGTCTCTTAGCATTGAAATTAACCTGATTATATATTTATAATTGAAGATTCACAAAGAATATTAAACAACTGCTTACCCAAGTGTTGTAGTAATAATAAATAGGAACATTTTATATTGTACTAAACCACAGAATACGCATACTAGAAAACAGCCTATGTGTCCCTCACCCGTATGTGCCCGGATTCCAATTCAAAAGAAATTAAGGTCATTCGGACGGTACTGCAGTACTGGCTGGATTGAACTTCACACACAGTGGCCGTTCTGTGACATGGGCATGTCTCAGAACGGCCGCTGTCATACATTGTGCGAACTTAGCCAGAAAACAGGTTTTTTTTATTAGTCCAAATAGTTCTTCCTTATTTATAAAGATGCAAGATGGATGAATATGTGTCTACTAGGAAACACTGCCTGTTTCACCTGTTGTAGTCAGTACAATCTAGGATTGTTATAATGGTAAAAATAGCTGAGGTCATGTAGTGTATGTTTATATAGATGTATATATATAACAAATGCCAGCAGGAATAGTCCAGCAATGATGGCTATCCGCTAATTACACTTTTTTCTGACAGCTGTACAGGTATTTATATATCCTTATATTAATTGTGCCACTTAAGGTCTCAGCTGTGATGCTTCCTTGTCTTTCTTGCATTTGTCATTGTTGGCGCTTTACACTAAGTTTCGATAGTAAAATTAACATTGTATTGGAGCATTTTAGTGATATACAGCATTACATTTATGGACTGCCAAGAAGGCTCAAACACCTAATCTGTACATCTAACACAGAGAAGAATAGTTGATTATGTTTATATTTAAGAATATGTTCTGTAAAATGAAGGCATAGTACCATGACTTTCCTTTAAGCATCATATAATTTGTTCCGTTTGTCCACCACTACAAACATTGTTAAAAGGAGTCAAGTAGTTTACAAAAAAATAGAATTAAATTATCAATTCCCTGCGGCTTCCCAGTTCGGGAACGCCTGGGAAAACTGGCATACAGCCATAGCCATAGGCTGTATCCCAGTTTTCCAGGCGGTCCTCCCGCTTTATCCGCCCGCTGCACGAAGCGAGCAGACAGCGGGAATCTCGACAGGTTCGGACCATCCCTAGTCCTGATATTGCAACCAAAACCAGAAGAGGATTGAAAACACAGAAAGGCTATGTTCACACACTGTTTAAATTTAGTGAATGGCCGGTATTTTATGACAAATAATGGCCAATATTTCATAACAACGGCCGATGTTTTAAAATAATGCCAATTATTTGCCATTAAATTATGCCAATCCACTAAATTTCAACATGAATGTGAACATTCAAACTGAATGTCAACTTTAACACCATATTGGTTTTAGTTTCATTGTCTAATGATTATTCTTTTATTATTATATTTCTGTAGTTGTCAAAGCTTGGTTTCTTTGATATCTCACTTCAAAGTCTCCATAGGCATAGAGTTACACAGTAAAATTCTAGCTGCATCCTCCATCAAACATTTGTCGTGCTTAGAAGTTTTCGCCCACCACTTTTGATTTCAAAATTTGTGACATGTTATAAAAAAATTACATTGGTGGCAGCCGTGAACTGAGAACTGACTGGTAAGGTGAAACTGAAAAAAAATGCATAAATGCTTTAGGGTGCGTTCATACGTACAGGATCCGCAGCAGATTTGATGGCACAGATTTAAGCTGTAGTTTTGCTTTGAATCTGCAACTTCAAATCTACTGCGGATCCTATACGTGTAAGAAACATTTGAGTATGAGTCTAGTTGATGACCCAGATGGACAGAAATACAATGTCCTCCCATAGCACCCATGCATAAAGTCATATAATAGAGTCAAATGGAGTCCTATATATTTACAGTTAAAAATGTAATCTATTTTATTTGTTAGTACTACATGAACAGCCCTTTTATGGAAGCACACATCTAAGAATTTTGTATTACAAATGTGAGACCTGGGCTGTAATACCATATACAGCACAATGGTCCTGTTTCTGAAAGTAAGTATAAACTACTTAACCCCTTCAGGACCGGACTAATTATTTTTTTTTTTGCGCTTTTGTGTTTTCCTCCTCGTGTTTTAAAGGCCGTAGCACTCGCATTTTTTTTTACCTACAGACCCTCATGAGCCCTTATTTTTTGCCCACTAATTGTACTTTGCAGTGTCAGGCCTAACTTTTGCATAAAGTACGCTGAAAAACCAGAAAAAAATTAAATGTGTGATGAAATTGGGAAGAGAATGCATTTTTTAAATTTGGGGAGTATTTGTATTTACGCCATTTGCCCTAGGGTAAAACTGACTTGTTATGCATGTTTTTCAAGTTGTTACGATTACAACGATATGTAACTTGTGTAACTTTTATTTTATTTAATGGCTTTTAAAAAATCAAAACCTTTATAATAAATTAATGTTCCTTTAAAATCACTCTATTCCTATGCTTATAGCGCTTTTATCCTTTAGTCTATGGGTCTGTGTTAGATGTCATTTTTAGCGCCATGATCTGTACTTTCTATCGGTACCTTGTTTGCGCATATTTGACCTTTTGATCTCTTTTTATTAAAAATTTACTGGATTTGATGCGACCAAAAATGCGCTATTGTGCACTTTGAAATTTTTTTATGCTTACGCCGTTTACCATGAGAGATCGGGAATGTGATAATTTGATAGTTCGGGCGATTACGCACACGGCAATACCAAACATGTTTGTTTATTTTTATTCATAAAATGGGGAGGGGGGGTTATCCAAATTTTTATTAGGGGAGGGGATTATTTATTAATAATAAAACTTTTTTTTTTTTTTTTACACATATACTAGAAGCCCCCCTGGGGGACTATATGCACACTGATCTCTCATAGAGATCTATGCAGTATAGTAATACTGCATAGATCCATGAGATAGCCACTCTATTGCTTTCAGCTGCTGCAGCCAAAAACAATAGAATGCCGAGCCAGGATCAGCGCCATTACAGCGTAGACCCCGGTCGGGACCAGACGTGGGGATCGCTCCTCCGCGACCACGTCGCGTCGGGAAGCTGCAAGGGAGCATTTTAAATGCAGCTGTCAGCTTTGACAGCTGCATTTTAAAGGCTAATTAGTGGGCACGGCGATCGGACCTTGCCCACTAATTGCCGCAGTCCGGGGCTGCAGATAGCACCCGGGATCATGGCGGTTCAGAGCGGGGTCGCCGTGCGACCCCCCCTCTGATTTCCCCCACCCACATGAGGACGTACAGTTATGCCCTCATGCGGGAAGGGGTTAAGGATATCAAAAGGAGTCGAATCAATGAAGCCTCAAAACATCAGCACAAAGAAGTTGAAATACAAAAAGTAGACACAACCTTTGTATAAGAGAAGTGCTATATCCAGTGAAACCTTTAAGGGATCCATGCTCAATATGTCCATCAGTCACATGACTGCCTTCTCTCTGTGAGTGCTCAGATGGCCTGGGATACACATGACTCCCGGATTTCTGACTGTTTCCTGTTTTTTGAGAAAAAAAAAAACTGCGAAAACGGGAAGTACCTTGTTTTCCATGATAACTAAAAAAAAAAATGTATGTATATTGCAAACTTGCTTTATATCACATCTACTGTTGATTTAGATTTAGAAAGTTATAACGACAGTGACACTTTAATTCATCTCTACTGCTGGACTTTAATACCAGGCTCCCTCTCTGATACTTTGAGCTATAATATGCCCTAATGGAGTAGTGACCTTATCATATAACCTTTATATAACTGCCTTGTGGTTTTTTATTTGAAATCTCCTTTCTTACCACCATAGAGACCTTTGCAGTGAGCCTGGAGGACCTAATGGTTGATGTTGACAAGCAAAGATGATTTACTGTTAACAGATTGCAACAAGGTGAAAAACAAGGCAGAAATAAAATAAAACAAAATAAAAAAGGCAGAAAAACCCACTAATTTGTTAACAGGATGTAAGGGTATCCGAGGGGGAATTCATCAGCATTTCAGAAGGAGAAAGGCATACGTTCTAGCTGCGGACCATGCAGGGTGGGAGATTGTAATGGGGAATAAAAAATTAAAAACCTTTGAAAGCATTAGAGATAATTATGGGAATTTTAAATTGGATCTGCCTATTATTTCTGCAAGGGGATAGAATAGAGCGGCTTTAATGTTTAATGTTCCTTCTGTAATAGAAGACTGAATTGATCTCTTTGGTCCCTTTTTATTTCATTACTGTCCAATCGAAAATAAATTAGATTCTATTTTAAACCCATCTTTTTGAACAAAACAAAGCTGAGTAGGAGAACCGCATGGGGATAACTCTTGAGAGTTTTGGAACTTTCCTTTCTCAATAAAATTCCAGATTTCTGTCATTTTTTATTCTTAACTTATTCTCACAGATAGAAATAGCAGCTGCATCCTAATTGCAGCGTTCTTATCGCAATAGCATGTCCACTGGATGCCACAACAAAGAAGCTGGACCCAAACCATCAACAGTGGATGTTGGCTATAAAATGTAGCTAGCATCTCGCTGGAACTGCTGGGATCAACATTCCCCTGTTTAAGCACCTACATGTTGTAGGTAATGGCAATTTCACCATTTAAAGGGAATGTGTCAACAGAAAATGACTAAACATATTTTTTAAGATTTTTTGACAATTTTTTTCTAATTTTTAATTTTTCTATCTATATTATAAAATAATCCTTGTAGTTTTCATTCTCTGTGTCTGTAGTGATAAGAGGAGACTGCTGTAAAGTGATCTGCACAGTACTGCAGCAACAGTAGATAGGTAGCATCAATACAAGACAATATCAGTTCCCTGTGGAATGACCCTTTCAAAGGTTAGAGAGCAGGCTCAATATTTTTTACATTTATCTCAAGGGGACAGAGTTTGTCTATTGTCGTCTACGTCCATGAGTCTTGCTGTACAGCATGTCACTAAATTCTGTTAAGAACAGCCCAGGCAGTATGGCAGCCCCCATAACTATGTACAAAAAGGTGAAATGAAAAAAAAATAAAGTCAGAAAATAGAACCAGATTAGAATAAAAGAACAAGTTTTAGTATCTGACTCTATAATCAGTAAAAGAAAATTTAGGTGACTCATTCCCTTTAAGCAGTCTGACAGAAGAATGAGGAGCCCTTGGTCATACTATTTAGGCGCTTCAGTGTCATTTTAAGATGCTTATACTGTAGGTTTCGATGAGGTCTGAAGAAGCCATTTGCAGGTGAAACATGCATCAAGTTGGGGTTCTGCCCTATACTTAAACTTTACCATTACACATGATGTCTAGTGTTTTTGGATCAATGCCCTTTGTGCCCTAAATTCTTTTGTGCTATGGGGTGTAAACAGGGGCAACAGGCATGTGCTTTAATTGTGCTTTACAAGTCCCACTAAATCTGGGATAAAACTTAGGGCCCTATTCCACAGTAACAATAATCGGCCGGATCGGCCCCATTTGGCCCGATTCGGCCGATTATCGTTCAGTGAAATAGAGAGAACGATCAGCCGATGATCGTGTCATCGGCTGATTGTTCATTTAGGGCCAGACCTAAAATCATCGTTCCCCCACCGCGCATCGCTACGGTTGAATAGCGGTGCGCGGCGGGCGACCGACGATTTGAGAAGAAGCAGCAGCATCATCATACATTACCTAGCTGCAGGGCTTCTTTTCTGCGCTGTCTTCATCCCCGGGTCCCGCGCGCTCTATCTTCTGAATGGCTAGTCAGCTGACGGAGCGATCAGCCAATCACAGGCCGGGACCGCCGCGGCCTGTGATTGGCTGAGTGTGGCCTGTCAGCTGACCGGCCATTCAGAAGATAGAGCGCGGGGGACCCGGGGAGGAGACGGAGCGGAGGAAAAGCCCTGCAGCCAGGTAATGTATGCTGCTGCAAGGACATCGGTAACTATGTCCTTGCAGCCCTCGCACAATGATCATCGGGCCGTGAAATAGGCCCAGTAAACGAGCGGCGATCTAGCAGATCGACGCTCGTTTACATCGTTGATCGGGCCCTCCTCGGCCCGTGGAATAGGACCCTTACTTCCACTTTATGATATTAGAATATGTGCACACTACGGAATCCGAGTGGAGATCTTCAAGCGGATTCTGATGTGCGCTCAGCACTTAAAGTTCTGCCCGTCCTATAGACTCCATTTTATGCTCAGGCAGATTCTGCCGTGCGCCCAAAGAAATCATATGTCAATTCTTTGGGCAGATGGCGGAATCTGCCTGAGCATAGAATGGAGCCTATGGGACAGGCAGAACTTCAGACGGAGGCGCGTAGTAGAATCCGCTTGAAGATCTCCACTCGGAATCCGTAGTGTGCACATATTCTAATATCATAAAGTGGTGGAAGTAAGTTTTATCCCAAATTTAGTGGGACTTGTAAAGCACATGTCCACCATTTAATGGCAAATAACTTTTAAAGCAATGGCCGTTATTTGCCATTAAATGGCGGCCATCCACTCAATTTCAACTGTGTGTGAACATAGCCTTTCTGTGTTTTCAATCCACTCCTGGTTTTGGTTGCAAAATACTGAGCAAAAATAGTGTGGGGGAACATAGCCTTAAAGGGGTCATCCCACCTTTTAAAATGAATCGTAAGAGGTCTGATAACCCATTTCAAACAGACCTATTATTTTAGGTAAGTTTGTACATGAAGAGTAGCACTATTTCTGGCCATTAATTAACTTTTCACTGCTAACTACAATAGCATTTTTCACTAGATTTACACTTTGCTGATGCCCTTTCTAATTTTCATTTGCCCCTTACCTAGTGGGTGGAGCCTAGCCTCTATAATTGCTTCAATACAATGCACACACATAAGAGAAGATCCTGCTCCTGTATCCCTGTATACAACACTAGAGTCCCTCGCGCACTACAGTGTAAGGTCAGTTCACGGACTTAATAATCTATGATGCATTGAGCTCACAAATGGCCAGATTAATACTTACCAATCTGGGTGTCATTACCGTAGCTCTTGACACTTCTTTTCCTTTTTCTCTCTGTAAAAAAAATCACATTAAAACTATTCTAACTTTTATGTAGAACTGTAGAGCCATTTTCAAAGCACTATTTCTCATACTGCGTATGTACACCCCCACACAGTCTTCCCAGTTGTGGTGGATTTATAACACAACCCTATACAGCAGCAGCCCAAGGCTTTCTTCCCTCTAATATAGTCTTCAGACTGCGATGTTACAGTAATTCAATGGTAGTAAACGTCACTTGTGGGTGATTTTCACAGCTTTTGATCCTGTAGTGCAGCGAAATGGCAGAAATTCTTTTTAATGAAAACAAATCTATTCATTAAATTTCAGCCAAGCATTTCTTTTTCTTGTGCCATCTAAAAGATGAATACATAAACACCATTGCATAAAATATCAGTCGGATGGAAGATGCAAAGTAATTTGTAGATATTCACCAAATTATGTGGAAAGAAATATAAATCCTGACTTGAACGCTGAATGTTTAAAACAGGTTTATCATCCAGTCTCCAAGCCCAAGAAACAAAATCACAAGGGGTATCCTGCTATTCCCTAAAAAAAGGACACCCCAGATGTTGAGAATGGGCAAATATACGTTACAAAGAAATCACCAGATGACTATAAGGTGCCATGATTTTTTTTTTTTTTTTTTTACAACCATTTAGTTAAGTTAGGGGACACAATTAGTGGTACTGTAGCTTTCACTTAGATTGGAGAGAATTTTTTTCTCGTTCTTGGGCTTCCCTTCTTGCATTTTCCTTAGATTTCTGCAAAGCAAGGCTATTGAGCGTGCTTATGACCTTCTGTACAAAATAACATCTCTTCAGTCATCAATGCATGACGTTAAAGGATTTTTTTTTTTTGTGGATGACTTTATTTATGATCTTTATAGCGAATACAACACTACAAGAAGACAGTATTGTAGCCTATATAAATAACTTTTTATTTATATATTTAACTATTTTATAAATTATAGCATACTTTCCTGCCCCACGTGGTAATAATGCTTAGAAGAAGTATAGTTGGAAAGTGGAACTAAGTAAAAAACATAATAGTGCCATGCATTAATACCAATTCTCAATTGTTGCCAATAGGGATGGTCCGAACCTGCCGAGGTTCGGGTTCCTACGAACCTGAACTCTCGGCAATGATTCCCGCTGTCTTCCACCTCCGTGGAGAGGGTGAATACAGCCAGAGGACCACCTGGAAAATTGGGATACAGCCTATGGCTATGGCTGTATGCCAGTTTTCCAGACGGTCCTCCGGCTGTATCCACCCGGTGCACAGAGCGGACAGACAGCGGGAATCTTTCCCGAGAGTTCAAGTTCGTACGAACCCGAACCTCGACAGGTTCAGACCATCCCTAGTTGCCAATATCAGAACTATCTATTTAAAGGGTTTTTCAAGGCAAAACATGCTGATAAGCTATTCATAGGATAATTTTGTCAATCACTGATAGGCGGAGTGCTGACAACCAGCACACCTGCCGACCAGCAGTGTTTCTATAAATAAATTGATCCATCTCATGCTACGTTTACACGGAACGATTGTCAGGTGAATTTTCGCGATAACGATATTCGAACGATAATCGTACATGTAAACGCGGCGAACGATCGATAAATCGTTCATTTTGATCTTTTAACATGTTCTTAAATCGTCGTTCGCAAAAAATTCGCAGATCGTTCCGTGTAAACAGTTGTTCACTGATTTTACCTATGTGTGAGATAGGCTTAAGCGATCGCAAAACGAATTTTCTGTACGATATATCGTTCGTTCTAAACGCTGATCGTTATAAAAAAAAAAAAAACGTTACTTCGAAATCGTTAATCGTACGATTGGGCCAATAATCGCCTCGTGTAAACTTAGCATTAGGGTCCGTTAACACAGAAAGATTATCTGACAGATTATCTGCCAAAGATTTGAAGCCAAAACCAGGAATGGATTTGAAAAGAGGAGAAATCTCAGGCTTTCCTTTATGACCAGATCTCTGTTTATAATCCGTTCCTGGCTTTGGCTTCAAATCTTTGGCAGATAATCTGTCAGATAATTTTTCTGTGTAAATGGACCCTCGTCATGCTCTTTTAAGTTCATTGATATTTATTTAATAACTAGAGAGACACATGTAGATTTCTTTTTTTTTACTATTATTTATACTTTTATTGCATTTTTCAGAGACAAGTACAATGAGGATAACAAGTTAACAAACATCTCCATACGAGATTAGGTGTTGCATCAAAAGTAAAAACATAACAATACAAGGAACAACATTACATATCCTGCCAATCATCCATAGCCCATCCTAGTAATGCTATTCCTTGGTTCCAGGTGGTCTTTGTGCATAGAATACACTCTATAAGTATATGAATCTGTAGCCATTGTCGCTTAATCCGCTTTCGCATGCTTTGAGACATCAGTAGCAGGGGGAACTAATATAGGGAAAAGTGTAGTCGCGCAGTGCGCTCTGAGGCGTAGTGAAGCCTCCAAATATCATAAAGTCAGTGTTTATGAAGGGTAGTTGTGAAATGAGAAGGCTCTGGCACTTGCTTAGGGTTAGAGGAGTCCATAGAAGGCCATTTTGTTTTATTTATGCCCCCCCTCACTATTAATGATCCCTGTTTGATCTTGTTTATATTGGAAATTAGAGAGAGTACACATTTTTGCTACTTCTTATTAGGGGCATATGCTGATATCAACATATACAGGGCATTGTTGAGTAAACAATGTAGTATCACTAAACGTCTATTATAGACTTTAGAATTGGCATCGCTACAGTGTCCTTAGTAGTGATAGGCAGACCACCTTTCTTCCAAGACACTTGTAGATTTCTAACCAGTTAGCTCTTGGAGAGTATCAACCCGTCACTACTCTTTAAGGGAATCTTCATAATCCCTACAACACCATATCACTGGGAATACATTTCCTAGCATTAATATGTAACTTTCTTCTGAAAGCATATTCTACAGAATTGTATTCTTACAGAATATTCAGTCTGGAAATGCTCCATTTGTGATTACTTCCTCTCATTGAATCGAAAAATTGAAAGTATTAGCATAATTCATTTTTTCCTCGCAGCATGGCTTCCTGCCTATGATGCCTGGTGATTGGATAAAATCATGCTAGCTTGTCTAAAACTCAGTTTCTTGTATGGCTTGCCAAGCAAGCTAAAATTTCTGGAACATAACGTTATTATAGGGAAATAAGTGCTTTGTTTATGCGATTCTAGATGTGACCTGGATAGATACACACGGACAAGGTGTATATATATTTTTATATATCAAATATATATATATATATATATACCTTATCCGTGTGTATCTATCTACCATACACAGGGTTTTTGTTTTCATTGTTGGCCATCATGATCGTGCAAATGCCATGTTTTTTTTTTGTTGTTTTTTTTGGGGAAGTGGGGTATCTCTGACAGGCAGCTCTTATATTTCACAGGCAGGATATCAAGCTGTGAGGACCTTAATAATAATAATAATAATAATAATTTTTATTTATATAGCGCCAACAGATTCCGCAGCACTTAGGACTGTATTACATGGGCAAACTGCTGCCTGGTGCTAGTGCCAATCAAGTAAATTGGTGTTCGTTTAATAGGCCTGTTACATAGCTCCACTATAGTGCAGGCAGGGTGGCGGGAATTTTTTCTGAATTGTTCGTGCAGGCCATGACTTCCGCTGTTGTTGGCCACATATCCATTATTACATGGGGAGATGTGTGTAAGACGAACATGTAAGCCAGTGATCACCATGTGTAATAGAGCCTTTAGTCTGGTCTCCGGCTAGCATGGAAACTCATTTTTCTTGTTGACTACAAAGGGATCTGGAATCAATTGTTGTTTTTACAACAAAAATAGGGCTAGATAGATAGATATTTTTCTGGTCAAATATGGTGTAATCTAATTTAGTATAGATGTGCACTGCACATTTGCTGTTGTACATTAAAATAAACATTCTCCGAGCCACCATCAAAACCATAATTACCTGTATTGCCATATAGTAGAGTGGGAGTCATCCTTTGATTGTGTTTTTCACCACAGATACCTGCCTATGCTGCCTATAGAAAGCCAATTGGTAAAAGCCATAAAGACAGAGAGTTTGGAGCATACTAAGTTTCAACCAAACACAAACCTTTTGTAAAGTTCAGCCTCTAAATCCCCTACTACACAGCGCTCGCTTGCTTCTCGTTCCCCGCTCGCTGCTGGTGATATTACATGCGTTGGCAGCAAGCGAGTAAGAGCCCGAAAGCTGCGGGGGCTGCCCAGGTGATCGCTAGATCGTCTGGGCAGCCCATAGAAGATAGCAGCAGTCTGCTGCCGCCACTCCTATTGCACAGAGCGACGGCAGCAGATCGCTGCTATGTTAGTCGTTTGTCTTTCAACATGTTGACAGACAACGATCAGCCGACATTGTTCATGTAGGTTGATTTTTGTCTTCTTTTACACAAGACTATTATGGGCCGATATCGTCCGAATACGGCCGTTAATCGCTGTGTGTAATGGGGCCTTAAGTCCTCATGGATGTCTTTCTGTCTATTTGTATGAGTGTATCTATTGTGTGTTATGGTGTTTTTGTGTGTTTGTATCTTCTTGCTATGTATAATTATGTATCTCTGTATTTTTGTTTTAATATTTGTACATCTATAAAACTCTTTTTTTATATACTGTCATATTTGACAGAAGTAAGCTAGTATTTTGAGTAAACTTGAAATAAACATTTACACCCAAGGTTTCACAGGCTGTACAGTATGAATAAGAAGCCTCCAAGGGCTGGGAGTTGAGAGTAATATTCAGGTCAAACCCTATTTTCGGATAGGTTTCCCATTAAAGTTCAGATGTGGCAGATTTTTCATAAACAGAATATTTTGTGGATGATGCCACACAGAGAAGGGATCATTTTGGATTCTGTTAAATCAAATATAATAGTGTTCTGTTTGTAGGCTTTATATAACACCAACTTATTCTTGCATAACATTCAGTAGAGCCGCCCAAAAGTTTTATTAAGGAGCAAAGTGTTATTCACAATTAATTGTGTTATATAACATAATAATGTTGCCCAAAACATGCAATAAAAATTAAGCTTGTTATATTGGAAAGGTAAAACCCTTTGTACATGTAATCAACAGCGTACAATAACTTATACAAGCAATTGCTCATCCAGTAATGGTACATGTGGCAACAACGTAAGCCAAATCCTAAAACATCAGAGCCTAACCTAAGACATCACATACACACGTGCAGTATGATTTTCATCTGCCAAGGTTTAAAATAAATTCTATAAAGTTAGTTATGAGGAGGAACAATGTCTAAAACTTAAAGGATAACTTAGCACTAAGACATTAGAGGGAATCTGTCAGGTGCAAAAGTGGTGTCAAACCTTTGTAAGGGGTATTCTTATTTGGACAAGTTATGCCCTGTCCACGGATCTGGCCATTGGGACATTTCCCAACAAGGTAATTGAAATCCTCACGTGCCTGCTGCTACTCTCTTCATTCACTCCTGCATACCTGAAGGTAGCCAAAAGCTGCATTCATTTATCTCCGGAGACTCCATAGTGAATGCATGGAGCGGCGGTGTAAATGCACAACCCAAAGCTTCCCCCAGCGGGTAGTACAGAGTTTCCATAATCGAGATTCCAGGGGACCCGGGTAGTCAAACCTCTGTGATCTCTTAGTTATGCCCTCTTCTGTGAAGAGGACGTAATTTGTCAAGATTAGAATACTTCTTTAGGGTGCCTTCACACACAGCATATCCGCTGTGGATACTTTCCCATGCATTTCAATTCAAATTTAGTGCCGATAACCCACGCGGCCCCAAAGCATACATCCTCTGCTCCAGGCTTCTGCTTGCTTTGGGGTCTCCTGGCGGTCAGCCAATCAGTGCGCTGCCCTGCTGCAAGCAGGAGCCTGAAGCAGGTGTTGTATGTTCCCGGGCTATGGGGGTTAACAGCGGTACATTTAACATACTCGCAGCAGGATGACAATCCCGCTGCAAGTATGTCAGCCCATAGAAATGCATTAACAAGTATCCGCAGCGGATGTCGCTGCGAATTCGCAACGAGAAATCTGCTGCAGATATGCTGTGTGTGAAGGCACCCTTAATAGCTTTTAAAGAGGACCTGTCACCCCCGGTGCCAGGGTGACAGGCTCCCGACCCCCTGCTGGAGCACCCTATACTCACCTGATCCCGCCAGGTCCTGCTTCTTGAGCCGCTTGGGTGACTGAGATATCAGGGCCCGAAGCCCGGCGCGCGCTCTTCAGATGAGTCCAACTCTCATAGAGAATGACAGGTGAGTCCGACGCTCCTTCATTCTCTATGAGCGCTTATATCTCAGTCACCCGACCGGCTCAAGAAGCGGGACCCGGCGGGATCAGGTGAGTATAGGGTGCTCCAGCGGGGGGTCGGGAGCCTGTCACCCCGACACGGGGGGTGACAGGTTCCCTTTACCATAAGTGGTAGATGAATGTATGAAATAATTTTAGTCTTTCTTGCGTCTGAATAGCGTTTAGTAGTCTGAGGTTCCACATTGTACTAGTAGGAGTCTTGTGTATTAATGAAATATATTAGTTACTCCTTGCTCACTCTACCTCAGATGAATGCCTGTAGAGCTCACGAAGAGAAACCCCTTAGGGTGGACTTTCACATGCACGTCAACACATCAACATCAGCACAGAAAGCCAGGTCCCAGTGGGGCTATTAAAAAGACTCTAACTTGGTTGTGGAATTTTCATACTCTGCAGCCAATAGACTGGGCTACCTGAGTGCAGCATTTTACTTAGTCTTTTTATGTCACTCTTTCCTCTTGAGTTTTTAGGGGCATGTGTACAATCATCAGGTTACTCATCCACCTGTAGCTCTGGTTCTTGCCAAGAACTAACTTGTGGATGCTGTGGCAGCAGCTTAGATAAAAGCCAGGAGCAAGATGGCCTTTTCCAACACTGTGGTGATGAGTGGCCATTGATCCCTGACCTTTTGTAAGGTCTTCTGCTCTAGAGAGTTGGGTAATCAATTTATGGAGACTTTTTTTTTTATCTTTTGGAGAGGATTGGTTTACATAGAAGAGAGGAGGCCCCATGGCAAAGGTCGCATTAGGCCCCACGTTGTGGACCTTGATTTTTACCCACAGGACAGAAAGGTCTGTTTTTTATTTCCCCTTGCTTTCCATGACCCATTGGTTAATACTTCCATCCATTAATTTGATGTCAATGTAGTTAACTGTAGAAAGGAGTTATACACAGTTTTGTAGTAATAGAAAAAGTAATTGTACCAACTCAGACTCTCTTCATCGACCTATGGTGAGGACTTGTGGTGTTCTGCATCTTAGCGAACAGTTTGCATGACATGTGTCACGTCCGTAGGGGAACAGTGAGCCCTAACTGAACCCAGCCCACTGTCTCTACCTACTTGGACGTACTGCCCTAGGTAGCAGACCCCAACTGGACGGCAGTCCCTACGCTACTAAGTGCAGGGCCAGACAAGGAGAAAAGTCAGCAGTCCGAGTCAAACCAGCCAGGTACGTATAAACCACAAATCAGAACCAAAATCACAGTCAGAAAACAAGCCAGAGGTCAAATCCAAGATAGCAAAACAGTACAAAATCACAATACAAAGGGAATACCGTATAAACAGGCCAAGGTCAGAAACACTGTCAGGAGCGAGGTACAAAATCAGATAACAAGCCAAAGTCAGGTAACAAATGCAGAGGTCAGGAATACAGGGAGTCAGAACACAGAGTAATGCTGGTGTAGTAAGCAAGGCAAAACTATCACTGGCAGCTATTGAGCCTCAGCTGCTTGTTTAAATACACCGCCCCTGATTTGCATGAAGCGCCTGGCAGCTCGCGATTGGCTCTGTGCTCCTGCACAGCTTCGCTCCTGCCCCCTACCTCTGATAGGCTGCTTATCTGCGGCATCAGCCGGCTGGGCGTGTATGGGAATGTCAGCCTGCCTCTGCCTCTGCAGCACTGCAGAGCAACCAGGTAAATACATGACACTACCCCCCCTTTTATGAGGGGCCACTGGACCCTTACCTGGTCTCGGCTTGTCCGGATGGGAATCATGGAATTCCTTGACTAACAAGTCAGCATGGATGAAACGAGCAGGAACCCATGATCTCTCCTCCGGACCATAACCTTTCCAATGGACCAAATACTGAACAGATCTTTGGACTCTGCGACTATCAACAATCCGGGCCACTTCGTATTCCACTTCACCCTTGACAACTACAGGAGGAGGGGGTTTTACAGAAGATGTGAGGGCTGGTATGTACTTTTTCAGCAAGGACCTATGAAATACATTGTGGACCCGGAGACATCTGGGAAGTTTTAACCGGTAAGCCACAGGATTTATTATTTCAGACACAGCATAAGGACCAATGAACCGTGGTGCCAACTTCCCAGAGGGAACTTTTAGACGAAGGTTTCTGGTGGATAGCCACACCCTATCACCAATAGCAAATCCACCAACACAAAGACGTTTCTTGTCACTTTTACCTTTTTGAATGCTCTGGGCTTTAACCAAGTTCTTCTGAACTTGGGCCCAGACTGTGCACAGGTCTTTTATGACAGCATCCACATCAGGCAGCCCAGACTGCATACCAGAAAACGACGCATGACGCGGGTGAAAACCATAATTGCAAAAAAAAGGCGAAGTACCTGAAGAGCTACTATCATGGTTGTTAAGTGCAAATTCTATGAGGGACAGATAGTTCACCCAGTTGGTTTGTTGATCAGAAACATAACATCGTAACCTTTGAATTACGGCCTGGTTCATTCTCTCAGTCTGTCCATTAGTCTCTGGATGGAAGGCAGAAGAAAATGACAGAGTGATGTCCAAGGCCTTACAGAGAGCCCTCCAGAAACGTGACACAAACTGTACCCCTCTATCGGACACTATATTCTCTGGGATACCATGCAGTCTGACAATATGTTTGATAAACAACTCAGCTAGCAACTTTGACGAAGGCAGCTTTTTCAGAGGTATTAAATGGCACATTTTACTAAAACGATCCACCACCACCCAAAGGACTGTGTTGCCATGCGAGACAGGAAGATCAGTCATGAAGTCCATTGAAATGTGGGTCCAAGGATGTTTAGGTATTGGTAACGGACAAAGTTCTCCTACAGGACGAGTTCTGGGAGCTTTGGCACGTGCACAAGTCGCACAGGCTGCAACATAGGAACCCACATCTCTGGACAGGGCTGGCCACCAATAGTTTCGAGCCACCAATCTCTTTGTGCCAGTGACTCCAGGATGCCCAGACAATACTGAATCATGCAGTTCTTTCAATAAAAGTAACCGTAACTGGGGAGGCACAAACAGCTTGGATACAGGGGTCTTTACTGGGGCCAGATCTTGATGTGCTTTAATTTGGGTAGCAAGATCAGGAGTAATTACTGAGACAACCGTCTCCTTGGGTAAGATGGGCTCTGGATTATCCTGTTGGGGGTGACTGGCACAAAAACTCCTGGACAAGGCATCAGCTTTAACATTTTTTGATCCTGGTCTATATGTGACAATGAAGTTAAACCGTGTAAAGAACAATGCCCAACGTGCCTGCCGTGGGTTTAACCTTTTAGCATTTTCAAGGAAGGTAAGGTTTTTATGATCCGTAAGGACCGTGACACAATCCCATGCACCCTCGAGAAAGTGGCGCCATTCCTCGAAAGCCCACTTGATTGCCAATAGTTCACGGTTCCCCACGTCATAGTTCCTTTCAGCAGAGGAGAATTTTCTAGAAAAATAGGCACAAGGGCGAAGATTGGTCAAAGTGGCAGAACCTTGTGATAGTACAGCTCCTGCCCCGTATTCGGAAGCATCAACCTCCACTACAAAAGGCTTAGAATGGTCGGGTTGCACCAGCACAGGTGCGCTAACAAAACACTTCTTTAGTTTTTCAAAGGCCTCAAGTGCCTCCGGCTGCCAATTGTTGAGGTCCGCTCCTTTCTTAGTCATGTCAGTTAATGGCCGAACAATGACTGAGAAGTTCCTGATAAATTTGCGATAGTAGTTCGCAAATCCTAGAAAGCGTTGCAAGGCTTTCAAGGAGGTGGGGCGGACCCAATCAACAATGGCCTGGACTTTAGCTGGATCCATATGAAATGACTGTGGCGTCAAGATGTACCCCAAGAATGACACCTCTTGCCCCCCAAAAACACACTTCTCCAATTTTACAAACAGATGATTTTCCCGTAACACTTGTAAAATTTGACGGACATGCTGGACATGAACGGACCAATTTTCAGAATAAATCAAGATATCGTCAAGATAAACTACCATGAATCTACCTATATAGTTACGGAAAATATCATTTACCATGTTCTGGAAAACCGCAGGAGCATTACACAACCCGAAAGGCATAACTAGATATTCGAAATGTCCTTCCGGGGTGTTAAATGCAGTTTTCCACTCATCACCTTTACGAATCCGAATGAGATTATATGCCCCCCTGAGATCCAGTTTAGAAAACCATTTTGCTCCCTGAATTTGATTAAACAGATCTGGTATCAAAGGCAATGGATATTGGTTTTTTATAGTAATTTTGTTTAACTCTCTGTAATCAATACAGGGTCGGAGACCACCATCTTTTTTCCCTACAAAGAAAAAGCCTGCTCCCATAGGAGAAACAGAGGGTTGGATATGTCCTTTCTGAAGACTTTCTGCTATATACTCTTTCATAGCTGTCCTCTCAGGACCAGACAAATTATAAATCCTCCCCTTAGGGTATCTGACCCCAGGCAACAGGTCAATGGCACAGTCATATGACCTATGGGGGGGCAAGACCTCTGACTGAGATTTAGAAAAAACATCAGAGAAGTCACGAATGAAGGCAGGGATTTGTTCCACCTCCTGACAACCTACAGTTACTGGAATACATTTACCAAAACATTTCTGACTCCATTTTGTTAATTCCCCTGAGTCCCAATCAAGCATAGGATTATGACATTGTAGCCATGGTAACCCCAACAACACATCAGAAGATAAGCCCTCCATAACCAACAGGGTACATCTTTCTGAATGCACACAGCCCACCAACATCTCAATCTCAGGGGTGCAGTACTGGATTGCTCCTTTAACCAATGGCGTGGAGTCTACAGCAACTACACGTAATGGATCAGGGAGAAGCAAACAAGGAAGACCCACACGCCTGGCAAAGGATGCATCCACAAAATTGCATGCTGACCCTGAATCAACAAATGCTGTCCCTGATACAGACTTAGATAAATAAGAAATCTTTACAGGGAGCAAAAACTTTTTTGACACAACAGAAAATACCTGACGGCCTAGGTGACCTTCCTGCAAGTCACCTAGACCCTGGAGTCCCTCTGGCTTGACCTTTTTCTTTGTGCATTCAGCAATGAGATGGTCAGCCCCTCCGCAGTAGTAACAGCGACCTTGGATACGACGGGAGGTTCTGCGTTCACGTGAAGGATCTGTAGCAGAAGCCCCCAGTTGCACGACCTGCTCAGCTGTAAAACCAGGAGTAACAGGAACTGGAGTAGCAGTGGTGCATGGGAGTGGAGTCTCAGACCTCTCACAATGTCTCTCCCTAAAACGTCGGTCCAATCTAACAGCCAAAGTCATAGCTTCATCAAGGGTGTCAGGGGTAGGGTAAGCAACCAGCAAGTCTTTCAGGTGATCAGCTAAACCCAACCTAAACTGGCATCTAAGTGCCGGGTCATTCCACCCAGACGGAACACACCACCGGCGAAACTCAGAACAATACTCCTCAACCGGCCTTTTACCCTGTCTCAGAGTAGTCAAGTGTGTCTCCGCTACAGCTGCCCTGTCAGGGTCATCATACAAAAGGCCCAAAGCTGCAAAAAAGGCATCAACCGAGACCAACTCAGGAGCACCTGGAGACAACGAAAAGGCCCACTCTTGAGGTGGCCCGTGCAGGAGTGAAACAACAATACCGACTCTCTGGACCTCATCACCAGATGACTGGGGACGGAGACGGAAATACAATCTACAGCCCTCCTGAAAGGTCAAAAAACTTTTTCTATCCCCACTAAACCTACCAGGCAGCTGAACTGGGGGTTCTTCGGGGATAGCGTGAGTTACAGCAACATAATGTGTCTGGGAAACCTCTTGCTGCTGCACTCTTTGTGCAAGATCCTGCACTGTATAAGTGAGACGTTGCATTTGCTCAGCTACTGCAGTCATTGCATCCATTGGGAAGGTAGTGAGCAACTCAGTAAATGTTGGCCAGTGATAATGTCACGTCCGTAGGGGAACAGTGAGCCCTAACTGAACCCAGCCCACTGTCTCTACCTACTTGGACGTACTGCCCTAGGTAGCAGACCCCAACTGGACGGCAGTCCCTACGCTACTAAGTGCAGGGCCAGACAAGGAGAAAAGTCAGCAGTCCGAGTCAAACCAGCCAGGTACGTATAAACCACAAATCAGAACCAAAATCACAGTCAGAAAACAAGCCAGAGGTCAAATCCAAGATAGCAAAACAGTACAAAATCACAATACAAAGGGAATACCGTATAAACAGGCCAAGGTCAGAAACACTGTCAGGAGCGAGGTACAAAATCAGATAACAAGCCAAAGTCAGGTAACAAATGCAGAGGTCAGGAATACAGGGAGTCAGAACACAGAGTAATGCTGGTGTAGTAAGCAAGGCAAAACTATCACTGGCAGCTATTGAGCCTCAGCTGCTTGTTTAAATACACCGCCCCTGATTTGCATGAAGCGCCTGGCAGCTCGCGATTGGCTCTGTGCTCCTGCACAGCTTCGCTCCTGCCCCCTACCTCTGATAGGCTGCTTATCTGCGGCATCAGCCGGCTGGGCGTGTATGGGAATGTCAGCCTGCCTCTGCCTCTGCAGCACTGCAGAGCAACCAGGTAAATACATGACAACATGATAGTTTTTCCTGTGGGGTCTGGGTAGAGAAAACGCCAAATCTTGGAATATTACATGAAGGAATCTAGGCCACCAAAGTCAAAGTGTATTTTCTTCTGTTGGGTGAACATTGATTATCTCAGTGTTGTAAATCCTTTAGTTCTCCATGTTCTGGCACGCTACATGTTTTAGTGTGATCACATTTTCTCTGGCTTCCCCCCACTGGGGTATACAGAGCGTGGCACTCTCCATATGTGAATGCTAATGTGTAACATTCATGGCTGGTGTCATGTTGTAGACTTAGTATTATTGGCAGTCAGAGCACTTCTCATCTGTTAATCAGATGATATCAACAGATGACAAATCAGCAACTTATTGGGTCAGACACTGCACTAAAAGCCCATTCTGTCGCCGGTCTGTGATGGTGAAGGAACACCAGCTGTAGCCTACAGGTTACGCGAACATGCAAAATGTCCCCGGTGTTTGATGAAGCATTGTGAATCCATTGTGTCATAGCAAATAGAGATGAATATGAAGCAGTGGCAGCTGTGTGGAATATATTTATGGATCCTGCTGCTTAAGGTCACTGTTTATAAGAGGAATATATGTTCCAGATGAGTCAATCAAAAAGGAAGTGCATGGAGTAGAATGTAAATAAGTCAAGGTTTATAGCATAGACATAGTGCTTGCATATGCCATAGAGCAGTGCTCATCATAATCTGGTTTTACATTTCTAAACCTAGATATTTCTGTGCAATAGTATATAGTAACATAGTTAATATGGTTAAAGAGGATGTACTATCAGAGGGTATTCCCTCTGAAGTGATATATTTGTACTTGTCAAGTTAAACATTTTTGCAGATACTTTCATTTAACAAACTGGTAGAGAAATGCCCATCTTTACCTTCTCATCGATGTCTGGGTTACCAACCACCACCCTGCTCTATAAGCATTGCAGCTGATAAATATATATATCGTGTACATATTTATATATATATTACTTATATCTTGGTGGGACCTGCACCTCCAGAGAAGGTGTAAATTTTTGCCTAATTTACACTTGTTAAATGAGGTGCGGAAGGAGGCCAAGCCCCCTCCCATTCCGCTCTATCTCTGCCCCCTTATTAGGCTAGCAAGGGTTACAGCAGGCATAAGCCACGGAGGAGGCCACAATCTGCACCTTCCCTGTGGCGTAGGCCAGGGGCGCATATTTAGTAATTGTGCCTCATAGCCTTTAAATTGTCATCCATTTAGCTTGTAAATATGCCTGGGACTGCAGTGGAAAAAGTAGTACTCTCTGTATGGTAAGTGAAGATTATGAGAGGCGGCAGTGATTGGTATGTTACAGCTCAGATGTAGGAGGCAGTGGGAGAGAAATTATTGCGCTTGACAAATAGTTTAGACATTCAATTGATAAGAATTCATTTTAAATCCATGAGATGAAGAGGTAACTGAAGTGAAAATAAGTATGGTGCTAATTCATAGCACCAAAATGTATGTACATTTAGACAGTTCCACACCCTTAAAATGTATACATTATAATTAATGTCTTTATTAAGCCACTGTGACTTTAGTTTTATTAAGGGAAATCTAATCAAGTTCTATAACTATTAAGCTGCCTATTGAGATTTTCTAACTAATATATATATTTTATAAATTCTCAATTTTGTAAAATTTTCACATATAAAATTAACAAAACAAATGTGTGTCATTGCACAAACAAAGACAGACAAAGTAAAACAAGAAGGAGCCAAAGGCCTCGAATGAAGGGTGCTGGAGAGGGATTCGTGGTGCTAAGATACCTTTAAATTAATGAGTTTCTGTAAACTGATCCCTGATGTACCAGGTTCGGAAGAAGTGAGTGTTGTATATATTGTGCCATGAAATCTTCCATGCGCCAGGTGTCCTTTACTTTGCACAACCACATGACAAAGTCGAAGGGTCTGGACACCCCCACAGGACCATAATACAAGCTTTGCTTTGGCTATTTAGGTATGATGGGAAATGTAGTTTTGCAACAGCTGGTGAGCCAAAGGTTCCCCATCCCAGCAGTGGCTTATCCAAAAAACTGCAGTGTGTGACAGCTGCCTAAGAGATTAATGCTAGCATACTCGAGTTGCACTCATCTCTGTTGTCTAGCAATTCCCGTATGAGAAGAATGAATAGCAGCAAGATATAATGGACTTAAGACTTTAGTGCATAGACCCATTTCAGGCACTCAGCGAAATGCAAGTTTCATCTATCCAGCCCTCTCAACAGGGTGTGGGGGTTAAACATAGTGACCAATGGCCTGTACTGTGCAACACCATAGAGGAAGTTGTTTGATGCCTCTCAGGATATGTTTGATTCAGTCGTTTAGACACTAATATAAATGTATTTCTTTCAACACGTCAGGGGGAGTTATCAGTGCTTTACAACAGATTTTTATTTCAACGACAGTAACACTTTAAGGGTACAAACACACATGGCGGATACGCTGCGTATTTACTGCTGCGATACGCAGCAAATACGCAGCAGATTAGATCTTAATAACTGAACACAGCATAAAATCTGCACCATCAAATCTGCTGCGCATCTGCTGCGTATATGCTGCGTTTTTCTTTTACACTTTAAACATCCACAGTACTTCTTTATTGCATTGCAGTGACAACATTGTTGTCGGATGAGTAAGATTGTGATGGCACATAGCTTTTAGGTCGCGAAACAGCAGTAACTAACCTCTCCCAACTGGTGCCCGTCCTACCCATACACAGGAACGTTTGGCACGGCTGAGAATTTGTATATTCTCTATGGGGAGGAGAGTGACCTCTCTGGTTGCGGCTTATATTTCCCAGATAAAAGGGATTGGGGAGTGATTTCCACCACGCCCCAACCCTCTCCACCGGCATCATTTGTTGATAGGCAAGCGGAAAAGCCTCATACTAATGGCCGAAGCCACTGCAAGCCTTCAGAAACGGCCGACAAAAACATAAGGGGGGAGATTTATCAAACATGGTATAAAGTGAAACTGGCTCAGTTGCCCATAGCAACCAATTAGATTCCACTTTTCATTTTCCAAAGAGTCTGTGTGGAATGAAAAGTGGAATCTGATTGGTTGCTAGGGGCAACTGAGCCAGTTTCACTTTACACTATGTTTGATAAATCTCCCCCAAGGTGTATGGGGACCTTTATGGCTACTCAGATCAAATTTCTTTCGAGGAACAATACTGTAGACCAGCTAATAGATGCATTGTCATGCAATACAGATCAAAGATACAGGCAAAATATGTTTTTCATATTCAGCTGTAAACATTTGGCAGCAACAAATATGAAAAACTGCCAATAGCTTCCAGTGATGCAAATGCTAGCAGCAGTTATACCTGTTTCTAAGCTAAATAGCTAATGTATGCATGATAAAGTATTTCTTATCTGTCAGACCTGCTCAGGGGCAGTTGTGCCTGTAAAAAGGTAATGTATATATTTTTATTAATTTTGGATGCAAACTAGCCGTAAATTTATAGCCTGAATGGGCGTCGAGGGGGCGGGGCCTATGTGATGATGCCATCATGGAGGGGCGGGGCCCACTTAGCACAATCTGCAGTTGATAAAAGGACACTTTTTACTTGAACAAGCACCATGACGTATGATATAAAATAAGGTATGAAAACTGCTAAATTTACCCATTACACCTGGGTAGAGAAGTCAGAATGCAATAAGGGGGTGACAGTGTCACTTTAATCATCTTAGGAGTAAAGTTCTTCATACACCTTATACTATTCTTGGCTGTAGGTCTGGCCATTCGTATAAGGGGATCTCCTGACCAACCATCTATAGATGATCAGAATGAAGTTGGCTCCGGCAGCACTAGACAGTCCTTGAATAGCTCGATGTAGGATGCACTTTGGGGACCACTAGTTCAGTAAGTGGATACACATATAGAAAAAAGGAAACCAACAGCATCCAATCTTTAAAGATTGGATGCTGTTGGATTCGTTCTTCCTAGTTTCACCTATAGATGATGTCAGGGGAAATAGGGGTTAAGCGTAATGGAACATCACTGCTTGACCCTTTGTTCTGGAACAGATAAGGTTCTGGCTGCGGCTGTGAAATGGAATAAGACCTGCAATTCCGCTGATGTTGTTTGAGTTTTGTTCTCATGAACAATGAACAGAGAAAACAAAACCAATTTGTTATCTTGGTGCTGGATCCATAGGAAACCAGATGGATAAAATCCACAACTTTTATTGTAAAAGCCAACACAGACAACATGTTTGGGGCGCACTATTCAAAACATCATAATAATCTACATCTACCAGAATGTGGAGGGCTTTGTGCTGACAAACAGCGCAATCCTGCACTACAATTACCCCACCACCACCACCTTTATGGGCAGATCTAATTTCTATGTCCAAGTACTCACTCAGATGTTTCACACTTACTCTCTCCCCTTTACTCAGGTTTTCCAGGACAATGGCTCATAATTTCAAACTACTATTAAAACCTTCCAAAAAGATCTTAAAATGATAGGGTAATCTCTGCTCATTCTGGCCCTAGGAGTCCAGTGAGCAGTATACAAAGAGTGTTCAATAAGTCATTTACCAGAATACAAAAAACGAAATTTGTACTGTGTGTGATCAGAATTTTCATTAGCAATTTAGCCACAACCAGAAGTGGAACAGACAAAGAGGAAAACTATAATAAAAGATTTGCGCCTTTTTCTGTCTTTTTGACCCACTCCTGGTATTGGCTAAAATACAAACCAAAAACCTACTCTTAAAGTTAAATAAAGAATAAAAAATAAGCTTATTTTTCAGGTAATATGCAACTCCTCTCTGGACTTAGTGAAAGAGGCTTGGTTGAGTAAAATAACCATATGAAGAAAAAAATAACTTGTACAACAATTTTTTTAATGAACAAAAACAGCGCCATAGGGTTATCCCAGTTTCTCCTTATTGCTATTGGGGTACATAAAATAAGGCCAGTAAAGGGAACCAATCACCTTGTGTGAGTTGGCCTCAGTCCCATTCAGCTGCCAGACACGGCACTCCGACTCTGAGCCCAGCAGTCTTGGGCAGGGCAGCAATTTAAAAATTTAGATTTTTAATTGTCCGTCATGGTGTCATGTAGTCACGCTGCCTCCATCCTCTTCCCAGCCACCTGAGTGGCAGCCCAAGCTGTGAGAGCTGTGTCCGGCAGCTATAAGGTACTGGGACCAACTCACACTCAGATAATTGGTTACCTTTAATATCAATTAATACAAGGGGAATGGTTTGCTTTGACAAGTTGAACTAGGTTGGTTGTTTTCTTTAATAAAATCATTTTGTAACTGAGGGAACATCCCTCACTGTGCACAGTAATGTACTCTGTATAATGTAAATTTAAAAATGTAAGGGGGGGGGGGGTTGTAATGTTTGAAGAGAAGCCAAAAATCTGTCTCCACAATAACCAACTACTTCATATTATTTATTAGAACTGTTGGTCCTTGCTCTCCTGTCTCTTTTCACACTGCGGCTACTCGAGTGCTCTGTTTTCAGTACGTCCCAGTAATATACAACTTGACTCTGCTCTGTGTAACTATAGACGGTGTGCTTCCACATCTAACCTTGTTTTGAATGTATAGTTACAGTACACTAGATTTTCAATAATGACATTTTATTTTCAAGCTTCAATCTTTTCCAGGCAACCAAGCATAACTTTAACATGTGACCACACTATACATTACATAAGCCCAATTTACCAACCCTATAGACATTGAAGCTGTGCACTGTACTGTATATTACAGAGAAGGGCCCATAAACACAATCTATTAACTATGTACTGGAGCTCCAAAACAAAATCTAAAGGTCCCTATAGACCAGTGATTTTCAACCTGTGCCGCGGCTCAAAAAAAGTTGAAAATCACTGCTATAGACCATAGGTTTCAGCTGCTGGTATAAGGTATTGGAAAGGTGCTGCTCAGCTTGATTGACGCCATTGTAACCAATGTCTAATAGAAATTTACATCAGAACATACATATTCCCAATAACACACATACCCAGTACTCACATATTCATATACCAAAGCCATCCTCTCATAGCACGCACTGTTCCCGTTGAAAGGTAGGAACATGGAATTTTTCTGTTCAGTTCCATTGACATGGCCAGACCCTGTGGAAAGCTATGCCACTTTACCAAACCTCAGGGCTCACCATGCAAGGCTCTTTTGTCCTAAAGCAGGGGTGGGGAACCTTTTCCATGTCGAGGGCCGGTCGGGCATTAATAAAATCATTCGAGGGCCGCATACCATGCGCGGCAATTAGTAGCGTGGGTTTGCAGCACCCAGGGCAAAGTATTGTTCCCCTAGTGCCCCTGCTATTGTAGTTAATCCCCAGTGATGCCCCTGCTATTGTAGTTAACCCCCAGTGATGCCCCTTGTAGTCTAGTCTAGCCAAGTCATGTCCCTGGTAGCCTGGTAGCCTAAATAACCCCCTATCAGTCATGTCCCTGGTAGCCTAAATAACCCCCATCAGTCATGTCCCTGGTAGCCTAAATAACCCCCATCAGTCATGTCCCTGGTGGACTAGTTAACCCCCATCAGTCATGTCCCTGGTGGACTAGTTAACCCCCATCAGTCATGTCCCTGGTGGACTAGTTAACCCCCATCAGTCATGTCCCTGGTAGCCTAAATAACCCCCATCAGTCATGTCCCTGGTGGACTAGTTAACCCCCATCAGTCATGTCCCTGGTGGACTAGTTAACCCCCATCAGTCATGTCCCTGGTAGCCTAAATAACCCCCATCAGTCATGTCCCTGGTGGACTAGTTAACCCCCATCAGTCATGTCCCTGGTGGACTAGTTATCCCCCATCAGTCATGTCCCTGGTGGACTAGTTAACCCCCATCAGTCATGTCCCTGGTGGACTAGTTAACCCCCATCAGTCATGTCCCTGGTGGACTAGTTAACCCCCATCAGTCATGTCCCTGGTGGACTAGTTAACCCCCATCAGTCATGTCCCTGGTGGACTAGTTAACCCCCATCAGTCATGTCCCTGGTGGACTAGTTAACCCCCATCAGGCATGTCCCTGGTGGACTAGTTAACCCCTATCAGTCATGTCCCTGGTGGACTAGTTAACCCCCATCAGTCATGTCCCTGGTGGACTAGTTAACCCCCATCTGTCATGTCCCTGGTAGCCTATTTAACCCCCAAATAAAAAAAATAAACATCCCACTCACCTTACCTCCGTTCCCACGCTGTCCAGGTCCTCTTCTCTCCCACGTCCTCTTATGTCCCAGGTCCTCTGTGCCGGTCTTCTCCTGCAGGCGGCGCGCGATGAAATGATGTCATCGCGCACGGCCCGCAGGAGACTGAAGACGCGCTGCTCTGCTGGGGAAGAAGCCGGCATAGACACCGGAGGATGCTGTGTGCGCCGGCTCCTTCCTCCTCCAGAGCCATCGATCAGCCAATGAGGAAACACTCGCTCATCACTTTAATCAGATGAAATCCTTTGTGCGGCCTAGTAACATCATCGATATTATATCAATGATGTTACTTCACATCACTGAGATAAAAGCCACTTTGCCATTAAAGGGGTTATCCGCCATAAGGTAACTTTTAATATATTGCTGCTGTTACATATAAAACAGAAAAAAATTGCCTATGATTATCTCTCCTGATGTCATCCTACCGTATTTTAGCCACCTCCACTTCTGAGATAAACTGGTCTCAGGAGTGACAGCAGACTCAACCAATCACTGACCAAGACAGGACAGCACCGTGGCCAGTGATTGGCTGAGAGGGCTGTCACTCAAGGCGAGTTTATCTTGGAAGTGGAGGTGGCTTTGATCAGCAGGGGACACTGGTGACCCCAGGAGGACACCAGGAGAGCGCAGAGAGAATCATAGGCTCTTTTTTGTTTTCTATGTAATAGCAGCAATATATTAAAACCAGATAACCCAGTTGAGCCATCCCCAGTATGGCAAGAGCCCAGGAGAAGCCAGCCCATACCCTCTTTATCTAGTGGTTGTAAATCAAACGGTAGGTGGATGCAAGCAGACCAGGTGGCTTAATCCTTATTTGCATTTTAACTAAAAGGTTTATATCTTGCTGATGAAGGGGACTATTGCCTGGAATCATTATGACCGACCCTATTAAGTTATGTGCTCATTTACACCCATGCTTCTGCTAACAGGTCAGCACAGTTAATAATGTTCAACCACCATTTCATCTATGCAGTATTACCAGTAGCTTGCAGTTTTCCTCAGAATTCTTACATGAATTAGGGTATGTTCACATCTCGTTTTTCTCCACGCGTCGGGCTACACGTCAGGAATCAGTGGAAAAAGGATGCGGACGTGCAGCCCGACGTGCGGCTGACGGCCACATTGACTTTAATGAGCAGGACGGAGTCATTATGTGACTGTGTTCTGCTCATTTGCGGGACGTACACTGCCTTTGTGCAGGACTCAAAAGCGTGGTCGACTGCGCTTTTGAGTCCTGCACAAAAGCAGTATACGTCCCGCAAATGAACAGAACACAGTCACATAATGACTCCGTCCTGCTCATTAAAGTCAATGTGGCCATCGGGTGCACGTCCGCATCCTTTTTTCTATGATTCCTGACGTGTAGCCCGACGTGTGGAGAAAAACGAGATGTGAACATACCCTTAGATACCACCTTTATCACTTTCTGATGACAAAGCGATTGAGCAAAGAAAGACAATTATTTCATGTACTTGTATAGAAGCAACATGAAAAACTTCTGTTTTATATTATATCATTAGTAGTGGAGATATATATGTAAGCAAGCACAGCCTTAAATATACATTATGGATGAAGTTTACATTAGTAATATGTTTGTCATGTACAAAATGATCACATTATAAACACTTGTAAACGTGCAACATAAACCAGAGCCGTGGAGCTTTAGTGTAAGCCTTTGAGTCATAGACGCAGACCATTCCAATTGATTTACAAAGTGTCCAGTAGTGTTATACCCAGACAGTATAACATAAAAAGTGGGAAATTAATAAAATGAGTAAAATGAATAAAGAATTTCACGCAAAACTTAATTTCTGACAGAAACTGAATGTTAGCAGACAAATTGGGTGGTTCATGAGAATTCCATGCAGTCTAAATACAACAGCATGCAAAAGTTTGAAGATGAAAAGCATAAAGTTAAAAATATTACATTACCTTTGTATCTTACGCAAAAAGTTCATATATTATGTTTTTAATGTGCTGTTACGACAATGTGGGTATGGTAGTGCGAGAAGCAGCTCACCTAAAAGGGTCGTACAGCAGGCACAACTCAAAAATATTGCCTTATATTATATCAAACGGGAAGCTGCTACCATCTTTCGAAAGGACCAACTTTGGTTTCGACTGTAGAACTGGCAGTAAACGAGAGGAAAGTCGTGGTTTCAGTAGCGCTTTCACCCAAGGTAGAGCCAAGTACTGGAGATGGAATAAGGTTCATGCAGTAACCTCATACCAGTGTCAGGATAACTTGAAGATGTTTTCTTTATTAAAATTACATGTATAGAAAACCTCTCCTGCTCTGGACACAAAGGAGGCAGCAGAAAGCAGAAAGGTTTGAGATTTTTACAAAGAAGTAATTTACACATCTGTATAACTTTGTGGTACCAGTTGATTTGAAGAAAAAAAAAAAGTTTTGCTGGAGTAACCGATCAACCCCTTAAGGGTGGAGCCCAAAATGGCCTTGAGGACCGGGACCATTTTCAATTTAGCGTTTTCCTTTTTTCCTCCTTGTCTTCAAAGACCCATAACTCTTTTATTTTTCCAGCTACAGGGCCATGTAAGGGCTTGTTTTTTTCAGGAACAGGTGGACTTTGTAAAGGCCTTTTGGTCTACCATACCATACTGCTTTTTGTTTACGCCGCTCACCGTGTGGGAACAATATTGTTTTATTTTATTATATCGGATGATTACGCATGCTACGGAATGTTATATGTTTATTAATTTTTATGTGTTTTATTTATAAAATAGGAAAGGGGGGTGATTTAAACTTATATTGGGGGAGGAGCTATGGTGTGTTTTTTAAAACTTTTAAGTTTTTTTTTTTTCTTACACTTATGTCCCCTTAGGGGACTTTAACATTTTTATATTGGGTTTCTTACACTGATCATTGCTATGCCATAGCATAGCACTGATCACTGTTATCTGCAATCATTGCATAGAGCCTGCCTGTGCAGACTGCCTCTACAGTGATCGCCGATCTGACTGCCGGGAGGAAGGTAAGAGACCTCCAGCAGTCAGATACAACGATCGGAACCCCTGCAGTCACACTGCAGGAATCCCGATCGGTCAGTGACAGGAGCACAGCTCCTGCCACTGATGTAAGTGCAGGGGTTAATGGCGGGTGGCCGCACGATCGCGGCGGACAGTCATTAAAGTGACTGTACCACCAGGCCCAGGCTGAAGCACTAGAGGCGGCCCGACCCACCCATAGTGGGTTCCATTGATTCTAATGGAGTCACGTCATGCAGGGGCTGGAGTTTCTTCCCACTGGGGGTGGCTCGGCCCACCTCCAGTGCTTCAACCTGGGCCTGGTGGCACAGTCAGCTTTAAAAGTGAGGACCTGGCTGCATATAGCAGCCGATCCCCACATGCTTTGAAGTGAGCTTAGCTCCTGAGCTCACTTCAAAGCACCAGTGGACTCCATGATGTACGGGTACGGCATGGGTCCTTAAAGGAGAAGTCTGGTGAAAATTTTTATTAAAGAATTGTATTGCCCCCCCCCCCAAAAAAAAAGTTATGCAAATCACCAATGTACACTTATTATTGGAAATGCTCATAAAGTGTTTTTTTTCCCTGCACTTACTACTGCATCAAGGCTTCACTTTCTGTATAAAATGGTGATGTCACGATCCAACTCCCAGAGCTGTGCGGGCTGTGGCTGCTGGAGAGGATGATGGCAGGGGGATGCTCAGTGTCCCTCCAGTGCCCTGTGTCCCTCAGTGTCCCCTGCCATCATCCTTTCCAGCAGCCACAGCCCACACAGCTCTGTGAGTCGGGTCGTGACATTACCATTTTATCCAAGAAGTGACATCACCATTTTATCTAGGAAGTGAAGCCTTGATGCAGTAGTAAATGCAGGGAAAAAAGCAATTTTGTAAGCATTTCCCGTATTAAGTGTATATTAGTGATTTGTATAACTTTTGGGGGGCAATACAATACTTTAATAAAAATTTTCGCAGAACTTCTCCTTTAAGTGACAGGATTCCATGACGTACCCATACGGCATGTGTCCTTCAGAGGTTAATTTCACTATTTAGTTGTCTGCACAAATCTAATTATATGTAAGCTTTAAAAGATTTTCAGCCTCAGTTTCAGACACGTATACATATTATCTTATTTAAAAGGAAGTGTAAATATTTCAATAACTACATTATAAGGGTGCGTAACAACAGATTACCAGAAAGAATCAGCACATGTTATAGTAATGCATTATGGCAGCCCAACATCTTTAATGGCATACTACAAGTATTTTCCTCATATAATTGATTGAACCATTTGAGTGTTCCCTTGTTCTACCAGCTGTTATTATTTTTGTCATTCAGGTATAATTTACAACCCAATAAAGATTTGTATTTTAGTGCCCTAGTTACAAAGATAACCGAGAAGGCAATTTTTTCCTGCTTGGATCGAAGAAAACTGCACATATATTGTCCTTTTACATCTCCCATTTAGTGGATTTTAGATGTATTATTGATAGAGGATGTTTATTTTTAGTAAGTATTAAGATGTTACAAGGCATTTCTTGGATGTATTGCTTTACCTAAACAATGAATGGGCTCTTAGGAGCAAAACAAAAATATCTACGTTTATGGAAGCTTACAGTAAACTGAAACTTTATGCTGTATTGGTGGGGGTCATCTCCTATCCCATAAAATGTCATGCAATCCTATAACATGGGCTTTTGAAGTTCTCCTGGCTTTTATTTTTGAGACCGTATCTCCTGTGCTCTCCAGCCAAGGGTTATGGACAATGACATCAGAGTTTCTGGATCCATAGATGGATCAGGCGAGCAGTCACAAAGTTGTTGTTGGGAATAAATAAGATGTTGTAGAGAATGAAACTAATGACTTTGTAGGTTTTGAATGGAGTTACATGTTTATATTGTTATGTAGCCTAAAATAACTGGATCACAATACTAAAGACTGACAATAGTGGTACCAACTAGAAATGAGCCTATAGTGAAATATTCAATAACTCGAAATTCGATTCGAATAGCTCCCGATATTCACATATTTGAACGCAAATCGAATCCTATTATAGTCTATGGGAGAAAAAAAACTTGGGACGTGGAAATCAATATTCGACCACTAGGAGGTCACCAAGTGCACAATAAAACCTCAGGAAATGATGCCAACACCTCTGGATGCATATAGGACAGCAAGGGAAGCATGCCTGGGTGCATCTAACACTAGTGAATAGTGAACATCCCGCAATCACAGTATACAGCTGTATACCGGATATATAATTGTTTTTTACAATAATAAAATGGAAGAGCCGTTCAACTTCTTTACAGGATGCAGACTGCGCAAATCAGTAGTAGCAAGATAACAGGTATTATCCCACAATCACAGTATACAGCCGTATACACTAGATGTCTGAAAACACTGGATGTCTCACAACACCTTCTAAATCTGTCATTTTTATAGTTTTAGCCCTAACAAGGGCTTTTGGGGGTCCCTTCCTACCTAATTTCAACCAAAAAGCATTCTCTTCCTTGTATACAGCCTCCCCCTCTCTAGCTCCAACCAGCAAGTGACACAAATCTGAAAACACCTATTCTTATATTCAGAAAGTGACATAGTTTAGCCAGCCAATCACAGTTAGAAGTTTTTTCAAAGTCCTGCCTATTCCTAGCGCCTGTCCCTCCCCCCTGCATGTTTATTGGCTGGAAAAAAACGCCAGGGGGGTGGGAGTTTGAATCGAATTTTTACTGCGTTATTGATATATTAAATATTCGAACGCAATCGAATAGCGTACTATTTGCTCATTACTAGTACCAACCACATCTAATCGATAAAATGACAAAGGTGATATAGGTGATAATAGGAAGTCTGCTTCTCATTAGCCCAATCACTTAACATTTCATATGGAAAACAATTCCAATTACAGTTTGCACATAACATTGCAGTTTGCACTCTTAGGGCCCGTTCACACTAAGGAATCGGCAGAAAAATTCTGCTCGGAACCCCGGATCCTGCCTGCTATCTCTTTCAATGGGAGGCCTCGTCTGCCGCCGTTCTTTGTAAATTCTTTGAGCGGAGAGTGGAGGCGTACAAGTCCTCCCATTGAAAGAGAGGGATTTGGCACAGAGTCTGCGGGCAGGGTTTCCGAGCAGAATTTCAGTGCAGATTCCATAGTGTGTACAGGCCCTAAGATCCTACCAATATAACTATATATATATATATATATATATATATATATATATATATATCCCAGTTAAATATTTAGATTGCCATACCTCTGCTGTAGCTTCTGATGTATCTCACACTGCTGTCTGGTAATGAAGACCCTTTTTATATAATTGTTTGCCCTCTCCATGATGCATTGCTTTCATTTTATTACAGTTCTGTTTAGAGAAGACAGTCAACAGCTTTTCCAGTTCCATAATGGGAATTAGCTGTTTACATTGCACTTTACCGTACAAATGAGTTTTTAAGCCAATTAAAAGAATGAACTGCTTAGGATTAAAGTCTCATAGCTTATGGTACTGTGTTCGGGGTTCTGGAAAAGGATATTACAGTGCAGTTTAAAGTGTAGATGGCATTTCATAGAGCTTTGCAGAAATAAACAGCACAAACATCTATAAGAAACTCCATTATAGAGCTTTTTACGTCTTATATGTTCATCACTAAGGGAAAGCCATATACAGCAGAGTAAGCACAGGACTACGTTGGCCATACAAACCCATGAGGGGGTGAGTGATCAGGAAGTGGAAACAAGCAGACACTCAGTTTGCAGGTTATTTGTTGGAAGAAAACACTAGATTCACCAGTCTACTCAGTGCTCGTCTTGGAGCCTCTGAAGAGTTTGCAAAGTGATAACCAGGAGAGAGAATGTCATTAATACATTGGACAGAAATATTGCTGCTCATGCACATACACAGGACAAGCTTATCCTGAGATGTCACCTGAAGCGACAGTTACACTTTAAGGCTATGTGCACACACAGTTAGAGACCGGCCGTTCCGTGACCCGGCCAGGTCACGGAACGGCTGGTCTCTGAAAAGATCATCCCAGACGGTACTGCAGAGTTCTGATGCGGGTGCATCCGCCCGAGCATATGCTATGTGTATACTCTCTGGCCGGGATTCCTAGGCAGCAATGGCACTTATATTTCCGTATATTTACGAAAATATATGGTGTGTGAACATAGCCTAAGGGTATATGCACACAGAGTAACGGAGTATCACAAATCACTTAAAAAAATAAATAAAAAAAAAAGCATATTCAAGTATCTGACACTAATCGGTAAAAACAAATTTAGGTGATAGATTCACTTTAAGAAACAAAAATTCTTCTGGAGGGTCAGCTGTTACCCTTGTGCATTATAACAATAATTTGTCCAGTTATAGTACTTTAGCACTTTACTCTTCAGAGTTTTTAACCTGTAACTTACTAACAGTGAGTATTGCCTTTGTTGTTGTAGCCACAGTATATTTAGGTATGCACCGCTGGTGTAGTGAACAGGTTAAAGATCTTTTTTCCACATGGAGAAACACAATCACTGGCGCTATATTCCCATTGGTATGGGAAATTCAGACTGCATCTGTACATTTAATTCCAGTTCTTGATTATGTGGGCGTAGAGAAGCGGAAATGCATGTTAAAATTGATTAAAGAACAAGAGTATATGATGAGGGGAAAAAAAGGACATTGGTCTGCAGCTTAAATACAAGGATATATAATGCACATTAATTTTCGATTCCTGGCATTAAATCCAAGATATTATTGAAGGTCACTATTAAAAAACATTTTACATATTCTATATTACATATTACGTAGTTACTTAGTACGGTTAAAAATGACGCGTCTATCAAGTTCATCCAAGGAGGGGATGGATGATGGATACATTCTATACTTATTCAAGTTTGTAAGAACGGATGGATGGAGGAAAAGGATGGATGGAGGGAAGGGGGATATACAAGGAGGAGATGGATACAGGGAAGGGGGATATACCAGGAGGAGATGGATACAGGGAAGCGGGATATACAAGGAGGAGATGGATGCAGGGAAGGGGGATATACAAGGAGGAGATGGATACAGGATAGGGGATGCATGCATTAATTATGCATTAATGGTATTTTGGTCTAAGAACTTGTCTAAGCCTATTATGAAGCCCTCTACTGTTCTTGCTGTGAGCAGATCCTGGGGTAGACTGTTCCACAGAGTCACAGTTCTCATGGTAAAGAAGACTTGTCGCCCTGGAGATTGAACCTTTTTTTTCTCTAGGCGGAGGCAGTGCCCTCTTGTCCTATGAGGGAGTTTTACCTGGAACATCTTTTCCCCAGATTTCTTTTAAGGGCCATTTGTATATTTATTTATTTAAATAAATTAATATCTACCACTAAACGTCTCCTCTCGAGACTAAACAAATTTAATTCTATTAGTTTTTTTTTGTCATAACTAAGATGCTCCATTCCCCTTATTAGTGTAGTTGCCGCCTTTGTAACTTTTTCAGCTCTAGGACATCCTTTCTATAAATCGGGCTCTAAAACTGAACAGCATATTCCAGATGAGGCCGCACCAAATATCTCTTTCTATAGGACATATGATGGGGGTTATTAGTACCCAGGTGCATAACTTTACATTTTTTTATATAAAAATAAATTGCTCTAATAATAAATGTTTAAAAGTCGCATATATGCAATAAAAAAAACGCAAAAAAAATTAGCCCTCAAATAGCCCCATAGACCACAAAACTTTTTATGTTTTAATTTTTTTAAGTAGTAAAATAAAATAAAAATTACACAAATTGTGTACGGTTGTAACCATACTAACTTGAGGAATATAGAGTGGCAGAAGTAATGGTGCGTTTACATGGAACAGTTATCGTTTGAATTTTCGCAATAACGATCATTTGATCGATAATCGGCTCGTGTAAACAGTGAATGATCAAGCGACGAGCGAGAAATCGTTCATTGTGATCTTTGAACATGTTCTCAAATCGTCAGTCGTTCGCAAAAAATTCACAGATTGCTTTGTGTAAACTGTCTTTCACAGATTCACCCTTTGTGTGAGATAGGCTTAAGTGTTCTTAAGAAAATGTTCAGAAAACAGAAAAAAAATTACAACAATCAGAGATTAAATAGTTTTGGAAAAACCATGTCTTGGCATTTGGTTTTAATTAGCTATAAAAAAATGCATGCGTGTATGTGTGTGTCTATATATATATATATATAATATGTGTGTTTCATGTATGCATTCGGAAGTAGTGGAAACCAGGCCCCCATTTCTCACCCAACAGCCCGGCAACTTTGCTCGGCTATTGCCAGAGAGTGGTTTCTAATGTTTTTGGACTGTATTCCAAAGGCATATGACATATAAAAATACTTTTATTATATAGTATGAAGAGTCAAAAAGGCTTTCCTGAGCCCCAAAGTTCTACACTTCTAGGTGTTAGTCAAGTAGGGAGAGGGAAGAGAGAAGACATTCCTGCTTGTAGCTGTTCAGGAGCTTGGGAAAGACTCCTTGTACCAGAGAATAAAATATTTTTTTACATTCAGGAAGCACAGCTAGGTATATGAAAGGTACCATGTGTCTCATTGTTCTAACAGCTATGCGTAATAGTGTCAGCAATTTGGAACACAGATAATAGCTGACAGATTGCCTTTAAACTAAACTCCTAAAATTATGTAGAAAAGTTTATTTTTCCTACATCAAGTTATTGTACATTGCTGGGTGTAAATTGAACAATGCAAATCACCAGATTAAGCTCTATGCAGGCACTGAGCCATCAAAGAATTCTGAGAGATTTCATCTCTGAAGCTGCTGGAACTGTAAATGCAGCTCAGGGCTCAAAAACAAGCTGTTACCTGAGATCAGGACAAAATATATAGTATAATGCTTTTACAGAGTTAGATTAGTTTTATGTTACACTAGTTCTAAACTGAAAAATAAATATATGCTTCCAACATATGAAATGTCATAAATACCAGTCGCATCACACTGGATCTATAAACTTGACCACTGCCGAGTTCTGGGGGGAGGGGTGGTGCAGACATCCCTGCTGAGGTCTGGGGGAGGGGGGCCACGGACATCACTGCTAGAGTCTGAGGGGGAGTTTAGGTGCTTTCATAAATTTCCATGAGGTTCCGTGCTGGAATTCTAGAAATAGGACAGGATCTAACGAACCAACCCAAGCACTTGAATTGTAGAAACTTATGAATCTAGTGGTACTGAGTGGGTTAAATTAAGGTGCTCCGTTTCTGACCTGCCAAAACCATGCCAATGTATAGTTAAATATTTTTGCACTTCCACGTGACTACTTCTCTTAGCGGTTAGGCCCTGATCATTTTAAGACATTGTTCAAAAGTTGTGAGGATGATAGGAAATTAGTAGTAAAGTATGAGTTTAATTTAATAAATGGAAATAACTGTATTCTCATAAGAGCAGTAGCCAAATTTGGGCTGCTAGATTTGTTTGCCAGATTTTGGTTTCACTAGATGAGATGTATACATCAGGGCACTCTTAACTATGTCTTTTTCTTAACAGCTTGCAAAGCTTGAAAAACAGCAACAAAGAAAAGAGAAGACAAGAGCCAAAGGGCCCTCAGAGTCCAGCCGAGAGAAGAGCGTCCCTCGGAGTAAGGATGATCCCAGTGCAAGCAGTGGAGCAGAGGGCGACGTGTCCTCTGAAAGAGAACCATAGGATTCATGGAGGGGGAGTGCATCAGGTAAAACACGAAGATTTCTAACACCTGGATGTATACTGTAATGTATTTTATAACAGAGCCAATGTTTTGGTGCATTTTTGGATCATTTGTGTATGAAACTTGTGTAGAGATTGTTGGTATGTCATAGAGACATTTCCATACCGATCGGGAGAATGAGCTGGGAGAAGATGTGCTGCAAGACATTCTCTCCCCGCTCTGTGTAAGAAAAAAAGAGTCGGACTCCATAGAGCTCTATTATAAGCTTGACTCTTTTTTTCTAACACAGAGCGGGGAGAGGACGCACTACAACGCATCTTCTCCTGGCTCGTTCTCCCGATCGCCGCAGGTCTGAATACTCAGACCCGGACCAATCAAAACTTTTGACCTGTCTCTATGACACTTTAAGTGACAATAACACTTTATAAACAATTTTTAGTTTCAATACAGAATAAATCTTCCCAAAAGGCCATAATATAATGTTTGGCAGAAGTTTTCCTTCATGATAAAGTGATGACTTTGAACTTGCTATATAATGTATAAAGTGAACCTGCTAATGTAATTTCTCTATGCAACATAGACCATAATATACTGTATAAATAAAACTAGTTGGTGCTTTGTAAATGAATATTATTCATAGAACCAGGGGGGTTACTAGATAAATGAGTACTTATGGATTTTATTTATATTCAGCAGATACCATTCATGGTGCATACCGTGTTTCATCTGTGCGCTTTGATCATCTGCTTAGCGTACTACCATTTATACTCGCCTTCCTATCTCTGCTCCCCTGGAGTAAAGATGCACTTGCGTGCAAAATATAAAGACATACAACACATGCATTTTAAGTTTTCCAAACAGGAAATATTCTGGAGGTTTATTGGATTCTTATTATCCCATAGCTGCACCAAGAGAGTTCAGAGGGGGGCCGCGCGTTCTGAACTGCCGCGACTGGGGCTATTAATGGGCACGGTCCGATCGCCGTGCCCGCTAATTAAATATTTAGATTCAGCTGTCAAAGTTGAGAGCTGCATCTAAATACATACTGTCCCCCTTCCCTGGTGGTCTAGTGGTGGGATCGCCTCCCACACAACGCAATCGCGGAGGGACGATCCCCGCATCCTCCCCTGGCAGGGGTCTGCAGCAATAAAGCACAGAGCTCATTGATCTATGTAGTATATCTATACTGCATAGATCTCAATAATAATAATAATAATATTTATTTGTATAGCGCCAACAGATTCCACAGAGCTCAATGAGAGATCAGTGTAGTAATACTAGAAGTCCCCCATCCCCTAATCTCATCCCCTAATAAAAGTTTGAATCACCCCCCTTTTCCCATTTTATAAATAAAAAAAAAAGAAATAAACATGTTTGGTATCGCCACGTGCGTAATCACCTGAACTATTAAATTATCACATTCCCGATCTCAAAGGTAAACGCCGTAAGCGCAAAATAAAAATTTTTCGCATCAAATCTGGAAAAAATGTAATAAAAAGCGATCAAAAAGTCGCATATATGCAAACAAGATACCGATAGAAAGTACAGATCATGGTGCAAAACGTGACACCTCACACAGCCCCATAGACTAAGGATAAAAGCGCTATAAGCATGGTAATAGAGCGATTTTAAGAAACATACATTTTAAAAAAAAAAGGTTTTAATTTTTCAAAAGCCATAAAATAAAAGTTAAACAAGTTACATATCGTTGTAATCGAATTAACTTGAGGAACATGTATAACAAGTCAGTTTTACCCTACGGCAAACGGCGTATAAAAAAATTACAAAAATTGCGTCTTTTTTTTTTCAATTTCACCACACATATAATTTTTTTTCTGGCTTCACGGCATATTTTAGGCAAAAATTACATCTGCCATTGCTAAGTACAATTAGAGGCGCTAAAAATAAGGGCTCATCTGGGTCTCTAGGTGGAAAAATGCACACGCTATGGCCTTATACACTCACCGGCCACTTTATTAGGTACACCATGCTAGTAACGGGTTGGACCCCCTTTTGCCTTCAGAACTGCCTCAATTCTTCGTGGCATAGATACAACAAGGTGCTGGAAGCTTCCTCAGAGATTTTGGTCCATATTGACATGATGGCATCACACAGTTGCCGCAGATTTGTCGGCTGCACATCCATGATGCGAATCTCCCGTTCCACCACATCCCAAAGATGCTCTATTGGATTGAGATCTGGTGACTGTGGAGGCCATTTGAGTACAGTGAACTCATTGTCATGTTAAAGAAACCAGTCTGAGATGATTCTAGCTTTATGACATGGCGCATTATCCTGCTGAAAGTAGCCATCACATGTTGGGTACATTGTGGTCATAAAAAGATGGACATGGTCAGCAACAATACTCAGGTAGGCTGTGGCGTTGTAACGATGCTAAATTGGTACCAAGGGGCCCTAAGAGTGCCAAGAAAATATTCCCCACACCATGACACCACCACCACCAGCCTGAACCGTTGATACAAGGCAGGATGAATCCATGCTTTCATGTTGTTGACGCCAAATTCTGACCCTAACATCCGAATGTCGCAGCAGAAATCGAGACTCATCAGACCAGGCAACGTTTTTCCAATCTTCTACTGTCCAATTTTGATGAGCTTGTGCAAATTGTAGCCTCAGTTTCCTGTTCTTAGCTGAAAGGAGTGGCACCCGGTGTGGTCTTCTGCTGCTGTAGCCCATCTGCCTCAAAGTTCGACGTACTGTGCGTTCAGAGATGCTCTTCTGCCTACCTTGATTGTAACGGTTGGCTATTTGAGTCACTGTTGCCTTTCTATCAGCTCGAACCAGTCTGCCCATTGTCCTCTGACCTCTGGCATCAACAAGGCATTTCCGCCCACAGAACTGCTGCTCACTGGATGTTTTTTCTTTTTCGGACCATTTTCTGTAAACCCTAGAGATGGTTGTGCGTGAAAATCCCAGTAGATCAGTAGTTTCTGAAATACTCAGACCAGCCCTTCTGGCACCAACAACCATGCCACGTTCAAAGGCACTCAAATCACCTTTCTTCCCCATACTGATGCTCGGTTTGAACTGCAGGAGATTGTCTTGACCATGTCTACATGCCTAAATGCACTGAGTTGCCGCCATGTGATTGGCTGATTAGAAATTAAGTGGTAACGTGCAGTTGGACAGGTGTACCTAATAAAGTGGCCGGTCAGTGTATACTCAAGGAGGAAAAAACAAAAGCACAAAAATGAAAACCGTCTGTGTCCCCTTAGGGTTATATTAACTAATTATGAGAGATGATCATCTAGACACATATAAAGATGCTTTAACTTCCTTAATGTCCTATGATCAATATAATTTTGTGTTTCCTCTCTTCCAGGCACCAACTACCTGGAGACATTTTCCTTAGGGACCAAAGCTTTGGTGTTCTTATGGAATACAGCACAGTATATGCAATATTTGTTGTTTGTGCTTGCTGTCTTTGTAGAGACTGTACATATAGAAATAAATTATGTCCATTTTGGTCCTTTTGGTGTGTTAGATGCTTAGTCAGTTGTGCTTAACTGTATTGTGTCCTTTATGATCAGTGGAACTTTTTTGATCCACCTTAAGACACATCTAGGTGTTTCTGTCTGCTTAGGACAACCCCCATTCATGAGGCACATCCGAGAAAGGCATGCTGCTGTGTTGGTAGGTATGGCTTCTGGAACTCTACCAACAAAACCTGATTTCTGTCGGGCCCAATATGTGAACAGTTTATTGCTGGAACGCTCCAGTTATGATTGTCTCCAACGTGTCCATATAATACACAGCTGGCTATTAGTGGTATTTTCTTTCTAAGCTTGAGACCCAACTCTATGATGTCTGTGAACCCCAGTAAGGCTTTGGGACTGGTGATGTCCTGCCTAGGTAATCCCTTTACACAATCTACATGCTGAAGCAAGTTTATCCTATACGTAAATGGTCCTAGCACTTCTAAAAACTTTACATAAATCAATAGTGCAAAAAAAATAGCAAACTTATCTTAATAGATGTACTTATCAGCACCATCCCTAAGCTTAACAATTATGTTAAAAAATCCATCTTGAGAGGAACCTGAGGGATCAGTTACTTTAAGATACTGTATAGGGGAGAAGGATTTGTCTTTCTGTTTGTGTAGTGTATGATACATCATAGCAGCTAGTCTCTGCCCACTAGCTCAGGGACAACTGAAAAGTGAGAGGTAGTCTGCAGAGGGGAAGACTGGTAAAAGAAAAAAATACAATACACGAGTTATACTGTATAAGGTATGTTCACACTAAGGGCCCTATTCCACCGGACAATTATTGTTCAGATTATCGTTTAATTGTTTGAATCTAAACGATAATCGTTCGTTTGAATAGCAGTTAACGATTAACGACCGAACGAGAAATCGTTGATCGCTTTATAAGACCTGGACCTATTTTTATCGTTGCTCGTTCGCATTGAATAAAACGTTGTTCGCAGTAGATACGAACACAATAGTGAAGAAAAAACAATCGCAAATCATAAGTAATAATTATCGTTCCATGGAAATGAGTGAACGTTTTCAGGTCTTTCGCAATAGTGGTAGTTTGAGATCGTTAATCGTTAACGATTATGCGAACGATAATCGTCCGGTGGAATAGGGCCCTAAGCAAATGGGGCGGAATTACGCCTGCTTCATTGTCAGACCACATCTCTATGGGGGGGCTTGCGAAGCCTTAAGGGGTTGAATTCCCCGGAGGAAAGTTCCGCCATGGAATTCCCCCCCATTTGCTCAGTGTGAACATATCCTAATGGCAAGAAGTAGCACTACTTCTCATGTACACACTCATCACAGCTTATGCCGAATAGTTTGTTGAAGCAAATGTACCAGAAGAATTACTAAGTAAAGATTTTCATACAACCTGACTGGCGCTGCCAAGCAGATTCTAACATTGCTGTCCTTATTCATACCGATTCCCGAGATCTCTGTTTTATTAAATATGCAAAGGTGAGGTGGGCCCAGCGCCCCCCAGGGCACCAAACTAGCACATCTGCATATTTTCAAACCGGATGAGATCTCAGGAACATGGCGATGTTATGAGGAATAGATGGCGCCGTTAGAATCTGCTCAGCAGCCCCGATGAATTTGTATAGAAATCTTTATTTAGTAATTCTTTTGGTTCTTTTGCTTTAAAGCGTTAGTGACCATTTCAATATTAGAAAATCCCTTTAAATAAATGTCTGAAATTCATTTAATTTATTTTTTTATTTATTTATTTTTTTCCTCTCTAATACTGTGTACCCAACTAAAGATAATTGTCCCAAACTCGGGTTACTTTCTTGGTTTGGTAATAATTATCATGCTTCTTACGGCCATGTTATCAATATTGAGCAATGGGAAGTTTCTGAAAAATTGTAACCCCATGGACAGAAAGTTTAATATCTTACCTAGGGCAAGAGATTCTTGCTTTCTTTCCACTGATTTTCAAACCTTTTAATGCCAGCATATTATATGGAGTCCTCTCCCTTCCTCTTATGAATGTACAGTAGTTGAATATCTCCTATGAGAGTATTTATTGATACAGAAGACGTGACTTGTTATTAGTAAAATGATGAGTGCTGTAAGTAATGCAATAAATCTGCTTTCAGAGTTTAACCCCAAATTAAATTACATTATTTTCCAGGGAGATGTAAATTACAAGAGGTCAAGGACAAGAACCGTATTGTGTAATAAATTTCATAGGGAAGTTCTACTTCTCTTGCACTGTGTGTGTCTATTTTTAAAGCTACAGCTTGTATGCGGCGGACTGTGTAATAAAATGTGTTATATTTTGAATGATGGCTTTGCGTTGCTTTATATGTAGATAATTATGGCTTAATATTGTGAAAAGAGTCAGTTCTACTAGGTCAACTGGGTTTTCCAAAGACCACTCTTCTTTTGTGTTAACATGGCCTTAGACTGAAAAGGTAGGTTTCTTGGGGAAAACTGTATAATGAAAGGAGCCTTTAATACCTTTTTGATCAGTACTAGCCTGTATACAAGATGAGATACAGCTGGGCATGGAGGCACACACACTCCATATGGAATTCTGCTGTACATTTGCCTACAGATGTTGCAGCTGGCCTTATAGATCCTGTACACTCATTGATTACCAAAGCAGGTACCCCAGTCAGTCTTATCAATGAAAAATTGTTGATAATTCAAGTTACTGGGCAGGCCAAGGAAGTGTTAAGGCCCTATTACACAGAACAATTATTGGTCGTATTCGGCCGATATCTGCTGTTACGTCCGATAATCGTCCTGTGTACATGAACGATGTTGGCTGATCGTTGCTGTTGCTTGTCTTTCAACATGTTGAAAGTCAAACAACTAATATAGCAGCGATCGTTGCTGCCTTCGTTCTGCGGAACAGGAGTGGCGGCAGCAGACCGCCGCTATCCTCTATGGGCCCCCCTTCACTTACCCGCCATTACACGCGGCAGCGAGCAGGGAGCTAGAAGCAAACGAGTGTGGACAGCTCTTCTGCTCCTCTATGTCGCCCCGTGTAATAGGGGCTTTACATTCGGTCAGAGACATTTCTGGGAAACCCTTGCTCTGTGAGCGAGCATTATCCTGCTGAAGATCACCAGTTGGAATCTTTATCATGATGTCCTGCACAAATCGCTGAGCTGTTAGTGTCCCTTGTATTCATCGCTAAAGACAGTATAATTCCAAGCCCCAAGCAATCCAGGTTTCTCGTTCATGACACCCTACCAAACAAAAGTAACAGTCATACATGATGACTTCACACTTGGTGCCAGCCAGGTTTCCAGGTTTCTCGTTCATGACACCCTACCAAACAAAAGTAACAGTCATACATGATGACTTCACACTTGGTGCCAGCCATCTTGGACGCTAAACAGAACCTGGATTCATTACTAAAGTGTAATATAGTTCCAGTCCATAGCAATCAAGGTTTCTCGTTCACGAAACCACTACAAACTAAAATGACAGTAGCTTGCTGTCAATGGCAGGACATGTAATAAGCGCCATAACACAAAATGTTCTTCCGCTAAGTGCCTGTAAATGATCTGGGCAACAACAGACGTCTGTAATAAAGGGGGCAATTGTGTCTGAATAGTGGACAAGCAAACTGGTTGCTGCTTGTGCTTGTCTGTAGATTAAACAATCCTCTATATTGTTGTTTTGTCTGGGCCATGCAGATCTTGTACACTATGTGCATCCCCTTGCCTAACCACTGTGGTGGTCATTTTGTCAAAACATCTATTTTGCTTCTCGCTGTCCATTGATGTGACCCCTCTTAGGGTTCTATTACACGGAACGATAATCAGCCGAATCGGCCCTATCCGATTATCGTTCTGTGTAATAAACACAACGATCAGCCGATGATCGTTGATATAGGTTCTGACCTATAATTGTCGGCCACCGACCGCGCATCGCTACGCGTAACAGTGGTGTGCGGCCAGCGGCTAACGATTTGCAAAAGAAATACATTACCTATCCATGGTCCAGGGCTCCTCCTGCTCCTCTTCTCCCCGGGTCCTGCACGCTGCAGCTTCACAGCGGCCTGTCTTAGCTGACGTTCGCTCAGTCAATCACAGGCCGGGACCGCCGCGGCCAGTGATTGGCTGAGTGGCCTGTCAGCTAAGACAGACCACTCTGAAGCTGCAGCACGCAGGACCCGGGGAGAAGAGGAGCAGGAGGAGCCCTGGACCCAGTATAGGTAATGTATACCAGTTTAACAAGGGCTGCAACGATGTCCCTGCAGCCCTTCTTAAACGATTATCGGGCCGTGTAATAGGCCCTGTAAACGAGTGCCGATCTAGCCAATCTGCACTCGTTTACATTTATTATCGGGCCCCTCTAATTATCGGCCCGTCTAATAGTACCCTTAAAGTCTGTTAACTGGGCAAAATGTATTCAAGTGCTTTGTACAGTTACGTCTAGCAGTCAACAATATTTCACCCAGTGGCACTGTATACCACCCAAAAAGTGTCCTCTGCCAGTATTTTAGGAAGCACCTATACACCCTCTTGTGCTATCACCCAGTGTCAGACCACACTTGTAATCATTTACATCTGCCTGAGATATAACTGCAGATTTTTTAATAATGTTTTAACGTATCAAATGTATGGAGAATATAGGTTAAATGTAAAATAAAAGTATATATGTTAATGAGAAAAATATCAAATTTAAAAATGATGAAATATAGACCATTATTAGCAACAAAACCAGCAGAATTTAGTATGAAGGTAAATATGTTTTGCAGATGAAACAAGGCAATGTTTTTTCTTTTTAATAGCTTTGGAAAAACACATTTACTGTGCAGATTTCTTGACAGCTACCCTCCAGATTGGCGCTCGGCATCCCATCCCATTGACAGCTGTAGGCATTAGTGGAGGTCTCCTCGTGTCAGCACCATGACAGATAGAGGAGGCTGCAAAGCAGCGGAAATGGGTGACCTCTATTGCTAATACATAAAAGTATCACTAAGGAATGGTGAGACATCATTTCTCCACTTTAAAAGTATGTAAAAAAAAAATGAATGTCATGTTGCAGCGTGACTAAGAGAAAGTAATAGTATCTACTGCATTTTGCATATATTTTGCAATTTCTATCAGCTTTTTAATTTATTTATTTATTTAAAACTCAAAAATCTTTATATGTGAGCTGGTCAGACTATAACCACAGGGTTGCTCTTTTTTAAAGGGAATGTGTCATCTAAATTTTCTTTTACTACAGGTAGATACTGAAACATGCCCTGTTTTTCCAATATGTTTCTATTTTATCATAGGCTGGGTTCACACTATGTATATTTGAGGCTGTATTTGGTCCTCATGTCAGGTCCTCATAGCAACCAAAACCAGGAGTGGATTGAAAACACAGAAAGGCTCTGACCACACAATGTTGAAATTGAGTGGATGGCCGCCATATAACAGTAAATAACTGCCATTATTTCAATATAACAGCCGTTGTTTTAAAATAACAGCACATATTTGCCATTAAATGACGGCCATCCACTCAATTACAACATTATGTGAACAGATCCTTTCTGTGTTTTTAATCCACTCCTTGTTTTGGTTGCTATACAGCCTCAAACATACAGCCTCAAATATACGTAGTGTGAACATAGCCTAGGCTAGGTTCACACTCTGTATCTGTGCGGCTGTATTGCGGGCGGTAAATCATCGGGCGGATTTTTCCGGTTCATGCGTACGCTGGAAAGTATACGATATACGGCTGCACAGTGCACACTATGTATGAATCTACGGCCCGATCGTAAACGGACCCGTAAAAAATGAACAAGACCATTGTTTGCGGCTGGAAATGCGGCCGTGGATTGACAGGCGGTCCATACGGAGTACTTCAAAAATAGCCGGCAATGATGCCGAATGCCGATGCCTCTAATAGTTAATATATAAAATTATTAAAACACATTTTCTTTGTAATAAAGTCCCTTTCGTTGTTCAATAATTTAATTCTAACGAATCCATCATTGTGCAATTAAATATACTGTCAAAAAAAATAAATATATATATAAATAAATGTATATTTATATATATATTTATTTTTTGACAGTATATTTAATTGCACAATGATGGATTCGTTTAAATTAAATTATTGAACAACGAAACTGATTTTATTTCAACGAAAATGTGTTTTATTAATTAAATATTAATTAGTACAGGAAGCTCCATAAGCCGTTAATTCATATTGCCGGCAATAGAGCATTCTGTACTAATCATCACTTTACTTTAATTAAAACATCAAATGTTTCTTCTAATTATGTTATCACAATAGCATTATTAGAAGAAACATTTAGAATCATATGTGCGCTCAGCTGATTGGCTGATCGGCTGAGCGTACATATAATTAGCGGGTCCGCAGCACAGTGACTTCATTGTGCTGCGGACCAGCGAAGAGACAACATCGGGGTGAGTATAGAGCTCTCCCCACCCCCCTCCCCAGCACTGCACCCCTCCCAGCAAGGAAGGGGGGTCACTTAACCCCTTCCTTGCTGGGATGGGTGCAGTCTGACATCAGTCTGGCCCCCAAGGGGTTAAGGGGGATACAATACATCCTCCCTTAACCCCTTGGGGGCCAGACTGTAAGCAGCGATCTGTAAAGATGCTGCATACTGTAAGGAGCACAACACCGCTCACAATGATGGGTGTTGTGCTCCTGTTTGTGTGTTTTTTGTGTGTTTCTCCCTTTTTGTTTTTCAGATATCGGTATCCTGTGGATTACGTCGGATTCCGTGGACTACGTCGATGACTAGCGGTTGTTTGTTGTTGTTTTTTAATAAAATGGTCAATGAGGGGTGTGGGGGTGTTTTTATTTGAATAAATTTTTTTTTTAACTTGTGTCTTGTCTTTATTTCTTTACTTTATAGACTTAGTAGTGGAAGCCGTCTAATAGACGGAATCCATTACTAAGTTGGGGCCTAGTGTTAACCGGTATAAAATGGCTAACACTAACCCCCTATTATTACCCCAGTACCTAATGCCACCAGGGGTACTGGGAAGAGCCGGGTGCCAGTGGTCCTGGAGCGTCAAAATTGGCGCTCCTGGAACGGGCGGCAGCAGGCTGGTAAGATTTAGGCTGGGGAAGGCCTAAACCAATGGCTCTTCCCACCCTGGTGTTACCAGGCTGCTGTCGCTTGGTTTTTAACCCGGCTGATTATAAAAATAGGGGGGACCCTATGCGGTTTTTTTTTTTTAATAATAAAAAAAAAAAACAACCGCTGGTCATCGACGTAGTCCACCGAATCCGACGTAATCCACTGGATACCGATATCTGAAAAACAAAAAGGGAGAAACACAAACAGGAGCACAACACCCATCATTGTGAGCGGTGTTGTGCTCCTTACAGTATGCAGCGTCTTTACAGATCGCTGCTTACAGTCTGGCCCCCAAGGGGTTAAGGGAGGATGTATCCCCCTTAACCCCTTGGGGGCCAGACTGATGTCAGACTGCACCCATCCCAGCAAGGAAGGGGTTAAATGACCCCCCCTTCCTTGCTGGGATGGGTGCAGTGCTGGGGAGGGGGTGGGGAGAGCTCTATACTCACCCCGATGTTGTCTCTTCGCTGGTCCGCAGCACAATGAAGTCACTGTGCTGCGGACCCGCTAATTATACGTGCGATCAGCCAATCAGCTGAGCGCACATATAATTCTAAATGTTTCTTCTAATAATGCTATTGTGATAACATAATTAGAAGAAACATTTGATGTTTTAATTAAAGTAAAGTGATGATTAGTACAGAATGCTCTATTGCCGGCAATATGAATTAACGGCTTAATGGAGCTTCCTGTACTAATTCATATTTAATTAATAAAACACATTTTCGTTGTAATAAAATCAGTTTCGTTGTTCAATAATTTAATTTAAACGAATCCATTATTGTGCAATTAAATATACTGTCAAAAAATAAATATATATAAATATACATTAATTTAATATATATTGTTTTTTTTTTTAATATTTTATTCCAATAACAAATAAACAAACAATGACAGTGGGTCAGGTGATCATACACAAGGCATACAAAGATAAGACCAGAAAAAATCTCAGCAGAGGCGCCATTAAGCATACCACACGGCATCAAGAAACGTACAGAAGAAGGTAAAGTAGTGTGTTCCACATTTGTCCCAGATGTGAGGACAAGGAGTGCCCGTAGGCCAAGATCAGGGAAGAGCCGTAACGACTGGATGTCAGTCCATGAGGGTATGTTGAGTCACTTGTCAACACCACCATGTATCCCACAGTCATTAACAGGTAACCACGAACTGGGGTTTCACAATTATCCCATACTCATGGGAGTAGAGAGTAAACAGACAAACAAACAAAACAAAAGCAACAAAAAAAAAAAAAAAAAAGAAAGATAGGAAAGGAGTGAAGAACAGAAGAGAGAGGAAAGTACAAGACCGACCAGACTTTCGCACTCAATATACCATAGTAAGTCGTGGCTCAGACTCAAGGGGAGACGGCAAGGGGATGTCCTGAGGGACAGCGTCCGAGGGTATGAAGTATGCGGCGACACTTACGTAAGTCATATTGGATCATGTCCACCTCCCGCGGCAGACACCTGCAGTGAGTGGTGAGCACGTAGGTCAATTACAGGGTGTACGTAGGAGTAGAGGGGGGAAGAGGGGCCAATGGGCTAGGGGACCAGGGAGGCCTAATAAATTTGAAGGGTCCCAATGCCCCTTTTAAGTCTTCGGTCAGATACCAGGTAGATTGCGTAAACGGCTGCACTATATGTTGTAATTCAGGGTGCGAAAAGTACGCCGTAAGGAATCGTTTCCATTTGCGGAATAAAGGGGCCGTAAGTGTTTCTTTGTTTCGTAGGGCTAGTCGGCGCTCAACGTAAAACAAATGTTGTAGTTTGGATATCACCCGTTCTAGTGTGGGAGGAGTAGGACGGATCCACTCTTGTAGGATGCAGTGTTTTGCCATGGTCAGTATGGGGTGAGCTAGCGCCGGAAGGTAAGTGTATGTCTCCTCCGAGCCTTCCCTGGCTAGCCCTATGTGGAATAGAGCCTCCAGCGGGGTCAAACTGGACGAAATTGAGGTGACTGAATTAAGAAGAAAGGTTACATCCTTCCAGAAGGTTTCCAAACGGGGACAGTGCCATATACCATGGAATAGATCCGTTTTTGGTGTATTGCATTTCGGGCACATTGCCTTACGGTCTGGAAGCAAGATGGAAGGAGGCAGCGTGAAAGCATAAATGGCGTTGTGAGTGAGTTTAAGTTGTGTCTCCCTCCACTTTTCATTGACTATTTGTTTCCTGAAGGCTGCCAAACCCGTGTGAATGTGTTTAGAGATATCCGGAGTGTTAAGGGCTTTGGCCCAGTATTTATATGGGCAGTGTGCGGATGAGGGCAAAAGTCGGGCAAGCAATTTTTTATATAGAAGGGATACCGAATTACCCGGGGGGTGCAGCAGCAGGGAGTCAAAGTCATTTGTTGGGGCCTCAGATGTCATGTCTTTCAGTCTAGATGTAAAGTATGATTTTACCTGCTGGTAGGAAAGGAAGTCTGTCGTCGGGACATGGTATCTATCTGCTATCTCAGTTAGCGTAAGCCAGCGTTTTTCTACAGGGTGAAGTAAGTCCCCCAAGACGTTCACCCCCTCCGACCTCCACAGAGACAGTAGACGGCTCGAATTTCCGGGTGGGAAGTCAGGTACATCCCACAGCGGGAAATGTTTAGAGCATTGGAATGATTTGTTGAATCTCGTTTCGATTTGTACGAATTTGTTTCCAAGCCAGAATGGTGTCCCGTATCATGAGTGAGCCTTTCACGGTTGGGGGGAGCGCAGAGAGAGGACCGTGGAGTATTGCCATTAAGTTCCAAGGTGCGACAAGTTGTTTTTCCAGTGCTGTGTTGGAATGTGTAGATGTGTTATGTTGCCAATCTAACACATGCCTAAAAAGGCAGGCCAGGTTATAACCACGTATGTTAGGGAAATTTACACCACCTTCTCCCCTCGATAGCATGAGTTTGGAGAGAGCAATCCTTGGTTTCTTACCAGCCCAAATAAATCTGGTGAAAGTAGCTTGAAGCGTCACCACATCGGAGTGCTTCAGTAATACCGGTATCGTTTGTAGGGGGTAGAGGAGTTTTGCGAACCCTGACATCTTCACTAGGTGGCATCTGCTCAGAAGAGACAAAGGGAGCGAGTGCCATCTATATAAATCAGCTTTTATTTTTGCAAACAAGGGGGGGTAATTAAGAGAGTAAATAGAATGCGGGTTCTTCCCAATTTTTATCCCTAAATAGGTAATTGCGTTGGTAGCAACTGAGAGCCCCAGCTGCCCCAGCTCTCTCTTTTGTTTTTCGGAGGGACGAAAGAGGGGAAGTAGTTCAGATTTAGTCATATTAATCCTGTACCCTGAGTAGCTTCCAAAGTCTTCCAGGGTGCGTGTGATGTTCGGGACATCTCTGAGGGGATCATTGGAAAATAAAATAATATCGTCTGCAAACAATGCCGCCCGTGCCGCCGTCCCTCCGACCTCTATACCCCTAAATACTTTTCCAGAGGTAAGATGTCTAGCCAGTGGCTCAAGGGCAAGGTCAAAAAGGAGCGGCGACAACGGGCAGCCCTGTCAAGTCCCTTTATACAAATTAAATACAGGGGATAGGAATCCTGGGGTACATATTCTAGCCGTTGGTGCCCGATATACATGTGAAAGATATGTCCTAAATGCTCCAGACACCCCAAATGCATCTAAGACCTTACCCAACCAGGGCCACCCGACGTTATCGAACGCCTTTTCGGCATCTAAAGTGATAAGGGTCGGGCAGTCACCTGGTCTGGGATGGAGATGTACTCTGTCCAGCACAGTAAGTACTGTGCGGATGTTGGTAACTGCCGAGCGGTTTTTAATAAAGCCCACCTGCTCCGCTGCAATGAGGGTTGGCATTATGGTGGAGAGACGGTCTGCCATGATTTTCGCTAATTTAATATATTAACCATGAGAGGCATCGGCATACTGCAGAGGATCGCAAACCCCGGTAATAGCAATTCATGTAAACTGTTTCCCTGCTTTCCCAGATGCATCCAGAGGTGTTTGCATCACTTTCTTAAGATTTTATTTGTTATTTTTAGTTGAACCAGATTTCCAAGTAAATGACCGTATGTTTTGAGCCGCATGTCTATTTTTTTCCACGGCCGGAGTTTCAGCCACACATTTCCAGCCGCATAAAAAATACAGCCGCACACATACATAGTGTGAACATAGCCTTAAACTGTAATTTTTTTTTATTTCATTTTTAATACGTTATTATTGGGGCAGCCATCTTTTTTGAGCACTTTTAACAGCATTTAGTGACATGCTTTACCGCAGGCTTCATGGACATAGTAAACAATAGACAGACTCTGTCTCCTTGAGGGGAATGTGAAACATTACGGAACATACTCTGTGACCTTTAAGAAGTCATTCCACAGGGAGCAACTATGGTTGTATACTGGTTCTATCTATCTACTGGTGTCACATGTCGCTGTAATGACAGAACAGGAAGTCTCAGGATTATTTTATAATAGACAGTAAAATGGAAAATATGAAGAAGAAAAAAAAAATCACCAAAAATTCTTTAAAAAAAGTTTAACATAAAAACTTGATTTAAACAAGAGATGATATTCCTTTTAAGCATTCCTTTAACCAGTGGCCAACTATCTTACTCTGTTTGCTATTTTGCATAATTGAACTATGAACCACCGTAATGCTGCGTTTACTCGCATTTAAGCGATAACCGGCTTGTGTACACACAGCAAAAGATCAAGCGACGAGCGAGAAATCGTTCATTTTGATCTTTTATTTTGATGTTCTCAAATCGACGTTGGTCGTTCGCTAAAAATTCGCAGATCGATTTGTGTAAACAGTCTTTCACCGATTTACCCTATGTGTGTGATGGGATTAAGCGATCTTAAAACGATCGCAATAACGAATTTTCCAAACAATATATTGTTCCGTTTAAACGCTGATCGTTATAAAAACACATTCTTACTTTGAAATCGTTAATCGTTCAACTGGGCGAATTATCGCTCCTTGTAAACGCAGCATTAGAAGTGTATCTACTGCTCTTCTGTTACTCTTCTATCATAATTAGAGATGAGCAAACCTGGAGCATGCACGAGTCCATCCGAACCCGAACTTTCGGCATGTGATTAGCGGTGGCTGCTGAAGTTGGATAAAGCCCTAAGGCTATCTGGAAATCATGGATATAGTCATTGGCTGCATCCATGTTTTCCAGACAACCTTAGAGCTTTATCCAAGTTCAGCAGCCCCAGCTAATCAAATGCCGATCATTCGGGTTCGGATCGGCTCGAACACGAACCCGGTTTGCTCATCTCTAATCATAACTTGGTCTCTGCCTCCCTCTGGCCTTAGCTGTCTTACCACCTGCCATCAATGAGGTATAGGAAGGTGTTACCTACTAACTTGCCCCTCTCTGTTTCTGTTGGAAATCACATAGCGCATTTTCATGACCCAAAAAGCCATATCACAGGTAAGGACCTATAGCAGGATTGCTGATATCTCTCCTGATTCAGCAGATTTCTCTCTTTACCACAGTACCAGTACACGCCGGTCACACACAGGCCAGGGATATTGATGTCTCTCTCAACAAATCACAGTCCACAGTCTTTCTACTTAGTGGGAAACACACCTGTTTCTTGTGAAAATGGAGAATCGCCACGTGATCTCAACCACATCCACTATAGCCACCCAGTAGGCTACCCCTGCCACCCCAGTAGGCTTACCCCTGCCAGCTCCCCATAGTGGAAAGGCTATGTGGAAAACATGGATATAGTCATTGGCTGTATCCATGTTTTTCAGACAACCTTAGAGCTTTATCCAAGTTCAGCAGCCGCCACTAATCAAATGCCGAACGATCGATATGCCGAACGATCTCTTTTTCATTTATTCATGCAAAGCTCTGCTTATTGTGAGCTAAGAAGTCAAGTGGGCGGTGCTACTTGATTGAAAGCTTTCTATGCATATAAATAGAGCTGTTAATCACTTTACTGGGTAGCCAGGGCCACGTGACCATGTAGCCCAAAGTAAGTAGACATTGCTGAATAAATTATATTATTAATGAATTATATTGGAACAGCAACAAATCCCCATAGAAAACTTCTCCTGCTCTGGACAGTTCCTCTCTCGGACAGAGATGTCAGCAGAGAGCACTGTGTCAAACTAGAAAGAAAACATTTCATGCAGGACATACAGCAGCTGATAAGTATGGGAAGACTTGAGATTTTTAAAAAGAAGTAAATCACAAATCTATATAACTTTCTGAAAACAGTTGGTTTGAAAGAAAAAGATTCTCGCTGGATAACCTCTTAAAGGATGTTAGAAGATATATAGATGTACAAGCCATTTCGGATAATTGTTAAAGGGGTTATTCAGCGCTTCAAAAATATGGCCACTTTCTTCCAGAGACAGACCCACTCTTGTCTCCAGCTTGGGCGGGGCTTTTGCTGCTGAGTTCCATTGAAGTGAATGGAGCTTAATTGAAAAATGAACCTGAACTGGAGACAAGAGTCGTGTTGTCTCTGAAAGAAAGTGGCCATGTTTTTGTAGCATTGAATAACCCCTTTAAATATCACAAATGCATTACCTAACTTGTTACCGCAGTCTATTCTGAATGTAATTTGGAATCCACTTTTTCATAACTCAAACTAAATGCATAAATATTCTGCTATTTGCCTTCACCCCATTATATTCTTGTGTAAAGAAATGTCATTGTTTGATTAGAAGATGGTGTATTTGAAATGATCTTTATTGCCCTCCTGTTCCCACGCATTTCTATTTTTCTCCCGTCAGCCTCGGAATGCTCTGTAGGTTCTTAGTGTCCGCGCTAATGTAACACACCATATTAGCCTCTTTAATTGATCCTAGTACACTTAGTACATTCCACCGCTAATACCAGCCTTTCAATGAACGCACTTAACGTATGGTAAATGGTGTTTCCAGCAGAATGAATCAGATGAGTACCATTAGCAGACTGTCTGATGTGATGAGCCAGTACTTAACTTGGTAGAACATTTGAATCCCAATATAAAAACACATTAGACTGTATATACAAGGTATTCTATTGCATTAACTTACCAGCTAATATGATGTCATGTCATTCTTTATGTACTGTAGCTAACGCAAATATCTTGTCTAGTGATTTTAAAATTATACAAGTATAGGGCCAGAGGTTACAGAAATAGAAGTAGAGCGCTGGAATATTGCACTCTAGAAGCATTGGGGGAGTTGTCACAATAGGTACAAAGTTCTGAGTGATAATGGGCACTGGCCATAGTAGGTAAATGAAACCTGTTAAGAATTTACAGTAATCATAAAGTGAAGCACTTCATGATCTCTGCAAACTTATCAGCCTGCTGCCTTCTAACCTACTGTCGCTCCTTCCCGGGTGCCTGGAAAAGCTGGATCCAGTACTTGATCCAGCTTTTCCAGGCACCCGGGAAGGAGCGGTAGTGCGTTACAAGGCAGCCGGCTGATGAGCGGATTGCAGAGATAATGCAGTGCTGGGTGGTGCCTTGTGTGCGTGGTACTTGTAGTAAATGCATCAGTGCGGTAGATTCTATACAATCTTGGGTCTCCAACTAAAATTAAGAGGAGTAGTGGCTTGGCCTATTAATCACAGGTACTTTACAAGGGACCATCCACCTACAGTACACTGTCACCACTTTAATATGATTATGTTTTGTAACTTAATTTACCTTCACATTTATATGCTCTGCTGTGTATGGACCAGTCTGTGCAGCAGTGTTTCGTATTTTGGGTACCATTGTGCATGTCTTGTAACATTGAAATCTAAGGGGCTCATTTATCAAGCTCTGCACCTAGCACAAATGTGAAAAACTATGCAAATTTTTAAAAACTGTGCCTTTTTTTTCAGGTTTGTGCCTTGTGCCCCATATGGACGGGGAAAAGGGCATGACATTATACGCAGCAAGGTGTGTCCTCCCTATGCGTAAAATGTATTAACATTTTCACCCAGATTAGGCAAAAAACTGTCTCTCAATATATACATCAGCTGTCTTAGATTTTTTCCGCCTGCCTGCTGCACTCTTGATGAATCCAGCGGTGCAAAACCAGGGGGTGGGGGGGAGGCTTGCATACATTCATGAAACCATGTCAAATGGTTCTACCAAATGTAGACACCAAAGACAGCATAACCAACACTAAGGGGCAGATTTATCAAAGGGTGTAAAATTTAGACTGGTGCAAACTGGCCACAGCAACCAATCACAGCTCCCCTTTTCTTTCACCAGAGCTAGAAGCTGAGCTGTGATTGGTTGCTGTGGGCAGTTTGCACCAGTCTAAATTTTACACCCTTTGATAAATCTCCCCCTAAGGCTATTTGGTGTTTTTTAGAGATGAGCGAAGCAAATGCAGCAATAAATGTTTCTGTTGACAAAACGCATTTGGTAACAAAATTAGTAAAAAATGGTTTGCGTGTGTGTTCCTCCTCCTGTGTTATTTGCCGCCTCTAGCACACTCAGGCAAATCACCGAGGGTCAGCGCTGAGGCCAGTGATTTTCTTGTGATTTTCTTGTGTCCGGAAAGTGACAGCCCGCTCAGCCAATCATGTTCCAGAGCGCTGTCCCTCAATGGTTGCCTGAGCAGGCTGGAGGCGGCTCAAGAGGAAAACGGGGGAGCGTGGACAGGTATGGTTTGGTTGAGGAACTGTGTTTTCACTGTGTTATTGCAGTGATTTTTTTCCATAAAAGGGATATATTAAATGGACTACAAAAACGCAGTGTGAACCTACCCTAAGTTATATGCTGGCCTAAGGCAGACCAGTGCAGCACAGTGGGGCTCTAAATGGACCATGGAAACTGCAATATCAGAATCACAACCAGCAGCATATATAATGCAAGCATTAACCATATGTTTCCTGGGATTTTTTGTATTTTTTTAGATATCATGACAGGTACACTTTAAGACAATGTTCACACACAATATTTTTGCTCAGTGTTTGGTCAGTAATTGAAAACGCAAAAAGGCAATGTTCACACACTGTTAAAAAAAGTGGATGGGGGTCATTTAATTCCAAATAATTGTTGTTGTTTTAAAACATTGGCTGTTGTTTTGAAGTCATAGCCTTATTTGCCATTAAATGACCCCCATCCACTCAATTTCAACAGTGTCTGACCATAGCCTTTCTGCGTTTTCAATCCTTTCTGGGTTTGGTTGCAAAATACTGTGTGGGAACATAGCCTTAAAGGGGTTATCCAGAGAAAATCTTTTTCTTTCAAATCAACTGATATCAGAAAGTTATATTGATTTGTATTTTATTGTATAAAAAAAATCTCAAGTCTTTCCATACTTATCAGCTGCTGTATGTCCTGCAGGAAATGTTTTATTTTCAGTGCTCTCTGCTGACATCTCTGGCCGAGACAGGAACTCTGTTTTGGTTTTCTATGAATCCCCATAGAAAACCTCTCCTGCTTTGGACAGTTCCTGTCTCGGCCAGAGGTGGCAGCAAAGAGCACTGTGTCAGACTAAAAATAAAACAACATTTCCTGCAGGACATACAGTAGCTGATAAGTATGTGAAGACTTGAGATCTTTTAATACAAGTGAATTCCAAATCTATACAACTTTCTGATATCAGTTGATTTGAAAGAAAAAGATAACCCCTTTAAATTGCAGAGCTGTTGTGTTTCTCACACAACTATCCGAGGTGAGCAGACCCTCGAAGAGACTTATTGCACCTTAGTCTATGGCTCCCTCACAGTGCTAACCATCCTTGGTGGAGCTATAGCTACCATTGCACCTAACCTGATACGGTAATGTGACTTGTATGGTAAAGGGATGGAAGCTGGAAAGCAGGTACGCGCTCAGAATCCGCCGGAAGTTATCAGTGCGGATTCCATAGTGTGCACATACCCTTATTGAGATCATCCACTTATAAAAATTATACCTCAAGTGGAAAGTGTCAGCTCTACACCGCTGACTGATCCCGCCCGTCTACCGTTGCGCTGGCTGTACAAAGTAGGGAGGAGACAGAAAGCAGTGACAGATCACTGAACCTACCCAGCATGTGCAGCACCGGCCATAAAGCGAGAATAAGGCCCCAGACATTAGACTATTGGAAATCTTTTCAATAGGCTGCAGTGATCTCCCTCATCTGGGTCTGGCTGCATTTCCAATTTACATTTAAATGCATTATGAATTAAAAATTTTTTTTATTAGACAGTAATATATTTTCCTACTTCCAAAGGAGTGAGCATTGTCTAAATTGCAAAGCCTTTTATTCCTCTGCCTATTAGGCTGACCTTATCACAAATCCCTCCGGCATTGTGGCTGCTGCCTATGCTAGCGGATCTGTTTGTATAGCTCTCTCTTTTGTTGTGCCAGTCTTTTGTGACCAATGTGCCCTCTCCAGTTTTTGTTACTATCTTTACTTTTCCTTTGCCTTGACTTTCACCGGAACTGTCACATTCTCCAGATGTCCCGGGTTGTTTTTATTCTCTCTGTCATTAACTGTTTCTTCTGTTTAGACATAGAGAACATACATTGTTTAATTGTGTTCACTATCATGGCCGCAGTTGTGCTGCTGCTGTGTCATATTTACATACCTTATATATACATAAACCTTTTAGTAGCTTAGGGTAAAGTACACACACACCTAGTACCCATGCTTCCTATTATAAAATTTTCAGTGAGACTTAAAGGGGTTGTCCAGCGAAAATCTTTTCCTTTCAAATCAACTGGTTTCAGAAAGTCATATACAGTGGTGCCTTGGATTACGAGCATAATTCGTTCCGGGACCGTGCTTGTAATCCAAATCTGCTCTTAAACCAAAGCAAATTTTCCCATAAGAAATCATAGAAGTGCAGACAATTGGTTCCACACCCCAAAAATAATGATTTATTTTTCTGAATTACATGTAAAACAGATGAAACAAAGATTAAGAAACAGCAGAATATGTGATATCATAAACTACTGTACAGTAATGGAGAGGATGGGAAATACAAGAGCTGAGAGAGACTGCAGGGAGCATGAAGGAATGAGCAGGACAGATGTGGGCACATACATACAGCACTCTCTGTCCGGGGAGAGAGGGGTTACAGCTATGGAGAGATTACCCCCACAGTCCTGTCCCCTGATGTAAGCCCCAGCCTGAAGTGGATCTGCTATGATTTGGAAGGTGAGGGAGACTTCCTGGGTCAGAGTACAGGGCTGTAGACCCCGCTATGCAGACCATGCCCCTCCTCCACTCGCGCTGCCACCCAGAACATGGAGCTCTTAAACCAAAGCAAAGCTCTTAAACCAAGTCACAATTTTGAAAAACTGTGAGCTCTTAAACCAAAACGCTCTTAAACCAAGTTACTCTTAAACCAAGGTACCACTGTAGATTTGTAATTTGCTTCTATTTAAAGAGGATGTACCACCTGGTACATCCTCTTTAACCAAAACCCACTGATCGAACGGCGCTGTTCTATGCACCGAAACCGGCCGGTGCTAAAGCACTGAAGACGGGCTGGGAATTCCCTCCCCTGTATGACCCGCCTCCAGTGCTTGAGCACCGGCCGGTTCCGGTGCATAGAACGCACCATGCACGGGAAACGGGCCACGGTCCGAAAAACGGACTGCGGCACCGGCTTCCCCGTGCCGGCGCCGTTCGATCAGTGGGTTTAGGTTAAAGAGGATGTACCTGGTGGTACATCCTCTTTAAAAATCTAAAGTCTTCCAGTACTTATTAGCTGCTGCAGGAAATGTTGTTTTCTTTTCAGTCTGACACAGTGCTCTCTGCTGACACCTCTGTTCGAGACAGGAATTGTGCAGAGCAGCAGTAAATCCCCATAGAAAACCTTTTCTGCTCTGGAAAAGGTCAGAGCATTGTGTCAGAATGAAAAGAAAACAGTTCCTGCAGGACATAAAGCAGCTGATAAGTATAGGAAAACTTAAGATAGAAGTAAATTACAAGTCTATATAACTTTCTGAAACCAGTTGATTTGAAAGAAAAAGATTTTCACTGGACAACCCCTTTAACCTTGAGACTAAGGAGCTTAGTATTTAATTTGCCTGTAGTTGGGAGTTATAAGAGATGTATTATCGTATAAGAGCTGTAGATGTCTATAAGATGCACCTGCCCATATCATATACATATATACCTCACTAGTGCTGATGATATGATCAGTGCCTCTCCATGGGTGTGCGAAAACAGGATACTATATAATATCGACACGATCAGCATTTGTCAGCAAAGTGCAGCCAGGCTTTCTCTACAGCAGAGACAATTGTCAGACAATATGTAGCTGGCCTCAGCACAATTCATCAATGGACTGTTCACTTAATGCATGCTGACCAGGAGCATATATATACATACATACTGTGTATATATATATATATATATATATATATTTTTTTTTTTTTATGTATGCTGACCAGAAGCATATATATATATATATATATATATATATATATATATATTAGTTAAAGGGGTGTTTTCATCTCAACTGACATAGTTAGACTTGCAGATCACATCAAACTGAATAGATATATTAGATGTAATAAAAAAAACAAAATCTTTGATTATTTGGAGAAAATCCTTTAGTTCTCTAGGCACAGCCCTGCCCTTCAATTCAGAGACATTGCCGTAGAACTGCAGCTTCTTATACTTCTTGGTGTAGGATAGTGGCAATTTTTGCACAGTATAATAGGTTTTCCATGTCTCACTAGGAAGCAGAAAGGGTATAGCAATGGGAAGTCAGTAACATAAAATGAAAAGCACATGAAGTGGGTGCAATGGAACAAGAAGATTGGTCGACAAAAACTTAGGCTACATCTGTTTTCCTTACATTCAGGCTTTACATAATATGTTAAAGGGGTACTCCGGAGGAAGAAAAATGTTTTCAAATAAGCTAGTGGCAGAAAGATATAGATTTGTAAATTACTTCTATATAAAAGAAAAAAAACTTAAAGGGGTACTCCAGTTAAGAAAGATTTAACCCTGTTCAATCCTCAACCATAATCTAAACTTGTTTGTAATAGGTTTCTATGACATGAATTGGGCCACTTGTCTACAGCACATCCTTACTTACACCCTGAAGCTGCAGAAAATTCTTGCTTCCTGGTCCTCTCTGTCTTGGCTCCTCTGTGCTCTCTTCTGAGACCAAAGTCACACAATCTGTCTTTTCTGTTGCCAAGCTAGCTGAGACACGTCATCTGTAACCCTACCCACCATTGACATCACATCAATCAATAAGCACCTTGCAAAGGGGCGAGGAAACAACAAAACATTAACAACCTCCTGAGCAGCATAGGGAAAAGGAAACACATTTATTTAATATCTCTCTCCCTCTCTCTCTAATCTAGATAGATATTTTATTTACACTAGAAGCAGATTGAGCCAATGATGGGCAGATACTACAAGGTGAGGCAGATACTTGGTAGTTGACTGCATGCTGGAAAATGTAGTTTCCCAACCGGCGCCATCTTGAAAATAGACTGTCTTTAGAAAAACATGTAACTCAGGAACCACCGCAACTAGAAAGACTGGAGATAGCTCAAAATACTTAGTGGGGGCTTGATAAGTAAGACCAGCTAAGTTTTATTTAGAGTTCTTGGGTTAGATACCTCTTTAAGTGTTCCAGTACCTTATCAGCTGCTGCATATCCTACAGAAAGTGGTGTATCCTTTCCAGTCTGACACAGTGTTCTCTGCTGCCACCTCTTTCCATGACAGAATTTGTCCAAAGCAAGAGAGGTTTTCTATGGGGATTTGCTACTTCTCTAAACAGTTCCTGTCATGGACAGAGGTGGCGGCAGAGAGCACTGTGCCATACGGAAAAGAATACACCTCTTCCTGCAGGACATACAGCAGCTGATAAGTACTGGAAGACTGGATGTTTTTTTTTATAGATTTTTTAAATATATAATTATATATACACTACCGTTCAAAAGTTTGGGGTCACCCAAACAATTTTGTGTTTTCCATGAAAAGTCACACTTATTCACCACCATACATTGTGAAATGAATAGAAAATAGAGTCAAGACATTGACAAGGTTAGAAATAATGATTTGTATTTGAAATAACATTGTTTTTACATCACACTTTGCTTTCGTCAAAGAATCCTCCTTTTGCAGCAATTCCAGCATTGCACACCTTTGGCATTCTAGCTATTAATCTGTTGAGGTAAGCTGGAGAAATTGCACCCCACGCTTCTAGAAGCAGCTCCCACAAGTTGGATTGGTTGGATGGGCACTTCTGGCGTACCATACGGTCAAGCTGCTCCCACAACAGCTCAATGGGGTTCAGATCTGGTGACTGCGCTGGCCACTCCATTACCTATGATAGAATACCAGCTGCCTGCTTCTGCTGTAAATAGTTCTTGCACAATTTGGAGGTGTGTTTAGGATCATTGTCCTGTTGTAGGATGTGTGTTATTCACATACAACATGGTGCATATCACTGAGCAAAATTTTTCTCAGAATCATAGCTCGTGAATCTGTTTGTCCCAACAATGGTGGGTTTCCCTCCCCTAGATGGATGAAGAGTCTGCTGTCAATATGTAGGCCAAATTCCTGCTTGTCTTCCCTGCAGAGCAACAACAACCACCCCAGGTGGTTAAGCAATGAGAACACCAGCTGCCGCCTTCCCTGTCATAATAAAAGGGTCACTAAAATTCTTATACTCCCAAATTATAACCTCAATTCTAATATATATTAGAAACTATTTTGTAAGTAAATGTAAAAAAAACAAAACACAATGTAATGCGTTGTAAATCTCATAGAACAATTTTTATTTACAATAGAACATAGACTGCATATAAGATGTAGAAGAATATATTATGCCTTGTCATAAAAAATGGCAGCTACGCCATTTTGTAAATGGTTAAAAAAGTTAATAGAATAAAAAACAGCTTGAGGGGTAATTTGCGTTTTGAGTGACATGATTGGGAGTTAAGGGAGCATGTCTGTCGCAGCAAGTTTGGCGCAGCCCCTGGATTCCGGGGTATTTGTACAGAAGAAAGAACCAGATTCCTTCAGCTCTCTTAAAAATGCATATATCTATTGTTGCAATTCTTTAAAAACAACCGACGCGTTTCGAGCCTAACCGCCTCTTAATCATGGTATCTGGGTTTAAAGTAATCAAGAAAGAACATACATCTTGTAAAATCTTGAAAGAACATACATCTTGGTAGATCTGGTACGTCTGGTGCAGGTTCGGGTGCCAGGCTGGCTGGATTCACTAAGAGGCGTGCACCTCTTAGTGAATTTAGCCAGGGAAAATGGTGCGGGGTCTAACTTAAGATCTACGTACGAGTACACCAGCCTTCATAAATCCCCCCCCAAGAACTTTTCTAGAAATCATTATCTTTGAAAGTTCACATTGCAATCCACAAATATGAATTAAATGCGAAGTAGAAGACAGATATCACGGCAATCCTGAAACTCTGCCATCTTCTCTGGGCCAAAGCTCATTTAATATGGATAGAGGCATAATAGAATTAAATAGAAGTAAATTCAAAATCTATATAACTTTGTTACAACAGTTGATTGTAAAGAAAAAGTTTAAAGAAAAGTACCCCTTTAAATGAGAAGAGATGCATTCTCCTGCATTGGGATTGCCCGCCACCCCCCGGTACTCTAAGGGTTAAGTAAAGAGTCCAGCACTCTCACACAATTCGTCACATCTTTTAAAGTGACGGGAAACTGTTAAACAATTTTAGGTGTCAACAATCTAAACAAACGTTAAAAATAGTAGACTGTAAAATTCTACTTAATAGTAGAAAGGCATGTAAAACACGGTCCACTGAAATGTCATACATACATATTCATTTTATCTATTACCCTCATAATAAACTTTCTCTATAACACAACTCCAAACAAAGCCCAAAAAGGATTTATAAAAAACTAATCTGCTGATTTGTAATGAATAACTTCAGATTAACTGAGCTCAATTTTCCTCTCAGCCTTGGAGGTAGGATTTAAAAAATAATGAACTTTAAGCTAATTCTTCACAGGAAGGGCACACGTGAAAATCTCAAGACTTCTCTTACGTACATTCATTCTACTGTATTAAACATATGCCACCGACATGAAATCCATTCTGCTAAACATTTCTATTGAGTGTAACTATTGGACTTGGTTTGTTACTTTAAGGATTTTTCCAGTTTGAATAAATGATGCCTAGAATAAAGGAGCAGCATTTGTAAGATTGTCATACATAGCTCGTTTTTATTGTCCGATAAAAAAAAATCTGTTGCATGATCAAAGCACTTTATAATTAGAAATATTCTGAATTTGCAGCATTGAGGTTTTGGCAAAATGACATACACTGCAGGTATTGGGTGACTGATCAGCAAAGGATCAGCAAAACTACCATAAAGATCTTATCAAATGATAATGCCGGCAGAGGCCTTTATTAGGACTCTGTGCCAGCCATATTAGTCTAATCTAACAATGGAATTGCAATGAGTTTAAGGTATACAATGATTGCTTTTAATATTGTATAAAAATATAAAAAGAAAACCCTGCACAAATAAAAATTAAAATCGCCCTATTTTCCGAAAAGGAAACCATGCAGAGGGTAAGGTTCTTACCTTCATCCTCAGTGCCATTTCCATGCTATTAGGAGTTTAATTTTTATGCTCAATTAGTGCAGTAATACTGCATTTTGGGTGGATTTACAAGTAATCAGCATCTTACACACTGGTCTTTAACCCTTTCACGACCTGGGGTCATTGATGCATCAATGCCCAGGTCGTTTTTGGACATCAGCTTATGGGATCATAATGATCCCATAAGCTGATGTGCCTATGTCTGCCCCCTCACCTCTGTCCAAGATTGTGACAGTGGCAGGAGAGAGAGGGGAGAGGGCAGAGCTCACAGCCATGTGCCCGGCGTGCGCCCTGCCTTCCCTTCCTCCCCCTGCAGGCCTCCGTACCCAGATTTCCATGGCTATCATCGGGGCTCTGCGATCACTTCGCAGAGCCCCGATGGACACCGGACAGAGAATTCTCCCTCTGTAGAGGGAGAATTCTCTGTCAGGAGCCCTATAGATGCTGTGAACGTGCTGACCGCAGCATCTATAGGGTTAACTTTTTGCACCGGAGCACGGCTCTGGTGCTGAGAGTTGCGGCGGGTCCCCGGCTATCACTGATAGCCGGGACCTGCCGGGAATGACACAGACGCAGCTTCTACGCCTGTGTCATCCTGCAGCATAAATTAACGGCCCTGCAGCATCAGGCATAGGCTGCAGCGACATTAATTTACTGTGCAGCGGCGGGCGGGAGTTAATAATATTGGTATATGCATTAAGAGACGCTCCCCTTTTACTGAATTAGCTTCTGCCGCTGCTGTCTTTGCCCTCTCAGCTAGTGTAGATTCCCATTGCCGTAACTATGATAAATCTGGTGGGTCTTGCAAAGTTGCAATTTTTTGTGAAACTCTTTAATTTCCAAAACCTGGAGTAAATAGTATAATAAATTCATCCTATTATGTTATTGTTAAAGAGTACCTGTCATGAAAAATAACTTTTGACATGTCATCATATGAAAAGATATAAATCACAGCGGGTCTCAGCAGCCTATGATCAGGAGACATAGCCAGGGCGAGAGTATGGCAGCCATGTCTTTAACTCTCCGGTCTTGTCCCTGTAACAACCAATTCCAATTATGTAAGTTTCTAAGGATACTTTATTGAAATTTGTGGCAGACCGGGGAATGGATTGCACTGCTGCTGCTAGGGGGTTAAAGAGGACTTGTCACCCCCCCATGTCGGGGTGACAGGCTCCCGACCCCCCGCTAGAGCACCTTATACTTACCTGATCATGCCGGGTCCCACATCTTGAGACGGTCGGGTGACGGAGATTTCGGCGCGCGCACTCCTAGGCTCCTGGCAGGTTGACTTCACTGGTCGAGTTTCCTGTATTTGTTTCCTGTTTTTTCTGACTCTTTGATCCTGTTTGTTTACTTTGCTGCCTGTTTGGTTTGACCCCGGCCTGTTTGGTTTGGCCCGGACCGCCTCCAGTGCAAAGAGTGGGCCAAAGTGCATATAAACAAACCAGCACCAATCATAGGAACCGGGCAGTGTTTTAAAAAAATGCATCACGTGTCCGGAATCTCTGCACCGGTGCCAACCGTAGTATAAAACGAAAAAAATTCAGTAAGCAAATTGGTACATTCGCTTTGTATGGATATTTGAAGAGTGGTGACACTTTCTCTAGGGTGCTAAACATAAGATTATAGTCATCATTGATCATAAAAATGTGTTATTTGATGACAATGCTAAACATCTCTCCCCCAGACAGGTCCGATGAGCTTTATTCTTCACTTGTTTTGATTTTGTGGTAATGTATCGTATCGGCACTATACATGTACAGACAGATGCAATTTTTTGCCAGTGATGCACATGCTCTGAGAAAATTCTGAACCCAGGTGTAGTTGTTGCTACTCTCCATCCTGATCTTGCTGCCCTGGTTACTAACTCACAGGACTTAGTTTCCGATCAGATGCATTCCTGGGGTCTGTACTCCCCAATCTTCATCTTAGAGTCTTGGAGAAGACTGATTGCTCTGTTTTAGCCGGGCATCCTGGCATCGATGTCACAAAATATGCGGGATCTCCGGGAGCACACTCAGGCAGCCTCACAGTGAGCATACTGCTAGAGCGTGCTACGGTTCCCCTTTGTCTCGCTCCATGCCTGGTGACGTTACAGAGACCCACAGCAATGCAGCGGGTCCGCATCACCCCGCTGTAATTTTGAATCATCAGCTGAGCTGCAGTATGGTGAATGACTGGCAGGTCTTCCTACCAGTCAAGTTTCATATCTGCTTGTGTGCCTAGTAAGGATCAGGGGGCCGGTCAAATCACATTCTGGACCTGACCCTTAACCTCCTATGTATACGTCCCCTAGTTCCCATATTCCTCACTGGCTATTAGACTAGTTTTATTAACGTGCTTAGTATCTTCATATCTTTTCCTGTATTGATTATGTGGCTTCTTTTGACTTCAGCGTTGTTACCTGACTATTTTCCCGAACTGGAGAGAATGGAACCGCTGCACATCCCATCTATGGCTGACACTAATGCCGCTAGGCCTATATTAAAAATCAACACCAGAGTGTCTGTATATGAATTGATCAAGCCATATTGCCCCTTGTACCACCGTGCAGGTCCTCTGGTCCACACGGGTCCCTACGCTAACTACACACCGTGTCGGTCAGCGACCGCCAACCCCGTGCAGGGATGTGCAGCGGTTCCATTCTCTCCAGTTCGTGTTTTACAGTTCTCCCTCTCTGAACAGCTAGCACTCCTTTATAAGACCCACATGACCAAAATTAGCAGGATATGCCTGTGCTCACATGTCTGGACCCTATGTCTTCCCCATTCTGTGAGAGCAGCAATGGTAAGTGTAATACCATATCCATACTTGTGTCGTTTGGGGGCAGCCTTCCCCGCCGGTGGTGCTGGCTGGGTTTTGGTGGGGCTTTTTGGGTCTGGTCCTGTGACATTGGGGTTGCAGGGCCGTTCCATGGCCTCCCTTCCCTGCACGTGCACGCTTTGCGGGGTTGGCGGTCGCTGACCGACACGGTGTGGAGTTAGCGTAGGGACCCGTGTGAACCAGAGGACCTGCGCGGTGGTACACGGGGCAATATGGCTTGATCAATTCATATACAGACACTCTGGTGTTGATTTTTAATATAGGCCTAGTGGCATTAGTATCAGCCATAGATGGGATGTGCAGCCGTTCCATTCTCTCCAGTTCGTACCTGACTATTCTCTTGGATCTTGCTTGTGTACTTTGCTGCCCGATTGGTGTGACCCCGGTCTGTTGAACTTCCCTTGTATGTAAGTTTGTTTTATCCTTGTACGTGTTATCACCTTACTGCAAGTAGGGACCATCTCCATGGTTGTCCGCAGTTGCCTAGGAATATCGAGGCAAGTTGAAATAAGACAAGAGGAAAAAAGGGGCCGGTCGGATGGCGCCTCGTGTAATCCTGTTACGTGCAAATGTGTGAAATAAAAGTATAGGTGGACTCTCACCTTTGAGTCCCTTGGGCTTTATGCGTATCACCCTGCTTAGGGGTAGCTCATAGCTTTGGATGATGGCTGCCAGCCTAAGGATCCTTGAAAAAGGACTCTCCCAGTGTCAGGCCCATGGTTTCATGCAGTGGAGAGAAGAAAAAAAGAAAGTACCTGGGTAGGTATCCTAGCACTGCCAAAAATTCCTTCGAGTGGTGTATAAAACATAAAATGGAAAATTTATTGGATAAAATCAGTAAAAATGTACATAAAATAAGCAATTTCACGTTTCGGGAGTTCATCTCCCTTCAGCAGATTGCATTTATGCCATGGCGAGGCAAGTTGGCAGGGTCAACAGGTGGGACCAGATTCGGGCTCACTGTCTGTGTTGTTTTCCGTCCCTTCTCCGGCTACCCTACCTACGCTTGTGTCAGGTGTGCCGTAATCTTCTGGTAAGGATATAAGTGTGTATTGTCTGTGAATATCCTAATGGTGACTGTACACCTCTACTGCAGGCTGTCTCCCATCATGCAGAAACATCATACAGACACATAAAAACAATGTCTGTTCATATCTCCTGAAATAACCCCAATGTGAAGGAATGGGGAATACGTCGAATGTGTTGTACATCAGAAAGTTATTTCTTAGACCTCTAGCAGGGAAATTATGTCAAGAAAAAGAAAAAAAAAACGCTAATACTGTCCACAATCAGATGTATGAGGATGGATCTTCATATAGCAGGTCGCAGAGAATAGGGCATACATAAACTAGATTATTCTGTATAGGGCCCCTGTGCAAAAAATTTTCCTGGGCCCCCCAATATGCAAACCATGCCACCACAAACCTGGCTGCCCCCCATCCCCACATACAATACCCCACCTGTTTCCCCAGTGGTCCTCCAGGTCATCAGGGTGCTCAATACCGTGATCGCCAACCACCCGGTGATGTCACTGGTGCGCATGTCCCGGGGCAGGAGCGTGGCACCACTGCGGCCGGACGTGGCTGACGTATCGAATAAAGGAGTGTGGTAAGTTGGGCGGGCCACGGCTGCTGGCATCTCGGGCCCCCATATCACCTATGGGGCCCCCTCTGTTGGCCTGCTGAACAGGCTGCACAAGTGATATGTCCGCCACTGATTCTGATAAACCATGCTCCCAATTCTGTAAAAAATATCTTGATAGGGTTATGGAGTCATAGAATGCCGCAATACCTGGCACATAAACACATAGGAACTACGCACACGCTGTTTTTCATCAGTACACCCAAACACTGTAAAAGAACAAAATGAATGTTCTGCTTTACTGGTAGTATCATCCTGTGCGTCGGTTCATTGCATCATTTCTGGGCATGACATCACAGGTTTGTTTATGTTGCGTTCTCGGTGACCCTCTTCATCTACGTATGTGATGTTAAGCACAGCCCCCCCTTATTCTGACCTCTTCTATAAATTGCAGACTGTGTACTAAACTGTATCCTAGCAACACGCCATCCGCACCGTATAACTGGATAGGAAGAGCTCTGGAAGCAGCGTAAAAATAACCATCTACGTCGTAGACGTCTAAGGGCGTTTAACCACTTCCACCTCCTTCGTGTGTGTTACTATTAGGGGCTGACGTGTGATTCTCATTATAATTGTAAGAGTGAAAGTCTCGCTATTATTACATATATTAGCACATTGGCTTACACTTCATTGTATTAGGTTTCTCACCTCTTTGTCTTTGATATAGTGATTAGTATTTATGCAAGATTACTAATATTCATATGAATTCATTTATTTTTATAGCACCAACATTTTTCTCAGAGCTTGTTGTCACTTAGATCAGTCCTTTTCCCCACTGAGGCTCACAATCTAAATTAAAGGGACACTACAGAGGGAGGGGGGATGTTTTTAAAATCAACTGTTGTCAGATTTTTTAATTTATAACAAAAAAAAAACTTAAATATTTCAGTACTTATCAGCTGCTGCATGTCCTGCAGGAAGTGATGTATTATTTCCAGCCTAACACAGTGCTCTCTTCTGTCACCTCTGTCCGTGATAAGAACTGTGCAGAGCAGTAGCAAATCCAAAGAAACCCCCTTCAGCTTTGGACAGTTCCTGTCATGGACACAGATGGCAGCAAAGAGCACTGGCTGACTGGAAGGAATACACCACTTCCTGCAGGACATACAGCAACTAAATACTGTAGGATTTTAAATAGAATATATATAACTTTCTCTGGCACCATTTGATTTGAAACTTTTTGTTCCTCAGCACTACCCCTTTAACCAATATAAGTATGTTTTGGAAGAAACCCATACCAATTTTCAAATGATATATCTTTGGTAGGCTTGGGACCTAAAACCCCAGTGCTGCAAGACAACAGTGCTAACCAGTGAGCCAGATATATTTTAGCAAGACAAGGTTGCCCCTAAGTAGAACAAATAAATATGCATTAATATAAGACTTATGGGTAGGGCTATGTTCAAGTAAAAATTTGTGGGTCAGCACATCCGGTAAAACTTCGTCTTTTATTTGTTATTCCATTAAAATAGACATATGGGCAGATACAAAAATAAGAAGGGTACACATCTAACGCGTTTCTGGCCCTTAATCATAGATGATTCATCTATCATAGATCATTCATCTATGATTAAGGGCGAACAGCCAGAAACGCGTTAGATGTGTACCCTTCTTATTTTTGTATCTGCCCATATGTCTATTTTAATGGAATAACAAATAAAAGACTAAGTTTTACCGGATGTGCTGACCCACAAATTTTTACTTCCATATTTCCTGGTTTTTGGTCGTGCACTGGCTGGGTGAGCTGAACAATTTAATTACTTGATTCTCTACATAGGGCTATGTTCACACAACGTATATTTCTGTAAAAGTACGACCGTACTGCAGTACCGGCTGGGATGATCTTTTCAGAGACCAGCCGTTCCGTGTCACGGCTGGGTCTCTTACGTAGTCTGCACATGGCCTAAATCAGTAAAAATTTAGAAAATTGCAACATGACATAACACATTAAGAACAGTTTGATATGTATGTTCTTGTCTTCCTTTGCTCTGTGGAGATGATGCATCCACCTGAAGCTGGCCATGCACGTTAGATAAAGGTCGGCTGTCAGCTGTCTTGCCTGATCCCACACGTGTGCTCAGCTGTTGGGGAAGAGTTGGGAAGTAGAGATGAGCGAACCGGGTTCGTGTTCGTGTCGATCTGAACCCGAACATTCGGCATTTGATTAGCGGGGGCTGCTGAACTTGGATAAAGCTCTTAGGTTGTCTGGAAAACATGGATACAGCCAATGACTATATCCATGTTTTCCACATAGCCTTAGGGCTTTATCCAACTTCAGCAGCCACCGCTAATCACATGCCGAAAGTTTAGGTTCGGATCGACTCGAGCATGCTCCAGGTTCGCTCATCTCTATTGGGAAGCCAGCCTACACATTAGATAGCTGACATGTATAAAGTATAAACATTGATACAATTTCCCAAGAAGGAAGTACAAGTGGTGGTAGGAAACAATACTCTATTTTGTCCTTGGTTAACTCCACTCCACTGGCCAACTCTTCACCGTCAATAGTCAATCATGTGGCTATAAATAAAATATGACAGAACTAAATGGCATGGCTCTTTGCTAATGTTTGTAGTCTCTAATTCCAGGTATTAGTAGGGGTTGGAGATAAGCGAACCCAAGCATGCAGAATTTGATTACTGGTGGCTGAAGAAGTCGGATACAGCCTATGGCTATGTTCACATGCTGTACGAGACTGGCCGTTTCGTGACCCCAGCAAGGTCACAAAATGGCCGGTACTGCAGTACCGGCCAGATGATCTTTAGGGACGCAGAGTTCTGATGCACTGTACACTATGGAGCGAGCGGCCGACAAATAGCGGATGCAGAAAACTGACATGTCAGTTTTCTACGGCGCTGCTGGCCGGAGCGTATACTATGTGTATATGCTCTGGACGGGATTCCATAGAAAGCAAGGTAACATATATTTTCGTATTAAGCACGGCCGTTGTTGCAACCGTTGTGTGAACATAGCCTATGGTGGTATCCATGTTTTGCCAGCCACCGGTAATCAAGTGCCGCATGGTTGGGTTTGATAGAACCCGAGTGCACTCAAGGTTCGCCCATCACTAGTAGGGGTCATAGCGGTCAGACCCGTGCCGAACACCTTTAAATCCCATTATATGACAGTGTAATGTGCTAAAAACAGAATACATATATCCCTATTACAATAAGAAATGCTGGATTCTCCCTCTCGCTGAATGATGAGTTCTGTTTCGGTATTTGTGTAAAGAGCCCCTTATCTTGTTTAGCTGAACACATCAGATGTCCTCGTTTCCAGCACATTGTTTTTATCACTCATTATTTTTCCTCAAATAACATCTAATAATCTGTTTTCACAGATTTCGAGAACACTTATTTCCTTAACAAATATTTTCCATGTGTTTCCGTGCATTAATGCTTTCTAATCTCGTAGAGGTGATATAAAACACAACGGGAGGCCGGGCGTCTCTTTTATTTCTAATAATAATGCTGAAGCCCTGGCTTGTTCACAGATATTTCTAACATCCCACATACTGAAGTATTACATTTTATCTCACAGTATGAATGAGATTATCTGTAGCACCTAATGGGAAAAGTCGAAACAGTGGCTTCTTCAATGTAATTCACTGGGATCAACCAATCACATTTGTGGATGTATATTAAATTAGGATACAGCTGAATTTTTTATGTTATCCTATGAATTAATTGCTGGAATTCACCATCGTAGTTTTAGAACCTTTAGCTACACTGCCACTTTAGACGTCCGTTTGGACTAGTAACCATTATACCAAATAAGTCATGATGTTCTTAAAGGGGTTATCCAGCGGTACAAAAACATGGCCACTTTCCCCCCTCTCTTGTCTCCAGAATGGGTGGGGTTTGAAACTCAGTTTCATTAAAGTAAATGGAGCTTAATTGCAAACCACACCTGAACTGGAGACAAGAGAGGGGGAAAAGTGTCCATGTTTTTGTAGCACTGGATAAACCCTTTAAAAGGGTTGTCCAGTCCCCCCCCCCAAAAAAAAAAACCTTGGAAATTGAAAATTGAAAAGTTAAAAAAAATGCTGTAAAGCTACCATTCCATGATACCAATCACTAGTTAAGGTGGATTAAGGTGCGTTTACACGAAACGATAATTGGCCCGATCGTACGATTAACGATATTGGCGTAACGATTTTTTTTTCACAACAGTCAGCTTTTAGACGGTACGATATATCGTACGGAAATTCGCTCTGCAATCGTTTTTGCAATCGTTTTGCGATCGCTTAAGCCTATCTCACACATTGGTTAAATCGGCAAACGACTGTTTACACAGAATGATCTGATCAATTTTTTGTGAACGACGAACGACGATTTTGGAACATGTTGTAAGATCAAAATGAACGATTTCTTGTTTGTCGTTTGATCGTTTACACGTACAGTTATCGTTAGAATTCGATCGTTATCATGCGAATTCGCACGATAATCGTTTCGTGTAAACGCTGCATTAGAGTCAACACAAACCAGGAAGCAGCAGTGATGGGTTAAGACTGGGAGATGGCAGAACAGTAGCTACAGGGGATGTGGGCAGGTGAGTATTGTTTCCTTTATTTTATTTTTTTCTATTACCCAGAGTTGATTACTGGGGCTGGAATATCTCTTGAAGTGGCTTTAATCTTCAGGCTAACTTTTCCTTGCATGGGGAATATGGAGAAAATGTTAGTCTAAAATGCTCTCTTCATAGATATCAGTAGAGTCTTTCATATGGAGCTGTCAACTCACAAGTTAAAACCAGGCAAAAAGTTTGGTATGAGCTTGAAAGGTATTTTTTATATACTAATTAAAGTGAGAAAAGGGCTGATTTCTGGCATTATGGAACAACATGTTTTATTACGCAGTATATAGAGTAGGCAAAAAAGAGTGTTTGATCATCTGCTCAACACTGGAGTGGTGGACAGGGAGGAGCATTGGGACAAAAGTCGCTTATTTATTTTAGCCACCCATTACTATTTTCTTTACCGAATGATTTGAAAAGGGGTTTCCAGCATTATAAATTGTCTCAATGTGTGAATCGGATATATGACCAAAATATTTTGCCCACCTCTGTTGGTCCTGTTATCATAAACCAGTAGTTTGCACAGGTGACACACTTATTTATTTTTTTTAGAACACTCTAAACAAGGAATTGATTTGAATTGTATCCTTTTTATGTGTTTTATTTCTCACCTCACACTAGCTATACCCATTTAGTTTTAGGCTGTGTTCACACATGCATTTCCATTGCATTACTCCATCATTTCACCACAGTAATGAATTATTTAATTTCCGTCTAGCCGTCCTTCATTGCGTTACTGCAGTGAAACTCGAAAAAATACCCTAACTCTTAAGGCCTTATTACACGTAGCGTTATCATTTAAGAATTCACTATAATGACAGAAAATGAATGATTATCTGCCCATCCAACGATGAAATGAAGATAGTGAAGTAATAACATCAGAATCGTTGGCAACTAAACCGCTAGTTATCACTGGCAATCGATCATTATAGTGAATCTTTTACAGATAATCGCTACATGTAATAGGGCCCTTACTTTACCCCTTTCATTATTAAGAGGGTTGTTCAGGGACAGAGTTTTGTTTAGAAATCCCAAAATAAGAAAAATAAATAGGGAGGAGGAGATTACACTGCAGCACTGGTGACATACAATAGTAGATGTGAAGGAAGCCTTGATTTACCTTTGAGGAACAGTGTAGATTATCTGGAGCAAGCAGGCTACAGGTACAGAGTCCAGCCCCACCTCCTGTATTGCATCCATCCTAAAAAAGAAAAAAAAAAGTGTGTCTATTCAATTCAGGCAAAGCAAAAACATTGACTTCTCCAGAAAAAAATTATAGGTTTTTGTAGTCTCTTTGCTTTTAACTCAGTATCATTGTAATAACTAATTCATTAATTATAACTAATCTGTCTTGTTTTCCTCTGTCAAACTGGTGTCCATGTCATTAGAGTATAAAACCTTAATAGCCGTGAATCTTGAGTTATTTCCACAAGGTATGGAACTATGTAGGAGGCTTTTTCTCACCCTCTAGTAATCCTCCTAGGTTCATTACACTATTGCTACTATTGTCATTCAGACAACAGGTTGGGTCTGGTATGGTCTAACCCTGTGAACTGCCACTTGTGTCTTTAGGTTTTACCCTAAAGGCTGTTGTGTCAGCCCCATTGCTAGTGAAGTGTGTTAAGGTAGTATACTGGGCCTAAAGAGGAGGGTGACATCATATGAGCTGCTACATGCTCCCTCCTTCTTGCAACCTGGGAATCCAAATAAATTACTTATATTCTAGCTTAAAATGAAATCCTATGTCCTCCTAGTAGACCCCATCCTGTCTATTAACCTTTTAATTTTGGTCTAATTTTAGATTATTATTTTTTTTTTCTGATTTCTCATAACTAGTGTTGAGTGAACTTGCCAAATTGTTCGGGTTTGGCAAAATTCTCTGAACTCGAACACCCAGCATTTAACTCCCAACGGCTGGAGAAGATGGATGCCGGAGAACAAGATAACTCCACACTACTCATAACAGAATTTTTCTATTAAATCCTGACTAAAGTTAGATGCACATGATCTTTTATACAGTGATATGTGATATGGAAACAAAAGACTTGCCTAACATGACCACATACTACAGCACTGTGAGTGCTTATAAACTGTGATATAGGACATCGGGACTCTACATGCCGTTGTATGGACATGATATGTTCTAATAGTTGTAGAAAAATAGTTTCAGCTGGATAATATAAGGGTTTATAATGTTGCAGGAGTATACATAGAAGACTGTGCTAGGCTGGGTTCACATTGCATGTTCTCCTGAGCTCCACCTGACATACAGTACAAATATGTTAAGCGGCTGACAACAGTGCCCTCACTCTAGAGGGAGCTCGGGAACACTTAAGAAAGGAGGCCTCTGCTATTCTGCTTCAGAAATCTCCATTAATAGTGCACATAAATTATAGTGACTTCATTATAGTTTCCATTAAACAAATGTTTATGATCATGGTATCCATTGCCTGTAGATTACCATGATGTCTGTTTAAACGGGTACTCCAGTGTAGGGGCTATTTTTGGATCTGGCCGGGGAGGAGGTGGCTGAGAGAAAAGATGTGCACTCACCTCCCCAGATCCAGTGGCGGGTCCTGTATCGCGGCACTCCGGTCCCCGTTTCCCGGCCGCTTCCTGGTGTCTGACGCGGGCTCAAGACGTGACATTACAAGTCCGCTCAGCCAGTCAGTGACAGATGAGGGATCTGATCGGACTTGAAAGGGATCCCGCCTCTGTCACTGACTGGCTGAGCCCGCGTCAGACACCAGGAAGTGTCTAGGGACCGGAAGCGTCTAGGAAGCGATACAGGACCCGCCGCTGGAACCGGGGAGGTAAGTTGACGTCTTTTCTCTTAGCCACCTCCTCCCCGGCCAGATCCCAAAATAGCCCCCCTGCTGGAGTACCCCTTTGTAGGTTTTTACAAGGATTTCAAAGTATGGCATTCCAACTTTTTACAATGTGTGCCAGCCAGCCAGATGCAAAAACTGCATGATTTTGGCCTCCATCTGACAATGAACCCCTTGCGGACACATTTAACGTGTACATCTGGTGCATTCCCAAAATATAGATAAGAACAAATCCATTGGTCCAGTAAAAAGCAATTTGTTCTTGTCTATATTTGTTTGAACACTGCATGGACAGTGGGGCGGTGAGTTGGCTTATGATTCTATATAAATTAATGCTTTCCCAGCAAACATGCTGACAGTGCCAATACTTAATATGACCATAGCCTAAAAGTAAAGTTTTTTCTTAAATATAAAACTTAGAATATTCAGTATGTTTCTCCACAGATCTAACTGTTATATATTATATATATATATATATATATATACACTACCGCTCAAAAGTTTGGGGTCACCCAAACAATTTTGTGTTTTCCATGAAAAGTCACACTTATTCACCACCATACATTGTGAAATGAATAGAAAATAGAGTCAAGACATTGACAAGGTTAGAAATAATGATTTGTATTTGAAATAACATTGTTTTTACATCAAACTTTGTTTTCGTCAAAGAATCCACCTTTTGCAGCAATTCCAGCATTGCACACCTTTGGCATTCTAGCTATTAATCTGTTGCGGTAAGCTGGAGAAATTGCACCCCACGCTTCTAGAAGCAGCTCCCACAAGTTGGATTGGTTGGATGGGCACTTCTGGCGTACCATACGGTCAAGCTGCTCCCACAACAGCTCAATGGGGTTCAGATCTGGTGACTGCGCTGGCCACTCCATTACCTATGATAGAATACCAGCTGCTGCTTCTGCTGTAAATAGTTCTTGCACAATTTGGAGGTGTGTTTATTGGAGGTGTGTTTAGGGTCATTGTCCTGTTGTAGGATGAAATTGGCTCCAACCAAGCGCTGTCCACTGGGTATGGCATGGCGTTGCAAAATTGAGTGATAGCCTTCCTTATTCAGAATCCCTTTTACCCGGTACAAATCTCCCACCTTACCAGCACCAAAGCAACCCCAGACCATCACATTACCTCCACCATGCTTAACAGATGGCGTCAGGCATTCTTCCAGCATCTTTTCATTTGTTCTGCATCTCACAAACGTTCTTCTTTGTGATCCAAACACCTCAAACTTGGATTCATCTGTCCACAACACTTTTTTCCAATCTTCCTCTGTCCAATGTCTGTGTTCTTTTGCCCATCTTAATCTTTTTCTTTTATTGGCCAGTCTCAGATATGGCTTTTTCTTTGCCACTCTGCCCTGAAGCCCAATATCCCGCAGCCGCTTCTTCACTGTAGATGTTGACACTGGTGTTTTGCGGGTACTATTTAATGAAGATGCCAGTTGGGGACCTGTGAGGCGTCTGTTTCTCAAACTAGAGACTCTAATGTGCTTATCTTCTTACTTAGCTGTGCAACGCGGCCTCCCAATTCTTTTTCTACTCTGGTTAGAGCCTGTTTGTGCTGTCCTCTGAAGGGAGTAGTACACACCGTTGTAGGAAATCTTCAATTTCTTAGCAATTTCTTGCATGGAATAGCCTTAATTTCTAAGAACAAGAATAGACTGTCGAGTTTCAGATGAAAGTTCTCTTTTTCTGGCCATTTTGAGCGTTTAATTGATCCCACAAATGTGATGCTCCAGAAACACAATCTGCTCAAAGGAAGGTCAGTTTTGTAGCTTCTGTAACAAGCTAGACTGTTTTCAGATGTGTGAACATGATTGCACAAGGGTTTTCTAATCATTAATTAGCCTTCTGAGCCAATGAGCAAACACACTGTACCATTAGAACACTGGAGTGATAGTTGCTGGAAATGGGCCTCTATACACCTATGTAGATATTGCACCAAAAACCAGACATTTGCAGCTAGAATAGTCATTTACCACATTAGCAATGTATAGAGTGTATTTGTTTAAAGTTAGGACTAGTTTAAAGTTAACTTCATTGAAAAGTACAGTGGTTTTCCTTCAAAAATAAGTAATAAATTTCAATGTGACCCCAAACTTTTGAACAGTAGTGTAATATATATATATATATATATATATATATATATATATATATATATATATATATATTGGGAAAGTGTATTTGAATTGCTTATATGTGTACTGTCACTGGGTTAATGTTGCCTTAAATGAGGGCAGCATAAACCAGTGAACAGAACATTGTATTACTGTCAGGATGGTATCTTTGCGGAGCGTCATGCGTCCCTCTGCTCATGCTGTGCGGCCGAGAAGGTGCTGATTTTCTTGCATTCTGTTTCTGTGTTTTGTTTTGTAGTGTGTGAACACTGGTTATTTGCTCACCTTGAGAGACACACACGACTTTACCTGCTGAGTTCTGTCTGGCCATGTCAGGGTTAATCTGTGTTTTGGTTCTGCTGTGACTGACAGGTCTTCCTGCCAGTGGATCTGTTTTGTTCTCAGCTGTCTGTGCTTGGAGTTCAGGGGGATGGTCCAATTATGTTCTGGATCAGAACCCTGGCCTCCTATATAACTTCCTCAGTCTGGGATATCTTGGCCGGATATTGAGCTTGTCTCTGCCTGGTTCTGTGTTTGCTATTCTTGCTCTGTTTATTCTGACTCTGCTTTGTATTTCTGACCATTCTTGTTTGCTGCCTGCCCCTGACCATACTGCCTGTATTTTGACCTTGCCTTTGGATTGTGATTTTGTACTTTTGCTGCCAGATTGTTGTGACCCGGACTGTCGACCATTCTTTATTGTGTTTTGTCTGTCTGTCTTGTCCTTGTGTCCCACCTAGCCAGTGCAGGGACTGACGCCCAGTTGCTCGCCGCCATCTTAGGGCGGATTGTGGCAAATAGGTAGAGGACAGTGGGCGGGGCTGAGCTTAGGGCTCACTGTCTTGTCTTGTCCTGCTGTCCGGTTCCTGACAATTACTTTCACAATTAATATTACACCATTGTGTTCAGCCATTCTCCTAATATGCCGGAGAATAGGATTCTTGCCACACCCCTCCCCTCACCCTCCACCTGCTGATTGACAGTTTACTGCCTATACACATTATGGATAGGTAACTGAAAATCAGCAGCTTGTGGGAGGAGTTTTCTGCTTCTCATGAATATCCAGGACTACTGGGCTCACACACATAATGGAGAGGACTGCTTATTGTCCATGTTGTTGAGGAGGATAGCTCTGGATCAGCTGCACAGAACAATGTAAGTGATACATTCTGTTCAGCTTCTTTGTCACTAGCTTATGCTACCCTTACATAGGACAGTATAAACCTACTCAGAGAGTCTCTTTAAATCTGACAGGATTATATAAAAATATTGTAGGAATAGACAGTAGTAGCTGTGCCTCCCAGGAGTGTTAGGGATTCCCTGGGCATACACCGTTTACTCCTTGTTTTACTTGATCACCTTTGGCTCCAAAGAAATTAGCAGAAGATAAGCGGTGCTGAATATATATTAATAGCTCCAGTGCTGTGACCTACATAGTAGCTGTCACCTACACACCTGTGCAGTTCACGTACCACTGAAGAAATATCCTGGAATTCTATATGCTGTGTAACATGCTGTATTTCAGCTTCCCCTTCTATTAGTCGTATAGGCAGAGATTCGTCCTAAATAACTATGGGGGTTGTGCAGAAAGCATATTGATAACCTAAAACCATCACACATACTCACATCATGCATTACTACTGGCCACTGACTTTATAGCCGTCCAGCAACTACTTGCTTCCAATTCCAAAAGACTTCAGTGGAGAGGGCTACATACAGGGACCTCCACCCTTCTATTGAAGGATATGGAGATTGAGAAGACAGGAAACTGCAGTTGTCAAGATACTGTAGGTAAAGGTCCCACGGGTAAAACGTAATAAATGTGGATATATTTATCAGCCATAAATACAGTAGCTCATAAACCCCTTTTAACATATGGTAGACACTGATTTTTTTTTCAATCCTGTTAGGTCTCCACAGCCAATGTGCCACCATAGTAATGTCATGACATTTACCCGTGCAGTGCTCTCCCCAAAAAGCGACCATTCATTTACTGCCAATAGATCCAAATCGCTGTTCTATTTGGGTTTTATGGTATATTGATTGGAACCATGGTCTTTGTGATACAAGGGAACCTGCAGTGGTAGCCATTGTGCTCTTATTTGCTATTAGAATGGTCTTTTATTTTAATAGATGATTTCACATATGTGCAGTCTTAGGCTATGTTCACACAGCATGAGAGACCAGCCGGGTCACGGGATGGCTGGTCTCAAAAAAGATGATCTTTCATGCCACAGGGTTCTCTGAGCGCGCCCGCATCAGAACTCCTCACAGCACACTATGAAGCGTGCGTCCGCCGCCGCTCGCTTCATAGTGTGCACTGACAGGGTTTTCTGCAGCCGCTATTCACTGAATAGCGGCTGCAGAAAACTGACATGTCAGTTCTTTGCGGCACCGGTAGGGATCCCGGCCGGAGCATACACTATGTGTATACGCTCCGGCCGGCATCCTATAGAAGGCTGGGCAACGTATCTTTCCTTAAAAAATACGGCCGTTGTTGTCGATTGCACTTTGACGAAAAGATAAGTTGTGTGAACATAGCCTTAGGGTGCGTTTACACAGACAGATTTATCTGATATATTATTGAAGCCAAAGCCAGGAACAGACTAGAAACAGGGAACAGTTTATACAGGAAAGACTGAGATTTCTCCTCTTCTCAAATCCATTCCTGGCTTTGGCTTCTATAATCTGTCAGATATATCTGTCTGTGTAAACGCACCATAAGGCTCCTATTAGGTGAAGTGATATTTACTGATTAAGGATCACAAACGAGATTGTTTATGGTTAACCTAAAGACGTGCACCACATTACACAGAATGATAGTTGTTAGTTACCATCATTATAACGATTGTTACTATGATCATTACTCCAACCGATCCTGATACGCTGAACGATTAGTGGACGAATGTGGAATTACAGCAAACGATTAGCGAATGATTAACGATGATTTTAGGGTCATATCTAAATCGACAATCAACTGCTCGCAATTACACAGAACGGTTATCGTTTAAACTTGAATGATATCACGATTTTTGCACAATAAACGTTCCGTGTAATAGGGCCTTTACACTACATGTGGTGTCAGTGCTTGATGTCACAGTGACTGAGCCCTATATAAACTGGAGTTAAAGGGGTAAACCAATGCAGGAGCGAGGATACAAGTAAATTTAGATTAATATCTTCCTCCCTTAGAACCTCCTGCCTTGTGTAAACATGAATGTAGAATGTGGAAAGTTGGGTTATGGTGGTCAACAGTAGAGACCCTTATTAAGAGCTAATTCCCATAAATGTATTTGGATGGTTACGATATCCTGACTATGGTGCTTTGTACTGATCTATCACATTTGCTTATTTTGTCGCAAAGCCTGGTTGACTTCATTTTGTTCTTCCGATGTCAAGGGGGTGTCCGTCATGGTTAAAAGGGTCAGAGCTGCTTTGCATGTTCTTCTTCCCAGAATTCCTGGTTAAGCATGGATGGCCTATAATTTTTAAAGGGGTTATCCAGCGCTACAAAAACATGGCCAAATTTCCCCCTCTCTTGTCTCTAGTTCAGGTGTAGTTTGCAATTAAGCTCTACAATTTACTTCAATGGAACTGAGCTTGAAACCCCACCCAATCTGGAGACAAGAGAGGGGGAAATTGGCCATGTTTTTGTAGCACTGGATAACCCCTTTAAGCACACATGTAAATGACATTGAAATAGTATTCCTTTGGTCAATGTCCATGATTTGTTTACATTAGACTTTCAGAGTGGAGACAGGGTGATTTTGGGGCTCTCGCTGCTGGTTTTGAGTTCCTACATGGTGCACAGCTATTTTTATTCTTTCCCTTTTAGTGGGTGAGGCCAGGGCTGTTTTCCTGGAGAGCACCTACTCCTCTCTCTATGTCATGACATTCTGGTGAAACCACACTGTCTTAATTAAGCTGCCATTGTGCTAGATGACGGTTAACACAGTACACTGCTATTATTGGGATGTGTGAAGAGAAAGGGTTACTGATGTACTGGTTTTTGCTATATAGCATAATTTAACCTATATACCAAACTGCTCCTGCAAAACTAGTGGAGCAAATGACATAATCCTACAGGTTCTGTGTATAAACAAAGAGACATAGAACACAATATAATGTCACCTATGTTGATAAATACTAAAAGGTCAAGAAAACTGTCATCAACCCCCCCACCCCCACCCCAAACAAGTAAATACGTGGATACATAAATCTTTGTACTCTAGAGATTTACAGTTAACATCTTTGCTCCACTTTAAGAGGCTTATTGTCTAAGCTTTGAAGCTGCAATAGGTCAGAAACTATTACTGAACTCAGTGAGAGTTTTGGGACTTTATAGAATAATCCCTTAAATCTGCATTAGCATAGAAAAACACCCGCGGTACAGTTTACTCGCATCAACATGCTTGTCGATCAATGGCTTCCAGAAACGTGTGCACTCTGCATCCATTCATGGCTGTTCATTTAGTAGGAAAGGGAAGTTTTTTTTCTTAGAGAAACAGATAAACTACTGTAGGTTTGATTGTCTTGCTAGGAGTATATTAAAGCTAAGCTCATAGCATCATTAGGGCTTGTGGTAATCTGTTCTTTTTTGGAAGTTAAAAAATATATAATAATAGTAATAATAATAATAATAACAAATATATATATATATATATATATATATATATATATATATATATATGCTAGATCACAGGAAAAACATACTTTGTAGTTAAGGCTATGTTCACATCTGCGTTGAAGGCTCCAAATGCAACATGCATCTCATTCTTAGACATCTGCCTAAAGGCAGACATAGACACTGGCGTTGTTCACATATCCTTGCTCCGGAAGTCCACCGCGGGCAATACAATACTGCACGCTGAGAGCAATCACCCTCTGCAATACCAGTTGGCGGACTCACCCGCATAAAGAGGGTATGCTCTCAACCCAATATGTACTCTAAACAATCCAAAGAGGCTTGTGCCAGAATGAAAGAAAGGGGATACAAAAAATATTACCTGGAAAGAGCAGAAAAGATTGTACAAACAAAAAATAGATCTGACTTACTAAGAAAGAAAGAACAGAAAAAAGAATTAACATCACAGACACCCATAACTTTCTCCACTCGTTTCTTCATGGAATATAAAGAGATCACCAAAATAGTTCAACGGAATGTAAATATATTAAGACAGGATGTGATACTTAGTGCAATATTAGATAAAGGAATACGCTGCGTAGCACGGAGAGGACGCACCTTACGGGTACAAACCCACTTGACGTATTTGCTGCGTGAATCAGTCTTAAAAATAAGCAGGCAAAACGCAGGTTGGCTTTATACGATTGTTCTGCGTTAAAATACGCAATTGCGTATTTTTGAAGCGTGTAGCTTGTTGTTAGCAAAGCATCAGTTGTTAACAACCTGTGCGAAAAACGCATGTAGCTTCACGCTTCAAAAATACGCAATTGCGTATTTTAACGCAGATCAATTGTATAAAGCCAACCTGTGTTTTGCCTGCTTATTTTTAAGACTGATTCACGCAGCAAATACGTCAAGTGGGTTTGTACCCTACAGGACGATTTATCCCCCAGCACCTTACCTACATTGAAAACCACTATGAACATAAGAGAAAAACCCAAAGGAAACTTCAAATGTTGTTTACCTCGGTGCAATATGTGCAGATATTGTAAAAACACCAAGAAAAAATACAGTATTATGGTGCGTTCACACCTACAGGATCTGCAGCTGATTTTCTGCAGCAGATTTCATTTAAATAACTGAACACAGCATCAAATCTGCTGCAGATCCTGTAGGTGTGAACGCACCCTCATGGATTTTATTAATTGCGAAAAGGATCACGTAATTTATATAATAGAGTGTGAAGCGTGTGATTTAAAATATGTCGGCTGCACGATAAGAAAATTAAAGAAGAGAATCAGCGAACATATAACCGACATTAGAAAAAACTCCAACTCATGCTGCTCAGGCGCAGCAAAACATTTCATAGATGCACATAACGGGGACATTTCACACTTCACCTTCTATGGAATCAAGCATATAGCTGCACCCCAAAGGGGTGGCAACAGACAGGAACTACTTCGCAACAAGGAAGCCGAACATATTTTCAGATTGGACACAAGAATTCCTCTTGGACTTAATTACAAAAATGACCTTTTATACCATTATAAATTTTTCTTTAATTATTCGTACATCATCATCTCTCTTCATTTTGTAATAGGGGTACATTGGAATTTACATGGGTACATTGGAATGTTATAGCTCACAATTTTCATCTACTTTCTCATTTCTTCCATATATATGGCTTTGCATATACACCGTTCTCAATAATTTTAAACTAGAATTTTTTTTTTCTTTTGTTACATATTCCCTACATATATACACATCCACATATTCATTCATCCATTCATCCATTTTCTCTGCACACCATGATTTTGCATTCACCTAGCTATTTATGTTATGCAGCATCAAAAGTATCCCCTGTTTATATACATATTTACATTCATTCACATCCACATTTTTATCCATTCAACAGAGGGTTACATTCCCTTTCTGTCTATATTTATGTATATATATTGCCAACATATCTTACAAGTTAGCATCCAGGGCAGTGTTCACATTATGCGGTTTGGTCATCCAACATATGATAGAATTTCACATTTTAATTTATGAACATGGGACCATGCCGCTATCATTATGAGCACGCCCCAATGTGAACCATATTCAATTATACCCTATACCCTATCCTCTTCATTATACTACAACTGCGGATATATCCACACTGCAGCACAACGTTTAGCAAACTCACAATTTGTAGTGTGAACTAGTTGCTATACTGACTGGGCAGTGCACAAACAGAACCTGATTACTGATTGCACACATTCATCCCACCTGCATATACCTGCATTGGGAGAAACCTTATTGGCCACTATTTGCTTTTATACCATTGGTTGCACACTGACCACCAGACTATGACTAAGCGCGCATGCGCAAAACGCGTCAGTCCACTTGGCCACACAGCATGACACGTTCAGCTGAATTTTAAAATGATTTAATAAATTTTGGATTTTTTAACCTATTTTTGGAGTGCCGGAACCTCACTATTTATAAACCATTTTCATTTCTCACTTTCTGCTTTTTTTTTTTTTCTATCCATAAAAATAGGGGGAAGAAATAGTACATATCTACAGGATTGTAGATAGCCAAACATCAGATCTATGTGGGTATGTCCAACAGTTCCCCCTAAATACACTTTGTCACAAAAAAATATATGCACCCAGAAAAAATCGAGCCACCATCACAAAACTCGACACAAATGTAGTCTGGTAAGAGATATGTAAATTTTTGATGGCAATGAGACAAGGGTAAGCGCGCTCTGCGCATATGAGATGCACAGCTGGGAGAGTTTAAAGCATGTGCTCGCGCTCTAGGGCTATTCAAATAAATCTGTTGACTTGGATTTGTGGTATTGTGACTAGAGATGCCTTTGAGATGTAACTGGTGGCAGTACAAACAGTTGTCAAACTTCGAGAGGGGCTGTATAGTAGGTCTCAGAGAGGCAGGTTGGTCAAACAGGTGTATCGGCCACCACCTCAGTTGGAACAACATGGTAGTTGTTCGGTGTTGTAAACAATGGATCATGGAAGGGAGAGTCTACTGTCGAGGAGGGTCAGGACATCAGAACACTAATGAGCGTGAGGATCGCACATCATAAAAGCAGCCACATCTGCACCAACAACATTGCTAGCATCAATTTGACGCCATTTACTACCTTCCAGACATCCGGTGGTATCAAGGGAAACCATTTGGAGGCAACTGTCCGATGCTGGTATAAGGAGCTGACATCCATGAAGACACTACTGACCCAACATCATAGGCAGTGTCGATTGGATTTTTGCCGAGCTCGGGCAACCTGGAGTGTGACCGACTGGAGGAGATGAATCCCAATTCTATCTCAGTGCTGATGACCACCACACACACATGTGGAGGGGGCCAGGCCAGCGGTCCGATCCGGCATTTGTTGTCGAGTGGCATACATCGATTACAGAAGGTGTGACAGTGTGGGGAGCGATTAGTTGGGATCACCTCGTGTCCTTCAAGACACTATGATGCCTCGCAGTTACGTGGACAACATTTTAACACTGGTTGTAGTGCCCAGGTGCCATTTATCAGCAAGACAACGCTCATCCACATACTCCGCGGCCTTCCCAACAATGTCTTTAAGGATAGGATCTACTCCTGTGGCCTGCCAGGTCACTAGACCTCTCATTTATAGAACACATCTGGGACATGTTTGGAAGGCAAGTGCAGCAATCTCAGAATACTGGTGAATTACTGTAACTGCCTAGTTGCAAAGATTATGGGATGATCTTTCACAGAGGGGTCATAGGTGACCTAAGTGATACCACGCTGTGTTTCGGCTTGTATAGCTGCCATAGTGTAACGCCCGGAGTAGTGGATCCACTGGACCGGCACCAGCGATGGCACAAACCTCACCAGGGAGCGGAGTCTAAGGGGCCGCTGGTTTTCACCAGAGCCCGCCGCAAGGCGGGATGGACTTGCTGCGGCAGGCGACCCCCAGGTCGCTACCCCTGGCTTGGTTGCTGGTGACGGCAGGCGAGGCGTGACAGGAGCAGGTACTGACAGTGGCGTGTAAGCGTACCGCAGGTGACAGGCTGAACACAGGAACAGCAGAGAGACGGGAAGCAGGAACCAGGGACTAGGAGTAGGGACTGGGTAGCGGACAGGAATCAGGAACAAGGACTAGGGACCAGGTAGCGGACAGGTATCAGGAACAACAGGGAGCTGGGCCAAACGCTATGGGAAGCATGTAGAGGCTCCAACACAGGGGACAGGGCATGCTGGGATTTATAGGGAGTGATTGGGTGCAACTACCAATTAGGGGCGGACTGGCCCTTTAAATCTGAGACAGCCGGCGCGCGCGCCCGAGGAGGCGGGGACGCGCGCGCCGGCCGGCACAGACGGAAGGAGGAGCGGGACGAGGTGAGGCGCCCCCCGGGGCCGAACAGAAAGCAGCGCCGGGTCCCTGCACCAGGACCCCGGCGGCTGCCTGAGCTGGATGGCGGTTGCGGCGGAGCACGGGACGCCGCCGCGGCCATGACAGTACCCCCCCCCCTTTGGCCTCCCCCTCTTTCTTGCCTGCAGGAACCCCTTGATGAGATCTTTATCCAGGATGTTAGCCTCGGGTTCCCAGGACCTCTCCTCCGGACCAAATCCTCTCCAGTCCACCAGGAAGAAACGTCTCCCTCTGACAGTTTTCATGGCCAGAATATCTTTAACAACGTAGACGTCGTCTGAGACGGCTTGTGGAACAGAGAACGGAGACTGATCGGAGAACCGGTTGAGGACCACAGGCTTCAAGAGGGAGACATGGAAGGCGTTCGGAATCCGCATAGTAGGGGGCAGGCGGAGTTTGTAGGTGACAGGGTTTATGCGTTTCAGCACCGAAAAAGGACCAAGGAATCGGGGACCCAACTTGTAGCTGGGAATCTTGAGTCGAACATATTTGGCCGAGAGCCAGACTTTGTCACCTGGACGAAAATTTGTGGCAGGTCTCCTCTTCTTATCAGCCTGGTCCTTCATGCGTTCTGAGGCTTTGAGTAAGGACTGTCGAGTTTGTTCCCAGATCGACTGCAGGTCAGATAACAGCTCCTCCACGGCTGGGACCCCAGAGGATGGAGAGAGAGGCAGAGGAGGACGAGGATGATGCCCGTAGACCACATAGAAAGGAGACTTGCCTGTGGAACTCGAGTCCAGATGGTTGTAGGAGAATTCCGCCCATGGAAGGAGGTCGGACCAGTTGTCTTGGCGGCTGGACACAAAATGCCGTAGGTAGTTACCCAGGATCTGATTGACTCTCTCCACTTGCCCGTTAGACTGGGGATGGTAGGCTGATGAGAAGTCCAGCTTTACTTGGAGCTGCGAGCAGAGGGCACGCCAAAACTTAGAGACAAATTGAGAGCCTCGGTTGGACACAATGTGAAGAGGAAGTCCATGCAGGCGGAAGATGTGTCGGAAGAACAACTGAGCCAGACGAGGAGCAGAGGGTAGGCCAGGAAGAGCCACGAAGTGAGCCATTTTAGAGAAGCGGTCCGTCACCACCCAAATAACAGTATTGCCCGCAGATGGTGGTAGGTCGGTGATGAAATCCATCCCAATGTGGTGCCAGGGATGGTCCGGGACTGGCAAGGGCAAAAGTAGGCCGGCAGGTCTTTGACGGGGAGACTTATTCCTGGCACAGACTGCACAGGAAGCCACAAAATCCTTGACATCCTGGAGGAGATTGGGCCACCAGTAGTGACGGGAGATCAATTGCCCAGTCTTTTGAGTTCCTGGATGCCCGGCCACCAAAGAGGAATGCCCCCACTTCAAGATGCGTCTACGGAGCGCGGGGCGCACATAAGTCTTCCCGGGGGGCAGTCTCTGCAGAGCAGAAGTAGCAACTGGTACTAGGCGGTCGGGAGGTATTATGTGACGAGGAGATTCCTCTTGCCCCATGACATCGGATGCTCGGGATAATGCATCGGCCTTTAGGTTCCTCTCGGCTGGACGAAAATGGATGGTAAAGTTGAACCGAGAGAAGAAGAGAGACCACCTGGCCTGCCGGGGATTGAGGCGTTGAGCCGACTGGAGGTAGAGGAGGTTCTTGTGGTCCGTGTAGATGTTAACGGGGTGTTTAGCCCCCTCTAGTAGATGACGCCACTCCTCCAGTGCCAACTTAATGGCCAGGAGTTCACGGTCCCCAATAGTATAGTTCCTCTCGGCAGGGGAGAAAGTCCTAGAAAAGAACCCGCAGGTTCTGGTCTTGCCTGCTGTGTCCCTTTGCGAGAGAACGGCTCCTGCGCCCACAGAAGAAGCATCGACCTCGAGAGAAAACTGCCTGGAGACATCCGGGCGGACTAGGGCAGGAGCAGAGGCAAAGGCAGACTTGAGGCTATTGAAGGCTTGTTCGGCCTCTGGAGGCCAACGTCTGGGGTCCGCCTTCTTTTTAGTGAGAGCCACGATGGGTGCGACCAGGGTAGAAAAGTGAGGGATGAATTGCCGATAATAGTTGGCGAATCCAAGGAAACGCTGGATTGCTCTAAGTCCCACAGGGCGTGGCCATTGGAGGACAGCTGAGAGCTTGGCCGGGTCCATTTGTAGACCCTGGTCGGAGACGATATAGCCAAGAAATGGAAGACTGCGCTGATGGAAAACACACTTTTCAAGCTTGGCATATAAATGGTTGGCCCGTAGTCTTCGGAGGACCTGACGCACTTGTGCCACATGAGTCTGCTGATCCGGGGAGAAGACCAAAATGTCGTCCAAATAGACAATGACGCAGACATAGAGGAGGTCTCGGAAGATGTCGTTCACGAATTCCTGGAAGACCGCTGGAGCATTACATAGGCCGAATGGCATGACCAGGTATTCGTAGTGCCCATCTCTGGTGTTGAAAGCGGTCTTCCATTCGTCTCCTTTACGAATACGGATCAAGTTATACGCTCCCCTGAGATCCAGCTTGGAGAAGATCTTAGCTCCACGAAGACGGTCGAATAGTTCAGGAATAAGTGGAAGAGGATAGCGGTTCTTAACAGTCACCTTATTCAAGCCCCGGTAGTCTATGCATGGGCGAAGGGAACCGTCCTTCTTCTGGACAAAGAAGAATCCTGCGCCAGCGGGAGACGTGGATTTACGAATAAAGCCCTTTTGTAAGTGCTCCCGGATGTAGGAGGACATGGCTTCAGTCTCGGGCACAGAGAGAGGGTATACCCGACCACGTGGAGGAGATGCCCCGGGAAGAAGGTCTATAGGGCAATCATAGACCCGATGGGGTGGTAGAGAGTCCGCCTCCTTGGCCGAGAAAACATCACCGAAATCTTGGTAGTCCTCTGGTAGACCGGCTAGAGGCTTGTCATTAGCAGGAGACCTCGTAGAGCACTTGGGTTGAGGAGAGCTCAGACACCGGTTATGACAGTCCTGGCCCCAGCTGAGAACCTCCCCAGTTCTCCAGTCCAGCTTAGGGGCATGAAATTGCAGCCAAGGAAGGCCCAGCAGGATGTTAGAGGAGGAATGGCTCAACACATAGAAGGAGATCCTCTCCTGATGTAAGGCGCCCACCCGGAGGGCTAGGGGTGCCGTCTGGCAGTGCACAGTTTCGGTAAGAATCTCCCCCGTAACCGAAGAGATAGACCGGGGTTGGGCTAGCTGGATCACGGGTAGCCGCCATCTTTGGACCAAAGAAGCAGAGATGAAACTGCCAGCAGAGCCAGAGTCGATGAGGGCAGAAGTCTGGAAAACTTGCCCAGTAGGTGTCTGGATGGAGACGGGTATAGTCAACCTTGGAGAGGTGGCATTCACACCTAGGGAGGCCTCTCCCACCGGACCTAGGTGCGAGCGTTTCCCGGACGCTGAGGACGTTGGGGACATCTCTGCCGGTAGTGATCTGCACCACCGCAATAGAGACAGAGATTCAGCTCCATGCGGCGGGCTCTCTCATCAGTCGTCAGGCGAGCTCGTTCCACCTGCATAGGGACTTCTGGAGGCGACTGGAGTATGGGAGCAACGGGACTCTGGAACACCGGTGCCAGCCGAGGAAGGCGACGGGGCAGGCTCAGTCGTCGTTCCTGCCGGACCTCCTCCTCTCTCTCGGAAAACCGGTTGTCGACTCTGGTAGCCAGTAGGATAAGATCGTTTAGAGAAGGAGGAAGATCGCGGGCGGAGAGTACGTCTTTCACTCGGCTGGATAGACCCTTCTTTAAGGTGGCTATTAGGGCGGCCTCATTCCAGTCCAATTCAGCTGCCAGGGTGCGGAACTGGATGGCGTAGTCACCGACAGAGGAGCTCCCTTGTGAGAGGTTGAGAAGAGCAGTCTCGGCTGAGGTGGCACGGGCAGGTTCCTCAAAGACGGAGCGAAACTCGGCCAGGAAGGCCCGGAGATTGGCAGCAACAGGATCATCACGGTCCCACAGTGGCGTGGCCCAGGCCAGAGCTCTACCCTCCAATAGGCTGATGATAAAGGCCACTTTAGAGCGCTCGGTGGGAAACTGACTACTTAACAGTTCAATATGCATTGTGCATTGAGTCAGGAATCCCCTGCACAACTTGGGATCACCTCCATATTTATTCGGGAGGGCCAATCGGAGTCCCGAAGTGGTTGCAGGTGGTGGTGGGCGCTGGCCTGTAGTATGCTGCTGTAGGGCGGCAGTCAATTGCTGGATTTGCTGCGACTGCTGCTGGATCTGTTGAGCCTGTTGAGCGACCACTCTGGCGACGTCACGGAGATCAGGCACCTCGCCGGGATCCATGGTTGGAGCCTACTGTAACGCCCGGAGTAGTGGATCCACTGGACCGGCACCAGCGATGGCACAAACCTCACCAGGGAGCGGAGTCTAAGGGGCCGCTGGTTTTCACCAGAGCCCGCCGCAAGGCGGGATGGACTTGCTGCGGCAGGCGACCCCCAGGTCGCTACCCCTGGCTTGGTTGCTGGTGACGGCAGGCGAGGCGTGACAGGAGCAGGTACTGACAGTGGCGTGTAAGCGTACCGCAGGTGACAGGCTGAACACAGGAACAGCAGAGAGACGGGAAGCAGGAACCAGGGACTAGGAGTAGGGACTGGGTAGCGGACAGGAATCAGGAACAAGGACTAGGGACCAGGTAGCGGACAGGTATCAGGAACAACAGGGAGCTGGGCCAAACGCTATGGGAAGCATGTAGAGGCTCCAACACAGGGGACAGGGCATGCTGGGATTTATAGGGAGTGATTGGGTGCAACTACCAATTAGGGGCGGACTGGCCCTTTAAATCTGAGACAGCCGGCGCGCGCGCGCCCTAGGAGGCGGGGACGCGCGCGCCCTAGGCGGCGGGTACGCGCGCGCTGGCCGGCACAGACGGAAGGAGGAGCGGGACGAGGTGAGGCGCCCCCCGGGGCCGAACAGACAGCAGCGCCGGGTCCCTGCTCCAGGACCCCGGCGGCTGCCTGAGCTGGATGGCGGTTGCGGCGGCGTCCCGGAGCACGGGACGCCGCCGCGGCCATGACACATAGGTGGCTTTACTACTTACTGATTTGTAACCTTTTTCATGCTATAACGATCTTTTGTTCTAAATTTGTAATCATTTGCTTATCTCTTCATACACTACATACTTGTGAAGTTTCATGATAGTAGCTTGTTTTTTTCTGGGTGCATATATCTTTTTGTGACAGAGTGTACATGGCTGCTCCTCTATGTGCACATTTACTTATATGGAAAGCTTATATACTACAGTAATGGCCAAATGTTTTGAGAATGATACAAATATAAATTTTTACAAAGTCTACTGCTTCAGTTTTTAAAATGACAATTTGCATATACTCCAGAATGTTATAAAGAGTAATCAGCTTAACAGAAATTACTTGCAAAATCAATATTTGCCTAGAAAATTAACTTTATCCCCCAAAACACATTTCAACATCATTGCAGCCCTGCCTTACAAGGACCAGCTAACATTGTTTCAGTGATTGCTCCATTAACACAGGTGTGGGTGTTGATGAGGACAGGGCTGGAGATCAATCTGTCATGATTAAGTAAGAATGACACCACTGGACACTTTAAAAGGAGGCTGGTGCTTGTCATCATTGTTTCTCTTCTGTTAACCATGGTTATCTCTAAAGAAACACATGCAGTCATTATTGCACTGCACAAAAATGGCCTAACAGGGAAAAGTATCGCAGCTAGAGAGATTGCACCTCAGTCAACAATCTATCACATCATCAAGAACTTTAAGGAGAGAGGTTCCATTGTTGCCAAGGCGCCAAGAAAGACCAGCAAGCGCCAGGACCGTCTCTTAAAAGTGTTTCAGCTGCGGGATCGGGCTACCAGCAGTGCAGAGCTTGCTCAGGAATGGCAGCAGGCAGGTGTGAGTGCATCTGCACGCACAGTGAGATGGAGACTCTTGGAGCAAGGCCTGGTCTCAAGGAGGGCAGCAAAGAAGCCACTTCTCTCCAGAAAAAACATGATATTGTGCAAAAGGTACAGGGAGTGGACTGCTGAGGACTGGGGTAAAGTCATTTTCTCTAATGAATCCCCTTTCCGATTGTTTGGGGCATCTGGAAAACAGCTTATTCAGAGAAGACGAGGTGAGTGCTACCACAAGTCTTGTCTCATGCCAACTGTAAAGCATCCTGAAACCATTCATGTGTGGGGTTGCTTCTCAGCCAAGGGAATTGGCTCTCTCACAGTCTTGCCTAAAAACACAGCCATGAATAAAGAATGTTACCAGAATGTCCTCCAAGAGCAACTTCTCCCAACCGTCCAAGAGCAGTTTGGCCATCAACAATGCCTTTTCCAGCATGATGGAGCACCTTGTCATAAAGCAAAGGTAATAACTAAATGGCTTAGGGAACAAAACATAGAGATTTTGGGTCCATGGCCTAGAAACTCCCCAGATCTTAATCCCATTGAGAACTTGTGGTCAATCATCAAAAGACGGGTGGACAAACAAAAACCAACAAATTCTGACAAAATGCAAGCATTGATTTTGCAAGAATGGACGGATATCAGTCAGGATTCGGTCCAGAAGTTGATTGAGAGCAGCCAGGGAGAATTGCAGAGGTCCTGAAGATGAAGGGTCAACACTGCAAATATTGACTTGCTGCATTAACTCATTCTAACTGTCAATATAATCTTTTGTTACTCATAATATGATTGCAATTATATTTCTGTATGTGATAAAAACATCTGACAAACACACATAAAAACCAGAGGGCAGCAGATCCTATGAAAATATAAGATTTGTGTAATTCTCAAAACTTTTGGCCATGACTGTACACTATGGGGGACATTTATCAAACTAATTGCGCCTGTTTTTAGTCTAATATATCTAGTTTGCGCTCAAAATAAATCTAATATGTATTTATGAAGCTTTTTTAGACAAGACTATGCAAATTAGATGCAACTTTTTGAATTAGATTTTTTTGTTGTTAATTAGATCGAAAGTGCGCCAGAATTCTTATTTAGCTAAATTTATTAACTGCTCAATTTTTTAAAAAGTCGCATATATTGGCGCATCGCTACGTCTGCTCCGAACCAGGTTAATTTATTAGACTAATTAAAAGACCATTATTTTTAAAACACATTTACTATGTTATTAGACAATTTACATAAATTTGACTAAACACATTAGATTGGAAATTATGCCAAAACATCTTTGACAAAATCGTGTTTTTAGATTTGTTAGTAAATATCCCCCTATGCCTCCAGGAATTCACTATTCATCTGCAAGAGGACTGATGTAAGGAAAAATCACATGAGCGTGCAGATTAGTTTTAAAGGGGTTGTCCAGTACTAGAAAACCCCACTGATTTCTTCCACCAACAGCGCTTGTCTTCAGTCTGTGTGTGGGTATTCTAGCAGCGATCCACCGAAGGAAATAGTGCAGCTAGGTAATACAATTTTTTTTTATCCTGAAGATGGTCTCACAGATTTAGTCTATGTTCACATATAGTATTTCCGTCAGGTTAAAAACACAGACACTGGGCAATTCTTTCCATTATTATTTTGCCCTTTCAGTTGTACTCTTAAAAAGACTGACCAAAAAACTGACAGAAATAGTATGTATGAACATAGCCTTAAGGCCCTAATACACCAAGCAATTATCAGCCGTATTCGGCCGATAATCATCTTGTGTAATAGAAGACAGCGATCAGCCAACATGCACAATGTCCGCTGTTCGTTCTTTTAACATGTTGAAAAATCAACAATCTAGATAGCAGCGATATGCTGCCATCAATCTGTGTTATAGGAGCGGTGGCAGCAGACTGATGTTATCTTCTATTCCTCCCGCAGCTCCTACCCGCTCGCTGTTGGTGTGTAATAGCACTGGCAGTGAGCAGGGAACGAGCAGCAACAGGTCGGCATTTGCTTGCTCCTCTGAATCTCGTGTAATAGGGGCTTTACTATGAAACTTTTCACATGTCAAAACAGTTTCTTAAAGTGACAGTGCCTATTTAAGTTAAAGTCACCAGGTTTTTTACTTCCCCATGACAATATTATCTAACTGAAGCTCATAGGAAAGCAGGAATTCATGAAGAACTGGTCAGGAGTTACCCCAGTTAACAGAAGCAATGAACTCCACCAGAGATGCCTGGCATCGGCACAAAGCCGTCAAGATATTGTGGATAAAAAGGAAAATTATAGAATGTTTATTTCCTCTTATCCCAAACTGCTTTGAGGAAGGTGGGTAGGGTTGCTTATAAGTAAAATATTTTTTTCCTTGTAATAAAGATGGATGTCATCAGTGGCGGTCTTTGGCACCAAGCACCCCAAGCGATCGCTTGGGGCCCCCAACATCCAGGGGGGCCCCCACGCCCCGCTCTTGTGCTCAAGACTGCTGGACAGGGCCGCTGCCCCGCTCGCTGCTGTCATCTGAACTGTAACTATGAGCACTCGTAATGAACGCTCATAGTTACATGCAGCAGCACTGACAGGGCGGGAGACATTGGCTCCCTTTCCTGTCAGTCACTCTTGTGGCCGCAGGAAGGGTTTTCCCTGCGGTCACAAGTGGCAGCTTTGTCCTTGTGGTTCCGGCGCTCCAGTGACATCACTGGAGCATCGGCGCCAGGACAAGGGGAGTGCGACCTCTTGTGATTGCAGGGAAAACCCTTCCTGCGGCCACAAGAGTGAAGAGAAGAGGAGACGCCCGGACCCAGGTTAGTATAAGTGTTTGTTTTATTGTGTTATATACTATATGGGAGGGGGAGCACACAAGGCTCTGTTTAACTGGGGGAGCGCACATCGGGGGTATATATAAATGGGGGAGCACACAGGGGGGCTATATAACAGGGGGAGCACACAGGGGGGCTATAGACTACTGGGGCTTCACAGAGGGGTCTATATACTACTGGGGGCAACACACAGGGGGTCTATATACTACTTGGGGCAGCAGAATGGGGTCTATATACAAATTGGAGAGCACACAGGAGGTCTATATCCAAGTGGGGGAGCACACAGGGGGGCTATATACTACTGGGGGTGCACACAGAGGTCTATATACTACTGGTGCGGCACACAGGGGGTCTATATACTACTGGGGGAACATACAAGGGGTCTACATACTACTTGTGAGGCACACAGGTAATCTATATATAACTGGGGGAGCACACAGGGGTCTGTATACTACTGGGGCAGCACACAAGGGGTCTATATAATACTGCTGGGGCACACAGGGGGTCTATATAGTACCGGGGGAACCACACAGGGGGGTTATATACTACTGAAGGAGCACACAGGGGTCTATATCCAAGTGAGGGAACACACAGGAGGTCTATATCCAAGTGGGGGAGCACACAGGGGGGCTAAATACTCCTGAGGGAGCACACAGGGGGCCTATACACTAGTGGGGGAGAACACAGGGGGTATATACAACTGGGGGCAGCACACAAGGAGTATATATTACTGGCGGTAGCGCACAAGGGGTATATGCTACTGGGGGCAACACACAGAGGTCTATTGTTTTGGAGCGCAAGTCGAGGGGGGGCCCCAGACATAACTTCGCTTGGGGCCCCAGAAATGCCAAGACCGCCCCTGGATGTCATGTCTTCTGGTAAGCTGTCTGCTTGATTTGATGCTCCTATTAGTGAAAATTGCTTAACCAAAAATGAGCCAATTTTCTTTAACTGCTTAAAAAAATATATAAGACATATAATCTTATAGTGATGAGTAATATATATATATATATATATATATATATATATATATATATATATATATCTGTTTATAGTTCACCGTATAGTAAATGTCATCTGCAGACTAATATACGAGGCTTCCTTGTGACAGTTTCTTGTAGCGTCTGATTTTCACATATGAGATCTCGGAAGGATTTCTGGTTGAGCTGACATTTGCTATTGTCCCTGGATCTTTCTGGGTTTTAATGGAGCATGAGTTAATGAATTGTGTGTTAAAACAACATTCTTCTTAGCAACTGATCTGCTGCCGCCAGAGCTCCTTTGTCTATATCATCTTCTTTAGCTTCCTCCTGAGGCAGAATGGGCGCACATTTCACTTCTGTAAATGTTAAACAAAATGCACTTTGGTGTCACGCTGTATTGTCTCATAACTTCTTCTAATACTTTAACTACTGTCCCTCGGATTGTTTGTATTTCTCCCCTGGAGAAAGCTGTTGTCTTTTACATGTAGTGAATATAGTTCTGTTGTAATATGCCTTATAGGCCTCTCTTTACAGATACATGATAAATAGAATTAGCAGTAAATATGTTGGGGAGGTATTGTGTCCCTATAGAAACCTATATAGACTTATATGAAGAAATATTGGGGGAGATTTATCAAACTGGTGTAAAGTAAGAAAATTCAACTTTTCACCAGTTTGATAAACCTCCCTCATTGTGATATTGCATCTATATTCTGTGCTTGCATAGGCACAACTCTGTTATATGCATATATACCAGTATACAGTTATCATCATCTACTGCAGCTCCTTCCCACTATGGATTCCGTAGGCCTCCATTTCAACATAAAAACTCCCTTGTGATCCAGTAAGGTTAGTTTAAGAGCCATTGTGCGGTTTCTCTGGGTTATGGGTGCTGCCAGTGATTCAGCAGAGTCTTAAGGCTACATCCAACTTTTGCAGCCACCGGTAATCGAGTACCGCACGCTTGGGTTTGAACGGACCCAGATGTGCTCAAGATTCGCTCATCTAGGAATATTAGGGATGGTCTGAACCTGTTTTGGTTCTCAAAAGTGAACCTTTTGGCCTCTTTGGCTACTGGATCACCTACAGCAATAGAGATAAGTCATGTTAAGGCTGTCCCTTTAAATGAAATCTATTTTGTAGCCAGTTCCATTGTGGGAGATGTGATAAGGGGTTGCAAATTTATTTTTGCTTATGACAGAAAATGCAAAATTCCACTTGCCACCTTAATACCTAATAGGTACTTGTGGTAAAAGCACATGTATTCGTACAAGGTCTGAGTTAAGAGGGAAGCCCTGATTTACCTTTCATTTACAGCATGAATCCTCTGGAGAAGGCAAACAGGCTCACACATTGCAGGTACACAACCCATGTTCACTCCCATTCCTGCACAGTGCATCAGCTTTGCCTCACTCACTTTCTGTTTTCTGTCTTGGTGTCTCTGTTACTAGAGACAGACTGAGGCTAACATCATGCAGTGGATAGCAGGTTACAGGGATGAGACACCTTGTGGTCAAAACGTTTTTTTTCCTGGAGTAGTCATTTTGGTGAATGAAGTAATTTACAAATATGTTAGTGATCACTCAACGTATAACATGTTGGGAACTAGTTTGGAACAGCAGTGATCATTTAAAGCGACTCTGTATCCACCAACCCACCTCACCAAACCGCTAGTACCATATGTTTTATGAGAGTAAATCCTTACCAGTCCTGTCTTTTAAAATATGCCCAGTGCCTTGGTTAGCACAAGAAATGATCTTTTGATCTGTAACAGGTGAGTTAAACTGGAGTGGCCTAGAGTGTCTGTGCCCCAGGTCTGTGACGCCTCTCCTTTCTTCCTACTCATCATACATCATTTGCCAAAACTGCGCTTTTGCTATAGCAACACAGGTGCAGTTCAGACGAGCGATGAATAAAAATCCTGCCTGTGGGGCATTCCTAATAATGAGTAGGATGGGGAGGCATTGCAGACCTGGGGCACTACACTCTAGGCCTCGCCAGTTTGACTTGCCTGCTACAGATATTTTGCGGTAACCAAGGCACCAGACGCATTTTAAAAGACACGACCGGTAAGGATTTACTGTCATCAAACGGATGGTACTAGTGGTTTGGTGGATACAGAGTTTTGCTTTAAATAATAACCATTGTACCTATTAGGACAGTATACAGTATAACACATTGGTACTAGTACAGGACCTCGTACTTCAGCTAGTTTGTATGTTTAATGTTCACTTAACAGAGTTTATACTTTTAAGCACATACAGTTCTAGATTTATTTAACTCTTTTATATTTAAAGTGACATGCCCCCATTAACTGAGACAGAACAATAATATTGAAAGGCTGCAATTCCTCCTTCTTCAGTGTAATTCCTTCAAATTTCTGACTTCTGGCTGTTTTAATTTGTATGTTCCTGTTTATTATCAAGTAAAACATGATTTCTTTGTGAGGACAGGGAAGGAGCGAATCTTGCCTTGTATGGTACTTGGCAGGCAGTGGACCTTCAGCACTTCTTACACAAATTCTATTACTAAGTAGCTAGCATCTAGTAAGATGATTCATTTAATCCCGTCTGCTGTGATTTACATTATTAGAGACTGCTCTTTGCCACAGTGCTAAACGTAGACCATATAAAGTCATCTCCTACTTTAGGTAGCCTGGTTTATCTCCATTACTAAATGGCAGGCGCTGGCGTGTAAATAAACTTATATCTTTCCCTAGTTATCTGGGTTCCATTAAGTTGTTCTATGTGCATATCAAGTGTAACAGATACTGTAAACAGTGAAGTATCTCCTATCTGGTGAACACAGCCAGACCTGCCCTGGCACTGAGGCTTTATTATAAACACTCTTATAATAATTTTAGAGCAGCCCGCACGGTGGCATGTTGTTTGATACTTCACTTGGCTTCATTTTCTTTCCTTACAATTAAGAAGACTCTACAAAATAATGGCCCAGGTCTTGTAAATCAATCATCTGGCTCTAAATCACAACTTCCCGTTTAGCCGGGGAAGATGTTTTGAGGTTATGTTAATGCAACCATTACAAAAACAATTAATGTGACTGGAACAATAACTTCAGAGGAGAAGGAAACAAAGGAAAGTAGGACAGGGATCCAAGTGATTTCATGTATCTGTAGTCAATGTTAAAGTCTTGGGAGCTCAGGTGTCAGTTTAGCTGCTTCTATATTAGTATAGTCTTTGTTTTAGTATAATTTCAAAAAATTTAAAAAAACATTATTTAATGTGTTTATAAATAATATTTCTATAAACATCACATAGCACCCATCTAGTTCAACCTACTGTATAACCCTAATGTGTCAGGGCCCGTTAACAGTACGGAATCAGCGCGGAGATTCGGCTTGGAACTTCCACCCGACAAATGCCATCTGCTATCTATTTCAATGGAAAGTCTTGCATGCCTCCACTCTCCACTCAAAGAATTAACATAGTAGGTGGGACTCAGCGCAGAGTCCACAGTTCCAAGCGAAATCTCAACTTCGATTCAGTAGTGTGAACAGGCCCTTAATCCAGAGGAAGGCAAAAAAAAACCCCAACCCTTATGAGGCAGATGCCAATTGCCCCATACTAAGGAAAAAAATAATTACTGACTTCCTATATGAGAATACAGATAAATCCCTAGATCAGTGCCACACCTTCAGGAATCTTGTATCAACAACCTGTAATTATTAAAAAAAAATTTTTTTAAGGAACATATCCAGGCCACTCTTAAACTTCTTTAAAGAATCAGTCATCACATCATTAAGTGGCATTATGTGAAGTTCCATAGTCTCACTCACTGTTCTTACAGTAAAGAATTCACATTTGTGATGATGGTGAAACCTTCTTTCCTGTAGATGTAGAGGATGCCCCTTGCCACGCAGAAAAAGGCTATTAAAAATCTCTTTTTACAAAGTTCCCTTTCTAGTTTTATCGACTTATAATGCTCCATTTCTATTTAAAAAGATATGCCAATTAACTCTGCTCCAGAAGGTAGAGTGCTTGCTCTCTGGTGCCATCTATTGGAAGTAGCAAGCCAACAAGTTTATTCCCAACCTCCTTAACCCCTTCAAAATGGAGCCCTTTCATGCACAAAAGTCCTCTCCACCTTCTAAGAGCCATAGCGCCTTTATTTTTACACCTACAGGGCTGGTAGGAGGTGTCATTTTTTGCACCATGATCTCTAGTTTTTATTAATATCATATTGGTGCTACAGAAACATTTTGATTGCTTTTTATTATTTTTTTTTGTGATATATAATTTAATAAAATCAGCAATCCTGGTGCGTTTTTTTTCCCGTTTACGCCGTTCACCGTGTGGGAACAATAAAGTTATATTTTAATAGATCGGACAATTCCACACGCTACAATATGTAATATGTTTATTTATTTATATTTTTATTTTTATATTGGGTAAAGGGGTCTTTTAAACTTTTATTGGAGGGGGTTATAAGGTTTTTTTTTTAATACTTGTATATAACTTTTTTTTATTAGACTTTTTTTTTTTTTCACTTTTATTTCTGTAAAAGATGCAATCATTAGATTGCATATACTGATCTATGCTATGCCATAGGATAGCATAGATCAGTGTTTTTGGCAATCTACGCCTGAGAGCAGACTCTATACATGGATCGATGAACCGACAGGACGGAGGTAAGGAGCTTATCCCCGCCTGTCAGAACATGCAATCAGGACCCCCACAGCATGGCTGCGGGGGTCCCGATTCGTCAGTGACAGATGCTTGATCTTTCACTGAGCACCTTAAACGCAGAGATCGCTTTAGATCACGGCATTTAAGAGGTTATTGAGAGTCGGCTGCGGGATCACAGCTGACTCTTGTTACCTCTGGCTCCGGACTCAGTGATGTGAGCGGGATCGCTCTCTCTGCAGCGCTCCCGCTCACATTAATAACCCTGTCAGTGTCAGGAACGTATATATACATTCCTACTGCACAGGGTATGTGCAGTAGGAACGTATATATACAGATTGCTGACGTAAAAGGGTTAAAGGGGTATTCTACCAAAATCATTCTTTCAAATTGGGGCCAGAAAGTGCCAGAGATTTGTAAATTACTTCTATTAAATAAAAACAGTACTTCCAGCTGCTATATGTTCCACAGGGAGTGATGTATTCTCTCCAGTCTGGGCAGCAGGAGAGGTTTTTAATTTGGATCTACTGCTGCTCCGGACAATTCCTGTCATTTACAGAGGTGGCAGCAGAGAGCATTGTGTCAGCCTGGAAAGAATACATCACTTCCTGGAGGACATACAGCAGCTGATAAGTTTTGGAAAACTGGAGTTTTTTTTTTAATTGAGGTCAATTACAAATCTCCGTCCCTTCATAACACCAGTTCATTTGAAAAAAATCACTTGAATACCCCTTTAAAAGCCTTGAAACATTATTAAGAAGTAATAACCAAGCCGGAATTTCCTCCGAAGGAATTTATTTAAGAAAAGTCTCTTAGCTGTAATATGTATGAGGCTGGGTTTTAGTAACAATTTTGGTCAATATTTTTAACCTAAACCAGAAGTGGCACAAACACAAAGAAGGCACCATAGTCTTATACTATAAACTCTTATAAAATATTAAGCCTTAAAGTTTCATAATTTACACAATATAAATGCATGACCAGGTTTTTAACAAACCTTGCAACGGTATTACTACTGTAGGCTTCTATCAAACATTGTATTATATTGGACAATGTGATCAGATTGTAGAACCTTCCACCGCACCATCCCATGAGCCTTTGAAAAGCTTCTAAAAGTCCCCATACACTTTATACTTTTGTCTGCTATACCCACCATCACTATTCACTGACATATGATGCAGATGGAGATAAGAGTCTGGCAGGATGGGAAAATGACTCCTTTGTTTTCTGAAAGATAAGCCACAGTCAGAGCTGTCTGGCTGCAGCTTTTCCCTCTCCTCCCCATAGAGAACACAGGACGCATTGCCATGCAGAACATTCATGTGTAGGAGGTTGGAAGAGATAACTGATGGCTGAACGATCATCTGTCTGACCTTGTCATTCTGTGGTGCACCTCTGGGGGTGCAGTGTCTCTTATTTTGCCTAAAGGGGTTGTCCAGTGAAAACTTTTTTCTTTCAAATCCACTGTTGTCAGAAAGTTATATAGATTTGTAATATATTTCTATTTAGAACTCTCAAATCTTCCCATAATTATAAGCTGCTGTATGTCCTGCAGGAAGTGTTGTTTTATTTACATTCAGAAACAATGTTCTCTACTGACATCTCTGGCTGAGGCGGGAACTGTCCAGAGAAGCAGCAAATCCCCATAGAAAACCTCTACTGCTCTGGACAGTTCCTGTCTCGGCCAGAGATGTCAGCAGAGAGCACTGTGTCAGAATGTAAATGAAACAACATTTCCTGCAGGGCATATAGTAGCTTATAAGTACGGAAAGACTTGAGATTTTTTAAATAGACGTAAATTACAAATCTATATAACTTTCTGACACCAGTGGATTTGAAAGATTTTTTCTCCCTGGACAACCTCTTAAAGATAAAGAATATCAAAGAGTGACTATTTACATTTTCCCATTCTATATATAGGGGCTGTTAGTCATTAACATATGTCTGAACATTTTCACGCAATCTGAAAATAATAAAGACCTAGACACAAGTCTTTATTTTGAACATACTCTAGACCAAAAATGTTGGCACTGAATTTACAAATAGGTTTAAATTCTGCCAAAAACTGTCAAATTTCATAGAATCCTGATTAGTGATTCCAAATATTTGCAGATATAAAGTAATATTTCTGGTTGTAAAGCCAAGACCACCCAATATATTGCAACTGCGGTCTTATGAATCATTTCTGAAGCAGTGGAATAGGCAGCGATAAGGATCTCTCCCTGGAGCTTATCGAGCTATTGTTCTACTCCTTACCATGTAGACATAAAATCATCATGACTATTGTCTTAAAAATAGAATTTTTCTTTGTTGCTGAAGAGAAACACTATCTAAAGCCAAAGCCATAAAGAATCTTTGTTTACACTGAAGTTCTCTTTCATGGTTTGCCGGAGACATTGAAAACCAAACTGAAAAATACTTCTAAAGGAGTTATAGTTTTATGGGAGTATAGAAAGAAATATTTGTAATAAAATCGAATGGATTTTGTAATTTGTTTAAAATATATAATGATCGTTACTGTTTAAACTGTGTCAGAATCTTATACCAGAATTCTGGTGCATTTTTGGCACATGGTGTCCCATCTTAAAGGGGTATTCCTTAGAAAAATCTAAGCCTTGCATTCATATGCTCTGATCTAGTACTGCCACACAGCCCTATACAGAACAGGGTCTCAAGCGAGCGATGATGCTGTATATATATGTATAGCCGGGTACTGTATATAAAAAACATACAGGGGGAAACAGGACCCTACTCTATAGATAAGACTGCAGTTCCCAACATAAACATTGGTGGCAGCAGAGGGGGCTGTGTCGTCCCTTACTGCTTCCAGTGAATATGTAATATGAAATATGTAATATATATATATATATATATATATATATATATATATATATATATGTATGTGTGAATATGTAAATAAAAAACTTTATTTTAATAAAGGTATTAGTTAAAAGCCATGCCCATACCTGTCTTGTTGGATATTGGGGAATAGTATCTAAAATAAATAAGAAATGTAGCACAAATTTCGTAACAGTTTTTGACTAAAATCATGCCAGAAATCTGGTGCATTTTTTTTATAAAAATAAAAAAAAAATAATAAGAAAAAAATTCTATAGGGATTTGCTACTGCCATGGACAGTACCTGACAGGGACAGAGGTGGCGGCAGAGAGCTCCATGTCAGACTGGAAAGAATACATTTTTCCCCCTTTAAATTTTGCAGTATATTTAACATCATCATAACTCATCATAAGTCATCATCTGACTATCCACACAAAGAACATTACATTTATAAAATGTTACTTCTGGGGTCATCAATTCTACTAATCCAAATGTGCCTAAATTGCAGAACAAACAGTATAATAAGTCAGAGATGAAAAGCTGAAAAAAAAACACGTGGAATAATCAGATATTACCCAAAATGAACTAGTCATCGTCCCTTAGGGTAAAGATTACTCCAATATCCTTGTCAGGCTCTGGATTAGTCATACCCTAGTGTAATATTAAGCTTTCACACAAATTAAAGAGATATTAAAACAATTCTCTTTCTGTTTACTTTGACCCCTAAATATATTTTGGGCACTTTCTAAAATTACATTACATAGAATATAAGACTTGTATTGTCTTGTCGCCACCACATGATTGTGTTGTCACCCTATGGTCAGAAGATTCCCAAAAAGACTTCAGGACAATCACTTTAATTATAAGCAGGAATGTTGTGTATTTAGTCCTACATATCAAGCTTCCTTATTTGCCGTATAGAAGAGTTCAATATCTTAGTTACTACTTCTTTTCTATACTCACCTTTTCAAGAGCTTGTTAAGGCAATACAGTGTGCAACCCCAGCCACTGATTGGCTGAGAGGGCCTGTGATGTCATATCTACAGTTATGTAATCCTGGTGTCAGCAGAGGAGTGAGGAAGGTAAGTATGTGTTCTTTATTTTCACCTTATGGACACCATTAAAAAATAGAGATGAGCGAACCTCCAGCATGCTCGAGTCGATCCGAACCCGAACTTTCGGCATTTGATTAGCAGTGGCTGCTGAAGTTGGATAAAGCCCTAAGGCTATGTGGAAATCGCGGATATAGTCATTGGCTGTATCCATGTTTTCCAGACAACCTTAGAGCTTTATCCAAGTTCAGCAGCCCCAGCTAATCAAATGGCGAAAGTTCAGGTTAGGATCGACTCCCGGTTCGCTCATCTCTATTAAAAAAATTAAATTGCCATTAAGAAGCCATTAATCTTTAATGGAATGTACGTCGTGGGTATCACAAGCTGAAAGTCAGCAAAAAAATTAGATAAGGGCTAAACCAAAACAGCCCAAGAAAAGATACAAGATAGAGCAGATAAGCCTGGCAGTCACTGTTACACACATAGTAAATGCTACTCGTTTGCAGTTTCCATGTGCTATACCAGACCTATGTGTCTACAGGTTATGCCTTGACTATGACCTTGGATAGAAAAGACCTGCATACAGTTTTCTAAAGTTGTTATTGTTTCAATTATATAAAAAAAATCCCTGTGAAACAGTGAAGAATAAGTCATTAAGGATTATGAGCTGTGTCAGGTATTGTAAGGTGGATTGAGCTGGAATACTAGACATAGCCCATGGACAAGAGTGGCGCTGTTTTCGCACAAAAAAAATATCTTTTTATTTTACCATGAAATGTACAGAAAAACTCCTTTTTTCATGCAATACTTGGTGAGTGGGACGTAGTAGACCACTGAAAAGTCAGAAAACTTCTGCACAGGCCTGGGCTTTGCGCAACAATTAGAGACTTTTCATTGGTGTGCGCTAGGTGCAGTTCTTTTGTCACCTTAAGGGTAGCTTCACACAGGGGCGGATTAAATGTACCATAAGCCCCGAGCCGTTCACTAAGCCCAGGCCCCCCACCCTACTGTAACTATGGCAGCACAAGCGTAGTGTTCATAGTCCAGGATAGATAATGTCATAATACCCTGATTTGTGCAAAATGCACAGTAAAAAAGCAGCAATTTTTTTTGCAAATTATGGCAGAAGTGTAGCCAGGAGACAATACACACCTAAAGTAAAAGTCTGTTTTAGTGGCCATGGGCCCCAGGCTACCGGCCAAAGCAGACCTATTGTAATCCGCTGCTGGTTTCACACTTACCGGATTTGCAGCAGATTTCATGCTGCGAGTTTGCAGCGAAATCCGCTGTGAATCCTGCTAATGTGGTATGTGATCCGCTGTGAATCCTGGTAATGTGAATCCTGGTAATTTTATGGGGTTACATACCCACAGCGGAATTTTCATTCTGCTGCGAGTATGTAACCAGGCCTCTTTAACCCCTGCCGCATACATTATCTGCTCGGGGCCGTGCACTGATGCCAATGTCAATAATTCACCCATCATGCACAGCTGCTGTAATTTTGCCTTTTAAATGTTGTGATTGTGACATTCAAAGGGTTTAACCCTTTAACCCCTTAACGACAAAGGGCGTATAGGTACGCCCTATTGCCGGTAAGGGCGTTCAGAGCGGGGCCGCGCGGCGACCCCGCTCTGAACCGCGGCGGTCCCGGGTGCCACGTGTAGCCTGGGACCGTAGGTATTAGCGGGCACGGTCCGATCGCCGTGCCCACTAATACAGTAATCAGATGCAGCTGTCAAACATGACAGCTGCATCCGATTACCGGATCCAGCATCTCCCTGGTGTCTAGTGGCGGAGATCGCTCCTCCGGGATGTTATCCCAGAGAAGCGATTTCCGTTTCTGAAGCTCCAAGATGGCGCCGTCCCCGGCTCGGCACTCATTTGTTACCGGCTGCAGCAGCCGAAAGCAAACGAGTGCCGATCTCATGGATCTCTGCAGCATATCTATGCTGCAGAGATCTCAATGAGAGATCAAAGTGTATATACTAGAAGTCCCCCAGGGGGGCTTCTAGTATATGTGTAAAAAAAATAAGAAAAGTGTTGTTGTGAATAAAAAGCCCCCTCCCCTAATAAAAGTCTGAATCACCCCCCTTTTCCCAGGTTATAAATAAAAGTAAATAAATAAATAAACAAACATGTTTGCTATCGCCGCGTGCGTAATCGCCCGAACTATTAATTAATCACATTCCTGATCTCGTACGGTAAACGGCGTAAGCGCAAAAAAATCCCAAAGTGCAAAATTGCGCTTTATTGGTCGCATCAAATCCAGAAAAATTGTAATAAAAAGCGATCAAAAAGTCGTATATGCGCAATCAAGGTACCGATAGAAAGAACACATCATGGCGCAAAGAATGACACCTGACACAGCCCCATAGACCAAAGGATAAAAGCGCTATAAGCCTGGGAATGGAGCGATTTTAAGTGACGTATATTTGTTGACAATGGTTTGAATTTTTTACAGGCCATCCGATACAATATAAGTTACACATGTTATATATCGTTTTAATCGTAACGACTTGAGGAACGTGAATAACAAGTCAGTTTTATCCCAGGGCGAATGGCGTAAAAACACATTTCTGGTTTCGCAGTGTACTTTATGCAAAAATTCAGCCTGTCATTGCAAAGTACAATTAGTGACGCAAAAAATAAGAGCTCATGTGGGTCTCTAGGTGGAAAAATGCAACTGCTATGGCCTTTTATGCACAAGGAGGAAAAAACGAAAACTCAAAAATCGAAATTGGCTCTGTCCTTAAGGGGTTAAAGACCAAGCCCAAAATGACCCAGTGGGCCGCGCCAATTTTCATTTTTGTGTTTTCGTTTTCCCCAACTGCTATGAATCGTGCTCTGCTCCAGAGACCCAAAACGTAAATGTATGTCCAGGGTCGTCTGGTGACAGACTTCCAGGACGTACATTTACGTCCAGGGTCGTCTAAGGGGTTAATAACCAGCAGGAGCTAGACAGCTAATGTCGGTCATTAGTGGTAGATAGCAGCAGATACCATGTGTGCATGTATGCAACAGGCTCAGGTAAGTCCACTCTGTATTTTATTTTACATCCACTGACATAAATATACAGCGACATGAAAGGGTTAACTACAACTTATGGTTTACATTTTCCCTCTTCCCATTTTATAAATAAATAAACATATTTGCTATCACTGCATTTGGAATCGCTTGAACTGTTACATTTTCAGATCCCTGTTCTTGCACAAAAAAGTGAAATCCCTGATCTCGATAAAGTGCAATATTGCAGATTTTTGGTCACATCACATGAAGATAAAGTTGTATGTTCTATTGTTGTAATATAGAACATAACATGATTGAACATAACAAAAATGATTATTTTTTTTTTGTTTCGTAGCATATTTTAAGGAATAATTAAGCGCATCATTGCAAAGTACAATTGGTGTCGTGAAAAATACTGGCTCATATGGCTCTGTAGGTGAACAAATGCAAGCGGTACGACCTTTTAAACGTGAGGAGGCAAAAATAAAAGTGCAAAGAGGAAAATTGTCTGTGTCCTTAAAGGGGAACTATTAGCAGGTTAGACAATACTAACCTGCTGACAGCTCCCTAGTGGGCATGGGGCGCTGGCGATGAAGGTATGCCTTTTACCTTCATCCTCAGCGCCATTCTCATACTGTTAGTGGTGGGGGGGTGGCTACCGCCTCTCTGATCACCGACCCATAGCCCTGTCTCCGATGTGGCGATCCACCTCTGGAACAGTCCACAGAACGGGAAGTCAGTAGAAGTCCAATGCCGATGGTCCGGGTTCGCTCATCTTTAGGCTATGTTCACACAGCGTAAAAGTACGGCCGTTATACACATAGCTACACTGCATGTTCTTCTATAAGATCCGGGCGGAGCAAATTCTGCGGCCGCTTTTCATTGAATAGCGGCTGTAGGAAACCATGTCAGTGCACACTGTGGAGCAAGCGCTGCTTGCTTCACAGTGTGCTATGGGAATCTCTGATGCGGCCGATCGCTGATGCGCCCTCATCAGATTTCTACGGCCATAAAGATCATCCAGCCGGTACTGCAGTTCCGGATCACGGAACGGCTGGTCTCTTACGCCATGTGAACATAGCCTTAGCCATAATATATTAGATAATAATACAGGAAACATTAGAAGGGCAGACGAGATGCACCAGGTGGTCTTTTTCTGCCGATAATCTTCTATGTTTTTAAAATGTGGATGGGTTATCAACCACAAAAAAAAGCAGCAGATAAAAATTTGAGGAATATTCCCAAGTTTCCGATGCATTGATTTTCTAACGTAACAGACTGCGTGCGACATCATGACATACATAGAGGAATACATTTGGCCGTGTATTTTCATTTAAGTGCAGCTGCCCCACATTCTGTCACACAATGACACAATGCCAGTGTGTGAGGAGCTCTTTATTACCCTTTCACCTATTTCCCAGTTTAAAGGATCTTTTCTTTAAATTGGATCTCTTGAGAGAGCGACAGTCTAAAAATAAACCTCATCATTTCACATCTTCCCTTTACATTCCATCTTTTGCAACCTTTACCTCGGGGGCAGCTGTACAGTTGCAGGCTATACGTCCTCATTTTCTTTTCTCTTGTCATAAGTGACATTCGAAGTTTGCTAAGTATAGTGCTTTATTCTTGTCCTTTCTTGTCCTTTCAGTTTCTTAATAATGCAGTCTCTTAAAGCTAATTGTCACATGCCACATTTTCTATTACAATCTTAAAGTGTTACTGTCGTTATAACTTTCAAAATTTCAATCATTAGTAGATGTGATATAAAGCAAGTTTGCCATTTAAATTTTTTTTTTTTTTTTTTAGTTATCGGCACGTCCTGTTTTCTGACTCTTTTTTTTCTAAAAAAACAGGAAACAGTCATAAAACAGGAAGTCCTGTGCATCCCAGGCCATTTTAGCGCTCACAGAGAGAAGGCAGTCATGTGATTGATGGACACATTGAGCCGGGACTCTCTGTACTCGCCGGAATTCCTGTGTTTAGTCAGTTTTTTTCAACCAGCACAAGTCAGAAAATCTGTCTTCAGGAGACTGGACCTGGATTTCTGGTAAGTTCAGCTTTGTTTTACAGCATGATAACAACAAAATAAATAATGATTGTAAATTGCAAACTTGCTTTATATCATGTCTACTGTTGATTTATATTTTGAAAGTTATAACGACAATGAAACGCTAACATTTTTTTAATGCAAAAGAATAGTAAAAGGTGATCAAAAATACATAGCAAACAGTTCAAGGAAAAGACTGTCTTAGACCTTTCCCGCAGATAGATGTGTCCTCACGTTCATTTTATATGAAACCAATCAGCACAATTGTGCTGATATGGTTACTTGCAGAACAGTATAGATTTACTGTGCAGCTCGCAGCCATAGCTGCAGAGGTAGCTTTACAAAGGGGAAAAAGATATTTTATTAAGCCACGCAAGGTCGGGAAAGGGGCAGAAACTAGTCTTCTGGGCGGGGAGCCACCCGTGACTTGTCATTGATGAGTCTCTCTGCCTGTCAATCATCCCCGCAGAGCGTGCTGAGAGCCGTGGCCCGTGACTAGTCACAGGTGCCTTTTTATCTCTGGTGGCATCTGGGAAGCCACAGAAGGTGCAGTAACTATGGTGCCGACATAGGCTGGAAGATGGGGGCACAATGGCCATGAAGCCCCGTCCAGATGTCTCCAATGATAAAAAGCATTTTTGACCAGAAAGGCAACAAAGACATGTTTATTACAGAAATAGGACAAGAGGAAAAAAGGGGCCGGGGGGATGGCGCCTCGTGTAATCCTGTTACTTGGAAATGTGTGAAATAAAAGTATAGGTGGACTCTCACCTTTGAGCCCCTTGGGCGTTATGCGTATCACCCCACTTTGGGGTAGCTCGTAACATCAGATGATGGTCCTGGCTTAGGGATCCTGGAAAGTGTCAGGACGTGTGGTTTCATGCAGTGGAGAGAAGAAAAAAGTACCCGTGTAGGTACAAAAAATGGCTGATTTATTGGATAAAATCTGTGAAAAAGTACATAAAATAAGCAATTACGTGTTTCGGGGGTTCCATCTCCCTTCATTAGATTTCGGGAACTCCTGAAATGCGTAATTTTAACCACCCTGGTTTTTAATTAAAACAACAGCCATTTTTTTATACTGCCATGATATGCATTGAAGTCAATGTATTGGACAACAGCCGTTGTTGCATTGACTTTAATGCATATCATTGCAGTATGAAAAGAATGACCTTTGTTTTAATGGAAAACAACGACCGCTCTTTTCATAAAAAGTACATTGTGTGAACACAGCCTTAGGCTATGTTCACACTGCGTATGAGTCCAGCCGCATTTCGTACGCCGCCGTACATGTGCGGCTGAAACTACGGGCGTAGGAAAAATAGACATGCGGCCAGATGCGTACGAACTGCGAACATACGCCCGTAGTACAGCTATGCTTCCCTAGCTTGTTTCGAAGCGATCTGAAACAGGTCATTTACTTGGAAATCTTCACCCAGCCCCGTAAACCAAACAAAACCTTTTGGATTGAAAAATTAAGTTCAGTTTGGCTGAAATAAGTACTTCGTACGGGACCGCATGGAAATCCACGGCCGTGAGATTCAACATTTCCGTCCTCAAACAATGGTCTTGTTCATTTTTCACGGCGCCGTATACAATCCGGCCGTAAGCTCATACGTAGTGTGCATTGTGCGGGCGTATGTTGTATACTTTCAAGCGAACGCATCAACCTCAAAACTACGTGAGTATATTCGCGGTTCGCACTACGGCCAGAAACATACGCAGTGTGAACATAGCCTTAAGATGTGAGCGTAGCCCTAAATTGTAGGGTATTCTTGGTCGGCTGCATTTGTAGTCAATAGTTTAACTATCTAGAGAGAATTTTCCTAGTCGCAGATTTATTTTTCATGTTTTTCATTTGAAGTGGAGGCACAGTGAGGTTTTTCCGTATAAATCTGCGAAAAACACAAATCATGCCATGTCCCATCACAAGGTGCGTTATGAAGGTTTTCATTTTTAGAAGTAGCTCTTGTTCCAGTGATTGACATAAATGGCTCAAATCTATCACAGCAGTACCTTGGCGGAATGATGTCTTATACTTTTATAGCTGACAATTTCTTATATTCAGGTGCATATTAATTATAAATAATCATCGGAGGACGAGGATAATAAAAATAACATTTGTCAAAAGGAGAAAATTGTCGGCTGTTATAATGTACCGGCGGTTTATCTGGAAAACACAGGATTCAGCTTTTCCAGTGAGACGTGTAAGTGGATTCCGTTTTCTCTCATTCTATATATAAATCTACTTTTCTGAACATTGACTCCAATTTGTTTTTAGAAATGCCAGCATCTCAACATGATCCATTTTCAGGCAGGCTCACCCGCTGCTTGTAATATCAGCAACCTTCAGGAAATAGTATTTGTGCAGCACAGATCAGCCTCATATATTTAAATGCCAGTTTTAGAAACTCACAGTTTTCCGTGTTAAAAAAATACATTTTGCTGACCACACAAATAATTCTTTTATATGGACTACTGAATACTGAAGGGGGGCTGTCAGCAGCTATAAGGGGGTGTAAAATTAAGCTGTTGGCTAGATCTGGTCAGATTCTGGGCATAGTCCTTTCCAGTGATGAGATATAAGCCTTTTTATTGATATGTAAATACGCCTCGAGTGCCAAGGGGATGTTCCCCACCATGGCAAGATCCCCAAGTTAAAGGGGTAATGCGGCCATTTACTTTTTCTGCTTAATTAACACACATTACAAAGTTATATAACTTTGTAATGTGTGTTAATAAGCTGTCTGCCCCCCCTCCCCCTGGAAGCTAAATAAAGTATACATACCAAATCACTGTTGACCTGGTCCTCTTCTCCCAGGCGCCATCTTGGGTCGATGTCATCACAGCAGGGAACGGTCCTGGTCTCTTTCCTCTTTGCTGTCTTCCACAGCAGTGAATTTGTTTTGTTTTTTTTCAAGGGGGGGGGGTGCCGGAGTACTCCTTTATGGCCATTGCTGTATCTTCAAGGCCCTGGGGTTTACCTGTGCTGGCAATTGAACCTCATTTACATATAAACAGAAAGAGGCTGCATTCACATGTTCCGTGAAGTTGTCTGTGCGCACGGAAAAATTTATAACGGAAGCACGGCATGGATTCCCCCATAGAAATTAATGAGATACATTTTTTTCACGGATGTACATGGATGTGACATCAGTGTTCATCGGTGTTCTGTGAAAAAAAACATGGATCATGTGGTTTGGTGGTTTTTTTTTCTTTATTTCTTGTCACTTCACCGGTCCTGACAAGGAAGAAGGAAGCATAAAATGGCTGACAAGTGATCATGTGACCTTCCAGAGGGGGTTGGGCAAGCTAGTTTATTCTTTTTTTTAACCCCTAAACGTTATGTGAACGAGGACACTACAATTTTAACAGCTCATGAATACACGGACATGAATCCAAAACAGATGTAAACACGGACGGTTTGGCATGGATCACGGAGGTAGCTACCGGACTACATTGACGGACCAGGAAAAACACTGAACATATGAATGCAGCCTTATATCTTAGTTTTGGAAAGGACTATGGATATTAAAACAGTTGTTTCTTAAATCCTAATGAGCAGCTCTATCTAGCCATGGACTTATTTTACCTGTTTGGCTGCTGACAGTTTAGCTTTAATAGGAACAGTTTTCAAAGTAGATATATGTGACAAAAAGAAAAAAAAATGTTAGCCTTGAGAACCTTATACTGAGCGTGTGTTGCTATTCTAGGCAAATGCATGTCTAGTACTGTGTTTCCCCAAAAATAAAGCATCCTTCTAAAATAAGACACCCCAACTAGTCTACCAAGTAGCCCAAAGTAAGACACCCCTTTAAAATAAGGCACCCCCACCCCGAAAGTAAGGTGCCCCCCTATTTGAAAATCTCAAATCTCCCCATACTTATCAGCTGCTGTATATCCTACAGGAAGTGGTGTTTTTTTTTCAGTCTGACACAGTGCTCTCTGCTGACATCTCTGTCCGAGACAGGGATTGTACACAGCAAGGAGAGGTTTTCTGTGGGAATTTGCTACTGCTCTGGACAGTTCCTGTCTCAGACAGAGGTGGCAGCAGAGAGCACTGTGTCAAACTGAAAAGAAAACAACATTTCCTGCAGGACATACAGCAGCTGATAAGTATAGGAAGACTTGGCATTTTTTTTTAAATAGTAGTAAATTACAAATCTATATAACTTTCTGAAACCATTTGATTTGAAAGAAAAAGTGAATCAGTTTAGTGAATTTTTGAAGTAATTGAGCAACTTTTGCATTATTGGGTCATTGGTATGATCAAATAAAAGAGGGTTGTGAGTGGAGCATGATGATGCTGGGAGTTCCCAAGTCCGCTCTGTAGCACATTGTACCTATATACAGACCATGCATGGAACGTGAGGCTAAGGCCTTAGATAGGAACCTCAATGGGAGAATATTATTATATCATATTTTAACACAGGAAGGATGACTTTAACAGTAATGGCCACCAGGTTCTTTTTCCTGCTGCTTAATGACAAGCCTTCATAAGCAAAAAGGCAGTGACCTACTGTAGATTACCAGGCATAAGCAAATATTGACTTTAACATGACTTTCAATGACAACTACTGCGTAGACCTGCTTTAATATGAAAGGCACACATTGATATTGATTGATAGATCTAACCTTGTGATTTTGTGAATGTATCAAAGTACATGATATAAACTCCCATTGTGTTGTCTCATGTTTAATGGAGTGTGAATGACAATTAGTGAAACACCCTTCATCAGATTGTGCTAATTGGTTTCAGAAAAAGGAAAAAGAGTTACTGTATTTTTTGCTTTATACCCCCCCCCCCCAAGTGTGTGTGTGTGTGTGTGTGGGGGGGGGGGGGGGGGACCCAGTGCATCTTATAAAGCGAATTTTTGCAGCTAAACTGGTTCAAAGAGACGTCACCAACCACACCACCTTTACGCCGCCACCCTAGCCTCCAACACTGTTCATGGTGTACCAGCCACTTCCGAATGTCAAGAGGACAGTGATAAGCAGCGCACAGATACAAGGGAAGACAAGATAGAGTGGATGTCCCGCCACTGATCCTGAGCTGGTAATCTATCGGCGGCTGCTGCTTTAGCTGACACTTGTCTTCTCTGTGCACAGCGACTCTCAGTCCTCTCGCCAAACAGTGGAGGCACGGCACTGTGGAATCCCTCCTCCTACCAGCACGCTACCCTGTGGCCCTCTGTATCAGCACAGATTTTTCTGGGAACACCGGTGCCAGGGAGTTAACCCTCAATGATGTGCAGCTGTCTACAGCTCATTGGGGGTTACCGTCCTAGCACTGCTGTTCCCAGAACATACCGATAACCCCCTTCTGCTATGAGCAAAAAATCCAGGTTGTTTATGTTGTCCTGGGATGTCACCACATGGGTTCATGATAGGCCAGGCTCCTCATGTAATTTCATTGCTTGGGAGTTGGGAAACAGCAAAGCCAGCAGTGCTACACCAATTTTTAAGCTTCTATTAACATCAATGGGAGTTACACAACGTGGGTAAAACAGCCATCTTGGCTGTTTTGGGTCATGGCCCACTATCTAAGAGAAATAGGTATGAAACCAACAGGTGGCAACAGCATCGATCAAACATTTATGGTATATCTTGTGCTAAGTCATAGAATAAAGTTAATGTTAAAAAGTTGTCTTTGTACCCCCCCCCCCCCCCACACACACACACAATTATTATGAATTTCTGAGGGACATTTGGTTAAAAGGCTTGTGCCATAAAAATAAATAGGTCCTTTAACAAAAAAATTACTGGTCTGGGCAATAGTCTTTAGAGTAATTTTCTGGGTTTTATAGATTGTATGGGGGGGGATTTATCAAGACCAATATACTAATACACTGGTCTAGCAATGCCCCATCACCATGCTCCATGGCAAATATAATGATATACATAAAGAAATCCAGGCAGCACTTCCAAATATATGCCTTTTATTCCCACAGCAATGATTTGGCTATCACACCTATCACACCAGGCTATAGCTAGAAAGGGCTGCTAACCAAAACACTGCTATGTGAATGAAAAGGATACATTAGGAGGAGTTGCCTGGATGTTTTTTTGCTGGTATTGGAGGGAACTTGGGCCACGGAGGGAAAGCACTTTGATGTGAGATATATATACCGTGAAATATATATAACTTGTGACTTCTTCTGTAGATCCGGTGAATCTGAATCTGCTGAATAGCAGCCACATGATTTACATGTCAATCATAATAATTCAGGCATAGTAGGAGGTTGCCCCTCTCCATGCCTTGTCGCCCCTCTCCCCAATGATAAGCAAGGTGTAAAGCCAGGGCCGCTTCTGCCATGAGGCAGAATGAGCTTTCTGCCTCAGGCGTCAGATTTTTTTGCTGCACTAGGGGGGGGCGGCACAATCCCTTACTTTCACTCTGCAAGTTCACTCTGGTTATCTTTCCACTTGCATCTGGTCTGCAGGCAGAGCACCAGGAACCCCTGACTCCTCAGGCCCCCTCTCCCTAGTTTAGTGGCCAACAGCCTTGTAACTGGGGGCGGCTGTCTGGCCCGACTGAATAGAAAAGGAAGAATTGGTCTCCTAGCTGCTGTCTGTCTGTGTCGGAGCAGAGAGGAAGGGGGAGGGAGGCCCAGCACCACAGCAGAGCCGACACAGCAGGTATGACTGAAAGCTTTGTGTTTCCTGTCCTGACCCTTCCACTGTGCCTGGGATGTGACATCTGCTAGAGAGGAGGCAGACACATGAGGTTAGTGTGTGTGTGTGTGTGTGTGTGTGTGTATATATATATATATATATATATATATGTATTTAATCTGCCCTGTATGTACAGTACATGTACCCTGTATAAGTATGGAGTGATCTTAGTAGCTGAGCCCAGTCTATGCCCAGGGTTGCCAGCTGCTATCTGTCATCAGTGCCTGGCATTCTGTTATGTTTTTCTATTGGCGCAATACGCCTGTACACATATTCACCTTGCTGGGGAAGCAATAGAAAATCCATAGTGGAATACGTTCGGAAATTTCACGCGGAGACAGTGCGGCAGACTCCACTTGAAGTTTCACCAGGTCCCATTGAGCTTGAGAATGTCATTGGGTCAATGGGACAGGTGGAACTTCAAGCAGAGTCCGCCACACGGCCTAAACTTGAAATTTTTGAGTGTATTCCATAGTGTGAACATACCCTGAGACTATAGAAACTATATATATCTATAGAAATATCTGAACTAAACAAAAACTACACTACTTTTCCTGCTAGTATATATCTATGTATGTATATATCTGTTTATGCAGTAGGCTACCTAGATTTCTTAACTACTAATTGTCAATTGGGGGGGCATTTCATTTCTCGCCTCAGGCAGCAGAAAACCTAGAATCGGCCCTGTGTATAGCCTTATTCACACGTCCCATAAAGTTGTGGATCTGTAATCGAGGTCCAGTTTAGAGCACATTGATTTTTATTGGGCTATTCACATAGTCTGTGTTAATTTTCATCCGTAATGTCCTAGTTTGGATTGTGATTGCGGCACGGATTACCTATAGAAGTCTATGGGATCTGTATTTTTTATGAACATCAAGGATGTCACATCCGTGAGGTTCGTAAAAAGAACATGGAGATTGTGATTTTTCACGGATCACTGAAAAATCACTGAACGTGTGAATGAGGCCTTAGATGGGAAAACAATTATAATACACAGTACTTAACTTGTTAATTCTGTGCCATTCTCATGCTCCTGGTCCCCTATTGTTCTAGCATAGCATCATTCGCAATACCACAATGTCATGTGATGTCACATGATTTTATCATGACACCAATCAGCTAATTACCTGCCATAGGTGCGGTGCTAGAATTTCTGTTATGTTCACCTTAAATAACTTAGGAGAGTCTGGGATCAGAACCAAGGAAAAAGCCACTAAATGAATTAGGCAAATATATTTCCTGTATTAAATCTTATCAACAAATCCCCGAAAACCAATTGAATCTAATACATCTTGTATCTATTCAACATAGTAGCACTTATTTAAATGTAGTGTAACACCAGCCTTTGTGGGTCACATCATTTTGCTTTTACTGAAGTTGGTATTCACTTTATTATAGATAACAATTTTTTTCTTTTTTTTTTTTTCCATGGATTTAACAGCATGGTGAAGTTAAAAAAACTCCCAGATCCACAAACATCTGGTTTGGATTGATGACGAGGGCTGGATATTAAGAAGGATTATTAGACATTTACTAAAAATAACATTGTTCTCTCCCAAATGATAAAATAAATAGTTATCTAATACTCATTCTCTTTTTTATTGTGGGAAAAAATGGTAACATTTAAAGGAGAAAAGCCCCATAAAGATAAGTTATGTTCTAGAGGGTATGGTATAATACACAGGAATGTTAAAAGTGAGATTAAAAAATTAGTCTAATGGCAGAATACTTTAATCAAATAAAATATAACCATTACCTGATAAATCCCCAGTTACTCCAGTGCCACTGCCTTGCTGGTCTCCAGTGCTCTTTGGTTATTTTGCTGCAGTGATGATGTACCATGCATTTACATGACCACTACAAACTGAACCGGACTAGGGATGAGTGCAACTTGTGCATGACTGAATCTGATCATTCAGCATTTAAAGGGAATCTGTCAGCTCCCGGACCCTACCTGAGGTGCTGACAGTGTGCTGTAGTTGGCAGTCCCCTAGTAAGCATGGTGCTTTTTGATAATTTTTTGTGCAGTGGATTATGCACAATCTCAGGTCTCCTACTGTAATGAAGAGTTGTTTGTGCCACAGTAAGGCACGCCTCACCACTCCTCCCTCCTTCTCCTTCTTCTTCATGAATAATCAATGCTGCCTGGCCTCCTGCTAGCTCAGCTGTCAGCCAGTGTCTCTGATTGCAGATCAGTCCTCTGTAGGCAGGTTATGTCTCAAAGAAACACTCAGATATAGTTGAGTCTCTGAGCCCAAATGTGTTAGACCTGTGGTCTAGGGGTAACTTCCCTGTCTAGTGAGCACCAGTAGTTCATACTTTGGTTCAAATCCCTGTTAAAATTGAGTGGATGACCACCATTTAACTGCAAATAATTGCCATTATTTTAAAACCTAAAATTACATATGAAGCCAGAGGCATAGAGGGTGCATTACAGGTGCAATGGATCTCCATGGCAGCCCTGTTGCAAAAAAATTACCATGTACATAACGCCTATAGCTCAGTTCTCAAGAGTGTCAGTATGGTCTGTTCCTCTTCTGTTCTTTACTAACTAGGGACTGGAATAGATCCCAGAAGAAGAAACAAGGCAAAACGTTCCCAAACATTTATGTGAAAAAAAAAAATTTTTAAATTCTTCCAATGTTTTTGGTAACTAGAATTTTTTTATTTTATTTTTTAAACCTGTAACGATTTACTCATTCACATAATTTTATATGTGGTGTTAATCATTTTAGTTTTCTGTGTATTAGTGAATCTGGTGAACAGTCCTGAAAAATAATTAAAGTGCAGTAATGAAGGAAATAAAATTAATATGTCTGAAAAATGTAAATGCTTTGTACTTGTATATGCTCAACAAGGCAAAGTATTTAAATTTCCAATTAGCGTATTGGCAAACCATGCCACTAATTATCTCAGCATGATATGCAATAAACATTAACATATCCCAGCCAACCAATAATGCATGTAATTACCTCTCACCGTGTTAATCACTTCCCTACAAGTTTTCCTGCCTGAGTTCCTAAAGTCTTAATTCCACTTGTGCAAAACGTTACTTGGCTATAGTATCAGTGTTACATTTACTTCTAGAAAGCTCTTTGCTTCTCATTCTTAGCTATGTCTCAAAGGCTATGTCTCCTCTGCACGGAGCAGTCAGGCTGAGGGAGATGAACACAGATCAGTTTTGCTTTGTTCGAGGCAGATAAGGCAGAGACAGATAAGTCAGCAGCCCAGGTTGTTAACAGAAAGTCAAAGTACCAGGGATGAGGCAGAGGCATAGTTTAAACAGGCGAATGGTCAAGTCAAGTGGCACAGATTCAGTTCAAACAGTCCAGATTTGCATCAGAAGAGGCTAATGGGTCAGTCAGGCATGGGTCAGGAAACACAGGAAAGCAGATATCACTAAACAATTATGTTATGAATGCAGGAAACCAACAACCCTCAGGCAAGATGGGATGGGTGGAGCAGCCTTAAATGGGAAAAAGTAAGCCTGGATAGGTGAAGGAATAAAATGGAGAGACACACTGGCCATTTAAATTCAAGAGACCTGCTGCACTTACAACTTAGTGAACAGAGGTGGAACTACAGTGGTGGCCTGAAGCTAAGAGCACAGGTCTGGAGAAGAAAGGATGGGCACCCGCTGCCATATTCTACTCAAAGACTGTTAAAGAGGAGTAGTCAGGACCAGACTGCCCAACGTAAATAGCCGGATGCTGGTGCAAAAATACGGTACACATTTATTTTATATTTTACTTATTTATTTGTTAATTTTATTTAATAAAAATTCCTTAAGACTTATCTATAAGACGGCGCAAAAGGCGTTTGCAGTTTATTTTGACTGAACACAATACCACCTGGTGAGCACCTATCCACACTATCCCATGTTTATGTTTATTTCACCCTGCGCTACCCTATAAGGTGCTCTGTGTTTTGTTTTGTTTTCTACATGATATGTATTATTAGGTAAAGGCCTCTTAAAGGACAACTCCCATGAAAAACTTTTATATATACTTCAATCACCTGTCTGTCCTCCTTCCCTATCTTTTCCCCCCTCAACCCCCCACCAGGAAGTGTAAGAAACTCCTTCATACCTAATTACTGTCGTCACCAGGCTCTTCTATCAGCTCCTTCTAGTGACAATGTGTCATCAGCAGGAGGGCTGGTCTAGGTCCTGTTACACCAGCCTCCCCCTCCTCTGCCTGGTCAGGTGACTCAGCTTGCTCAGCTCCCATTGGCTGAGCAACTGTAAGCCATCTGACATTCTGCAACTCAATAATGACTCGTGACTGACTCCCGGAACATAACCAGCTACAGGACCCCCTCCCCCATTCTCCCTCCTGCTGCTGAGTGGACTCAGTGAGTGAGTGAGTCATGTCACTTGCTTATCTTTCTCCTCACTCCCAGCATGTCAGCTACACAGACATCTTATCTCTCCCCTGCTGCCCTGACCTAATTAGGGGCGGCGATCCTGCAGAATGTACACTACAGTGAAGTGAAAGTATGTGTGTGCAGCTTCAGTGTGTGTATATAGCAGCCTGACTGAAGAGAGCGAGAGAGGGGGTCATGTGTAGTGTATGATGGGAGTTATAGTGAATGGAGGGCAGGCACTTGCAGTGTCACAGCAGGGAGCTGGCTTATCACAGCAGCCAAAGTGCATCATGGGAAGCTGAAACCAGGAAGCAAGGAAGAAATGAAGAACAAGACTAGAAATCAGAAGGTACACAGACGGTGGGAAATTCAAACAGTGACAGCTCAGGAGGGATGATAAGTATAAAAGCTATGTTTCTGATTGGTTCTTGGTTTTTTTCCTTAGCGCGGGAGTTGTCCTTTAAAGGGGTACTCTAGCATGGGGGCTATTTTGAGATCTGGCCAGGGAGGAGGTGGCTGAGAAAAAAGACGTCCACTCACCTCCCCGGATCCATCGGCGGGTCCCGTATCGCGGCGCTCCGGTCCCCAGTTCCCGAACACTTCCTGGTGTCTGACGCGGGCTCGAGATGTGACGTCTTAACTCCGCTCAGCCAGTCAGTGACAGAGGCGGGATCCGAGCGGACTTGAAACGGATCCCGCCTCTGTCACTGACTGGCTAAGCGGACTTGAGACGACACGTCTCGAGCCCGCGTCAGACACCAGGAAGTGGCCGGGAACCGGGGACCGGAGCGCCGCGATACGGGACCTGCCGCTGGATCCGGGGAGGTGAGTGGACATCTTTTCTGTCAGCCACCTCCTCCCCAGCCAGATCCCCAAATAGCCCCCCCCCCGCTGGAGTACCCCTTTAATAATTGTGGTGCATCTCTCTTTTGTCCATGTGCCAAACTTCTGCTCTTTCTGCTATGAGCTGCAGTAGACCACTGTAAACTGGTGAACAGTCTTGATAAATTTTCTCTTTAGTGACTGCCATCTGACATTTTGACTACCACGTCACATAGAGGTCTAGATTAGGAAACTAAGTTAAGTTAGTTACATTCACATGTCTTTAATATCTGTCAGCAATGGTCAGCCCTACCGATGTGTGAATCTAGCCTTACTACAATATATTATAGTACAGAACAGTATTGTAATATGGTGCCATACATTCAAAACATAGCCTTGACTTTTAAGAATTATAGAAAACACACCTGCTAGGTGTGGATTTGTTTTGAGATGAACCAGCAAATCTTTTACAATTTTCATGGAAGAAACTCCTTAAAATATAGAACACTTTAAGAAAAAAAAAAGTAGAAAATGTAGTTACATAAACCATACAAAGTATACATAAGCTTTGGATAATTATAATTTGACTTGAATCTCAAGTATTGCTAATGATGATATTAGCTCTTAAGCTCTTAAACCTCCAAGACTTTGAATGTAGGATTTTGCTTAAAACAGAGTATTAAATATGACTTACCAACATTATGAAGTTTCATATGCTACAAAAAAATTACATTACATTCTCTTTGAACCACCTTTGAATTTATATAACTATGATAATCACTGAAAATGTTTAAAAGGAAAAGTTGACCTTTGCAAGCATTGTTATTGGCATGAACATCTAAAACGACAAAGTAACGGGTGACTGCAAAATGATCAGGAAAAGCAGCAGCACCTAAATTAATAATGTCTTCTGTTTTATGTCTCCGTGGTAACAGACTACAAATAAACCCTGTGTAGTCTAATCATAGTCATAGGCCTAGATTTATCAATCTAGTGAAACAAAAATTGGTGATAATTTGCCAATACCACAGCGTTTATTTCTTAAAGAATGAGTTGCGATTGGTTGCTATGGGCAAACTACACCTGTTATTGTTTCACACATTGATAAATTACGTCATAATCCTTTCCATTTATCTCCAGCTTTTCACATACATTCTGTAGGTAACACAACCAGAGAGACACATGGGGCTCCACCAGAGCTTTTGCTTTGGATTGTTGTAGGATCAGAGGGGTGGATAAGGTTTTGTTTTTTTTTACAACATTTAAGAATCCTTTTCACTTCTTTCAAATAGTAGAAAACCCATTCAGGGTAGCTTCACACGTACTGGATCCTCAGCAGATTTCACGCTGCGAGTTTGAAGTTGAATGGGTCACATACCCGCAGCAGAATTTTCATTCCGCTGCCAGTATGTGACCCGGCCCCTTTAACCGCCCACAGCCCCCGGCCTGGAGAATACATTACCTGCTCGGCGCCGCGGCTGTATACCGTGCACTGATTGGCTGATGGGGAGCCCTCCCAGAGCTTCTAACAAGCTCATTTACATATTTATTGTTGATTAAAAATTCACAAAAATGGCAGGACCGACTAAGAAAAGAAGACCAGTGCCAGAAAGAATAGGTACACGGCTACAGTGACAATGAGTCATGATGCTTTGAGCTCCGAGGTCCGGTCCGTGCGTGGACATTATTTTGCCCCCTTATACTGTGTGGATGGCTTATAAGACAAAGAAGCATCTAGAAATCCAGCAGTACCACTTCTCTAAGTGTAAGGAATCCAGGAGATGCATTGCATTGTTGCTTACCTGCAGGGGACATTATAACAAAATTATTAGGCCTGTGGCCTATTGGGGCTATGGGGTCTACTGCATCAGGGTGCCCCGTGGTCTTCTCCTGCAATACACTGGGCCCCCTGAACTGTCATCATTTGCAGCACGAGTTGGACGAGCAAGCCTCCCAGGATCTGCAAATGTCTTTTTAATTGAAAGCACTGCAGTTATGACCACACTTTACAGCTTAGTGGTCAGTCAGGAGGGGGCCCAATCACAAGTTTGCTATGGTGCTCAGCGATTTCTAGTTACACCACTGATCAATACATTATAGTAGTTCAGGGTCAGTTTCATGGTGACAGCTTCTCTTTAAGAAGAGTGTTTTCGGTTTTGCCCCAATGTTACTGAATGAGGCCTTGCTTTCTGTGTTTCGGGTGTATGCAGGTTTTTTAGTTCGTGAAATGGAATAAGTCAGCTTACCCTCTTCATCTTCAGCAAACTTATCCTTCAATATGGAATATGGACAAAGAGCCAGTGTGTATCCAGTAGATGAAATAAGTAATAGTTCCATGGTTTGTCCTATAAGCAATAGTTCCAGCTTTCATATAGATGAAACTTAAAGGGGTTGTCCAGGATTTTTCAATAAACTAGCATTGCATTGACCTCTGTGGGTGTTGTATATTCTACATACACTTCTATTTTTTATTTAGAGCGCTTACTGTGTTCTCAGGCTCAGTCACATGACCACTCTGCCTGTGTTTTCTTTACTTCCTGTGAAATTCTGTTCCCTTCTGTTTCCTGTTCCTGCCAGTGAGGGAACAGTGAGTCATCATGTGGGTGGGGTTATGCAAATATTTCTTTAGCCACACCCCTCACATCTAACATCTGAGCCCAGAAGAAACTGCAGCAGTAAGGAGAGCATGACAGACTACAATCTCTGTACAGCACTGCTGCATAGGTTGGAGCTATAAACAGTAAATAAAGGAACTATGGGGTGATTTATCAAAACTTGTGCAGAGGAACAGGGAAGCAGTTGCCAATAGCAACCAGTCAGATTCTAGGTTTCATTTTCCAAGGCCCTTTTTAAAAATGAAAGAAGCAATCTGATTGGTCGCTATGGGTAACTGCTCCCCTGCACAGACTTTGCTAAATCTTCCCCTATATTGTTATTATTGTTCTGTAAAGATGTACAGTGTTAGGGCAGTGCTGCTGCTGTGTGTAATATGGAGAGAAGAGAGGAGACTTCACCTCATGGCAGTCACCATTCTATTTCTTGCTAAGGTAAACCTGTAACAGAATTCTGCCTCATTGAGACCCCGCCCACCTGTAGGATGGCTACTGTAGTGTATATGTAATCCAGGACTACAACTCCTATCATGTACATGTGTGCTGGGGTTTGTAGTCCTACAACAGATGAAAGTGTGAAAAAACTAGTTGATTTGATGATATAAGTAATTGGCAGACACTGAGCCACCAATGTGCTCAAAGGACACTTGTAGTAATACAGATATTTCCTGCCTATAGGGAGAATTTGCGGAGCTAGATTCAGAGAAGAGGGGGTGGAGCTACAGGCTTGCAGAGCTGTGATGTCACTGCTGACCCCTGTGACCTGGAAGTTCTTTATGTAAACAAACACAAAAAGCAGCATTAGAGGATGCCCAGGGACACAGAGGCGAAAAAAGGTTAGAGAAAACCACTAAGGGAAAGGGAGATATTACAAATTATTCACATTTCCAATAAGAAAAAAATGTTGGACAACCTCTTTAAAGATATTATTGAAGCATTTAAAAAAAAAAAAATGCAACAACAAGTTTTAAAGCTACGACATGGAGAGAAAGGAGCTGTTGCACATCACACCTATGGCTGATACTAATGCCACTCGGCTATATTTAAAACCCAACGCCAGGATGTTGGTATATAATTTGATCAAACCATATTGCCCCATGTACCACATGCCGATCTCCTGGTTCACATGGGTCCCTACGCTAACATCACACTGTGTCGGTCAGCGACCGCTAACCCCGCAAAGCGTGCACAGACAGGGAAGGGAGGCCATGGAATGGCCCTGCAACCCCAATGTCACAGGACCAAACGCAAAGTGCCCCCCAAAACCCAGTTGGCACCACCAGCGGAGAAAGCTGCCGCCGAACAACACAAGTGTGAATATGATCTTGTACTCACCATTACTGCTGCAGATAGAATGGGAAAGATAGGAGGTACTGACATGTGAGCACAGGTGTATCCTGCTAATTTGGGTACTGGTGATAGAGTCACATGACAAGTTTTCTAAGTCATACAGCTTATTTTATGTGAACCTCTTCTTTTTATTTATTTTTTTTTTGTCTGTACAAAAGCCACATGCAGCGTGCAACCTGCAGTGTGAACAGAGGCATAGAGTGGCTGCCAATTTTTCCTTATTATCTATCTATCTATCTATCTATCTATCTATCTATCTATCTATCTATCTATCTATCTATCAATCATGTTTTTATTTATTATGCCTCTAGTCTATGTAGCTGTCTTTTTATGTAAGGTAATACATGTTATTATGTTACAATAAAAAGCACCATAGCATAATACAGATTTTACGGCATCCATGGAAAAACATTGAAGCCGAAAAAAGATGAGCAGTCCTGCATTGACTTTTGATACGATAACAGCTGCTGTAAGTTCGTCTACTGGCATAAAAAAATTATTCATCTATGTCGGTCTCCATTTCACTTCACTATAGTAGAAGTATATGTCTATTCCTTGCTTGATAAGGTCTGAAAACTTTGAGAGAGAACTGGAAATGTCTACTTATGAGAAGAAAATATAGGTGGACCATTACTACCCAGAAGGAATGTGAGCAAAGTCTGGAGACCCTGCACAGGTTCAAATTAAACAATTTGGGAGATTACCAAAATGTCTACAACAAAATTGTCATTACTCCTAGCAGCCAATCACAGTGCAGGTCTCATCTCAAATTCTTCTCTTCACAAGTTAAAGTTGAGCTCTGTTTTCTAGGGGTAAAAAAGTTTTTCTTTTAGACAGTCTTCATAAAACTACCCCATATGTCCTTCCTACCTGGCTGAAGGAGCAGCAATTACTGTATGTGTGTAAATTTGGTGTCATGAATGTTTTTGGTTGTTTGTGCCACCAAGGTCCCAATGACTGTACTAAAAAAAACAAGACGTTAGCACCTGGTTCTGAGACCTTCTGAGACCTGCTGTGATTACGGCTCAATGCATCCATCAATCAAATGACTGCCTTCTCTGTGAGCGTACAGATGACCGTGTCTCTTTTTTTCAACCAGCACAAGACTGGACCTGGATACAAGTAAGTATAGCCTTGTTTTAAAGCATGTAAAATGTAAATTGCAAATTTTCTTTATATCACATCTACTGTTGGTTTAGATTTGAAAGTTATAATGACAGGGAGACTTTATTATTCTAAATTTGACGTATATACATGAAATAGTTCAACTTTAAATACAGAGGTACCTTGGCTTAAGAGTAACGTGGATTGAGAGCGTTCTGCAAGCAGAGCTCACAGTTTTTCAAAATTGTAACTTTGAGCATTGCTTTGGTTTAAGAGCTTCCTGTACTGGGTGGTGGTGGTGGTGGTGGTGGGGGGGACGGGGGGGGGCGGGAGGGGGGCATGGTCTGTGTAGCGTGGTCTACAGCTCTGTACTGTACAATGATTTCTGATGGGAAAATTTGCTTTGGTTTAAGAGTGGACTTGGATTACAAGCGCAGTCCCGGAACGAACTATGCTTGCAATCCAAGGAACCACTGTAAGAAGTAAAGAAAACTTCCCTAAAGTGTAATGGAGCCCAATTTACCTCTCAAGAACTAAACCAGGTCCATGATGTTTGCTTTTTAAGTGTATATAATTTTTATATCACCAGATTTTTTGGTGTTTGCACATTTTGTATGTATCCTTTTCGTTGTGAAGGTAAACACGTAGGACTCCTTTTCTTATGGTTTCTCTAATTGTAATATGTTGCATTGCAGTCTATATTGATTGGCTGACATTTTTATTACCCGCACACAGGACTGATGTCACGATTCGGTTTGACGTGTGCCAATAAGAAGAAAACTAGGTGTCTAAACATAGAGAAAGGATAGCCTTGAAGGAACACAATCAATATCTCTTACGACTTGACGCCTTAATCCTTGATGATTATTTATAATACCCTCTGGTCCAGTTTTTAATATCCTGCAATTACATTCCGGTTGTAATAACATATACCACCATTGTATAATGTAATAGACAGACAACATATGGCCGCTTTGTGCACATAAAAGATGCACTGTACAAATTTACAATCCAAGTGATAGTTAAGAGTCTTCTATTATATGCAGTGTATAGGACTAAGCAGGCATGCTATGGTTTATGGAGATATATTTTCCATGGCTGGCGTAACTATTTGGCCTGGTAAATGTAAGCCTGTAATGATTAACAGTGCACCTTCTCTATACAATGCTTTTATACATTGTATCTCCATCTTTTCCATCGAAAGTCTGGAAGCAGGGGCCCAACCATTGGTGCCCCTTTGCTTCTAAGAATATGTCTGCTTCTTTACTAAAGTCAAAACGGTCCTGTATGCATCAACGGGGGTCATGGAAATTAGGGGAAGCCTAGCCCTTGCTGCCTGTGCGTGCTACACACTCTTATGCAAGCAGCAAGGCAGCAATGCATTTTAGACTGAGAGATTTATACGAACGGAATTTTTTGGGGTATTTATTGTAACAAAAGGGGAATCCTTGTATTGCAGCAATCACAGTACCAGTTCATGTTCTTCAAGGGTCCTTTTGAAATCGAAAGCAACAACCTGATGTGTGAGTACTGGAAACTCCCTAAATCTTCCTTTGCACTTGTTTGGAGAAATGTGTTATCACTGCTGTTGGCCCTAATGTGCATGCTCTTAATGCTGTTATGGAATTCGCTCATAGCAGCTCAGAGAAGCTGGGAAGTAGTTTTCCTGGATGCTTCTTTGTGCTGGCACTCTACAGTGCTGTTAGATTGGGATCATTGGGATACATGCATGTTCCCAGCCCTACAGTAAAAGAACCGGCACACTCAGTGCATGCTTAGTCTAGGCTGCTGAAAGGGTCATGTCTGAGGGAAACAACGTGTCAACTATGGATTTTAGCTGGTACTAAGATTTCAGGACCAGTAAAAAGTAAAAAAAAAAAGTTACAAAAATACATGTAATGGGGGAATCCTCAGAGACGCCTTTAATAAGAGATGAGCAAAGCGAATCTGGTTAATGAAGATTTGCTGCGAAGCATGCTGTCAATTTTCTTCGTTCTGCGAAGAGAATTTATGCTGATTCTTTAAGGAAACAAATAAAATTGTGGCTGCACATGCTGTCTGGAGCATCACTGGGCGGGAGAAAGGGATTAACCATAATTTCTAGTGCCCGTCCAATCAGCTGTCCCTCTGTGATGTCAGCACCTCCCCCTCTATATAAGGCGGAGGTAACGGAGGTGGCCAGTTGGCAGTGTGTGGAGGAGAGAGCAGGATGGCAGCAGGCAGTTAGAGCAGAGCAAGAAGAGACTAACAGAGGGATATAGGGACAGAGAGGAAAGGAATGGCGGAAATTGGGTGATTGACAATTCCGTCGCAGAATTCCGCTACCTTTGCTCAGTGGGAACGAGGCCTTAAGTAGAAATACTCCTTTAAGAAGATGTGACATTGTCTCCTCAAGTATAGGAGGCCACTGTAGCCTCACTGTGATGTCACATTAAAGGAACACTCTAGAAGAATCTAACCTGCTGATATGTGCCTATAGCACATAGGGCACTGTGGGTAAAGGAAAACTTTCAGTTTAATTAGCTGTTTTTGGTCCACTGGGCGCAGAATTATCATCCCCAGTGCACCGATCCACCCCGGCCGGCCCCTTCTAGTGTATATCAGCAGAGCATGCTGGCCAAGGCGGAGTGGTGCACTGGGGGCCAATGGTTTGTTGATTGATCACGACTAGAGATGAGCAAACCTACAGTAATTTTGTGTTCATCCTAATCAGGACATTTTGACCTACCCAAGAAATTATTGGCCATCGGGCCACAGCTGGACCACATGATTATCGAGCTCTGTAAGTAAGAGCCAATCTAGGAGAATCTCAGGAAGGTTTTTACAGATGCAGTTAAAGTTTTACAAAAACTAGGACAAGGGATAAAGGGATAAATGGATCACTAACCAATTGGCTTTTACCTTTTATTTGGAACATAAAAGCAGTGACCTGAGCTGTTGCTATGGGCATCTACTCCGCTTCTCGCTTGCACTAGTTTTACAAAATCTGCCGGCAACAAAACTTTTCATTATTTTTGGTATAAAGTACAAGTCAGGATCTAAAAGATAGAATTTTAACAATGCTGGATATGTCCTGTGACATGGATCAAAGATTTCCCATCTTGCCCATTTGTGTCAACATTACTTTTTATATTGAGTTTTTATCAAATGTGATATCATTCACCTTTCAGTTGATGTATTACAGACATTTCAGACTTTATTGGTCTGCAAGGGCACAGCTCCGCATCCATCATATATCTTTCATGAAGAAGGATCGCAAGACAAAGAAAAATATAGCACCAAGGGTAATGATAAAATGATGGTGAGAGTGGGACGCTGGCTGAATGCAGAACAAAGTTTGCAGCCCTTTAGCTGTGAGTAGAAGTGTGTTCTGCAACCTTTCTGCTTGTTCCAACAAAATAGTAAGAAAAATTTCGACTATAGGGGGTGCAGTTTATTATTACTAACCTGTGACATCAGCGTTCTAAGGTACTAGGGTTAATAATTAACATATTGTGACACAGTGTTCTTTACCTCTGCACTGGACATCAGTCTATGCATCAGTGTTTCCCAGAACAGACAACCTCTGGGACCCTTAACCAACACTACCATTTTCCTCAAAAATAAGCTACTGTATCTTATTTTTGGGGGATGTCTTATTTCTGCCCCCTGTCCTCTCCCCTCAGCTCTTCCCCCTCGGCTCTCTCCCCCCGGCCTCCCCTTGTGGCTCTCTCCCCCTGGCCTCCCCCCTCGGCTCTCTCTCCCCCCCCCTCAGCTCTCTCCTCCCGGCCTTCCCCATGTCTCTCTCCCCCCAGAACCCCCCCCCCCAGCATACTCACTAACGTCCTGTAGGACCAGGAGACCAGGATCGTGTGTCGGGAAGTCAGAACATCGGTACGTGGGGCGGTATGGCGGTATGTCGGGAAATGTGGATTGAGGGGAGGGCATGGAACAGTGTGCGTGCGGCGCCGGCTGTCAAGGTCCATGAGGGGGTTAGGTGGGTGGAGTGGGGGCTGGGTCGGATGGGTAGCGGGCTTACTTTTGGGGGGTGCCTTACTTTCAGGGGGTGCCTTATTTTAGGCTAGTTGGTAGGATAGTGGGGGTGTCTTATTTTAGGAGGATATCTTATTTTCAGGGAAATACAGTAGAATTAGAGCCTCCCTTGTTACTGGCAGAAGAAAAGATGAGTCCAGCTCCCGGCTAGGTGGATATGAATAGAGCTTTATTTCACCTCCCTTGTTACTCCCTACTCCTCATTCCTTACTCCTTACCATGGTGAGGAAATTTGTGAATGGAGAGCTAGTCTATTAGAATGGGATTTGAAACATCAAACATTGCTAGTCAAGCCTCAGAATAAGCCTTCGATGAAGTTGTCCCTCAGCACTCCCGCCATTCAATTGTCCAGGCATGTCTTGAATCTGACACATGCACTATAAACAGTGCTAGGCCATTGAAGTGAATAGGCTCTGAGCTGCATCACCATTACACATTAAATTTTTGTACCAAAGCCACAAGTGTCGAAAGCAATAGGTATAAGGAAAACATACAATTCACTCACTTGTTGTGCCCACTACTAGATGTGTGATATTACCTGTTTTTATGGTCTCTTACGGTACTATGACATTACTTATTATCAGTACACTATGAGGCTAAGTTCATACTACGTAAGTCTCCGGACGTAGCGCGTTCCGTGAATAAGCGGCCGGAGACTTACGTAGTTTGCGTACAATGGAAAGTATACGATGTACGGCAGCACAGTTCACACTACGTAAGAACTTACGCGAGGATCGTACGCGGGGCCGTAAAAAATGAACCAGACCATTGTTTGAGGACGAAAATGCCGTAACTTACGCCCGTAGCGTAACATGCGGTCCCGTACGTAGTGGTGATTTCTTCATTTTTAAAGCTTTTTGTGCCGATCCAAAAGGTTCTGTGGGGTGTCTGGGGCTAGGTGAAGATTTCCAAGTAAAAGACCGCTGTCAGATCGCTACGTACGGCGCTCGGGAAGCGTAAGTAGACTGCGGGCGTAAGTTCGCGGTCCGTACGTAGTCGGCCGCAAGTAGCGTAAATCCCCGGCCGGAGATTACCGCATATATGTCCGGCCGCGAAAATATGCGGCCGGACATATACGCAGTGTGAACATAGCCTGACATTGTAACGACTGGAGTCGTGGATCCACTGGACCGTCACTAGCGATGGCATAAGCCGCACCAGGGAGCGGAGTCTAAGGGGCCGCTGGTTATCACCAGAGCCCGCCGCAAGGCGGGATGGACTTGCTGGAGCAGGCGACCCCAGGTCGCTACCCCTGGCTTGGCTTGCTAGTGACGGCGGATGAGGTGTAGCAGGAACAGTAGGCAAGCAGGCAAACAGGCAGGTAGGCAGCTGGATACAGGGAACTGCAGGTAGCAGAAACAATGTGCAGGAACACTGAATAGGCACAAACAGGTAGCTGGGACTGAACACACTAGGAAGCAGGCAGAGGCTCCAACACCTGTGGTGGGGCAGGGCTGCAATTTATAGGAGAATCTTAGAGCAGAGCAGCAGTCAATTAAAGGCACAGTGACCTTTTAAGTTATAGCAGAGCCGGCGCGCGTGCACTCCCTAGAAGACAGGGACGCGCCCTTCGGGCTGACAGGGAGCTGGAGGAGGAGCCCCGGCACAGAGCAGGAGATGGGGCAGCAGCGGCGTGGCGAGAGGTATGTGCCGTGGCCGCAGATGTGACAGACATCACCATGTCTTTTATTCCTGTGCAGCGGCAGGATGGTCTGAGTTTAGTTTAAGGCCTAATTCCCACGGCATGGACGTGAAAGGTCTGTAGTGGAATCCCCCCCCACCCGCCCCCCGTATAGTATAATGCTGGGAGCGGGGAAACTGTATGAATTTGCGCTGCGCTGTAATGAAGCATCCATGCGGCCTTGTCATTGCAGTGCTGTGCTTATTCATCACTTCAGATGATGCTGTGCAGGGTGGGGGTGAGGATTCCACTACAGGCCTTCTACGTCTGTGTCGTCCGTGAAACACGGCACCCTCTATAGATATGCAAAGAGGTCACTGAAGTGTAAAACGTAGCGCATTAGTAAGGGTAAGAGTTTTCATTGGGGAATCATTAGGTTTAGCATCTTATTCCACATGTGGTACTATACATATATCTGTCACACATCTGTTAGAGTTTATCCATGAATATACTGTACATTTTTCTATTTTGACAAGTCCCCCCGTGTGTTTATAGCATACAGATGCATATATCATATTATGTCATATGTACAATAGGCTATCATGTAACAACAAATCATAAAACAATAATTTAAAAAAAAAAAAAAAAGTTCTGATGCTTAAAGTGTAACTGTCACATTTTTTTTTATTGCAGAAATCAGTAGTATAAGCGATTTTAAGAAACTCTGTAATAGGTTTTATCAGCCAAAAAAGCCTCCTTCTGTACTCAAGAAGCAATCTCCCAGCCTCCCCCCCTGACTTCTTATCTGTGCATTATCAGGCAAACACGTCTTCATTACAGAGAAGCCAGTGAAGACGGGCTCTGCTCTCTCCATTCTATCCTTATGGAGGGGGGAGGGGCTGAGGGAGATGAAGGAGCAGGAAGAGGTGACATGAAGGTCAGCTGTTTGTAGACTCTCTGGGCACCTAAACCGCAGGATTCTGGGGTCAGAAAGGTCAGTGCTTATCTATGAACTTACTGAGGGAAGATTGCAGGGTGTTGTGCTGTGCAGGACTGCTCCGTGCTCAGTCACTCCTAACAGCCCCTCCCCTCTCCATAGCCACATAATGGAGACAGAAATCCTGCTTCATTTGATGTGAGGGGGGAGGCTGGGAGATTGCTTTTTCAGTACAGAAGGAAACTCTTTTAGTACATAAAACCTATTACAGAGTTCCTTAAAATCGCTTGTACTATAGGTATTTATTGTTTTCAGAAAAATGACCCTGAAATGACAGTTACGCTTTAACACTGCAGTATATAAAAGGGATACTGATGCATCTGTCAGGTCTATAGGGATGTATCGATACCATCTGCACATACATTGCAAATATTGTTTAGTTTATATTTAAAAAAAAACCAAAAAACATACAAGTTATGATGTGAACAAGGCCTAAGAATAATTATTTATTTTTTCATTTATCACATCTCTAGATTTAGGTTATTTGGTTACAGTAAATTTTGTCTCTTTCAAACCATTTTTCTATGTCATACCTATAAGCCATATGCACTTTATTGGTTGCGCTGATAGCAGATGTTAGTACAGTGTATCTGGCCAATGATGCTGGATAAACCCTTTTAGGCTGCGTTCACACTACGTATATTTCAGTCAGTATATTTCAGTCAGTATTGTGGTCCTCATATTGCAACCAAAACCAGGAGTGGATTAAAAACACAGAAAGGATCTGTTCACACAGTGATGAAATTGAGTGGGTGGCCGCCATATAACAGTAAATAACTGCCATTATTTCAATATAACGGCCGTTGTTCTAAAATAACAGCAAATATTTGCCATTAAATGGCGGCCATCCACTCAATTTCAACATTGTGTGAACAGATTCTTTCTGTGTTTTTAATCCACTCCTGGTTTTGGTTGCAATATTGACTGAAATATACTGACTGAAATATACATATACTGACTGAAATATATGTAGTGTGAACGCAGCCTAGAGATATATCCAGGATGAGAAAAACATAGCCCCCCCAAAAAAGTGCCAAGCTGTGTTTGGTATTGTGTTTCATATCTATTCACTTTATTAGCATTGCGCTGCAATAACTCAAACAAACTGAGGACAAGAGTGGCGCTGTTGCTTAAAGAAAGACGCCATGCTTCTGAAATCCTGCCTAACTCATTTACAGCAGTTCTCTATCTGAGCCTGTAATTGTTTTCTGGCTCTACATTCTACTGAGTGTTCTCTGGTAAACCTTTCTCTGCTGTTTTAAATTTTCTTTGCTCTCCCAGATTTCTGTCTCTGGACTGTTCCTGATTAAAGGGGTTCTCCAGGGAATTTTTTTAATTAATTGATGTCAGAAAGTTATACAGATTTGTAAATTACTTGTATATGAAAATCCCTAGTCTTCAAGTACTGATCAGCTGCTGTTTGTCCCGCAGGTAGTGGTGTGTTCTTTCCAGTTTAACACAGTGCTCTCTGTCCATCACAGGAACTGTGCAAAGCAGGAAAGGTTTACAATTGGGATTTTCTACTGCTCTGAGCAGTTCCTGTCATGGACAGAGGTGTCAGCAGAGAGCACTGTGGCAGACTGGAAAGAATGCACCACTCCCGTACATACAACAGCTGATAAGTACTGGAAGACTTGAGATTTTTTAAATAGAAGCAATTTACAAATCTGTATAACTTTCTGACACCAGTTGATTTAAAAACATTTTTTTTTCCTTTATTTTTTTTTGCCTGATGATTTTGGTTGATACTTATGTAGTGTCCCAGCACAGGTATGCCACTAAGTTTTTATTGCACCTAGGTAAAGTAACTCATTCCAGGTTCCCACAGTAGGTTATGGTTAAAATGTATTCTCTGGTTTCCCCACTAGGTGTCGCTACTATGTTTTCTGTATGGCTTATATGATGTACAGCTGAAGGAATGTACTGGGTTAATTGTTTTTCACATGTTGTTCTTGTGTCCAATCACAGGTGCAGGCTTGTTTCCCTCACTTTTCTATCTATTCTTTTCCTTCTCTCTTTGCACTACACAGCCACACTAATCACAAGGAGATTTAGTTGCCCCTTTAAAAGGTGGTTAGTTCCTGGTGGGAGGGTATTTTGTCAGAAGTTGAAGAGAGAGAGACACATAGAGACAGTTCCTGCTGCAGTGAGGTCAGGGCCTGGCTCAATCAAGGACCCTTGTCAGGGACCAAAAGACTTTTCTATTCCTAAGTTAGTTGTCACCGCTAGCATGCAGTGCTAGACCCCTCAGGAGGAAAGGAAATCTTCTGAGGATCACCTTGTCCATGCTGGGGATATTCCCAACAAGATACACCGCAGTATACTTGAGTATGGTACTGACCCCAGCAGGACAAAGCTGCCACTTGCCTATGTATTTCACTGCGTAACTGCATAAATTTTCTGAAGGGTTTTGGAAAGTCTGCTTCACCCAGCGCAGGGACCTGGGGCTACTACCCGCATAGGATGGGTATCCTGACACTGTAGGGCATTAGGGGGTCAGAAACGTGAGTATGAGTTTCTTCTTTTTCTCTTCTCAACTACACTATCCCAGCAGAGTACACAGCTACCTTGGACAGGGCCCTCAAGACGCTCCTCTACTCTCACCTCTACAGTTACTACTTCTTCTACCTCTTGCCTGCACATGCAGTTACTGAAGCTTTATTTCTGTGTATTGCACTGAAGACCTTAAGTAAACGGACATTATTCTGGTTCAGCTACTGAACTCTCTCTATCATTCTACATCTACACACCAGGTTACACTAGGGTTATCCAAACCTGCGGAAGCAGTGCCTGTCTGATCGGCTACCGTGGCAAGTGACCAAGTGACCCTACACTCACCCAGCAGCCACAACACCGCCAAAGCTACCCTGGCCAACAGCACCCCTACTGCTTCGCCGCACTTGCTCTCCATGTTCTGACCTGAGGTTGTTGACTATTCTTTGCTTGTCTTCATCCTCTGGGTTCTCTGGGTCCTTTGGGCTTGCACCTAAATAGAAACACAGCCATGATCATTGCTGGAGGATGCCTTTAGTTTTTTTTTTTTTAGTTTGCTCTTAGTATGTAAGTAGTAGAAACACTGGGTCTGTGAATGGTAACATCTTTAGTACTGCTGCACTATTAAGTATAACTTGCTCGGTGCAAGAGATTAATGAGGCTCATAGACAGTAACTTCATTATTGTTAATTTGCTGAACATTAGTGATGGAATTAATTAACTCAAGTGCAGCTCCAGGAAAACTACCTGCAAAGGCTGAAAAGAAATAATCATCTCACATTACTGTAATTACCATCCATGAACATACTGTATATACAATCCTTCGTCCTTTTTAAACATTTTGATCTAAACATTGGAGCTTTCCTATGATTTGCATAATTAAAGAGCGACTTTACACCAAAAAGATTCTTACTTAACTGAAGAACAAAGTAAAAAAAAAAAAAAAAAAAAAAAGCACATAAAAAAACCCATATAATTTCAGATTGTAATTAATAATATATAAGCAAGTGTTAATACCTACAATGTATGCAAGAACATCTCGGTCTACATTCTCCTTAGAACATGATTTAACAGTTTATGCAACTAAATAAAAAGCTAAAAAGTTTTGCAAATATAGTATTACAGTATTATTTATTTTTAAAGGGAATCAGCACAATCGTGTTAATATAACTCCCAGCTGCACCAAATAGATTGCGCGAGACAGGGAGACTAGTCATCTAGGCAGAGACCAGGCCATAACTAGCCACGCCTCTCTGCCTGTCAGTGCGTTCTGCGAGGATCAGACTGGTTAGTGGCCTCTCTGCCTGTCAGTCATCCTCACAGTGCACGCTGATAGACAGACTAGTTATGGCCTAGTGTCCGCCCAGATGACTAGTTCCCGCCTCTCTCAAGTGCTAGAATAAAAGATGTTTTTCCTTGATGTACAGATACCAGATGCACTGTAGACACCAGAGACACGGTAGTGGAGCTCTGCATGAATGGGTGAGAAAAGGCTACTGGTGCGCGTGCACACTGGCAGCCTTTTCATTGGCTGGAAGGCATAACATGGCTTCCAGTTTGCTTAGCCAATCAGAGCTGAGCAAGCTGGAAGCCATGTGATGCCTTCCAGCCAATGTGATGCTCTCCCATTGAGCGTATCTGGGACATCATTGAAAAGGAGCTTGATAATTTATGTGCCTTAATGACCTCATTGATAGCATGCCATGGCATGTAAGTGCATGTATTTCTTTGCGTAATGTGGAAGAGTATATATTGATCCAGTCTGTGTTTATACGGATCTAAGCAACATCTTATACCCCAACTTATTTTATGTTTTGATGTATTTGTTTTATCCTAATGTTTAAGTGAAAACTATTCAAGCATATCAGCGTGCATGAAAAAAATTGGATGTTTTACACGATACACCATTAATGTTCCTCTTTAATCACCTTAAATGGGAGGTCAGCTTGAACACTTGGGCTATGTTCAAATCACATTTGGGGTTTTGTTGAATGAGACCATAAAAACATTTTGGAGGACATTTATGAAGACCCATAAGGGAAACAGATCAGGGAGACCAGCCAAAGATAACACTGTCCGCTAAATCGCTCAATACAGTGAAATCCTAGGTGCATTGCTCTCTGGAAATTATGGATGTGCAAAAAAGAGTCCATGGAGCCTCATTTAAGAGTTTCAAAACACAGGACTAGCCAGATATCCCTCCGGATACCGCCCAGCCAAGGGGTGGCTCCTGTATGGAAACCACCAAAAATCCCATATTAAGTGGCCCTATAAGTCAATGTAATGACAAGGGGAAAACCAAGGCCAGGTATCCACCCACAGACAGCTGTTTCGGGGTGTTGCCCCTCATCAGTGTGGAGGGAGGAATATCTAGCTAGTCCTGTGTTTTCAGACTGTTAAATGAGGCTGCACAGGCTTTCTTTTGCATATTTATGAAGATCGTCATACTGGTACATCGGGGTCTTAAATTAGGCCTTGCCCCCTAATTGCCCCTCTTAGTCAAACCTGATCAAGGAGCTAAGTGGTTGTGCTAAATTAAATATTGATTGTACTAATCTATTTCAATAAAGATGCTTTTAAAATGGTATCTTGGAGATTCTTTCAAATGCTTTTTATGCTTTTCACAAAACCAACCTTTAAAAGCTTATTTTTATGACATTCGTAACCATAAACTAATTCCACTTTACTTTTCCCTAAATAATTAGCAATGTAACAAAAAAGCTTGATCTACACCTGATCTACACCTGCCATACAATGGGTGCAGAAATCTAGATTTCTGGCATGATTTACACCTGCAAGCAGGCGTAAATCATGGTAAGTCAGGTGCGGGAGGAGGCCACGTGTCCTCCCCACATTTCCGCCCCCCACCCATTGGGTGAGTGGGGGTTATGGGAGTCAGGGAGAAGGGGTAAATCTGCGCCTTCTCCCTGGCGTTCATCCAGCCCACAGCCTTCCCCCTTTGTGTTCTTATTGAATAACCATATGGTATATCGTACAATATACACTTCTTTGTCTACAGTTGTATTGTCAACTATCTTTGATTTTAAGAAAGTAGTTGTCACTTTTCAAGTCCAGTCATATCTCAGTCTCAGTCAACTTTGCTCAAGAAAAAAAAAAATAGCTTTATATTATGAACAAGAATAAGGGCCAGAACTGGAAGGAGAATCTTCATATCCAGGTTTATGTTTTAATATTCGTACATATCTCTCTCTCGGTACTTCCTCATAATAACTAAGTCATTAGAGATCTGTACTTCCCTGTACCTATTTAGACTACTCTTTATGTTTTACATGGAATAGGTGCATTCATATTGTCATAGCTTTTTATTGCACATGTATCTGTATTATCTCAATGACATGTAGAGAATATCTGTGAAATGAAATCTGCCATTTATGTACTTAGCTCTGTGTCATATTAATGCCATTGATTAATCCCTCCGCATCTTCTCCCTTTCCAATCTAAGCCATGATGCATTACAAAAGCCTTCTATTCACATGGATGCTTTGATGTAAATGAAAACCATTCAATTAATGTTATTATATATGTAAGTACTAAGCTATTATGGCTCCAGCATGTCCACTTGGGATTGGCATATTTTGGTGAATTCATTCTTCAGACTATTTATTGTTTATGTAATCCAGCACATTTACTAATGGAGAAAAGACATGGCATGTAATCATTGAGAATGCATATACCATTCTCATTACAATATTTCTATTTCCAAACCAATAATGACATTGGACTGAAACAGAAGTAAGGCTAGCGCTTAGAATTATGTGGGGTTGGGATACATTTGGAGGTCTGAACTAATGGAGATTTGTTTCCTTACCATATGTGTGGTACACAGGGGGAGGGGGGCTGATAGCATGTTGCAGGCTAGCTGGGTGTTATTGTTCCTCTGTGATGTCACATGGCAGGATGGTATTAATAACCTAATGTCCCTTGTGTAATCCATGCAGGGAAGGTGTTTTGCTGATGCACAGTGCATCTCTGCTCTTTTAACCTTAATCGATCGGTGCCAGCATAGGGATGCCGGGGGTGTGATCCTTTTTTAAAAACATCACCCAGTTCCCGCGCTCTGTGCTGGTCTTTTCCCAAGCACTGTCCCACCTTAGGGCACGAAAGATATCGCCACACTGGTGGGTGGCAGGCCTGCCCCTCTGTACTCCAGGGTGGGCAGGTGCTCGGCAAAAGACCGGCACTGGGTGACACTTAATAATAAGGACTGCGCCACCCATATCCCCATGCTAGCAGCGTCCAATAAAAAATTATGTTTTTAGCAAACCATTTAATCAAATAGAGTGTATCATCTCACCACATTAAGGTGAACCTCAAAGAGATGGTTCCTAACACTGTCCTACCTTGGGCTAACTCTAAGCCTATATATGTGTGGATGGGGCTACCTCCTTCTGGCTTGCACTCCACTTATCTCCTGTGAGTATTTTAAACAGAGTTTAGTTGGATTTTTTATGCCCAGTTTTTTAGGCTTAGTGTTAGCCCAAGAGAGGACAGTGTTAGGAAGCATCTCTCTAAGGTCACCTTAACGTGGCAAGATGGTACACTGTATTTGATCAAATAGTTTGCTAAGAACCTCATTAAAAAAAACTAAAACTTTTTATTGTGTGTATGTCTTGGCGAGTATATACAGTAAGTCCCAGCGCTTGCAGGTTGCTGTTGCACTTTCCTGTTTTCGTCTATATTACAGAGACATGTCAAAAGTTTTCATTAATTGGGGTCTGATTGTTCAGACTGCAATCGATAAGGAGAAGTCTGCGCTGCAATGCATTCCTCTCCCCGCTCTGTGTCTTTCCGACCTGAACAGTGCCGTAGACTTACATTATGTGACCGTCCAGGTCACATACCACAGCTGGGAGAGAACACTCAGCCCGGACCTTTCCTGATCAAGCCAGGACTAACTAAGAACGCTCCTTTCCCCTGGACTTAGCTTTGCAATGATTGGTTTCCACCTGGAAAAATATGTCTCGGTTAGATTTTGTCCTTTGTATTAAAAAAAATAAATGAATTAGCTAATAAGGCAAAACTGGATGGTCCCTCTGCTGGTTTGATGTTTATATTGCTAGAGCTAGGCATTAATAATAAAGGTTGAATCTTGCTCCCAAACTTCTACATTTGCATCTGATAACTGAGATAGATGATGCGCTTGCCCCAATTTCCAGGGACATTTCCCAGAAAAAAGACTTTAAAACCTGGCACTGTTTCTGGGAATGAAGTGCAATTGGCAAAGAACCTATTACTGAACTAATTAGAGGTATAGGTCCTCCTCTTTGCCAACAGGAAGGACATGCTGTATAACCTTACCTTACCTGAGTGTGTGACAGAAGCTTCTATGGAAGTCTACTGGCTTTAGTACAAAATAAACCTTGGTACAGCGTACTACAACATAGAATAAGGATTCTGTACTAACCAAACCTGCTTTAGGGTGCAGTCATGGATATAATCAGGAAGCTATGAAAGGGAATTCTGTGGTTGGGCCATCACATTTTATACTGTTTTAACTGTCCATGTGCCTGATTGTGAAATACAAGAAGGACTGTGGATAGATGGGCTCATAGTAATGTCAGGAGGGATGAAGAGCAAGTGCAGCCCTGCAACTAAAGCCTCCCGCTGTCTCTAATTACTTAACAACAACCCTAACAGTGGCCCCCAACTGGGCAACAGTCCCTTCCTAAGATAATGTGAGGGATAGGGAAAATGACAGTAACAAGGAAAAACGTGTCTGTGTGAACAATGTCCACTATCACATGTATATCTCTCTCACTGATATATATGTGGATTTATGTGCTCCCAGTGATCAGGCTGCCACCTGCCTGTTTGTATACATCTGCATCGTAGTTTTCTGGTGCACAATGTTCAATACTTGTCTGTCTTATAACTTCTGGTACATCCAATAAAGAAAAGTATTTCACTCACATTTAGTCGTTCTGTTTTCTGTTTATTCTTAGATGTTTTTCAGTTGTTTGTTCCACATTGGTAGCGTGGTCATGCGTCGCATGAGTAAGGGGGCGACCCCGAAACGTCGCGTCACGGCTGCAAGGAACGCCCCTCCGGTTGATGCACACCTGAGAGAGCCCACGCTACCAATGTGAAACAAACAACTGAAAAACATCTAATAATAAACAGAAAACAGAACGACTAAATGTGAGTGAAATACTTTTCTTTATTGGATGTACCAGAAGTTATAAGACAGACAAGTATTGAACATTGTGCACCAGAAAACTACGATGCAGGGAAAATGACAGAACAACAAAGTCAGACTAGCCAGGTCAAACCAGGGGAATAAATCAGGAATAGAGATGAGCGAACCGGGTTCGGGTTCGACTCGATCCGAACCTGAACATTCGCCATTTGATTAGCGGTGGCTGCTGAACTTGGATAAAGCTCTAAGGTTGTCTGGAAGACATGGATACAGCCAATGACTATATCCATGTTTTCCACATAGCCTTAGGGCTTTATCCAACTTCAGCAGCCACCGCTAATCAAATGCCGAAAGTTCGGGTTCGGATCGACTCGAGCATGCTGGAGGTTCGCTCATCTCTAGATAACACTTTTAAGTAAGAATTGTTTTAATTTTCATTTTAAAACACATATAGACATGTTTGACTTCTAACATGGCTGACAACAACAACTTTTATGATGACAAGTCTAACACCAACAATTGCAGAAACTAAAATAGAGGAAAATTGGTGTCACAGTACTGTACATTCCCGCTATAGTACTCATTCATAGATGATGAGAATCTTTTCTCCGTATACTATCAGCTATAACCAATTTGGGCAAAAATATTACCATGAAGTCACATTTTTCCTACCTGATGTCCAGTCAGTTCACCAGCTCTGGCTAAGACACTTACATAAAAGTGAGTAGTAGTGCATAAAAGTGACACCTTACAGTCCCTAAATTGTGGAAGGTAATCATAACATTATCGTGTCTATAAGTGACTATCTGTGCTTCTGAGTAAGGTGGAGGGAGGGGGCGCTCATTGCTCTCTGTTAGGCACTAAACATTTATGCTTTCCTTTCAAACTGTATCACTTTCATCTCCCTTCACATAGTTTTTCAGCAATGCCTGGTGGCAATGGAAAAATGAATTAGCCCAAGTTAATTTGTTTTCCTTCACATGCAAGTACGTTCCCCCCTCTCGGGAAAGAGCACTAGATGCTTTAGGTTGAGTCCAAGCCTTTTGTAAAAGATTTTTTGTTATTGTTATTGAATGGTATAAATGCAGATTTTCAAAACTGTAACTATATTATTATTTTTTTTTTCATAAAATTTTATCCATTCCATAATTGTCTTCATTGTATGAGAAAAACTTTGACCAGAAATATCTTTGTCCCATTGCATATTCATGACAAGGGCCTACGGATAAACAAGCAGCATCATGAAGTCATACACCCAAACCTTAGTTTTCAATTATCTGCAGCACACTGCGAATGCTGGGATATATGCATAATGTAGATACTGCAATAGAAAAACAAGGTTCTTAGCATACCAAGCAGTGGTGTAGCTACCATGGTCGCAGCGGTCGCCGCCGCGACCAGGCCGCTGCCAAGGGGGGGGGGGCCCGCGAGGCCCCCCCCTGCCACTGTACTGCTCCCTTCCCACTCCCTCTTGTGACTGCAAGCAATGTTTTACCTGCGATCACAAGAGGCTGGCTGGGACGGGCCCCCGGCTGATTTGCGGGGCTAGGAGCATCACATAGGCAAAAAAAACAGGTCCCGTGAAGCTCCGCCCCCTCCGCGGGAGTATATATTTTTTTGTTTTAAAGGGCATGATGGGGGGTGTAGTGGTATGATGATGAAGGAACAAGAGGATGATGGGGGGTGTAGTGGTATGATGATGAAGGAACAAGAGGATGATGGGGGTGTAGTGGTATGATGATGAAGGAACAAGAGGATGATGGGGGGTGTAGTGGTATGATGATGAAGGAACAAGAGGATGATGGGGGGTGTAGTGGTATGATGATGGAACAAGAGGATGATGGGGGGTGTAGTGGTATGATGATGGAACAAGAGGATGATGAGGGGGGTAGTGGTATAATGATGAAGGAACAAGAGGATGATGAGGGGTGTAGTGGTATAATGATGAAGGAACAAGAGGATGATGAGGGGTGTAGTGGTATGAGGATGGAACAAGAGGATGATAAGGGTGTAGTAGTATGATGATGGAACAAGAGGATGATGAGGGGTGTAGTGGTATGATGATGGAACAAGAGGATGATGGGGATGTAGTGGTATGATGATGAAGGAACAAGAGGATGATGGGGGTGTAGTGGTATGATGATAATGATGGAACAAGAGGATGATGGGGGTGTAGTGGTATGATGATGATGGAACAAGAGGATGATGAGGGGTGTAGTGGTATGACGATGAAGGAACAAGAGGATGATGGGGTGTGTAGTGGTATGATGATGATAGAACAAGAGGATGATGGGGGTGTAGTGGTATGATGATAAAGGAACAAGAGGATGATGGGGGGTGTAGTGGTATGATGATGGAACAAGAGGATGATGGGGGGTGTAGTGGTATGATGATGAAGGAACAAGAGGATGATGAGGGGTGTAGTGGTATGATGATGGAACAAGAGGATGATGGGGGTGTAGTGGTATGATGATGAAGGAACAAGAGGATGATGAGGGGTGTAGTGGTATGATGATGGAACAAGAGGATGATGGGGGTGTAGTGGTATGATGATGATGGAACAAGAGGATGATGGGGGGTGTAGTGGTATGATGATGGAACAAGAGGATGATGAGACGTGTAGTGGTATGATGATGAAACAAGAGGATGATGGGAGGTGTAGTGGTATGATGATGGAACAAGAGGATGGTGGGGGATGTAGTGGTATGATGATGGAACAAGAGGATTATGGGGGTGTAGTGGTATGATGATGATGGAACAAGAGGATGATGGGGGGGTGTAGTGGTATGATGATGGAACAAGAGGATGATGGGGGGTGTAGTGGTATGATGATGATGGAACAAGAGGATGATGGGGGGTGTAGTGGTATGATGATGGAACAAGAGGATGATGAGAGGTGTAGTGGTATGATGATGAAACAAGAGGATGATGGGAGGTGTAGTGGTATGATGATGGAACAAGAGGATGGTGGGGGGTGTAGTGGTATGATGATGGAACAAGAGGATGATGGGGGGTGTAGTGGTATGATGATGATGGAACAAGAGGATGATGGGGGGGTGTAGTGGTATGATGATGGAACAAGAGGATGATGGGGGGTGTAGTGGTATGATGATGAAGGAACAAGAGGATGATGGGGGTGTAGTGGTATGATAATGGAACAAGAGGATGATGGGGGTGTAGTGGTATGATGATGGAACAAGAGGATGATGAGGGGTGTAGTGGTATGATGATGAAGGAACAAGAGGATGATGGGGGGTGTAGTGGTATGATGATGATAGAACAAGAGGATGATGGGGGTGTAGTGGTATGATGATAAAGGAACAAGAGGATGATGGGGGGTGTAGTGGTATGATGATGATGGAACAAGAGGATGATGGGGGGTGTAGTGGTATGATGATAAAGGAACAAGAGGATGATGGGGGGTGTAGTGGTATGATGATGGAACAAGAGGATGATGAGGGTGTAGTGGTATGATGATGATGGAACAAGAGGATGATGGGGGGTGTAGTGGTATGATGATGAAACAAGAGGATGATGGGGTGTAGTGGTATGATGATGATGGAACAAGAGGATGATAGGGTTTTAGTGGTATGATGATGGAACAAGAGGATGATGGGGGGTGTAGTGGTATGATGATGGAACAAGAGGATGATGGGGGGTGTAGTGGTTTGATGATGATGAAACAAGAGGATGATGGGGGGTGTAGTGGTATGATGATGATGGAACAAGAGGATGATGGTGGTGTAGTGGTATGATGATGGAACAAGAGGATGGTGAGGGGTGTAGTGGTATGATGATGGAACAAGAGGATGGTGAGGGGTGTAGTGGTATGATGATGGAACAAGAGGATGATGGGGGGTGTAGTGGTATGATGATGGAACAAGAGGATGATGGGGGGTGTAGTGGTATGATGATGGAACAAGAGGATGATGGGGGTGTAGTGGTATGATGATGGAATAAGAGGATGATGAGGGGTGTAGTGGTATGATGATGGAACAAGAGGATGATGAGGGGTGTAGTGGTATGATGATGGAACAAGAGGATGATGGGGGGTGTAGTGGTATGATGATGAATGAACAAGAGGATGATGGGGGGTGTAGTGGTATGATGATGGAACAAGAGGATGATGGGGGTGTAGTGGTATGATGATGGAACAAGAGGATGATGAGGGGTGTAGTGGTATGATGATGAAACAAGAGGATGATGGGGGGTGTAGTGGTATGATGATGATGGAACAAGAGGATGATGGGGGGTGTAGTGGTATGATGATGGAACAAGAGGATGATGGGGTGTAGTGGTATGATGATGGAACGAGGATGATGGAAATGTAGTGGTATGATGATGGAACAAGAGGATGATGGGGGGTGTAGTGGTATGATGATGGAACAAGAGGATGATGGGGTGTAGTGGTATGATGATGAAGGAACAAGAGGATGATGAGGGGTGTAGTGGTATGATGATGAAGGAACAAGAGGATGATGAGGGGTGTAGTGGTATGATGATGATGGAACAAGAGGATGATGGGGGGTGTAGTGGTATGATGAAGGAACAAGAGGATGATGGGGGTGTAGTGGTATGATGATGATGGAACAAGAGGATGATGAGGGGTGTAGTGGTATGATGATGAAACAAGAGTATGATGGGAGGTGTAGTGGTATGATGGAACAAGAAGATGATGGGGGGTGTAGTGGTATGATGATGAAACAAGAGTATGATGGGAGGTGTAGTGGTATGATGATGAAGGAACAAGAGGATGATGGGGGGTGTAGTGGTATGATGATGGAACAAGAGGATGATGGGGGTGTAGTGGTATGATGATGGAACAAGAGGATGATGAGGGGTGTAGTGGTATGATGATGAAACAAGAGGATGATGGGAGGTGTAGTGGTATGATGGAACAAGAAGATGATGGGGGGTGTAGTGGTATGATGATGAAACAAGAGGATGATGGGAGGTGTAGTGGTATGATGATGAAGGAACAAGAGGATGATGGGGGGTGTAGTGGTATGATGATGGAACAAGAGGATGATGAGGGGTGTAGTGGTATGATGATGATAGAACAAGAGGATGATGAGGGGTGTAGTGGTATGATGATGAAGGAACAAAAGGATGATGGGGGTGTAGTGGTATGATGATGGAACAAGAGGATGATGAGGGGTGTAGTGGTATGATGATGGAACAAGAGGATGATGGGGGTGTAGTGGTATGATGATGATGGAACAAGAGGATGATGGGGGGTGTAGTGGTATGATGATGGAACAAGAGGATGATGGGTTGTAGTGGTATGATGATGGAACAAGAGGATGATGGGGGGTGTAGTGGTATGATGATGATGGAACAAGAGGATGATGGGGGTGTAGTGGTATGATGATAAGGGAACAAGAGGATGGTGAGGGGTGTAGTGGTATGATGATGGGACAAGAGGATGATGGGGGATCTAGTGGTATGATGATGGAACACGAGGATGATGGGGGGTGTAGTGGTATGATGATGAGGGAACAAGAGGATGCTGAGGGGTGTAGTGGTATGATGATGGAACAAGAGGATGATGAGGGGTGGTGTAGTGGTATGGTGATGATGGAACAAGAGGATGATGGGGGTGTAGTGGTATGATGATGAAGGAACAAGAGGATGATGAGGGGTGTAGTGGTATGATTATGAAGGAACAAGAGGATGATGAGGGGTGGTGTAGTGGTATGATGAAGGAACAAGAGGATGATGAGGGGTGTAGTGGTATGATGATGATGGAACAAGAGGATGATGAGGGGTGTAGTGGTTTGATGATGAAACAAGAGGATGATGGGGGTGTACTGGTATGATGATGATGAAGGAACAAGAGGATGCTGGGGGTGTAGTGGTATGATGATGAAGGAACAAGAGTATGATGAGGGGTGTAGTGGTATGATTATGAAGGAACAAGAGGATGATGGGGGTGTAGTGGAATGATGATGAAGGAACAAGAGGATGATGAGGGGTGTAGTGGTATGATGATGGAACAAGAGGATGATGAGGGGTGTATTGGTATGATGATGAAACAAGAGGATGATGGGGGTGTAGTGGTATGATGATGAAGGAACAAGAGGATGATGGGGGGTGTATTGGTATGATGATGGAACAAGAGGATGATGAGGGGTGTAGTGGTATGATGATGAGGGAACAAGAGGATGATGAGGGGTGTATTGGTATGATGATGAAGGAACAAGAGGATGATGGGGGGTGTAGTGGTATGATGATGGAACAAGAGGATGATGAAGGGTGTAGTGGTATGATGATGAAAGGGCAGGAGAATGAAGGGGGTGGTAGTATTATGATGGAGGTGTTTGCAGTATGATTTTGAAAGGGCAGGAGGTGAAGGGGTAGTAGTATGATGATGGAGGGCAGAAGGAGGGGACAACATCGGGGGCATCTGTAAGGGGGATAAAATGGGGGGCAATCTATATGGGGGATAACATGGGGGGGCCATCTATGTGGGGGATAACATGGGGGGGCATCTATATGGGGGATAACATGGGGGGCATCTATAAGAGGGACAACACAGGGGGGCCATCTATAAGGTGGAAACATTTGGGGGCCATCTATAAGGTGGACTACATGGGGGTGTATACAATAGGGCATGCACAGAGGGGGGCATGTACTGTAAGGGGGCTCACATAGTGTCAGGGCTACCTACTTAATGAGGGTATAAAGGGGACAGTACAGATGTGCAGTGTGTAGAGAGATGAGGATGGTGTCAGTGTGAGGAGCCTAATATGTTTGCCTGGCAGATTCTGTGGATTTGTGGCCCAGAGAAGTTCTCATAATGGCCCAGGGCAGATGGAGAAGATGAAAAAGGAAGAACTCCAATCAGAGAAGACGTCCCCTGTGAGTCACTTGATATAACTGCACTGTAATGTATATGGTGTACAGAGCCTGTGTACAGTGCGTCCACCTCAATATGACTGTATGAAGTGATATTGGTCTATGTACAGAGGATTATATTCAGTAGCAGCGGTGGTGTTAGTCAGTATGTGGTGGTATTAGTCAGTAGCAGCGGGGTGTTAGTATGTGGTGGTGTTAGTCAGTATGTGGTGGTATTAGTCGGTAGCAGCGGGGTGTTAGTTAGTATGTGGTGGTATTATTTGTTACTTGTTATCTGGTACTGTGTTTTATTGGATTTAGTATACAGGATTTGGTCAGTAACAATATGGTGGTGGTGATGGTTGTGGTGTGGCGGTAATATTTCCCCTTGTATACTGGTAATATTGGCGATATTGGTCTCAGTAAACAGGATTTGTTTAGTAACAGTATGGCGGTAATATGTTTGGTGATAATATTTCCTATATACTGGTATTATTGGTAATATCAGCATTCAGATATATATATATATACCAATAGCATCAAGAAAGGGGGGGCCCAAGTTGACCTCTTGCACCAGGGCCCAAGAGACATTAGCTACGCCCCTGATACCAAGTGATGAAATAGTGTGTACCATTCCATCACAGTAAGGAGACCTCAACAGGAAGGACCCTACACTATATACAGTATATAGCAATAGTAAGTGGTTAAAAAAAGGCCAGGATATACCAAGCCCAACTTATAACCGTACTGTGTTGATCCAACATGTAACCTTGTTTAATAACAGTGGTATAAAAATATGCAAAATAGATGGAAAAGACCTTGCTCCCCAGTGCCACCTACTGGAAGTCGCATCCCTGCAAGTCAGTGCACCTCATCAATACAGAGCCGGGTGCTGGCTGGCTAGGTAACAATACAGTAGGTGTCACCAGAGATCAAGCTCTCTTTCTTTTGGAAGAAAGCTACTTTGCATATCCTATTCCCCCAAATGAATGATATACATAAAAACCTCTAAGTCCTTCTAGAACATGGTCTGTGAATCAAACATCACAATATCATACGATGGTAAAGATTTCTTTCTAACTGTAAATAAGGCAATTAGAATAAATACTTAGATCAACATCCTCCCTCCAGTAACCTTGTGCCCATAACATGCAACATTACATTTTTCACTTTGAACACAGTAAAAAAAAAAAAAAAAAAAACAACCCTGGTAGCATTGTGTGGTAGAGAGTTGCATAGTCTCGCTGCCCTTACAGTTAGTGATGAGCAAACATGTTCGTAAATGTTCGTATGTTCGTTGGAACATGATGCTAATTGTTCGTGTTGGCCGATCACTAACAATTTGTTTGATGATCGGAATGGTTATAACGATGCAAAAGTTTATCTGGCGATGTACGCCACCAATTTAAAGGAGCCAATGAATATGTAGGGAAGGAAGGGCACATCAGGTAATGTAATAGCCATGTTCACTACTGGCATTACTGTGATTGGCTGTACGATTAGCGCCATTACGTATGTTACGTACATGTTATAAAAAAGCCACGGTGAGGCAAATTTTCTCATAGTCTTTCTTGATTCTTGTGCTGTTCAGTAGGGAGAGTGACACGAGCAGGGACAGCATCTGAATTTAGTTAGGCAGCAATATTCACAGTGGTAGTTAGCCAGTGTTGGCAGGTAGAGCTTACCGAGTAGGGCTTAGAACGTTGTATAAATTGTCAGTATAACGAGGCTGACAGACTCCAGCGTTAACCCTGTAGTAACCAGGCATTCATCGTAGTCCATCCTGACCATTATCTTCACAATGTATTTGAGTTCTCCGAGGCCAAAAAGGGTGGCTCGCTGGGACATCTTGGCTTGCTGAGCTGACTGTACGCTGCGGCCTAGCATTCCTCACGTGTATTGTGTGATACATGTATGCACGTCATTGCGTATATACGCACGGGCAAAAAAAAGATACGCTAATGCAAAACACCTCATAATTGCTCCGTTATTACGTATTTTACGCTTTGCACCTGATAATCTGTATGCACCGTACAGTCATTATTTGTTCTTGAAAGTTTGGTGAACATGAACTGAACTGATCACAATCCTTTTTTTTAACCTCTTAAGGACATATGACGTACCGGTACGTCATATGTCCTCACTTGCACTTCAAAGCGGGGCCGCGCGGCGGCCCCGCTTTGAAGTGCCGCGATCCCGGGTGCCGCGAGTAGCCCGGGACCGCTGCTATTAGCGGGCACGGTCGGATCGCCGTGCCCGCTAATTAGCTAATCGGAGGCAGCTGTCAAAGTTGACAGCTGCCTCCGATTACTGGAGGCAACGTTTCCCTGGTGTCTAGTGGGGGAGATCGCTCCTCCGGGACCTTGTCCCGGAGGAGCGATCTCCGTTACTGATGCCGGCCGGGGACGCGTCCAAGATGGCGCCGTCCTCGGCTCGGCACTCGTTCGTTTTCGGCTGCAGCAGCCCAAAGCAAACGAGTGCCGATCTCATGGATCTCTGCAGCATATCTATGCTGCAGAGATCTCAATGAGAGATCACAGTGTATATACTAGAAGTCCCCTAGGGGGGCTTCTAGTATATGTGTAAAAAAAAAAAAAAAAGTGTTGTTTATAGTAAAAAGCCCCCTCCCCTAATAAAAGTCTGAATCACCCCCCTTTTCCCAGGTTTTAAATAAAAGTAAACAAATAAATAAATAAATAAACATGTTTGGTATCGCCGGGTGCGTAATCGCCCGAACTATTAATTAATCACATTCCTGATCTCGTACGGTAAACGGCGTCAGCGCAAAAAAATCCCAAAGTGCAAAATTGCGCATTTTTGGTCGCATCAAATCCAGAAAAAATGTAATAAAAAGCGATCAAAAAGACGTATATGGGCAATCAAGGTACCGATAGAAAGATCACATCATGGCGCAAAAAATGACACCTCGCACAGCCCCATAGACCAAAGGATAAAAGCGCTATAAGCCTGGGAATGGAGCGATTTTAAGGAACGTATATTGGTTAACAACGGTTTGAATTTTTTACAGGCCATCAGATACAATATAAGTTATACATGTTATATATCGTTTTAATCGTAACAACTTGAGGAACATGCATAACAAGTCAGTTTTACCCCAGGGCGAATGGCGTAAAAACACATTTCCCCCAAATAAAAGAAATGCGTTTTTTTTTTCAATTTCACCACACTTTGAATTTTTTCTGGTTTCGCAGTGTACTTTATGCAACAATTCAGCCTGTAATTGCAAAGTACAATTAGTGACGCAAAAAATAAGGGCTCATGTGGGTTTCTAGGTGGAAAAATGCAAGTGCTATGACCTTTTATGCACAAGGAGGAAAAACCGAAAACGTAAAAACGAAAATGGGCCATGTCCTTAAAGGGTTAAAGGGAACCTGTCACCCCCCGTGCCAGGGTGAAGGCAGCCAACCCCCTGCTAGAGCCCTGATACTTACCCCATGTTGCCAAGTCCCACTCCTGGAGCTTGTCCCAGGACGGAGATATCCTTGGCGGAAGCCCGACGCACGAGCTGCATAGATGATTTCGACGCCAATAGAGAATAAATGTAGCCATCATTCTCTATGGGCATCGGACTCGTCTCTGTAGCGCGCGCGCCGGGCTTCTGACAAGGATATCTGCACCCTGGGACCGGCTCCAGGAGCGGGACTTGGAGAGAAGGGGTAAGAATCTGCGGCTCTAGCAGGGGGGGGCGGCCTTCACCCCAGCACAGGGGGTGACAGGTTCCCTTTAATGTTTGTGTTCAGGATTCGAACTGAACAACGGGATGTCCATTCATCACTAATAACAGTAAGGAATCCACATCTGCATAGATAGTGAAATCTTCCTTTAAATGTTTATCTTGACTCTCTTTCCTATACTCCATAGCTTATACATAACCTGACCAGGTCACAGATATTTCCACTCCACCCTGTCCCAAACCAGTTACCCCAGTTGCCTAATATACTTGCTGGTTGCTTGGTTCATACAGCTGTATTTTTATTTCACTCCCAAGAACAAATTTAGCACCATGTACTTATTATGTAACTTCTTCCATCCCCTGTAGATTGTAAATGTATGGGCAGGGTCGTCACCTTTTGTCTTATTCTTTGTTCACTTGTTATGATTACAATTCATACATCCACAATTATAAAGTGCTGGGAATTATATTGGTGCTACTGTATACAAATGAGTTTCTTGTCCTGTACATTTCGATCCAGCCTACACCTGATGTTCTTTTTTTATTTTCCTTGTATTTCAGAACTATGACAATTAGCTCCCAGTACATGATAGATGCGGCCGTGGTGTTACTGTTCAGTAGACAATTAAATATCTTGTCTCATTCACTTAGAAATATAATCAGGAATTTCTGCTCCCCTTGCTGTTTCCTTGACATGTGGCAGTTTTATAGGCTGATGCTCTACTGAATCTAGATCAATATCTGGACACGCACACATATATTTTTAGAAATTTGAAGATGTTTAGATATTAGGAAGGCATTAGATAGGTTGTCCCTATCTAATCTTGTCCATTGTAGGGTAAACTGATACAAATTAGATTTTATCTGAAACATCTTTTTTATTAACTAAGAACTGTAAATATATTAACCCCCTCAGTACCCAGACAATTTAGACCAGACATGTCAAACTCAAGCCCTCCAGCTGTTTTAAAACTACAATTCCCATCATGCCTGGACAGCCAAAGCTAAAGTCAATAGCAGCCAAGGTTCTCATTATCACCCCGTAACCCAACTGTGAGGTGCCAATCACAAGGAGTGTGTGTGTTCTTCCTGTGTTTGTGTGGGTTTCCTATAGGTACTCCAGTTTCCTTCCAAACTCCAAAACATACTGATAGGTGAATCTACATTGTAAGCCCTAATTGGGACAGGGATTTAAATGATAACAAACTATGTAATGTGCTGGAGAATACTCGGTGCTTTATAAATAAAGGAATTATGAAGGCCTCCATGCCCGCCATGTAAACTCTGCTATTACAGTTTACCACAAGTTTACAGCCTTTCATTTAGATGCCTGTTTGAGAATTCTGGCAGTCAAAATAATCAAAGGGCCCCTCTACCTTAAGATAATACTCATATAAACTGATCAGAGTGCAGAACTCAAGCTCTCACACGCCTCTCTAGATGGGGTAAGAGCTCTGTCATTTATTTTTAATTATTTATTTCTTTAAAAAAAACTGTGTGTATTATTATTATTATTTCATATTTACATTTTTAGGTAGGATGAAGAGTTATAGCCTCTAAAAAACTAATTCCTAAAAGCTAATGTACCACTAGTATAGAAGAATGTACTTGCTTTTTTTTTTTTTTTTTTACATGAATAGACCAGTGCCGGTGTGGGGATGCCGATGCTGCTGTCCTTTTTTTGACCGCCACTCTGTTTCCGCTCATGGTACCAGTCTATTACCGAGCACCAGCCCAGCATAAAGCACTGGAGGCAGACCCACCAGCCCCCATTGTGACGATCTCCCCTCCCCTCTGTGAAGCGGCTACATTGATTTTAATGGAGCCACGTCACATAGGCCAGGGGGTTTCTTCACATTGGGGGCCGGCGGGCCCAGTGCTTTATGTCTGTCTAGTGCTCGGTAATAGACTGGCGCCGTGCATGGGAACCGGGCTATTCATGTAAAAAAGAATTAAAAAAGCAATGTACCTAGTGGTACATTCGCTTTAAGGGGTTGATACTCCTTTAAGCCCAATGTCAATTCTGATGATTATTTTCTTCTTTGACAAGTATTCAGTAGAACATTATTTGAGAGTGTAAATTCTAGCCATAGATAATGATGTACCCCTGCTATGAATTATATTTATCAGAAAATGACCTTCTCTAGAGTGTTGCTTATCGTCTTCTATAATATACACCCCCAGCTTGAGTGCTGTGTCCTGAATTAACTACAATATAATATTGCAATTTCCTTGACATAATTAGATTTGCTCATAGGTTATTTGGACAGTAGGGGATAGATGAACAAGTAATTGATCTCATGGTAAGTGCTTGATGAAAAGGCTGGTAAGTCAGCGAAAGCAACTTGGAGTCATAAAAGAATATATGCTTTACTAAAATAACTGAGGACTAAGATCTGCCACAATGACACAGTTAGCAGTTGGTTTGGCCAAGGTTTATCTTGACTGTGACATGTTTTAGGGGCTCTTCTATACCCCAAAAAACTGGAAAGTGTCTTTTCTGGATTGATTACCTATTTGGCATAGCCCAACGTTCATACATTGTGGATAAAGAGAGAAGGGGGAGAGGGGGATATTAGCGGTGTCTTATTTGTGCATAAACAAATGGGTCAGGCAGTTGAAATCCAACATGCCCGACTCCTCTCTTCCAGCAGAAAGTTGCTATGCCACCATACACATTGGAGACTTGGCCAAACGTGCCAAAGTTGGTAGAATCAGCCAACTTTTAACTGAACTCTATGAGCACCTATATATTATTCAGATGGTAGACAGATCATGCGTGGAGTTTAAGAGCAAAATTATTATTTTTTCTGCAGTTGCAAACAATGAAGTATAGGATATTTCTTCTGCAGCTAAAAGATTGTGATAAGGATAATTTAGGGAACATATGTTCTCCAATATACAGATGTATAATGCTTATATGTTTGGTATACGAGTAGTGAACACCAGCTCCCCAAACCCTCATTGCTGGTGGCACACGGATATGTAGAACAGCATTGTTTACATAGCAACTTTCCAGCCCTCTTCAATTGTAGTAAGAACATGTATTCTTTATTCAAGTTTTTTAAAAGTCCCAAGGCAGATTGGACAGGAATACAGAATGCAATATGCAAATACATTTTTATTGCACTTGAAGAACACTGGGAAGTTTCTGCAATACTTTATATATTTCCAAAGAAGAATAGGGGTAGAGTGGGAGAGGATATATATATATACACTTTAAATGTACATGAGGGGTGGGCTAAGTAGATGATCATCGGCTGATCATTGTCTCTTAACAATGATCAGCCGATGACCGTGCATCAACACTTTAAGGAAAATAATGAAGTTTATACTTACATGTCCAGGCCCCCTCCAGTGTTGTGCAGCCTTTACTCCATGTGATTGACTGAGCAGAGGCAGCTATGGGGAGCAGGAAGAGGAAGAAACGTAGGGAAAAGGCACCAGGACACCGGGAGGGCATGAGTAAGTATAAACTTTATTATTTTTATGGGAAAGCAAGGGCTTACTAACAATGTCCGTGCAGTCCTTGCTCCATGATCATCAAGCCGTTTAATAGGCTCAGTAAGCGAGTGCCATTGTAGCACATGGGCCTTTGCTTACACTGCTTATCGGGCCATGCAATACGTCCCTAAGGTAATTATATAGTAGTAGATTCCAGTTCTATGCGGGAGTGCTGCAGTCCGTATAAGTGGTTACAGTGCAGGTAAATCAAATATCACACACTCTTTGACTATAGACATACTCTTTTCTACTCCATCTGACACATCCTGCTATGGCAACTTCTTCTGATGACTATACAGTTTATGGTAAAGAGAGCATCAAAAGCGAGACATGGACTATACCAAATTAGATGCTAAACACATACTGAAAAATCTGACATAAAATCTGACAACTTTCCAAGCCACAATTAATTAACTATTGAGCTTCGCTGTGCCTGATCATCTTCTGTATTGTTGAGCTTCGCTGTATCTTTTGTAGTGCTGATGTCATTTGCCACATTTTTCTGTCTTTTAGTTAATTTGTGGTATTTACTGTCAGTCCACCTGGGAATATCAGTGAAGTGGTTAATAAATAATTATAGTAGTAGGCCAAGCACAGCCTAGGGTCTATCATCACTGCCTGCGTCATTGAGTTCCTGCAGCAGAATACATTTAGCAATAAAGAAGCTTTCAGAGGAAAGCTCCAAGCAAAGGAGACAGTGACAGTAGCTGCCCCCTGGCCCACTGGTGCCAACTTAAGGAATCAGAAACTGGTTCCATTAATAGCCAGAGTACATGCCAATCAATGGTTACTTTATCAGTCGTGATACAGAGATTGAAAAAGAGAGTAAAGGTGACCATGGACACAAAAAAGCTGCATTATACATAGATATCACAGTGCACTAAGGGAGGATAGCTGGCACTATGTATGTACACATAAAAGAACACAATTACTAGTCAGTAACAAACATTGCCAGTATGCCAGTAGCCAACCAATAGCCATATTTCATACAACTTTTTACAATATTTTCATAGCATAGCATAATTGCTTCCAGGACCAATTGGTACCATGATACTGTGATACTTTTTCCTGCTCGTTCCCCTGATTGGTGGAGGCCCTATTACACGGAACAAAACGATTATCGGCCATATTCTACCGATATCGGCCGTTACGGCTGATAATCGTCTTTTGTAATAGAAGACAGTGATCAGCCGACATAAACAATGTCAGCTGATTGTTGCTGTTGATTGTCTTTCTACATGTTGAAAGACAAACGACAAGGATAGCAACGATCTGCTGCCTTCGCTCCGTGGAATAGGAGTGGTGGCAGCAGACCGCCGCTATCTTTTATTGGCTGCCTGGACGATCTAGCGATCACCCGTGGTGCCTCACGCCCGCAGCTCCCCTGGCCTGGGATACACATATCCCTGCCTGCGATACACATATATCTATCCTAATATAATAATATGCTGGGAAATAATATAAGGATGCCCTCACACACACTTTTTGTCTGGCGTTTTCAGGCAAAAAACAAACAAACAAAAAACACTAGAAATGGCGTTTTTTCTGACATTTTTTGTAGTGTTTTCGACTTTATGTGTGAATGATCTTTTTTGTCATTTAGGCATTTTTGTGTGCTGAACTTTTTTTCCTCTGCTATCACATGATCTGGCTGGACCACAAAAGGTGAAAAAAATGGCATAAAAAATAAAACCATGCGCACAGCAATGGCATTTTTGAGACAACCGGAACAATCCCACTGAAACCTATGGGTGAAAAAACACCACAGTTTGCCAAAAAATATTTACACAGGATCAATGGGACATGGTATATAGTATTCCATCTAGAGTCTCGCATTGTATTGGACACCTAGAAGCATCCCGTAAATTATTATACCGTTGGTATAGGACATCATATAAGTTAGCCAAAATTTTTCCAAATACGTCCCCGATATGTTGGAGGTGCCATGAGAGTATTGGCACTCTGCTTCATATATGGTGGGAATGCCATTTAATTAAGATGTTCTGGTCCCAAATAGAGGACCTTATACGAAGTATATTTAGTTACCCACCAAATTGGGGTCCAGGTCTGGCATTGATTTCAATGGATACTGAGAACATTCCACCCCAAGACACGGTAATATTGCTGCATGTATTAATGGCAGCAAGAAGCAGCATAGCTAGAAGATGGAAATCTAGTGAAATCCCATCTACACTAAAGGTTATAGCTAAGGTACAACACAATTATAAGATGGAAACTGCAATAGCTGTAGGAACGGATGGGATTATAAGATCCCATAAACATTGGCAAAAATGGTGCATGTACTATTTGCAGCTTTACCCCAATAGAAGTTAGGATAAGAGACATAAAAATTAAGGTAAAATATACTGAGAATTAGTGATATATAAAGTGACAGGCTAACATAGAGAATCAGATGTCGGGGGGGGGGGGCTTAGAGTATTGCTTATAATTGTTTATGTGTTTGCTTCGTATCATGAGTATAAGGTATGTACCTTATTAATGTACATTTTTGTAAAGTTTGAAAATTAATAAAAATTTAAATCACAAAAAAATTGCCAGAAAGTAGAGAAAATGCCCCCCCCCCCCCAAAAAAAAACAACAACACCCTGTGTGTAAGGCATATCATAAACTTTCATTGCCTTCCAACCAACATCTGCCAGCTGGCGTTTTTATTGGCATTTTTCTAAGATTTTAAGGCAGTGTGAAGCCAGCCTAAGGGATGATTAGATGGACCAAATGGTCACTGACTTTCCAATCTGCATGGACTAGAAAAGACATGCGGACACCATTGGCTGATTGATTCCTATAATTTCCTAGTCTTGAGAAAATAACATTTTTAATGCTTTACTTTCCAATTTTCTAATTAACATAAACCTCAAAATTCCCACCTAAATCTATTTTTATTATAGTATAATATAGAAAATGTACATGAAAAAAAAAAATATTGCATAGTTGACTTTTCTTAGACTATCATCTAAAGATCTTAGAGATTCCCAGATCCTCTTTATTTCACTGTAGAAGCTCAGCTGTTCTTGAGAATAAAAGCTAGTTAATACATTACATGAGCTTCATTGCATAGCCTTGTCTGTGCCAGCTGTCAGCCACCTTCAAAACTATCAATTTTTCTATTTTTATCTTTTTGTGATGAAGACTTCTGAGTAGATGACTTTGCAGAGGCAAAATGATTTCCACAAAAGACCAAATGATCTAACTTGTCTTCTGTTTATTCTGTATAAATTGCCACAGATACATTATGGTGTAAAAGAAAAGTTGGCTATTGGTGACCAACTGCACATAGTGCAAGAAATATATAGTAATGGAAATATTCTGTTCTACACCAAAATGCAGATTTTAATTTTCTGCTTTTTTTTCTAGTTTTGAATAGATTAACCCATGGTTATTCCAAGAGGTATTCCAGGAAAAATAAACTTTTCCTCTATCCACAGGAGAAGATTGCGTAACCTTTGTAACCCCCACGATTTCCATATCGGCCCCTGGGCTTTTGCATTATGAATAGAGCCACGGGTACGACACATGACCTGCGGGTCTATTTATTTCTATGGAGCAACGAAAAAGCCAAGTACAGCTCTCTTCCTGTGTATTCGGCTCTTTCTGTTGCCCATTGGAATGAATAGAGCCACAGGTCATGTGCCGTACCCACGGCTCTATTCTTAATACAAAAGCCGGGGCCCAATATTGAGATCGGCAGGGGTTATAGAGATCACACCCCCTGTGATCTTCTACTTTTCCCCTATACTGTGGATAGGAGAAAAAATGGTTTTCCTGGAATACTCCTTTAAATATTAACCCTTAGGGGACACAGCCAGTTTTCATTTTTGCGCTTTCGTTTTTCCCTCCTCGTGTATATAAGGCCATAGCGCCTGCATTTTTCCACCTAGAGACCCAAATGAGCCCTTATTTTTTGCGCAACTAATTGTACTTTGCTATGGCAGATGTAATTTTTCCCTATAATGTGCCGGGAAACCAGAAAAAATTATATGTGAGGTGAAATTGAAAAAAAAAAATGTTTTTTTTTATTTTTTTTATTTGGGGGGGGGGGGGGGGTTGTTTTTACTCCGTTCGCCCTAGGGTAAAACTGACTTGTTATACAGTATGTGTTCCTTAAGTTGTTACGATTACAACGATATGTAACATGTATAACTTTTATTTGATTTGATGGCTTGTAAAAAATTTAAACCTTTTAAAGAAAATATATGTTCCTTAAAATCGCTCCATTCCCAGGCTTATAGAGCTTTTATCCTTTGGTCTATGGGGCTGTGTCAGGTGTCATTTTTTGCGCCATGATGTGTTCTTTCTATCGGTACCTAGATTGCGCATATACGACTTTTTGATCGCTTTTTATTACAATTATTATGGATTTGATGCGACCAAAATTGCGTAACTTTGCACTTTGGGATTTTTTGGCGCTGACGCTGTTTACCGTGTGAGATCAGGAATGTGATTAATTAATAGTTCGGGCGATTACACACGCGGCGATAGCAAACATGTTTGTTTATTTATTTATTTTTATTTATAAAATGGGGAAAGGGGGGTGATTCAGACTTTTATTAGGGGAGGGGATTTTGTGTTATTAAAAATACATTTTTCTTTTACTTTACACACATACTAGAAGCCCCCCTGGGGGACTTCTAGTATATGCACTCTGATCTCTCATAGAGATCCATGCAGTATAGTTATACTGCATGAATCCATGAGATCGGTGTTCTATTGCTTTTGGCTGCTGCAGCCAAAAGCAATAGAATGCCGAGCCGGGATCAGCGCCTTTACGGCGCAGACCCCGACCCGGGATGAATGCAGGGATCGCCCCCCCCCCCCCCCCCCGCGCACTCGCGATCCCCCCCACTAGACAACCAGGGATGGAGATGAGCAAGTATTTAGAAGCAGCTGTCAACTTTGACAGCTGCTTCTAAGTACTTAATTAGCGGGCACGGTCCGATCGCTGTGCCCGCTAATTAAGTACTTAGAAGCGGGCACCCGGGATCGCTGCGCGACCCCCCTCTGAACTCCCATAGCGGCACGAGGACTTTCAGTAACGTCCTGGTGCAGCTATGGGTTAAAGGAGTACTTTGATATCAGGTAAATAAACAAGCTGCAAGGAGCATTTAGCATTGCTTACCTGTCTGCTCCAATTATGAAACCACCAAAAATCCATTTGTTTTGGGCATCCTAGTTCTGTACGTCCTTGTTGTACTTCCAGGATGAACAGTTGCTCAGCACTACAATTCCTAGAATGTATTACTTTCCCTCAGTTCTTCATCACAGCCCCCCAACCTACCTACTCCCCTCCCACAGTGGGCAAGCCTCCAGTGCTTCATGCCGAACAGGTTCTTGGGAATAGACCTGCGCCATGCGTGGGAACTGGGGACCGGTTTAAAAAATGCCAGCGCCAGTCTGGTAATGTAAAAAAAAAACAACTAAGTTATGTACATGGTGGTACATTAGTTTTAAGCTGCTGTTTGAGATGGCAGCCTATGCATGTATTACATACTCAATCACCAGTTCCAAAAGTTTGGTAAATGCAACAATGTACAAAACACATATCAGATGTCGAAAGTGAGACATTTTACCATGTTATCTGATGTAGTTTTGGGGCAGGAATGTTGTCCTATTCGTGCCTGATGTCGGATTATAGCTGCTCAGTAGTCCTGGGTCTTCTTAGAGGGATTTTTCATTTTAAGATGCACCAAATGTTCCCTTTTGTTGTCTGCCAGCAAGCCAGTTTTTTGCCCTGTTGGGTGATTAGGGTCTATGAATATGTTTGGAGGCAGGTTCAGCCATTGGTATAAGGTGTATAGGGCTCTCCTGCCCGTCTACTGAGTACAACCCTCGGCTCTTTCCAGCAACTCAATTGAGAATGAATCGAGCTGTGGGTCATGCACAGACCCACAACTCCATTCATAACAAAGGAGCCAGAGCGCCAATCCAGAGATCCCCCATAGGCATGGAGGTAGGACCTCCTGCACTCTCTTGCTTGCTCTCTATCCTGTGAATTGGGGAAAAGAAACTTTAAATTGGCAAACCCCTTTAAATGGACCCATAAATCCAATTTACCCAACAGAAGTTGGGTCTTTGTTCAAGATGCATGCATCAGGATTTGCTGCATAAAATAGAGGAGACTTCTGAACTATTCCATTTAGCTTAGGGTACGTTCACACGTATCGGATCCGCAGCAGATGGCTGTGGGCAACACTCCCCTTGCTTCCCATCAGCCAATCAGTGATTGGGAAGCAAAGGGAGCCTGAAGCGTCGCACACAGCCACGGCGCCGAGCAGGTAATTTATGCTCGGTGCTGCGAGCGGCCGGGGGGGGGGTTAAAGGAGCAAGTCGGGCGGCTGGCGGAATGCAGAGGGTTAAAGAGCCGGGTCCCATACATGCAGCGGATCCGCTGCGTGTATAGGACCAATTCACCTTGACAGTTCAGAATCCGCTGCGGATCCGGTACGCGTGAACGCACCCTTAAAGGGGTTTTCCAGCGCTAAAAAGACATGGCCACTTTCTTTCAGAAACAAAATATAAGACAGTGCTCCATAGCGTAACTCAGACAGGGCTGAAGTGGTGAAAGTAAGCACATAGAACTCTCACCTGAGTAGGTTGTGCTGATGTCAGGCACAACTCTTACTGATAGCATGTGAATGAACCGCAGCCACTCCCGACTAATCCCCACAGGGATTAAAGACAGTCAGTATCCTCCTCCACTCCAAGGCGGGTAAAACAGGCGCAGGTCCAAGAGGTAATAGTGATATAAAATATCATAAAATTTATTAAAAGAATTATGCCAGCGACACAACGCGTTTTGAGACCGGTCCAGTCTCTTTATCAAGTGTCTAATACCTATTAGACACTTGACTAGTATTAGTATTAGACACTTGATAAAGAGACTGGACCGGTCTCGAAACGCATTGTGTCGCTGGCATAATTCTTTTAATAAATTTTATGATATTTTATATCACTATTACCTCTTGGACCTGTGCCTGTTTTACCCGCCTTGGAGTGGAGGAGGATACTGACTTTCTTTCAGAGACAGCACCACTCTTGTCTCCAGTTCAGGTGTGGTTTGCAATTAAGCTCCATTTACTGCAATGGAACTGAGTAGCAAAACCTACACCCAAACTGGAGGCAAGAGTGGTTCCGTCTCTGAAAGAAAGTGGCCATGTTTTTGAAGTGCAAATTTATCATCAGGTACATCGCTTTAAGGTTTTTACATCAATAGACTGGCGCCGCGTAGAGATGCCAATGCCGCTGTCCTTTTTTTGAACTGTGACCTGGTTTTCACACACGCCATCGGTCTATTCCTGGGCACCAGCTTGGCCAGGAGCACTGGATACGGGCTCGTCCCCAGTGTGATGTTCTGCCCTCCCCTCTTTGGCTCATCTTCAGTGCTTCGGACTGGGCCAGTGCTTGGGAATAGACTGGTGCCGTCTCGGCATTAGCATACCCGCGCCGGTGCCAGTCTATTGATGTAAAAATCTTAAAGCAATGTACTTGATAGTACATTTGCTTTAATCCCATAAAAAAACATGGCATCCATCAAGATATACATTGATTTACCACCAACATATACGTCTAACACTGCTTAACGCGGCGTGAACCCAGACCAACAAATATCTCTAACATGGTATTTTCCTGCCATTGCAATTAAAGACTACAGAGTTCCTTACACCACATTACATAAAATTATAATCATACATATGCATTTCTCAGAACCTCTGCTGATTGCTGATTAAAAAAAAAGAAAAAAAATCTCCAATCTTCCTTCCGGATGACATGTTTGTCAGGAACATGTTTTCTTGCATGTAGTCCTGATTATTTTGAGAAGCACTCATTCACAATATGCATTTTGGAAGCAAAGTTTGATAGACCGCAATTGTCAACGTGTAAAAGCTTTTCCCTATTTTTTCTCCCCAGAGATCATTGCGTCTAAAAATATAACTATACTGGTTAACATAAAGTAACTATACGCAACAGGGTGGATTGCTCTGCTAAAATGAAAAGCAGCGAGTGGTCCCTTTATGTTCTAAGTCGGCCTCCGAGCCTGCTGCTAAAACAATGCGGCTTACGCCTCAGTGAAAAATGCATGTCAGATGAGCGTGATTTGCTAAATTTAATTACTCTTGTCCTCAGAAGTATTTAAAACGTTATCACCTTGAAAACTAATAAAATGTTATCGCTTTAGAGACTGGGTAATTACTTAACACTTTATCTTATATTATGGAAAATAACTGCGGCTCTAAACTACTGCAAAGGGAGAAATAAACCATGGAAATGTACTTTAAGACTCTGCAAAGGAGAGAATTAATGACTAAATATGCTTAATACACAAATCTGCTTTTCGCTAAAAGAATTGTGTTTTTTTTTTTTTTTAGAATGCAAATGCCATTTACATGCTTGTCCTTTCTGTAAGTGCCTCATCCGGTAGTGGTTATCATAGACCATTTACAGTGATGGTGGATGATCTGTGTTCTCCTATTGGGAATTAGGGTAAAGGATTCTAGTTAACAATGGGAATTATGGAGCTGAAAAGATGTGTATGAGACCAATGCATGTAGGGATTTACCAACCTGCCAAAGTTTATTCAGCTGTCTGTCCTCCCTCGGTGTCCTCTTTCATGTCTTCAGCCACCTCCAGCCCACTTATGGTCCTTTTACACGGAACGACTGATCGTTCGTGTTTGCACGATAATGATTGAATTCGAACGATAATCGTACGTGTAAACGCAGCGAACGATCAAACGACGAGCGAGAAATCGTTTATTTTGATCTTTCAACATGTTCTCAAATTATTGTTGGTTGTTCGCAAAAAATTCGCAGATCGTTCCGTGTAAACATTCTTTCAACGATTTCACCTATGTGTGAGATAGGCCTAAGCGATCGCATAATGATTTTTCTGTACGATATATCGTTCCGTCTAAACGCTGATCGTTATAAAAAAAAAACATCGTTCATTCAAAATCGTTAATCGTGCAATCGAGCGAATTATCGCTCCATGTAAAAGTACCATAAGGGCACTATTCCACCAGACGATTATCGTTCGCATAATCGTTACCGATTAACGATCTCAAACGACCGCTATTGCAAAAGACCTGAAAAGGTTCACTCATTTCCATGGAACGATAATCGTTACTTATGATCGTATTTGTGATAGTTTTTTCTTCGCTATTTCTTTGCTATTGCGTTCGTATCTACTGCGAACAACCGAACGACGTCTTATTTAATGCGAACGATTTGCGTACGTTTTGTGAACTAGCAACGATAAAAATAGGTCCAGGTCTTATAAAGCGATCAACGATTTCTCGTTCGGTCGTTAATCGTTAACTGCTTTTCAACCGAACGATTGTCATTTAGATTCGAACGATTTAACGATAATCTGAACGATAATCGTCCAGTGGAATAGGGCCCTAAGGGACACAGCACAGGGGTAAGTGATTGACACAAGAGTGAAAGCCAGCTCAGCCGATCACTGACCGTGGCACCCAGGGGCGTACATAGCTAGGATTTATTTCATGGAGCCCCATTGCAAAAAAAACTGTACGGGCCCCCCAACACAATGCAATATATATGTGGATAAAAAATTATGTGTGATGTGGCTAAAAAATAAGATCTCTTGTGGCCAGAGGCAGTCACAAGAGTGACTGGCGGAGCGGAGAGCCAATGGCTGCTTCCTTTGTCAGTCCACTGTATTTAACTATAAGGGCCCATTAGGCGCCCTTATGGTTTAATACATAGGTGCAGGTGTGGTGTCCGACCACGGGTCCTACTATTGGTTACATCCTTCAGAAAAGTCTGTACTGTACTGTATTGTGTAAAAGTTTCCCCACTAGATGTCGCTCTATTAGATTTGTGTATTCAGATGCGGCACAGCTAAAGTATGTAAAGGGTTATTGTTTGTTTGTATGTCATATGGATCTGCGGACCAACAGGAATCTGTTCTTCTCTCCTATCACCTCTCTCTTTACTTCTTCTGTTGCACTCTTCACCCACTCACAGCGCACTTTAGATATGCTGAGGAGGGAAGTCATGTGGGAGACAGGAAGAGTAGGTCAGTCTTAGTCAGAGCCCCATATGGGTAGAACGTCAGACAGGACACAGCTAACAGTCTTCTTCTCAGAGATGCTATACCACACTATGCAGTGTCACTATGGAGAGTCACAGAGCAGGTCACAGAGAGCAGTAAGCTAGGACCTGATCCGGATCTTGCAGTAAGCCTAGAAACTCTATCTCGCAGTGCGGTTGTCAGCATGGAACCCTTAGCATTCCACTCATCCCAGGTAACAAGGTCTGGGCCTTGTGTCACCTTCTAGGATGGGTCCCACAAATCTAGTTAAGGTAGTGTGAAGACTCAAAACTCAATACACCGACACAAGTATTTTCTTCTTCTAAGTATTCTTATACCTCATCCTCCAACATCCCGGCAGAGCACAGTACTAATTGGGTTGGAAAGAAAAAGGATCAACTTAACCAAGCTGAGGGAATAAAAGTGTATGTGAACCCTCACCTAGTAAGGTTGTGCTAACAAGGGAGGCACAACTCTTGTGAACACATGTGTAGCAGACCACAGCCACCCCTGATCAGGTCCAACACAAGCCACAAGTCCGGCACACACAGGTCTGACACAAGCCACCAAACGATAATAGTCCAAAGGAATGGATCTTTATTACAAAGACTGAGTCTTTGTGATAATAGTGAAAACACTCAAAGACAAACTCACATATAAAGGCATAAAAAAAAAAGAAAAATTGGGCAGCGATCTATTCTCTAGCAACCAACATTTAACCTTGATATCCTTGAAGTAAGTGGGTTACTCACGTCTCGGAGGGGAGATTGGTCAAACTCCCCCCTGCCGCCAGGAAATCTCGTAGCCTCAATACACCCAGTCGATGTTGCACTTCTCAGTGAAGGACAGGATTTCTCCCCAGATCTTCTATGCACAGCCTATTGAGTCTTCTATTGTGCTTAACAGCTAGGACTGGAGCAAAACTCACATATAAGGGGTGCTTAAAAGGCCAGGGTCAAAAGTAGTCAAGAGACAGAGCCAAAGTAAGAAAAAGTCAGGTATCCAATACAGGAAAACAGTATGGAAGGACGCTGTGCACACTCAAATAGGTCTAATGGTTAGCAAGGACTTTGGGAACGGTTGGGGGGCATTATATAGGAGGTCGGGGGTCCGGTCCAGAATGTGACAAAACAACAAACACGTGCAAAGAAACTGATATGACTGGCAGGAAAACCGACCAGTCACACAATACCCTGATTTGAATTCTTCCACGGTTACGCAGACCTGCGACGTCCCAAGTTCTTAGGGATGCCACTGGGTATCCGTGATGTCACCGGGTCAGGACTGGGCCACAGAAGGTTTGGAGCATGCTTCTGGAGGTTCGGAGCAGCGCTCCAGCAATGGACAATGCTGAAGCAAGGCCAAGTAAGTGTCTTACAGTAGTGCACTAACAATTTAGATGTATATCTTTATATGTATTCTAAGGAATATTCTAAGGATATTCTTTTTTTCACTTGACAATCTTCTTTTATCATGTAACACTTCCCTGGTATTGAAAAGCCATTTGGTTCTTTATAGCTAAAGCTCTAATAACTAATTTAAAAATCTCACTCACAATAACTCATTATTGCATATTGATCATAAGAAGATTTTTTAGTTTTAGTTGCTAGTTCCAGCAGGTGCTGGCATGCTTTTGTGGACATAGGTGGTGAGCTTATCTAACTTAACACCTAGCTTGTTAAACTATATTTCCTGCATATGCAGAAAGGTGTATGTTTAGCATTGATCTAACTAAAGGTTGTGAAATGTTTTGTAATGGGTTTGTATTTTCCCGTCATCTTCTCGTTGTGGGAGCATAGCCCAAATCAGGTCTTGTATTCTGGGAAACCCCTGATCAGGAAGTCAAGAAACCCCAAGGTTCCTGGAAACCTTGGTTAGGAAAGTTTGCCATATTTTATCTACAAATGCCTTGTCAGAGAATTTTTTTTTGAAGCGACTCTGTACCCACAATCTGACCCTCCCAAACCACTTGTACCTTCAGATAGCTGCTTTTAATACAAGATCTGTCCTGGGGTCTGTGCGGCAGGTGATGCGGTTATTGTCCTATAAAGAACTTTAAACTTGCAGCCCCGTGCCCAACAGCCAGGGCTTAGAGTATCTGTGCCCTAACTTTGCACCACTCCTCTGTCCCTCCTCCCTTTCCTCTTCATTATTGGGAATGCCACTGGAACATTTTCTCCTGTCTGAACATTGCACAAGTGCCTTAACGATCCAGCCCATGTTCAGTATTCACACTGCTGATGAATAGGAGACAATCTGCCTGTAGCATTCCTTATGATGAGGAGGGCGGGCAGGAGGGACAGAGAGGTTGTGCAAGCCTAATGCATACACAATCGAAGCCCCAGACCTTGGGCATGGGGCTGCCAGTTTAAAAGTTGTTTTTTAGGACAATAACCGCATCAACTGCCGAACGGCCCCCAGGACAGATCTTGGATTAAAAGCAGCCATCCGAAGGTACAGGCGGTTTTGGGGGGTCAGATTGTGGGTACAGAGTCACTTTAATACAAACCTCCAGATAATATATATATATATATATATATATATATATATATATATATATTAATATGAATATCTCTAACACTAACAGTTTGCACTGAGGGAAACAGATGTCAGCAGGTTCTAATAATATTGGAATAAGATGTTCACCCATATGTTGTTGCAATATGTTTAGGTATAAAATTTAACCTATCTCTAGAGCCAGTGATTAGTGATGAACGAACCTGCCAAGTGCTCGGAATTGGATACAAACTTAATTACTTGAACACCTTGCTACCTTGCTATCCTTTGAGGAGGTCTTGTAGCAGTGCATATAGCATTGCTGCTTACCTCGGGGCTGGTGTATACTAGCTGGGACTCCAGTCTTTGATAGGAGTTCATGCTCCATTTTGTATTTTTGTGGTGTCATATGCTATAAGACATCACGGATAATACATGCAGAAGCAGGGATTCCTGTCAGTGTGATGAGACATATTGTGTGCCTTGCTGTTCAGCCTCCTCTGTACAGCTCCTGGTCTGTCAGATGTGCTGTAGAGGCGATCCCTTGACCATGTCAGTCCCGCTGATGATGTCATAAGTGGACGCTGATTTGGTTACTGAATGCCCCACTCTTTTGGACAGTATCTGAGATGCTGGTGAGTATATACCTTTTTACTCTAATGGTCCTTTTACACGGAACGATTATCGTTCGAATTTGATCGAATTCGAACGATAATCATACGTATAAACGCAGCGATCAATCAAACGACGAGCAAGAAATCGTTCATTTTGATCTTTCAACATGTTCTCAAATCATCGTTGGTCATTCGCAAAAAATTCGCAGATCGTTCCGTGTAAACAGTCATTAACCAATTTAACCTATGTGTGATATAGGCTTAAGCAATCGCAAAACGTTTTTTCCGTACGATATATCGTTTCGTCTAAACGCTGATCGTATTAAAGAAAAAAATTGTTACTTTGAAATCGGTAATCGTGCGATTGGGCGAATTATCGCTCCATGTAAAAGAACCATTAGGGCCCTATTACAGAGATTGATTGACCAAATAGACTGTGATTGCCCTGTGCAGTAGGGTCAATGAGAAAATGCTACTAGGCCAATTGTGTCATTTTTCCAGGCTTAAAGTGACTCTGTACCCACAATCTGACCCCCCAAACCACTTGTACCTTCGGATAGCTGCTTTTAATCCAAGATCTGTCCTGCAGTCCGTTCGGCAGATGATGCAATTATTGTCCTAAAAACAACTTTTAAACTTACAGATCCGTGCCCTATGGGCGTGGCTTAGAATATCTGTGCCCTAACTTTGCACCACCCCTCCATCCCTTCTCTCCACCCTGTTCATCATTAGGAATGCCACTGAAACATTTTCTCCATGCTGAACATTTGCACAGGTGTCTTAACGATACAGCCCATGTGTCGGGCTAAACTGGTGGGGGATAGTAGGCAATCTGCCTGGAGCATTCCTAATGATGAGGAATGCATACACAATCTAGGCCACTCCCGTAGGGCACGGGGCTGCCAGTTTAAAAGTTGTTTTTTAAGACAATAACTGCATTACCTGCCAAACGGACCCCAGGACAGATCTTGGATTTAAAGCAGCTATCCGAAGGTACAAGCGGTTTAGGGGGGGGGGGGTCAGATTGTGGGTACGGAGACGTTTTAAAAATTATGGTTTGTTGGCCGAACATATCTCTATTTATTAGTTAATCTGTGGCCAACCAATGATTGTAGCAAAGGGCCACATGAACAATCCAGCGATCGTTCATGCATCCATCTCAGCACTGAAGTTGAGCCTTATATTAGACTTAGTAAATAATTGGCGTCTACTAAATTGTCTTTTATTATAGAGCCCTTACAATGGATGAGAGGAAATTCGGAAGAAGTGGATGCCCATTAAATTTTTTGAAAAATTATTGCATGAATTTGATTTATTAGGAATTGATTTTCTCATCTCTAGAAAACATTAATTTACTGAAGGTGTTGTCCTGTTGGCCTAGCTGGGTGTATAGGTAATAGTTTATAATACAAGGGTTAAAATTGGTACATAGTAAATAAAGGCCCTGATTTTTCATCGGGGTCCAAGAGCTTCAGGCTATGCCTTTGACTTATGCTCTCTAACTAGATGGAGTCATAATGTGAATGCATTTCCAGTAATCATGTGAGACTTCATCAAATGCAGTTTATGAATTAAAAGAAGCTTTGATGTTGGCTTTTTTGTTTGCATTTTTAATATTCATTTGAAATTTTTCCCTAATTATGGGCAGTTATGAGACAAATAAAAACATAGCTAGTCTCCGGAGCTGAAAAGAGCATACAGCAAAATTATTGTATTTATTTAATGTTTGGAAATTTTTGAAAGTTCAAATATTGACCTCTATTAAACAAGCGGAGCGTGAAAGGTGGAGGTGGGTTTACTCAAGGGCAACACACAATAGCTGAACTCTAACGCCAGCTCCATCCTGCCACAATGTGCCAATCTTCATCTCGGCTTGTGCACCGTCCAGGTGGAGCAGGTGAGAGCAGTGTTCCTGTGTTGCTAGGAAACTGGCCGACGGAGCACCTGCAGAACAAAAGCCATGAAAGAGGTTAATGAACCAAAGCGCGCTACAGTTAATCAGCATGCCTCGGCTCTATAAATAGCTTTATTCACAAGCCCATATGTGTGCAGGACACATGACCTTTCAGATGACAGACCCCTAAGTGGATTTTATGGTAAATTCTATACAGTGCCACAGCTTTGCTGTTTGGTATTGGTCCTTTATGCTGATGTCAGATGTATATAATACTAAAGAAAAAACGAAATTAAATAGTAATAGAAAAGGCAACATACAGAGTGGTCCAAAAAAATGTATCCACTGCTTAAAAGTCCATAACTTGCAAACTAATTGACGGAATTGTCTCATATTTGGTAGTGTACTAGTTTGTTGTTCCGGCAGTCACCACACAAGCGTTGTATTGTTTTGTCAGATGACAGTCGCCGGATAGTCTATGTTGTGTTCGTAGTGGCACCTAGTTACTCGAGTAAACATGGCTGGCGCAAGGCTTACATTCGATGAAAGGAAGTCAGTTTTGAAGTGGTATTTTAAGTGCGAAAACATTAATGAGGTTCAACGGCAATGGCAAAATGAGTATCAAACAGAGCCACCGACACGTTTAAAGATTCGTCGCATTCTAAACAAATTTGACGGCGAAGGCTGTGTTAAAGATGTACACAAACAAAGATCTGGACGACCTGTAACAGAAACAAGTCCAGCTAACTCCCGTTGCGTGTTACAACAATTCACTCGCTCACCACAGAAGTCTTTGAGACAGTGTGTCCGTGAAACTGGAGTGAGTCGCTCAAGTGTTCGGCGAATTTTGAAGACAGCAAAGTGGAAGTGCTACATCCCACGATTACTACACGCAATGAACGAGGACGACCCAGATCGTAGAATGGAGTACTGCGAGTGGTTTAACAACATGGTGCGCAACGATGACGATTTTGCAGAGATGATTGTGTGGTCTGATAAGGCACAGTTCAAACTCAATGGTACAGTAAATCGCCACAATTGCATCTACTGGGCCGCTGAAAATCCGAACGTCCATGTCGACAAAGCCGTGAATTTGCCAGGAGTAAATGTGTGGTGTGGGTTGTCGTACCAGGGCTTGATTGGGCCATTCTTCTTTGACGGCACCGTTACCGGTGAGGTGTACCTTCATAAGCTTCAGACATCCATTTTACCTGCCATCCGAGACCTGTATGGAGACTGAAGATTTTACTTTCAACAAGATGGTGCCCCAGCCCACTACCAACATCGTGTTAGGGCGTATCTCGACGAAATACCAGGAAGATGGATAGACCGTAGAGGTGCTGTGGAGTATCCACCACGTTCCCCAGACTTAACTCCTCTGAACTTTTACCTGTGGGGAACACTAAAGGACGTCGTTTATCGACAAAAGCCACGCACATTGGATGAACTTCGAGAATCCATCGTACATGCATGTGCAAATATAGAACTGAACACGTTGCAGTCAGTAGTTCGTGCTGCAGTTTGGCGGCATCGTTTGTGTGTGGATGTGAATGGTGACCATTTCGAACACCTACAGTGATATCTTTAAGTTGGACTTTAAGCTACACTTTCACCAAATACGAGACAACTCTCAATTAGTTTGGACTTTGGACTAAAGTTATGGACTTTTAAACAGTGGATACATTTTTTTGGACCACTCTGGTATTGTAAAAAGGTAAAGGAACCATCCGCAAGCTTGGATTTTAAAGTTTCTTTGTAATTTCCTTATTTTAAAGAAAAACTCCAATAGGCTGTGTACAGTGAACAGCTGATCGGTGGTGGTGCCAGTTAGGTAGGGACATCTTGCGGATAAGTTTATTTTACGTGGAAAACCCCTTTAACCCCTAAATGACTAACTCATTATCAGAGATGAGCGAATCGCAGATGTAAAAGAAGTGAAGCGCTTCGTTTGATCTGTGCTCCGCTCATCAAGCCGCCTGTGAGCGCTGCTCTGCCCCTGCCACTTCTCCTCGGATGACGGGAGAAGCTGGATCCAATCCTGGAAAACTTCTCCCAGTTTTCCAGGATAGGATCCAGCTTTTCCCTGGCACCCAGGGTGGAGCGGCAGGGAGCGGTGCACAGATCAAACGAAGCACTTCACTTCTTTTACATCTGCGATTCGCTCATCATTTTTGTATTTTGAGGGGGGGGGGTTGCAACACTAATTGTGGTTTGCAATGACCCTCTTCATTTTTCACACACAATGCTGTAAAAGAGATTCATCAGATTATCGCTCCATGTAATAGAGCACTTAGGAACACTGTAGCTGGGATTCAGATACTGCACTGCACTTACTAGCAATACCATGTTTATTTGCTTGCTGCGCCTACTGACTCCCTATGGTGCACAGGTTACAACAGTCTGCAGTCAAGCCAGGTGCAGAGAATTTGTTTTAATTGAAGATGATGATACTTACCTCATAGGCAGGGCCGGCCTTAGGGGTGTGCGAGCAGTGCGGCCGCACAGGGCGCTGTGCACTCCCGGCAGGAGGGGGGCGCCACCTGCATCCCCCTGAGGCCATATATCCGTCCCCTGCCTCAGCACAGCAGCCGAGGAAGCTCTTCTCCCCGGACATGTGACTGCAGCCTGGCCCCCATCCCCCGCCCCCCACAGCGTCTCCCAGCTCACAGAGGCCCATAACCCCGCCCCCTCCCCCGACGGAGACATCAGCAGTGTGGTCCTCGGCTCTACCTGCTTCTCCTCATGGGCAGAGACATCCTCCACTACTACTGCAGTGTGACTGTGAGTATATATATCTATCTCTGTCTGTGTGTGTTAGTGGAGTTTGTGTGTGCTCTGTGTGTGTTAGTGCTCTGTGTGGTAGGACAACATCTCCCAGCATGCCCCTGTGTGGTAGGACAACATCTCCCAGCATGCCCCTGTGTGGTAGGACAACAACTCCCAGCATACTCCTATGTGGTTCTGTGTGGTAGGACAACAACTCCCAGCATACTCCTATGTGGCTCTGTGTGGTAGGACAACAACTCCCAGCATACTCCTATGTGGCTCTGTGTGGTAGGACAACAACTCCCAGCATACTCCTATGTGGCTCTGTGTGGTAGGACAACAACTCCCAGCATACTCCTATGTGGCTCTGTGTGGTAGGACAACAACTCCCAGCATACACCTATGTGGCTCTGTGTGGTAGGACAACAACTCCCAGCATACACCTATGTGGCTCTGTGTGGTGGGACAACAACTCCCAGCATACTCCTGTGTGGCTCTGTGTGGTAGGACAACAACTCCCAGCATACTCCTATGTAGTGATGTCACGATACCAGAATTTTGAGTTCGATACCGATACTAACTTTTTTATTTCGATACTCAATACCAGTTCGATACTTAGTAAAGTATAAAAAAACAAAACAAAATACAGTGGTAGAAATATAATACCCCTGCACTATTACAGTGATACCAATTTTTGGACTATTTTTATTTTATTGTGTTAAAAATAAAGTTAGTGATATCTGTCTAAGACAGCTCTGCTACATCAGCTGTCACGAAGACAGCTCTGCTGCATCAGCTATCACTAAGACAGCTCTGCTACATCCGATATCACTAAGACAGCTCTGCTACATCCGATATCACTAAGACAGCTCTGCTACATCAGCTATCATTAAGACAGCTCTGCTACATCAGCTATCACTAAGACAGCTCTGCTACATCAGCTATCACTAAGACAGCTCTGCTACATCAGCTATCACTAAGACAGCTCTGCTGCATCAGCTATCACTAAGAGCTCTGCTACATCAGATAACACTAAGACAGCTCTGCTACATCAGATAACACTAAGACAGCTCTGCTACATCAGATAACACTAAGACAGCTCTGCTACATCAGATAACACTAAGACAGCTCTGCTGCATCAGATAACACTAAGACAGCTCTGCTGCATCAGCTATCACTAAGACAGCTCTGCTGCATCAGATAACACTAAGACAGCTCTGCTACATCAGATAACACTAAGACAGCTCTGCTGCATCAGATAACACTAAGACAGCTCTGCTACATCAGATAACACTAAGACAGCTCTGCTGCATCAGATAACACTAAGACAGCTCTGCTGCATCAGCTATCACTAAGACAGCTCTGCTGCATCAGATAACACTAAGACAGCTCTGCTACATCAGATAACACTAAGACAGCTCTACTACATCAGATAACACTAAGACAGCTCTGCTGCATCAGATAACACTAAGACAGCTCTGCTGCATCAGATAACACTAAGACAGCTTTGCTACATCAGCTATCACTAACACAGCTCTGCTACATCAGATAACACTAAGACAGCTCTGCTGCATCAGATAACACTAAGACAGCTCTGCTGCATCAGATAACACTAAGACAGCTCTGCTGCATCAGATAACACTAAGACAGCTCTGCTGCATCAGATAACACTAAGACAGCTCTGCTACATCAGATAACACTAAGACAGCTCTGCTGCATCAGATAACACTAAGACAGCTCTGCTGCATCAGATAACACTAAGACAGCTCTGCTGCATCAGATAACACTAAGACAGCTCTGCTGCATCAGATAACACTAAGACAGCTCTGCTGCATCAGATAACACTAAGACAGCTCTGCTGCATCAGATAACACTAAGACAGCTCTGCTGCATCAGATAACACTAAGACAGCTCTGCTACATCAGATAACACTAAGACAGCTCTGCTGCATCAGATACCTTGACTGCCCACACAGCTGCTATCTGCACCAATCACCAAAATTGCTGAGGAAGAGGTCACACAGGATCGCACACAGACTATAGCTAGAGCAAGGCCGACCCCCCCCCCCCCCCCACCTTGTCACCCCCCACATCACTGATGTCTGCTCCTCACAGCCCCGTCCCCTCCCCCACCTGCCAGCCGGCTCTATCCTCACATGTGCTGCACATCCACCCGCCTCCTCCGTCCTCCTCTCCGGGACCTCCTGCTCTCAGTCTTCTCTCCCCAGCCGCCCAGACCTCCGTGCAGCTCCGGCTCCGCTGCATAAATCATTTCCCTGATAACAGAGTCTGGCCGAGCCGGACTCTATTATCAGAGAGACACCGGGAGCGGGGGTCTGCTACACACAGTAGCCACCCCTGCTGCATACGGAGTGGTTAGATGCCGCTGTCAGTGTGACAGCCGCATCTACACAGTAAGTGCCGGCTATTTGAAAATGGCGCCGCTGGGAGCGGAGGGAGAGCCGCGCAGCGGAGGTGACCGCAGGGGGCAGGGAGAGGCATACAGAGAACACGGCCGGCGCTCAGATAGCCGCCGGCCGTGTTCTCTGCACTGTACTTTATGCACTGCACTATTATGCAGCGTAACATGAAGTATCGATACCAGGAAATCCTGGTATTGAATCTTTTTTTTGCCCGAAATATCGATAGTAGTATCGATATTTCGGTGCATCGTGCATCCCTACTCCTATGTGGCTCTGTGTGGTAGAACAACAACTCCCAGCATAAACCTATGTGGCTCTGTGTGGTGGGACAACAACTCCCAGCATACTCCTATGTGGCTCTGTGTGGTAGGACAACAACTCCCAGCATGCTCCTGTGCGGCTCTGGTGGGACAACAACAACTCCCAGTGGTGGGTATGTGTGGTGTGTATGTGTATATGTGACTGCATGTGTGTCTGTGTTTGCAGGATATATATACTGTGTGTCTGTGTTTGCAGGATATATATACTGTGTGTCTGTGTTTGCAGGATATATATACTGTGTGTCTGTGTTTGCAGGATATATATACTGTGTGTCTGTGTTTGCAGGATATATATACTGTGTGTCTGTGTTTGCAGGATATATATACTGTGTGTCTGTGTTTGCAGGATATATATACTGTGTGTCTGTATGCGTCTGTGTAGGCAGTATATACACTATGGGGAAGATTTATCAAACATGGTGTAAAGTGAAACTGGCTCAGTTGCCCCTAGCAACCAATCAGATTCCACCATTCATTTTCCAATGAGTCTGTGAGGAATGAAAGATGGAATCTGATTGGTTGCTAGGGGCGACTGCGCCAGTTTTACTTTACACCATGTTTGATGAACCTCCCCCTTGTGTCTGTATTTGTATATGTGACTGTATCTGTCTGTGTAAGCAGTATATACAGTGTGTGTCTCCAAGAGATAGGCTTGGGATGGCCTACAATCAGCCGGGGGGGGGGGCGCCAAAAGAATATTCTGCACAGGGCGCCATCTACCCTAAGGCCGGCCCTGCTCATAGGCTACATTCAATTGTCTGTTATTACAGAATTTTAATTGACTTCAATGCAATGCATAGAAGTCAATGAAATGATGGACATCCAATGCACACAGTGTATTAAATGACAGACGCTGCCTGCGAGGACGTGAAAATAACGATCGTGATAATTATTTTCGGACATCTTTTGCAAACAACAGACATTATTTTTTACTCGTACACACACAGTTTTTCTTTTTTCACCGTTTTTACTATTAAATTCAATGGACTTTTCAATGAAAGACACACCCAAAGGGCAATCTGTGCACCTGAAATAGAATAATGTACCAACAGCCATCATTGCACAGACGGGCAGCCAAACAGCGAAATGACTGACGTCATTTTAACCTCAAAATGGCTGGTGACGTTTTTCCTTTTAAATAATGGACAGGAAAAAACATAGTGGGAACATAGCCGTGGACTGCATATTGGCTAGCTCCAGCTAATTGCAGTAAGCATTCAGTGCTAAGGGTCCATTTACACCGAAAGATTATCTGACAGATTATCTGCCAAAGATTTGAAGCCAAAGCCAGAAACAGACTATAAACAGAGTTCGGGTCATAAAGGAAAGCCTGAGATTTTTCCTCTTTTCAAATCCATTCCAGGCTTTGGCTTCAAATCTTTGGCAGATAATGTCAGATAATCTTTCTGTGTAAATGGACCCTTACCCTGTATAATGCCTATTGCCTCAGTGCCCTGATTTATGGTATTTTTTAATTTTCCTGGCTCTATCCCTTTACTCCGTTTCTGCTCTTCTCTCTAGTTGTAGTGTCTTGACTGCTGAATTCTGATCCTGACCTTTTACTATAGTGTTTGTATAGACTGTCACATCTGCTCCCTGGTGCTGCTATTATCTGGCTTTGGTTTTAAGTATTATTATTGTGCTATGACATAACTGTAGGAATTATTTCTGTGCGTTAACATCCCAGTGTGTATTTTCATAAGTATATGAGGTGCAGAGGTTGCAGATGCACCAAGGAGCTGATACCTGAGGTAGTTACTCTGCCACATAAAGGAATACCAGGAAGAACTGCATATATTGCTACCCAGTGCTGTCCAGTGCAGATTTTGTATTTTGTTATGGAACTTGAAGTTACAGTTTATCTCTGCTTTACATTTCACGCCTATATATCCTAGATGTCATGTTTTGACATTTAAAATTGAGTCATCTAAGCTATCCTGTGGATAGCTCATCAATATACTTTGCCCGGAAACCTCCTTTAAATGAAATCTGTCAGCTGTAAAACTGCTGACATGGTTGTATGACAATAGTAGCAATAACAGTAATGATGCCAGTAGTTAGCTTTTCTATGCCTCCAATAATGTAAAAAAATGATTTTGCTTGCTTGTCTGATGGGTGAAATTGGCTGCCATTTAATACAAAAAATTGCCGGTATTTTAAAACAACCGCAGTTGTTTTGAAATAATGGCCGTTATTTGCTATTAAAAGGCAGCCATCCACTCAATTTCAACAGGGATTTGAACCAAAGAATGAACTGCTGGCAGGTCTCTAGACAGGTGAGTTACCCCTAGACAACAGCTCCATCACATTTGGGTTCAGAGTTTCAACTATACCTGAAGTATTTCTTTTAAGACATAACCTGCCTACAGAGGACTGAGCTGCGATCAGAGACACTGGCTGACAGCTGAGCGAGCAGGAGGCCGGCAGCATTGATTATTCATGAAGAAGAGGGAGGAGGAAGAAGTGGTGAGGTGTGCCAGAGTGTGGCACAAACAACACTTTGACACTTCATTACAGTAGGATTGTGCATAATCCACTGCACAGACAAATTACCAAAAGGCACCATGCTCACTAGGGGACTGCCAGCTACAGCACACTCTCAGCACCTCAGGTAGGGCCTGGATTTTTACAGATTCCCTTTAAAGTGACACTCTCACCCCCTTTTTCCTTATAACTTCTCTACACAGGTGTAAAGGGTAAATTTTGCAGTTTTCATACCTTATTTTATATCAGACGTCATGGTGCTTGTTCCAGTAAAAAGTGATCTTTTTGCGGATTGTGTAACCTTGGGCTGGCTTCACGGCCACAGCGCCACTTGGCCTGGCCCACATCCTCCACTATAGGAGCCGCCCCTCCGTGAGTCAATATGGAGAAGGTGGGGGCTAGACCATTGCTTTCCGCTCCCCATGCCTGCAATGCGCTGTGTGACCAGCCACAAGACCCCCGTTAGATGGCATTTTCCCCCAAATAGTGATGACGTCCCAGCTGATGGACAGCCTGACTAGCTGAGCTGAGTGGAATCCATCTCTATTTCTCTACATAAGACCAGTATGTACGACACATAGGCCCAACAGACAAACATGAAGACTGACCTCTGATAGGTTGCTCTCTGTCTGAGACAAAAATAGAAACACTTGCAGACACTAAGGAGACCTATATCAAGCTGATTTGCAGTAGAAATGCTCTCTGTTGTATCTTATCACAGCTGAGCTTTCATTTTAGTAGATGAATATTAGAAATTACAGCTGAGCTGTGGTTGTTGTCATGGGCAGCCAAATATAGGGTGCAAAACATGGGTGCAAGGGCGCAGGTCCAGCTCAGAAGATAAAATATAAAATATGTATAAAACTATTTATTAAAAGACCCAACACGTTTCGGAACTGTACTGGTTCCTTTCTCAAGAGTCAGGTTTCTACTGTAAGACTGCTTGATAAATCTCATCCTTAGTGTGAATACAGGTCACTGCTCCTGCTCTCTGCTCAGCTTCTTCGACCAGCATGGAAGGGAACATACAGACTGCAGGATGGGTAACATAGTAACATAGTAACATAGTAAATAGGGTTGAAAGAAGACAAGAGTCCATCAGGTTCAACCTAGGAAAATCCTACTGTGTTGATCCAGGAAGGCGAAAAACCCCTATGGGGCAGAAGACAAACGCCCCACCACAGGGATAAACTCCCCCCCCCCCCCCCCTCCCCCGACTGCAATGGCAACCAGAACAATCCCCGGATCAACGTATCACCAGAAATCTAATGCCCATAACTTGTAATATTATATTTTTCAAGAAAATCATCCAGGCCTCCCTTGAACTTATTTAATGAATCAGCCATGACAACATCATGTGGCAGAGAGTTCCACAGTCTTACCGCTCGTACAGTAAAGAACCCGCGTCGATGCTGATGATGAAATCTTCTTTCCTCTAGACGTAGAGGATGCCCCCTTGTCATTGTTACAGACCTAGGAGTAAAAAGACCACTACAAAGATCTCTGTACTGTCCATTCATATATTTGTACATTGTGATCAGATCGCCCCTAAGACGTCTTTTTTCTAGCGTAAATAACCCCAAGCGTGATAACCTGTCCTGGTACTGTAACCCACCCATTCCCTTAATGACCTTTGTTGCCCTCCTCTGCACCCGCTCTAGTTCAGCTGTGTCCTTCTTATATACCGGTGCCCAAAACTGTACACAGTATTCCATGTGTGGTCTGACCAGTGATTTATAAAGAGGCAAAACTATGTTCTCATCTTTAGCATCTATACCTCTTTTGATGCACCCCATTATTTTATTAGCCTTGGCAGCTGCTGCCTGGCACTGATCACTAAAGTTGAGTTTACTGTCCACCAATACCCCCAGGTCCTTTTCGGAAGTAGTTTTACCCAGTGTTTTATTATTTAGCACATAACTGTACTTATTATTTCTATGGCCCAAATGCATAACCTTACATTTATCCACATTAAACTTCATTTGCCATTTCTCCGCCCAAGCCTCTAGCTTCTCCAAATCCCTCTGTAATATGATATTATCCTCCTCTGTACTGATTACTTTACCCAGTTTAGTATCATCTGCAAAAGTGGAGATTCTACTCTGTAGCCCCTCTACAAGATCATTAATAAAAATATTAAAAAGAAGTGGACCCAACACTGACCCCTGTGGTACCCCACTAGTAACTAAAACCCAATCTGAATATGTTCCATCAATGACCACCCTCTGTTTTCTATCACACAACCAGTTACTTACCCATTTGCATACGTTTTCCCCGAGTCCCAGTATCCTCATTTTGTAGACCAACCTTTCATGCGGCACAGTATCAAATGCCTTTGAAAAGTCCAGATACACAACATCCACAGCCTCCCCCAGGTCCAGTCTATAACTTACCTCTTCATAGAAGCCGATCAGATTAGTCTGACAGGACCGATCCCTCATAAATCCATGCTGGTGCTGCGTCATAAGATTATTTTCATTAAGATACTCCAGTATAGCATCTCTTACAATCCCCTCAAATACTTTACCTACTATAGATGTTAGACTTACAGGCCTGTAGTTTCCAGGATCACTCCTTGACCCCTTCTTGAATATTGGTACCACATTAGCTATGCGCCAGTCCTGTGGAAGAATCCCTGTCGTAATAGAATCTTTAAATAATAGGAATAACGGTCTGTCCAACACAGTATTTAATTCTTGCAAAACCCTAGGATGGATACCTTCTGGGCCCGGTGACTTATGGATTTTAATGTTTTTAAGGCGTTTCCCCACTTCTTGTTGTGTTAGGCAGGTGAGATTTATGGGAGGATTAACATTATCCCTAGTCATGTCGTCTGTTATGGGATTCTCCTCTGTGAATACAGTAGAGAAGAATGTATTTAGTAGATTGGCCTTTTCCTCTTCCCCCTCCACCATTACACCCAGATTATTTTTGAGGGGACCAACATTTTCGGTTTTAAGTCTTTTGTTATTTATATAGGTGAAGAACATTTTGGGAGGGACACAACAAAGAAGTATGACATATCAGAGGGGGGAAACAAAGGGGGGCATCTTACATTTTATAGAGACAGGCCTAATTAAATAGAGTACAACCCATTATACGAAAGTTCAAACTCCACTAGATTTCATAGTAATATAACCTTGAACGTGTTTCATCTGTAAATTTTTCAAAACATGGTGAAATTTACAAATTTTCAGAAAAAAATCCCAGGGAACAAAGTCTTTAAATACAGTGCAACATATTACAAGGTCTATAGAGATGAGAGTCTACAGGTAACTGTGAAAAACTATAAAGATTATCTGAAAGGGTCAGATTTTCTTAAAGTCAGATATAAAGGATGGTGAAGATTTTCAGCCATCACAAAGCACCAATAGGCAGGATAATGACCTCAAACTCGCGGTGAAGGTCATCAAATAATATCTTCAATGCAAAAATGAACAAGCACAAAAAAGTCCTTCTAGATCTCTGAACCCAGCATCCTCAAAACTCTCCAGAATTACGTCCCTATATAGAAAGTTCTTCAAGATCCTAGAAACGAAAATCTCAGACAATTGGTACTCATCTATTTTTTTTTATGTTCAGAATGTTTTTAGTGCCTTTTGGCTTTACATTGAGAATGTCATGTGTTTGGGTTATTCTGCTTTTCTGTTTAAAGGGAGCATATCAGCAGGTTAGACATATCTAACCTGCTGATAACTCCATGTAGTGCACAGTGTGCTTCTATGTAGTGCTTCATACAGTAAGTCCGTTTAAAGCACTGCCCTACCCTCAGAGTGCAGTTTCGCCCCCAGTCGGCCCTACTAATGATTATCATTGGACTGCGCTGGCCAGGGGTGGGCCAAAATGTCCCTTTGGAAACAGGGCAGTGCTTCAAATTGACTTACCGTACGGACACTACTTTAAAACTGCACGAGAATGACGCCAAGGATGAAGGTAATAGACGTGCCTTCATCCTCAGCAACCGTGCAACATAAGGAGCTATAAGTAGGTTACATTTTTCTAGTAGTTCCCCTTTAATGCCTTAGTAGACATTTGTCACGGCTGCGGCGGCGACCCGTGCTCCGGGCCGCCGCCGCAACCTCCCTCTGTCTGGCTGTCTCAGATTTAAAGGGCCAGTCCGCCCGTAATTGGAAGTTGCACTAATCACTCACTATATAATCCTAGCATGCCCGGTCCCTCGTGTTGGAGCCTCTACATGCTTCCCATAGCGTTTGGCCCAGCTTCCTGTTGTTCCTGACCTCAGTCCTTGTTCCTAGTTCCTGTCCGCTGTTCCTGTCCTTAGTCCCCGTCCGCTGCCTAGTCCATTGTTCCTGTGCTCTGCCTGTCATCCGTGGTGACGCCTATTTACCACTGCCAGCACTATCACCTGCCTACTACTCCTGCCACACCTCGCCCGCCGTCACTAGCAACCAAGCCAGGGGTAGCGACCTGGGGGTCGCCTGCCGCAGCAAGTCCATCCCGCCTTGCGGTGGGCTCTGGTGAAAACCAGCGGCCCCTTAGACTCCGCTCCCTGGTACGGTTTGTGCCATCGCTAGTGACGGTACAGAGGGTCCACTACACCAGGCGTTATACAACATTATTACTAGATGTAGATATGCCATATGTGCCATTAGATTACAGTGGGTGGCCTAAAGCTGACATGGTGGAATAGTATAGACAAAAAATGGGTGCTCCACGATGCACTGTTAAAGCGGTTGTCTGGGAAAGCTTAATGTTGTTTGTAGTAACTTTTGACGTGTCATCAGACATGTTAGAAGTTACTCATTGCACTGGGTCTCATCCTTAGACCCACTGTAATCTGGGATACAGTGGATGGAAGTGCTCCCATGTCCCGTGATTTTTGATATTTAGACCCCATTTCATTGAAGGAGTTGGGTCCTATAGGAAGCCTATGGAGCCTGACTCAGTAAATGAGATGGAGAGAGCAGCAAGCTATCCTCCCATCACTGTGTAGTTTGGTGCTGAACAGCTGATCAGCGTGGGTTCAATGATCAGTACATTTAGCCCAGAAACCCCTTTAAATAGCACATAGTGATGATGTGGATTGCTAAGTAACTGCAACACACTACAAAAATACATTACATGATATAGTTATATTCAAACAGTAAGCATAGATATTATCCCTGCATTGGATCTTTCTGTGGGATGCACCTGCTGATTTGTAATTCCACTATGGACACTTTATAATAAAGAAGAAAGTCTTAAAAAAACATTGAAGGGCAAATGTTGCTCATCTGTTGACATTCTCTCAATCAGCATGAGGTTGTCATCTGGTTTTCCAACCGCCTTGAAGTAATCTATGGTGGTGCTGAGGACTTGTTGCTTGTTTTTCCTTTATTCTGCAGTCCAACTCATCCCAACTCGTCCTAGTTTGGTTTAGGTCAGGAGATTGTGGAGGCCATGGTACCACTCACAGTATGTAGCACTCACCTTCTTGAGGCTTGAGGCTTATAACTCTGGTGAACGTATCCTCTCCAGCATAAGTAACTCTTGGTTTTGCTTTCCCTGGGCAATTTCATCTGCTGATAACAGAAAACATGGGAAAGACTAGTGTAAAGAGACAAGGATGTGGGCATACTGATGAGGGTGCGGGCACAAGTTATGGGCCTGGGCGTGTTGAAACAGAGCCTTCTGCTGAGGAAGAACAAGAACACGGCTTATGCAGGATCCATGGCCACCTCTCCTGGTTAGCAGGGACGTGCAGTACACCACTACTTAATGCACAGAAGGGCGAGCAGATGTTGATTTTGGTAGAGTATAATACGATCAGTCAGTATGCCACCACACAGTATGAATTTATGGTTCAGAAGGCACCAGAGGAGATCGTGACCATTATTCCCCAAAGCTGCAAGAGACAGTGGTGTGGCCAGAGGGAGAAGGTGGGCCATACCAAGTGAACCTGCAAGTGTTGCCCAAAGTACCTGGGAGGCCCTCTGCCGTGTGATCTTAGAGGGAGGTCTGCTGGAGGGGGAGGTCTACTGCTGTGTGATGTTATTTTAATGTAAGTGCTGAAGACAAACGATTTGTCATTTGCAAACTATGCGGTATTAAGATCAACAGGGGAGCCCCCACTATCAGGCTGACCACCACCAGCATGCAGAGGCACATATCAGCGTAGCACCAAAGCTGGGATGAAGGCCATGCCCCTTAATGGTCCTTAAAAGGGTAGTGTGGCGCTAAACATTTATTCACAAAATAACAAACATTACAAAGTTATACAACTTTGTAATGTATGTTATGTATGTGAATGGCCCCCTTCCCCGTGTCCCCCCCCCCCACCCCGGAAGTGTGGTGCATTATACTCATCGCATTCGTGTCGACTCCCGGCCGCCATCTTGTGACAATGGCGACATCTTCGGGAGGCCGGCCGAACCACTTCAGACATCCCTCATGCCGGCCCCCCTCTGCCGCGTCATCAGCTGCTCAGCCGCGATTGGCTGAGCACAGGTCATGAGGTCATTTGCTAATGCTGCTATAGTTACAGTGGGTGGGGGGGCCCCAGGCTTGTTGAACAGCCCGGGGCCTATGGTGAAGTTAATCCGCCCCTGCCACCAGTCTATAGCATAAAACTTTTACAGCTTGTGCATTAGGCACTCCTTTATGTGTAATAAAGGGTTATGGGATTGCCTCTTTCCTTGAAGAGTCTACAAATCCATCCTTCAAAATTTAAACGGGATGGGTCTGACCATGTCCCACTCACACACATGCAATGACAGCTACCGGTGGGGGTGTAGTTTGAGTTCTTCCTTGTCTACGGCATCCATGGTTGTCAGAGATGATTGAAACTAACGTGTGGGATGGGCCAGCCTTTAATGGGTGAAGAATTATTTTCTTCTCCTATTTGTTTTCTCAACAAGCAAATGTACAGGAAATAGTGTTTTCTATCTTTGTCCCCACTTTAAATTGGACTTTTTCTTGGGGTGGGTGCACAATGTTGTCAGTCTGTAGAGGTGACGTAATTCAGGGAGCTGGGAGTCTGTAATGCATCATTGCATGCTCCCCCTGCTGTGCCAGTTCCATATTCGTTGAGTTTCCATCACTTTCTGAGGCTTTCAGGTACACCAGACACGCTCCTCTCTACTGAATAAGGGGTCCCTGAAAAAATGCTCGAGTCTCCCATTAATTTCAATGGGATTCTTTACTTAAATCGAGCACTCGAGCATCGGAAAATACTCAACTCGAGTAACGGACACTGCACCATTTTAGACAATCCATATAAAGATGTCCATAACACGAAAAAACACCAGTGTTTTAATTTGGGTAAACCTGGTCTTACCTGTTATTTCTTATTTATTCGGATGTTTAACATTTTATTTTTCCTAGTACAAATAAAAACTGACTTGGATTTCAACAAACTAACCTTTGCAAAACAAATAAATTCTCAAGCGTGACCTTAATACACATCAGGTAGGAATAACATTTTGTTTAGACTTAAGTTGTCAAACGTCCATTCTGTTTTCCCTCAGGCACTTTTGTTTGATAGGACGCCATGTAAATAGTTTGCTGTGTAGAGGAATTCAGCATTCCTCATATTTCAAAGTCAACACGTTCCAGTACAACATTAAAAAATAATCTATTTGCTTCTATCTGTGTTCGGCTAACAGTAGAGTGCAAAGATCTGAGGTATGTTTATCGAATGAAAGAAGAGGTACAGAACGCCGTAGATGAAACATACTGCAAACCATTAACAAATCAAAAGGCTTTCTGGAGTAGTACGGCCTGTTTACTTTCCCTTACATGGAGAGTAGAGATGAGTGAACCTTGAGCATGCTCGAGTCCATCCGAACCCGAACGTTCGGCATTTCATTAGCGGTGGCTGCTGAAGTTGGATAAAGCCCTCAGGCTATGTGGAAAACATGGATATAGTCATTGGCTGTATCCATGTTTTCCAGACAACCTTAGAGCTTTATCCAAGTTCAGCAGCCCCAGCTAATCAAATGCCGAACGTTCGGGTTCGGATGGACCCGAACCCGGTTTGCTTATCCCTAATGGAGAGTCAATACCACAAGGAGCTTCATAATAAAAAAAACCCTAAACCACAGAATGCATTATAAATTTCCGCTATACCTATGCCGGCTACTAGCGTAAATGATATTGAATATAGTGGTCCATTCCCACTTTTTTGAAAGTGGTGGACACCTCATAACTGGGCAAAAAGTCACAATTTTGCCCAAATTAACATTTGTGTTTTGTTTATGCCCCTAAGTTGGCATATTTACAATGGTAAACACCCCCCCCCCCCCAGATGATTATATAACCAATCTGGAGCACTCATAAAACTATTTCTTATGCAAGCATTCTTGTTCTAAATAGAAGCAAAATTTAATGTATCCGGTACACCATGGTGTTATCTGTAATGTGCCGATCCTGACATCGGGGGCATTGGCTCACAATGAGATTGTGAGTGGTCGATACCTCATACTTACTTCAGCCTTTAGACTTCAGCAGCCCCTAGTAATCAACAGCAGATAGAATATCATGGTATTGTTCATAGGACTACCCTAAGGGGACTACAAATTATTGTAAAAAAAAAAAAAAGTTTTTTTTATTAATAAATACCCATCTTATAAAAAAAAGTTTAAATCACCCCCCTTTTTCCATTTTATAAAAACATATAAATAAACAGAAATTTGGTCACATCATATGCAGAAAATTTTGAATAAAAAGTGATCAAAAAGTTGCATATATGCAAGCAAGCTTCCCATGGAAAGTACAAATCATGGTGAAAAAACAAAAAAAAAAGTACACCTCAAATAGCCCCATAGACCAAAAAATGAGTAGGGTAATTTTAAATACATTTATTTATTTTTGAAACTGTAAATTTTTTTAAAGGCAGTGGAATAAAATAAAAGTTATATAAATTGCCTATTGTTGTAATTGTACTGACTTGAGGAACATACAGTAGGTAACTTATCAGATATACCATAGAGTGAACGACGTAAAGAAGAAATGAGAAAATGGCCAATTAGCCAAGCTCATCAATTTTGGCTGCACCAACCAGCTGTTTAAGATGTCTGGGGCCATACCATTATATTATGTTGGCAAATAGAAGGATCAGGCATATTTCATTTAAACTGCCTGATCATAAGCCATAAGCCACTGTTAGAGGAGTCTGACAGTGGCTTAAAGGGGAACTCCAGGTAAAGGTAAAAAAAAATAAAATAAACCAGCTGCAGCAGCATATAGCATTGCTTACCTGTGTAACCCAATTTTGAAACTACCAAAAATCCATTTGCTTTGGGGGTCTTTGTTCTGTATTGTGTGGTTGTACCTCCTGGTTGAGCAGTTGTACACAGTAGTACAGGTTCCAGAATGCAATGCTTTTCCATCAACTGTTACGGTCACAATCCTCCACCCTGCCCATTCCCAGCCCTAAACTGTGTCTACACACATTGCAGTCTTATTGTGTTACATGATTACATGAAACTCCAACAAGTGTGAACATAGCCCTAATTTCTCTGCAGACTTTTGCACTATGAAGTGAATTTGCAGCAGCTGCTTCTTTTACTTCTTGCCTGCTCAGGTGTAGGCTACAGGGGCCCGGTCAGAGATGGTGGATCACTCGGGGGGTGGGAGACAAGAGCCACCCTGTCTGCGTCATCAGCCTGCACTCAGCAAACACACACAATGTGAGACAGAAGCATGGAATCTCTGTCTCCTGAGGGGGGAGAGCAGAGGGAGCAGGAGACAATGTGGATTGGCACAGAGTCCAGTTTTCTTCACTTCCTGGAAGTCAATCAACTATCAGTGTGGCAGAACCACACAGATATGGTAATACTTTATATAGACACATCTATATAATTTTTTACGTACTTTTAATGAAATTTTTTTCCCCTATCTGGAGTTCCCCTTTAACACCCCCCCCCCCTCTTTCCTTTCAGAACATATGAACATGACTGTATTTTGTATTGTGGGATCAGGAAAGATAGCTGATGACTATCACATGTATACAGGTACCTTAAGACTAGTAAGGCAGTATCTCAGCATTTACTTGTTCACATATTGCTAATGGCGGCAAACATATGATAAGACAGCTTTAATGAACTCACAACGCTGCATCCAATTTTATTATTAATCCATCAGTATATTTTGGATGAAACCCTTCTGGATTTGTTGTACTTGAATTGCAATGACTTCTTTCATATGTGTGAAAACAGCTAAAAATGTATATTTTTTCTATTGTTTAAGTCTCTGTGTTACACAATAGACTAATAATATTAGAGTGTTTTCTTATCAAAGCCTATCCAGTGGGATCACATTATGTTCTTCAAATCCTTTCTTTAGCATAAACTCAGAAGCAATTCAATTGCCCACTCACTTCAGCTTTTCTTAGTCGCACTCTGACAGAAGTGTTTTATACAAACTAATGTCACCTTCAAAATCTGCTAACTTCACGTGGAGCTTGCTAAAAATACATGAATGCAGAAAAGAAAAATACATAAGAGCCAGAAACCATCTGTGAGGAATCCCACTGTTACCCTCCTTTACGGTCTTGGAAGTTAACCAGTTAATGACTTGTGAATGCTTTTTAGAAGTAAGAGTAATAAAATAGATAGAAAAACAATAGAAAGAGAAAGGCTTAGTCAGTAGTCTGAGGTAAGAGAAGAGGCAAACATTTCATGGCACATCATACAAACTACATAGAAAGAACAATCAAATACAGCAGTCAAAGAGATATATGTAACCATAGGATAACGGATAATTGGGACATGCAGCCGTTTCTCAAGAATTTCCTATAAATTCAAAGTATTCTACAATGAGACCATAACTACAGTATATGAAAAACTAGTAAGGTTGGGTTCACACTGCGTTTTTACTGTCTGTTTAATGGATCCTTTTTTGAAGTTACTTTTAACGTACAGAAAAACCCGGTCAACTCCGTTTTTGTGTGCGCTAACGAAAAACATATCTGTTTTGATCCGTCTTTTTTCTAATGAAAGTCAATGAAAAAGCAGATCTAAACAGATGCACAAAATTGCGTCCGATTTTGCATCCATTTATTTTCTCTACAAAACGGATACATTAAAAAGACTGCAAAAACAAAGTGTGAACCTAGCCTAAGTGGTTCAGAAGCCCCAACATGTTACTTAACACCGAGCCAAATGAACAATAAATTTATAGCTATAAAAAAAAGCTAGTACTTATAAAATATACAAAAAGCATAATATGGAGCTGATGTGCAAAGGAAAACATCATGAAATGTAGGTTAGCATGGTGATAGTAGACATACTTCAGTAATACATCTCTCACCAATTTGCTCTTCTTGCCCCAAATGTGATCCATTCATTGTTTAAAAACATAGAAGATTGTTGGCAGAAAAAGACCACCTGGTCCATCTATCTAGTTTGCCCTTATATTATTTCCTTAATTTTTATTATTTTTGTGTAGATATTTAGGTTTATTCCAGGCAACTTTATATTCAGTTATTGTATATTTACAAAATAAATCTCCTGAAAGTACTACTGTATTTTCCGGTGTATAAGAAGACTGGGCTTATAAGACGACCCCTGACTTTTAAAAAGATTTTCAGGGGTTTGCCTTATACGCCGGAAAATGTTAAACAATTATTTACAAAATAACACACATTACAAATTTATAAAACTTTGTAATGTATGTTATATATGTGAATGGCCCCCTTCCCCGTGTTTCCCCCCACCCATGCCAGACCCGGAAGTGTGATGCACTATACTCACCTGATTCGTGTCGACCCCCGTCCACCATCTTGGGACAATGAGGTCATCTTCGGCCGGGCGGCCAAACAGCTCCATCCGTCCCTCGTGTCGGCTCCCCTCTGGCGCGTCATAACTGTTCTCAGCCGCTATTGGCTGAGCACAGTTATGCTCAGCCAATCGCCGCTGAGCAGCTGATGACGCGGCAGAGGGGGGCCGTCAAGAGGGACGGATGGAGCGGTTCGCCGCCCGTCCGAAAATGACATCATTGTCCCAAGATGGCGGAAGACACAAATCAGGTGAGTATAGTGCATCACACTTCCGGGTCTGACATGGGTGGGGGGGAAACATGAAGAAGGGGGCCATTCACATACATAACATACATTTCAAAGTTGTATAACTTTGTAATGTGTGTTATTTTGTGAATAATTGTTTAGCGCCGCACTACCTCTTTAACACCTGCCTGACTGCAGTGGGGTTTACTAGCTTGAGCCCTGCTGCGGTCAGGTAGTGGTTAACTGAAGTTGAAAAAAAAAATCAACAATCAACTCCTGTGACCCATTCCTGGCAGCCGCACATCTCCTGTCACGTTCCCGGCACAGGCAGTATGATGCACACTGCCTGCGCGGGAGGTCTCCGGGGAACCGAGCATCTTATCGGAGAAGTTCAGAGACGCTCGGCTGCCAGGAGAGCTTCAGGAGAATGACAGAGGATTTAGGGACTTCTGGTGATTCTGAGATTGTCCTGAAGCTCTTCTGGCAGCCAAGCGTCTCCGAGCTTCTCCGATGAGACGCTTGGCTGCCGGGAGAGCTTCAGGGACCTCTGGCACACACAGTGTACATCATACTGCCTACGCTAGGAATGCAAGGCTGCCGGGAACGGGTCACAGGTGAGTTTAATTATTTGTTGTTTTTTACAAGGGTCGCCGCGTACGGTGGGGATGTGGCCATTTTTGAGCTCCCCCACCATATGTGGTGACCATACCTGGCGTATAAGATGACCCCCGACTTCTGAGAAGATTTCCGAGCTGTAAAAAGTGGTCTTATATGCCAGAAAATACGGTAGGTATCTCCCTGAGAAGCAAACCTAGAATGCCTAAAATTCATTAACACCCCAATCAGTTATACCATTCCATGGGTTATTTTCTGCTCATTTTACTTTAATTGGGTGGTGCCTTATTTTCTTTAAGGCATCATATATGTCACATTCAATCTTTAAAAAATACTTGTTTTCGTTCCCTACATGGATAGAACATCTTGATAAAAATACGTAGTTCCTCAGCACACATCTCGAGTACATGTCATCTCCTGTCTAAACAAAGCCCGGATTCACATCAGGGATTTGCAGTTAATACTCATCAAAGGCATTCATGACAATTTTATTTTTACATAGCCAGGGAAAAAAATGTTTTCTGAAAAAAAAGAAGAAAAAACACAAATCAGGTTAAATCCCAAGCATTAAATCTGAAAGTATTGTACAGTCTAACATGTCCCAGATGACTGAGCTACAACATCCCATACAGGCATCTTTTAGCCTGATGAACACAGCAAATCACATAGGTATCATTCTGATGTTTGACAATACCTTTAATTAAAATAATTGAAATGATAAAAAATGTTTACAAAGAAAAATATTCAAGAAATCTTTTAAGATGTGCGGCTTATTCCCATTGCCTAAGCATGGATATGTTTGGGTGTAAGGCTGGTTTCATTCTCAGCATTTGATGGAAAGACGTTATTGTAGTTTCGAACCTACTCTTGGCTTTGGCTCAAAAAACTTTATCCAAAACCCATTGCGTGTGAACCATCCTAATATTGTCATTTTGGGATATGTCTTTTGGCTGTTAACAAATGATAGCTGACACACTTTACCGGTAATCTGCAGTATGTCATTTGATTATTAGTTTGCAATCCTATCATTTTATATGGGACTCGTGCCAAAATGCTTCAGTTCACACATTCCAATCTTCTTCAACTCCAGCATAGATAGTTTTTTTTGTTATTTTTAAGGTCAGTGGAAGACTGGTTGGAAAAACATATGGCGTATATAATCTGCCATGTTAACAAAGTATTGTATAACAAAGTATAACACTGTGCTTCTCTATGTAAGGGACACAGCCTAGGGTCATAGTGGCGAACCTTTGGCTTCCAGCTGTTGCAAAACTACAATTCCCATTGTACCTGGGCAGTCAAAGCCATATCTTGGATTGTCCAGGAATGATGGGAATTGTAGATTTGCAACAAATGGCGCGTCAAAGGTTCCCCAATTCCATCCCTGGCCTAGAGGAAAGTGGGAATGGCTTAGCAGAATTGGGTGTGGCTTAATATGTGCCCACAAAATATTTGCACAAAAAGTTTGGCAAAAAGTATGGTCTATAGTAAACTACTCAAAGGGTGATACAAAGTTACACAAAACTCCTAATGTGATAATTTAGACTCCAATTAATTAGACTCCACTCCACTAAATGTCCCTGGTTCTTTGATTGCTTCAGGCTGTCTACCGCTGAGCTCATATAAGTCTGTAGGTGAAAAATGCAAGCTCTATGGCGGAGTAAAAAAACTAAAGTGCAAAAATGAAAATTGGCTTAGTCACTAAGGGGTTAAATGACGTTATTCCAAATTCCTTAACATTACACAGAGCAACATGTTTGCTAGGATTGCTAGGATTTTCAGTGCTGGAATTTTCATTGGTATTTGACATTTTTTTTTATTACTGTCACCCTATCTAATAAAAATGACAGGACTATTACATACATCATTACTTTGCCGTTAGTTCTTCTATGCATAGCAATACATTACAGAAAAATAGTTTGTTATTAACACACAAGCCAGTGACAGTGCAAATAATATTTAACACCTTTGTAAGTGTTAATAAGAGCGTCCTCCAAGTGGCAGGTGATTTGTCAGCAGTCATATTCATTATAAATCTAGGAAGATTTTCACATGTTAATTCCCTGGTTATAATTGTTTGCCGCAGGCAGATTGAGACTATTTGCATTTTTATTTATGGAACCGATGAAAAAAAATTCCTGAGAACAACATAAAATGACTTCCTTGATTTTCTTTTAGTTGAGAAAGATGAATTTTCATTATCTAATTTTTTGCTTAGTCACAGTCACTATTCATTAAGTACCATCCATCCATTCTGGTTTGGGGGGCCCTGTCCCATTTTCCTGTTCACCCAGTACCAATGTGGCAAGCTAGGAAATTTAGTATTTTACAATCATTTCTATATTTATTAGAATTTATATTTGTAGTTTTCATTATGTAACATTCGTTTTAATACATTACATGTCTGATTTAAAGAGATATTCTTGGAAAAATTAACTTTTCCCCTATCCACATGATAAGGGAAAAGTAGGAGATCGAGGGGATCCGACCTCTGTACCCCCGGCAATCTCCGTATCGGGCCACTGGCTTCTGTATTATGAATAGAGCCATGGGTACAGCACGCCAGCCATGACTCTATTCATTCCTACGGAGCCGAAGGAAAGAGCACTGCTCTTCCGGCATACTTGGCTCTTTTCATTGCTCCATAGGAAGGAGTAGAGACGCGGATCCTGTGCCGTTCTTGCGGCTCTATTCATAATACAAAAACCGGGAGTCTGATATTATGATGGGGGGGGGGGGGGGTCAGATGGTGATGGTGTATGCCCTCATTACACTATTCAGCAGCAAAACTAATGGCATCAATTGCTAAAGAACAGGGTGGGGTCTATAAATTAGAAAAAGGAAAAACATCAGGGTAATGTCAGCTACAAATGCATCCTGAGAGCTGCAGAGAATGCAAGATAATAATGATCCCAAAATATGGAGGCGGAAGATAAAAAAAGAGAAATGAGGGGATGGATCACATTCAAATAAATTATTACTTTTCAATATCTGTATGCATCTGTATGTATAAAGAGAAATGAATAAAAAGAAAGTGGAGTCTGACAAGGAAGAGGGACAATGAAATGAAAGATAAATGTTAGTAGGAGAAAGAACGGGAAGGATGACATTGAAATGTGCCAATGTATAACTTGGAAACCGTAGAAACAGATAATGTGTATGTAATATTAAAGGATTAACATTATACCCTCACTGACTGCGTGGGATTGAAATGATATATTATACAGATTATATATGGTAAAGATAATAATTGTTGGTGCATATAATAGGATTAGGATAAGAGAGGATAAGAAATAAGAAAGAAAAAATACTATTATTTTACTTATAGGGTCCTGGCCTGGAAGCAAACAAGATTTTTTTTTTTTTTTTACCTTGACAAGAAGGTGAAATTTACTTTAACAAAAAATCAAAAGAGGGCATCAAAAATTTGTTTGTTGGAACAATAACACCTCCAAAAAGTTCAAAATGATAATTTTTAAAGATAATCAGTAGAGATGAGCGAACCTCGAGCATGCTCGAGTCGATCCGATCCCCAAACTTTTGGCATTTGATTAGCGGTGGCTGCTGAACTTGGATAAAGCCAAGAGAGACAAATAGTAGTACAAAGTCGCTTGGCAATAAACAGAGTCAATGATACAGACCAAGTCAGGAGACAAACATGTAGTCAGGGACACAAGCCAAAATCAGGAAATCAATAGATCCAGATAGAAAATAACAGAGTGGGAAGCAAATATAGGCACACAAATTATACACTGTAGAAGACCTCAAGCATAGTGAATGACTGAGTTTAAAAAAAACCCAAGGTCCTAGTCTCAGAGGTGATTGGAACAGACAGACAAGAAAATTAGACAGAAGGTGTATTCAGAATTCAATCAACTAGGCCAGGGCAGAGTCAACCCATGTTCAAACTAGGGATATGCAAAATCATCTCAGCTGCGTTGCCAGTAGCGAGGGGCACAACCTCGCAGCTCTAGCCCCTGGACACTGCCAGGGCATGCCCCAGAGAGAAGCAGCTGGTCGGACACAGGGAGTGAGGTAAACAGCACGGCAGCTTCTCACATTATGTTGCTATTTTAAAAAGATGTCACTTTCAGTTTAATCTTAAAACTTTATGTCAATTCAATTTTATTCTTAATATTTAAAAATTACTTTTTAAGTTTAATTAAATAACCTGGATTAATAGATCACAGAGCTAAACTTGAAAAGTATTTTCTTTAAAATCCTGAATAATAAAAATTGTACTCATTTTTTCCAATTCAAAACAGTTTGACTAGAAAAGGGGGCTTGGGTAAGTATGGGGGTGGGGGAGGGTACCTGCTAAGCAGCCTAACCGCTATATATTGGTTGGATCTTAGGTCTATGAAAAGGAGAGAAAAATATCAGAGAAAGATGTTCTGGGAAGAGGTGGATGTTGTGGTTAGTTTTCTAGAATGTTTCTGCATTTCTTCATTTTGTTCCATTAAGTATAGAAGTGAAATGTTATAAATAAATAATTGATGAAATACAGTAAATAGAATTAAATATGAAATACAATTGTTACAGTGTTGGACGTATAACAGAAAAGGAGACACTCATCTAAAGAACTGCCATGGGAAACACTAATGCCTTGTAATTATTTCCAGTGTAAAGTTAATGAATTCTTTACCAACCAAAAACCGTGTGCATCCTTAACTGAGTTTCAAAAGAGACAGAATTCACTCCAGAAAAGGCACAGGCGTTAACCAGAATTCAATCACCTTGGCCAGAGCAAAGACAACCCATGTTCACACTAGGAATATACAAAATCATCCCAGAAATATTCCATGTACTGTATGTATGACTTTACCCATAAACTTATGGGGCCATCCAGACAAATAGAACAGAGATCTCTATGAGCAAGAAAGTATGGCTAGGGCTCTATGACTATTCCCATTTGTGTTGCCTGTCACACAACTCTCCTGGATAGACTTTTTGTGACTGTGGGGTTATGGTCGCAGCCACTTGTAAGTCACAACACAACCCTTATTACTTGAACGAGAGGTTTAAAGGGGTTGTCCGGGATTTTTCAATAAACTAGCATTGCATTGACCCTTGTGGGTGTTGCATATTCTACATACACTTCTATTTTTTATTTAGAGCGCTGACTGTGTTCTCAGGCTCAGTCACATGACCACTCTGCCTGTGTTTTCTTTACTTCCTGTAAAATTCTGTTCCCTTTCTATTTCCTGTTCCTGCCAGTGAGGGAATAGCGAGTCATCAGGTGGGTGGGGTTATGCATATATATCTTTAGCCACACCCCTAACATCTAACTAACATCTGAGCCCAGAAGAAACTGCAGCAGTAAGGAGAGCATGACAGACTACAATCTCTGTACAGCACTGCTGCATAGGTTGGAGCTATAAACAGTAACTAAAGGAAGTATGAGGGGGTGATTTATTAAAACTTGTGCAGAGGTACAGGGAAGCAGTTGCCTATAGCAACCAGTCAGATTCTAGGTTTCATTTTCCAAGGCCTTTTTTAAAAATGAAAGAAGCAATCTGGTCGCTATGGGTAACTGCTCCCCTGCACAGACTTTACTAAATCTTCCCCTATATTGTTACTATTGTAGTGTAAAGATGTACAGTGTTAGGGCAGTGTTGCTGCTGTGTGTGTAATATGGAGAGGAGAGGAGACTTCACCTCATGGCAGTCACCATGTCATCTATCTATCTATTGCTGAGGTAAACTTGTAACAGAATCTTACCTCATTGAGACCCCGCCCACCAGTAGGATGGCTACTGTAGTGTATATGTAATCCAGGACTGCAACTCCTATCGTGTACATATGTGCTGGGGTTTGTAGTCCCACAACAGATAAAAATGTGAAAAAACTAGTTGATTTGATAACATAAGTAATTGGCAGAAACTGAGCCACCATGCTGCTCAAAAGGACACTTGTAGTAATACAGACATTACCTGCCTATGGGTAGAGTAGGAGGAGCTGTGGTGTCACTGCTGACCCCTGTGACCTGGAAGTTCTTTATGTAAACAAACACAAATCCAAAAAGCAGCAACAGAGGAGGAGGCCCTGGGCCACAGAGACGAGAAAAGGTTAGAGAAAACCACTCAGGTAAAGGGACAGATTACATATTATTCATATTTCCAATAAGAAAAAAATGTTGGACAACCTCTTTAAGCACAAGGCAGGCAATGCAACACAGTGGTTCCTGGTTGTATGATCAGGCCATAGCCTAAAATGCGCTTCCACTGACATCTCAACACTAGGACCCAAACAATCAAAATATTTGTCCCTGTAAATTATGTCTATATAAATTAAGTTCTAAAAGTTGTTAATTATTGACTATTATAAGGAGGGTAAAGGTGAAAACCAAATAAGCCTAAACTGTTTACCATTTGAACTGCTGGGGTGCAAATTAAAAACAATTGTTTTTACTCCAATGCCAGACCTGACAGCAATGACAGGACAGACAGAAGACAATACGTGAGAGAAGACACCAGGAACTCCAGGAAGGAACATATACAGTAGAACAGTAAAGGAATATGGCAGCTAAGCAGGACCGAAACATTGGCACAGGGCTGTAGAGTGACAAATGTTAGACATGTTGTGGTTATTTTTCTAGTATTTTTTTTTTCATTTCTTCATTTCTTTCCAAGAACTGGCTAGGAGCATGGACACCAGAAAGGAACACCTAAACCAGAGCAATAAAGGAATATGAACATCTGAGCAGGACCAAAAAATTGGCACAGGGCTGTATAATGATAAATGTTAGACATGGTATCTAGAAGGGCAGAGCAAAAGTAGAGTCCTAGAGCAGGCTGGGCCGGAAGCAGAAGACAACTAGGAACATACTTAGAAGAGGGCAGATTGAGGAAGGGTTCTGGACTGGACACAACCAGAGCATGTACAAAGAATGTAATATATTATTACTAGGATATTCAGGAATAAAAATAGGAGAACTAGCTAGGTTTTATTTAGCATATCTTGAAAAAACAAACAAACAGAAGAATTAAACTTTGCATTTAGGTGGGAGCAGGATGTAGTAAGTAGAGATGAGTGGCATTTGAATCCCACTGCCTGAAGAAGGTGGATACACCTTTTGTAATAAACCATTTTATGCATTGTGTTTGGAGAGTGCTGTAGTGCTTCATTCTTCTCAATGTAGACTTGGATAGGCCACCAATAGAGATGAGCAAATCTTTTAAAAATTCAGTTCGCAATGTTTGCAAATTTTTTTACCACAAAATTTGCGAACTTTAAGAACTGAACCTTAACGAATCTATACATACTTGTCCATGCTCCTGCAGTGTCCTCTTCCATGTCTTCAGCTGCCTCCAGACTGCCCAGGCAATCACTTACTGAGGGACATAGGACAGCACTGTGGCCAATGATTGTCTGCGCAAACTGTCACTCTCGAGAGACAAGAGTGACAGCCTGCTTAGCCAACCGTTGCTTGTGGTGCTGTCCCTCAGTCAGTGATTGCCTGAATGGGCTAAAGGTGGCTGAAGACACGGAAGAGGACGCAGGGGAGCGCGGAAAGGTGAACAAACCTTTTTTTAGCTACTAATTTGCTTTATCAACTAAACAAATGTTTGCTAAATTAGCTGCAAATCCAGCTTGGCCCATCTCTAGATACCAGGATCAAATGGGATTGTGCAAACTGAAATAAAGTTAGTAAGAAGACTAACAACCATTCATGATGTAAACTATGAGGTTTTGCTGTTCTTAAAGCACCCGAAAAAACAAAAGTCCCTACATAACAATAACCCATAGTAGCCCATGCAACAGCAATGCATTTTAACCACATATCTTTGCAGACAAAGTGAGCACAGAGCATGGGTATCATGCATACTGTATATGGAAAAGAATAGACCAAGCATGATTTGTCCTGTTTTAAGATGTAAAACAGATGAGCTAATTTAGCACTTGTACGCTGGTTTTATAGGAGCTTAGCGCGACTGTCTCCTGAAACAAAGCAACAATTTTATGTAGTGGATACATTTCAGGATAACAGGCCTATAACTCACTGTCTTTTAATAGGATGGGAAATACTGCAGAGGAATGGCGAGATCATACTAAGGCTATTTTCCCACAATGTCTTTTTAAACAAAATTACGGACATTTTATAATGACAGACGCAAATAATTTTCATGAAAAGTGATGAGCGAATGAGTATTCAATCAAATAGCTATTCGATTGCACACTATTCGATTGTGTTTAAATATTCGAACGATAACGCAGTAAAAATTTGATTCGACCTCCCAGGCACTAGGAATAGGAAGGACTTTAAAAAAAAAAAAAAAAAACTCTACCTGTGATTGGCTGGCTAAACAATGTCACTTCCTAAACATACGAATAGTGGATTTCAGATTCGTGTCACTTGTTGGTTGGAGCTAGAGAGGAACAGGCTGCATACCAGGGAGAGGAAGGTTTTAGGTGAAGTTAGGTAGGAAGGGACCCCCAAAAGCCCTTGTTAGGGCTAAAAGTATAAAAACCATATATTTAGAAGCTGTTGTGAGTCAGGCAGTGTGTTCAGACATCTACTGATAGTGTATACAGCTGTATACTGTGATTGCGGGATAATACCTGTTATCTTGCTTCTTCTGATTTGTTGTTATCGTTAATTTATATTATTACCTATTTTACACTGCACCTGACTTAATACGTACGCAAGTGCGTACTGCTAGACCTAAAAGTACGCTACTACTTTATGTTCATAATTTTTTGTGAATCTTTGGCGTACACGAACACATCACAAACATTTTTTTGTTCGTGTTCGAAATCTAAACCGAAAATTGGGATGTTCACTCATCACTAGTGTTAGATGCACCCAGGCATGCTTCCCCTGCTGTCCTATATGCATTCCAGAGGTGTTGGCATCATTTCCTGAGGTTTCATTGTGGACTTGGTGACCTCCTAGTGGTCGAATATTGATTTCCAGGTCCCATGTATTTTTCCCACATAGACTATAATGGGATTCAATATTTGTTTAAATATACGAATATCGGGAGCTATTCGAATCGAATTTCGAATTATCGAATATTTTACTATTCGCTCATCATTATTCATGAACATTTGTGCCAGTCATTATAAAAAAAAAGAAAAAACTGCAGTTTTTTTAAACCTTAGATGACCTAGGACATACCGGTACGCCCTGGAAGTCTGTGCCCAGACGACCCGATACGTCCTGAACTATGAAGCATGTGGGGGGTGGCTGCAGCGTGTCATTAACTCCTTAAAAGTCGCAGCTGCGGTGTTTAAGTGTAAGTGGCAGGGTTGTCCCCTGTCACTTACCAATCGGGACCCTGCACAAGCAGGCTCAATGAGCAGATCACCTATCACACTGTTCAATGCTATGCCTATGGCATAGCAGTGATCAGTGTGAATAATCACACAAGTGTATGTAAAAGTCCCCCAAAGGGAATTAAAATGTGTAAAAAAATAATAAAAAAAAGTAAAACAACATTATTACACTACCCAAAACCCCTCCCCCAATAAAAGTTCAAATCACCCCCCTTTCCCATTATATAAATAAAACATATAAAAATAAATAAATGAATAAACATATAATATACCGTAGCGTGCGGAATTGTCCGATCTATTAAAATATAAAAAACATCATCGTGAATGGTGAATGGCGTAGACGAAAAGAGGGAAAAAAGTACGCGGAATTACCAATTATATGTTACATTATATATAAAAAAATAAATAATAAAAAGTGATCAAAACGTCCGATCTTCACAATTATGGTATTAATAAAAACTAGAGATCATGGTGGAAAAAATTACATCTCATACAGAAGCGTCACAATAGGCCCATTTTATTACTAATTAATTGCCAAAAAAAAAGGATTTCATTAAAAAAATATATAACATTAGAGAATCTGTGTAAACCTGCATATGGCTGTGTTTGGGCTGACCTATAGAGTAATAGTATCATGTCGCTTTTACCATATAGTGCATTACGTAGACACAGGAACCCCCCAAACGTTACCATATTGCATTCTTTTTTACGATTTTACCTATTTATATCTTTATAAATAATAACTTTGGGATTCCGTCATACATGTTATGGTAAAATGAATGACGCCATTACAAAGTGCAACTATTCCTGTAAAATACAAGCCCTCACATGGCCCTGTAGATAGGAAACGTAAAGTGCTGGAGCTCTTAGAAGGGGAGGAGGAAAAAACGAAAGTGCAAAGATCAAAATTTGCCCGGTCCACTGGGTCATTTTGGGCTTGGTCCTCAAAGGGTTAACCTACGTTCACCATACAATATAGTCTAAATATGTAGACTCAACATTACATCATGATTTTTTCTTATAGAAACCGAGGGGGGGGGGGGGGTGTTAAGTAGCTAGTAGATACAAAATAGTGAAAGGGGTTGTCCAGGGAATTTTTTTTCTTTCAAATCAAGTGGTGTCAGAAAGTGCCAGAGATTTGTAATTTACTTCTATTAAAAAAATCTCCAGTCTTCTAGTATAGTTATATACTATATTAAAGTTATGAGCTGCTGTGTGTCCTGCAGGAAGTGATGTATTAATTCCAGTTTGACACAGTGCTCTCTGCTGCCACCTCTGTCAGGAATTGTCCAAAGCAGTACCAAATTCCCACAGAAAACCTCTTCTGCTTTCCAGACTTGGAAGAATACACCACTTCCTGCAGGACATGCAGCAGATGATAAGTACTGGAAGACTTGAGACTTTTTAATAGAAGTAAATTACAACTCTCTGGCATTTTTGGCATCAGTGGATTTGAAAGATTTTCTTTTTTTTATGCTGGAGTACCTCTTTACTAGATCCCGACTGGAACATTATAGCTGCAATGCTTTCACGACCATGCCAGATCGCTACTGTGCGCAAACCTCATTTTAATCCAATAGGGCTTTTGCATGAAACCAACCCGATGTGGTCATATCAATGGATATCCAAACTTTTGGTTGCAGAATGGATTTCACACCAATCAAGTCCGAGTACATTATAATAGGTATTCTTTAAAGAGAACCTGTCCCCACTCCTAACCAGTTTTAGTGAATACTAGTATTTCCCATAAAACAACGATTCTGGAAAATCTTTTCTTATAGCTCTGTGTGTGCAGTTACTTTTAAGAAATCTATAGAATCTATAGAAATCTATAACTCAATAACCAACAGCGTGTTACCAGTCACATGTCTCTCTGCTATCTGGCACTGTAATCTCTGATTGGTTAGTGTCAAACATTGTAGGGACACGCCCACCAATTGGTAACACCCAGTTGTCTGATTTCTAGTAGAAACAAAACAAAACATAGGAATTCACAGCTATAAAAATAGGTGATCCAGAATTGTAATGTCATGGGCACTGTATGCATTTGCTTAATCCCTCCTGCCGCTGCACAGTAAATTAACATCGCTGCAGCCTATGCCTGAGGCTGCAGCAACCTTATTTAACGATCAAGGATAATACAGGTGCAGAAGCTGCGCCTGTGTCATCTGCCGCGCTACGGTACTGAGAGTTAACCCTAAAGATACTGCGGTCAGCACAACCACAGCATCTATAGGGCTCCTGACAGAGAATTCTCCCTCTACAGAGGGAGAATTCTCTGTCCGGTGTCCATCGGGGCTCTGCGAAGTGATCGCAGAAGGTCTGGTGCCCGGCCGGGTGCTCTGCCCCCTCCCCTCTCTCCCCTGCTGCTGTCACAAGATTGTAACAGCGTCAGGGGACAGAGGAGAAGGGCAGACATAGGGACATCAGCTTGTGGGATCATTAGGATCCCATAAGCTGATATCCAAAAATGACCTGGCCATTGATGCATCAATGACCTCAGGTTGTGAAAGGGTTAAACAGACAGGTTAGGAGTGGTGACAGGTTCTCTTTATTCTTGATGACCTGATTATGACTTCCGTGCATGCGACGACCCCCAAACAGAGTGAGTGCTGTGGAACAGGACCGATTCTGGAAAAACAAAGGCAGCGCAAGCGAGGAAGTTAAGTACATCACGTATATCAGAGTATCAAGTCCGGTTTGGTATCCTCTAGGCAGTTTAAGATTTGTTTAGGTCAAAAGCTATTATTATGCAAATGTCACTGATTAGAACACACAGGATTACATTTGTGCCTTTAAAGATAAGGCAATGAATAAACAGCCCGAATATTATATTTAGAAACTTTATAAAATACTTTTTCTAATCTTAGTTTCAGCAGCCTCTAAGAGATTTATTTCTTGTAAATGAGAACAGAAACGTCAAAAAGTTTGAGCCAATGGGTCAAAAGTACATGTCCCAGCTACTGTGATCCAATGTTACTACAGTTATAATACATAGTTGACTATTGGAGATAACATATCTGTAACGGACTGGACTGCCATGCTGTTTAAAATAATTTCAGAAAAAAATTTTAAATAAAATTAATTATCCTCAGAACTTATGGATGTTGTTATGGTAGAAAACTATTTTAGATGATGGTAAAAGGAAAGCTAATGTGGGAAGTTCTTGCTTATTTGAACCGTGAAATATGTTATAAACACTGAATTATTAAGAATTTAAGGGGACTTCCGCCCTGGATTTCAAATAAGAGGTTTGTATAAGGGGTTTTTTAGTTATAGTTAAATATTAAACATTAATAATCATTCTGTATAATATGGCTCTAACTTTTAGAGATGCTTAAGCTTCTTCCCATACACTTCACATAAGTTATGGAGAAACTCTATGTTATGTTGTAAGATACAATGGTAAGGGAAGGATGATATCAACAGGGGTGGATTAACTTTACTATGGGCCCCGGGCTGTTCACCAAGCTTGGGCCTCCACAACCCACTGTAACTATGGCGGCTCTAACTTAAGTCTTTTTCCTCCGTAATGCAGCTTGTAAAGGACCTGTGGTGACATCATTGTCACATGATAAGGTCCTTTAATATATTCTGTAATGTTACTGCATTGTCTCCTGGCTGCAGTTTTGCCCTGATTTGTGCAAAATTGCGGAAGCAAGCAGCAATTTTTATGCAAATCATGGCTGAATATAAGTCTGTTTGAGGGGCCATGGGCCCCTCAGGAGTTCAGGGCCCCGGGCTACCACTCGAAACGGACCTATTATAATCTGCTACTGGATATCAATATTGAAAATCAGTACCTCGATAGATAGATAGATAGATAGATAGATAGATAGATAGTTGGTTTTTCTTCATGTACAAAAGGAAATTAGAAAAAAAAAAGATTTTGATACAATGAATGTGCACATCTCACTTTAACTTCACTGGAGACTTTTGCAGCAATAGGCAGAAGAGATCAAGTAATAAAAATCTAACACTTATTTTCTCCTTCTCTGTAAAATCTTACAAGGCAGAATTGCTGAGACCTTGTTATTGTCCATCAGGTAAGAACATGCCAGCTGTTAATTACATCATCTGAATACCCACCATCTCTTCTCTATTAATATGAAAATATTTGGTGTCATGGAACATTACACGGTTTAAAGTTTACCATAAACTATTTCATTATAAAATAGCTAATGGTAAAACAGTTGACCATGAAGAAATATATAATTCCAGAGAGACTCACATGTAAGGTGAGGGGCCCAAGGGGCAGAGAGTAACGAGAGCCCCCCATTCTGGCATTGTTAAACACTAGAGATGAGCGACAACTTTCGAGAATTCAAATCGAATTGGCACCGATATTCGACTATTCGAACGAGTATTCGATCCCATTATAGTCTACGGGGAAAAAATTCTCGGCACTTGGAAATCAAAATTCGACCACTTGGAGGTCACTAAGTCCCCCCATGAAACCTCCCTAAACAATGCAAGTGCCCTTAGTGGGCTACTGGAACAATATAATAATATAATAATAATAATAATTTTTATTTATATAGCGCCAACAGATTCCGCAGCACTTTACAATTCTGGGGGTACATACATAGACAAAAAAATCGACATTACAGAGATACATATAATTATCCATACATGAGGAGTGAGGTCCCTGCTCGCATGCATGAGCTTACATACTATCAGGAGGGGGTGCGAGACAGAATGGCAGAGGGAAAAAGTGCATCGTTGTTCTTATGGTCCGGCCATCTTTATAAATAAGGCAGTGCAGGTAAGGGGGTGAACCTGTCACCAGCCAATGCCTGCATGCACAGGTCTAAGTGCTTAAATGCTTGGTGTGTGTGTGCGTGTATGTATGTGTCTGTGTGTGTGTGTGTGTGCGTGGTGAAGGTGTGTGTGTGTGTGTGTGTGTGTGTGGAGGGGGGGTTGAGGGTTGAGTCAAAATTAGGGAACCTGGTAAGCCTGTTTGAACAGATGTGTTTTGAGGGCACGTTTGAAGCTTTGCGTATTGGTGGTGAGTCTGACAGTCTTGGGTAGTGCATTCCATAGAACTGGTGCAGCTCGGGTGAAGTCCTGGAGACGGGAGTGAGAGGTGCAGATCAAGGTGGATGTTAATCGTAAGTCATTAGAGGAGCGTAGGGCACGGGTAGGGCGGTAGACAGAGATGAGGGAGGAGATGTATGGAGGTGCAGCACTGTGGAGAGCCTTGTGGGTGAGCAGGAGGACTTTATTTTGTATCCTGTGTTTAACAGGGAGCCAGTGTAGTGACTGGCACAGGGGGGAGGCATCAGTATAGCGGCTGGACATGGGGATGAGCCTGGCCGCTGTATTGAGAATGGACTGGAGAGAGGAGAGTTTAGAGGAAGGAAGGCCGATTAGTAAGGAATTGCAGTAGTCAAGACGGGAATGAATCAGAGCGACAATGAGAGTTTTAGCAGATTCGACAGGAAGGAAGGGATGGATTTTAGAGATGTTTTTTAGATGCAGATTACAGGAACGTGAAAGAGATTTAATGTGAGGAGTGAAGGACAGATCTGAGTCAAACATAACCCCAAGGCAGCGGGCTTGTTGTGTAGGGGTTATGGTCGCACCACAGACAGAGATGGAGATGTCAGGTGGAGGGTGTTTAGCAGAGGGAGGGAATACAAGAAGCTCAGTCTTAGAAAGGTTTAGTTTTAGGAATAGGGAGGACATAGCGTTAGAGACGGCAGACAGACAGTTACTGGTGTTCTGTAGAAGAGCAGGGGTGATATCACGGGAGGAGGTATACAGCTGGGTATCATCAGCATAGAGATGGTACTGAAAACCAAACTTGCTGATGATTTGTCCGATGGGTAAAGTGTAAAGTGAGAAAAGGAGAGGGCCCAAGACTGATCCCTGAGGAACCCCAACTGTAAGGGGGAGAGAAGATGACGTGGAGCTAGAAAGTGATACACTAAAGGAGCGGTCTGAGAGATAGGAGGAGAACCAGGAAAGAGCAGAGTCCTTGAGGCCGATAGAGCGGAGCGTGGAGAGGAGGAGCTGGTGGTCTACAGTGTCAAAAGCTGCAGATAGGTCCAGGAGGATGAGAAGTGAATGGTCACCTTTAGATTTGGCGGAGAGGAGATCATTAGAGACTTTAGTAAGGGCAGTTTCTGTAGAGTGATGAGGACAGAAACCGGACTGAAGGGGGTCAAGGAGAGAGTTGTCAGAGAGGTAGCGGGTTAGGCGGGAATAGACCAGGCGTTCCAACAGTTTGGAGGTAAAAGGAAGATTAGAGACAGGTCGATAGTTGGCTGCACAGGAGGGGTCTAGGGAGGGTTTTTTCAGTAAGGGAGTGATAATGGAGTGTTTGAAAGCCGAGGGGAAGATGCCAGAGGAGAGGGAGAGGATGAAGATTTTAGTAAGGTAAGTAGTGACAACAGGAGAGAGAGACTGGACAAGGTTTGAGGGAATAGGGTCACTAGGGCAGGTGGTGGGACGAGAGGAGGAGAGGAGTCTGGAGACTTCCTCCTCTGTTACAGGTTCAAATACTGAGAGGGAAGAGGAGGAAATACAAGAGGGAATGGGATCAACACTTCTTTGGGACTGGGAGGTGATCTCCTGACGGATGGTATCTATCTTTTCCTTGAAGTAGGATGCTAGGTCTTCAGCACAGAGGTTAGTTACGGGTGTCTGAACTTTGGGTTTGAGGAGGGAGTTGAGGGTATTAAAGAGACGTTTTGGGTTATGGGATAGAGAAGAAATGAGAGAGGTAAAGTAAGATTGTTTAGCAGAATGAAGAGCGGAGTAGTAGCTTCTAAGCACAAATTTGTAATGTAGGAGGTTTGCATCAGTTTTAGACTTCCTCCACGAACGTTCAGCACAAGGTGTATGCCAAGGTTGTAGTCGTCTGCGTTTTGCTGATTGAGGTGTGAGGGGTGCCATTTTGTCAAGGGTTGTTTTGAGGGTGTCGTGATAGCATTTGGCAGCCAGATTGGGACAGGAGAGTGAAGAGATAGGAGGCAGTGATGACTGTACAGAGTCTGTAAGTTGTTGGGTGTTGATGCCATGTAAGTTTCTGTACATGACCAAGGTTGGGGTGTCAGGAGGAGAATGAGTATTAGTGATTGAAAAGGAGAGAAGATTGTGGTCCGAGAGCCCGGTAGGAGTGTTATTAAGGCGAGAAACTGGGCAAAGTCTGGAGAAGACAAGGTCCAGGGTATTCCCACCCTTGTGGGTTGGAGAGTCAGAATGCTGGGAGAGGCCAAGGGAGGAGGTTAGGGAAAGAAACTGAGAGGCCGATGGGGAAAGTGGTTTCTCAATAGGGATATTAAAATCGCCCATGATGAGGGCGGGAATGTCAGAAGATAGAAAGTAAGGAAGCCAGGTAGAAAAGTGGTCAAGAAAGCGTCGTTGTGAACCAGGGGGGCGATATATGACTGCGACTCTCAGGAAAAAGGGCCGGAAGAGTCTAATGGTGTGTACCTCAAAAGAGGAGAATGAGAGGGAGGGCTCAGGGGGAATGACCTGGTAAGTGCAGTCCTGAGAGAGAAGTACACCCACTCCTCCACCATGTCTGTTATCAGGTCTAGGAGTATGGGAAAATTGAAGACCTCCATGGGTCAGAGCAGCAGGTGAGGCTGTGTCTGACTCTTGTAGCCATGTTTCTGTGAGAGCCAGCAGGTTGAGCGATTTATTGAGGAATAAGTCATGGGTTTCAGTGAGTTTGTTGCAGACAGATCTAGAATTCCATAGAGCACAGTTAATGGAGATGGGGTCTGGCATGCAGGGAATCTTAATCAGGTTAAAAGGGTTTCTGTAGGTGGCCGATGAAGAGAAGTTGTTAGTAAAGGTTGGAGGACCAGGGTTAGGAGAGATGTCTCCAGCAGTAAGCAGGAGCAGAGATAGAGATAGCAGGTGTGAGTAAGAGAGGGAGGGAGGATGTTTGGAGGGAATGGGAAGAAATGGTTTATTGTATGGGAAAAAGACAGCAGGGGGGGGTTAGATCAGCAGGTAGAAGGGAAGGAGAGATAAATATACTATTGCTTGATATAGGAGTTAGGGGTTTGGAACAGAGTTTGAGTATTAGGGAAGCAAAAGTGATAGCAAAGGTGAACATTTCTGGAGAGCAGAGGAGTATATGGAATGCAGTTCCCTTCAGTTCCCTTCTGGTTTAATTCATCTAGACACTTTGACTGATCAGCACTTAGAGTGATCAGCAATGACCATGGTCAGGAATGACCAGAGCAGTTCACTATATAGTTAGATAACTAGCTGAGAAGTACTACCAGGTGTGAAACATGGGGTGGGTGGGGAAGAGATGGAAGAGGGCAGGGGTAACTGATAGAGAGAAGATTGTAAACAAACAGTTTGGGTTCACTGCTTAGAAAAGAGGGCAATAAAAGTCTATGCTGAGAAGAGTAGAGCCAGATATCATACCATGAAATTTAAACAATGCAATGGATAATGGGGGTAGGAGTAGATAGTTGGAGCCAATTCATACCATGAAATTTAAACAATGCAATGGATAATGGGGGTAGGAGTAAATAGTTGGAGCCAATTCATACCATGAAATTTAAACAATGCAATGGATAATGGGGGTAGGAGTAGATAGTTGGAGCCAATTCATACCATGAAATTAAACAATGCAATGGATAATGGGGGTAGGAGTAGATATTTGGAGCCAATTCATACCATGAAATTTAAACAATGCAATGGATAATGGGGGTAGGAGTAGATAGTTGGAGCCAATTCATACCATGAAATTTAAACAATGCAATGGATAATGGGGGTAGGAGTAGATAGTTGGAGCCAATTCATACCATGAAATTTAAACAATGCAATGGATAATGGGGGTAGGAGTAGATAGTTGGAGCCAATTCATACCTGTGAATGGAAGAAGAAGATCAGGTCAGGAGATGGTGATATTCCATAATTAATTAATTCTTTCTGGTTTAATTCATCTAGACACTTTGACTGATCAGCACTTAGAGTGATCAGCAATGACCATGGTCAAGAATGAACAATATGTATAACATGCCCTTAGTGGTGTTAAACAGGGACACTATAAGTCACTTATACACACAGGGTACTGGAATGAATACACCTGCTGCTGCTGTTATATCATCTATGTCTTAGCACTGAGAAGTGCTTTGGATTCAGAGATGACTTTTTCGCTGTATCTTAGCCCTGAAAAGGACTTTTGGGGTCAGTAGTAAGCCTGCCTAACCAAAACCCTACTAAAACCTATCTCTCCCTGCTGCAAGATCTTTCCCTGGCTAGGTTGAAAGCGCATCTGCGGTCGAGAGGCGTGAGCCAAGTATTTAAGATTTGAGGTCATGTGGTTCAGCTATCCAATGAGAGTAGACGCCGTCTTCACGCTGCGTGCGTACTCCCAGGGTCTCTCACGACCTCCCTGCATGGTCATTGGATTAAAAAAAGCAACAACTGCGATGGGAGGGCTTTCGAATGTTTCCCGCATGTTCGTCTCACTACTCGATTGAATTACCGCAATATTCGATCCAATACCTACTGGATCGAATCGTATTTGCTCATCTCTATTAAACACTACCACACCACTGGCAGAGGAGGACCAAGGTTGCACTAGAAACGGTCATGACTAAAACTCAAGGTGAATGTTAGAACCAGATAATAAAACATATATATATATATTTTTAGTGACATACTGTATACAGCAAGCCCTATGGCACAACATACACAGACCCTATTCTTTGTATGGAACAGGTTTCTAAGCATGTTCTGTGACCTGTGCAAAAACAATTTTACAAGAAGGAGACAAAGCTGTTATTGTTTATATATAGTTGTATCAAAATGATATATTTCAAAGCAATAACATAATACAGTAATAAATGCCAGCAACATGGCCTTCTATCATGATTTGGCGTGTTTATAAAACAATGTGACATCAACAGTAGTTCAGTTGTGAATAATTTTATTATAATATATAATATAATTTTATTTCTTATCGATAATTTATTTTTTTCTGTAGATTAAGTCAGCTTTCTGCCAAGTACTGAAGTCAGCTGCACAAAAGTCAAGTCCCTAGACATGCCTTGTGGCAGTGCTGCAAATTCTAATTGGTGATGGCACTCTGGGAGTTTATAAAATTCTTCTGATTTAGTGTCCCATCATGCCATGCTATAGGCAGGCTGTACTAGCTGATCACGGATAAATCGCAATAGGAGTGTATTGAATAATCAAACAATTACTAATATTAGTCCTCTAGGAGACTTTGAGTATTAAACTATTAAAATAGAATGTTATTAATTCTACGTAATAATAAAAATGCTAAAATCCATCTAAATTAAATTACTTCTAACTTAATTATTTCTATTAAAAAATCTCAAGTCTTCCAGTACTTATCACCTTCTGTATGTCCTGCAGAAAGTGGTATATTCTTTCCAGTCTGACACAGTGCTCTCAGTTGTTGAGTTCTGATTTTGAGACCGACAAAAATTCTTGCATCTAAATATTATGTTTAAAGGATTGTAAAGAAAAATGTATCATCAGCTATGATTCATCTTCAATATCCTTGACAACAACTATCACTGTCTTACTAAAAACTGATTATAGTTATAAGGGAAAGCTTCATGTGCTTTACCTGTAATAACTTGGAGTACTGTCATTTGAAAAGCATTCTTGTCAAAAATGAAAAACAAAGGATTTAAAACTAAAAACTTTTAACAGTAAAAACAGAAAAAAGGGTGTGAAATGCTGGAAAGTCTGGGGGAAAGGGGTGCGGCCTACTTTGACATCATTATAGATGGGTATTCTTCACTGTAAAAATAGTAAGACTATGGAACTCTCTGCATCCTGATTTTGTGATGGTTGATCTTTTGAAAGAATTAAAAAATGGTGCACATCATATTACAGGGACACTGTTTACATGACCGTCTTCAGAGAGTGGGAGAGAGGAGGAGAGATGGAGAGAACAGCTTATACACAGTTTTATGTGTCTTGAGAAGAAGGCAGCACACTTAGAACTTGGGAAGACATTAATAAGATAATAAAAAGGATGGAATAGATTGTTAGTCTCTAGGAGGGGGGGATAACTGAACATGCATTTTACCTAACTGGATAATCCCTTTAAGTAAATAAATTTTTTCTTAAAAAAAAACAAACACTGTATGATTAAATATTAGACTTTAAATTTTAAACCTTAGGGTTCACATAGGCATTAAACACTTTTGAATTTGAATAATTGCCTGAATTTGCGCTCCTATTAGTGGAAGTGAGGGAAACATGCTGAAACAGCTCAGTGCTGAAGCTCCCATAGAAGTCAACTTGAACTTTAGGGCTGGCCCCCTCATGCTGTCCGTGGCTCAGTGAGTTGTATGATAGTGCTTTAGGCAAATCCTCTACCCTTACTAACAATGTTAGTACACACCCTACTGTATGTATTTCAGGGTATGCAAAGAACAAATACATTATCTTGTACTTCAGGGCAATTCAGGTTGGATTTGTATGGGAAATCATTTAACAAAAAACCCTGCCAGCAAATGAGGTAATTGGTACCTAGTGACAAAGGGTCATCACTTACCAGCAACACACACACTACACAAACATATACACAAACAGCAAATAACAGTATATTGTATGCAGGTTATAAAATACAAGTAAACAGGACATATATGTTATCAACCTTTGCCATTTACTACTGTTATTTAAGGCGTTGTTGCCCTACTTTTTAATAGCATGAATACTTTTCTTGGTACTTATTGGTGACTTCATACAAGGAAAATAATAGAGGATCAGAATAAACTTGTTTTTTTTTGTAAATCTTCCAGAGTGCTTTATAACAGGTAATAAACAGCAGTAAATTATTTCCCTTTTCAAAGAAAGAAACCGTGTTTTAAGAGCCAGAACGGAGGTCGTGCGGATCAATCGTCGCACATTTCCTGAAAACCAGGAGTTTAAATGTTCCTCGTCTCCAAATAAAAGTCATTTTAATTTTGTCAGAAATTGTTCTGCATTGGAACACGGATTTCCGAAGGCTTTGATGATGGGACAATCAATAGTTCTTGTTACCTGCCTTCTGCCTCATCGTGTGGAATCCTGATAGAAATTCTTTGAATACAAATATATTGTTACACAACCAGGCAAAACTTATAAAGCATAAAAGGATGATGAATGGCTGTATTGGCTTTTTTGTCTTATTCATTTACCAACATATTGAAACAGACGAATACAGGACAGAGAACCAAACAAAATGAAGCTTAAAATAAAAAAAAATTAAAGTGACCTACTTTTAGCCTAAGTTTTTATGTTTTCATCTAAACAAAATACTTTACATTTGCTTTTTGACACTTTTGACACAGTTAAGCCACTGAGCTTAACAATAGGCTGACACTTTTTTTTTTTCTAAGAGATCACACTCCAACAGTCATCTCATTACCATCAGGGGACAGGACTAAAATGACTAGTATCCAGTTGCATATACAAAAAGGACATAGCAAAGATAAAACAGGACAACAAAGAAAGGAGGTCTTTGTTCCTCTATACGACATTCATAAATCCAGGATATCATCTACTTCTTTGTTAACATTGTAGCACCTATGGAAGCCACATTACTGTACAGAATCTTAGGATTCATTCAAATCGCGACAACACCCATCTAGAATAGGCAAAAAATTAGCCCGTGAAGCCTCATAACACAGGACTAGCCAGATATCCCTCTGGGAAGGACCCAGCCAAGGGGCAGCTCCTGTTAGGAAACCACCAAAACCACCATATTAAGTGGCCCTATAGGTCACTGTAATGACAAGGGATAAACCAAGGCTAGATAACCATCCACATACAGCTGTTTTGGGGTGTTGCCCCACATCAGTGTGGAGCAGGATTCTGGCTAGGTGGGAGCAATGCCTAGTAGAGCCATAAGAGAATCAGATTGCTGAACTCAGGGAGACCAGCCAAACGACAACACTGCCGGCTGCTAGTGAAAGCGCTCAATGCAGTAAAGTCCTAGGTGCACTGCCCCCTGGGAAACATGAATATGCAAAAAAGGAGCCCATGGAGCCTCATTGAAGAGTCTCAAAACACAGGACTAGCCAGATATCCCTCCGGGAAGGACCAAGCCAAGGGGCAGCTCCTGTTAGGAAACCACCAGAACCACATATTAAGGGGCCCTATAAGTCACTGTAATGACAAGGGATAAACCAAGGCTAGGTAACCATCCACATACAGCTGTTTCGAGGTGTTGCCCCTCATCAGTGTGGAGCAGGATTCTGGCTAGGTGGGAGCAATGCCTAGTAGAGCCAGAGGACTTCACTGCATTGAGCGCTTTTACTAGCAGTGTTGTCGTTTGGCTGGTCTCCCTGAGTTCAGCAATCTGTTTCTCTTATGGTTTTACTAGGCATTGCTCCCACCTAGCCAGAATCCTGCTCCACACTGATGAGGGGCAACACCCTGAAACAGCTGTATGTGGATGGTTACCTAGCCTTGGTTTATCCCTTGTCATTACATTGACCTATAGGGCCACTTAATATGGTGATTTTGGTGGTTTCCTAACAGGAGCTGCCCCTTTGCTGGGTCCTTCCCGGAGGGATATCTGGCTAGTCCTGTGTTTAGAGACTCTTCAATGAGGCTCTAAGGGCTCCTTTTTAGCATATTCATGTTTGCAGGGGGCAATGCACCTAGGTGTTCACTGCATTGAGCGCTTTCACTAGCAGCCGGCAGTGTCGTCATTTGGCTGGTCTACCTGAGTTCAGCAATCTGTTTCTCTTATGGCTCTACTAGGCATTGCTCCCACCTAGCCAGTATCCTGCTCCACACTGAAGAGGGGCAACACCCCGAAACAGCTGTATGTGGATGGTTACCTAGCCTTGGTTTATCCCTTGTCATTACATTGACTTATAGGGCCACTTAATATGGTGGTTTTGGTGGTTTCCTAACAGGAGCTGCCCCTTGGCTGGGTCATTCCCGGAGGGATATCTGGCTAGTCCTGTGTTTTGAGACTCTTCAATGAGGCTTCATGGGCTCCTTTTTTGCATATTCATGTTTCCCAGGGGGCAATGAACCTAGGACTTCACTGCATTGAGCGCTTTCACTAGCAGCCGGCAGTGTTGTCGTTTGGCTGGTCTCCCTGAGTTCAGCAATCTGTTTCTCTTATGAATCTAGAATAGGCTTCATCCTACAGAGAAAGGTTGTCCTGGTACCTCCAAGGGTGTTTTCAGCATTGAAGTAACTACTTGTTTCAATTAGCCTCTAGAATGCTTATGGAAAGTAAGCTTTATGTACTTCTGGGGCTCTAAAACTGTCTCTGAGTGAAGCTTCTGAGGGCCTTTTTCTTAAGGACCTATGTCTCTAACTCTGAGAGGGCTCACCCAGGCCCGGCGCCAGCCCAGGGCTTACCTGGGCAATTGCCAGGGCCCACAGCACCTTGAGGGGCCCAGAGAGGGAGGGGTGCTCTGTGTTTTAATGTTTAGCCTGCTCACTGTAGTGCAGGGTGAGGGGCTGAACATTAGAAGACACAGGAGAAGAATCAGTACCTGCACAGAGAGAGAAAAGGGTGAAGGACCTGATCACATGACTCACAGGTCCTTAATCAGATCAGCCTGACAGAGAGGAAGAGGGAGAAGACTGAGCTGTAAGTGCTGTGTCAGTCATTAATGTGTGTTTGTGTATGTTAGTGGTGTAGTGATTGTGCATAGTGGATGGATGGATGAGGGGCCCACTGAGGCTGCGTCGCCCCAAGGGCCCTGCAAAAACCTGGAGCCGGCCCTGGGCTCACCACACAGATCACGTGCCATTCCCACGACTCTATTCATAATACAAAAGCCAGGGCCCGACAGAGATCGGCGAGGGGAAAAGTGAATTTTTCCTGGAATATCTCTTTAATGTCACATCAGATGTTACTGCCTCTCATACTGATGTCGTCTCCTCTGAATGACACCTTCCCCTCCTGTAGGAGGACATCACAGAGCATCACTCAGCAGCTACTATTCCACATGCACAGACTCTGTAAGCTGTATGAAAATAAAATACGGTCTCCAACATTACATTTCCACAAAGAACACATTAACAAGCTTCTGGCATTATGACTAGGGATGAGCGAACCGGCTGAGGTTCGGGTTCGTATGAACCTGAACTCTTGGCTTCTGATTCCCGCTGTCTGCCCGCTCTGTGGAGAGGGTGGACAAAGCCTGAGGACCGCCTAGAAAACTGGAATACAGGCTATGGCTGTATCCCAGTTTTCCAGACGGTCCTCAGGTTGTATCCACCCTCTCCACAGAGCGGGCAGACAGCGGGAATCAGAAGCCAAGAGTTCAGTTTCATATGAACTCGAACCTCAGCCGATTCGCTCATCCCTAATTATGACAAACGTAATACTTAAAAAATGCAATGGTGTGGGTGCTTGCAGGTATCTTTTCTCCCCGTTAACAATAAGATGGGAATAATCCTTACAGTTAACAAGACACACAAGCTAAAATACATAGTATGGTACCTTTCTTCTTTTTTTTTTTTAGCATCATATTATTCTAGATTGCATGCAGAATACAATTAATATACCATCTTTGTCCAGAGGGAAAACAGGTGGAACAATAGGGAAAAGGCCCCATAGGACAGTCAAGGCTTGTCATCCTCCCTTTGGTCACCTGCTCTATCACACTGGTAACAACAGTTTGAGGCCTTTCACAGAGACCTCCCAAATATGAGGGTTTGTAGTCACGCGGTTCTATGCCTGGTCAGATGCTCACTGAGGTCTTAGTGTATTGCTATAAGGCTCATGTAAAGCTTAGTTTTTTCTTTCAGGTGTCCTTTCTTGGCACTCAGGTTGAGAAGTTGAAGGGGTATCAAGAATCTTAACAGGAGCTGCGTTTGCCCAAAGCTGTCCTGCATTTTTGACTAGAGACACTAGTGTGCACCTCTTTCTTCTACAGTGTATGGTAGACTACTCTAACTTCCTTTTCCTCTTAGTTGAGAGGCAGTCTCAGAGCTCCTCCTTTTTCTCTAGAAGATTTCTACCTAAATCTAGTGTGTGTTTATGCAAGCACATATTATCCCTGTGCCTGTTTTGAGCTGGGTGCAGACCTCTGCTTGTGGTATGCAGCCTAGACTCTGCCTGTAGTCATGTTTTTTGTTTGTATCATATGTTTTTGCATTTGTCTCAGCTCTGTCTGAACACTGTTCTACTTCTTCTACCTCAGTAATTGATTTTCTTACCACACCCATCTCTCCGCTGATTGTCACTCTGACTTCTCCACTTATCCTTCACCTTGTCAGCCTGGGTTCTGGGTCTCTGGTCCAATCATGTTCTGGACCTGACCCCTGACCTCCTTTGCTTTCTATTACACTAGGTTTTCTAGCGTGCTTTCAGCTGTTATCTTACTAGCTGATTTCCTGCCCCCGACTACTGTATCTTGCCTATCCTGGTTATCCCGCTTCTCTGACCTTTTGGTTTTCATGACCTGACTATTCTTGCAACTCTGACTTTGTACCTTGCTTATTGTGACCTGGACTTGCTGACCCTCCTTTTATTGTTTACCTGTCTTCTCTGTGTTTAGTGTGGCACATATAAGTCAGGGATGGTGGCCCAGTTGCCCGTAGCCATCTAGGGCTGACTGAGGCAAGTAGGAAGTGACAGTGGGCAGGCACGAGTGCTTGGTCTACCATCTGTGTCTTCCCCATCCCTGTCCTGACTAATGTTGCTTGCTGTTTACTGACAATCCCCTTTACTTTTAACCATATTTAGTACAAATGTTATTTATAACAATATACAAAACTATAAATAGAGAAGACAACATATACTAAAGTGAATGGTTGGAAGACAAGGATAACACTTTCTGGGAATAAAGATTAACAGAACTATATACTCTGCACTAAAATCCCCCGAAAACTTTTCCTCATAATGTTAAATGAAGGTCAAATTTGTGACTTAGTCACAGCGAGAAGCAGTAATATGACAGTATTAGCTCATCTTAATTAAAAAATTTTCCTGTCAGAGAAACCCTTCCCCTGAGCTGAACACAGGCACAATCTGTATTTTAATTAAATGTCAATTAATTTTTTTAAAAAAAGTTTAAGTTTGAAAATTAACATCTGATCAAGATCTGGCATTTGTTTGATTTGTTTTCATATCTCCGGTGACTTTTACTAGATTAGTCATCCTAATTCCCGTCTAATATTGGGACTATCCTAGCTGCATCTATTCTTTGTGTTGGTTCTCACTGACCAGTGTGCATGGGAAAATATAACAGGACATTATTATTATTATTAGAAGTAGTAGTAGTAGTAGTAGTAGTATTTTCAGTGAAACATTGTAGTCATACCAATACAACATCTTCATGATATTTCTGAGTTTATGACCATTTGTCTTTTCTTGACATTATGATTACATAGACACATCATATAATTTATTGAGTTCATCTAGTTTAACATGCTCTATAGATCCTCCAAATTGAAGACCATTTGGCTCAGTACATCTGTGACATTTACCAAATAATCTTTTTCCAACTAAAGCTTCAACTGCTCATAGTTTCTTTTCATTTTAGCCTTTTGTTATCACAATCAGTTCTCCAGTATTGGCTCCCTAGTATGTTTGGACTAATACAAAGCAGCCCAATATATGCCAATCTGCAGTGTAAAGTATGGGAGGAACCATATATATGCTATATCAACTACCTTCATATATTTAAAAAATAAACACTGGTCATATTTGTGTTCTAGTGGAAGCAAGTCAAAGAGCCCAGGGGTGTAAAGACATTCTTGGCTATAATGTAACTGGCCTTCTTGGCCTAAATGTGTCATCTCCTACCAGGCATGAGGACCCAGATGAGACTGCTAATACTACACTCCCTACAGCTTTATCACTATAAGTAGTTATTAGAGATGAGCGAACCTCGAGCATGCTCGAGTCGATCTGAACCCAAACTTTCGGCATTTGAATAACGGGGGCTGCTGAAGTTGGATAAAACCCTAAGGCTATGTGGAAATCATGGATATAGTCATTGGCTGTAGCCATGTTTTCCAGACAACCTTAAAGCTTTATCCAAGTTCAGCAGCCCCAGCTAATCAAATGCCGATCTTTGGGTTCGGATTGACTCGAATCCGAACCTGGTTCGCTCATCTCTAGTAGTTATCAATGAAAGAAATGGCCAGTGAGCAAAGAAAACACTAGTATACCTACATATTATTTGCTATATTTTTTTTACAGCCACTAGGGAGAGCTGTAGAAAGGCCTGTAGAAGGGGAAACAAAAATAGGAAAACATCACTGACGCAAAAAATTGTATATGCTGATTTTACAGTATAGTAGGAAACAGTACATTAGCTTGATAGAAGCCAAAAGAGTGTTCTTTTGTTTTTTTGGCCTTTATCTGGTGGTATTTATCAAAATGGTACAAGTAAAAAGTATTAAATGGCAGAGTCGGTTCAAATCCCAACAAGGGCAACATAGGCAAAGAGTTTGTATGTTCTCTCTGTATTTGCGTGGGTTTTCTCCGGATACTCCCACACCAAAACCATACAGATAGGAAAATTTAGATTGTGAGCCCTAGTGGGACAGGGACCAAAATTGATGTAATTAATGTAAAGTGTTGCGGAATCAGTTGGCACTATATGAATAAAAAGCATTATTATAAAGCATAGTAGACTATACTATTATACACAATAATATTGTATTAAAAATTTATAATAAAAAGTTAAAGCCTTTTAGTTCTTATCAGCTGCTGTATGTCCTGCAGGAAGTTGTGTATTCTCTGTGTACAGTCTGACACAGTGGTCTCTGCTGCCACCTCTGTCTATGACAGGAACTGTCCAGAGTTGTAGCAAATCCCCATAGGAAGCATCCCTGGTTTGGACAGTTCCTGTTAAGGACAGAGGTCACAGCAGAGAGCACCATGTCAAGCTGATGATAATACACCATTTCCTGCAGGACATACAATGGCTGGAATTTTTTAATAGAAATAGTTTACAATTCTCTATAACTTTCTGACACCAGTTAATTTGAAAACATTTTTTTCCCTCTGGAGTGATTTGTATTACTTTTTGGGGGCAATACAATACAAATTTTCACTGGACTTTTCCTTTAAGAGCTGCACAAACCACCCATCACTTGTTTTAGAGACCCGACCTCACATTTGCTTGAGCTATGTAAATCATTAAGATCAACTAATGTTATCCCACTCTTGGCCAGGAATAGAGGGTCTTAAGTTTGCACCATCTATTAGCTGACTAAGGCTGGGTTCACACTGTGTTTTTGCAATGTTTTTTGCATCCATTTTTTTGTTTGTTTTTAAACAGATGCATTTGTGTGCATCTGTTTTGATCAGTTTTTCCATTGACTTCCTTTAAAAAAAAAAAAAAGGATCAAACCGGATCCGTTTTTTTTAACTGACACAAAAATGAGGTTGATTAAATTTTTGTGTATGTTAAAAAACAGATCCATTTAGATCCGTTTCTCTTATAATGGAAGTCAATGGAAAAACAAAACAAAACTGAGGTTTTTTGGGGGAGGGAAAAAAAACGGATTTAAAAAAAACAAAACACAGTGTGAACCCAGCCTAAGCTGACTTAGTTTTACACAAACATATGTGCCAACATTCCTAGTGAAACCCCATCCACTAACTGGTAGATCACATCTGTAGTTACACAAAATAAGTGTATAGGGCAATAACTCTTATGGGTGATGAATACTTCGGCTGGAAATCTGTTGGAATCTATTGGAATTATAGCATATTTGTTAAACACGAACCATACATGTGATATAAACAGATCAGTATAAAACCACTCACATAGTACTAACATGTCAAAAACGGTAGTTTGTTTATTTCTAAACAATTATTCTTGCGTATGTTTTCTCTACAGGTTTGCGCTAAGCCATTAAGAAATCACTTTCCTAATGCATAACAATATACTGTATTCTCCAAACATTGAACGTAACTAATCCAAACATATTCAGCCGTCTATGTTATTTGCTAAAAGTTGTAAATAATTTGTACAAAAGGCCATCAGAAGCCTCCCAACTGGGTAAAGATAACATATGATGCTGCCAATTCATGCTGAATTTTTATGTTGAAACAGAGAGACTATAAAGAATCAAAAGTCATTGAGCTTTTTTTTTTGGCCAGATGACTAAAGAAAACAAGATTCTGCTAAACAAGACACAAGACTGTTTGGAGAATGTGCTGGTGGTTCATTATCACTAGCTAAACACTTTCATAACAAAAATTTCTTAACTTAGCAAATCTCACTTGGGGATTTTCCACTACATGTGCCAATGGAAAAAAAAATAGAAAAATAGTACAGTGCTGAGTATTTCTTCTTTCTAGCTTAGAATTTGCGGATCTGTAAAATGATAAAATATTGAAAAGTGAGACGACCAGGGATATTCCTCTGCTTAATGACAGGTATCGATCTGGTCGTCATTCTTTATTTTATGGAAAGATAAGAGATTGTAATGAGAATAGAAATAGAGTGAAACGTCTTCGCTTCGTGTTTTCTTATCTAGACCACGTTTTTGTGATTTTATTAAACAATCACATTGAGGTACTTTTAGGCTATCGTTCCCACAGCAATAAAATTACCTCTTTCTCTGACTGTTTCACAGCTGCCTTTTTGGACGGCCATCATTTAAAAGCAAGGATATGGCCAAGTTATGCAAACTACGGAAGTAAGTTGCATAATACGGCCGTATTTTTGCTTCAAAATACAGCCAGAAAAAGATGTGGTGTGAACTTAGCTATATAGTAGATTTGAGGGTGCATGTGGCTCAAGGACATGCCCGATATTTGTTTATCTGACAGATTTTTTAAGCCAAATCCAGGAACAGACTATAAACAGGGAACAGGTCATAAAGGATAGACTGAGATTTCTCCTCTTTTCAAATCCATTCCTGGCTTTGGCTTTCAAAATCTGTCAGATAAATCTTAATTGGCTTAATTGAAAAATCCATTGAATTTAAGAGTAAAAAGGGAGAAAGAACAGTGACAAAAGAAAAACTGTGTGAAAAACAACTAAGAAACATAGAAGATTGTCGGCAGAAAAAGACCACTGGGTCCATCTAGTCTGCCCTTTTAGTATTTTCTTTCTTATTATCTAGATGTATGTTTATCCCAGGCGTGTTTAAATTCTGTTATTGTAGATTTACCAACCAACTCTGCTGGACGTTTGTTCCAGTTATCTACTACTCTTTCAGTAAAATAAAAAACGTCCGCTGTTTGCAAAAGACATCCGAAAATAATGATCATGTTCATTATTTTGCTGTCCGCGGTAAAAACGTCCCTCATTTAATGCATTGTGTGCATTGGACGTCCGTCTTCCCATTGACTTCAATGCATTGCCTTTGCAGTCAGTTAAATCGTGGCAAAAACGGACGTTTTTTTTTTAATCTAAATCAAATTGTCCGCCTTTCCTATATTTTTGACGTTGTGTGAACATAGCCTAAAGGTGGTGACAAAATCCCATTAGACTGTGTCCAAATGTTCATCTTCACTGCATTTTCAGGTAACAATGTAGCATCAGAAAGCATAAAAAAAACTGCTTACATCATCTGTCATTTGCAGATGCTGTGTGTTAAATAATTTTTTCGGCAAATGGGGAGACCTTAAAATACAGGGTTTTCTTGAAATAATATAATAATGTAAAATGTATCTTGTTGCCAGAGTAATATTATTTTTATTATTATTATTATTATTATTATTATTATTATTATTATATAAATTCAACTATTAGGCTATTTAGGCTATGTTCCCAGACAGTATTTTTGGTCACTATATTGCAACCAAAACCAGGAGTGGATTGAAAACACAGAATGTTGAAATTGAGTGGATAGCTGTTATTTATTGGTAAATAACAGCCATTATTTTAAAACAGCAATTATTTACCATTAAATGGCAGCCATCAACTTAATTTTTACAGTGTGTGAACAGAGCCTTTCTGTGTTTTTAATCCACTCCTGGTTTTGGTTGCAAAATACTGTGCAGGTATCTACATGTCAATCATTTGTTTATTGCTCTTCCTATTACAGCTCCCCAGCCTTTGACTGATCTCTGTTATGCTGCCTCAGTGTTTCTCACATGAAAAGCATTTCTCACAAGACTTTGACATGTGAGAAAACAGATTCCAGGTGGATTTCCCTTTGACAGCTCCATTGTTGGTAAACCTACACCTGTATATTAGGGATCTTCATATACTATGTGTTGCTCTCACTTATGTGTATATAACGTATGAGGTCTTAGGTTTGTAAACATATCAGCAAGAAATGACGAATGGCCGTTATTTTATGTTTTTCCTATAAGGCTCACAACCTAATCTAAAATTTATTACATAGGTTTTTTTTAAGGCAATAAACTATATCAGGGCCCCAGTGCTGAAAAATAACTGTGATCACTGCTGAGTCCTTTAGGACAAATACTTTTTTACATATTGCCATTATGTGCTCACATTGCGCCATATTGGACCCAAATAACAGTGAATAATATTCCAATAGAGTCAAATCCTACCTCCAAGTAGCCATATCATTTTATATTGGATGCTCTTCTCAGAGTGTAATACTGTCCGCAGCCAAGTTCATAATGAACCTACATGAGATAAACATGACAAGGACTCTGGGAACCCACTCTCATTATGTTGCTGTTCATGTGGGCGCATCAACCAATGCTGCCTAAGGCCCCTATTCCACAGAATGATTATCGTTTGAAAAATTGTTAGATTGTTCGTAATTAAACGATAATCATTCCATGTAATAGACGATTAAATGACCAACGAGAAATCGTTGGTCGTTTGATAGAATTTGGACCTATTTTTATTGTTTATAATTTGCAAATCGTTCGCACATCGTTCGGTGTAATAAGACGTCGTTCTTTGGTTCGCAGTAGTGATGAATGCAGTAGCGATGACAGGGCGACCTCAAGAACGATCATAAGTAACGATTATCGTTCCGTGTAATTGGGAGAACGTCTTCAGTTCGTTTGCAATAACGGTCGTTTGAGATAGTTAAACGTTGAAAAATCGCTTTGTGGATTTAAAATGGACGTTAAAATAAAGAACCTGGCTATGATTTCCGTGAACTGTTTGCCGGACAGCGTCCGGAAACAATAGCCGGTGACCGTACTTTACATTGTAGTGAATGGTTAATTGATTTGTGGGCACACCCAACAGTGCCCCCAAGTCATTTGTAAAAAAAATAATGTTCCTGCCGCCCAGCGGCCAATGGTATGAGACCAATGGTTTTGTACGTTGTGTGAACATAGCCTAAGAGTGATACATTAGTATTGTGGGGCAGCAGTCAGTACATGTCCATGTGGCAAGGTGGTTTTTGCTATCTATGTCATTGCTACCTGTGCTCATGATTGGTAGACTAGAAGATTGCCCTGGACAACATCACAACTTCTTTTTTTTTTTTTATAAGGTTGCATTTCTAGCAGTTCTGTATTCTAACAATTTTATTTTTTTTTCTCGATAAAATGAGTGTGGTGACTAGCTGTGCGCAAAAATCCATATCACAACCGTATTACTGTGACTGCTGCTGTGAGGCGCACACAACCTCCGAGAAATCATATGTTTTGTCAGCATAACCGCTGAGTCTCAAAGGAACATCACTCGGCGAAACACAAGGCTATAAAGACGGCAGAAGACCAACTACTAATATTATTATCGGACAGATATGGGTTATCACAGTAGATCAGTTTCTTATCGATTTCGTTTTTCTACAACACAGTTCTGTTAATTTACGGCCCCTGTTGTGGACTTCTCCATGGCGGACGTGGTTCACAGGTGGCATCTGTATTCTGGTGTAATGAAATAATCACTAGCTGCCTGGAAAAGACTGATCTATGGGAGATACAGTAACTGGTTGTCGGAATTACAAGGATATCAATATTTTTTCCTTGGACAATTCTTGGAGTTAGAGATTGGATTATAAATAGCGGAATGGGATTAAACTACAGAATATTATCCTTGTGCGTCATTTTCATTCTGCTGTGTAAAAATTGTTCCTTATATTGTCACCTATGAATGGGTGGTGTTTCACCTCACCTAGAGAGATCTCTGGGCTTATTCCAGAGATTTAGTTGTAATGACTAAACCTATTGTTGATGGTTCACAATTAGGCTATGTTCCCACGACGTACTAACAACGGCCGTTGTTTGACTTGTTTCTATGACCGGCGTTGCAAAGTGTCTGCTGGCCTGTTTGGGTGTGTCCTGTAATAAAATTTCATTGACTTTAAAGTAAATGTACTGCAGGTACATCGCTTTTTTGTTCTTTACGTGAATAGACCGGCGTTTATTCATGGGTACTCGGTAATAGACCGGCACCATGCATGGGAAACCGGGCGGTGATTCAAAAAAGGAACATGGCACCAGCATCCCCACGCCAGTCTATTGATGTAAAAACACAAATAAAAAGGATGTACCTGTGGTACATTCGCTTTAATACAAAAAATGGTTAAAAAAAAGTACTGTATCTTAACAAGTTAAAATAAAATAACACCAGCCACAAAAAAAACTGACATGAACATTATTTTTACGGCTGCTGGAGAAAAACGGCCATTGTTCGCTGCAGTGTGTGTGCGATCACCCATAGTTTGCATTAACTTTGATGGAAAAGATGCAGATAGAAATGAAAGGCTGTTTTTTTTTTTTTTTTAACTAAAAGAACGGCCGTTGTTTTCTGGAAAAGTATGTTGTGGGAACATAGCCTAAAGAGAACCACTTCTGACCTTTCTGTGTTAGGTTGGGACAGATGGACACAAGACAGATGAGCCCCTTGCACTGGCACCCGCCCTGCTGTTCCTGCCTGTTTATCGTAAACTACCCTAGGCAGCAGCGGGTAACTGGTCCCTAACCTATATGAGTGTAAACAAACACAATATTTACAGAGTCGTCTAGCTGGGTCAGAAACTATTGATCAAATCGGTACAAAATTAGAAGGCGGGGAGAAATGTAGGTAGTCAAGCCAAAAGTCAGGGAAACCAGGGAATATGTAACCAGGACAATTAGGAATGAGACTCTATCGCAGGAAAGGAAGGACACATATGGGAGTATACTTATGGAGACTGGAGTCCCAGCCCTAGAACGTGCTTGGGGCTTAGACTTCAGCTCCAGTCCATGCAATAAGCTGACTGGCGGTGCCGATCACCAGTCAGTTCATAATCAGTATTGACAACTATGAAGGCACGCTCCCTGCACCTGGCCGGGCCGGTTACCAGGGACGCCAGTGAAGTCAGGAGGAGGCAAGCCGCACGCTCCAGCAGTGCCAGGAGCCGAGTGTGATGGCCAGCTCCTGACAGTCTGTTTTAGTAAATATTTTTATTTCCTCTGGTCCCCTAGGTTACAATGGGCTTAGAATACATTTTCTTCATTTTTTTGTATTGTATTATAATGCCCATATTCTACATGTACTGCACTGCACTGTGCTTTGTGTACTGTACTTTTTTATAACTATGCTACCCATAGTCTACTGCCCTCTAACTATACTATGGGGAACATTTATGAAGGCTGCCCCACGAAGAAGGCACAGATTCTTATCTTCTCCATGGGGTATGCCGGCCCTGCAAACCTAATGGTGCCTGATTTAACATGATGCACGCCTGCTCACAGGTGGCAGATTTCTGCTCCCCCCCCGCCCCCCGTGCAGGTCTCCCCAGGTCTATCTAAGAAGTGTGCACCTCCGGCGGGGTAAATGGGAGCGAAGAAGGAAAGAAGATTTCATAATCAGCATCGACGCGGGTTCTTTACTGTACAAGCGGTAAGACTGTGGAACTCTCTGCCACATGATGTTGTCATGGCCGATTCATTAAATAAGTTCAAGGGAGGCCTGGATGCTTTTCTTGAACAATATAATATTACAAGTTATGGGCATTAGATTTCTGATGATATGTTGATCCAGGGATTATTCTGATCGCTATTTGAGTCGGGAAGGAATTTTCTCTCTGTGATGGGGCAGAGGTTTTTGCCATCCTCTAGGTCAGCACAGTAGGGTTTCCATAGGTTGAACCTGATGGACTCTTGTCGTCTTTTAACCTTATTAACTATGTTACTATGTAAGACCAGCGTACGAGTATACCGGCCTTAATAAATGTCCACCTATATGCATTGTGCTACATATAGTGCATGTGCTGAACTCCCATGGACATAAGGTCAGTGTGGTCCCTTATTAGTGTACTCAGCATGTACTATACAAAACCCAGTAGAAGTTTCTTTCTACAACAGAAAAATGATTCCTCAGTATTTAGAAGCTCTTTCCTTTCTACCTTTTCTTTATTTGTTATGTGATTATTTTCTATAATTTTTAAGTTCGATTAAAATGTTTATTATGTTTTATATAATGACAGCACAACTCTTGTTTCCAGTTTGGATGAGATTTTGCAACTCAGTTTCATTGAAGTGAATGGAGCTTAAAGGGGTTGTCCAGCGAAATTTTTTTCTTTCAAATGAACTAATGTGAGAAAGCTACATAAAATTGTAATTTACTTCTATTTAAAAGTCTCAAGTCTTCCCATACTTATAAGCTACTATATATCCTGCAGGAAGTGTTGTTTTATTTACATTCAGAAACAGTGCTCTCTGCTGACATCCCTGTCCATGTCAGGAACTGTCCAGAGCAGTAGCAAATCTCCATAGAAAACCTCTCCTTAACTTTCATAATTACTTTATACTTATTGTTAAAAAATTCTTTTTCTTTTAATAAAAACTTAATTTGCAAGGAAAAATAACTTTCATAATTACTTTATACTTATTGTTAAAAAAATTTTTTTCTTTTAATAAAAACTTAATTTGCAAGAAAACCTCTCCTGCTCTGGACAATTCCCGTCTTGGCCAGAGGTGGCAGCAGAGAGCACTGTGTCTGAATGTAAAACACCACATTTTGCAGAAAATATAGTATCTTATAAGTATAGGAAGTCTTGAGATTTTTAAATAGAAGTAAATCACAAATCTATATAACTTTCTGACACCAGTTAATTCGAAATAATTTTTTTTTCCGCTGGACAACCCCTTTAATTGCAAACCACACTCTATCTGGAGTGTTGTTGTCTCTGGAAGAAAGTGGCCATGTTTACCTAACGCTGGCTTTCGCCTTTAGGTGCCAGAGTACCCCTTTAAAACTGAAGATGCACTATATCAGTCACAGTGGTACATGGTGTTCGACAGATTTGCTAAAAATGTTAGACACTTTCCTCTTCCTTATACCTGTGGGTTTACTAATATTTTTATTGCCAATTTTGGCACATTTTACGCCATGCCTGCTTTCCACTAACCCGCATCCCTTTTTATAGACACTTCCTAGAAACTGCCTTGGAAGAAGCAAAAGGAGTCTAAAATATATAGTAAATCTAACAAAAGGCATGTATCTTTACCTTTAAGCAAATCTTTCCCCTCTTAAAGGGGTAATCCATGTTGTATTTTTATTCTAAAAATCTTCTCAGCCCAGTGCCCTATAATTACCCTCCTCACTTCTAACACCTATCCGAAACCAATCAATAAAGTCAATGAGGCTGACCTTCAATACCAGACACAGCCTACTGACAACGGTGGCGCCATTCATGGACAAGAAGTAAACCCCTTCTTTCTAATCCTATACATGAATGCAGTCTTTGTAAGTAATTCTTCTGTGCAGCAGGCCTGACAGGTTGGACTTGTTTCTTACAACTAGTGAGTTCAGGATGAAGTATGCACATTTTTATTTTATCCCTATAATACAACAAATATCTGATATAGTTAAAAAGAGTAGGTCAGTGTATTATACAATTGTAAGGCTCAGTGGGCTAAAACAATTATTTATGAATACAGCTGAATAAAGCACAAAAACTGGAACATGTACCCTGGTGACTTTCTCCCCTGGGCAATGCATGTTTCTGAATACAATCTATGTAAGGTGTAGAAAACTGATCCGTGGCCTCTAGTTTAATTCTGTGCAGAGGATAAAAATAGATTCAATGAGAAATGGACTGAATCTAAAAAGAAAAAATTATTTCTCATTGGTTTCCACAAACCTTTTATCAGATAAATCGAGGCATTAACTCCGTGCTATATCATGAGGAGAATGAAAGCTTTTTCAAAGATGTAAGCTTAACCTCTAATGTGCTAGAACAGAGGTCCGCTCTAAGGCAACAGATGAAAAAACAACAACATTTTTACAGCAGAGCCCATGTGATTATTGCCCCCTAATAGTTTAGTGAAGGTTCTGTGGGAATTCATATCCACATGTAGTATAATGCTACCAGTCATCAAAAGCTTAACCCCTTAAGGACACAGGTCTGAACCGCCGCGATCCCGGGTGCATCTGCAGCCCACTATCGCGGCAACCGCCGTGCCTGCTAATTAGCCCTTTAATTGCAGCTGTCAAAGTTGACAGCTGCATTTAAAATGCTTATTTTCCCCTTCCCTGGTAACTAGTGGGGGGATCACCGCATCTGTCCCTGGTCGGTGTCTGCGTCGTAATAGTGCTAATCCCGGCTCAGCATTCTATTGCTCTCAGCTGCAGCAGCCGAGAGCAATAGACCACTTATCTCATTGATCTATGCAGTATATGCAGTATGTTTTTTTATATGAATAAAAAATCTTCTCCCCTAATAAAAGTTTGAATTACCTCCCTTTTCCTATTTTATAAATAAAAATAAATAAATTAACATATTTGGTATCACCGCGTGCATAAGCGCCCAAACTATTAATTCATTTCATTACTGATCTCTCACGGTAAACGGCATAAGCGCCCAAAAATTCCAAAGTGAAAAATTGCGCATTTTTGGTCGCATCAAATCCAGAAAAAATGTAATAAAAAGTGATCAAAAAGTCGCATATGCGCAATCAAGGTACAGATCTTGGCGCAAAAAATGACGCTATAAGCATGATAATAGAGCAATTTTAAGGAAGGTTTTATTTAAAAGCCATCAAAAAAAAAAAAAAAGATACACATTGTTACATATTGTTGTAATCGTAACAACTTGAGGAACATTCATAAAAATTCATTTTTCCCCCAGGGCAAACAGCGTGAACACGAAACCTCCCCAAGTTAAAAAAAAAAAGTTTTTTTTTTTTTTTTTTTTATTTTACCATACATATAATTTTTTTCTGGTTTCGCAGTGTACTTTATGCAAAAATTAAGCCTGTCACTGCAAAGTACAATTAGTGGCGCAAAAAATAAGGGCTCATGTGGGTCTCTAGGTGAAAAAAATGCAAGTGCTATGGGACCGGGGAGGAGGTGGCCGAGGGAAAAGACGTCCACTCACCTCCACGGTTCCAGCGGCGGTTCCCATATCGCGGCGCTCTGGTTTCCGGTTCCCGGCGGGATATGAGCGGACTTGAAATGGATCCCGCCTCCTTCACGTCACGTCTCGGGCCCGTGTCAGACACCCGGAAGCGGCCGGGAACTGGGCACCGGAGCGCTGTGATGCGGGACCCGCCGCTGGAACCGGAGAGGTGAGTGGACGTCTTTTCCCTCGGCCATCTCCTCCCCGGTCCCAGCAAATAAGTGCCCCCACGCTGGAGTACCCCTTTAAATATGTATAACCGGGTGGCCGGGTGAGCACTGAGATGAAGCAAGCACCGGTTCTGTGCACGATGAAGCAAGCTGCTTGGGAGAAGGTGCAGCTACTTGGGAAGAGGTGCATAAGCGCTCAGCCCGCCGGGACGGGGCGGCGGCGGGAGAGCGCTCTGCACGGGGCAAGGTGGCGGGCTGTGATGGAGGGGAGCAGACTCGGAGGAGAAGGTGCATGAACGCTCCCCCCGAAGGGCGGCAGGTGAGCGCTCGTGCAAAGGACCGGGCACAGTGCTCAGATGAGGGGCGGCAAGTTGGGGGTAGGTGCAGGAGCTCTCATCCCACCAGAACTGGGCGGCGCGTGAGTACTCCTGCAGGGGACCGGCCAGGGGAGAGATGGGCTCAGAGAGGGCAGCTAGTTGGGGTGAGCCACTGCAGCAAGTATAGTAGGACCAGGCAGGGGGGTGGGACAGAGGGAGGGGGACATTACCAGCCCAGGGAAGGAGGGAGGGATGGAGAATAGATGTCTATTCCCTTTCTGTACTTCTACATGCGCCCCCTGCTGCTGCATACACTTGAGACGTGACGTCACATTTTTTTTGAGGAAGTCAGCCTGCCTGACCTACTAAAGTGAGGGAAATAGCACTATATGTGCATTTCCCATAATTAGTGTATATTAGAGATTTGTATAACTTTCTTTATGTAATATCATATTTAAAAACACATTTTGCCCGGAGTACCCCTTTAAGGGGTTAAAGTGTACCTGTTATAAATTTCAAAATCTAAATCAAGATGTGATATAAAGCAAGTTTGCAAAATACATTCACTTTTTATTTTTTATCATGCTGTAAATCAATGCTTAACTTACCAGAAATCCAGGTCCAGTCTCCTGAAGGCAGATTTTTTGGGTTATACTGGTTTAAAAACAGACCAAACATAGGAATTCCGGACAGTATAGAGTCACAGCTCAATGTGTACATCAATCACATGACTGCCTCCTCTCTGTGAGCGTTCAGATGACCTGGAAAACACGGCACTTCCTGTTTTCTGACTCTGAGGAAAAAAAAAAAGTCAGAAAACAGGAAGTGCCGTGTTATCCATGATAACTAATTTGGTAACTTGATAGCTTTTGGTTTAAATTTTGAACGTTATAACGACAGGTACGCTTTAACCCTTTAAGGACATGGCCTATTTTCGTTTTTACGTTTTCGGTTTTTCCTCCTTGTGTTTAAAAGGTCATAGCACTTGCATTTTTCCACCTAGAAACCCACATGACCCCTTATTTCTTGCGTCACTAATTGTACTTTGCAATTACAGGCTGAATTTTTGCATAAAGTACACTGCGAAACCAGAAAAAAATTCAAAGTGTGGTGAAATTGAAAAAAAAAACGCATTTCTTTTATTTGGGGGAAATGTGTTTTTACGCCATTCGCCCTGGGGTAAAACTGACTTGTTATGCATGTTCCTCAAGTCGTTACGATTAAAACGATATATAACATGTATAACTTATATTGTATCTGATGGCCTGTAAAAAATTCAAACCGTTGTTAACCAATATACATTCCTTAAAATCGCTCCATTCCCAGGCTTATAGCGCTTTTATCCTTTGGTCTATGGGGCTGTGCGAGGTGTCATTTTTTGCGCCATGATGTGATCTTTCTATCGGTACCTTGATTGCGCATATATGACTTTTTGATCGCTTTTTATTAAATTTTTTCTGGATTTGATGCGACCAAAAATGCGCAATTTTGCACTTTGGGATTTTTTTGCGCTGACGCCGTTTACCGTACGAGATCAGGAATGTGATTAATTAATAGTTCGGGCGATTACGCACGCGGCGATAGCAAACATGTTTATTTATTTATTTATTTGTTTACTTTTATTTATAACCTGGGAAAAGGGGGGTGATTCAGACTTTTATTAGGGGAGGGGGCTTTTTACTATTAACAACACTTTTTTTTTTTTTTTTACACATATACTAGAAGCCCCCATGGGGGACTTCTAGTATATACACTTGGATCTCTCATTGAGATCTCTGCAGCATAGATATGCTGCAGAGATCCATGAGATCGGCACTCGTTTGCTTTCGGCTGCTGCAGCCGGAAACAAACGAGTGCCGAGCCGAGGACGGCGCCATCTTGGACGCGTCCCCGGCCGGCATCAGTAACGGAGATCGCTCCTCCGGGACAAGGTCCCGGAGGAGCGATCTCCCCCACTAGACACCAGGGAAACGTTGCCTCCGGTAATCGGAGGCAGCTGTCAACTTTGACAGCTGCCTCCGATTAGCTAATTAGCGGGCACGGCGATCGGACCGTGCCCGCTAATAGCGGCGGTCCCGGGATACACGCGGCACCCGGGATCGCGGCACTTCAAAGCGGGGCCGCCGCGCGGCCCCGCTTTGAAGTGCTAATGAGGACATAGGACGTACCGGTACGTCCTATGTCCTTAAGAGGTTAAAGAGTCACTGTCGTTAAAATTTTTTTTGTAGAAATCAATATTTCAGGCAATTTTAAGAAACTTTGTAATTGGGTTTATTAGCCAAATATGCCATTATCTGCATGTAAAAAGCCTTTTCCCAGGTCCCCCCTCCTCTCTTTTCTGTCATCAACTCCTCAGAATCAGGAAATCTCAACTGTTTTTTCATCAGTCGTATCTGTCTGGTCTATGAAGAGGGGAGGGAGGAGGGGGAAGGAGCGAGATTAGCGGGCAGCCTAGAGGGAGAGCCTAGAACAAAGGATTGCTCACTGGGGGAGCTATTCACAGTGCTATTCAGAGGTCAGAGAGGTCAGTGGTGACTGTCAGAGGAGAGAGCCCAGTGATGTGAATGTAAATTAACTCTTTGTTGTCCTGTTTTGCTGCCTTTTCTTTCTCTCTCCATAGGAAAACCATGAAGACAGGGGGGAGAGGTTCAAACTGCTTTTTCATGATAAAAGTTCATTTTTCGGCTAATAAACCCAATTACAAAGTTTCTTAAAACCGCCCTGTACTATTGATTTCTGCAATAAAAATTTTAATGACAGTGACACTAAAATATCCCTAACAGATATATACAGTTACCATTATGTGCTTCTACGTCTTGTGTGGTTCAGCTGTAACTGCACCAAACATGAACCACAGACTTGGTGCGACCTACTTAGGTTTTCTTCTTCTCAGAAGTGAATACTTTTGAAAGACTTACTTTTGAATTACGAATTATCTGTCTGTTCTCACCGCAGCAAAACCTAGTTATAATGGAGTGAAACTTTTGCACAGTCCTCTTATTCTCATATATCTTTATATATATATATAAATATATATATATATATTGTAGGGATCTTCCCGGGGGATGGTGTGTTTGGACACAGTTCACAGCAGACTTGGACTTGTAAAACAACAGCTTGGCGTTTATTTGCAGCATAAACCGTCCATCAAACAAAATACAGCAGCACTGTGCTTTAAGAATAAAACAAACAAAAGAGGTCTTGCCCGTCTGGGCGCTTACTAACACACTGGTCACCTCTCTGGCACTTCACTCGGCAGTATTTCGGGGTGTGAACAGGCCCCAGCAGCGGCTGTACTCCCAGCTCTCAACAAACACACCAGGCAGGCTGTTTACTCCTGGCTGAGAGCTTCCCCTGCACACTGAGCACACCTTTTGCCTTCTCAGACTGATTGGGATCAGAGCTCACCTGATCCCAAAACCCATACTGGATCGAGGGGGAGGGAATGGCAGATCCCACTACCAACCTATCCGCCATTCCAGTAAATCCGGCCCGGAAAATTAAATAATAACTCAGCAGCATATCACTGCTGAGCATTCGACCTCCTCCGGATTTACCATCTCACACTATGCATCAGCCTAGGTGAGATGTACATCCCCTCGAGCACTTTACCAGTGACATGTCTACAATATATATATATATATATATATATATATATATATATATATATATATATATATGTATATATATATATATATATATATATATATATACAGTATATATATATATATATATATATATATATATATATATATATATATATTAGCGTTCAAAAGTTTCGGGTCACCCAAACAATTTTGTGTTTTCCATGAAAAGTCACACTTATTCACCACCATACGTTGTGAAATGAATAGAAAATAGAGTCAACAGCTCAATGGGGTTCAGATCTGGTGACTGCGCTGGCCACTCCATTACCGATAGAATACCAGCTGCTGCTTCTGCTGTAAATAGTTCTTGCACAATTTGGAGGTGTGTTTAGGGTCATTGTCCTGTTGTAGGATGAAATTGGCTCCAATCAAGCGCTGTCCACTGGGTATGGCATGGCGTTGCAAAATTGAGTTATAGCCTTCCTTATTCAGAATCCCTTTTACCCTGTACAAATCTCCCACCTTACCAGCACCAAAGCAACCCCAGACCATCACATTACCTCCACCATGCTTAACAGATGGCGTCAGGCATTCTTCCAGCATCTTTTCATTTGTTCTGCGTCTCACAAACGTTCTTCTTTGTGATCCAAACACCTCAAACTTGGATTCATCCGTCCACAACACTTTTTTCCAGTCTTCCTCTGTCCAATGTCTGTGTTCTTTTGTCCATCTTAATCTTTTTCTTTTATTGGCCAGTCTCAGATATGGCTTTTTCTTTGCCACTCTGCCCTGAAGGCCAAAATCCCGCAGCCGCCTCTTAACTGTAGATGTTGACACTGGTGTTTTGCGGGTACTATTTAATGAAGATGCCAGTTGGGGACCTGGGAGACGTCTGTTTCTCAAACTAGAGACTTTAATGTGCTTATCTCCTTGCTTAGTTGTGCAATGCGGCCTCCCACTTCTTTTTCTACTCTGGTTAGAGCCTGTTTGTGCTGTCCTCTGAAGGGAGTAGTACACACCGTTGTAGGAAATCTTCAATTTCTTAGCAATTTCTCGCATGGAATAGTCTTCATTTCTAAGAACAAGAATAGACTGTCGAGTTTCAGGTGAAAGTTCTCTTTTTCTGGCCATTTTGAGCGTTTAATTGACCCCACAAATGTGATGCTCCAGAAACACAATCTGCTCAAAGGAAAGTCAGTTTTGTAGCTTCTGTAACGAGCTAGACTGTTTTCAGATGTGTGAACATGATTGCACAAGGGTTTTCTAATCATTAATTAGCCTTCTGAGCCAATGAGCAAACACATTGTACCATTAGAAGACTGGAGTGATAGTTGCTGGAAATGTGCCTCTATACACCTATGTAGATATTGCACCAAAAACCAGACATTTGCAGCTAGAATAGTCATTTACCACATTAGCAATGTATAGAGTGTATTTGTTTAAAGTTAGGACTAGTTTAAAGTTATCTTCATTGAAAAGTACAGTGCTTTTCCTTCAAAAATAAGGACATTTCAATGTGACCCCAAACTTTTGAACGGTAGTGTATATATATATATATATATATATATTATATATATATATATATATATATATATCCATACCCAAGTAAACAATGACAAGGTTGCCTATGCATGCAGTTAATCTTGATCTGTAGAGACTCCAAAAGTCACCCCCCAACAACCTGATGTTAATGGTTTTTAGATCACCAATATTGTGATCTCAGAAATCCCTTTAAGCTTTCACGACTGCATAGAAAGTTGCATTTAAAGGGGTTATCCAGCGCTACAAAAACATGGCCACTTTCCCCCTACTGTTGTCTCCAGTTTGGGTGGGGTTTTGAAGCTCAGTTCCATTGAAGTAAATGGAGTTTAATTGCAAACCACACCTGAACTGGAGACAACAGTAGGGGGAAAAGTGGCCATGTTTTTGTAGCGCTGGATAACCCCTTTAATGGGTAGAGACCAGCTTCCTCTAAAGGGTTACTTCAACATCAGTTTAAAAAAAAACAACATATTGCAAAAGCATATAGCATTGCTTACCAGTCTGCAAACGTTTTGCCACCACCAAAGAAAAGAAGGAAAAAAAAACTATTTTTGGGGGGAGTCTTACAGTATTTCTGCATTCCGTTGTTGTACAGTACTACCTGGTTAAGAAGTTGCTTGATACTATAATTCTTAGAATTTATCACTTTCCCTCAGCTCTCCATCACAGTCCAAACACCCTGCCTACTCCCCTCTATGACAACATTGAATCTGTTGTACTGTGGCTAGCGATGGCATAAGCCACACCAGGGAGCGGAGTCTAAGGAGCAGCTGGTCTTCACCAGTGCCCACCACTTGCTGCAGAAGGTGACCCCCCAGGTCACTATCACTGGCTGGGGTTTCTAGCAGTGGCGGGGCGAGGTGCAGCTGGAGGTTGGTAGGCAGGAACACAGCAGGAATATACAGAGAAGATGATTAGGTGCACAACCAATTAGAGAAGAACTGTCCCTTTAAATTTCACAGTTGTGGGGAAGCACACATTGGCAGCAAGAGCAGGAGCGTGGCCAGGCAGGTTACTTAGCAGGGGGGCCAGAGTGCAGACGGACCTGCATCCCGGCATCAGTGACATGGCACCCGTCGCAGGGAGAGCAGAGGAGGAGCAGCGGCAGCCGTGGCTTGTGGTACTGGTCATGGCCGCATCCGTGATACCCTCCCCCACAAGAAGCCGAACTCCTACCATATCACTGCACATTAAATGAAGTTGCAGCACCTGCTCCATTCACTTCCAGCCTGCTCTTTCTGTAACATCATTCATCACAAGGTAGAATGCAGTAAACACCTCACTTTTCATAAATGTCCCAAAAAAGATACACATGTACCTGACGTGTATATCTGGCGGAAGATGGTGATGTAAGTTGGAGGGGCTGGTCAGAGACGGTGACATCACTCATGGGGCTAGGCTGGAGCTCAGAGACAGTAACTCTTCCTGTCAGGGGGAATCACACAAAAGCACACTAAAGCCAGTACTATTAGTGATAACACTATATCAGTTATTTATATACCTTGGGGTCATCATTTTATTTCAATACAATTTTCTGATATCGGAATACCCCTTTAACGCCCATTCTTTTGGATCATTATCTTTAGGCTATGTTCACACAACGTTTTTTCAGCTCCGTTTAAAATGACATCTGTTTGAATCTGAAATATCGCTCGTCATTTAGCTGCCTGGCCTCCCCTTAGTGCAATGACTGGTGTTTGTACATTATTTTAGTTTGGGGTTACTAATTGGCCTTTGGGTGTGACTTAATTAAAAAAGTCCATTGAATTTAATAGTAAAACGAAGAAGGAATGGTGAGAAAAGAAAAACTGTGTGTGAACAACTAATTAAAAATGTCAGCTGTTTGCAAAAGACGTCCGAAAATAATGATCATGTTCATTATTTGAAAGTCCGCGCTAAAAACGTCCGTTATTTAATGCATTGTGTGCATTGGACGCCCGTCTTCCCATTGACTTCAATGCATTGCCATTGCAGTCAGTTAAATCGCGGCAAAAACAGAGGTTGTTTTAAATATCAAAATCGGAAACCTTTTCTTTATTTTGGACGTTGTGTGAACATAGCCTTAGAATGATAGTTGTCAGCTGGACAGTCATGTGTTTGTTTGCAGGATCATTGAATAAAAGCACTCGCTTGGACAACTTGTCCAGATTCGTAGTACAAACAAATTTAAAGACAGGGCATTCCTTTTTTCATGTACCATAGATTGCACCCCCTCCAAAAAATGGACTTACAAGTAAATGGCTTTAACATGTTGCAAAGAAATAGTATTAGTGTGTAATATCAGTATAAGTCCCATTGACTAGATTTTGCTGCACTGGGAATTAGAGTAATCTCCTTCTTGGTGGTATGGCTTATACTGTAGCAAGCTGTCAGTACTGTTTGATTCCTTTGCTGACATAAGTTTACATTTTTTAATCTCTAGCCCTAAGTTGCCACACCTTAGAACAACAGCATTCTATGTGCTACATATGTCATCCACTGCTATTCCCATTAGGTCATATCACCTTGTACAGTACTGTGGGTGGATTATCAAACATCAGTAACACTGACAGCAGAGATCATGTAGACAATAATGCAATTTTGGGAAGAAGAAACAATGAGGCTTTCATCCATATCTATTTTAGTGCACGTAAGCTCATCAGGTTTCTCATCCCTTTTAAGCTCTACGGTCCCAGTTCAGAGAATATACCCAATCAAGTTTCCTGGGATATACTGTAGTTAGCTGACAGCTAGGCAGAAGCATGGGCACCAAATGCCTCCCTAGGTTTTGGTAAAAAGAGAAATATTGGTTCCTGACCTGTTTAGGAGCCACACACTGTATAGTTACTAATCCCCTATGTGTCGTCTTTGTTTTGCACTTGGTTGCAACGATCTTAGGGAATTCACTGTTCAGTTTAGCTGAAAATTGCTGGTTATTATCTATAAGTCTGCAAGCAAGGGGGATTGTTGGAAAGTGTGTGCTCTGTCGGCAACAGCAGGGTCACAGTTCAGAAAGCGAACCAAGAAGTGATCAGGTCCATGGGGAGAAGAACAGTACCAAGATTTAGGTCATTTTACCCATATATGAATGTGATACAGCTACTGTATACAGTAAAAAATCCTTACTCTCCCCCACAAAGCTCTCCACAGTGATGTGCCTACCTACATCTCCCTCATCTTCATCTACTGTCTCCTTGTTCTGCTAGCAATCTAACTGTCAGGATGGTATCTTTGCGGAGCGTTATGCGCCCTCGGCTCGTGCTGTGCGGCCGAGAAGGCGCTGAATTTCTCGTATTCTGTTTCTGTGTTTTGTTTTGCATTGTCTGAACACTGGTTTATCTGCTCACTTGGTTTGGTGGACACACCCGACTGCACCTGTTAAATTCTGTCTGGCCATGTCATGGTTAATCTGTGTTTTGGTTCTGCTGTGACTGACAGGTTTCCCTGTCAGTGGATTTGTTTTGTTGTCAGGTGTCTGTGCTTGGAGATCAGGGGGATGGTCCAATTACGTTCTGGATCAGAACCCTGGCCTCCTATATAACTGACCCCAGTCTGTGTTCTCATTGCTGGTTATTGACTTAGTCTCTGCCCGCTTGTGTCTTCTGTTATTTTCATCTCCTGACTTTCATCTTTGACTTTCCTTGCTTGCCGCCTGCCCCTGACCATATTGCCTGGACTTTGACTTCGCTTATTGGATCCTGATTTTGTACTTTTGCTGCCTGATTCTTGTGACCCGGACTGTTGACTATTCTTTATTGTGTTTGTTTGTCTGTCTGTCTTGTTCTGTGTGCACCTATAGTGCAGGGAACGTCATCGTGGTTGTCCGCGGCTGCCTAGGGCCGTTTGAGGCAAGTAGGTAGGGACAGTTGGTGGGTTCAGCGTTCACTGTCTTGTCTTGTCCCTGCCGTCCGGTTCCTGACACTAACACTGAAATCCTCCATAATCCAAAGTTTTCATTCCTGTCTCCAAGACTTTGCTCAGAATCAGACTCGTTCACAAGTGTATACATTGGTGCCTTGGATTACAAACACAATTTGTTCCGGGACCACGTCTGTAATCCAAATCACTCTTAAACCAAAGCACCCTAAAAATAATGTTTTTTTTTCATTCTGAATAACATGTAAAACAAACATTTAGAAAGCTGGATATGTCATATTATAAGTTACTGTACAGTATAGCAATCAGCATGTGGAGTATAATGTATACTAAGTGCATAAGAATGAAAAAACAGCAGCAGTTTGTAGATACAGGGTGGAGCTGTAGATCCCCATAATGCAGGAGTGTAGTAAAACAGGCTAGAATAGAGAAACAGGGCTGCTGTCAGAAGTCTGTGTGGTCACATGATCACAATGAAGAAGGGGTTTGTTTTTAGCATGGACCAATCAGTAAGTGAGAATCACAGAGCTGTACAGGAGGACAGTGACAGAAACGTTTCTATACAGCAGTGTGAATTGCTGAGTGTGAGTGCAGGCACATTGTAGCAGCAGTGTGTATAGCTGAGGGTAAGTGCAAGCACATTATAGCAGCGATGAAGAGGATGGGAGACACAAAAGCTAACAGAGACTGCAGGGAGCATAAAGGAATGAACAGGGCAAATGTGGGTGCATAAATGCAGCACTCTCTGTCCGGGGAGAGAGGGGTTACAGCTATGGAGAGATTACCTCCACAGTCCTGTCCCCTGATGTAAGCCCCAGCCTGAAGTGGATCTGCTATGATTTGGAAGGTGAGGGAGACTTCCTAGGTCAGAGTACAGTGCTGTAGACCCCGCTATGCAGTCCTTCCCACACTCCCCTTCCCACCCAGTACCGGGAGCTCTTAAACCAAAGCAATGTTCTTAAACCAAGTTACGATTTTGAAAGACTGTGAGCTCTTCTTGCAAAATGCTTTCAATCCAGGTTACTCTTAAAGCAAGGTACCACTGTATGACATTCTCTAAACGGTCCTTACCGCCTTTCATTTAGCAGTGTCCCCTATCCTTCATTCACTTTGTATCTGAACACACAGATCAACTGGTGACTGTCTCATTCACCTTTACATCTACATTCGAGAAATATCCTATGAAATCTATCTGGCTTATTATATGAAACTATGGTCTTATCTGATATGTGGATGTGGATGTACCATCACTTTCATTATCTTATATTATTGATTTTTATAAATAGACCATTGCATAAATGATCCTGGATTTATGTGAGCTATATGAGCGGATTTTATTTTACTTTTTTGTTTATGGATTTATTGTGGTGATTAATTTAGTTGTATGAATTCACATGGATAAGTATGAATTCACGTGTATAATTTATTTAACTTATTTTTATTATAAATGATCTTATTTGGTGTTTTAAAAAAAATAAAGACCTGAAAATTTCTATACATTTAAATGGCAATTGGCCATTCTATTATAGCATTCCACCATAATTACCAGTTATATATTTGGGTGCATTTTATTGAGCATATATTTAACCCCTTAAGGACAGAGCCAATTTGCATTTTCGCACTTAGCAGTAGAATTTTTTTTTTCACCGAGAAACCCACATGAGCCCTTATTTTTTGCGCCACTAATTGTACTTTGCAAAAGCAGGCTGAATTTTTTCATAAAGTACACTGCAAAACAAAAATAAAATTCAATATGTGGTGAAATTTAAAAAAAATGCATTTTTTTATTTTATTTGGGGGGTATTTGTTTTTACGCTGTTCGCCCTGGGGTAAAACTGACTTGTTATACATGTTCCTCAAGTCATTACGATTACGACTGGATTGCTTTCGGCTGCTAGACACCAGGGATAACACTGCAGTAAGTTTTCAGATGCAGCTGTCAACTTTGACAGCTGCATCTGAAAATTTGATTAGCGGGCACGGCAATCGGACCGTGTCTGCTAATAGCCGTGGTCCCGGGCTACATACCGCACCCGGGACTGCAGCGGTTCAGAGCAGGGTCCCCAGGCGGCCCCGCTCTGAACTCCCCAAGGCGACTGCAGGGCATCAATATACGTCCGTGGTCGTTAAGGGGTTAAAGCGAATGTACCAGCAAAGTTCAAGCAGAGCTTCACCTTGATAGAACAGCGCTGGCCCGGGAAGCTGGTGCTGTGGTCCTTTTTATGAACCAGGGTTCTGTTTCCAGGCACCGCTCGGGAGTGAAGCACTGGAGGTGGGCCAGTCCACCCCCAGTGGGAGGAAACTGCCGCCCCTCTATGACTTATGGAGCACATTGAGGCTTGGGGTTATCCCACTGTCCATGGAGCAATTTAAAGGGGTGATTCACTTAAGAATGATTTAACTCTGTTCAATCCCCACCCATAATCTAAGCTTGTTTGTTATAGGTTTCTATTATATGAATTGTTTGTCTGCAGCACATTCTGACTGCTGAAAATCCTCAATGCCTGGTTTACTCTGTCTCAACTCATCTGTCCTCCCCTTTCTTCTGAGACCCAGGTCACATGAACTCCTTCTCTTCTGTTGCCAGGCAAGCTGTAACACCACCCTACACTGACATCACCCCAATTAGCGAGCACCTGGCCAAGGGCAGGAAAACAACAGAACAGTGACAGTCTCCTGAGCAGTATAGGGGGAAGGAAACATGGTTATTTAATCTCTTTCTTTATTTTATAGATATTTTGTTTACAGCGTAAAGCAGAAGCAGATTGACTTAACGATGGGCAGATACTACGAGATGCAGCAGATACTTGGCAGTTGGTTCTGAGGAGCAGTGCATGCTGGGAGATGTAGTTACCTGGGCGGATGCCATGATATAAAACTGGGATCACTTGTGAAAGTTTTAATCTGGGGCTAGGAGCAACATAAACAAGCCGGAAATTGGCCAAATGATCAATGGGGGCTTGGTGAGTGAACCTATAAGTACTTATCTCTTACTCATTCTCTTACTTATTGCATCTGAAGATCCTTCCTGTCTACATTAAAGATGCATAAAGATGTTTTCACCTGAGACCTTACTTACCTTCCTTCCATGAGGTCCTTAGATTTGAAGCAAATTTCAAGTCTGGCACCATGGTGCTAGATCATGAGGAACCTGCAAGTGTCAGGCATTGGCACCTCAAAATAAACATGATTAATGACAGTTCAGTGCTATGGGTTCTAACCAGTGACCTCTGCTTTAACTGGGAAGACAAGGAAAGCAATAAATTATTAGGGCAGAAGTGATTTATCTCTTGGCAGTAACAGGAGGAAACAAAAACTGTCAAATTGTGAGTTATGCTGCCGTTGTCACAAATTCCGCTTTCAGCAATTTAGAAGAACAGACTTTTAAAGGCAGAAGTCATTCATTGCCCTTTGGGAAATGATGTAACAGCTGCCTCTTCCATCGCAATAGTCATATGCAGGTAGGGCCAACTACAACATCCTCTATGAACCAAGAATTTTTATGTGTGCATTATATACATGTAGCTTTTGACTTTGAAAGAACTTGGATTCCATCGCTTTCCTTATAGTCACTTTTTGGTCATTTGCCATGTGACAATTTAGGAAATTTCAGAAAGTCTAGTAGGCATAAAAGATTGGCCAACATGGACACAATATCTGCTTGTTAGAAAGTTCCCTTGACAAAAGGTTTATCAAAATGTGTCCCACTTCAGCATCGCCACTGGGGAAATTGAGCATTACACAAGTCTTGTGCAAATGAATGGATTGTCTTTGTAATCCAAGTCAGGAGAGCTGCATTACAACTTGAAGAAGAGTTTGAGGCTGCTTGGCTTGGCTAAGGGTCCTATTACACCAGCTCGACTACAGCCCGATCATTTTAGTAAACGAGCGCTGTTGTGCTAGATTGGCGCTTGTTTACTGGACCTATTACACTGCCCGATAATCAGGCAGTAAGGGCTTCATTGACATTGTTAGCGATACCCATGCAGCCCTTGCCCAAACACCTGCTACCTTACCTCTCCCTGCTCCTGGTCTTCTCTCCTGTGCTCTGCAGGTCCCGATCTCGGCAAAAGCAGTGTCTGAGCAGTGCTGACAACTGACAGGCTGCTCAGCCAATCACAAGACGGGACTGCTGCAGCCTGTGATTGGCTGAGCGGCCTGTCAGCTGTCAGCAGACACTGCAGCCACCGGGAGCGGGAAGCTGCAGAGCACAGGAAGACCAGGAGCGGGGAGAGGCAGGGTAACAGGCGATAGGGCAATCGCTATTACATGTAGCGATGCACGGTTTGCACCCGACGATTTTAGGTCCAAACCTAAAACACCGATTAGCCGCTGATGGTTTCTTTATTTATTCCAGTATGGTCGTGGTGTGGAGGAATACAGGCCTGTATTCCTCCACACCACGACCATACTGGAATAAATAAAGAAGTTTTAAGCGGATGGTGAGTGCCACAGTTTCATTTCTACGAACTCTCTATTTGAAAAAAAGATCAGCTCAGCATCTCAGCAAATAAAAAAATCTAAGTGATACATTCTTTTTAAAGGCAAACTCCACCAATTATTTGACACCTTCCCACTTGTCTAGGCTGCTGCTAGCCACAGATTAAAACCTTTACAACTGATCCCAGTTTTACATTATGGCCCCTGTCCAAGAAACTACATCTCCCAGCCTACATTGCATCTCAGAACCAACTGCCAGGTAACTGTCCCTATCTTGAAGTGTCTGCCCACCCCCTTCTCGATCTGCTTCTGCTTTGCACAGTAAACACAGTATCTGTCTATCTTGTCTGTCTGTCTCTCTATTCATCTACATATAGATCATGTGACCTCTGTCACAGAAGGGAGGGGGAGGACAGAAGAGTGGAGACAGAGTGGACCAGGAAGTAAGGATTTTCAGGAGCTTTAGGGTGTAAGTCAGGATGTACTACAGACAAATAGACCAATTCATGTAATAGAAACATATAAGAAACAAGCTTAGATTGTGGGTGGGGATTGAACAGGATTAACTCTATCTTAACCATCGTTTCCCTTTAAGGACTTTTAAGAGGTGAAAAAGTCAACGATGCTAATTAAAGTACAACATTGGCTTGTCTACTTATGTAATGTCATAAAACTACTGCAATGTAAGCAAACACGTTATGTCTTATAGATACAGAAAGCAGGGTTCATGAAAATTGCGCTGAAAGAGGAGAGAAAAGGAAGTGAATACAAGATAGTCTTTTCCAGCTTATCTCTTTCTGTACCAGTTTTGGAGGCTTTGTGTCATCTTTTATCGGTTTAGTTTCCATATGTTTGTCTCATGCTGAGTGACAGCAGAAGCTGATGTTTAGCAGCATTCGACATGAGGAGTTATCATACACTGGGCTGAGGTCTGGCGATTTGTGCACACCCCACAGACAAAGAGACTGTGACACATTATGCCACGTGGGTTATGTGAATTTGATACCTCTGACATCGAGTTTTTCAGAACTTTTTTTAAAAATTTTGAAATAAGTTAACATTTGGGTTTAACAAAAATGTGAAAATTTTTACAAATATGCCTGAAATACTATAAATAGCAATTGACAGCTGCAGGTAGAGAGCTAATTATTGGAAATGTGGTAATGAAACCCTATCCCCAATCCGCTTCTCATAGTCCCATCTGTACGTCTGTAAAACAGAGAATTATTTGTAGTAATTGAGATTGTTTTTGCGTGATTAGATGTAATCCACACAACATCTGACAAAGTTTAGAACAGTTATTTTTAACTAAATTTGGAGCTGTCTCTTGAGATCGTCCCCTGAGTGCTTTACTGTAAAAACATGATGTTCTGTGCTGAGTCCCAATTTCTGCTGTCAGAGCACCTGCCGAACCGCAATGCAGCTAGGAAACCATAATAAGGAATTAGACATTGATCATGTAAAATATATCATCATCCGAGGAAACGTTACACTCTTCTCATCTGGTTTATTGTAATATATTAATCTACTTACATGTTCATAGTATAATGATAACTTTATCCTGCTATGAAAATTTTCATATAATCCCCATTAAAAGAGGGGCTAAATGACCACTGATAGGTCCCAGCATAGGACAGTTTTTAAAGGGCTGCCGTATGTCCTGCAGGAAGTGGTATATTCTTTCCTGTCTGACATGGTGCTCTCTACTGCCACCTCTGTCCTTGTCAGGAACAGTCCAGAGTAATAGCATGTCCCCATAGAAAATAACTCTTGGTTTGGACAGTTCCTGACTTGAACAGAGGTGGCAGCAGAGAACAGTATCAGACTGAAAAGAATACACCACATCCTGCAGGACATACAGCAGCTAATAAGTACTGAAAAATTTGAGATTTGTAACTAAATCTGTATGACTTTCTGAAACCAGTTTATTTGGGGGGAAAAATACCCCTTAAAAAAAGACTGTTTTATTTTGAGGGCTTTACCAGAACTCTATGTTATACCTTGAAATGCGTACTCCAATATCACAATTTTTTTCCGGCATGTTTTACTCCAGAAGCATAAGTTCAGGAAAATATCTTTGTTCCCGATGAATTTAACAAAATAAAAGCCTTTACAATAGTATGACTTTGTACTTGAATGGAATCTGTCATCACTTTCAGATTTCAGGTTGTTTGAATCACAAGTCATTGGGGAGGTCCCTGGTGGCTTCTGCCTGCCCCACTGGCCTTGACTCTCTCCATATACCCAAACAGGTAGCGACCAAGGCTGGTGGGGCAATAAGAAGCCATTGAGGATTGCCCCAGAGACACATGGTGCGGGCTATATGAAGGTGATAACAGGTTTCCTTTAAGGTGTTATACAGACTCCATGCAGAGGGGTGACCTTTTGCCTCAATGCAAAATTTGTACCAGGGCACCCCCATAATTATATTTACATCTCTTAGGCTGCATTCACACGTCCATAAATTTCCGGACATATGGACGGTGAATGCCTGTCCTGGATTGTTTCCCCGGTAGCAGGGAAAGTGTTTGAATCTCTGCGGCACTGTAGTGAAAGAGCCGCGCGTCTTTACAGTGCTGTGGAGGTTCAAACACTACCGCGAGACACAGAGGCAGAAGATCACTTAGTGTGGTCTTATCCCGACTAGTTCTCTCGACCGGTATGGGTCGGAACACTCAGACACGGACCGATCAAAACTTTTGACATATCTTTATGACAAGTCAAAAGTTTTTACAAACGAAAGGTACACTTTACGATATCAACCCCAGGGGTGTCCCAAAGTCAACCAGTTGGGTGTCACAGCAGATTCACACCGGTCAGTCTTTACATCCTTTTTAAAGGGCAGACTAGATGGACCCAGTGGTCTTTTTCTGCCGACATTCTTTTATGTTTCTGCTTCTATTGGTGGAACTAGGAGAGCAGGAGAGCGAGCTGGGAATTCTCTAATGATTATTAGATCTGTGCTCAACAATCTTACCATTCAGAGGAATCTGATTCCCTAACCCCTGTTTGTAACATTAGTAAAATGTAAAATAGCCTAAAATATATGGAACCAGATAAATAAAAATAACCAGACATAGAGGTATGGTTGTTCTAATATATTATTGGCTCATATAAAATGGGATATTTTTCAGTTATAAAAGCCTAGCCAAGTCAACATTGGCCGGGAGACCCTAAAGTGTCAGCAGAGACCAACCAGCACCTAAAAATGTTTGTTGAAATATCCAGATTGAGAAGGAAATGGCCTTGGCTATCTAGTGGTGACAAATAAGTGTAACGTCAGCTGCTCATGCATGCATACAGTTATCTGAGGATTCACTGAATGTTGTTATACAGATTTTCCGGATGTTTTTAAACTCTGCAGTATAAAAATCTCATTATAACTTCAATTACATGAATTGTACTGCTCTGATCCAGGATACCGGCAGTGCGAGCAGTGAAAGCAATTGTGTCCAATCACAAGGAATGTTCATTACAGCGGCGGCTGCACTAGCATTCTCCCAATATGCTACTTTTCATTAGTAATACTTATCTTTTCATTGTATGTTTTGTGTATTAATTACTGTAATACAAGTAACTTGGATGACAGGAAACAGATTTTACATTCCAAAAAGTATGTGGTAGTGTATAAAGGATAAGCGCTTTTAACCCTAAACAGTAACACACTTGTCTATAGGCTGTGCTATTGGGTTTATCTTGCCCTATCTGAGGACCATACAATTTAATAATGATAGAGACACTAAACAGCCGCTCCCCTTATATCCTGATCAATATCAAAGACACTGAGCATTGTACACTAGTCCTCTCCATTGTGTGCGTATGCTCAATAGTCCTCTATATCCATAAGGACATGCTCTCTCTGCCCAACAGTTGCTGATTGGCCTGATGGGCTAGCCTTTGCTACCCTTATGAATCAGTGAGTCTTGGGTACTCAGGAAACTCATGTTCAGGTTTTTCCAAACGTAAATTCTCAGCATTTAGTTACTGGTGGCTGAAGAAGTTGGATGAAGCTCTAGGGACTCCTGGAAAAAACATGGAAACAGTCTATTGCTGTATCCATGTTTTCCAGGCAGCTTTAGGGCTGCATCCAGCTTCTTCCACCACCACTAATCAAATGCTGAGAATTTGGGTTCGGACAAACCCAAATGTGCTCAAGGTTCACTCATCTCGACTAGCCAGTTCACCAGATGTCCTTCTTTTGACCACTTTTGTAAGGTACTAACCACTAGATTAAAGCAGGCTACTTTAGTGCACTAAGATCATCACAGTGGATAAAAATCACATGAATGACAAAGAAAACTGATTCATATTACCCATATATCGTGGCCACCGCACCACTCACCCGACATGCGTTTTGTGTGTTGCTTTATCGAGGGTGACCATCATTTTATAGATAGATAGATAGATAGATAGATAGATCATTTTAAAAGCCCTACATGTTTAACTATATTAGTTGGGAATACCCCTTTAAGTTAATATATAAGATAATTTGTAGAAAATAATTTTAGATAGTTACAAACATTAGAGGGATTTAATGTAGCGCTCACTATACATCGACAGTAACTAATATATTCTAGTTTATTATTTCAAGTATCTATTCACATGACCAGACAATGGCTGGGTTACTTAAAGAAAAATAAAGTATTAGGACCCTATTTATATATTGGCTTTATTTTCTTTTCCACATTCTACATGGGAAATGTATTGCTTGCGATCCTTAAACTTTTGGGTAAGTTGTAGGCCACAAGAGAGATAAAATTATACACAATGCAATATGCAACAAAGGCAACACATACAGTACAATGCATCTGCATAGCTGTTAATGTAATAATATATATCTGGGTTTGGGAAGAAGTTTTCAATGTTAATCATAATAAATATGAACTGAAATAGGTTGAATGAGAAAAAAAAAGAGTTTTGTGGACATAGATAAATTATGATATAACCACTGAATGTGAATGGGGCTGAGGGGGAAGGTTAAAATGCAGCCCCTTCTCCAATCAACCATCCAAATCCCTTAATAACTGTGTTTATTTCAATTTTTATGTCATCATGCATCCATCATTCCTCCGGCAGCATAGCTGTCCAGTTTGTACAGTAATAGCCTGGTCATGCCGCTGGCTGTTGCTCTCTGTACTGTACTGCAGCCAGCAGAACAATGAACAAAAATCAAATAAAATTACAACAAGACTTGTGGTGTCTCATTGTCTAAATGACGCACCCTTACTGTAGGATCAATGAGTATCTTCAAATTTTAGATTATGCATTTCATTATAGTTAGATTAATTATGTCGTAAAGTAGAGGTAGGGAACTTTCAGCTCATGGCCCAACCCTTAAAGTCATGGCCGGACTACCAATAAAGTGAGAACAGAATGTTATAAATCTGAATCTACTCAACACTTACTGTAGTTGAAGCCCCTTTGGCAGCGATTCCAGCCTCCAGTTTGTTTGGAAATAAAACCATAAGTTTTACATCTGGACTTAGGGATTTTCTGTTGTCTATCTATGCAGTTCCTTTCAAGCTCTGTCTGGTTAGGGTCCTATTAGACAAAGCAATTTTTAATGATTAACGATAAACGATCACAAGCAAGATTGTTTACCCAAAATCGTATTACAGTAATCGTTACCACGATCGTTTATGCCATCTGATCCCAGCAAATGAAGGAAAAATGTGGAATTACATTGTACGATTAGTGAATGATTGGTGAATGAATGTGGAATTACAGTGAACGATGATTTGGGTGCTAGTACCACACAAATGATGAACGATTTCTCATTGGTCGTTTGATCATTGCCGGCATTTACACAAAACGATTATTGTTTACATTTGAACAATATAACGATAATTCGCAAAATAAATGTAATAGGGTCCTTAGATTGGGGCTGTCGGTAGACACCATTTACAGATTTTTCCAGAGACATTCAATTGGGCTCTGGCTGGACCACTCAAGGATTTTTGCAGAGTTGTCCCTAAGCCAGTCTTGTATTATTGTGGCAGTGTGTTTAGGGTCATTGTCTTGCTGGAAGGTGAACCTTTGGCCCAGTTTGAAAGAGCACTATGGATCTGGTTTTCATTAGGAATATCTCTAGAGCATGATGTTGCCACCACTAGCATGCTACACTGTAGTGATGGTACTTGGCAGGCCATAAGCTGTGTCTGGTTTCCCCCAAGAATGAAACTTGAGGCTAAAAGGTTTAATCTTGGTTTTGTCAGGCCATAGAATTTTGTTTTTCGCAAACTCTAGGTAGTTTTCATGTGTCTTTTACCGAGTAGAATCTTCTTTCTGGCCTTTCTGCCCTGAAGCCCAGATTGGTGGATGGCTGAAGTGATGGTTGACCCTCTGCAAGTTTCTCCAATCTGTACACAGGATCTTTGAAGCTCAGCTGAAATGAACATTGGGTTTCTAATCATATATCTAAGGCCCTTCCTCTGTGTTAACTTAGGGTTCTATTCCACGGAGCTATAATCGGCCTTTACATTATTGCTCGGACCCCCATCGGCCCATGAAATAGGACCCTTAGGGTCCTATTCCTTCGGACGAGCAACGACGTAAATGGGCGCCGATCTGCTAGATCAGCGCTCGTTTACTGGGCCTATTCCACGACCCCGATGATCGTGAAACAAGGGCTGCAGGGAAATCGTTATCGATGCCCTTGCAGCCCTTGCTTGATACATTACCTGTCCGGGCGCAGGTCTTCTTCTCCCAGTCCCACGAGCCTCAGCAGCTTGGGAGCGGGGCTGTCTGAACTGACAGACCGCTCAGCCAATTACTGGCCGCAGCGGTCCAGGCCAGTGATTGGCTTAGCGGTCTGTCAGTTCAGACAGCCCCGCTCTGAAGCTGATGCTGCCGCACGGGACCGGGAGAAGATGATCTGCGGCCCGGACAGGTAATGTATGGTTCTGCTGAAATCGTCCATCGACGCCGCGCACCGCTATTCAACTGTAGCAATGCGCTGGTGGCGAACAACAATTTTAGGTCTGAACCTAAATGAACGATCAGCCGATGACATGATCATTGGCTGATCGTTCTCTCTATTCCACGGAGTGAAAATCGTCCGAATCGGGCCGATTCGTCCGATTATCGCTCCTGTGGAATAGGCCCCTTAGCTTGTCAATGACCTCTTGGGAGCTTTCAGTTTAGCAGACATTTTTTTTTTAACCCTTCTCTAGATTTGTCCACACGATCTTGTCTCGAAACTCTACAGGTAGATATTTCTTCCTCATGGCTTGTTTCTTGCTCTAATGTGCATCAGTGGTGATACCATATATAGACAGGGCTATGTCTTTCTATATAATAGATGTCTGTTTAGTTGAATTTACCACTGGTGACTCCAATCTACTTGCTGAAACATTTCACAAATTATCTTTAAAAATTAAAGAAAAATTAAGGCAAAGTCTTTCCTGTCTTTTCTCTCTTTCTGTAGCTTGTCCTGATCCTCAGTCTAAATATCCTTGATACCTGATGACCTGTCTTGACCTACTACCTGTATCAGGTTACCTTTAGCCCACACCTTTTCTGCCACACCTGAAATGTAATCTGTTGATATCAGAGATTTCTCTTGTATATTTTTGTGCAGCCCTATATATCATCATTTATCAGTCGCACATTTTTGTGTGTAAACAGGAGATGTGCGGCTGATAGCATTTAAATGGCTGCACAAATGATACAGGGATTGTTTGTGCGGCTAGGCTGCTCGATTAATTGTGGTGTGTAAAGGCGCTGAAAGCAAGCGCTGAACTTGCTGATCTGTACTCATTTGCTGCCACGGATGGCTGAAAATAGTGTTGTCTAAAAGGACTCAATGTTAAGATTCCTGCACATGGGTTAAAAGACTCTGCTCCGAGTTTAGCCCAACACTAAGCCCAAAGCAAGCCAATTAATTGACTACCCCCAGCAGTATAATAGTGCTAATATTGAGATGACTCTGCTCGTTCTGTGTCAGTCTATGCATCAATTCTGGCAGATGAGCATCAAAAAATAAGAAGTGTCACCCCATATTTACCAGTGTGATAAATAATCTCTCTAAACACTCACACAAAAAAAACACAGAATAAAAAATTAGAATCAGATACGATGTCATACACCGATGATACATAAATCCCCATGCTACCAGCTGACAGAAGATGTAAAGTGGGTTGGTTTGGCCTAGACTTTCGCTCCATTTACGGAAGGCAAGGTGCATGGGCGAGAAGTGCAGACTGCACATTTGAACCTGATCTAAAAATTATGAGCTAAGTTTCAATGATGCCTTTTATGACATTACAATTGTATCATTTAGAAACTTTTATATAGTTAATTTATTAAACTTAATAAGAAAGCTTGAGAAGAAAACTCAGAAAAAAAATACTACCAAATTTAATTAAAAAATTGCAATGTAAATGAGCTAAAACTGTGAATAGTTGAAATCCAGAAGAAACCTGCTTTGATAAATACAGAGAGTCTGCCAGAGTTCTATGTGGAAATTAATTGTCTCACAGGAAAAAAAAGCCGGAGGCAAATCCTTGAAGAGGTTGTCTTTTAGTAAACGATAATGAACATGTTTGCTTTTTATTTTCCATTTGGTCACCAGTTGATTCAAGTCCTATATTTTGTATGCTAAACATTATGGTAGAAGGAGGCGGGAGAGAGAATGCAAACATATGTTGGCTGGATACAGAAACATAGGCAATTCCTCTTTCTTACTTAAAGTGCTGTAGGCTTATAAAACTAGCAATTATCCTCACCATGAAAATTTTTGGATTTCTCCTATTTTTGCATACTTGTTATACTTAACTGTTATACTTAATTTTTATGAGCTCTCTAGGCTGATTGATATACAGTAATGGCTGAAAGTGTTGGCACCCCTGAAAATGAAGTATTCCTTCCAGAAAATTATTGCAATTGCACATGTTTTGTTATACACATGTTTATTTCCTTTGTGTGTATTGGAAGAAGAAAAAACAGAGGAAAAAAAGGCAAATGACATAATTTCACACAAAACTCCAAAAATGGTCCGGACAAAATTATTGGCACCCTCAACTTAACCCCTTAAGGTCAATGCCAATTATCATTTTTGAGCTTTTGCTTTTTCCACTTTATGTTTAAAAGGCCATAGCACTTGCATTTTTTCACCTAGAGACCCACATGAGCCCTTATTTTTTGCGTCACTAATTGTACTTTGCAATGACAGGCTGAATTTTTGCATAAAGTACACTGTGAAACCAGAAAAAAATTCAATGTGTGGTGAAATTGAAAAAATAAAACAACGCATTTCTTTTATTTGGAGGGTATTTGTTATTACGCCATTCACCCTGGGGTAAAAATGATATGTTATCCATGTTCCTCAAGTCATTACGATTAAAATGATATGTAACATGTATAACTTTTATATTATGTGATGGCCTGTAAAAAATTCAAACCATTGTTAACAAATATATGTTCCTTAAAATCGCTCTATTCCCAGGCTTATAGCGCTTTTATACCTTGGTCTATGGGGCTGTTTGAGGTGTTATTTTTTGCGATATGATCTTTGTTTTCAATCAGTACCTTGATTGCGCATATGCGACTTTTTGATCGCTTTTTATTACATTTTTTCTGGATTTAATGCGACCAAAAATGCGCAATTTTGCACTTTGGAATTTTTGGGCGCTTACGCCGTTTACCGTGCGAGATCAGGAATGTGATAATTTAATAGTTCGGCAAACATGTTTATTTATTTGTTTATTTATTTATTTATATTTATAAAATGGGAAAAGGGGGGTGATTTGGACTTTTATTAGGGGAGGGGATTTTTTATTAATAAAAAAACATTTTTACTTTTATTTTTACATTAACTAGAAGCCCCCCTGGGGGACTTGTATTTACACAGCACTGATCTCTCATAGAGATCAATGCTGTGTATATACACAGCAAAGATCCATCAGATCGGTGATAGATTGCTGTGGCATGCTGCAGGCCACAGCAATCTATTGCTGAGCCGGGATGAGCGTCATTGCGACGCTGAGGCCCGACACAGGCAGAAGACACTAGACACCAGGGATGTTGTGTATAAAGCACTTCAATGCAGCTGTCAGGTTTGACAGCTACATTGAAGTGCTTAATCAGCCGGCGCGGCAACGGGACCCGCGCCGGCTAATAGAGGCACTGCCTGGCTGCAGATTGCAGCCGGGAGCGGTGCCGTTCAGAGCGGGGTCCCGGTGGGACCCCTCTCTGAACACTCCCCGCGGCACCATGACGTACCAGGTATGTCATGGGTCGCTAAGGGGTTAATATTTGGTTGCACACCCTTTGGAAAAAATAACTGAAATCGATTGCTTACCACTCTTGGTTTGCAAACTGCTCCATGTCTCTCATATTTAAAGGGTGCCTTCTTTCAAGAGCAATTTTAAGATCTCTCCATAGGTGTTCGATGGGACTTAGATCCGGACTCATTGCTGGCCACTTTAGAACTCTCCAGCGCTTTGTTTCCATCCATTTCTGGGTGCTACTTGAAGTATGTTTGGGATCATTGTCCTGCTGGAAGACCCATGATCTAGGATGCAAACCCAGCTTTCTGACACTGGGCCCTACATTGCCACTGTCAGCATTGTGCAGTAACCTGGTCTGAATTGGGTCTGTTTTGCTTTTGTGTGACACACCCGCTTGCTTCTCAGCTTCCTGGCAATGTAGGAGTTAAGCTGAGAAGCTGTGGGACTTGATTACACAGCTGGGTGGTCTGTTTGATTGACTGGTTTCTCTGGTCCAATGAGGATCCGGACCAGGCTCTTGCTAAGCATAAAACAAAGCTGAGACAGAGTCTCAGCGCTGGCTATTTAGGTTAACTCCTGGTTCCAGCTTCCCCTCTCCTAATCCCTCTGTTTGACTTGACTTATCTGACCTTCTGCCTGACTATTTGACGATCCCTTTGCCTGCTGATTTTGTACTGTATTGCCTGTTTGGATTTGACCCGGCCTGTTTACCATTCTTTCATGTCTGTTCGTCTATCTCGTTCTGTGTGCACTTTATCAGCGTAGGGAACGTCTACATGGTTGTCCACGGCTGCCTAGGGCCGATCGAGGCAAGGAAGGGACAGTGGGTGGGTTCAGACCTAGGGCCCACTGTCTTGTTGTGTCTGTATCACCCGATCCTGACAGCCACCCCAAATCCTTTGGTAATCTTCAGATTTCATGATGCCTTGCACACAGTCAAGGCACTCAGTTCCAGAGGCAGCAAAACAACCATAAAACATCTTTGAACCTCCACCATATGTGACTGTAGGTACTATGTTCTTTTCTTTGTAGGTCTCATTCTGTTTTCGGTAAACAGTAGAATGGTGTGCTGTCCACAAGATGTTTTCCCAGAAGGATTTTGGCTTACTTACATACATTTTGGCAAACTGCAGTCTAGCTTTTTTATGTCTCTGTGTCAGCAGTGGGGTCCTCCTGGGTCTTATGCCATAGCGTTTCATTTCATTCATAGTTCAAGCCGATACTGATGCACCCTGCGCCTGCAGGACAGCTTGAATTTCTTTGGAACTTGATTGGGGCTGCTTATCCACCATCCGAACTATCCTGTGTTGTAGCCTTTTATGACTTTTTCTCCTCCGTCCACGTCCAGGGAGATTAGCTACAGTGCCATGGGTTGTAAACTTCTTGATTATGTTGCGCACTGTAGAGATAAACTTGTAACCTTAAGATTGTTGATATTTCTCCACAATTTTGGTTCTCCAGTCCTCAGACAGTTCTCTTCTCCTCTTTCTGTTCTCCATGCTTAGTGTGGCACACACAGACACACAATGCAAAGATTGTGTCAACTTCTCTCCTTTTTAGGTTTCAGGTGTGATTTTTAAATTGCCCACACCTGTTACTTATCACAGATGAGTCTGAATGAGCATCACATGCTTGAAACAAAGTTATTTACCCTCAATTTTGAAAAGGTGCCAATAATTTTGTCCGGCCCATTTTTGGAGTTTTGAGTGAAATTATGTCAAATTTGCCTCTTTTTTCCTCTGTTTTTTTGTGTTGTGCCAATACACACAAAGGAAATAAACATGTGTATAACAAAACATGTGTAATTGCAATAATTTTCTGGGAGGAATACTTCATCTTCTGGAAAAAATTCAGTACCAACACTTTCAGACATGACTATAGATATTTATATACATTTACTTATATATATTTATATATATTTTATATATATATATACTGTATATATATTTATATATATTCTAATTACAAAAACTTTCCTGGTATATAGTGCAAATGTATTCCAACTTCCTTTAGAATAGGGGTCCTTTTAGATGGGCAGATGACTACATGGCAAGAGCAACAATCTAGTGGATCGGAAGGCGGCCTTTTATGGTGTTTTCACACATTCAGATTTTTAATTGCAATAAACAAAAATACAGCCATGAATGGTTTTGAAAAGAGGATAAATCTCAGTCTTTCCTTTATGACATATTCTCCATTTATAATCTGTTCCTTAAATTTATAATCTGTTCATTAAAGCATTTGCTTTAATATTTGGGTCGCTAAAGTCACAGGGCAATAATCCATCTCATAAGTGTATATGTAAAAGAACCTCAATCTGCTAGACCAGACCCCTAGGGATACTTGAGACAAGGGAGTCTTCACCCTTGCCTACTCTGAGGAAAAACTAGTAAAATAGGAAAGTCGACCACCTTAAAAAAGGTACAGACCAACTCAAGACTGGACCAGTAAAGTAGAGCACAGTGCAAGTTCAGCCGCTCTCTACTGACGAGATGCCCAGCTTTTTAGGAAGGACACTACAAGCCAGCACCACCCAGAGCAAAGACCTGGGACTCGTACTACCCCAATAGGATGGAAACCTGACACTGTGGGGCTGAAAGCGATTAGGTGAGATAACTAGACTCATCCATATGTGAGTACGAGGATTCCTCAAACGCTTCTCAACACTTCACCACATCCCGGCAGAGTACATAGTACACTAGGCAAGGGCCCTCCTATGGTCCCTGTCACCTGTTACAGTTTCTTCTATCAACGTATCTATCTACCTGTTGGAGTACTGTATTGACTATTTTTGCACTTGAGCACTGTTTGTAACTGTTTGCACTAAGATACCTTTTTTCAAGTAAAGTTTACAAGTTGCGTCATCTCTGTCACCACACTTGCACCTACAGCTCGCACCTCACCTTAGTCCTAACCAAGGTCCGATTGCCATATATCCAGGGGTGGGTGTTACCGCTCCTGGCCACCATGACAAGTAACCAGAACCAGAACCCACCAGCAGGCCTCAACCTCAGTACCTGCAACCTGGGCCACAGCACACTGAGGGCTAAATGGTCGCCCATTTACATATTAATTAAAGTTAAAGTTACATAATATTCCAGCTCTGGACTAACATAATAAAGGTGGGTGTGGCCTCCCCTGCCTTATTGGAATCTTTCAGAACATTACAATTGTCTATCACCAATCTGTTTTAATTCTGTGATACACACAAGGCGTAATCGGTTGACCTCTATTCTGCGTTGTTTGCCCCTGATTATTTCCCATTTTCTCCTTCTAAGTGGTTGTGTAGCACAATGGTACAGCACTGCTGGAGATCTTAATGCTGGTATGATGTGAATTCTTACTAGTGTAATACCCAATAATTGTTATGTAAACTGAGCAAGTCCTGGTTCATGTTACAGCTCTGAATGAATACATGTGCTGGGTTTGCTTACAATATTTCTGACTTTATATAAGTTCTTATATTTTGCAATACTCAATCCTTGTCCACACATGCCTCAGCTTGTCAAATTCTACCTGCCAATAACTAGTATAACTTGCAAACTAAACAAATCTTTGAATGTGAGAAAGCAAACTATTAGCTTTGTATACTATGCTGTGGCTATTGCTTCCAGTGTTCTGGATAAATAAAGCTATGTTTCCATTAGATTAACAGTACAAGTATAGATCTGAAATACTGTATATCAATAGAACCCTTTGAGGAAAGGCCTGTTGAAAGCTATAAAATATTTAGAAAATAGAAATATAAAAAGAATGAAAAGGACAATGACTGTGGACAGAGGTGAAACAGAAGATCTCCTAAGAGACCTTAGAGAATGGGCAAGTTTTGTGTTAGAACCCCTAGCTGTCCTCTATCTGGCTTTAAATACTCGGGGCCATTTCAACGTCCATCCATTTGATATCCTATGTGATTCCTAACATATCTGTAAATCACTTAATATACTTAAAAAACTATTCTAGTCTGGGCCACTAGGTCACTTCACTGCAATCTGCCATCCACCATCTGTTTTTAGGCAAAGTCTGTCTCTAGTAACAGAGAGACAAAAAAGGAACACAGTAACAAAGCATGGCTTGGCTGTGCAATAAAAAAGGACAAAAATGTAGATGCCATATAGGCAACTGATAGATCTGCTTAGGGAACATGAATAAATCAGATGGGAATTCCTCCTCACTCATTCCTATAGGTAGAATGAACCTTTTAGTCTAGAAGAAGGATGTGGCAACCTGGTTATGGACTTTCACGGAATAAAGGCTGATAATCTGCCGCAGATTTCGTCGCTCGCCCGCTCGCATCTCCGCCCGTGCCATAGACTCTATTCTATGGTTGGGCAAATTCCACCGTACGCCGAAAGAATCGACATGTCAATTCTTTTCGGTGGAAGGCAGACACTCCTCTTACCAGGATAGAATGTAACCAGTACCAGGAATGGGGAATGATGTTGCTTTGCTATGGTGCCCACTGGCTTCTGTTTTTAAGGGTTAGGTATGTTCACCAATTACATCTAAAGAAAAACATTAGTTTTTGTTTTTTTCTTGTTCCAGGAAATATTACTCAAATTTTTCTTCTTTTTATGAAAAAAACACTCTAAGGTATCAAATGTTTAAACCACAAACGTTTATACTGCCATAATTATCCAATCGAGAAAATCTACAGCAATTACACAACAAAATCAGAACCAAAGTACAAGGGTTTAACTTCACTGCATGAGCAAAATATATAAAATTTACAACTGACCTCTGTGGTAAGTTGGACAAACTGACTGATGCCATAGTCTCTGACCAGTTTATTGCGTAGTATATATGTGCCAATATCATGTTCTTTTGTTTAAAAAAAACAACAATAATAATCTCCATAATGAGAACATTGAAAACATAGAAAAAACTTAAATTTTGCATGGACATAAGTACTCAGACCCTTTGCTACAATATTAAAATTTTATTTTTCTAAGATTAGATTTCTTTAGATCATATTTGAGATATTTATGCACCTTGATTGGACCTGTGATAACATGATTGGACATAAATCATAAGTAAAAACACAATCCTAGCTATATAGGGTGTCACAGCTGACAATACAAATCAGAGCAAACACCAAGCCATTGGCGGGAAAAAACTGCCTGTGGAGCTCAGAGACAGGATTGTGTGGAAGCATAGAACTGGAGGAGGGTACGCTTCTACTTCTTCCACACTGAAAGTTCTGAAAAGCACTGTGGCGTCCATAACTCTTAAATGGAAGATGTTTGGAATAACCAGGACTCTTCCTAAAGCTGACTGCCCCACCAAACTAAGTAGTCGGGGGAGAAGGGATTCTGTAAGAGAAGTGCCCAAGAAACCAATAATAACTCTGTCTGGGCTCCAATTCTACACCAAATTTATCCACTTGACATGTGAGGTTCATTTTGGATAAATGTAAAGTTATGCACCTGGGTTCTAATAACCCACATGCAACATATGTCCTAGGAAGAGTTAAACTGTGAGAGTGACTGGTAGAGAAGGATTTGGGTGTACTCGTAGATTATAGACTACAGAATGGCACGCAATGTCAATCAGCTGCCTTTAAGACAGAATATGGTCATGTATTAAAACAGGCATGGTGTTATGTCCATGTCTGTTCGGTCTTTGGCGTGGTTCTCTGCTGTATACTGCCGAGATTGCGCTCTTGGTCATGATTTTGTATTTGCATTCTATGTTTTATTGGCACTTCTCTAAACACTGAACACAGATCTACTTTTTCTGCCATACTGATTAAATTCTTACCACACCCATCTCTTCCTTGCTAGCTCCCTCTGGCCACTGCTCAGTTATTTTCTCTTTTGCTTTTACATCTGGTCTTTCCACTTACCCTGTGCTGTATTTGTGTGTGTGTGTGTGTTCGAATCACGTTCTGGACTGGGTCCATGACCTCCTATAAAGTGTCTCAAAGCCCTTTACCTCATGTTGGCTATTAGACTTCTAGCATGCTGAGCTTCACCATATCTCTTTCCTGTATTGTTATCTGGTTTCTCCTGATTTTTCTTGGATCCTGTTTTTTTTACTTTGCTGCCTGTTTGGTGTTATCACCTTATTGCAAGTAGGAACTATCTCCATGGTTGTCCGCAGTCACCTAGGACTGTCGAGGCAAGTAGACATGGTCAGCTGGTGGGATTAGGGCTCACTATCTGAGTCCTTACATGCTTTTTCTCAGGCTACTCTATCTATGGTTGTGTCACATGGACTCTCAGGGCAGGAATATAAAATTACCACTTTATAAAGCTTGTTGTGCCCTCATCTGGAGTATGCTGTTCAGTTTTGGGCTCCAATTCATGAAAAGGACAGCCTAGAGCTGCAAAAGGTAAAAGACGGGCAACTAAACTAATAAGGAGCATGGATCTTAGTTATGAAGAAAAGAATAAAAGAACCAAATTTGTTAAGTTTGGAGTAGAGATGTATAAGGGAAGATATGATGTAATATATGAGTATATAAATGGGCCCACAGAAAATATGGTGCAGAGATGTTCCAGCTAAAAACCCCTCGAAAGACAAGGAGGCACTCCCTCTGCCTGGAGAAAAAAGGTTCAGTCTCCGGAGGCAACAAGCAGTGTTTACGATAAGGACTATTAATGTATGGAACAGTCTAGGCCAGGATCTGGTCGAAGCAAAAACAGTGGAGGGCTTAAAAACAGTCTTAGGCAAGTTGGTAGAACTAAATAACATAAATTGATATGTAGGAATAAACAATGTACCTATCCATCCATCTCCCTTCCTTTTATCCATACCCTCTTTGGTTGAACTTTATGGACATGTGTCTTTTTCAAACGTTTATTTTCGTAACTATCACAGTCGTTATACAACGGCCATGGTTTTACGAAAATATAAGTTGTGTGAACATAGTCCAACTATGTATATGATATATTTAAAGAGGTAATCCAGGGAAAAACAACTTTCCCCTATCCACAGAACCTCTGTACCCCCCAGCGATCTCCATATTGGGCCCCGGGTTCTGTTTAATGAATAGAGCCGCGGATACGGCACGTGACCCACGGCTCTATTCATTCTTATGAAGAGACGGAGAGAGACGAGTACTCCGGGAAGAGCGCTGTACTCGGCTCTTGCCGTCTCTCTATAGGAATGAATAGTGCCGTACCCGCGGCTCTATTTATTACATAGAAGCCGGGGGCCAATACAGAGATCAGCAGAGGGTACAGAGGCCTTTTTTTCCCCCTGAAATACCCCTTTAAAGCGTAACCGTCATTTCAGGGTCATTTTTTTGAAAACATTAAATATCAACAGTTCAAGCGATTTTAAGAAACTCTGTAATAGGTTTTATGTACTGAAAGAGTTAACTTCTGGACTAAAAAAAGCAATCTCCCAGCCCCCACCCTCACTGCAAAAGAAGCAGGATTTCTGTCTCCATTATGTGGCTATGGAGAGGGGAGGGGCTGTTAGGAGTGACTGAGCACGGAGGATTTCTGCAAAGCACAACACTCTCTAATCTTTTCTCAGTGAATTCATAGATAAGCACTGACCTTTCTGACACCTGAATTTAGCGTTTTAGGTGCCCAGACAGTCTACAAACAGCTGACCTTCATGTCACCTCTTCCTGCTCCCTCATCTCCCTCGGCCCCTCCCCCCTTCATAGGCTTACAATGGAGAGAGCAGAACCCGTCTTCACTGGCTTCTCTGTAATGAAGACGTGTTTGCCTGATAATGCACAGATAAGAAGTCAGGGGGGAGGCTGGGAGATTGCTTCTTGAGTACAGAAGGAGGCTTTTTTGGCTGATGAAACCTATTACAGAGTTTCTTAAAAACGCTTATACTACTGATTTCTGCAATAAAAAAAACATGACAGTTACGCTTTAATGAAGACATTTTGCAGTTGCTCAATTGACACCAGATGTTTTTTTTCCATAGAACATATATCTCATCTTGAAAAAATCTATTCTTTTTAGCGGGATTTCTGCCCCTGTCCATTGATTGAATTTAAGCATTTATTTGTTTTCTAGCATTTTTACTCTTCAGTCCACAATTATGGATTAGGAACATAAAAATGTCAAAAAAGAACCAAAATTATATGTTTGTCTTCATTCAAGTAAAAATATTATCAGATATTTATAGCAATGTAATTCCATCTACTTCATATTTTGTAAGGTAGTTTAGTCATTTTCTCCTCTAGTACAAAGTAATGTTCGGTGTTGTACTTGTCTTATATGGAATCTTTAGAATATGTTATAAAACACAGATAGTACACCAGGCGTGACTTATAGCAATATATATATTCAGATAAATAAATGATTACAAATGGAAAAGATCATTAAATTATCATTCCCTTTTTTATTCTATTCTGTTGCTTTTACAGAAACATTTAACATCTTTTCTATTACGTGTCCCATTGATAGAAGTTAGATTTTCTGATGGCAAAGCATCAATGGGCTCCGTGTAGCCTCTGTTCCATCACCGAAAAGAGTAGCAAATAGACTATTCCAACTACTGAAAAATTTTTAAGCCTTGACTGTTAACAGACCCTAAGGCTATGTTCACACTCAGTATAATGAGGCTATGTTCACACTGCGTATGAGTCCGGACGCATTTCATACGCCGCCGTACATGTGCGGCTGAAACTACGGGCGTGGGAAAAATTGACATGCGGCCGGATACGTACGAACCGCGAACATACGCCCGTAGTACAGTTATGCTTCCCTAGCTTGTTTCGAAGCGAGTCAGGTCATTTACTTGGAGATCTTCGCCCAGCCCAATAAAACTCACAGAACCTTTTGAATCGAAAAATCAAGTTCAATTTGGCTGAAATAAGTACTTCGTACGGGACCGCATGGAAATCCACGGCCGTGAGTTGGAACATTTCCGGCCTCAAACAATGGTCTTGTTCATTTTTCACGGCGCCGTATACGATCCGGCCGTAAGCTCATATGTAGTGTGCACTGTGCTGGCGTATATCGTATTCTTTCAAGCGAACGCATCAACCTTTAAAACTACGTGCGTATATTCGCGGTTCGCACTCCGGCCGGACTCATACGCAGTGTGAACATAGCCTGATAAAATATACAGCTGTTTTTTCAATGTAATAATGTGCTCCATTGAAGTCTATGGAGAATTAGCCATCAGTGCACACACAGTAAAGAACGAAGTCTGTAATTGAGTATGGACATAAAAATAATGAATATGCCCATTATGTACGACCTGTTTTTTTGTTGTTGTTTTTTTTTTATAAAAAAAAGAAAAACAGACTTTTTTCACCTATTAACATATGGTTTTATTTTGACAGCAATAAAAGGAAAAGAAAAAAAGAATCAGATCAGTTACAAAAATAAATAGCCTCTCCTAAAAGAGAAATCACTGTATAAAAGGTGACTAAAAAATAAGGCACTAATATGGTTGTTATTCAAAAGCGATCATAAAAATTGTTAATAAACGGACTATTATTTACTAATATTAATTACGACCATCTTTTTTTTACAGATACCGTATTTTCTGGCTTATAAAACGGCTTTTAACCCCGAAAAACCTGCTCAGAAGTGTAGGGACATCTTATACGCCGGGTATGGTCGCCGCATACTGTGGTGGAGCGACTGCTATAAAAGAAGCAAACGATTCCACCCACCTGTCACCCGTTCCCAGCAGCCGTGTGTCTCCCGCAGGCAGGGCCGGCCTTCGGTGTGTTCGACCTGTGCCCTTCCACAGGACGCATCACTCCCAGCCAGCTGTGCAGCTGTCTTTCTGCCCGAGTGTTCCCCTAGCTGGCCGCCCGGCGCCCCCCTCCTGTGGTGGCTTCCCTCTGCCTCCCCTCCCCATGGGCGCTGCGTACTGTATACTGGATTCGGTCATTAACAATATGGTGGTGATGGTAGTGGTTGTGGTGTGGCAGTAATATTTGGGAGGGTCGGGTGATGGGTGTTGGATATCATCTGGAGGAGTGGGAGGCTGTAGGAGCCTTATGTCACCTTAAGGGGGTCTCAGCAGACCCTGTGGCGGGGGGGGGGGGGGGGAGATGGGGCAAAAAAGGTTTTGCACAGGGCGCCAGTGTGATGCACAGACACTGCCTGTGCTGGAGGTCCCTGAAGCTCTCCTGGTAGCCAAGCATCTCCTTGGGGAAGCTTGGAGACGCTCAGCTGCAAAGAGAGCTTCGGGAAAGTGGCAGAGGCGCCGGAAGTCCACTTCTCTGTCATTCTCCAGAAGCTCTCCTGGCAGCCGAGCATCTCCGAGCTTCTCCGATGAGATGCTAGGCTGCCCAGGAGAGCTATGGGGACCTCCAGCACAGGAAGAGTGGATCACGCTGCCTGCACCGGGAACATGATGACGGGAGACGCTCGGCTACCTGTAACAGGTTAAAGGTGTTTTTTTTTTTTTTATTATTTCCATCTTGACCATAGCAGGTCCCTGCTGCTGTCAGGCAGGGGTTAACACTTTCCGGCTTATAAGACGAACCCCTGTGGAGGGGGTGGGCGCGGACTCTGAGTCCGCACGATTTATCTTTTACTCCTTTCAGGTGGCGTAGGTTTTCTGCCATGCGCACCGACGTGCACGGGATTTATGTAGAGGCAGTACGCCTCTAGATAAATCTCCGTAGTGCCGGAGATGCGGGGACATTTTTAAGTCCGGCGTAAAAAACGTCGGACTTAATAAATGTCCCCCTATGTGTATACTCTCTGGCCGGGATCCCATGGACAGCTAGGTCACATATATTTCCGTAATGGTTTTACGAAAATATACGTTGTGTAAACATAGCCTCATTGTGTATTTGGCACTGTGTTTTTTTATGCTGCATTTTATGCTATCTTTTAATGCTGCTTTTTAATGCGGTATGTTTTGTTGTGTAAAATCCGCAGCAGATTAAAAGGAGAAAGAAATTGTTTTCAATTCAACATTATACAGATTTTTAAATTACTTCCATTTAGAAATCTCTAGTCTTCCAGTACTTATCTGCTGCAGTATGTCCTACAGGAAGTGGAGTTTTCTTTCCAATCTGACACAGTGCTCTCTGCTGCCATATCTGTCTTTGACAGGAACTGTTTAGATTTAGAATAAGGCTATGTTCACACAATGTCAAAGATAAAGAAAAGGTGCCCGTTTTTGCTAGAAAGAAAGGTGAACAAAATAAAAATTGTGTGTGAACAACTAATAAAAAACGTCTGCTTTTTGCAAATGATGTCCAAAAATAATGATCATGTTAATTTTTTTGATGTCCGCGGTAAAAACATCCGTTATTTAATACACTCTGTGCATTGGACGTCCGTATTTCCATTGACTTCAATGCATAGCCATAGCAGTCAGTTAAATCGCGGCAATAAGGGACGTTATTTTAAATAGCAAAATCGTCCGCCTTCTCTCTATTTTTGACATTGTGTGAACATAGCCTAAGTCTGTAAACCAATGCAGAAAAAAAGAATGCTGCAATAAAACGTTGGATTGCCAGGTGGCAGTAGGGAGACATACTAATAAATCTTTCTACTTTAGTGGGCCATATACATACAATACATGTCGGCCAAATGATCATTCACGGAATAGATTTTTTGTAGATTTTGCTCAGGTACACACTATGTAAAATTGACGAACATCTTCCATAATAACAGCCGGAACTGTACAAATAACGTCCATTAATACAAAAATAACTGACCTTATTTGCTCAATGTCGTCCCTTATAATTAAAGATGGACGATATTTTTACATGTGAGAACACAGCCTTCGACTGTAACTATCCATGTGGAGATTGGATTTAGCCGCTCTTACATCTGAGAACAAAGGATCAGGGAGTTTACCTATATGTATAGGAAACAGAACAAGTCAGGTGACAACCCCAAGAGTTTAGACACAGCAAAAATCACAAGTTTTTTTCCTTTATGGGAAGACTTTAAGGTGGTATAACCATCACAGTTTTATTACTGCTGATGGGAAACCCTTTTCTAAAGAGTAATGTAGGTAATGCAGCGGTAGTGTCGGGATCACCTACCAATGTTTTTTTTAATGACATAGATCAAGTTAAACTAGTGTCTACATCTCTATTGTATTCCCTCTATTCTGTATGTATATAGTGTTAACAAGTACAAGTACAGTAAAAAGAACAAGAAGGCCGCTCATTGCTGCAGCTTTGCCTCCTGTTACTTAGGCCTCTGCCAATGTTGCCTCTACAGCAGCCTCTAGTGGAGAACGTCAGTACTACATTTTGTCCATTCCATTAAGTAACCAAGTGTTACTGTATGATGGTCACAGGATCAACCCATTACTAACCAATTATTATAAAAAAAAAAAATTACCTAATGTACTCTACAAGGTTTATAGCTTTTTTTTTTACTTGACTGTATATAATGTCTATAAGTATAACGTTCTTTATAACATACACAGTAGTAATCTCAATGCTTTTAGTTTTTAAGGAAAGGCAGTCACGTTGCATTACACTTTGTGATTGTAGAGTAAATCCCATAGATAACATTTATTCCTGGAAAGCTTTATACATAGTAAAGCTGTTTTATTAGCTTTTACTGTAAGACTTTCCATACCTCTCTTGGGATATATTATTCAGAAAAGCCACACAGTTGATCATCTATGAAACAATGACTTCTTTATAGATGTAGCAAGGTAATTTATGAGCTGGAAAATGAGGACACTCAGCCTCTACTCCACTATAGCTTCTTTTCTGCAATAAATGAATCTGCCACTTGCATATACAGGTGCAAATCCAATTGTTTAGTTACACCCATAGAGAAGCTTTATGCGGCTATTCCAAGACCTGTTTGTTATTGGAACATATTGTATATCCTGATGAATTAATCCTTTTTCCTCCGGGTAAAACTGTAATCTAGAGATTTAAGAAATTTTTTTAACAATTTCAGATTAGTTGATTTGTAAATTGTTTTGCAAGGCATCTGCTATTATAGTCCATTGGGTGAATAGATAATAACAAGTATGGAAGTGTGGTAATGCGGTGAGGCGCAGGGGGAGTTCTGGGTGGTGGTCTCCCTGCCAGGTCAGCTGGTACGGTGGGCCTAGGGTCACTTGGGCACTTGTCACGTTATCCTGGAGTGGTGTAGGACCCACCCCGGACAGTTGATGCCTCACCAACACCACAAAAGATTTAACCCAAGTGTACAGGTGTGTGTGGGTGTGGGTGCACAAGGAATAGGCCAGAGTCCAGTGCTTTAGGAAAACAGAACAGTTTACTTAGGAGAACGTAGTGCAATACAAGGAAGGTAGTTTAGTAGTAATACAGTCCAATGCAATACAGAAAAAATACAATCTTGTGAGTTAACTAGGTGCTTGTAGTTGCGGTAGAAATAAGGTGCTTTGAGGAAGAAAGTGCTTTGCATTAGAAAGGATAGAGGAGAGTGGTTGCTAGAGGGGCCTTGTCTAATGTAGAAATGTACTCTGCTGGAACAATAGAGGTGTGTAGAAGTAGAGAATACTCATACTCAAGGATGACTTCTAGTCTGACCGCCTTTTGCCTCCTAGTTGTGGGCTACCCATCCTAGGTGGGTAATACAAGCCCCAGGCCTTGTTATCTGGGTTGACCAGACTCCCGCGATTTCCCAGTTGTCCTGCACTGCACAGTGGAATACATAGACTTTTCGTACCTTTGTTCTACTGGGTTCAATTCCCATGACTCCTAAGGTAACTGCCCTGCACTTTGTAGAGAGGTTCCTGGCGTGGAAAAGGTGATCCCTGTATGGCTTTTCTCCCCTTGTAGAGTTCTCACACTGCATAGCAGTTCTGTTGCTCATTAGAAAGAAACTGGGCCCGGCCCAGGTTTCAACAGAGACCTGTCTATAGTGCTCCCTCTTACACTGAATACAAAACTAAGACTAACTCTGACTAAACTAACTCCTCCCACTAGGAACTAAGTCTCTCCTACAGGGGTCGGTCAAACCTGCCTATGATTGTGTAGAGAGAAAGGAAGGAGAGGACAGACTAAGGAGGGAAAGCACCTGAACTTGTGAGTGGACAAAAGGCAATATGTGACATACAACAGTTATTCTTTGCGAGACTTAGGGGCCCGTACTGGGTCACTACAAAAGGAATTGTTAGCCTCACCATGGGCAGCAACATATGATAAAACCCCTTTAAGTTTACCTGGCATAGTACTGATTTCATATATAATATCTTTTTGTGATATGTTGTGAGCAGGATAGCCTACTTTAGAAAGGAACGTATAGGGAGGTATTAGTTTAAAGTAGGACAAGTTGAATCTCCGTATAGAAGTACAATTGTTTAAGCTATTATAAATAGCTGTATACAGATTAAAAACTGGGCACAAGCCTAAATAGGATTTGCAATAGGTGCCAAAACTCAGCGCCTATGAAATATCATAACAAATAGTTCTATTGTATATGTAGAATGTAGACACAATAACAAAATGCATATTAAGTCTCAAATAGAGTGGACTGCCGAACAATCTATAATTCATATGAATAAACTAAAATTCTTTTTTTAGCAAAATAATGAATACAAATGTATACAGAAAATACCTATTCAAAATGCTAGAGCCTATAGAGCTAGGTATTGGCACATTCTCCAGTCCACAAGCATATTGCTGGACTGCTGCTAGCTTCCTCAAGCTGACCCAGATATAGTTTCCGGACAAATTGTGGTACAAGGAACTATTTTCACTAAACAATTGTTTACAATTCTCTCTCCAGAACAGCTAGGGGACACACTGTTCAGACCTCTGGGACACCACTTTAATACCCTTTCCATTCTCAAACCTGTTCAGGCCTCATAAGCTAGGCCATGCTAACAAGCCTAAGCCACTGCCCTCCCCTTCCCTGCCACTCTACAGACTGCAAGGCAAAGCATTTACATTGAAGCCATCCACCAGCCCACCTGGACTAGAGATTTTCCATACAGTACACTCCAAATTCAGTCTCTTCTGCAATTTAATGGAATTGTCTGGGCTGATAATAAAAAAAATTGCTGGGGCAGGGAATGATAGGAGTAATAAAACAAAATACTCAATCTTTCACTCCCTCCTGGTACTGTAACACTGCCCTGGAAGAAGTATGTATGTGAAATGCAGGAACATTTCTGATTCTAGAAAAGTGAAGGGGCAGGTCCAGGGGGTGAGGGGAGAGGTGAGGTGTTTTTTTTATTATTATTATTTCTTTTTTTTAATTTCTCCTACAATCATCTCGGCTATTGCTTAAAATGCAGGTTATTGGAGGGACTTCTTATATCACATTCAAACATGTCTACTCAGGGATCAGTCATAGACAGCTGGATACTGTCCTGGTCCACAAGTATATAATATAGTGTATCAAATAGTTTTTATTGGAAATGGCTGTCATACCAGAGCCAACATCATGTGACATTTTGGGGCCAAACCCCTTGTGTCAAGCCTAGGATGCTGTTTTTTCCCCAGGCATCTGGAAGGTCTTGTATACTGTACATTATTTGGTTCCCACAATCCTTATTTGTAAAAGGTCCAGCCATTGTACATAGCACTGGAACAATACTTTCTACGATTTCTTAATTATTACCTACTCTAAATTCACATAAAGATCAACTAAGGTATGGTAAAATCTATGGATTCCGCAGCTAAATCCCTGCAGAATCTTACAAAATTTCTCACAATACAAGTAAACAAGGTGACTTATAACCCATTCAAACATAGCAGAAGAAATCTGCTCAGAATAATGATCAGACTAAGGCTATGTTCACACAACATAATATTTCAGTAAAGAATGGACACTTGTTATAATGGAATCAGCGTCCGTTCTTTACTGCAGGCTCCAAAATTGCATTGAAGTCAATGCAATGCCGCCTGCTGTGTTCACACATTAGAATAATGTACTTGCCTATTCAGTAAACAGCGTCCGGAAATAATAGCTGTTCACACAATGTAATGTGCGGCAGCGGCTTCACATTACATTGAAGTGAATGGCTAATGATTTGCCGGCATACCTGACGGTGCCCACAAATCAATGTTAAAAGAAGAACCTTCCTGCAGCCAATACGAAGGTATTGGCTGCAGGAACGTCCTGAATGCAGCCTAGCGGCCGACAGTTTGTCAGTTGTTAAACCAAGTGTGAACATAGCCTAAGGATTGAAAAATTTGCAGCATTTGTATTATGGGACTAATCCATGTCCAGGTTCTCCGAAAAATATCTGTAAGGAGAGTTTCAGCCCTGAAATTTTTCCTGTTTCTTCTCCTACAGTTGTGAACATAGCCTTAAATGCATTCTTCATATTCACAGGATCCTCCTTTGAGCAGAATAATTTATAGTTGGTTATCGCCATGTCTGTGGCTAACTCTGATCACTAAATAATCTAGGCATTCCCAGGCAAGTGAATGAGGATCTGACTTCAGCCTATGAACTGCATAAGGAAAAAAAAAATCACTTGGAAGGGGAGGGAATGAGAAGCAGGGCGGAGAATGGAGAAGCCTGAGGAATTGGAAGCTTTTGTGCTGATGATTGTAAAGTTTGAGCAGGGAGCTCTCTCTTCTTGTAGTTGCTTTTGTTTGTAAGAGCTGCATGTGTGTGTATGTAAGCAGCAGCAGCAGCAGCAGCAGCAGCCCTCCCAGGGGATGTGTGTGACTGATCAGTGCTCAGCAGCAGCAGCAGCAGCAGCTCTCTCCCCATGATCAGCAGCAGCAGCAGCAGCAGCACACATCCCAGTGTCCTTCCCCTGCCTGCATCATGCTGCCTCTTGTGTGTGATCTGCCCAGACGCATGTAACATGGATTAGGAGCACAGCACAAGGAGCTGGAGTTGGAAGAAGTCTTCATACTGACTGCATTGTACAGTCCCTGCACTCTCCACACTTAACAGAGGGGGATCTCTTGTATTCTATCTCATAAGTGAGTGCACTTTATGGATGTGGACATGAACATGCTTGCACTGACACAGGGAGAGCAGTGCCAGGTCTGTGCCCTGCCAAGGATGCTGGAGACCAGGCAGAGGAAGAGCAGGAGCCGCAGGAAAAGGAAAGAGCTGCTGCTGGGGCAGATGTGCTTCATGGGCTGCCTCATGCTGCTGGCTTCTGCTGTCTCCCACTGGGCTGGAATACTGGGTAAGTTCTTCTATATGGTGTTAACTTAGGAACCTGGGTGCCCATGACATGCCCTGTGGCATAGGGGCATTGCTCACATCTTTGCTTGTAGAGTCAAAGGTTTTGGTATGGTTTGTTCTGCACAGTTAGGTGGGTAATGTAGGGAAGAATAAGGTGGCAGAGGGCATGCCTGGCCATGGCCTGGTGGGTTTGGTGAAGCAGCATGGTACCCACACTTCACATCAGCTGCCCATACAAAATCTCAAGCTTGCCAACATATGTCACTGCTGTCAAGGAGAAGAGCTGAGTTACTAAATGATAGACCTGTGTTTGTATAGAGTTGCTATTATTATTATTATTATTAGTTAAATTTCTACTGTAAATATTTACTCTCACAAGTATGTAAATTGCTGTATGCGAAAGACACCGGCTGGTGATTCTACTACAGATCTCCCTCAGGTTTAACCATATCCTGTCTGCTGTTTAGTCACTGGGTGATTGCATCCTCATATCCAACTACCTGAAAGGTGAATTTCTTTAGATTTTCCATTGCTGGTTGTGACTCAGCTGTGACTCCATTCATTATGACTGTACACAGTTAAACAATGCAATTTGCTAAGCTTGCAGACATATGTGCACGGTTCCGTCTGTGCGGTATAGAACATTGCAAGTGTTAAAGGGTTCCATAGATGCCAATTATTAGTGATGGATTGATTTAAAGTAATCGGTGCACAGATGTATAGGCAAAAACACAGAAAATATTGTTACAATGATGCAAGTGGTTTTATTCAGGAATCTCTGGGGGATGCATGACCGGTGAGCTGAACTTGCCTCATAGTAAATTATAATGGCTGGCGGTCACTTACATGTCATAATTATATGATTGTGACAAATGATCAATATTTGGAAAACATTGTCATACAGTACATGTTATAGTTTCAAGGATTCTTAGAATACTCTAAAAGCATGAATGATCCTTGTTGTTATTGATTTTGTGAGAAATTGTAATATAATCGTATAAAAAAAAGTTGACAAAATTCACATATTACATGTATTAAATTCCTTATATTATGTTAATAAAGCAGAGCTACGTTTGTAAATTAGCAGAAGCGACGTTTAGAGGTTATAATGACACCTAATGACAAACTGAGCTCTGCTTTATCTAACATTGTGCTCTGCTAAATCTAACAGTCTGCATATAGCAGTCCTACTAGTCCTGTATCTAACAAACTCAGCTCCATTACATCCGGCAAACTCGTCTCCACCATATCTGCAGGCAGGCATATGAATCTATATCCTCTGGGGACACTGTAAAAAATACCCTCTTTGCTGGTGATGAGACTCATGCTGACATGAACAGCAGAGGGAAACTGAGGATAAACACTGAGAGACATTGACTGACTGGATGAGAGTGCTGGGAACAGGTGAACTGAGCTGCACCAGGGAGAGTGATACTGTATTTGCTGGGAGCAGCTGTCTTCTTGGAGGTCTGAGAACCACAGAGTAATAATGTTTAGATTACTAGTAAAACTTCTCAGACGCTTGATGGAATAAAGGACAGGTGTCCAAGAGCTGCAAGCTAAATCTATACACTAATAGATGTAAAAATGTGCAGGGACTATAGAATGACCTCAGGAAAGTCCGGCTCTCTGGCCTTCCACCTGTTATAATGTCCATCGCTCTCTAGTGACTGTACTGTGAATCATGCATGTGTTGCTTGGACAGCTGAATAAACCGCAGGTTGCCTGTTGCTGACCTATATAAAACATTCATTGAGCTTGGTATACAAAAACTAACTCATTCGGATACAGAGATCGCACCCAACCTAGGAGCAAAGTCACATCAAGCTGCTGCTGAATGACATGTATGTGTGACTATAGTCCGCACTGTGTCTGCAGAGACGTGGGCTGTCACTGACATGTAACACCGAGAATAGCAATGGACTGACTGACCTATTTTTTTCTCTTATTATCTTCTGAGCAGATCTCTTTCCGTTACCCACATTTAGATTGCATTATATCTGCTTGGTGAAAATAATTGTTCCCAAAGGATGATTGTGACCATTAACATTGTATTCTGCAATATAGAACAACTGACCTTGATGCTATAGTTATGTGAAGGTGTTTTATTATCTATGAGAAGCAGACCTCTGTATAAGAGCAGCTGAGTATATTGTAAGACTTGTCATGAGCTCCCATCATATTGTTGTATGTTATGTCCTAGCTGTGTTTGGTCTCAGACAGCTGTAAGTGACTAAAGGGGCCGTGTCATGAAGACAATCCTGTCTATATTCCCTATTAGGGCACAAGGACGTCATAGAGGGGGGATGTCCTGGTATAAGCCGATCTGGCCCGTCTAGCAATATGGCATGTAATACTGCGTTTCCTCTACGCACAGTCTGGCCGTATAGTTCTAAGATACAAATCTGACGGCACAGGAGCAGTATTAGTTTGTCGACATATCCAGAAAGTTGACCTGAACTTATAAAGGGGTGATCCACAGTTTAATTTTTTTTTTAAATATATTGCCGCCCTGTTGGTAAACATAATAAACATGTTATGCTTACCTCTCCATGCTCCCCTGGTGTCCTGATGCAGTCTCTTCTTTGTCCCCCGCTGACTGCAGCTCCGCCACTTCCGAGACGAGGTTGTCTCAGAAGTGACAGCTTGTTTAGCCAATCACTGGCTGAGACGGGAGTGTGCAGTGGCCAATGATTTACTGAGCAGGCCGTCACTCCCAGGACAAGTTCATCTCAGAAGTAGCGGAGCTGCAGTCAGCAGGGGACACCGGAGAGGCTGCATTGGGACACCAGGGGAAAGCGGAGAGGTAAGCAGAACACATTTATTATGTTTACCAAAAGGGCAGCAATATATAAAAACTTTTTTTATAACGCTGAATAACCCCTTTAAGGTCTTATTCTGACATGCAGTTTTGTACTGTAAATGGAAGAGGCCTCTCCTCACCTTTGTATCTATTCAAGTGTTTGCCTAATTACTGGGATAAATATACGGGGAGATTTATCAAACATGGTGTAGAGTGAAACTGGCTCAGTTGCCCCTAGCAACCAATCAGATTCCACCTTTCATTTTCCAAAGAGTCTGTGAGGAATGAAAGGTGGAATCTGATTGGTTGCTAGGGGCAACTGAGCCACTTTCACTTTACACCATGTTTGATAAATCTCCCCCATAATCTTTATTGGGGTAATTAAAAGGTTTAACATTCAGTTTCTGTTTCTCTTTACCATTACCTCTAAGAAGGACGCGGTATACGGCTCATATATATACAAGAGCGTGTTATTATGACACCTTTATATGGATCAAAAACATAGATGAATTGGCATCAGTGTGTTGAAAGTATATATTCAATATTGCTTCTGTATTTTTGTACAGAACATGCCGATGGGCTGTTTTAGGCAGGAAATGATACCTGTTACCACTCTGTGCCAAACCAAGAGTCGTCAGGGTTGTCCCTGGCAGCTTCTTTCTGCCTTGATTGACAGATTTCTCCCCATACAGATATAGATCTATCAATCACTGCAAGTGCTGCAGGAAGAAACTGGAGGGGATATCCTGATAACTCATGGTTCAGGTAGCATAAAAGTGATGGCAGGTTCCTTTTAAACTATGGGTTATGCAATACTTATAAAATACTCATGACATACTAATACAGTATTTATCAAATACAGAACACATACTGATCCATCCCTGTTTTAATCTCTCTTCATATACTTTAGTGAGCATTGCCCATGCACACAACAGATTAAAGTAGCACATGCTGCATCCACAAAATGGACGTAAATATGAAGGCAAAATATTCTCCTATGAAACAAAACTAATATTTTCTGACTTTTCGGACACAGTGGTTACCATAGTATTGTACTCGTATAACTCTCCGCGGGTGACATGGTCTTCACTGTTTGAAGGGTTCAACTTACGTCATTTATGTAATCTTGTGATCTGAAAAGTTTTTAAAATTTGATCATCAGCGCTTAGACCCCCACTGATCGAACAAGTCAGGAGAAGTGCTCCCTGGTTCTCTGCAGGAGACGGACTCTAGAGTAAGGGCCTTGTTACATGGAGCGATAATCTGCCGTTTCAGGCCTATTCGGCCTATTATCACCCCGTGTAATAGGGAGAACGATCAGCTGATGAAACGATCATTGGCTGATCATTTCTTTAGCTCCAGACCTAAAATCATGGGGCATAGGGCGCACATTGCTAGCGGCCTGTCAGTGCAGGGATCAGAACAGAAGGCAGAGCTGCAGACAATGGGGAAGGCCTCCGAGGACACAACCGGGAATGTGGTAAGGTGAGTTAATATTTTGAGAACAATAATTGCAGTAAAAAACTGAGGGCACTCACCAATAGGTTGCGATGTATCTTTATTCCAGCATGTAGTTAAAAACTTCAGTGATACATATCACTATTCGGCAGACGCCAACCTACTTTACAAAGACAACATTAACAACATTAACATGACAGCCATTTTGCGATACATCGCAACTTAATTGGTGAGTGCCCTTAGCTTTTTACTGCAATTGTTGTTCTCACAATATAACTATTCATGAGGTGCACCCCTGTAGCAGCCGTCCATAGCCTTGAGTGTGAACAAATCCAATGCTATATAGCATAATATTTTTCTGACAAAATAGTGCCGGTAATACTCTTAAGACTTTGTGAGTTACTATTTTATTATTTTACACTAAAGGCAAGGGCTGCACGGACATCGCTAATTGCTTTAAAAAGCTGCATCAAAAACTGCATGTACTGTATATATCCAGTCTAACACAGTGCTCTCTACTACATTGCATTCTGGGAGAGTTGTATTTTTCTTCTAGATGGCTGAACAGTTCACAGTGGAAAGATTACTTTACCCAGAATGCAAAGTAAACTAGTGCAGCAGTGTTACAAGAATTTGGAAACTATTTTGGTATTTTTCCCATATGAAACTTCTCTATGTGAAAACAATAAAATAATGTGTAAAAGTGAACACACACTTTATTGTGTTATAAGACGTGGGGACACCTGATGGTTTGCCTTAGTTTCCTGTACGCCTTTGCCAGTCTCATTACCTTCTTGTGGAATGCTGTAATACTGTTTACAAAACATTGCCGGCTATTCTTAGCATGCTCAGATGAGGTTTACATACATTTACCAGGAGACTACTTAAAGGAAAACTGTCGCTTTGAAAATCCAGTCCAGTCTGCTGGCAGCATGGTAAAGAGCTGGAGGAGCCGAGCAGACGATATATAGTTTTGGTGGAAAAGCTCTACAATAATAATAATTATTATTTATTTATAAAGTACCCTTGATTCCAGATCGCTATACAAGTGATAGGGGGTAACAAACAGGAACATTACAAGATCAAACACATTACATGAATAAGGTAAATGGCAGACTGGTACATGGCGAGAGAGGACCCTGCCTGCTAGAGTTTACAATCTACAATAATTTTAAGGGGTACTCCAGCGAAAAGCTTTTTCCCACTAATCGAAAAACATTATAAAGTTATATAATTTTGTTATATGATTCAATCACCTATCTGCCCCCCCTTCCCTATCTTTTATTCCCTCAATCCCCCACCTGGAAGTGAAGTAAACTCATTCTTATCTAATAACTGTTGAACCCAGGCTTTTCTGTGGCAGCCATTTTGTGACAATTACACCATCAAGAGGGAGGCGGGTCTAAGCTTTGTTAGGCTAGTCTCCCTTTGTCAGATGACTCAGGTTGCTCAGCTCTGATTGGCTGAGCAAACTGTAAGCCCTTGTTTAAAAACCATACTTTACCTAAGCATGTTGCAGGTCTTCTCCTGCTCTCCTTCTTTCTCCTGGTCCCGAGCGCAGCAGCAGCTTCGGTGCGGCCTGTCTGAGCTGACAAACCGTTCAGCCAATCACTGGCCGCGGCGGTCCTGGCCAGTGATTGGCTGAGCGGTCTGTCAGCTCAGACAGGTCTCACTAAAGCTGCTGCTGCGTGTGGGACCCAGAGAAAGAAGGAGAGCAGGAGAAGACCTGCAACATGTTTAGGTAATGTATGGTGCTTGTGAAATCGTCAGTCGCCTGTTGCGCATTGCCCGATGATTTTAGGTTTGAACCTAAGTAAACGATCAGCCGATAACACGATCATCGGCTTATCATTGTCTCTATTCCACGGAGCGATAATTGGCAGAATTGGGCCGATTATGGCTCCGTGGAATAGGACCCTTAGACTGGGTTCACACTACGTTTTTGAAATCCGTTTTCGCAAAAAAAAAAAAAACAGATGCATTGGTGTGCATCCGTTTTGATCTGTTTTTCCATTATAAAAAAAAAGGATCAAAACACTAGATACCCTTTTTAACATACACAAAAATGTAGCTGACCTTATTTTTGTGTACATAAAAAAAAACGGATGCCTTTTGATGCTTTTTCTGTAATGGATGTCAATGGAAAAACAGATCAAAATGGATGCACACAAATACAAAAACTCAAACTTTTCCATCAAAACGATATATCAGTTTGCACAGCTCCTTCTGCTCTATAATATGGTGCTTGGAATAACCCTTTAAAACGTGCATCTTCCCGACTATTTAAGTAGTGTAATTATATTGCTGAAAACTGGTAAATAAATATGCCTGACCTTTAGCAAAGGTTGTCAAATAGTAATAACCTGCTCCGCCACTCTGATTATGATGGCTGCATTCAGGATCGCACCAGCGCTCTGGCTGCAAACATTTATTTACCACAAAACTAATGGCGTGTTTACACAGAGAGATTTATCTGACAGATTATTGAAGCCAAAGGCTATGTTTACACTCAAAAACGAGAAAAGACATCCACTTTTTCTATTTAAAAAAGCTTCAGTTTTTGCTGCAACTTAATTGACTTCAATGCAATGCACAGCGTATAAAACGACGGACGTTGTCTGTGCAGTCATTAAAACAATGATCATAATAATTATTTTCGTAAGTCTTTTGCAAGCAACGGACGTTATTTTTTAGTTGTTCATCCACATTTTTTATTTTTTCAATGTTCTTTCACCGTTTTTACTATTAAATTTAATGGACTTTTCAATTAAAGACACATCCAAAGGCCAATCAGTCCACCTAATGGTACGTTTACACAGAGAGATTTATCTGACAGATTTTGGAAGCCAAAGCCAGGAACAGACTATAAACAGGGAGCAGGTCATAAAGGAAAGATTGAGATTTCTCCTTTTTTCAAATCCAGTTCTGACTTTGGCTTCCAAAATCTGTCAGATAAATCTTTCTGTGTAAACGCACCATACGGGTGCATTTACACAGAAAGATTATCTGACAGATTACCTGCCAAAGATTTGAAGCCAAAGCCAGGAATGGATTTGAAAAGAGGAAAAATCTCAGGCTTTCCTTTATGACCTGATCTCTGTTTATAGTTTGTTTCTGGCTTTGGCTTCAAATCTTCGGCAGATAATCTGTCAGATAATCTTTCTATGTAAATGGACCCTTAACTAGAATAATGTACCAACAGCCATCATGGAACTAACAGGCAGCCAAACAGTGAAACGATGGAGGTTTTTTTTTTCCCCTTCAAAAACGTAGTGGGAACATAGCCAAAGCCAGGAATAGATTTGAAAAGAGGAAAAAAATCTCAATCTTTCCTTTATGACCCGTTCTCTGTGTATATTCTGTTCTCGGCTGTGGCTTCAATTATCAGTGAAATATCTGTCAGATAAATCTGTCTGTGTAAACACACCCTTATGCTAAGTTTACACGGATCGATTATCGGGCGAATTTTCGCGATAACGGTCGAATTCGAACGATAATCGTACATGTAAACGCGGCTAACGATCGATAAATCGTTCATTTTGATCTTTTAACATGTTCTTAAACCGTTGTTCGTCGTTCGCAAAAAATTCGCAGATAGTTCCATGTAAACAGTCGTTCACTGATTTTGCCTATGTGTGAGATAGGCTTAAGCGATCGCAAAACGAATTTTCTGTACGATATATCATTCCATCTAAACGCTGATCGTAATAAAAAAAAAATCGTTACTTTGAAATCGTTAATCGTACGATCGGGCCAATAATCGCCTTGTGTAAACTTAGCATTAGGCTATGTTCACACAAGGTCAAAAATAGAGAAAAGGCATCCGATTTTGTAATTTAAAATAATGTCAGTTATTGCCATGATTTAACTGACTGCAATGGCAATGCATTGAAGTCAATGAGAAGATGGATGTCCAATGCACACAGTGTAGTGAATTACTGACTTTTTTTTTACAGCAGACGTCAAAATAATGAACATGATCATTATTTTCGGACGTCTTTTACAAACAGCGGACGTTTTTTATTAGTTGTTCACACACAGTTTTTCTTTTGTCACCATTCTTTCACAGTTTTTACTATTAAATTCAATGAACTTTTCTATTAAGACACACCCAAAGGCCAATTAGTCCACCCAAACTAGAATAATGTACCAACAGCCTTAATTGCACTAAGTGGAGGCCAGACAGTTAAATGAAGTCTGTTTTTTTAGACTCAAAATGATGGGCTTCATTTTAAACAGAGCTGAAAAAACGTTGTGTGAACATAGCCTTAGAGGAACAAGTGACTTAAAGGGAACCTGTCACCCTTACTTAGCCTTTCCGAGGAGCCCCATTCCTGGAGCCGGTCCCGAGACGAAGATATCAGAGCCCGAAGCCGTGCGCGACGCTGAGATAAATACGACGCCCATAGAGAATGGATGGAGCCGTCATTCTCTATGGGCATCGAACTCATCTCAGCGGCACACGGCTTCGGGCGCTGATATCTTCGTCCCTGGACCGGCTCCAGGAATGGGGCTCCTCGGAAAGGCTAAGTATCCGGGGACTGCACCGGGGGTCAAGCGGGCTCTGTGCCCACGTCCCCGGTGACAGGTTACCTTTAAGCAGTTGGCTTTTATGTATCCAGCACAATTAGAATATTTAAACTTTTTGTTTTATTTCTCTTATTTTTGTATTATTTATTTTTCTTATTTTTTATTATTCTGCAGCTAATTTTTACTTTCACTACTGTCCCTCTCAAAACTGTCTGTTTCAATTACATCTTCTTTGTCAGAAATCTTATCCTGTACCTCTCACTATTGACCAATAGCAAATGCAGTCTAAACACATCTCTGTACACCAGAGCCGGCTCCAGATTTTTGCAGACCCTCGGGGGACAGAGCCTCAGTGGGCCCCTCATCCATCCACTATGCACTCATCATCCACACACTATGCACAATCGCTTGAGACACCACTAACATACACAAACACACATTATTGACACTGACTGAATGGCAGGCAGCACTTGCAGCTCCGTCTTCTCCCTCTTCCTGTTAGGTTGAGGACCTTTAGCTCATGTGATCAGGTCCTTCACCCTTTTCTCTCTTCCCTGGCATTTGCCCAGGTAAGCCATGTGTTGATGCCGGCCCTGCTGTACACCACCCATAACTCATGTAAGACTTTAAACCTTTGGATACCTGAAAATGGCACAGCCAGAAAGTGTAAGATGCATCATATGCTTGTATAGTCCCAAGAGAATAGAAACTATTATTAGTTACTTTAACAAGCTGTGAACTAGGGAACTGAATAATAATAATATGCATGAAATGACTAGAAGCTGTAAATGATACAGATACAGTAAGGCCTGGGGGCCACTAGGATTTCTGAGATCGGTGTATGATAGATATATATTTCTAGTAGGTTTATATTAGAAGGAACCAGGACCTTGTTTTCTCCATCTTACTTAGGTAAAACTTCCAATTTGATGCTCTTTCAGCTATATTCACACGTCAAAAATATTGAAAAGGCGGACGATTTTGCTATTTAAAAAAAGTCTGTTATTGCCGCGATTTAACTGACTGCAATGCAATGCATTGAAGCCAATGGAAAGATGGACGTCCAGTGCACACAATGTATTGAATAACGGACGTTATCACCGCGGACGTCAAAATAATGATCATGACAATTTTTTATTAGTTGATCACACACAGTTTTTCTTTTGTCACCGTTCTTTCTCCCTTTTTACTATTAAATTCAATGGACTTTTCAATTAAGCTGCAGCCTGCACCCAATGGCCAATTAGTAACCCCAAACTAGAATAATGTACCAACAGCTGTCATTGCACTAAGGGGAGGCCAGGCTGCTAAATAACATCCATTATTTTAGACTCAAAATGATAGACGTCACTTTAAACAGAGCTGAAAAAACGTTGTGTGCACATAGCCTTAGCAGTTTTGTTATTTATGGTGTTCCATTGTTTCTGCCATGTTGTTTTGTAAACCAGTTTATTTTTTGTCCTGCTTTACACACACTTATTTTTCTTTTGGTGATATTCGGAGATCTAACTGTATATGACGCACAAGATGCATTATGTATGAGCGATACACCATGTTAGTATAGCTTTACCTCGCTCATACAGAGAATTCATGTTTTTGCAATTCCCTTTAAAGGTCTTGATTTCAGACTGAGGATCTTTGCTGTTAAGCCTGCTCCGCAGTGATGACTCCATATTACGCAGGTGTAGAATGAAAGTCGCTCATAACATTGATCTGGAAGACATCATGTAGAGGAGTCATACAGACACGCTGCAGCCCTGACTTGTAAATGCAGATGTTTTAGTTAGTGTCATAGTAGCTGCATTAAAACACTTTTCTTTCAGCAAATGTTACCATAATAATCTATGTTGCTAACCCATATGCCTGTTGCCACTGTCAATCTTAAAACAAAATGGAAACAATGTGTACCTTTTTCATCTGTACAGTATGACTTATCTCTCTGTGACCCATGATGTGTGTGTGTATATATAAATATATATAATATATATATATATATATATATATATATGTATATGGCCGGCTCCAGGATTTTGCGGCCCTCGGGCAACAGAGCATTAGCAGGCCCCTCATCCATCCACTATGCACCCATCATCCACACACTATGCACAATCACTTGAGACACCACTAACACACACAAACACATCAATGAATGACTGACATTGACAGACTGACACTGACTGACATATTCAGATACTGACACACAGCACTTTCAGCTCAGTCTTCTCCCTCTTCCTATCTGTCCGGCTGCTATCCACACTGTAAAGTTAAGGACCTTCGGGTCATGTGATCAGATCCTTCACACTTTTCTCTCCGTGCAGGCCCTGCTCTTGTGTCTTCTGATGTTTAGCCACTCACCCTGCACTACAGTGAACAAGCTGAACATTAGAACACCAGCATCCTCCTCGCTTTCTCTCTCTCTGGGCCCCTAGAGGCGCTGTGGGCCCTGGCACTTGCCCTGTAAACCCTGTGCTGACGCCGGCCCTATATACATACATATATATATATATATATATATATATATATATATACATATATTGATAGGCAGGTTGGGAGTCCAGTCAACCACCCATCACTCCTTGCTGTGAGGGTGTGAATATCGCTGCTCCATTCAAATTTTATGGCAGCAATGGACACAGTAAAGTTCTGCACATTCGTAGACTTGGTATATTTGGATTTTCAACAATTTCCAACCCTATATCAGTGTTGATCAGAGGTTTTCTTCACCGGCAGAACATTCTAAACACATGTTAAAGAGGTTATTCAGCACTAAAAAACATGGCCACTTTCTTCCAGAGGCAGCGCCACTCTTGTCTCCAGTTTGGGTGCAGGTTTTGTAACTCAGTTCCATTGACGTGAATGGAGCTTAATTGCAAACCACACCTGAACTGGAGACAAAAGTGGTGCTGTCTCTGGAAGAAAGTGGCCATGTTTTTGTAGCTCTGGATAATCCCTTTAATCCTTTAATCCTTATGAATGATATGTTAAAGAAATTCTGATACTCTGATGTGACCTGAAGCCCTTTAATTCTAGATATCACTCTTGAATAGATCTTTTAAAGTCTGACATAGTACCCAATATTAAAACCACTGTCAGATGCAGTTATTAAAATTGATTGTCTGGTGACAATGGCGCACTTGTTAATGTGTTGGCAGATAAATGGGCAACTATAATGTTCTGTACATATGGCCAAATTATGATGGCTGGACTAGTGGATCAAAGCTAAAATGGCCAGTATTGTAGGGTGCTCATGTTATGCTGTGTGTATTACCTACCAAAAACCGCCACGGCCAGTGATTGGCTGAGCGGCCTGTCAGTTAAGGCAGGACGCTCTGAAGCTGCAGTGGCGGGACCCGGGGAGAAGCGGACCACAAGAGGAGCCCTGGATCATGGATAGGTAATGTATGCCAGTTTAGCAAGTGCTGCAAGGGCATCAGTAACGATGTCCCTGCAGCCCTTGTTATACGATTATTGGGCCATGTAATAGGCCCAGTAAACGAGTGCCGATCTAGCAGATATCGGGCCATGTAATAGGACCATAATGGAGCCACGTCATAGAGAGACGGAGGGTTTCTCTCACTGGGGGCGGGTCGTCCCACCTCCAGTGCTTCACCCCCGGCCTGTTACCCGTGAATAGAACGGCGTCTTACACAGGAACCTACCTGCAGTTCAAAAAAAGGACTGCGGCAATGTCTTCCCCGCACTGTTTCCGTTCTATACATAGGAAATACTTAAAGCGAATGTAGCTGATGGTAGATTCGCTTTAAATAAGTTATTCATTTTCTTATCCATAATGACTGCAACAATAATTCTGACCCTTTAGAATATTTACTGTTCTCACATTGTTATCTCGCAGCAACTTTTACGTCTGAGATCCTCATTCACTTTAGGGATAATACGGCATTAAAAAAATAAGACGTCTTTGATCTCTTTTGGACGATGATGAGGAACAGAGTCCAGATTGTAGAAGACAGCGAAAATTCATGATGAATCCATTCAACACACACACTTCGCAGCTTGTTCTCTGGAATTTGGCTGTAAGAGCTTTTACACTTGGCAAAGAGTTCATGATGCAGCAATAGTCTCTTCTGCCTGTGAATCAGAAACATATACTTTGTAGTAAATGATATGTCTGCCTCTGCTTGTAAACACGCAATAGACATTCGGGGAAAATAATTATGCAGCACCTTTTACAGCCTGTGATTTTATATTCCATTTATACTAATAAAAGCCAATGTTACATAATGACTGCTACAGAAGGATGTTTGACACAAAGACGATTTTGTGCATTTTGCTGTACTTTGTTGTAATTATTTATGTCATTCATTTCTTGTTACTTTTATAGTATCTACCAATATATTCTGCTGCGGCGCACACAGATTACACTCTGCCCTCTATAATACACTCTAAGGCAAACCAACTAACCCTACAATCACACCAGGGTCCTCGTGTCTGCGGCGTCCCTATGGCCGTTCTGCCATAGGGTCTGCTTTGGAGAATGCTGTCTTGGAGAGATTCTTAAGGCCCTATTACACAAAGTGGTTATCAGCCCTACTTAAACGATTATCGACATTCACGGCCGATAATCGCTTTGTGTAATAAAAGGCAATGATCAGCTGACATACACGTGAAAGACAAACGACCATGATAGCAATGTCCTGCTGCCATCCCTCCGTGTAACAGTAGCTGCAGCAGCAGAACACCGCTATCTTCTATGTGCTGCCTGGATGATCTAACAGTGCTTGTAATAGCGCTGACAGCAGGTGGGGGTATGAGGAGCAAGCGAGCACTGACCTGACAGGTCGGCACTCGCTTGCTGTGAAGATCGGGCCGTGTAATAGGGGCTATAAATAAGAAGGACAGCCCATAAAGGCTGAGGACCTGCTACATTTTGCATCAGGTCCATGAACTTTGTCTTTGACCTTATCTAAGTATATGGAGGAAAAACAACAACAGTACAATGTGTTAATAAAGGTCTTGTTTGAACTGTATATATAGTAAAAGCGATCTTTATATCAAATGAAACTTGAATTATATTGTTTTCTTGCTGCTGAACATAACAAACACCCTATTTTTACTTCTCTGCGCTCCCCCAGTGTCCACTTGCGTCATCTTTGGTCCCCTCTGAATGATGCCGCCTCCACTCCTGAGAAGGACCTGTCTTGGCAGTGACAGCCCGCTCAGCCAATCACTTACCACAGCGCCGTCCCAGTCAGTGATTGGCTGAGCGGGCTGTCACTGCCGAGATGGGTTTATCTCGAAAGTGGAGGCAGGATTGTTCAGCCGAGACCCAAAGATGAAGCAGGAGAACAATAATAGCTGGTCACTAGGGTGCAGTGATGTTATTTGGATACCCTTCTCAGAAAAAGGCACTTTCAAGCCCCTTAAAGAAACCTGTCACCACTTTTAGGCTATGTTCACACAACGTACAACTACGGCCGTAGTTCTCGCAGCAGAACTACGGCCGTAGTTTTGCGGGGTGGAACAATGCCTATTGATGAATGGGATCCCGGCCGAAGCGTACACACATCGTACATGCTCCGGCCGGGAGCCCATGCGGGGCCGCAAAAAACTGACATGTCAGTTTTCTGCGGACGGAATTCAATGAGAGTTCAGAGTTCCGCGGCCGGACGGATCAACGGTGTGTGAACATAGCCTTATACTGCTTAAACTTCAAGTCATCAGTTTTGGCCCCCGCGGCTCCTCCCTACTCCACCAGCCATGATTGATAGACCTTTCTCTGTTTGGGTATAGAGAAAGATCTATCGATCAAGGCAAACAGGACAGAGAGAAGCCACCAGAAACCACTTGGATGACTTTTGGTTCAGGCAGTATGAAAGTGATGACAGGATCCCTTTAAGGTTGATCACCATATGGTCATTGTGTGCAGTCATCCTTTAATATTTGTCTATGCTATATGTACTCTACACTATGTATTATCTATACACTTGTTTTATATATTTGATTTGAAATCCTGACTGTTTTGCTTTCATGATTTTAATCCTGCACCCAAGGAGTGGTGTAGCTACATATACCCTGGTACCAGAGGAGGCCATAGAAGAAGACACCAGTATTATGAGCAAATGATGGTACACAATATTTAGCCTCTATGTTAGAAAGAATAATAATACCTGCTTATCCTTCATCACCTTAATCCTTTGGTCGGTGCTTTTTATTGATCCTTTTATACGTAGCTCAGTATTTTCGGCACTAATATGACATGCACTATTCAGCGATTGAGTTCATCCATGTAGAATGCATGAAAAGTCCTGTTACTTTAATGTATTTGGAAATGTGGCTGTGCTATTCATAGTAAATATGCCTGCAGGGAGATCTAAAATATACATTTTCCACAAGATTTCTTCATTGTAAGATATAGGCAATATTAAATACTTACGCACAACTGTGCACTAATCTTTCTAAAATTTTGGCTTCCAGCCAAACCAGATTTTCCCAGGTTTCCAGAGAGTGGGTTGTATCGGTATGTATGCATTCTGCTCTATTTTTTTAAAATTAAGTGGGAAAGTATAAAATGACATCAGTGCCTCCTTTGTTAGTGAACTAAAGATGTAAAGAGAATGAATTAAGACTTGGCTTGGCTCTCTCAACAGTGTGCACTAACATATCAATTTTTTTTCGGTGCCGCTAGGAATGCCAGCCGAAGCGTATACCCTCAGAAGGCAGCACTACATAAGTTCCATGAGAATCACGGCTGTTGTAACAACGGCCGTGATTCCCACGGGTCTTACGTTGTGTGAACATAGCCTTAGTCCACATTCACACACACAGGCAGTGTTGCACTGTGACCATTGTTATAGATCACACGATTTTTAGAAGATTTTTTTTGTCATGCTTTAAAGTAGGTATGGGGAACCTACGACCCTTCAACTGTTGCAAAACTACAATTTCCATCATGCCTGGACAGCCATAGCCCTGTAGTTTAGAGCTTTATGGCAGAGAAAACTAGGCATGCTCTGTGACCTGTACAGAAAGGGGGAGGTAGGCTGTGACCATCATAAATATCAGCTAACTATTTTTCATAGTAGACATATTACATTTTATTGTAATCCTGCCTGTAAAAATATTGGAAAAACTGCTGAGAAATTATCTTTACAGCAGAGGAAAAATCAATGTATTGTGAGGCTTAGTGGCCAGAGTGGAAACTGGGAAAAATTTAATAGACATTTTCCATGAGAAAATTGTTATGCTAGTAGAAATATATATATATTTGTCTGATGTTATCAGAAGAACATCCCCATCTTGAAAAAATACTCACAAATATCTACATGAAATTTATATATATATATATATATATATATATATATATATAATATATTCCTACATATGTGTCCTTCCTTACCTTTCGTCAGGCTCAACATGTGTGCCATAAAATATCTAACTTACCAAAAAACATAATTTTGGACATCTTTTCGGGAGATATATACGCTGTATGTGTGGTCACCCTGTGGCAATTATATGAATTACAGCCTGTATATAGGCGCAATATATTTTGTTGCCATTTTTTTAAATGCATAAGTTGGATTCCCTAACTAAATTTAACAAAAGGTAAGAATGGACACATCTGTACCTAACAGAGATGAATGAACTCGAACGCTCAGCATTTGATTACTGGTGGCAGAAAAAGATGGATGCAGCCCTAAGACTGTCTGGAAACATAGATGCAGCCATAGGCAATAGGCTGAATCCATGTTTTTCAAGACTCCCTAGGCATGCATCCAACTTCTCCAGCCACTGTTAATGAAATACTGAGTGTTCAGGTTTGGAGCACCTGAGTGTGGTCAATGTTTGTTCATCTCTATTACCTAATAAATCTGTAAAGCTTCTGTCAATCATAGACATTGGTAGCAGTTAGAGATAAGCGAACCTGGAGCATGCTCGAGTCCATCCGAACCCGATCGTTTGATTAGCGGTGGTTGCTGAACTTGGATAAAGCCCAAAGGCTATGTGGAAAACATGGATATAGTCATTGGCTGTATCCATGTTTTCACATAGCCTTAGGGCTTTATCTAAGTTCAGCAGCCCCAGCTAATCCATTGCCGAACGTTCTGGTTCAGATGGACTCGAACCCGAACCCAGTTCGCTCATCTCTAGTAGAAGAGGAATAACTGTGTATAGATAGATACGTAAAATCATATAAAAACATATGCATAATCCAGTCAACATTGTCCCTATAGAGTACCTATGCCAATCCATCTCAGCCCAAAGGTTAATACCATAGGACAGTAAAAGTACTCCAGGTTTGTTACATCTCCATTGAGTATTTGCACCTTTAGGCCATGTTCACACAACTTATGTTTTACATAAATCACAGCCGTTATTGCAATATACACATAGTATACGTTCCGGCCGTACGAAAAACTGACATGTCAGTTTACACAATGGAGTGTGCGGCTCCGGCAGCACGCTCCATTGCGTGCAGTGGTGAATTCGGATGCGGGCGCACAGGGGTGTGCCCACATCCGAATTTAGCAGAAACGGCTGGTGTCTTACGCCATGTGAACATGGCCTTAGACAGTTCCATAAGTAGCTGAACAAGGATGTTTTAGTGAGCCACAATGGTCTTTTTAACCACTATCTGATAACTGGTTCCCATCTCTTTAAATGAAAGGCCACTGAATAAATGTATAAAATATCTACAAACCTGACATGATTATTCCTCATCTTAGCATGAAAGCAAAGATGACGCTCTTAGAGAGAGATTTGATTAATTCTCAGTGGCCTTAAAGTCACCCTAAGAATGATGGAAAAATTATTCAAGATTTGGTCACCTAAGGACAAAACACATAAGCAGCACTGATATGCAACTATTTTGTCTGGCTCGGAAAGTATATAAAAAAAAAAAAAAAAAGCCCAAAGCGCCACCATCAAAATGACTTTATTTGATATGTCTGACTCCACATTAGAATTCACATTGGGCTTTCCGAATTTAGGTCTCTCCAAAAGAGACCCTCTGGCATAAAGTATTAAGCAGAGCTAAATGGTACTTCATTAAAGTTAAAAGAAATTTGTTAAGCCTCTTAAAAAGCAAATACATCAAATCCTAAACTGAGAAACATGCAGTTTGTAATTAGATAATTCTAGAAGCCTCAATGATCTCTTCAGCTCCTATAGAATTGTTTATTCCAGAAGAATGGGTGTCACCTTAAGGGTGCCTTCACACGTACCGTATCGCTGTGAGTTTCTCGCACATAAAGCCACAGTGATACTGATTGCTATCAAGTCAATGTATGTGTATTACTACATGCGAGTTTGGTGCGAGGTTTACATGCGAGTTTTGATTTGCACATGATTTTCACAGGCAAGTTCAACACCACAAAAAATTCATGCGAGCTACTTTCATGCGAGTTTTGTGCAAGTTTTGTGTGATAAATACGCAACGATACGGTACGTGTGAAGGCACCCTAAAGGTGTTTTTCTAGAAGGGGGTCCTATTGTTTTTCAGAATTTATGGGGGGGGTTGTTCTTTAGTTTTTCTAATCAATTACAAAGCCGAATAAGAAATTGACACTTAAGGGTTTGTAAGAATTAGAGATGAGCGCAATGTGAGCAGGCTTGAGTCCGATCGCTCAGCATTTGAATTAGTTGCATGCTGCCCTAGGGAATCAAGGAAGACATAAATACAGCCCCGGCTGTATCCATGTTTTCCAGGCAGCCAACTTCTTAAGCTGGAATTGCATTCATCTCTAGTAAAGATCACTTTCCAGCAGTTATCCAGACAGGTTTACATTGAATGGTGACAATTGTATCAGGACATTCGCACTAAGGCTATGTTCACACTATGTAAAAGATGGCAACAACGGCTGTACTTTTTGCGGAGCGCAACATAACCTTATCTGATATGGGATCCCGGCCGGAGCGTATACACATCGTATACACTCTGGCCAGGATCCCATACGGGGACGCAAATAGCTGACATGTCAGTGTTCTGCGGCCGGAATTCAGTAGATTCTGGCCGCAGAAAGCCCTGTCAGTTCACACAGTGAAGCGAGCGTCTCCAGCCGCTTGCTTCACTGTGTGCTATGGGAAGCTCTGATGCGGGCACGCGCTGATGCACCCGCATCAGAGCTTTGTGGCCGGACTTTGTGTGAACATAGCCTAAGGATGCACAATGACCTCTGGACAGGTCACGGAGCATGTCTACAATCTCTTCCATAGAAGGGAATAGGGTGTTCTCCAGTCTAATGTCCATGAGGATTTTTGGAAAGCAGTGTTCCCCAACTCCAGTCCTCAAGGACCACCAACAGGTGTTGATATAAAAATAACCCATACAAAGAACAGCTATGTTGATACTGGACGTAGTGAGTATGAAGAAACAACTTGTGAAATACTCAAATCCTTAAAACATGACCTGTTTGTGGTCTTTCAGGACTGGATTTGGGGAACACAGTTGTAAAGAATATCCCTAAATGCTTTTTAGGGTGCCTTCACACCTAGCGACTCGCAGCGTCGTCAGGTCCTGGCAGATCACTTTCACTACATACACGTAGGGGTCTGAACGACCGCTGCGTGTATGTAATTCTGCCGGCCCCTTAACCCCTTCAGCTCTCGCTCCCACTCCGCTGTATACATTACCTCTCCTCACTGCACGGGTCCCCCTGCTCTCCCACCCGGCCAATCAGTGGCTGCGGCTGGGCAACACACTGATTGGCCGGGCGGGAGACCAGTACGCCGGGACCTGTGCAGCGAGAAGAGGTAATGTATACAGCGGAGTGGGAGCGGGAGCTGAAGGGGTTAAGGGGCCGGCAGAATTACTGTATGTAGTGAAAGTAATCTGCCAGGACCTACCCGACTTGCAGCGTAATTTACACTGCGAGTCGCTAGGTGTGAAAGCACCCTAAAAGCAACATTGGTAAAATGGCAGCCCATAATAATCAGGTACAAAGAAAGTTTTAAAAAATTATGAAACGTTCATGGAAAAAAAAACTTTAAAGAGAACCCTTGTGTTAGGTTATTTCTACACCTTGTCTTGTGTCTTTTAGAGGCAATTATTAGCGGAATTTCTGACATATGTGTCAGGACAGGTCCGGGTACACACAGGTGACTCAGGGACAAGCGCAGTCCGGATGCTGTCCCACAGCCACTATCCCTGCCGCCTTGTCTCAACTAGAGATGAGCGAACCTGGAGCATGCTCGAGTCCATCCGAACCCGAACTTTCGGCATTTGATTAGCGGTGGCTGCTGAAGTTGGATAAAGCCCTAAGGCTATGTGGAAATCATGGATATAGTCATTGGCTGTATCCATGTTTTCCAGACAACCTTAGAGCTTTATCCAAGTTCAGCAGCCGCCTCAAATGCCGATTGTTCGGGTTCGGATGGACTTGAACCCGAATCCCGGTTCGCTCATCTCTAGTCTCAACATGTCCTAGGCGACAACTTGGAGCTATACCCTACGCTAATATAGGTGGATCGGGACACAAGACAAATACAAGACAAACTTGAGACAAATATAAGACAAGGACAAAAAAACACAATAGCGGGTGGCCAGCAAGCTAGGGCCAAACCAGAAGAGGCAAATACTAGTACAAAGTCGCTAGGCAATAAATACAGTCAATGAGGCAAACCAGAGTAAAAAAAAAAAAAAAAAGAGACAAAGATACAGACCAAATCAGGAGACAAACACAAAGTCATTGACACAAGCCAAAGTCAGGAAACCTATAGATCAGAATAGCAAGTAACAGGGTAGAAGCGAGTATAGGCACACTAAGTATACACTATAACAGACATCAAGCATAGAGAATGACTGAGTTTTAAAAGAAACAAAGTCCTGGTCTCAGTGGTGATTGGAGCAGACAGACAAGAACTGAGATAGGAGAATAGGGCTGTCAATCACCATTAAGGCAAGGAGTTAACCATTAAGGTGCTGGTAAAATTTACTCCAGAAAATGCATCGGCGTTAACCAGAATGCAATCAATTGATCCAGACAGAATCCACCCATGTTCACATTAGGAATGACGGAGGTGAGCAGCATGACGGTTTTTGATATGTCCCTGTGAAACATGCCACTCCGTGGATCCTTCATACGCAGACTCCCATATGGTATACCAAATAAACATAAAGTCGAATGTGAACCACCCAAATGGAAGCCAAATTGGGGCTTATCCATACATTTCCCAACACAATACAGCATAATAAGCAATCAAAGGCCATCCCTACTTACACTCACTGGGTTATCATATTTTGTTTATTGAAATATATTTTACATTTTCAGTGATTTTGTATACACATTGAGCAAACACATGTAATATTTAATACTGTGTAAATGTGCCACCTTAAATATACCACAGTAACGTAACAGTCATGTCATGGAGGCATGGGGTGTAAGACACATACGCTTTCATATTGCTAGAACATCACTGCATGAGTCATACAATTGCAAATGATGTCAATTTGTGGAGATTAGTCTCCTGTCTCCTGTGGATTTGTTACTATAATGTGAAAGGAAATGGTGTTATTTCTGATCTGCATACATGACTCAATAACCACACATAGTTTTCATCTAATATTATAAAGGTATGTGAAATAAAACAGGTAAATGTGTGTTCTCCTCTAAGATCTTAAGCAAAATTGAACCAAAATGTACTGTCTTTAAGTTCTTTTGTCTGCAACATTTTGCATTGTTTAAAGGGGTACTCCAGTGAAACTCTTTTTCTTTCTGATCAACTGGTTTCAGAAAGTTATATAGATTTGTAATTTACTTCTATTTAAAAATCTCAAGTCTTCCCATACTTATCAGCCTCTGTATGTCCTACAGGAAGGGGCGTTTTCTTTTCAGTCTGACACAGTGCTCTCTGCTGCCACCTCTGTCTATGTCAGGAACTGTCCAGAGCAGTACAGATTTTCTATGAGGATTTGCTACTGCTCTGGACAATTCCTGTCTCGGACAGAGATGTCAGAAGAGAGCACTATGTCAGACTGAAAAGAAAACATTTCTTGCAAGGCATACAGCATCTGATAAGTATGGGAACACTTAAGATTTTTAAATAGAAGTAAATTACAAATCTTTATAACTTTCTGAAACCAGTTGATCTAAAAGATAAAGATTTTAACTCGAGTACCCCTTTAAACAGTGCAAAATGTGGCAGACAAAAGAACTTAAAGACATCAAAACAGTAAATTTTGGTTCCATTTTGATTAACATATTAGAAGAGAAGATTTGAAAGAAAAAGTTTGTCGCTGGATAACTGGATAACCCCTTTAATGCATTTTCTCACTTATTCTTCACTCCCTCTCCCACACAATAAATTTCCCCTGGGGGTCCACAGACTGTAAGCTGGCATTAGTTTGTATACCATGCATATAATGCTAAGGGTACTATAAGACGGTCCGATTGGGGCCCGATAATAAATGTAAACAAGCGCCGATCTACTAGATCGGCACTTGTTTACTGGGCCTATTACACGGGCCAATAATCGTTTAACAAGGGCTGCATGGACATCGTTACCGATGTCCTTGCATCCCTTGTTTACACTTCATACATCACCTATCCAGGGGACAGGGCTCCTCTTCCTCTCCCGGGGTCCGCGCGCTCCAGCTTCAGAGTGGCCTGTGTCAGCTGACAGGCCACTCAGCCAATTACTGGCCACGGCGGTCCCGGACAGTGATTGGCTGAGCGGCCTGTCAGCTGAGACAGGCTACTCTAAAGCTGGTGCGCGCGGACCCGGTGAGAAGCACAGAGGAAGAGGAGCCCTGCAGCATGAATAGGTAATGTATATCGTCAGTCGGCGGCCACGCACCACAATTACACATAGCGGTGCGCGGTCGTCGCCCGACAATTATAGGTCAGAACCTATATCAACGATCAGCCGATTCGGACGATTATCGTTCCGTGTAATAGTACCCTAAATGTTATAGATAATATCAGGAAATGAAGCAGGAGGGATAACCAGTGCACCCATGTCCATGATTAGGCTACAGTGGATGTGGATGGGCATAACGTCAGGTATCATAAGTCAGGGTCTTACTCCAAGAAGCATCAGATAACTTAAAGGGGTTTTGCTGTAGGAGATTGCTGGGGGTCCAACCCCTGAACCCCTGGCAATCTTCATATGGTACCCTGCCGGATATCTGTTATGAATAGAGCACCTGGTCAGCATGTGACCCACGGCTCTATTCAATCAGCTCTTTCCGTGCCTCTATAGGAATGAATAGAGCCTTGGGTCATGTGCCGACCGGGGTTGTCGGGGTCCAATACGGAGATTGACGGGGGTTATAGCAGATTAGCAGATTTAAGATTTTTACATTTTTTCAACACTTAAAAAAAAATTAACCTCAAGGAGTATTCTGAGTTGAAATAACAACCCCTATACGAAGTGTTGTTCTTGGTGATCTTCGGCAGGTTCATAGATAATACATATTATTTCATAACAGACATTGGGGACCCTGTTTTACCGGAAGGTTCCAGCAGTTGGACACCCCTTAATCTGACACTTTTACCCTTTTCTGTGGGTAGGTGATGAGTTATAAGTTATGTTAACTTGGAATACCCCTTTAGAATGCCTTCACACACACCGGATACGCAGAGGATCTCACGCTGCAGATTCGCAGCGAAATCCGCTTTGGATCCAGTGTCAGTGCATCCCTATAAGAATACATACTCACAGCGGGATTGGAGCATACATCACCTCCTCCCCCGGCTTGCTTTAGGGGTTCTCGGCAGGATGTCCTGCTCAGCCAATCAGTGGCTGCGGCGGAGCAGCGCACAGATTGGCTGAGCGGGACGAGCAGAAGCTAGGAACCCCCGAAGCAAGCTGGAATCGGGAGGTGGTGATGTATGCTCTGGTTTCCCTGGGGTTAACTTACATACACACAGCGGGTATGTATTCTCATAAGGATGAACTGATGCTGGATCCACAGCGGATTTCGCTGCGAATTTGCAGCGTAAAATCCGCTGTGGATCCAGTGTGTGTGAAGGCACTCTTAGGCTATGTTCACACAACACCGTTCTTTGGTGGACGGCCATCATTAAACACTTAAAGATGGCCTTGTTGCAAAACAACTGCTGTTATTAATGATCATGACCATTAATATCGACTGTGGTTTTGCAACATTGGCTGCTGTTTGTAGATTGTGTGAACATAGCCTTAAACTAACAACTGTTTTTTTAGGCTATGTTCACACATCATAAAATAACGTCTGTTTTTCGATACTCAAAATAACGGCTGTTATTTTCAGTCCTCATGATTTGTATCAAAGTCGTCCGTTAGTTCTCACAGTGTATAGAATAACGTCCGTTGTTTTCATCAGTGTTCAGGACTTTTATTGGTAGCAGTTATTTAGTGAACAACGGACGTTATTTTAAGTCGTTCACACAAAGATAGTTTCTTTTTCTTTTTACCTTTCACCATTTTTTCAAGAAAATTCAAAGGACTTTCAAAAATAGCCACACAAACAAAACTTATATAATGTTATCAAAGAACAGACGCTGAAAATTGTTGTGTGAACATAGCCGCAGGGTTTTGTTTGTTTTGTTGCCCAAAAAATTGCTAGTAAAAATACAAAGATAGAACATGGCAAAAACACGTGAAAACTCGCATTTAAAAACAAAAAAATAAAACTGTGCAATGATGTTTATGTTTGTAGTTCCATTATCGGACAGTGTGCTCCTTATGGCTCCCGGTCAAGGACCTCACACAGACTATCGCTGCTATTTGTACTGCTTGGTAGAATTTTATTTTGTTAATATATTTTTATGAACTATAATTTTTCCGTACAAGAAATCCATTTTATTTTCACGTTCACATATTTACATTTCAGTCGGTTTAATAAGCAGGTGGTTTTGGCTAACACAGGCCCCAGCCATTTTATACACAATTACATGTTGTGCTTTTTTCCCTCTCCTGCCGACATGTACAGGCTTTTCCTGTTGTTCTTTAAATAACACGGGCAGATTACCAAGTATTTTAAAACTCCCACAAGGCAAATGGAGAAATGTTCATTTTTGGTAGATTCATTTCTGTTATCTTTTTGTTTAATGAGTTTTTCTTATAAGGAGCAAAGGAAACATGGCTGTATATGTAAGTGGCTGAACGAGGGATTTATCAGGCCGATTCTCGGGGAAGGTAAATATTTGTCATATGCACATCAAGCTGTCGGCTTTAGCTCTGTTGATCTGGAAGCATTTAAGTCAATAAAATAAATATTAATCGCAGGTCAAACAAAGCAACCTGGTCTATGAGCGGTGAGGTAATTTTTAAAGAATGTGAGGAACCAAGTGGGATATGAAACACACTTCAACCTCGTTCACAATACTGGTTTGGTTCTTAGCTGCGCCAGTTCACATTTAAAAAAAAAAAACTCTTTTGGTTTAACTTTGTTTAACCCCTTAGGGACACATGATGTACCTGGTACTCCATGTGTCAGCAAGGGGGATTCAGAGAGGTATCGTGCCATGACCCTGCTCTGAATCCTGCAGCTCCCAGTTACAATCAACAGCCAGGGACCGCAGCTATTAGCAGGCTGGGCCCAACACTAATTAAGACAGTTGCAATTGACAGCACCATTTAAATGCCCTCCAAAGCCTGTCTGTAGTGGTCCAGTGGGGGGGATCACCTCCCATGATGCAATCACATAGGGGGCTATCCTTTTTTCTTACCTGGCCAGACTTGAGCGTTGCTGATGCTGATCCAGTCTTGGCAGTCCATAGCTCTGCAGCAGCCCAGAGCAATACAGCACTGATCTCATGGATCAGTGCTGTATAATGCATACTGCACTGATCTCAATGAGAGATCAGTGCAGTTGTATTAGAAGTCCCCCAGGGGGACTTCAAATTAATGTATGTATTAAAAAAAGGTTTTTTTATTTTTTATTTAATAAATTAATAAAAGTTTGAATCATCCCCCCTTTTCCCATTTTATAAATAAAAATAAATAAATATATATATTTGCAATCGGCACATGCATAATCACCCGAACTAATAAATTATCACATTTCTGATCTCGCACGGTAAATGGCGTAAGTGCAAAAAATGGTCCCATGAAATTGTAATAAAAAGTGATCAAAAAGTGTCATGTATGCAAGCAAGGTACCAATAGAAAGCACAGATTATGGCTTATAAAATGACACCTCACACAGCCCCATAGACCAAAAAGAGTTATAAGGATGGTAATTTTAAGGAACATATATTTTTTAAAAAAGGTTTAAAAATTTTTAAAAGCTGTCAAAGAAATAAAAGTTATGGTTATGGTTTTGCTGCATATTTTATGGAAAAATTAAGTCTGTCACTGCAAAGTGCACAAAAAATAAGGGCTTATATGGGTCTGTAGGTGAAAAAATACAAGCATTATGGCCTTTTTTAACATGAGAAGGAAAAAATTAAAGTGCAAAAGTGAAAATTGGCTTTATCCTGAAAGGGTTAAACTTCTATTAAAAAACTCGGGGGGAAAAAACCCGTTTCTTCTCCATGTGTGGTTTTAGATGGGGTTTATTAGAACTGGTATTTCTCTATTAATAGGGTAAACAATAGTGTTGACCGGACATTCCGAATTGTTTGGGTTCAGCAACGTTTTCTGAGCACCCTAGGGAGTTCTGAAAAACATGGATACAGCCATAGTCTATATCCATGTTTTCCGGGCAGCCCTAGGGCAGCATCCAACTTCTCCAGATGCCGTAAGTCAAATGCCAAGAGTTTGGGTTCGGAGAACTTTGCCAAACCCAAACAGTTCGGCAAGTCTGCTCACCACTACAGCCTAATTTAAACTAAACTTATCAGTTGTTTCATGCATTAAACAGGCTCCATTAACGGAACAAATTACGGTTTACTCCAAAACACAATGTAGGTTTAACCCAACAGGAAACAGGATAATTGGTTTTTGGGGTAGACCATATTGGTTCCTCCCTGTCCCGCCAGCCTTGATCTCTCCATATGCGTATATTGGGAGAGATCTGTCAATCCAAGCCAGAAGGCCATGGAGCATCATACTAGGGGCCTTAAACCTATGATTACCATCAAATGCTGCAGAGTAAATCATAGCTTGTTGACACCAGGTTCCATTTAAAGCTTGCAAGCGGTTAAGAAAATTGCAGCACGTTCTGAAGCCGATAATCAACCATAAAGGTCAACAATGCCGTTTGTGAATAGGAGCTAATTAATTCTCATCTGCTATCAGTATGTATTGTATTTGGCTGGAAAGGTAGGATATAACATGTTGGAACATGGCTTTATGTGGGTCAAAAGGCTTATGGCAAAAATATCCCAAGATTAATTACAATGCATTGTATCAGATACACTCGATGGGCTGTGTAGCTATATTATATGAACTGGTGTTTTTTTCCTTGGATTTTCTGCTCAGGAGAGGAGAGAGATGCAAAGGCAAAGTGTTTAAGTTGGGCACTGTATAATGCTAAAAGGAGATTAGCTGAACATTTTCTTCAGCAATGATTTAGAGGGTCCTCTTTGGAGACAACTCCTTTCAGGAGACGGAGGCGGGTACCATATTATGATCATCACATTTGGGCAAAATTATGCCCACAAACAGTGGCCAATAGATACACAATGTTGCCACAACATTGGCCTTATCTAAGGAGACCAGGAGTGCAGTAATATAGTGGATGATCCTGTGTAGTGATGAGCGAATACTGTTCGATCAAATAGATAGTGAGATATTCGAATATTCGATAAATATTCGATAAGCGTTCAAGTCCCCCAGCTTCCGGTTTCACCCTCAAAATGTCAAATAGATGTTTTTCCCTATTCGAATACTTGTTCCCATAGACTTTAATGGGGTCGCGGGATATTCGTACGAATATCGAATATTCGAATATCTCACTGTTCGCTCATCACTAATCCTGTGTAATGATTAGCTGCAGAGTTATAAAATACCCTTGACTTGCACTGTCTGTCTACATGAGGACTCTCTAGAGTGTCCTACAAAATGAACACTGCTCTTTCCTGTCTCCAGCTTCTAAATACTGGCAGGAGGAGGAATACTGTCACAAGGACACAGATTGAAGTTATATCACATGGAAACACTCTGATACTCAAGTGTGAGTTAGGGAAAAAAAGTTCGATGTCACTGATTTATCACTTGCCGCACTTACATAGGACTCCGCCTCCTTTATCTTTGCAAAGCCATGGTAGGAAATGTAGGCTGTACTAGAAAAGCGTCTTTTTTTCTTTTTTCTTTTCTTTTTTTGGCTTATTGTATACTTTATTGGTAAGTTGATGCCAGATACCACTAGACACCTTCGGAGATCTTGTAGAGTTCATGCCTCAATGTGTCAGTGCTAATGTGAAAAGAGGGACCTACACAAGCATTCCAATAGAATTCCCGAATTTCAAGATAAACAAGCAATTTATTCCATAAACAAATACAAACGGTGCAGCACAGCAAAAAAAAAAAAACAAAAAAAAACTGTGCTGCACCATTTGTATTTGCTTATGGAATAAATTGCATATTTATCTTGAAATTCGGGAATGTTGTTGGATTTGCTTTGGATGATTACACTGATCTATGGTCAAGATCTCCCAGCCGGCAAACATCATTGAGTTTCGTAGCTGTGCTGCCTACAATAGTAGATAGATAGATAGATAGATAGATAGATAGATAGATAGATAGATAGATAGACCTGAATGAGGTAAATGAATGTTTCGTCTTGCCGACCTACATTATGTAAAACCATAAAAATCACTTTAAATGACAATTATGACTCTGCTGCATGTCAGTCATCTGCATTCTGTTATCCTTTCCTAATTATAAATATATACCCTTTCGGGGAGTGAATAGTGCTTGATAGTCTGAGATCCGCTTCAGTGCCCCTGTAAATGATTTGGTAATGTTATGTTTTATTTCCAGCAGAACTTAATTCAGAATAGCCTCATAATGATAATCTCCTATTTTAGCCTTTTATGTGTACCTCCTGTATAAATTACACTCATTTAAAATCCTTGCATTTTGCTCTGCGCCATCAATAATTCTCCATAGATATGGTCACACTCAATAATCCTGGAGAAAGAAATGCATTGAGGACGAAAATAGTCTCATGATAGAGTGGAAAGGTTGCAGGTGAAGATGATAAACTGCTCGCACGGTGAACTCATTTATCATAGGAACGGAATAGAGAGCTTCTCCAGTAGACAAGGGGACTGAGGGAAGGAGACAGGTAGAATTAGCACAGACATATATTTGGAATTGCTGCCATAACTCTACTCTTCAGTGTGAACAAGCTTTATATGGAATTCATGGTGTGTGGTGAGGAGTAAATACTGTATTGCTATCATTTGTATTACACTGAATCTAATATTGTTTCATCAGAATTAGAGATGAGTGAACCGGGTTCGGGTTCGAGTCCATTTGAACCCGATCGTTCGGTATTTGATTAGCTGGGGCTGCTGAGCTTGGATAAAGCTCTAAGGTTGTCTGGAAAACATGGATACAGCCAATGACTATATCCATGTTTTCCACATAGCCTTAGAGCTTTATCCAACTTCAGCAGCCACCGCTAAACAAATGCCGAAAGTTCGAGTTTGGATCGACGGATTAGCCTTTCTCTGTGATGCACATATTCATCAATGGGGAATATATGGAGGATTCAACAGTTGGAGCTGTAGAAAGGGCCAGTATAGATTATAATTTTTTTTACTAGTTTTGGCTAATGACTTTGTAAAGACCAGTTCTACAATTGCAACACTCATTTAGGCTATGCTCTCACACAGTATTTTTGGCTCAGTATTTTGCAGCCAAAACCAGGAGTGGATTGAAAACACAGATAGGCTATGTTCACTCATTGTCGAAATTTAGTGGGTGGCCGTCATTTAATGACAAATAATTATGATATTATTTTAAAACTACAGACGCTATTTTGAAATAATGGCCATTATTTTCTGTTAGTTGGCGGCCATCCGCTAAATTTCGACAGTGTGAGAACATAGCCTTTCTGTGTTTTCAATCCACTCCTGGTTTTGGTTGCAAAATACTGACCAAAATACTGAGCAAAAATGCTGTGTGTGAACACCAAAGACAATGGTAGAGTATAGCAAAAAAACAGCATATGTGTGCATCCGTTTTTCCATTGACTTCCATTATCAAAAGGATCAAAACTGATTTTGTATACGTAAAAAAGAAAAAGAAAAGATCTGTTTTGATCAGTTCCTCCGTTTTGATCCGGATGAAAAAACCTGATTGCAAAAACGCAGTGTGAACCCAGCCTTAAATGAAAACTGCAAGCACACTGAGCAGTAATCTTATCCCTCAGTCTCCATATTTGGTTTCCTATGTACACACAATGCCTTTGGTTTCTAAATGCCATATTTTTAATTTAGTCACATAAACTGCTTACAAGTTCTCAGAATTAAATATCAGTACAGCTGTATAATAAATTTTTGATAAACATACAGTGAAACAGAGTAATTGCTCAATGCAAGGCTTCAGATGTTTACCAAGCGTTTTCTACCATGGTGATTATGGCCACAACATGGTCTACAAACATCATATTATAGATCAGAAGGTGCTGGGCAGATTTATGGATTTTTTTGTGGAAAGCGATCCAGGGTAACTTGTTGTTTATTCAATTTATTCTCTGCTTACTGTGGGACAAGTAGTCAAGTGGGTAGTGCTAATTACTAGTCAAGGGGGTGGTGCTAATTACTAGTCAAGGGGGTGGTGCTAATTACTAGTCAAGGGAGTAGTGCTAATTACTAGTCACTTACTTGGATTACCCACTTGACTGAATAAATGACAAGTTACCCTTGAACCCTATAGCATGCTGCCTGCAGACTTAACTGCATTTTCAAGCGGAGAGTTTCCTTTAAGGATCAAATTTATTCTTGCCTCTTTGCATTCTGTGAGCGTAACTTTTTATTTTTAAGACTACATAGTTATTTGAGGCCTTGTTTTTTATAGACATGTATTTTTTTTAGCCATCATTTTCAGGTAAATATATAATTTAATTCATATGAATTAAGTATGGCCCAACAAGCAGTTTTTCTTGGCAGCCTTGAGGGCTTTTATGATTCCCCAGTCATGTTTTTCTAGCTATCTAAATAAGTGTTAAACCATATTTAAAAGCAAGACTGAGAAGATTTTCATAAGTCATCGCAAAGTACTACTCAAAAAGTGTTTGCACTTGTCTTTTTTGGGGATCTGGCAGCAAGTGTTCAATTTCTCTTTGGTCTCTCCACAGGTAAAATAATGTATTATGCTGTAACACATGTGATCACATCTGAACCCTCTATCCTAGGTTCCATCATTTTTATTGGGTCCATCGATCATTTCCAGTGTGCTTCATGCAACACGTTTAAGATAGAAACCACAACACAGATGTGAACAGAGCCTAAAGGTCCTCATGTACATTAAAGAAAAGTGATATACACCTACTAAGTCTCCCCAAGGGGTTTCCTGACTCTGATAGATTGTCAGAGGAACGAGGACCGAGCACGTTTAATATTAGCACCAAATGTTTTTGTTCTCCATGGGGATAAGTCACCAGACACCACCACCATCACTAGACACCACCATCCAGAGGTTTAAAGAGGTTGTCTGGAAAAAATAAATACTTGGCCAGGCTGTGAGTGACATATTGGTAATTTATACTTACCTGTCCCGTTCCCTCGCTGCTGCCGGATCCCAGGGCACTCGCTCTTCCTGTGTTTTCATAACATACAATAACGTGCTCCCACTGGAAATAGACTCTATACTGAGCAGACATAGTAGAGACACACCCAGAATCAGGGGGATGCTTTTTATATCTATACAGATAGATGGAAACTGAATTCACATTGGTAGACTCTATACTGGGTGCTTCCTATGGTAGCGCAACATCATCTGATGTTCTGAAAACAGAAGCAGCGGTGCAGAGCAGGCATCCCGAGATGTGGCAGCAACAGGGGAAAAGGACAGGTCTGCACCCCGGAAGTATTTCTTTTTCTTGGACTATCTCTTTAAGTAGAATTCATAGGGCCCTATTGCAAAATAACATGTGCCCCTACCACCTAAATGCAGGAAACTAAGTTATCTTGCTAATGAGCAATAACACAAGTAAAGGGAACCATTCACCTCCCTGAGGGACGGGGGCAGCAATTAAAAAAAAATCATCTTTAATTCTCTGTCCGAGCTCTCGATAACTAGGCATGAGGGCGGAGCTGCAGCGAAATGTAGTCACGCAGCCTCCGCCTTCTTCGGGGCCACTCTTGATTGGCAGCCTGAGGACAGGGAATGTAATGCAAAGGCCAGTGCTCAGGCTGCCAATGAAGTGTGAGTTGTTTAAATAGATGGCACCTATAAGTACCGGGCCAGGTCACACTCCCTCAGGGAGGTGATTGGTTCTCTTTAAGGCATCTATAATAGTGCTATATATCAGCAAACATAGTTATTCCCTGCAATAAGGCACAATGTTCTTACACCTTAGTGGTAGGGATGGTCCGAACCGAGTTCGGTTCGGGTTCGTAAGAACCCGAGCCCTCGGTAAAGATTCCTGTTGTCTGCCCGCTCCGTGGAGCTGGCGGATCCAGCGGGAGTAACGCCCTGAAAACTGGGATACAGCCTATGGCTATGGCTGTATCCCAGTTTTCCAGGCGTTACTCCCGCTGGATCTGCCAGCTCCACGGAGCGGGCAGACAGCGGGATTCTGCTGCCGAGCGTTCGGGTTCATACGAACCCGAACCTCGGCAGGTTCAAACCATCCCTACTTAGTGGGCCGCATAGTAGATAACATGGCTTTAGTTACTCCCATACTTTCATCTCTACTAGGAAAATACATGATTGTCTGGGCCACATTTGTATGTGTATGGGGGCATGGGGAGGACTAGCGACCAGCTATTAAAGGGGTATGGGCTCCATATTTTATACTTAACATTTACCATAGAAAAAAAAGAGGTAGACAACCTTTAAACATGGCCGTGCCTGTTTAGTTTTTTGGCACATTTATACTTAAGATATATTTTCAGAACTTCACTTCCTTATATAGTAATGGGCTTTAAATGTAACTCCGTAAAAATAAGTTGTTTCCTATAACAGAGCCAATGTTTTTCCATAACACATACTATGCCTATTGTGTATTGCTATCTTTCTATGTCCAGGATGTGTCATTCTGTGGCTTTCTCCCTGTGACAGGCACAGCATGCAGGATGTCAAAGTACATTTATGTCTGTGGTCGTGTCTGCTTATCTCTTATGAGTACATAGTGACTAGGTTGTGGAAAATGTATGTAAGATTCCAAGTCTGGATACCACAGACTTGTTTTTTTTTTAACAAGCCACTATGTAACCGGCATGATCCAAGGCACCAGTATTTGGTTAACCATGTATGTTACATTGTTATCTTACAGGGAAGAGTAAAGAGTTTTCGAGGGAACCAGAAAAAGTAAATTTTTGCAACCACTTTTTAGTAATATGTTATAGATTTAATATCTAGTGATACCCTAAAAAACACTCAAATGTTCTAGGATGTGAGGAATGTCAAATTTCCTGTGGCTGCGCTGCGGACTTTTAATAAGTGAAGAATTGAACATGACTCCAGTGTTTTTTACAACCTAACATAGTCTATTCATGGTCACTGTTCACCCTGCAATATGAAGTATTACAGAATTATTAAAACCAACTGGTTGGAGTTGTATTTATGTGGATGTTAACCTCAGCCGATGCATTTTAAATCTGTAGATATTTTTCTCTATAACAGGGATGGGGAACCTTCTTCCATCCAGCTGTTGCAAAACTACAACTCCCATCTTGCCTGGACAGCCAGCGGCTGTCCAGGCATGATGGGAATTGTAGTTTTGCAATAGCTGGAGGGCCAAAGGTTCCCTGCTCTAGAACCTCTAGGCCACGTTCACACAATGTAATTTTTCTCTAACTAAAGGCCATTGTTGAATAGCGGCCGCACAAAATTGACAGTGCAGACAATGTAAAGTACGGTTCCGGCCGCACTTTACCTTGTCCCCAATGGTTAATTGAAATTCGGGCACATTCGGTTGTGTCTGCGTTCCAATTAACCATTGCAGACAATTGCAGTACCGGCCTGGTTGAACTTCACAGACAGCAGCCTTCTATGACGCGGCCGTGTCACAGAGCGGCCACTATCTTACAGCATGTGAATGTGGCCTTACAGTGTTATAATAAGTATCAGACCGGTTGTGACCCTGCTGAAAAAACCCCTTGGTCTCATTGTCATCTGGGTGCTAGCTACAAGTAAGCACTAGGTGGCCTTTTTTATTACAATACAATTAAAGGTGAGTTGTCATCACGCTTATGCTGCCAGGGCAACAAGTCATCGGGAAGATCTCTTTCGGCTTCTCCACACTCCACCAGCCATGTTTGATTGATCTCTTTTGTAGAGATAAGCAAACATTGAGCACGCTGGGGTTTGTCTGAATCTGAATGCTCAGCAATTCATTACTGGCGGCTGAAGAAGTCGGATGCAGTCCTAAGGCTTCCTGGGAAACATGGTCTTCATGTTTTTCAGAAATCCTATGGGCTGCATCCAACTTCTTCAGCCGCCGGTATTTAAATGCAGAGTGCTCGGGTTCGGATGAAGCTAAACATGCTTGAGGTTTGCTCATTGTTCGCTAGAGTGCTCATTGTTCTATCTCTTCTTTCCACCTGATGCAGTGTTTCCATTGCTTTAAGGGGTTGTCTGGGATGCAGAAGACAGCTATATCCTTCTGCTCCCCACTATTTCCTTCCTGTGATTCCACATCTCTTAATTATGCCTTTCGACGTGGAGGAGGCAGGTGTATGTCCTGATCATTGCGCCCAGGCGAGACCACGTTGGGGAGCAGAAGGCTCCAGCTGTACTCTGCTCCCCAGGAAATCGCTCACACAGTGTAAGACAGCGGCCGTTCTGTGACACTGCCGTATCGCTGAACGGCCGCTGTCAATGAAGTTCACACTGGCCGGTACGGTAGTACCAGCCGGATGAACTTCACTTCTTTTCCAAATCACCATAGCAGACAATGTATAGTGCGGCCAGAGCCGCACTTTACATTGTCTGCACTGTCAGTTTTCTCTGCGGCCACATGGAATCCTGGCTGGAGTATATACAAACTGTATACACTCCGGCTGGGATTCCATAGGACGCATTGTTATTTTGATTTTCAATAAATAGCGTCTGGTGTTGCAACAGCCGTTTTTTCTTCAAGATTTATGTTGTGTAAATTTAGCCTCAACCTGTATGTTAACCTGTATTTTTATCCATGTAAATCCACAATACAATTCACCCACCTAGCCTATGACATTGAATCATTATTCCAAGTGGACTTGGAAGGAGAATACTAACATATGTGACTATTGAAATGCATATTTCTGCGCCGTTGTCTCGTGTTAACAATTACCTCTTAGGAAATCATGGGTATGTGATATTTTATCTGAAATATTTCTATTCTCTATTTGTTCATGTCCTTGGCTGCCAGTAATGTAGACACAAAGCCTTACTGTATATCACACTTCTCCTCATAGTGCTGTGCAATGGTGACTGGAGTATGTTCTCTGAGTACTGCACTCTCATTGAGTAAGCATGTTAGAAGTGAATCAGTAAGAGAATAAAAATACCCTGCACTAGCTTTCCTAAAAGGCTTAGAGAATTAATCATTGACCTTTAGCTTGAGAACCCAACGTCAAATTAAACTTTGAAGAGGCTGTATGGCTTAGTGGATAAAACATTTGACTTCCATGTATAGCAGCTGGGTTTCATTTTAGACTGCATTCTTCTAGATAAAAAAATGTGTGGAATCGCTGAACTCCAGAATCAGCAGGCCTAAATCCCCTAAGCTTTTAAATCAGAGCAAAACACTGCGACATTCACCGAAATAAAACAATATGAACTGAAAACCTATTTTTGCTTTGTTGAAAATAAAATAAAAAAAAAAATAATATTTACATATGGAATGTGCATGATGGGTGCTGTTTGTATGGTATGTAGTGTTCTGTATGTGCTGACAGTGGAGCATACGTAACAGTGAATAGTGGCCTTATGGTTTCATGATAATATAGTACACCAGTATAGATGGCATTAAGTAGGGGTTACTGATGCACTGGGTTTGTAAGGAAAAAAACTGCCTTTGCTATGCACAGTAGATTATCTGGAGCCCCGTAGCTTGGTCTAGTGACCATAATGTTGGAGCTGTTTTTCTGGGGTAAGGACTGGGGTGGTAAGTGATTTATAAAAGTGTTAGGAATCACATGGGCAAATGAAGGGAAGATCCTTTAAATGGCCGTCAGCATTTAAGGGATCATTTAGAATTGAGTTTTGGCACCAGTTCTTTGTTAGTTCACATTTTTCAACACTGGCACTAAGAATAAAGGAAAAGATTTCCAGGGGAGGAAGTGCTCAATGGTATGAACATCATGGACCAACAACAGGTTAGAAGTATATATGTCTGTCTGGCGCACAGGCCGCTGAGGATAAAGGTAAATCTCTTACCTCTTTCCTAAGCACCATTTCCATGTAGTTGGTAGTTTAATCAATATGCTAATGAGGTAGTTTGGTGCACTGGAGCTGGACTACCGCCCTCCGTGCACTGATACATCCTGGCCTGTGCCCCCCCAAATGAATATTCATCTGGCACTCTGAAGTGATGGGTGCCAAAGTTACATCACTACAGGGCACCACCTCAATATTCATTAGAAGGGACAGGCCAGCCGGATGGATCGGTGCACTAAGGGTTGTGGTCCTACCCCAGTGCACCAAGCCACCTTATTAGCATATGGTTTAAATTACAAAATATATGGAAATGTCACCGAGGATGAAGATAAGAAACCTTTATCCTCCGTGCCCTGTGCACTACATGATTCCAACCTGCTGATAGTTTCCCTTTATAGACTGTTATCCACCACAGTATGATATAGATACTGAGAGGGATATTTATCAGACATGTTGTAAAGTGAAACTGGCTCAGTTGCCCCTAGCAACCAATCAGATTCCACCTTTTATTTTCCAAAGTCTGTGAGGAATGAAAAGTCGAATCTGAATGATTGCTAGGGGCAACTGAGCCAGTTTCACTTTACACCATGTTTGATTAATCTCCTCCTTAGTGTCTTCCCCGTTTTACTTGGATTTTACCGTTCAGATAATTTTGTAGCGCCAACATATTCCATTGCAGTGCCCAGATATCCAGTGCTTACTGTCCCCAATTGGGTTCACAGTCTAACTTCCAGATTAACCTACCAGTATTATATGCCTTTCGGGCTTGGGACAAAATCCACACAAACTACTAATATTTAAAAGGGAATTAAATCAAAGCTTCCTCTCTGTCCGAGCTGTCCCATCTGCAGACGCTTCGAAGCAGTTTGGTCCGGCGCTTACTGCTATGAGCTGCCATACTCTCAACAATGAGCTAGAATAAATACACACCTTTAAAGCATTGTTGACCAAATATAGATATACATTGCCTAAGGGATTAAAAGGGAATAGCACTGTATGAGTGAACTCATCAGGACTCCTTGAAGCTATGTTGCCTTTCAGAATTTTCCTACATGAACCCACGTGAACTTAGCTATATTTAACAAGTTCCTATTTTATCTCTAGGTTATTCTATTATTTGTGGATATATTTGAGTTTTGTTCAAGGGCATAGAAGAAGGAAAAGCGGCTTAAAACAGATTAATAAATCTGAGCCACTGTATGTGTAACGTACCGCTTACACTTGTACACTGGCTAGCATAGGCGATAGCTCTGATCCGAAACCTAAGTCCATTGCAGCAAACACGAATCATAAAATCCAAACTTTATTTTGTGTCCAGGGACATGATTTTACCTGTGGGTATGGAATAAAGTTTGAATTTTATGGTGCATGTTTGCTGCAATAAACTTTTGTTTTGGATCAATGAATTAAAGGGGTATTCTGAGAAAAATTCACTTTTCCCCTATCTTCAGGATAGGGGAAAACTAGGAGATTACGGGGGGCCCACCCCTGAACCCCTGGCAATCTCTGTTATGAATAGAGTAGGCACTCTATCCATGCCTATGGAGTGACGGAAAGAGCCGGCTACGACGGAAGAACGTTGTACTCAGCTCTTTCCATCTTTCCATAAGAATGAATAGAGCCATGGGTCACGTGCCGACACGGGGCTTTATTCATAAGAGAGTCAGCGGGGTCCGATAAGGAGATCGCCTGGGGGTTCAGGAGTCAGAACCCCCCTTCCCCCCAGCAATCTCCTCAATCTCCTACTTTTCCCGGAAATACCCCTTTAAGCCCAATGGGTGCCTGGGTATTGCCTGCATCCTTAAAGTGACCATGCATACTGGAGGTAAATGGTGCAGATTATGAGTTAGCATGAATATGGTAGAGTTGTACTTGGATATCTCTGATCCTGAAGTTAAACTCCTTAAAGTGATACTGTCACCCCCTTGTGTAGTTCTCCGTACCATCTGCAAGATAAGATGCTGCACATTTGATATATACCAGTATAAAACTTTTCTATGTCTTCTTTATGCGCTAAAATCGCTTTATTTCTTGGTGGACAGTGTCGACTAGGCGGGGCTTCATGACAGTTGAGCCCAGGACGATGGGGCCCAACTGCCATAAAGCCCTGCCCACTTGGCACTGTTAACCGGTGAAATGGAGCAAGAGTAAACTAGTTCTTATGGTTAGACAGAGGGAAGGAGATCCCTTATTCACTCCATCAGCACCCCCCCCCCAACATCACTGTAGATTACTGATGGGTTTGTCACCTCAGTTCTGTCACCCTCATGGACCATGGCATGTTGTATAGCATGAGAGATCGAATCATCTATGTTTAAAAAAGAAAAAAAAAGTACACATAATTGGTACCATCACAACTGTAACAACCAGTACTATAAAACTAAGATGTTATTTAATCCGTTCAGTGAACATAAAAAAAAGCTAGAATTGTTTTTTCTTGTAGTCCACCTCAGAACAAAAAGTGATAAAAAATTGTATGTAACATGTAAAATGTACCAATAAAAATATAGCTCATCCAACCAAAAATAAAGCTTTCATACAGATCCTTCATGAGGAACAAAACAATGTTACATGTTAAACAAGTCTTTTTATTGTATAAAATAGTAAAATAGGATAATTAAAAGAAAACTCTAAATACCAGCTAGCAAAATAAAGGTAACATGACATTAATATTGCATCTGCAACATATTGGTATGTACTCAAACTGTGGCCCTCCAGCTGTTGCAAAACTATAATTCCCATCATCCGTGGACAGCTAAACTGTTTGGCTCCTGGTTTAGACTATACTATATTTTTGTGTAGATCTGTTATAATTTGTATTTATGTGAAACATCCAGCTACAGTAAGTGCTTCTCTCCCTATCTCTCTATTCTATAGAAAGTCTATGGATACTTCCGCAGCAATGACAGAGAAGAGCTAAGCTCAGTGCTTCTCCCTGCTCATTCTAGTGATCACTGGGGGTCTCGGCACCCAAACCCCAAATCAAATTTATCCCTATAAAATATCAAAAGTTTTAAATGGCAGTACCACTTTAAGGCTACTAATTGGCCTTTGGATGCGGCTTAATTGAAAAGTCCATTGAATTTAATAGTAAAAATACAGAAAGAACGGTGAAAAAAGAAAAACTGTGTGTGAACAACTAAGAAAAAAACGTCCGCTGTTTGCAAAAGACGTCTGAAAATAATGATCATGTTCATTATTTTGAAGTCCGCAGTGAAGTCTGTCTTTCCATTGACTTCAATGTATTGCCGTTGCAGTCAGTTAAATCGCGGCAATAACGGACATTTTTTTAAATATCAAAATCGGATCCCTTTTCTCTATTTTTGACATTGTGTGAACATAGCCTAAGGAAGACTTCTCTAGAATTTTAAAGCGTAGTCATTTCTATCTAGTACTTGTGCAGGGACCTACGAGTGTAGCTCACTTTGTTGTATAGATTCAGCTGCCAGGTAGCAGAAGTGTTGTGGAATATATTAGAAATGATGTTGAGCTCCTTGTCATATTGACACATGACTATTTCCTATTGATGTCCTGTGTTTGTTTCACCTGTTCCAACAATGTGCTAGAGATATTAGGCAAGTACTGCTTGGAGACAAGTTTCAATGAGCAGTCGTTGTATGGTGAGAGAGATGCAGGTTATATTTCCGCATATCATTCTCTTTCATTTAGGAGATACAACAATAAGCTGTTGTTCCTATGGAAGGTGCCCTGAAATGCCCCTTGAGTGTCATAAAATTCTGCTGTTAATTATGATTCCATGATTTAATATTACCTACGTTTGTATATTAAGTTGAAAATGTTCGATATGAATTTGGATATATTGAGATTTATCAACCATGGTGTAAAGTGAAACTGTCTCAGTTGCCCCTAGCAACCAATCAGATTCCATCTTTCATTTTCCAAAGAGTCTGTGAGGAATAAAAGGTGGAATCTGATTGGTTGCTAGGGGCAACAGAGCCAGTTTCACTTTACACTATCTTTGATAAATCTCCCCCATTATACACACATGTCTATAGCTGTGGCTGTTGTAAAAGGGAAAAAAGTCATACTTACCTACCCTGGTCCCCTAACGCTCATCTCTTTTGCCTGCTTCCCAGATAAGAGGTTGGATGAGGACCTGCCCACTTAGCAGGCCCTATTACACTAAACAACTATCGGGCGCATTCGGACGATATTGGGTCTTATGGCCGAAAATCGTATCATCTAATAGAAGACAACAATTAGCCGACAGGAACGATGTTGGTTGATCGTTGTCTGTCATTGTCTTTTTCAACATGTTGAAAGACAAACGACTAACATAGCAGCAATATGGAACAGGAGTGCTACAGTAGACCGCTGCTATCTTCTATGGGCTGCCCAGACGATATAGCAATCTCCCGGGCAGCTCCCCGCACCCTCCCCCCTTCCCCCCGGCTCTTACCCACTCGCTGCCGATGCGTGTAACAGCGAAGGCAGCGAGCTTGAAATGAGGAGTTAGCGAGTGCTGACAGCGCTTGTTTGCTCCTCTCCAAGGCTCCGTTCTACATCATCTACATCTGAGTCCCCAGCTGTTTGTTATGTTATCACCAATTATTTTTTATCCTATTGCCCCTTTAAAACTTCTAACTTCAACCCTCTATGCTTTCTTTGCTTTTCTCCTGAAGAAGAGCTGGTCTACAGTATATACAGTATGCATATGCAGTGTCTGACTGGGTGACCCACCGACCTACAGTATAAATGGTGGATTACGGTTGTTATTTTGCATTCTGATCTATTGTAGTGGAAGTGGCTGTGGAGCACATGTTGCTGCACTTCATGCTTATTGTATTGGTATATTGCTTATAATATTACCCCATTTTTATTACTCTTCCAACACACACATACACACTGCATTCCAATTCAGATTTTGCCGCTTAAAGTTGCACTCCGTGTAATATTATTTTCACTGCATATTGGTTGTAGAGGGTGGTGTTATTAACCACATGGACTTGTGATGGGACCTGGTAGTGACCACCTAGCTGGAGCAGATGGCACATAATATTTACAGTTGGCACATAATATTTACAATACTCCCCATTGTTCACCCTCCTGTTCAAACCTGTCAACCTCAGAAAATGATGGAAACACCACGGAAATGGGCAGAAAACAGCAGGGGCAGCATGTATGGATGCCTCTGGGGCTGCCTAATCGCACCATTATGCCAAAATATGGGCAACAGCCTTGTGGTCAACCTCAAGACAATAGTGCTGACCCAGACCAAGATGGGCAAGGCACATGCAACCAAGGTCAAAGGCCTGAAGGTCACTTTGAAGGTCAAAGGCCTTGGAGAGTTCCCCTGCCAGTGCCTGACAAGCTGACTGCTTCCCTCCTCCCCCCTTAATAATTGACTGGTCTTTTTAAGTTAATAGACTGACCAGGGCTGGGGCATGACACCCCCTGACTACTTTAGCAGTTGGGGTAATTTTCCCAACTTCTCTATATGGTTTATGCCATCTCTTACACAGGACAATGAGCAGTGAGGTTGGATATTGCTGCACTAACAAAAGAAAGCAACCCTGCAGACTGGCTGCAGATGACAACAGATAATGGTCACACTAGTTTTTGGAGGTTGTCGTATAGTCTGCGTGTAAGTGGTGCTTTATGGTGTATGCCACCTCTTAAACAGGACAATGAGCAGTGAGGTTCTCTGCAGGTGTACTACAAATCACAGCAATACAATGTACAACAGCAGCAGCACCAGCCACAAAAAAATATAATAGTACTGATGACTTCTTAGGGGTCTGTATGCAACACCTGCTGTCCCCTTTCTGCCAGCAGCAGATCACCACAATGTGCTGCTGAAATCATGGTAGCTGCACTGCAAGTCCCAGCCAGCAGTCTGGAGTAATCAAAAAAATAATAATAATTTTAAGCCCTTACAAGTGCTGTTGGGTTCTTTCTATAGTATGCCTGTCTACAGGAACACTAATTCCCTCCCTGACGCTCTCCCTGACAAGCAGCAGCTTTATCCCTATTCTCTTCCAGCATGCATGTGAGGCGAGCACCGCAGACCCAGATTTTTATATGCGCAGGTCATCTGATCTGGCCAGCCAATCGCTGCCGAACCATCATTCAGCTTTCAGTTATCTCTCCTATCCGCACCATGCCCTCCCCATACAGAGGAAAGCTCAGCAGGGCCTAGCAATCCTATGTTTCCTATGGGGAGAGGAGGCGTAAGCCACAGCCAGAGAACTCTGGTAGCTGCTTATCTGTCCCAGAACAAAAGAGTCAGGCAGTGATTTTCCATCACACCCGATCCCTATCTCTACTGACATTATCTGCCATATACGAGTGGCGGGTACGGCCGATGAAAGTGTAAAGTGTATGAAGACCTTAACCCATAGACGCACCAGGGCGTTATTGTACGTCCTGGCAGGAGGTTACTTTCCGCACCAGGATGTACAATAACTTCCCGGCTCCCGGTGCTCACTGTTTACATAAACAGTGACCGGGAGCCCCAACTAAACTGTCAGCTGATAGCTGACAGTTTAGTGTCGGTGCCGCTGGACCCCCTGAAGGGGTCCAGCACAGGTGATCGCCGGCATCAGTGGATCAGTAACGATCCACTGATCCCGGTGAAGTCAGCAGTAAACCCCCGGTCCCGGTCTCTGCCGAGTTCCGGGATCCGGGCGAAGCAGGGGCAGAGCACTTCTGGCTCTCTGCACCTCCCCCCACGCTGCCAGGCTCCCCCCCCGCCGGGATCCGCCTCCTGCCGGGCTCCAACCACTGCTGCTGCCGGGCTCCCTCCGACACGGGGATCGCCCTCCTGCCGGGCTACCCCGACTGCCGCTCGGGCTCCCTCCGACATGGGGATCACCCTTCTGCTGGGCTCCTCCTACTGCCGATCGCCCTCCTGCCGGGCTCCCCCCCCTCCCCAGGGATCCCACTGCTGCCGCGCCCCCCCCCTCCCCAGGGATCCCACTGCTGCCGGGCTCCCCCCCCCTCCCTAGGGATCCCACTGCTGCCGGGCTTCCCCCCTCCCCAGGGATCCCACTGCTGCCGGGCTTCCCCCCCCCCTCCGATCCGGGCTCCCTCTGTTGCCGTGACCCCCCCCCCCCTCCCTGCCATGGCTCCCCCCGTTGCTGCCCCCCACTGCTGCGGCCACTGCTGTGCCCAATACTCACCCAGCAGGTCACAGCAGGTCGCTCCTTCCTCCTCCTCCTCGCAGCACTGCCCCCCCCTCCCTGGTCCCAGAACTCACTCTGAGCTTCGGGATCCGGGGATGGCTCCCTCATGCTGCAGCATGTACAAGCATCTGTCTAGTGACGCTGGTACATGCTGCTATATACTGTGATTGACAACTCTGTGATCAGAGCTGTCAATCACAGTAGCTGATCGTTCCAGGAGGGCAGAGCATGGATGCAGGCTTTGATCCCTCACTTTGTGAAGAGATCAGAGCCTGCATCCATATACTGTAAAAACACACACACACACAAGTACACACATAATAAAAAAAAAAAAACCTCCCCTGAGATCTCCCAGTAATAAGGGAGATCTTAGTTAGTGTCCGTCAGTCAGCGTCCATTAGTAAGTGTCAGCGCCCCGTGTCAGTGTCTGTTAGTGTCATTGTCAGCTAGCGTCCGTTAGTGTCAGCGTCAGCTAGTAAGTGTCAGCGTCCGTGTCAGTGTCCGTTAGTGTCATTGTCAGCTAGCGTCCGTTAGTGTCAGCGTCAGCATCCATTAGTAAGCGTCAGTACGTATCAGTCAGCGTCCGTTAGTAAGCTTCAGTCAGTGTCCATCAGTGTCCGTCAGTCAGCAATCGTCAGTAAGCATCAATCAGCATCAGTCAGCATCCATAAGTAGGTGTCAGTGTCAGTCACCTTCCATAAGTGTCAGTCAGCATCTGTTAGTAAGAGTCAATCAGTGTCCGTTAGTAATCATCAGTCAGTGTCCGTAAGTAAGAATCAGTGTCCATTAGTAAATGGGAGTAAGCGTCAGTCAGTGTCCGTTAGTAAGTGTCAGTAAACGTCCGTACATTTACTGCTAGAGCTGGAGTGTACACACAGACAGAGGTGCTCCCTCGCTTCTAAGCCCTGTTGTACGCCCATACAATACTTTACGTTCACAAATTGGGTATTTTTCTACTCAGGAGAAATTGCTTTACAAATATTGGGGGGCTTTTTCTCCTTCAAGCTTTTTGAAATTTGAAAAATTTGGGGTTTCACCAACGTGTAAGTGTGAAAAATTACATTTTTAATTTTACAGCCCAATTTTGCAAAAAAACTGTAATAAACCTGTGGGGTCCAAATGCTCATTGTACCCCTTACTACATTGCTTTAGGGGTGTAGTTTTCAAAATGGGGTCACTTGTGGGGGGTTTCCACTGTCTCCGCACTAGGGGACCTTTGTAACTGTAACATGGTCTCCTACACTCATTCCAGCCAAATGCAATCTCCAAAATTTAAAGGGTGCTCCTTCTCTTCTGAGGCGTGTTGTGCACCTGCACAACACTTTACATCCACAAATGGGGTATTTATAAAAACTGCAGATTCAGACGAATACATTTTTTTATTGTGTTTTAATTTTTATAGCTGGTTTGGTATGAAAGAAATAGGATTTAATTGGAATGTCTGCAAAGAAAATGGAATTTTTTCCTTTTCACCCTTACTTTGAAGTTATTCCTGTAAAATACCTAAAGGGTTAAAAACTGTTTAAATGTCAATTCGAATACTTCAAAGGGTGAAGATTTCAAAATTAGGTGAATTATGGGAGTTTCTAGTATACAGCCCTCAGGAATATGCTCCTAAATTGAACTGGTCCCTAAAAAATTTAAATTTTATAAAAATTTAGAAAATTGCTACTAAACAATTACGGACTCTAAAATCCTAAAAAAGTTAAAGCATGTTCACCAAAGGCTGCCAATATAAAGTAGATATGTTATAGATGGGAATTAATCGATAATTTATGTAGTATAACTATCTTCCTTATTGGCAGAGACTTTGAAATTTAGAGAAATGCTATTTTTTTAAATTTTTCACAACATTTTGGAGTTTTTCACAAAAAAAGTTAAAGGTTTTGGCCCAAATTTACTACTAACATGAAGTAGAATATGTCACGAAAAAACAATCTTGGAATCACAAGGATCGGTAAAAGCATTCCAAAGTTATTGATGCATAAAGTGACACATGTCATATTTGAAAAATTTGGCCGTGTCATAAACACCAAAACTGGCTGCGTCCCCTAAGGGTTAAAGTGTAACTGTCATGTTTTTTTATTGCAGAAATCAGTAGTATAAGCGATTTTAAGAAACTCTGTAATAGGTTTCATCAGCCAAAAAAGCCTCCTTCTGTACTCAAGAAGCAATCTCCCAGCCTCCCCCCCTGACTTCTTATCTGTGCATTATCAGGCAAACACGTCTTCATTACAGAGAAGCCAGTGAAGACGGGCTCTGCTCTCTCCATTGTAAGCCTATGAAGGGGGGAGGGGCTGAGGGAGATGAGGGAGCAGGAAGAGGTGACATGAAGGTCAGCTGTTTGTAGACTGTCTGGGCACCTAAAACGCTAAATTCAGGTGTCAGAAAGGTCAGTGCTTATCTATGAACTTACTGAGAGAAGATTGCAGGATGTTGTGCTGTGCAGAAATCCTCCGTGCTCAGTCACTCCTAACAGCCCCTCCCCTTTCCATAGCCACATAATGGAGACAGAAATCCTGCTTCATTTGATGTGAGGGGGGGAGGCTGGGAGATTGCTTTTTCAGTACAGAAAGAAACTCTTTTAGTACATAAAACCTATTACAGAGTTTCTTAAAATCGCTTGAACTATTGATATTTAATGTTTTCAGAAAAATGACCCTGAAATGACAGTTACGCTTTAAGGTCTTAAGATCATTACATGTTGTGAATTGCTACAAAAGCACAAGAAAACTTGTGCAATAATCTTAATAGCTCAAATGTATTCATAGGAGTAGGGCTAGATGTTATGTAGTCCTGGGAGAGCACCATTGAAGGCTGTGGTGTGAAACCTGCAGCCCTCTGGCTATTTCGGAACTACAATTCCCATTATTCTTTGGCTGTACAGTCACTAAGGGAATTGTAGTTCTTTAGCAGAGAGAGCGCTGCAGTTTTGTCACCTGTGATCAGACAAGATGCTGGTGTCGCCTAAGGCTGGGTTCACACTATGTTTTTGCAATCCTCTTCTTTTTTTTCTTTTTTTTTTTTTAACGGATGAAAAAACTGATGCATTTGTGTGCATTTGTTTTGGTCAGTTTTTCCTTTGAATTCCATTATAAAAAAAAGAAAAAAAAAAGATCAAAATGGATCCTTTGTTTTGAGTGGACACAAAAATGAGTATGACTATGTTTTTGTGTACATTAAAGAAAGATCAGGTTTTTTTAACCCTTTCAGGACCAGGAGTCATTGATTCCTCAATGCCCAGATCGTTATAGGACATCAGCTTATGGGATCATAATGATGTCCCTGTGTCTGCCCCCTCTCCTCTGTCCCCTACCGCTGTTACTATCTTGTGACAGCGGCAGGGGAGAGAGGGGAAGGGGCAGAGCTCATGGGCGCGCACCCCATGCGCCCAGCCTTCCCTGGGCTACTGTAGCCAGGAACCTGGAAGCCTTTGTAGAGGGAGAATTCTCTGTCAGGAGCCCTCTAGAAGCTGCGGTCGTGCTGACCGCAGTATCTATAGGGTAAACTCTTAGCATCGGAGCGCGGCTACGGTGCTGAGAGTTGCGGCGGGTCCCCGGCTATCGCTGATAGCCAGGACCCGTCGTGGATGACACAGGCGCAGCTCCTGCGCCTGTGCCATCCTGAATTGTTAATTGACATCGCTGCAGCATCGGGCATAGGCTGCAGCGACGTTAATTAACAGTGGAGCAGCGGAAGGGGGTTAATAATAAAACTAAATCAAAAACTGATCAAAACGGTTGCGCACACAAATGCATCGTTTGGGGGGGGGGTCCATTTTTCATCTGTTTTTTGCAAAAACCGTAGTGTGAACCCAGCCTTACAGACTGTGTGACATACTGCATAATAATGCATAGTGTAGAGTGTAGACTATCATGACTATAAATTTACTGCACACAGTAAGGAAAGCATGCACCTACTTCAGTAATTGCCCATTATGTTTTTCTATTTTATGCAGAATCACAAGGGGACTTTTTCCTATGTGTAAACTGCACACAGACGTTTATATCTGTTGTGTAAATATATGGTAAACTGCTGTATGGAACCTTATAGAAGCAGGAAGTACAAGCATGATAGAAAGCTGCACCATAAACATAAACATAAACTCATTCTATGGCTATATAATTCCTGACCATGAAATGGTGAAAGAATTCCCCCATTTTCTGCTCAGTGGTCTTGAATTATTTTTTAAAGGGCACCTGCTCTTACTTTTCTATGTACAATAAGCAATAGTACATAAGGGAATGTTGATTCTATTGTATTTCAGCTGCCACTCATTTTTGAAGGGGTATTCCAGATGTATAAATTATTTTGTGCGGCACTGGGGCTGCTATGAAAATTAACTGCATACTTACATACCTGGTCCATCGTAGTTCCCACTGTGACATCTTGTGGTTCTTTAGATCTGTCCTTGAAGTAGCATTCACAGCAGTGAGCAGGGGACCATAAGACATCACAGTGGGAGCTGCGGGGCACCCAGGTAGGTGAGAAATATATGGGAAAAGTATCCAGAATACCCCTTTAAGCCAATCATGACAAGGGGGGTAATATGTCTTCCCCCAAAATAGTGTTCTATTAGCATACGTTCAGGTGGTATCTAGTGCCTCATTGTTCTGCTCATGCTCCTGCATTTTACTGTGAGCAATTGGACAGGCTTTTTTCATCAGTTTACTTATCTTAAAGGGGTTGTCCAGCAAAAATCATTTTCTTTCAAATCAACTGATATCAGAAAATTATCTAGATTTGTAATTTACTTCTATTAAGAAATCTCAAGTCTTCCCAGACTTATTAGCTGCTGTATGTCATGCAGGAAATGTTCTCAGTCTGACACTCTGTTTTCAGTCTGACACAGTGCTCTCTGCTGACATCTCTGGCCGAGACAGGAACTCTATCTCGGTTTTCTATGAATCCCCATAGAAAACCTCTCCTTCTCTGGACAGTTCCTGTCTCGGCCAGAGATGTCACTGTGACAGACTGAAAATAAAACAATATTTCCTGCATGACATACAGCAGCTAATAAGACTGGGAAGACTTGAGATTTTTTAATAGAAGTAAATTACAAATCTATATAACTTTCTGACACCAGTTGATTTGAAAGAAAAAGATTTCCGCTGGACAAGCCCTTCAAGCAGTGTACAGGGGTGTGTACAGGGGTGTGTACAGGGGTGTGTACAGGGGTGTGTACAGGGGCATGTACAGGGGCGTGTACAGGGGCATGCGCAACTGCTGGCCAATCAGCATTCATCCTCACTGAGCCAGTCTGTGCAGGCAACTGACATCACTTCCTGCATTTGGTGTCTTTTTTTGCTGTTGCCGAAGACCAAACAGCCTTAGTGATGGAGCCTTGACTTCAGTTTTCCAGTAAGTGAGACACCTAGTGGCCAAATGTATAGCATTGTATTTCATAGAGAAAATTAAACATATTGCAAGATGTAGTATATCACCTCTCGGACCGATTTAACATTATTGGTAACAACAGTGCCCATTTAAGATTCTGTACAAGACTACAAAATAGGTCTGTTTTTCTTTTTCTGGTCACGCTTGTCCTTCAAATGTGTAAAGTATGGAATCTCAGCCCCATTGATTTGAATAGGGATAAGCCGTAATGTCTGTCAAAGTCCACAGATAAGAATGAGTCTCCTAGCAGGTGCTAAACAACCATTCATCTTGATGACAACACTGCCCCAACAGAAATCAATCTATCCACTGACATCTAGGAATAATATGATTGTCTTCCCTACAGATGTCATTGAAGTCTGAAGTAATATTCTTTTAAGTATCTGTTCCCTAATATGAGATATGGGTTAGCTTTGTATGGCAATAAGAGTATATGCCCAGTATCCACCACTACTTTAGGGTTTTTTTTAGTCAGGTACCCATCTCACTATGAAATATTATTTTAAACAAACAAATGGCAAACCAGTACTGAGTGCTGAAGCAAGGGTGGATACTTGAATGGCACAAAGAGTTTACATTTATACATAATTTAATTCAATTTGTTACGAAGTTTTAAGGGGTTGTTCACAAAAAACAAAAAAATCTTTCAAATCAAATGGTGCCAGAAAGTGTCAGAGATTTGTAATTTACTTCTATTACAAAATCCCAAGCCTTCCAGTACTTATCAGCGGCTGTATGCTCAGCAGGAAGGGATATATTCTTTTCCATCTGGAGAGCAGGAGAGGTTTTTATGGGGATTTGCTACTGCTCTGGACAGTTCCTAACATGGACAGATGTAGCAGCAGAGAGCACTGTGTCAGACTGCAGAATACACCACTTCCTGTAGAACATACAGCAGCTGATAAGTATTGGAAGATTCGAGATTTTTTTCAATAGAAGTAAATTACAAATCTCTGGCACTTTCTGGCAGCAGTTGATTTAAAAGAAAAAAAGGGGGTGAACAACCTCTTTAAGGTAAACCATGTTTAAGGGATTTGGAGACCCCTTTTTTAAGGCTATGTTCACACTACGTAAAGCTACGGCCGTAGTTTTGCGGGGTGGAAACATAGCCTATCTTCAATGGGATCCCGGCCGGAGCGTACACACATCGTATACGCTCCGGCCGGGATCTGTGCGGTGCCGGAAAAAACTGACTGGTCAGTTTTTTGCGGCAGGAATTCAGTGAATTCCGGCCCAAAGACCTGTCAGTTCACACAGTGAAGCAAGCGGCTCCGGACGCTTGCTTAACTCTGTGCTATGGGAAGCTCTGATGCGGGCGCACGCTGACGGAAAGATCACCCTGCCGGTACTTAAGTACCGGCCGGGATGATCCGGGCTAAGACCGGCCGCTCTGTGACCCGGCCGGGGTCACAGAACAGCCGGATGTTCACGTAATGTGATGTAATGTAGCCTAAAGTTGAAAGTTGTGTCATTTGAAGTAGGGGTTTTCAGTACCTTGAAATGTTTTCTTACAACTTGTTTATCGAATGAACTTGTTTCTGCATGGATTTCCTATCCGCTCTTTGTGCCATTCTAAGTATCCATTCTTGCACAAAGACTCAGTGGTATTTTGCTTCTTCTTCAATTGTTATATAAGCTCAGCATTGTCATGGATCAATTTATCTTAATTTCCACCATAATTGTTCAGTCTGATTGAGATCTATGTTGTTCACTGGCCAGGTCGTTAAATTGACATGTCTCCCCTGAATAAAAGTTTCAGCAGTCTTTGCAATGTGGTAAAATCCTTTATTGTCCTGAAAAATAACTAAATTATCATCAAATCAATTTTGTATCAATGGACGGGCAAAAAATTGTTTTGTTATTCCACCTTGTTCCTTACCTGACATGCAACCCCTTATTATAAATGAGTGGGAAAATAAGTCCCATGCTTATCTCCCTGGCCAATGCGAATCGGTCATTTATCACTGAATATCACTTTCATCTAATCTCACACACACTATAATTCTTCTTCCTAAGCCACATTAACCCTGTTTACTTCTGTTTAGATATTTGTCCTTTTTGTTTTTTTTGTTTTTTTTTATTTTATTTTCTATTTTCAGATTAAGATTTCTTAGTTTTACTTACAAACACTGTTTCTTCCCATTGTTTTTTTGTTTTTTAAACCTTCCCAGTTCTTTCACCAAATTGCAGACAGCTATTTGGGAACAACCAACTTCTTTTTTCAAACTGTGTGTTAAGCCCCTTTTACACGACCTGATCTTTACAGCAAGCGAGTGCACCTCCTCATTCCCCCACCGGAGCCCATAGAAGATAGTGGCGGTCAATTGCATGGAGCGACAGCAGCATTTCGTTGCTACTATGGTAATTTTTCTTTCAACTTGTTGAACGATATTGAAAAAAACGATCGGCCAACATTGTGCATGTCGGCTGATTGTTGCCTTGTATTACCTAAAGCGATTATCGGCCGTGATGGCCGATAATCACCAAATATGGCCGATAATCGCTTCGTGTAGTAGGACCTTTAGTTCTTTAAGGAGCTTTATTATGCTTTTAATTGTTTCCATTGTTTAACTGACAAGTCTCCTGCTGAGATTGTTTGCTTTTGATCACGCCAGTTCAACATCTCTGTAAGTACTTACCTTTTTAATTGTAGGCACAAGCTGCACTCTAATACCAGATTTTAGAATGGCCTTCTTTTTAGGTCACTGTTAATGCTCCTTTTAAGCTTTTAGTACATGACCCACAAATAAGCCAAGCCAGAAGTTTCCCTAATGGAGAAGAAAGGATATGCAAAGAGGTGTGAGAACTATTTTGCATATCCTTTCTTCCCAGAATTCTCAGTTGAGCAGCAATGGTCTCTAAGTCTCCACACGTCTTTATGGCGGGCTCTCCTTAAGGAGAGTTACTACCCCTTTGACCCTAATGGAGAAAGAACCCATCTGTAGATAGCAGTTCTTGCACTTTGTCGTTACAGCATAGGGTGCTGGCTGGTGGCAGTGACTTAAGGAGTAGTCATTCTCCTTGAGGAGTGCACCATGTGTGGAGACTTATAGGCTATTCAGGCTGAGAATTCTGGGAAGAAAGATATGCAAAGCAGCACTCTGGCAGCTTTCTCTTCAAGTCAGTGCTAATATTCCTTTAGAAGCTTTCAGTGACAGGAAGGATCAAAGCCAGAACTTTCCCAGATGTGTTTTAAAAAAGGCATCAACTAAAGAATTATATATAAAGGAAATGCAATTACAAGGTGATTCCATCATGTTGAGTGATTCCATAAACAGATATCAAGTTTGGTGAATAGCCAGATATCCCTCCAGATATCAAGCTGGGCAGTGTCGGACTAGGGTATCTGGGGCCCACCAGAGGAAATTATCCTGGGAGCCCACCAATGAAGAACCAGTGAGAAATAACATAGCAGTCAGTGTTTGTGCAGGCTCTAAAGCTGGGGGCCCACCGGAGGATTTTCCAGTCCTCTAGTGGGCCAGTCCAGCACTGAAGCTAGGTGTCTTCTTTGTGGTTTTAGAGCATTCTGTCATTCATCCACTTAGTCTGGATCCCACAACCACGGGATGCCGACTACCAATGATGCATCTCTCTCCTTAAGGTGAACTTCGCCCACGATGTGTGCACCGCTCACCCGACGCTCTGTGTATGTTGCCTGGGTCTCTATGATAATGGGTGAGTGGGTGAAGACCATAGGAGTCTCCCATGCATCCTTCTTTGTCTATTAATTAAAATAATTTCCTCCTATTTAGTTGAGGTCTTTTTTATGAGGTCAGAATGTTATTGGGAAACTAAAAGTAGATAAGAAGACTGCAACCTGCAGTTATCTTCCCATAGGGCAGGTGATGCTGAGAATGAAGGTGATTTTCTTACCCTTATCCTCAGCGCTGTTTTAGGTAAATCTTCACCTAATTCAGTTTGCAATTTGCCCTTAGTGCACCAATCCCCCCACTGGCCCAGCCCTCCTCACAATTGTAGAGTGCTCATCACTGCAGAGTTCTGGATGAAAATTGAATAGAAGAATTGGGCCAGCAGGGTGGATCAGCGCCCTAAGGGCAGAAGTCTTGCCCCAATATACTTATGTAACTTGCATATTGAATGAAGTGAAGATTTTATTGATAAATTGCACTGCTTCATTCTCAGCATCTCAGGCCCTATTGGAACATAACTGCTTGTTTCTCTTTAAGCTATTTAACATTCTTTTGAGTCACGCCTGTGCTTTGTGTATCTGCTTCTAAGCTCATACAATGAGTGACTGTCCTGCAAGTGTGGAGATTCCATAATTTTTTTCCCCATTGGGTATGTAAAACCTTCATGTAAACATATTTATCCTTTAGGGTGCGTTCACACCTACAGGATCAGCAGCAGATTTGATGGTGCAGATTTGATGGTGTGTTCAGTTATTTAAATGAAATCTGCTGCGGAGCCGCAGCAGAAAATACGCTGCGGATCCTGTAAGTGTGAACGTACCCTTAATGTTATAAGGACAGTTGTATGTTGCTCCTGAACTGTAATTCCAAGCTTTCTTCTAAAGTGTCTTTTTTTTTTTTTTTACCATGAACCAATGCATTTTGTAATGCCAGGCTCTATGGGCTCTCCTGCAGGTCTTTTTTTACAGTAGGAGAATGTAAAAAATGGCACGCTCAGCTCCTGACATGGCGTCCCTGACAACCAGCCCAGCCGCTTAGTGCTGGTGGCACCCTTAGTAACACTTGCTCTTGCACTTGCTGACTAGAGGGTAAAGCTACCAGTCAGCTTTAGATGTTGTGGGGAGACTGGAGTCTCTCCCTTATAGCTCTGCTAATTTTGATCCTTCTTGCCTGCTATAGAGCCTCCTTGTGTATACCTAAGCTGGCTATTTCTTATCCCGGTTGTGTATTCCCTGGTTTCTGGTTCTTGGTTTTACTCCCTGACTTCCCCTTCTGATTCTGACTTTGCGCCAACCTTAGTTTCTGACCCGCTTGTGGACCTTGTATTTATTGTGTTTGTATTGTCTTGTCCCTATCTCTGTGTTGCACCATATTTAGTGTAGCGATCAGTCTTCAGGTTGGGGCTGGCCTGTTAAGGAGCCGACAACTCCATAAGGCAGGGACAGTTTGGAGGGTTTAAGTGACAGGACTTCACTCTGTCTTGCGTCTCTGAGTCCCGTCCTGACATGTAACCTCTGTGTTTTGCCACCAACAACAAATATGCAGCCATTACAAAGTATTCGAAATGAATGGACTTCTTTCGATAGGTAAACACTCACGGAGACACAATTTTACCGTGACTCTCGGTCACCGTTGTGTTGTACCTAAACGTTGATGTTTAACCTGTCAACTCTCCAGATCAGCTGGAAAAATGATAGTTGAGCTCATGCAAATGTAAACAGTAAAGTAAAAAAAATGACAGCACGCATGAAATACGAGCTGTCTGGCCGACATGTGCGTTTCAGTTTAATGTAAGTGCAGTTAGAAAGAACGGTTGAAGATAATGTTTTTAATTTTGATGCGGAATGATGTAATTGGTAGTGATTACATGCTCAAGTGAGCTGCCAAATAAATATTAGAAATGCAAGTTTTCGAGTTTTGTTGTCCGTCCAGGCAAGTTCACAACTGTGGATGCAAATCTTGGAAGCCTTTAAAGATAATGATGAGAGTCAATCAGTCGATCCTTTTTTTTTCTTATAGTACATATAAAGCCCTCCAGGCGAGGGAAGTGGGTTAACGGAATAAAACTCTTGGAAAAAGAATTGTTATTGATTTGAAAACAGATGGAGATCCGTACACACACAGCCTTTAATTCCCAGAGCTGGATGGTCTCCAAATTTCTGTTTACCCTGGTGGGTCCTTTCAGTGCGGAGTTAAGACCTGATAAGCATTAATACAAATGCAACATTTCAGTCTACATTATGTTCATTTTTAGAAAGTTCCATTTCTTAGCAAAGTGTCAGTCCTGTCCATAACGACTCCTGTCGTCCTGTCCGCTACATCTAGTGAAAATTATTAGAGAAGGGAAGGTTGCACTAAATACAGAGAAGAATTTTTATATTTTTTTTTACCTGTGGTGCAGGCAATTGGATACTTAAAGGGGTTACCCAGTCTTATGAAAATGATGGATAATCCTCAGAATAAGACATTAATCCCTGCCAATCAGCTGTTTGAAGGGGTTGCTGCAGTCTCTGCTGCAAGGTACAGTAGTGCTGCGTCGCACCATTCACTTGTGATTCCCACCAGGAGGTCACCTGATTAGTTCGTTCGTTCGGAGGGGGTTGTTCAGAGTGCAAAACCTTTTAAATTTTAAATAGGATTGTTAATAGGAGACAAACCATTCAACCTCTTTTTGCTGCCAGTGTCTTGTATAGCCAGAGCCTATATCTACACATGACATCAGAATATTAATTTTTTTTATATAGCACCCACATATTCCGCAGCACATCTCAGACATCGCAGGCTTCCAACCGTGACATGAAGTAAAGGAGCATACTGGGGAAGATGATTGAGCTTGACAAGTAATTGTCCATGGAGCTGGGGGATGGAGCTGCTTACAAACCTGCTGCTTCTTTAAAAACAAAGCAGCCAGAACCCCGTTTTAAAGATTAAGAAAGATTCCAGCGTTCAGACACCCGGCAATCTCACACCTATCCCTTATCATGTGGATAGGGTATAAGTTATTTAACGCTGGACTGCCCCTTTAAATGGGACTGCTTATTTCTTTAGCCATACCCTATCTGCGCACATATTTGGTCTCACTGTACATGTGAGAGTGATAGGATTAAACTGTGTGTTTTTTTTTTTACCATATTTCTTATTTTCCCTCAATCTCCTATGGATTTCTTAGGACAACTGCAGTAATGTGATACAGATCTGCTTAGGGTTGTTGCCATCTCTTTTTCCATTATATGGCTATGAAGATGCTTAAAGGAGTTTTTCAGGATAGAACAATTGACAGCCTATCCACTACTGATCATCCGTTTAGCGAATGCCGAGTTGGTTGTGTACCCTTGGTAGCGGTGGGACTAGGGTGCTATAGCCCAGGGCCGGGACAAAGGGTAGGCCAGGGTAGGCGATGGCCTAGGGCGCCATCTCCTGGTGAATTACAGGGGGCGCAATGTAGCTTCACGTAAAAATCCCCCCACCCCACCTGACCTCACACAGCAGAATCCCTCCTCCACTCTGCTCCAGCTCCGCAATGGCAGGACCTGCGCTGCTCCTCCCCTCTTCTGCTTGGCTCCAGAGCAGAAGAAAAGCTTCTAATTAATGTCACATGACCTCTGGAGCCAATCAGGAGAGGGGAGAAGTGCAGGGACAAGTGTAATGGCAGATACCCCAACCCCCGCCCCCCCTCCGGACAGAGAACGATGAGGAGACTGATCGGCATCCTCAGAAACATCCTCAGTGTCCTCCTCCACTGCTACTGCTGTGTGGGTGGGTGAGTATTTGTGTACTAATGGAGTGAGTGTGAGTGTGTGTACTAATGGAGTGTGTGTGTGTGTGTGTGTGTGTTAGTGGAATTTGTGACTGAGATAGGACAACTCCCAGCATGACCTGTATGACTGAGGTAGGACAACAACTCCCAGCATGACCTGTATGACTAAGGTAGGACAACAACTCCCAGCATGACCTGTATGACTAAGGTAGGACAACAACTCCCAGCATGACCTGTATGACTGAGGTAGGACAACAACTCCCAGCATGACCTGTGTGACTGAGATAGGACAACTCCCAGCATGACCTGTATGACTGAGGTAGGACAACAACTCCCAGCATGACCTGTGTGACTGAGATAGGACAACAACTCCCAGCATGACCTGTGTGACTGAGATAGGACAACAACTCCCAGCATGACCTGTGTGACTGAGGTAGGACAACTCCCAGCATGACCTGTGTGGCTGAGGTAGAACAACAACTCCCAGCATGACCTGTGTGGCTGAGGTAGGACAAGAACTCCCAGCATGACCTGTGTGGCTGAGGTAGGACAACAACTCCCAGCATGACCTGTGTGGCTGAGGTAGGACAACAACTCCCAGCATGACCTGTGTGACTGAGATAGCACAACTCCCAGCATGACCTGTATGACTGAGGTAGGACAACAACTCCCAGCATGACCTGTGTGACTGAGATAGGACAACTCCCAGCATGACCTGTATGACTGAGGTTAGACAACAACTCCCAGCATGACCTGTGTGGCTGAGGTAGGACAACAACTCCCAGCATGACCTGTATGACTGAGGTAGGACAACAACTCCCAGCATGACCTGTGTGACTGAGATAGGACAACTCCCAGCATGACCTGTGTGGCTGAGGTAGGACAACAACTCCCAGCATGACCTGTGTGACTGAGATAGCACAACTCCCAGCATGACCTGTATGACTGAGGTAGGACACCAACTCCCAGCATGACCTGTGTGACTGAGATAGGACAACTCCCAGCATGACCTGTATGACTGAGGTTAGACAACAACTCCCAGCATGACCTGTGTGACTGAGATAGGACAACTCCCAGCATGACCTGTATGACTGAGGTTAGACAACAACTCCCAGCATGACCTGTGTGACTGAGATAGGACAACTCCCAGCATGACCTGTATGACTGAGGTTAGACAACAACTCCCAGCATGACCTGTATGACTGAGGTAGGACAACAACTCCCAGCATGACCTGTGTGACTGAGATAGGACAACAACTCCCAGCATGACCTGTGTGGCTGAGGTAGGACAACAACTCCCAGCATGACCTGTGTGGTTGAGGTTGGACAACAACTGCCATCATGTTCCTGTGTGGCAGAGGTAGAACTACAGCCCCCAGCATGCACCTGTGTGACTAAGGTAGAACTACAGCTCCCAGCATGCTCCTGTGTGTGTGGGGAGGGGGGGCGCCATTTGCCTTCTCTGCCTAGGGCACCAAAACTCCTTGTCCCGGCCCTGCTATAGCCTCAGCTCCTAGTAGTGAATAGGAATCAAAGCTGCAGTACATTGGGGTCACTGCAACACAGGGAACAGAGCAAACTGCTGCCAGTTTCTTTCTGACTATAGGGCAGGTGCAAAACAGCTAATAGACAGGGAAGCTGGGTGTCGGCCGATTATTGATGGTGGATAGGCCATTCATTTTTTTTTTCCTGGACAACCTGTCAATGTGGTTATAACTTTCAAAATCTACATCAGCAGTAGATGTGATATAAAGCAAGTTTGCAATATACATTCATTATTTTATTTTATTTTTTTTTAGTTATCATGGAGAACACAGCACTTCCTGTTTCCTGACAGTTTTTTTCTCAAAAACAGGAAACAGGAAACAAGAAACAGTCTCCCGCCCAGGCCACTGATTGGCTGGGCGGAAGAGCAGGATGCTGGGACCCGTGCAGGAGAGAGGTAATGTATCTTTTAGACCGCTGCGAGTATGTAGTACTGGGACCTGCCAGGACCTTGAGTCGTAGCTGATCTCGCTGAAAAACTTGCAGCGAGATTTCAGCTGTGAGTCTGTACGTGGGAACAGACCCTAAGGGTATATTACACGAACGGTCTCGCAGTGAGATTCTCGCTGCGAGACCGGCAGGTCCTGGCAGTTCCCACAAACTATATACTCGCTGCGGTCTGAACGACCGCAGCGAGTATGTAATTCTGCCGCCCTTAACCCCTTCTGCTTCCGCCCAGCTCCCCCGCTGTAAGCATCCATTACCTGTCCTTGCTGCACGGGTCCGGCGTCCTGCTCTCCCGTCAGTGGCTGCGGCTGGGCAACACACTGATTGGCCGGGCGGAAGAGCAGGACGCCGGACCCGTGCAGCGAAGACAGGTAATGTATGCTTACAGCGGGGGAGCTGGGCGGGAGCAGAAGGGGTTAAGGGCGGCAGAATTACATACTATATATATATATAGTATATAGTTTGTGGGAACTGCCAGGACCTGCCGGTCTCGCAGCGAGAATCTCGCTGCGAGACCGTTCGTGTGAATATACCCTAAGTCTGTTTTTTTTTTTAACCAGCACATATCAGAAAGTCTGCCTTTAGAAGACTGGAGCTGGATTTTTGGTAAGTACAGCTTTGTTTTACAGCATGATAACAACAAAAAAAAATAATGAATGTATATTGAAAACTTGCTTTATTTCACATCTACTGTTGATTTAGATTTTGAAAGTTATAATGACAGTGTCACTTTAAGTAAGGTGGAGCATATAGAAGTCTATAGATAATAGATATTAAAAAGAAGAGGCAAGAGATGTAAAACAACATATGATGAGACTACTGTACATCAAGAGTTTGTTTGTAGTCTGTAACCATATGTAGGAGCTGTACACAAACCGTAAGAGAGTTTTAATCAAGTCTTTTTGCATATTTCTTACATTTTTATATGTTTAAAATATAGAATAAAAAATACATTGTTTCAACAATGACTGTAGGCTTTGGTCTAATATTAGTATTGCTAGTAATTTTATTTTCTTTAAAAAAAATTACACTTTATATGGCTTTTTTGTTTTTATTTGCCAGATATTCAAAACACAATGGGGGAGATTTATCAAAAATGGTGTAAAGTGAAGCTGGCTCAGTCGCCCCTAGCAACCAATTAGATTCCACCTTTCATTCTTCACAGACTTTTTGGAAAATGAAAGGTGGCATCGGATTGGTTGCTAGGGGCAACTGAGCCAGTTTCACTTTACACCATCTTTGATAAATCTCCCCCAGTGTGTTCTCGGTACAGGTGTTTTTTGTTTGTTTGTTTTCTGGTGGCATTTTTCCCATAGGCTTCCCGCAAGGGCTTAAAAATTGATAAAAAAAAATGTCACAAAATAACATCACAAAAGAAAAAGACCCTAAAACAGTTTTTTTTGTAAAGAAAGAAAAGAAAAATTTTAGAACAGCAGCATTTTAATTATTTAAAAACACCAGCTGTCTGGACCCCTGGCAAGACTCGACAACCGCCCGGATCCGACGAGACAGTAATGTCCCGACGTCCCGGGATGGCCCCCATGTGTCCCGCTCCCCCACCGCACTGCCTCCCGCCCCATAGGCGTACTGTCCTTAGATTTTCAGTATGCCTGTGGAGCTGGGGGCAGTGATGGCCTGGCAGCCAGCTGTTACGCGCTCTCTGGGGACGTCCCGGGGATTCCCCAGCAGGGCGTGCACCAGTGACCTCAATGTACGCTGCCGTCCTGTACTTCCAGTAGAGCAGGCCAGTGGCGTACACTGAGGTCACTGGTGCGGGCTCTGCTGGCGAATCTCCAGGACGTCCCCAGAGAGGGGAAGAGAAGACAGGCACAGCGGGGGAGCGAGGTGCTAGGTGAGTTTTTTTTGTCTGGACGACATGTACAGGGGGGCTATATGGGAGGGGGAGAGCGCACAGGGGGGCTATATACTACTGGGGGGAGCACAGGGGGGCTATATACTACAGAGGAGAGCTCACAGGGGGCTATATACTACAGGGGAGAGCGCACAGGGGGCTATATACTACAGGGGAGAGCGCACAGGGGGCTATATACTACAGGGGAGAGCGCACAGGGGGCTATATACTACGGGGCCCTAATTTCAAAGGGCTGGTGAGAGAGAAAAAATGTCAGTTTTCCCACTAATAAGCAGCAATTCTGTATGTAAATAGTTGAACAACGTTTGTGAAAAGTAACAAAACACGTTTCCTACTGATGTTCAGCTCGGACCTTCACCTGACTGACAATAGACCTCGGTAAGTGGACCTTCACTAAAAGTTGTTGAGTACCCCTGGTCTAATGGGTCCTAGGATTCCCCTTTAGTGCTTACAATTATAGATAAGAACCTTTGGCCTTGAAATGTAATTTTAAAGAAAAGAAGTAACTCATTTGAAAGTAGGTTTTCAAGATGTTGTGACTGCCAATTTCGCAGTACCACTGCCAAGCCTATTAACCCCTTCATGACTGTCAGTATGCCTTTTCACGGTGTTAGGTGCTCATTCTACAGCACAGTGCAACAAGTCCAGCAAGGGAGTCACTAGATTAGGAGCTCAGCTGTCTAATGACTGCTCTTACAATCCTGCTGTTTAACCCTTCTAATCAAAGTGGCCTCACACTCAGATGGGGTCAGAAGGTTTCCCTAACAATAACCTGTGTCACAAGATCATAATGTGCAAAAACAAGCCAGCAGAGCCTCATTTAAGAGTCTTGAAACACTGGACTAGCCAGATCACTTTACAGCAGCTGCCTCTTATCACCACAGACAGAACATGGAGTCTCAGCTTAGTTTTAAGGTCCCCTTTTATCTTATACTTTAGTCAGCCTTCAGTAAAAGATGTATGGAGAGGATAGGAGAGATAACTGATCACTGATATTTTCAGTTATTGAAGATGTATGGACACCTTTAGACCTCGGATTATTTTATGATGTCCACAGAAAAATAAAACATTTAAAAAAAAATCACCATTCTTAAAATATATAAATATTTAAACAATAGATCATTTTCTGATGCAACATTCCCTTTAAAGAATAACATAAACAGTAATTATCTCATATAATGCTATTATTAAACATAGTTTTATTTTTTTATATGAGACTGTACTAAAAATAACCTGCTAGGAAGATGGGAAATCCCACAATTGTCCGCCAGTAAAATCTAGGGGTTGTACGATATAATTGTAATAAAGCAGGTAGCATTTTTCTCCAGCAATTAATTAGATTAAAGAACAAGATGAAAAGTCAGCTATTGAGTATGAATGGGGGGGGGGTCACTTTCTTTTCCAAGATCTTTAAAAACCCATGACATTTTAGGCAAGCAAGGGTTAAAAAGTGAATGTAATAGCATCAGTCAAGAGATCCTTCAAGATTCCACAACACTTGTAGTATATTACATACATTACTCGTGGACGGTTGTGTAATTCTGTATATTAATGCACAGGCTCTGCTTTAAAATTCTGCTGTTTTTTTCCACCAAGCTTTTACCGTCTGCCAAGATCTTAAGATATTACAAAATACCGTACAACAAAGACAAGTATGATCTTGAACCGTGCACTACAGCCCTGTGAAATGTAAAGACTAGCTGAGTAAGCTCCCCAGTCGCATTCATTACACTGGCCTGCTCCATTAGTTTAAGAGAGCGAAGGTCGTGCGATTGACCTGAAGGCCCTGACTCTTTCTATAAAGTGATGTTGTTTTATTATAAACGTCTTTTGCTCTGCTCCTCGTTAGATTATTATTCTTTACTAATGTTTGATTGTGGATCTGCAATATTCTAATAGGGAAACTATCACCAGGTTGGAAGTACGTGACATATAGAGCAAGAGGTTTCTATGACTAAAGGTTGCATGTTGCCCTGAAATGCCTCAGACCATTTTTCTCCATTATACATCTTCATATTGGGAATGTCCCAATCACTTTGCGTCCTTTCTTTACACCAAGTGGAGTGGTGAGCTGAATCTTTTCCTGTATATGATTTTTGTGTATACGAATGGTAGAATTACTAATCCTAATCCTGTTTCAGACTTTTTTTTACCCTGTTTACCCAGCAGACCTATTGTATTAGCGTGGTGAAGTGTTCAGTAAAAGGGTTTGCTCACAAAACAGACTCATCCCCTCTCTGCAGGATAGAGAACAATTCTAAATCTAATGTCTAATTGGTGGAGGTCAAACCACTGGGACCCCACTTATTATAATAGATTCCTATGTATTTCCTTGTTGAATGGAGCAGCAATAATACATGGATTCCGCTGCTTTTCTCAACTCTATGGTCCAAACAAAGATAGCCAAAAGTTTTATCCATAGAGTGGAATGGAGCTTGAGATTCTAGGATAGGTGAGGTTTCCAATGGTTGGACCTTGACTGTGCATGCCCTACAGAGAGAGTATTAGTATTTAGTGGGCAAACTAAAAGAACATTTATTACCTATCCACAGAATAGACATATATACCAACATTATCTGATTACTGGGACCCCCACCGATCATGGCTGCCTTTTTGAGTCCTCATTTGCACACTTGTGATTACTGAGGGTCCCAATGATTATCAATAATCCTGTGGTCGTAAATATTGCTTGTGGTCCTTTTCCTTTAAAAGTTGTGTCAACAAGACAACCCCTGTCCATGTAATAAAGGGTGGTCCTCCACTACTTGAGTGAATATGACGCCAAAGTAGGGAAAACAAGACATGTCACTTTCTGGATAAGCAATCATGTTAAAATCTTATTTGCCCTTTATCACAGTCCAGCTGGTTTTCCTATTCTGATTTTTTTTTTACTTTTACTAGTTCTCTCTGGAGACTAAGAAATATGCTCTGTGCTCATCATGAGCCAGTAGTGTAGGGACCATGCCTGATGACCCTGACACTTCTGGTCCGTATGTTTTGTATCTACTATTCGTGACTCCATGTTTATCTTTACAATGGCCTAGAGCCCGTTTGGTTTAGTGCTCTCCCCTGCATATCCAGTTGTTTTGTGCTCAGTGATTTTATATCTTTCTCTGGTGTCAGTTTAGTATGTATCCCAGTTGATTATGATCAAGTGTCATTGACCTATTGTCTATCTCTGATAAGCTGGTGACTCATTGTTAATTCACATTGACCCATAAATGCATTGAAACACTAAAGGCTCTATTACATGAAGCGATTATTGACTGTATTTGGCCGATTATCGGCCATTAAGGGCGATAATCGCTTTGTGTAATAAATGGCAACGCTCAGCCGACATGCACGATGTCAGCTGATCATTGCCTTTTAACGTCTTTCAACATGTTGAAAGGAGACAGACAATGATAGTGGCGGTCTGCTGCTGCCACTTCTATTAGATGGAGTGCCGGCAGCAGATCGTTGCTATCGTTGAGATCGGTGCAAAGCTGTACAGTAAAGCCCCTATTACACAGGTCAATCTCCGAGAGGACTGTCAGGTCAGGTCAGCGCTCACTTGCTCCTTGCTCCCCCGCTCGCTGCCGGCGTTATTACACTCTCTGTTATTACAGAGAGAAGGTAAGTGGAGCTTCAGGGGGCTATCTCCTATGTGCTGCCAGGACGATCGCCTGGACAGCCCCCCTGCAGCTCCACTTACCCACCTGCTGTCGGCGCGTGTAATGGCACCGGCAGTGAACAGAGAACAAGGAGACCTTAAAGGTCGGCGCTCGCTTGCTACTGGAGATCGCCCCATGTAATAGGGGCTTTACTGTTTAGCTTTGCTATAAGCCTTCTGCATATATCTGCAGTTGTTGATAGGCTGGTAGGAGACAGATGAAGAGGTTGTCCCGAATTAGGAAAACATTGTCTACTTTTCTTCTAAAATGGCACAACCTTTGCCTATAGGCTTTGTTTGGATGAAGTGTTTGAGGATGAGCTGCAATACCAACACAACCCAAGAGTGGCGCTCTAGGAGCAAAAAAAACAACATTCCCTTGTATCTAAGCCTGGAACTATATAAGTATAATTTCCATCCACACTCTGTAGTATCACAACAGCAGTGCGGTTACAGAAGACATCTTCCTGTGCTGTATGCAGATGCAGAAATATATGACATTTCTACCTAGTTATACATATACATTTCTCCTTGGAGAAGCAGCAGCATAAAGTATAAATAAGTTCTTGATCATCAATTACAACCCCAGGTAGCTGTCTAATTCACAATGAATAATAAATATCTATATCAGATAGAAATTAGGAGCAAACAAAAATAGTAACAAAACAGCATGGAGGCGCCGAAAAAGGGGAAGCAGAAGGCATTACCTGTTGTCTTCATCATCGCATCGCTGGCAATTGTCACCTCTGATTTGTCTTTTGTATCCATTATTACTTTTGTGTGAGGAATTGTATCTTTATAAAGGTGACAGTGTGAAGTCACCATTGGCAGCCCTTACATTTATGTTATTACATTGATTTTATGTGTTTATTACATTGTAGGTAAAATCTATTTTCTTATGTTCTTTATTCTATTGCATCAACGGATGTTCAATGCATTGGCCTCCTGCCTACCCATTGTAAAGCTGCTATTCCTTCTGGCAGTTCTTCGCTTAGTTTTTTTTTCCAGTTGACAGCTTGCTAACTAGATTGAGAGAAGATATGGATCTTAGGGATTTGGTCTGGTATAGAGCTATGGGGAGCACATAGACAAGCATTTCTACATACATAGCTTGTATGTTAAAGTGAAACTCTACTCTGAAACTGAACATTAAGCTAGAGTAGGATACTCTTACTTTATGAAATCTTACTTAAACAGTATAAGGCTATGTTCACACAACGTAAAAGTACAGCCATCAGCAACAACAGCTGGACTTTATACGGGTAAACACACCGCATGTTTTTCTATGGGATCCTGGCCGGAGCAAATATACACATGGTATACGCTCCGGACGGGATTCCCCGCTACGCCGCAAAGCACTGACATGTCAGTTTCTGCGGACGCAATTCAGTGAATTGCGGCCGTAGAAACCCATGTCAGTGCACACAATGAAGCGAGTGGCTCCGGCCACTTGCTTCATTGTTTGCTATGAGGGTTCTGATGCGGGCGCGCGCTGATGCGCCCGCATTAGAACGCTGCGGCCGGAAAGGTTTCTTACGTAGTGTGACCATGGCCTAAAGTTGCATGAATCAAAAGATATGACTCTGTCAGAGCTTACACAAGTGGAAGAGTTTAAGGCTAACCAACTGTCTTAAAGGACAGCGTTTTATGTTTTTTCCTTAAGTAACACACGTTACAAAGTTATATAACTAATGTATGTTAATTAGCTATCTCAAACACGATAAACAAATCTGAACGTTTGGGATTTGATTGCTGGTGGCTGAAGACGTTGGATGCAGCCCTGAGTAGTTCTGAAAAACATGAATACAGTCTATGGCTTACGACTCTATGCATGTTCCTTTAGCCATGGGTAATAAAATGGCACACGCTCAGGTTTAGATGAAACCCAGAGTACTTGAGGTTCGCTGATCTCTAATTCTGAACCTACACAGGCTGCCATAGGCTGTATTCATGTTTTTGAGGCACTCCTCGGGGGGGGGGGGGAGATTTATGAAATGGTGTAAAATTTAGACTAGTGCAAACTGCCCACAGCAACCAATCACAGCTCAACTTTCATTTTACCAGAGCTAAATATAGCTATTTAGCTAGTACGCTATTCATGCTTTTCGATTGTGTTCAAATATTAGAACGGTAATGCAGTAAAAATTCGATTTGTCCTCCCAGCCCCCCTGGTGCTTTTTCCAGCCAATAAACATGCAGGGGGAAGGGACAGGCACTAGGAATTGGCAGGAAAAAACTTCTAACTGTGGCTGGCTAAATATGTCACCTCCTGAGTATAAGGCTACGTTCACACGTAGCAAAACTAGCGGAATTCCGCGGCGGAATTGTCCACTAGTTTTGCTACGTGTGAACGTAGCCTTAGAATAGTGGATTTCAGATTTGTGTCACTTGTTGGTTGGAGCTAGAGAGGGATAGACTGTACACCAGGGAGAGAAAGCTTTTAGTTGAAGTTAGGTAGGAAGGGACCCTGTAAAGCCCTTGTTAGGGCTAAAAGTATAAAAACCAGATATTTAGAAGCTGTTGTGAGACAGGCAGTGTGTTCAGACATCTACTGTACTGTACTCTGTGATTGCGGGATAACACCTGTTATCTTGCTACTACTGATTTGTGCAGTCTGCATCCTGTAAAGGAGTTGAAACGCTCTTTCATTTTATTATTGTAAAAAACAATCATATATCCGGTATGCGGCTGTATACTGTGATTGCGGTATAATACCTGTTATCTTGCTACTATTGATAGGTACGCAAGTGTGTACCGCTACACCGAAACGTACGCTTCTATTTTACGTTCGTAATTTGTTCGTGCAAACACAAACCGATCACAAACATTTTTCTTTTTGTTCGTGTTCGAGATCCAAACCGAACATTGGGATGTTTGCTCATCACTAGTGTTAGATGCACCTAGGTGCATCTTAATTATCGAATATTTCACTATTTGCTCATCTGTAATTTAAATAAATAAATAAACAAGGAAACTATTTCCAGCAATGGATAAGGCTCTGTTCACACGGCGTAAAACTGAGTAAAAGCAGAGTAAAAATTCTCCGCCGCGGAATCCTGCTAGCCTCCGTGTCAGAATGGCCGTCTATGGAAGCCTTGCGTGCCTCCTCTCTCTGCGCGGAAGAATTGACATGTCCATTCTTCTACACCAAAAGAGGAGGCGCGCGAGCCTCCCATAGTTTGCCAGTATGATACGGAGGCTGGCGGGATTCCGTGGTGGAGGATTCGGACAGTTTTACTCCCTGTGAACAGAGCCTTACACAACGTTCGCCCCTGAACTTCAATTATTAAACTGTTCTATACATTTTTTGGAGAATCAAGCGTGTAACAAATAGTGCAGCGGTATATTGGGTACATACTGAGGACTTTTTCATTATTAGAGAAGACTGGATTAAGCTTTATCCCAGGATGCATATGTACTTGTAATGTTAAACTAATACAGTTATTGTGACAAAATAAGGTTTCTCCACTTAGGCTAATATTCATTCCTGATGATGCTCTTTCGGATTGCTTTTCATCATGATTATTCATTATAAATAGTAGAACATATTTCATGATTGAAAAGCCTATCCGCATAGCAATGGCCCAGGCAGAGATTAATATTCATTTCACTCCAGTCTGAGTATCTTTCAAATGACATTAGTGACTTTATGAAACATCTTCCCAGAAGACGGCGGAGTTGTGAATGGAACATTGCTCTACAACTTGCTTTCCAGTTTAAGGTCACAATTATCATTTTTTGTCCTGGAAGCCAGGCCTATCCCCTTGGTTTGGGAATTCTATGTGTAACATAATTACTGCCGAAGCAAGAATAGTTAGTGCTATCTGAGGTCTTATTAGAAAAACAACACTTTCTTGCTTAACCCCTTCCCGTCAGTAACATGTATATATACATTTCTACTGCAATACCCCGTGCAGTAGGAATGTATATATATGTTCCTGCGATCCCGCAGCTGACTCTTATTAACCCCTTTAGCGCCGTGATCACAGCGTTTAAGGTGCTCAGTGACAGATCAAGCATCAAGCCGTGCTGCGGGAGTCCCGATCGCATGTGCTCCTTACCTCCGTCCTGTCGGATCAGTGATCTATGTGTAGAGTCTGCTCTACAGCATAGCATAGATCAGTATATGCAATCTAATCATTACATATTTTACTGTGAATAAAAGTGTAAAAAAAAAAGTGTAATAAGCAAGTTTTTAAAAGTGTTAAAAAAACGGCATAAGTAAGGGAAAAAAACGCACCAGGATTGCTGATTTTATTAAATTATTTTTCACTAAAAAAGTTATAAAAAGCAATAAAAAAATTTCTGCTAAACCAATATGATATTAATAAAAACTAGAGATCATGGCCCAAAAAATTACACCCCTGCCAGCCCTGTAGGTGGAAAAATAAAAGCGCTATGGCTCTTAGAAGGCGGGGAGGAACATTGCATTAATCTGACCCGAACTTTTGTGCATCAAAGGACTCTGTCTTGAAGGGGTTAAAGGTCCAAAATGTGAAGGCAAATAATAAAAAAAAAGATGTTTTTTTTTTGTAGCTATAGTTTATTTCACTGGACGTTACAGTGAGATCAGCTTTCCTACAGTGCTAGGTAGATGTAAAGTTAGCCAATTAATGGGAGGTTTCTAAAATCACCCACCACCACCCCAAAAATTTTTTATCTAAATTTCCAGAACCCTGTCTTGACATTTTTTGCATTGATAACACATATTTTATATGGGATGGTGACACAATGTATTAGCTCTACAGTGATCCACCATAACATTAAAGGCACCTACCTAATATTTTGTAAGTCCCTTTAAAAACTGTTCTGAACCATTGGGGCATGGACTGCATAAGCTCTACGATATGTGGAACGAAGATGTTAGGAGCAGATCCTTTAAAGCATCCGCTGCCAGTTCGGCAGTGAAGTTGGGGATCCTTGGCCTGATTATATTAGAATGGGGATTGCGCATTATGCTTTCATGCGCATTTATACCAACAGAGATCTGAACTTCTGCTCAAAGAGTGTGGTGTTTACTGCTGATTGGGCAGCAGCCCTCATGAGAGATACGGCCCTATTACAAGGGACGATTATCGTGCAGAAAATCCTTATATCTTTCGAATTTAAACTATAATTGTCCTGTGTAATTGCAGACAAAGATTGAAAAATCATCCATGTGTCGTTGATCGTTGCTTTAGATCTGACCCTAAAATCATTGTTAATCTTTCGCTAATCGCTCACTAATCATTCTCTGTAATTCCACATTTGTTTGCTGTAATTCCGCATTTGGTCACTAATTGTTCAGTGTAATTGCACGTTGTTCCTTCTTTTGCTGGGATCAGATGGAGTAAACGATCATAGTAATGATTGTTGTAATGATCGTAATTAACGACTATTGTTCTGTGTAATATGGTGAATGATTTCAGGTTAATGATAAACGATCACAAACCAGATTGTTAATCGTTAACCTGAAATCATTCTCCATATTACACAGAACGATGTAATCTTTAAAAATCGCTTCGTCTAATAGGACCCGTGCACTTTAAGTCCTGTTAATTGCAAAATGCGGGTCTCCATTGATTTGTTTTCTAAGCACAACTCAACGCTTGATTAAAATTTTGGAAATTTGGTGGCAAAGTCAACACCTTGAACATTTTTTTCAGTGTGGCAGGCAGCTTTATTCTGCTAAAAGAGGCCACTTCCATTAGGGAACCCTGTTTCCTGGAAGGGGTGTACTTGGAGTGCAACAATGTTTAGATAGGTGGCATGTGGCACTAAAATATTCCCATAAACATGTGTACCCAAGTTTCCTCCGAAAGCTTGCCCTAGAGCCTTGCAGAACTTTCACCAAATGTTAACATGATGTAATTGAAAATTAGATTCATCAGACCAGGCCAGCCTTCATTACTCCATGGTCCAGTTGTAATGCTCACATACCCATTGTATAACCATTTGGTAGTCATTAGGGGTATCCATAAGCAATGCTATCTGTGGCTATACAGTTCATCACCATACATCAACTTTCTATCATAGCCAATATTAACTGTTTCAGCAATTTGTTCTATAGTAGCTCTTCTGTGGAATCAGAAAACAGATGAGCTAGCCATCAGCGACTGTGACCCTGTCATCAGTTCACTGATTGTCCCTCTTTGGACCACCTTTGGCAGGTACTAATCACTGGATATTCTATACAGTCATGTATACATCCCAGCATACCTGCACACCACTATTACTGTCACTGTATATGAATATAGAAGATGTCCAGTTCACTTAATGGTACAGAAGTTATATTCTACATTGCTATTTGGAGGAAGTATTTCTCAGTATTGCTTCAGAATTGTCCGTAACATTTTGAGCCCCACTGGGGCAGATTTTAATCTGTGTACTAGCAATGGAATATGCTACGTAAGCAACATGAAAGAATATAAATGAAAGAATTGTCAGAGGGAGGAAGGCCGTCACTGCGTGGCTCTTGTTTAGACACACTGTCAGATTTCCCTCCCTCAATAACAGAACAATAAGGGTCCTTGGACCCCTCGCTATGAATATTTAAGAATAATGTGGAAACCACTTTAAACATAACTGAAATACATCGCCCTTTATAAATATGTATGTGGAGAATAAATATACTGAGCAAGTTCTATCCAGAATGAATACAAATTATAAATATGCATTTTGTTTCCACGCAACTCCTTTGTTTGTATAAAATTGTTTCAAAGCTACAGACTCTGGCCAGCGTCGGGGAAAGAGGAGCCTAAGGCACGAATGCTACTTGTCCTGTTCAAACATGACTCATAGATGCTGCAAGGTAGAATGATCTGTAAGATTTTCATGGACAGCTCGCCAGGCCTGTTTGATGTTAGAGTTAGCCGCACAGTAGGAATAGTCATTATGGTACTAATCCCAAATTTTGTTAAATTCATCATATGATGAATAGAGATGAGCGAACCTGGAGCATGCTCGTGTCCATCCGAACCCAAACTTTCGGCATTTGATTAGCGGTGGCTGCTGAAGTTGGATAAAGCCCTAAGGCTATGTGGAAATCATGGATATAGTCATTGGCTGTATCCATGTTTTCCAGACAACCTTAGAGCTTTATCCAAGTTCTGCAGCCTTGGCCAATCAAATACCAAACGTTCGGGTTCGGATAGACTCAAACCCGAACCCGGTTCGCTCATCTCTAATGATGGACATTGCACACGTCTCTTCAACTTTTAATACCATAAAAATCAAATCTGAAGCCATATTTTGTCGCAGTTGACGATGAATGACCTGGTGGTTTATGAAACACATCAAGCTTCATCTTTTGGGCATTAGAATTCTTTCCACAAGTTTCCTATGTTTCTTCCCAATTGTTCTTTGCAGACCTGTGATTTAGATGTTTAGTCTACATTGTCTCGCCAAGGAGACCTTTGTATTTATAGGGAAATTATCTTCTAAATACTAGCAGGGAGTTTCAGCCTAAGGTCTCTGGTTTTGCCAACCTTCTGCCACCATACCTAAGACGGTCCAACGCAAAAATAAAAGATAATGAGCTGTAAAAATATCCCAAATTGTGATATTTCTAGAATGACACATTAAAAAGCAGGGAACTTTAGATGGATCCTTATCTGAAGACTTCGTCTGTTCCCTGATGTGTCCCCCTGTACCCTTCCTGTTAGTTTAGGATATCCTAATATGAGTGGAGCATTATGATCAACTTAAAAAAACTAAACAAGTTAGTGTTACCCTGCTCTCCTAATACATATACCTCCCTGGCTCCCATGCTGCCGCCCATGCTACGTTGCTTCAGTTCCTCTTGTACAGCCGTTTACAGGTTTGGGGACATGACTAAAGCCATTAAGTGGCTGTAGCGGAATCCTGATTTTACCAGGTGTGTGATATTTCTTTACTCAACCCCTCCTGGGGCTTAGTTCTTATAAAGAGTCCTGGTCAGACAACCCCTTTAAAAGGGGGTTAGAACTGGAAAATGTATTGGGTTGTCCAAGTTCTTCCTAGATGGCGAATGTTGGGGGAAAGAAGCCACTATTCTCATCCTTATGGAGAATACATGCAAGTCTGGCTAAGCTTACTTACTGTTCATGATTATAACGGTATTGGAATGAAAAGCTGTAGGGTGAATGAGCGTTCAGCTGGCAGCCACTTTGGCTAGGCCAAATGTATTGAAGTGCTGCTATAATAAGGCCAATGATCTGATCTGTTCATAGTATGTTCTTGGCATGGCTGTTCAACTTGAGAATTAAGATTTTGCTCAATAAGGGTGAAGAGGGGAGACCGTATATAATAAGTTATCTTCATAACCTCCATGGTTAAGTCTATTTTATGTTTGTGTCATAGGTATTGAAGAAATCAACTCTTTACATAGAAACCAGAGAAATGTATTAGATGTCATTGCCAATAGTAATGGACGAGGACTTCTTTGGACGGATGATGAAAATTTCACTGAAATTCAAGGTGAACACAGACATCGCAAGAACTGCACTGAACCAGGTAGGAATTTTCACTTTTCCTTGGCTCTAGTTTGGATAAATCTTCCCTACTGGATTATGTGGTTTTATCTTGTATGCTTCTATAGCGACCAATGTGAAAGATTTTATAATGTGTTACTATAGAAAGATGAAACATTCTACTGTGTGCAGCATCAGTCAGACACAGGAAGGCAATGTGCGCAGCTCACACATTCGTAGGCCACATCAAAAGATCTCAGGGGCTGGATGTGGCCCGCGGGCCGGTGGTTCCCTACTCATGATTTAAATGGACACCCTAAACAAAGCCTCTGATACATGTAGACAAAATAAAAATTGTCAGATCCCTAACCTTGTGCAGTGCCAGGGCACCGCCATGTTATTCCTACCTGTATGATGGACCATTCTCAGTGCTTCACAGCAGACGGCAGCTATGTTTTTCTATTACATATTGCCAGCATAGTCCCTATAACCTTTGTTACAAAATTATATTGGCTTATGCAAAAGCGGTATATTTTAAGTTTTGCCTAATATTTCCTTTAGGAGAAAATATTTCCACTCTTTCAGGAGCCTTAGACTATGTACTTCTGTATATGCAGAGCATCACTTTATATGGTTTCTGAACTGTATGTGGCATCTTTCATACAGGGACTTATTTTTTTGTTGTATACTGGTTCGTTTACAATGGAGTCACAGAGATTTACAGAATACAATTTGTTTGCTAGACAAAGTGTGTGCTATGCTGTGTTCTTCCTGCGGGGGCACTGCAAATATGGAAAAGACAAGTGGTTGTTTTTCAAGGGTTTTATTAAAGTGAACAGCTTCTTCAATTGCCTTATTCGCCTGTATTGTTCTTTGTTGAACACTGTTACAATTGAATTAACCTTGAATTTTCCTAAATCTGTTGTAAATTCTCCATGCATGAATCCTGCCTATGAAGTATACCATCTTTTCTGGTAGTATCACTTCTACACTAATTTTCCCTAAATGTCTCCATATTTGTTATAAATGAAGAAAATGTGATAAGAACGATCACATCAGCGACAAGATCCTAGGTTGGAAACTATCTGGCTTCTAGTTTGCTTGTTCTGCTTTCTTTGTTCTTGCAACATATAAAAGAAATAATTCAGGACATGAGCAACTTCTAGTATATAGAATAATAGGAACCAGCTGAGTAAAGCTGGTTTGCATAAAGACGTAAAAATATATTCTGGGCCGAAGACAAATATAGGATGTAAGACCGTATGGAATGCGCTATACAAGGTTTAGCTTTCCTGAACATTGGCTGCAAAACCGCAGTATAGATGCCAGTAAAACTTCACTGAAATTGATAAACTGGCCGCAATATATGTGCATGAACTTTGACTTGAGTAATATGTATGACGGTTCATTTACATGTCAGCCTTTACTTCACTCATTGTGCCAAAGTGAGTTTTTCCTTTTTTCTTTAACCAAAGATTCCATTATATAAACCACATTGTGTCCATGGAAGGGGTAGGATCATGTAGGGCCAATAGCATGGCCTTTTCTGACTATATATGAAGCTAAAAAGCAGGTAAAATACTGTATATCTATTTGATTTTCTATAGAAGCAACATCTTAAATCCATAAAATACAGTATTAGGATTTTCAGTCCCAATTTATTCAGCTAAAATGAGCCTTATGTCATTGACGGCTGTGTTGGCTTGGTTTGGCTCTGTTCCGCCAATGTAATAAATTGCCTTGATTTATTAAAAGTGGATCTGCAATATTATTCAAAGGATTACCCAATTTATCCTGAAAATTATATGGGTAAATAAAGGTTACACATGGTAATAATAAGATATAGAACATGTTTGAAACAGTTATACGTAGCCTTTACTTATGTAGTCTGTTGCAAGGCCAGCAGTATACAGAATCCCTATGAGTCTGTACTGGAGATCTAGGCTCTCCATGTGCTTCCATATGGTGCCATTGTAAGGTACAGTGTTCTCCTCTAGATGCTTATGCTTCAAGTTAAAAATATACCAATAATACTGGATGTAATACTGTATTTACTTACAAACTGTATATGAAATGTTCATGCGCCACTATATTATATTATCTTGAGGGTGCGTTCACACCTACAGGATCCGCAGCAGATTTGATGGTGCAGATTTTAAGCTGTGTTCAGTTACTTAAATGAAATCTGCTGCGGACCTGCAGCAGAAAATCAGCTGCGGATCCGGTAAGTGTGAACATACCCTAAAGGAGAAATCCGACAATTTATTAAATCTGGCAGCCGGCAGGGGGGGAAATTGATTACTAACTAAGTACACACTTACTCTCCCCGTGCCCGCGCTGAATATCGGGACCGGCTTTGGGACCTCCGCCGGAAGGAAATCCGCCAATCAGTAACAGGAGCAGTGTCCCACCCCAGTCACTGACTGGCTGAGCGGCCAGTCCATCAGCCGAGTTGTGTCCCGAGGCCAGTCCCACCGCTAACTGCGGGCACGAGGAGAGGTTAGTTAGTACTTGTTATAAAATTCTTCCCCTGCCCCTTCCGGCTGCTGGATTTTATAAATTGCTATCTCCTTTCATTCACTTAGCCTAAGGGCCCTATTACAAGGAACACAGTGACGTGTGTATGGTCATTATTACACATGGCACTTTAGTGAAGGGGCAACAGCCTTATAATGAATCCCATGAGTTTAACGTGATAACAATAATATATTAATATAATACTGATATGTACAGTTGAAACTTTGCTCTTCTGCTTTGGTGACATTAGTAATGACATGTACTTTAAGGGGGTTGTGCGGGGAACAGAAGATGTAGTTCTCTGTTCTGATAGGTACATAAATGTAATGGTTTTTATATAGAAAATTATCAATTATAAATCTAATACAGGGATGCTGAAAACTCAGGCAAAAAGTGGTTTTATTTACAGTATGTGTATTTACACATAATGGCAATGTAGCTTGGTTGTACCAGCATTGTAGCAGTCCATGTAACAGTGAGGGTAATCGGCACTGTGGAGATGTGGAGACACCTTGATACCTTAAGATTACTTGATGTGCCGCATTGTCCAGTCCAATTCAAGAGCCTTATTAGATGCAAGTAATGAAGCGAAAAGGTTACCGTTTGCAAGATGGTCCGTGTACTGTGAACCTCATCCAATGGCTGCACTCTCTTCTTTGGCTGACTCACCCTCTTGACTAGCTGACCGTCCTGACTAGTGGGACATTTATTTTAGCTTTCAATGTAGTCTTTAAATATGAGCTGTTACCTATAACGCCAAACTCACTGCTCTGTACCCACAATCTGCCCCTCCAAACCACTTGTACCTTCAGATAGCTGCTTTTAATCCAAGACCAGTCCTGGGGTCCGTTCGGCAGGTGATGCAGTTATTATGATAAGAAACAACTTTTAAACTTGCAGCCCTGTGTCAAATTGGCGTGGCCTAGAGTGTGTGTGTCCTAGACCTGCACTGCCTCTCCGTCCCTCCTCCCCACCCTCTTCACCATTAGGATTGCCCCCGGCAGAATTTCTCCTATTCATCACTTGTCTGAACACTGCACATCTGCTAAATTATTAAGACACATGTGCAGTGTTCAAACAGGTGAAGAATAGGAGAAATCCTACCTGGGGCATTCCAAATGGTGAAGAGAGCGGGGAGGAGGGATGGAGTGGTGTTGCTATCCTAGGGCACAGACTCTCTAGGCCAGGCCCGTTGGGCACAGGGCTGCAAGTTTAAAAGATGTTTCTTAGGACAATAACTGTATCATCTGAAGAACGGACCCCAGGACTGATCTTGGATTAATAGCAGCTATCCGACAGTACAAGTGGTTGGGGGGAGGAAATTGTGGGTACAGAGTCGCCTTAAACCCATCTATTAGAAGACAACATCTTTAACTTTTTATTACTGTACTCCCCTATAAAGACACTTGCAGAAATCTTTATAAACTTGGTGTAAATCTGAATTGTAAAGACATCCATTGTAAACTAAATAAGCTATGGGTGTGCCAAAACAAGGTCCATGCTGCTTGTGTCATAATGTTCTATTGTTCACAGCTCATGCTGTCATTTCTCGAGAATGATATCAATCTTATAATAATATACTATAAAGACTTCAAATTTAGTTTTACCTTCAGAACGTCATTCATTTTTTCAATTCATTAAATAGACATATTAAACTTCCTTCCTAAATGCATAATATACCCTGTGTTGTTTCTTCAATATAACTTAATGATAAAATAATTTGCATTGGGTTTTACTTCCTGATTTCACTTAATAGAGAACATCCATAAAAACAAATATAATGGAATCTGCTATTCTTACAGCTGTTATTTATAGACATATATCATGCTTTGTTCCTGCTCCGAAACATTCACTTACACCCACATCACATGTCTCGGGAGATATGATACAACAAGTCAGATGGATGGAGGGCATGATCAAATTGACCAGGTGGGAGGCAGGAGACAAGATGATACTCATCTGGTCTGATGGGCAGAGGGAGTCATGATAGCACAAATCTGGTTACATAATAATACAGATTTGGCCAGGTGGGTGGCAGGAGGCATGATAGAACATCTTTGGTCAGGTGGGCACCAGGAGACATCTTACTACAGCAGTCATCTTAAAGGAGAAGTCTGGCGACTTATAAAGTCCTGCAGCCGACAGGGGCAGAGGGAAATTGATTACCAGTACTAACTAACCTCTCCCCATGCCCACGGTGAGCAGCGGGACCGGCCTCGGGATCCCCACCGGGCACCTGGATCTCCGGCGCTGACACGTCACGACCCAGCAAATGGACTGGCCACTCAGCCAGTCAGTGACTGGGGCCGGACGCCGCTCCAGTCATTGATTGGCTGAGCGGCCAGTCCATCAGCCGGGACAGGCCTTTTCCTCCGAGTCGTCACTGGAAGAGGTAGGTTCCTACTTGTAATTAATCTATCCCTCTGGCGGCTGCAGGATTTTATAAATCACTGGATTTCTCCTTTAAAGGACAACTCCGGCGGGACCCCCCCCAAAAAAAAAAACACAGACACACACAGACACCATACTCACCATCCCTCCGGTGACGATCGCCACTCCATTCGCCCGCCGTCCGCCTCACCGTCACCTGCGTCCGTGTCTCCTTCTTCCGGGTCCATGAGAGAGAAAAGGCTGCCAGCGCGCTTGCGCACCGGCAGCCTTTTCATTGGCTGGAGCGCATCACATGGCTTCCAGCAAGCTCAGCCAATCAGGGCTGAGCAAGCTGGAAGCCATGTGATGCGCTCCAGCCAATGAAAAGGCTGCTGGTGCGCATGTGCACCAGCAGCCTTTTCTCTCCCATTCACTCTCAATGAAGACGCCGAAGAGGAAGAAGACCCGGACCGCCCCCCAGCTCTGACGTCACTCGACACCAGAGAAGAGGACCGTGACGACCGTAATAGGTAATGTATATATTCTTTAACTTCCGGGGTGGTGGGTCGGGGGTCGGAAAGTGGGGGAAGGGGGCCAGACCGGGTATTTAACCACATTACAAAGTTATATAACTTTGTAATGTGTGTTAAATAAGCCAAAAAATTTTTTCGCCGGAGTTGTCCTTTAATGTAAGTCATGCTCGGGGAGGGGGGGGGGGGTTAAAAAAAAATAACATATACTTACCTCCCTTGCTCTTGCCAGTCTGGTCCCCGTTGTCCAGACTTTTTTGGGTTCAGGGATATGACCGATCAGGCCCGCTCAGCCATTCATTGGCTGAATGGCTTAGCGGGCCTGCTCCTTCAAGTCCTTAAACCCAAAAGCCATCAGCACAAGGGGGCCAGGAGCGGAAGTGTATGGGTGATAACGCAGGAGCCAGAGAGGGAAGCGTGGTTATTATATTTTTTTTTTACTTACCCCCTCCCCAAGCATGGTGCAAAAAGGGGTCCTGGTCAGACAACCTCTTTTAACCCTTAGAGGACCGGGCCAATTTAAATTTTTGCATTTTCGTTTTTCCCTCCTTGTGCTTAAAAGGCCATAGCAGTTGCATTTTTTCACCTAGAAACCCACATCAGCCCTAAATTTTTTGCGTCACTAATTGTACTTTGCAATGACAGGCTGACTTTTTGCATAAAGGACACTGCGAGACCAGAAAAAAATTCAAAGTGTGGTGAAATTGGAAAAAAAAACCTCATTTCTTTTATTTTGGGGGTTTTCGTTTTTACGCCGTTCGCCTTGGGGTAACACTGACTTGTTATATATGTTCCTCAAGTCGTTACGATTACAACGATATGTAACATGTATAACTTTTCTTATATCTGATGGCCTGTAAAAAATCCAAACCATTGTTAACAAATATATGTTCCTAAAAATCGCTCCATCCCCAGGCCTATAGCGCTTTTATCCTTTGGTCTATGGGGCTGTGTAAGGTGTAATTTTTTGCGCCATGATGTTTACTTTCTATTGGTACCTTGATTGTGCATATACTACTTTTTGATCACTTTTTATTACAATTTTTCTGGATTTGATGCGACCAAAAATGCGCAATTTTGCACTTTGGGATTTTTTGGCGCTTACGCCATTTACCGTGCGAGATCAGGAATGTGATTAATTAATAGTTCAAGTGATTACGCATGCGGCGATAGCAAACATGTTTGTTTATTTATTTATTTACTTTTATTTATAACCTGGGAAAAGGGGGGTGATTCTGACTTTTATTAGGGGAGGGGGCTTTTTATTAATAACAACACTGGGGGACTTCTAGTATAGGTGCATTGATCTCTCATTGAGATCTGTGCTGCATAGATTTGCAGCACAGATCCATGAGATAGGCACATTGATTGCTTTCGGCTGCTGCAGCCGGAAGCAATCAAGTGCCGAGCCGGGATCAGCTCCATTACGGCGCTGACCCTGGAAAGGGGTAAGATGTGTGGATCGTTGTCCCGGAGGAGCGATCCTCCACACTAGACACCAGGCACCAGCTGCATTCGGTAATCGGATGCAGCTGTCAACTTTGACAGCTGCATCCGATTACTGTATTAGCGGGCACGGCGATCGGACCGTGCCAGCTAATACCTGGGTCCCGGGCTACGAGCGGCACCCGGGACCGCGGCGGTTCAGAGTGCGGCTGCCGCGCAGCCCCGCTCTGAACGCGGTGAGGCGGCCCTGGACGTACGGGTACGTCCATGGTCGCCTAAGGGTTAATATCAGATCATTGGGGTCCAACTCTAGGGTGAGCTGATTGAAGCTTCCCAGCAGACCCTGTCCCTGAAACTTGGGTCCGTCCATGTGTATTTGGTGAGATCAAGGCTGAACCAGCTAATACGTTTATGGACTTGGTACAGACTATTAGACTGTATTGTACATATTGTACAGGTATATGTTATTTATATTATTGGAATCAGAATGTTTTATATTTGGATTTCTTTTTTAACTTGCTCTGAATCAACATTTTAGAATGATAGGCTAAATTGGATAAACTAGCTTTTTTAGCCTTACAAACAGAGTCCGTTAACACATCCTTGCTGTGTGTATCAGCCATTACAACTATATAATTTCTATTTGAAAAGGAGAGGTTTGTCATCTTGTTAGAAATATTAAACCATCAACAATAATATTTTATTTCTGTGGGGATATGAAACATAAATTTAACCTGATCATTTACAGTCCTACATGAGTTATAATGACAAAATCTGAAAAGCCGCAGCCCGGAGTTGACAGTAATTCAGCTACAAATTCTGTAATTGTCCCATCATCAATCACTGGGCAGTAAATGTCTTCCCTATGGTTTCCAGTTAGTGGTAAATAGACTATAAATTTACTTATGAAATACTCCAACAAGGTCCGTCCCCTGCACCTACTAAATCCAGATAAAACTATATCTGCAAACAAACCAGCACTTGTTAGACAAGATCTGTTTTTGGCGATTTGGTATTTGCCAGCCATTGTTTGCAGGCCAGCATGTGCCCCGAAGGTTTTCAAATAAAATATATATATATATAACAGGACGTCTATTGAAATCATAATATGTTCTCTCTCCATTTCTAGTCCGGTTGCCAAAACAGTTCTGAATTCATTATTATATGTGATGGACGTCTTCCAGCCCCAGTCTTTTAACACGATGCCAGGACGTTGATAGCCATTTTGGCATTTGGATGATTAGCGGTTTAAAGTTACTTAATGCGAGCTACAGTAAGAATTCACAGCAAATAGCTTTTAATGGCAGTCCTGGCAGCCGTCACTTGCGGGGTACCCTTCTATTTAGATGGCAGTGTAATGCGACATCTTGGTGCTATTTGCAAGTAAACTACATGCCATCATCTAACATGTGTTACGTGATTGGGAATACATAATTCTTTGTATTTCATAGCATTTTCCTTCAAATGAAACTTTGGGCGAATGTTTATAATTAAGAAAATGGACCTACTAGGGTCATATAACATAGCAGGGACAAGAATTCTTTCACTTTAGTCTCGCTAAAGCAAAATGCTTTGTTCAGCATAACATCACAGCGAATTATTAAAATGTCTGCGTAATTGTGAAAATATGCTTAGAATTTCACTTCAGATAGATTTTCTAAGATTTATAAAAGAAGAAAAATGGTAATTGCATAAGTGACAAGATAAGAAAAAAAAGGTAGTTACTCCCATGCTGCTCCAGTGTCTCCAGTCCAGTGATCATCTATTGATCTAGTCTTACCTTGCTTAAGTAATATGTGGTACTAACACATGACTGGTATGGCCGATCACTGGTCACATTAGTAGTGTCAGTATGTATGATACATGACCTCTCACACCACTTGTTGCCCATAGTGGTCACATTAGTATGTTTGGCCTGTGACCACCCCAAATGATTGCAGGCCACAGTCACCATCTTAGTATAAATGGAAAATGATCACCCCAGCGGACTTAAGACCTCACAGCGGTCACGTGAGTATATATGGTCAATGACCACCCCAGCTCATTGCATACCATAATAGTCATGTCAGTAAGTATGGCACATGCCAACCCCAGCTGACTGCAGGAGACAGTGGTCAGTATGTATGGCCCATGACTAGAGATGAGTAAATTTACAGTAATAATGAAGCACTTTGATATCTCTGAAATCCAGTCATCATCCTGCTTTCATTTAACTGACGGCTGCTCTGTGCCACTCCTACCAACACCCGGGTGCTGGGAAAAGCTGCATCCAGTCCTGGGAAATTTCTCCCAGTTTCTTCCCAGGACTGGATCCAGTTTCTCCCACGGTGGTCATGGTAACATGTATGGCACAAGACAACCCATGCTGCTAACTCGCCACAGTGGTGATGTGGCCAGTGACTGCTACAGCCAAAACATGTACAGTATATACTGATTTCTGGAATAGTTTTAACCATTTTCTAAATCTGATATGAATCAGTCATTGACACCATAGCCCAGTTTGGCATGTACACCACTGTATGTGGTCATAACAAAAGCTCTAATGGAAGAATTATTTTCTGCCAGAGCTAATGTTGTCATTTGATGTCTCTTACCTCACACCCTATTAATCTTGGAACCCATTGAGTTATTTTAAACTATTACTTTCCTTATCTCAGCATGCAATTGTCTTTCTGGTCGTAAAGTTATCAGTCCAAAAAAATCACAACCATCAGCACCACTCATCCAAATCTCATGTGTCCAGGAGATGTTCTGCCAAAACCTTTGTGGATCCAAGAAGGTCAAACAAATGTATGTCCATATGGCTTCAGACAGACCCAAGTGGCCATGACGTTGCATTTCTTTGGTGTTTGAGAATACAATAACATAGCATAACATAGCAGTCATTTCCTGGTGTCTTAGCTGTTGTTTCAATGAGGTATATGGGTGGGAATCTACCATATGTAAGAAAGAGTGGTTTCCACAGCTAAATCTACCATTCCCGTAATGATTGCCATCTACTGGTTATTTCTGCTCAGGGCCAAGACAAGGGTTAGAGGGGAATCCATCCTTAGGAAGCAGATTAGAGGACATTGTGTTCAATTATATACATTTATAATTACATGTATTCAGCTCTGAAATACACTTGTGGCAATACCTTTTATTAACTGAAAATTGATTGGCAGCTTATTTGTTTTTAAGGGCTTGAGGGATGTGCTCCATCACCAATATACAACCATATCTAGGTAAGGTCTGTCTTAAAGCCACCACAAACCATTCCCTTCGAGTCAGAAGGGCCAATGTAAGCACAACAGATGCATTTATGTACCAGTTCTTATTTGACCTAGTAAGTAATATGTAAATAGCAGTAATATGTGTGCACTTTACAGAAGTGCTAGTTGGACACTGACTGTTTGGAGGTATGCTAGTAGCAGCATTAGTTGTAATAGTAGTAGTAGTGTCCTGGATACTGAATTAACCTGTTTTCTCTGTTCTTATGTAGAGATGAGCGCTTGCTAGAGTCTACAGTTGGATGCAGCCCTAGGGTTGCATCCAACTTCTTCAGCCAATAGGTATTTAAATGCTGAACAATCAGACTCGAGCATGCTTGAGTTGTATGGCTTGATGGTTGTGCAACCAGGGCTACTGCGGCATTAATCAGTCACGTCCCGGCATCACCTATTATATGAAGATATATGGACAATGATTTTTTGACATGTAGAAAGACTGTGATCAGCTGACAAGCGAGTGCTTACAAGCTCATTGGCTGATCGCTGTCTCTATTACATGGGAAGATATCTGTCTATTTTGTCAGATAAACGCTCCATGTAATAGGGCCTGTACTCTACGGGGGCTAGTTATGTTGATGTGGATGCAAAAGTGCTGTCATATTGACTGTCTGTTCCGAATTAGCAGTTAAAAGTTTTAAGAAGAATTACACTGACACCTCATATGAAGTAAGTCTTGTTTATTCAAAGATGGCAGCCAGTTTCTATATTCTGGAGGCGTGTTTTCATCTACTTAGGCTCGTGTTAGTACTTCATTGGCTGTGGTAGGAAAAGAGTTACTTGCATAGCACTAGTGTTTACTTACATATGCTTTAAGGAATGTAAACATCTCTATGTGTTTAGAAGGTCATATTGTCATATTGTAATGGCTTCACAATATATACAAATCTAATCATGACATCTTTAACAACGTGACAATGACACCCATAGTAATTAACATAGAAGAAAGTGAAATTCTGTTTATTTTTATTAATATTTATAAATAAAAGTTCTGTTTATTTTTTTGTTATTCAAGATACAACATAAAAAACACCATAATTCCATACAAAAAATGGGGGGGCCGCAAATAATTTTTTTATATTGCTGTAAAATACTTGTAGTATAGCTGGGTGTTAAAAACTGAATGAATTATCCAAAAATTTTCCATGTTTCTGACAAAGCATGATGCTAAAATATATCATGTGATCATCATGGCAACAGCATCCTGGTCCTCTACCAAATGTTAAGACAGACATCTGGTGTACATCATAAATAAGTCAGAGAGAACACCATTTGCAGATGTGTTCAATTAAAGCCATATTACATTTCTTGCATATACAACTTAACTTTGAGGAATTCAGTCTATTCTCCTGTGATCTGAGTATATTGTCCGCTGTGAAGAAAATTATGTTATGAGCTTGATGTTTGAAGTAAATGACCTGAAATCGGAACCTCAAAAGATGAAGGTACTACTCCCCGTGTCTGCTATCCATGCTTTTAGCTATAAAAGTAATTATAGAAAGTGGGATTGCTAAGATATATGGGATTGGCATGTTGTATGTTTTTTTGCCTGATTTATACGTTACTGCCCAGAATTTTATGAACCATAATCCATGCCATTAACACCTTTAAACCTTTGCATAAAATTGTCATTTAATAAATAACTCATCTTGTCCTGGTACATCAATTGTTAGATAACCTCACACACAGGCCGGACCACAGCACTACTGCTTGCATACAGTAAAGGTCTGTCTAGCTTTAGTTATTAATAAAGAGATATAGAGATAGATAGACAGATAGATAGATAAGAGATGGTTAGATAGGTAGATGATGGATAGAAAGAAAGAAAGAAAGAAAGAAAGAAAGAAAGAAAGAAAGAAAGAAAGAAAGAAAGAAAGGAAAAGAAAGAAAGAAGGATAGAGATAGATAGATGAGAGATGTTAGATAGATAGGTGATCGATAGATCGCTGATGCCCATATACTGCCCCTGGTCCCTTCCTGGTCAAAGAGGGGGCTTGGGATGTGACGTTCTAGGCCTGCTCAGGTAGTCAGTGGCCAATGTGGGACCCTACTATGGCCACTGACTGGCTGAGAGAGTTTGGAACGTCACATCCCAAGCCCCCTCTTTAACAGGAAGTAGCCAGGAGCAGCTGTATGCAGCATCAGTGCTAGGGTCGAGGAGGTAAGAGCATGTTATTTCTTTCCGCCTCCTCACCATTTTTACAAAAAATTGCCCTTCCCAGAATTGTCCTTTAATTCACTAAGAATAGAAACAAAGCAGGCCGTTCAGAAGAGCAGTAAATATGCAAAAGTCATCCACACCCAGATGCTCTACTAGTATCATTTAAATAGTTTCTGGGTCATTGTAATTATGTCTCATATAGAGAAGAGGTTCTGATATGTAATGAACAGCTTATATAATGGTTACAATTTGTAGCTGCCGCGTTATATCACAGTCATCATTAAATAGCTTTATGAGTCTACTACATGCTGTATAGCTCCCACACCCACAATAACCTCAGCTATTGTAACAACAGAACACACTGATCGCTGTTCTTACTCACTATCATGTGAGTGTCATACAGTATAGTGTGCAAAGATACTGTATATATTTAGTGTAAACTGAAACAATTCCTATATTTAAAGGATTTATCTCATAAAAGCAACCCGTTTACATGTGCTCTACTAGGACATACAACAGAAAAAAAGCAAAAATTGGCCGCACCTCTATGCCTCTGTACACTGTAGGTTTCACGCTGCATGTGGCTTAAGTACAGACAAAAAAACAAATTATCGGGCCAGTTGTCTCATCAGGATAACCGTTGTCCATATATCCAGACATCCTAGAAGGGTGTCCTCCATGCGGAATCCTCTCTATAATAAAAGCGGAAGGCTCCTGCTCTTGTGGACTCCAGCCTTTCATGTATTACATGGCCATGTCTTATACTAACTAAAAGGAATTCTTCATTTCACTTGCTATATTTCCTCCTGAATCGGTGCCGAGATTCCGTGCAGAACCTCCCTATGTGGACATGGCAATTCTTTGAGTGGAGAGGCGCGAAGAGCGGAGGCGTCTGAGCCCTCCCATTAAACTGTATAGAAGGCAGGATTCAGCACCGAGTCCACGCCGATTCCATAGTGTGAACAGAGCCTAAGCCAAAAAATCAATTTCAGTCAGCATTTTTGGATTCCCTTCAGAAATTACAACTCATCCTGGGAGTTTTTATCACCTATATGGCTTAGCAGAGTTGAAGCTAACCTTTTCATGCTCCAGATGAAAGAACCATGGCCTTATAATGTGATTATTGTGTAGTATTGAATAGGTGTTATGTTCTATGTTCTTATATAGGGTAATAAAATGATGTAATGATTGAGTGCCTGAAGTCATGACATGCTAGGTAGGGGTAACGTCATTCCTACCAATGACTTTAATGCTCCTCACACAACATGAACACCATGATAAATGTTTTATTGCCCCCAGCAGCTTGTCCCAGTTCTTTTCGGCAGGTATATTAATAATGGTGACCTACATAAGATGTACTTCTGGGTTAAATCTCACTACATAATTCTTACATAAGACATCCATGTAATTTCATACAATGCAATTCCTCAGGCTAAGGTATGGCTTTTTAAAGAACTGAAGTTTCCAGCCTAGATGATATTCATTGCTTCAGTCAATTTGCCGCACAGTAATTTCTGAGAAGACTTTGCTTCAATGGCCAAAAGGTTTCTTGTAAATTGTTCTAAAATTAATACTTCAGAGTTTCTCAATTTTCTACCAACCTCTTAAAAGGAAATTAAAAAAAAAAAAAAAAAAGTTTTTTTGCAGTCTGAAGTCTATTACCTTCAGACTTTACAGATACAATTTCTTGTTTGAAACTTTGTGTTACTCGCCTAAAGTGTTGCCACTTTTTTATACGGAAAAAGCACCACTCTTGCCAACTGCAACCCAGTCCAATTTAACAAAGACGCAATACCAGATATGGTCTGTGGAAAAGAGTGACACTGTTTCTGGAAAAAGAGTAGAATACTCCCTTAAAGGGGTTCACCCACACCTCCACAATGGTGCCGCAACATCGACGACATCCAACAGATATTTGTGAATATGGATCGCCTCCTCTCATCTCGGAAGATATGGGAAGAGCGAATGTAAGCAGTGGGGTTCAGAAGACATAAAGGTAGAGATTTATCAAACATGGTGCAAAGTGAAACTGGCCCAGTTGCCCCTAGCAACCAATCAGATTCCACCTTTCATTCCTCACAGACTCTTTGGAAAATGAAAGGTGGAATCTGATTGGTTGCTAGGGGCAACTGAGCCAGTTTCACTTTCCCCCAAGATATTTTCTGCTTTCCAGACAGCCCCTTTAACTTCTACTAAAACACATGTAACTGTGTGCCGTCTTTCTAAGTACTAACCATGACATTCTTCTCTACATTATATTGTTTAGAAGAACTTCCCATATGATTGTAATTACACAAGCATAGACTTGCACTTGACACTCATATCTGTATGTATGATAAATTGTGAAAATGAAAGAACCCTAAGGATAACTGGGATTAGGCTAAGGCTGTATAATTTGACAAATACAAAGTCTAAAAGGTCTACTGTGCTGTAGGGCATCACTGTCCAGGAGGCAAATAAAATGCATTTAGTTCAGATATGGTGAGGTATTAGGGTCGGTTCACACGGAGTAAAACAGGCGGAATCCCACCTGTCTCAGTGTCCCATAGCCCGTCTATGGCAGAGCGCACGCTCCTCCGCAGCTGCCGCTCTCCGCTCACTTTGAGCGGAGAGTGGCAGCAGCGGAGGAGTGCATGCCCTCTCATTCACTCACAGCGGGACACTGAGCATGGCGTGATTCCGCCGTATTTGCTCAGTGTGGACATACCCTTATAGGTAGTGCAGACTTAAAGGGGTTCTCTACTTCATGCAGTCCATTAAATAGGTTCCTTTGCTAATAGGCAGATCACAAAGTGACCTTCTGCTGGAGCCAGCATTGAGCTGTAATCTGGTTTGGAATATGTTAGGGGAGAGCATGGTAAATTTCTTCTGGCCTTTTGTTCTTGGGGAAATAAGGCGCCATTAGAGCTGTCTGACAGTGGTTTTCACCCCTAAACCTGTTCTACCCATGAGTGTACAAGTATAATGGTGGATTAATAGAGATAGCAGATAGATGAATTAATGTTCAGCCAACAGCTATCTTATGGATATGGTCAGATATAGATCTAAAAGGCCCTCATCAAAGAAAACAATGCTTGGGAAATTCTAATAGGATTTTGTGTTATTTTTATAGTACAAGTGAATGAAATCATCATGTATTGAGGTCATTGTATACCTGTAGCATTTGCTATTGGTTCATATTCTGCACTGACGTCCGGACAGGAGTTGTAAGCTATATCACCTTTAGAGATGAGCGAACCTGGAGCATGCTCGAGTCCATCCGAACCTGAACGTTCGGCATTTGATTAGCTGGGGCTGCTGAACTTGGATAAAGCTCTAAGGTTGTCTGGAAAACATGGATACAGCCAATGACTATATCCATGATTTCCACATAGCCTTATGGCTTTATCCAACTTCAGCAGCCCCGCTAATCAAATGCCGAAAGTTCGGGTTCGGATGGACTCGAGCATGCTCAAGGTTCGCTCATCTCTAATCACCTTCATTAGGTTTGTTAATTTTCATTAAATTAATTACATTTTAGAGAATTATTAACTATATAATATAATGTAAAATATAATATTAGTCAAATATATTATTATTATATTATCATTATCACTGTAGCCATGTACTGGCCTGATAATATTGTACACGGTACGGGAATTTAAATTTCCCTATGGTTGCAGAAACATCAGTGAATCATTCTCTATACAGGTTCTTAGACAGGTCATGAGAACCGCTGCCAAGATCAATGGGTACAGACAGGCTCCAGGAGTGGCTTAGCAGGTGCAGCCTGTGGACACCTGGTTACAGGTGGGGTTGGCACCTCTCCTATGTAATTTTTACTTAGTTAGCTATTTTTATTGTACCATAGAAAGGAGTTACGCTAGAGATGGGGCATCACCACTATTTACACACACCACATCAGGGAGTTAACCAGCAGCCCCACCAACTGCCTCCTAAGAGTACTTCATTAGTTAGTAGAAACATCCGGAAGATGGGCGGAGCTATTCTAATGAGTTCTCCTGAAGAGGTAGTTATGACTAGAATTTTTCTGAGTAGTTGAGTGCAGCTGTGGTAGGAACAACATCACACTCTTAGAGGACTACCGCCTGTGAGGAGATATGTCAGCGAGTGCGACATATGAAAGGATAAAGCCAAGGAGCTTACTTATTTTTTATTATTGACCGGAAAAGGAGACTGACTCACTCCACTCTACTAGGTACTGTCTTACACTGAGGGATAATCCTTGTGGCTTGTGGACCGGCCCAGATAACCCTTAAGAGTTATTACTCAATTCCTATTCGGCCTAGAAAGGGGCCGAAAAATAAATTATAAATTTTACACCCTTTTGTGAATACAGTGTATTCTTTTTTCTATTTTCTTTAAAAAAAAAAAAACTTCTATTTAAGTAACCCAGTTCTGAAAGGATCTGCTATCAATTCCATATGACAATCAGGGAGACTGAGCACAAGCATAAATGATCTCTCTTTGAAAGCAAAGCTATAAAAAGATGCTGTGGGGATGAGACAGTAATTCTTTTTATCTTGGTGCCAGTGGCAGCCGAGAACAATAGTGACCACAGTCTATAGATTTCCATTATACTGCACGGCTATAAAGAGGCTAAATACAATGACCATAGAAAAACTCAGTTCTAAATGAGAGCGCTGTGTGTTTATCAGTGTTTGTAATTCAGATGTCATACTGTGTAGTGTCTTGCTTCATTCTTATATGTGAGACGGCAGAATGTTACAACACTTTTATACACATCTCTAAAAATCCTATATTAATCAGAATACAATTAACAAGAAAAGCATGTAATGAAAAAAAAAAAAAAAAATAACAAGCTCCTATAGGGTTAAAAGAAAATGTGTTCCCTAACTTTCCTTTTACTGATTAGTGTCAGATACTAAAAATTGTTCTTTTATTCTAATCTATTTCAATTTTCTGACTGTAATTTTTTTTATTTCACTTTTTGTACATTGTTATGGAGGCTGTAAAATTGCCTAGACTTTTCTTAACAGCGTTTAGTGACATACTTTACAGCAAGACTCATGGACATAGACGACAATAGACAGACTCTTTCCCCTTGAGATGAATGTGAAACATTACTGAGTGTACTCTTTGACCTTTGAAGAGGTCATTCCACAGGGAGCTGCTATTGTCTCCTCTATTTACTGGTGTCACATTTCGCTGCAATGCTGTACAGATCACATTACTGCAGCCTCCTCTTATCACTTCAGACAGAACAGGAAGTCTCAGCTTAGCTTTAGCCACAGTGGTGAAAATGAAAATTGCAAGATATCAGGATTATTTTATATTGAAAGAAAATGGAAAATTTGAAAAAATGTCACCAAAAATTCTTAAAAATTTGTTAAACATAAAAACATTTATTAAACAAGAAGTCATTTTTCTCATGACTTATTCCCTTTAAAGTGAGTGCAAAACGTATACTATGTCTACATATTACTGGAGGCCATTAAAAATAGAGTATACTAACCTTTTTATTTTTAACTTTCCCCCCAGCTATATGTAAAAAAATAAAATAAAATGTCCCTGAACAATCCCTTTAAATACCCATGGGGTCATTACCTAGTCATTGATAAAGATCCAGGTGTAGTACCTGGGCCTATTTTGTGGCTAGGCCATATATACTTCTTAAAAGAATACCAGGTAATTCTAATATTCTTACTCAAAAACATACATCACAGTATTAATGTTTTATACAGGTGTGGGACAATGCTGCTAAGTACTTTGTAAAAATAGAAGTGTTAATAGTTTAGGATTATAGTCAGGTGTATGATTAACCAATTATACCAAACAGATGCTAATGATCATCACTTACATATGTAGGCTGAAACACAGTCATTAACTGAAACAGAGACCGCTGCATAGGAGGCTTAAAGGGGTATTCCCATCTCAGCTTGTTAGCCCCAAGAGGATAGCAAGCTGATCGTTGGGGGTCAAACCCATCCTGAGAACAATGTATGGAGTGCTCTGGATTGGGGGTAACAAGCAAAGATAGGAATACCACTTTAAAGTTGGGTAAGGAACAGCCACATTCTGCTACAAAGGTAAGATTGTGGATCAATGGATCCATGGACAGGACATGGGTTACATGGCAGCAAAGCACAACTCCATATAATAGTTGATATAATATTAATTTGTATTCATGGACAGTGGATGTTTTTTCTGTGTTGCAAATGAATAATATAACGAATGGTTGAGCGAGCATGATCTATTGAGCATAGTGCTTGATCGGGTACTATGCTTAAACAAGCACCTTGTGGTGCTTTAGTTACCGGAAGACTAATCAGGACTTGGTTGTATGCCATCAATTGATGGCATACTCCCAGAATTCTAATATTTTTTGCAGTAATGTTTGGCTTTTTTTGTGCTAATGTTTGTGTATTCTGTCCCTTAAAGGGATATGTAAACCAAATATACAAGAATTAGAATAAAAAAAATGCAATACCTCACTGTATGAACTCATGGTGGTATGCCATTAATTAACAGCGTTTCTGTGTTCTCTATGGGGTGAGGAGGTTTAAGTTGCAGCCTGACTGCTCTGACTGCGGCTTATCTTTCCAAAAACAAAGGGGTTGGGCAGTGCATCATGTCCGACCCCCACCTCTGGTCAGGAGAGCCTCATACACCTTATATAGATGGCCATAAAAGCTGCATACTCTGCCATGTAAGAACTGTGTATAGGACTCCACCATGTGCATGAATGAACCGTTAAGCCTGTGTAGTCTACTCTCAATAGCTCTTAACAAGAATGCATTTCATCCTCATTATCAGGTTAATTATGAGAATTCTTGGGTGTCAGTCTCCTTGCTTTGAGTTGGTCTGATAGGTTCATCCTATTGACTAGTAATCTAGACTATTGACTGATAAGTAATGACGCCTGGCCAACCTCATGAGAGGCATTGTAATTAACATGCGGGGGTCTATATAATAAGAGTATTTCTGTGGAATCCTGTCACCGGTTTATTGACACAATTAGGAGAATCACGTAAATTCTTAGAACGTGTCATTATCACCAGTCACGAGGAATAATGAAAATACTGGAAACGTGATTTACTTTGTTTACTCAAGTGCTCCCGTTTCGTGAACTAATCTGTAAATTGTGAACAAAGCTGAAGAAAATGTATCTGTTTGTTCTATGAAAACCTTGTAGTCATGCAGTAAGTGTGAAGTGTAAAAAGTGGGGAATTTTATGTTTTGCTATCCAATAAGTGAAAATAAAAAATATTTCTGAAATCATGACCATCATCTGTTCCCAGTCGTTTGGAAACCTTGTCTAGACACACAATATATGGTATAATCCTATATCACCACCAGCCTCCCCAGGCATCCACTATTATATCCTACAAAAATTGGGCTATACAACAGTATAATCACAATCTCAACAAATCTTTATTAAATAAATTCAAGTTTTAAAAACTATAGATGCAGAGCAGAATAAAAATGATCCTTCACACAGGATGGCAATACACAAAGACATTCAGTAATGGAGGACAATTGACTGCAGCACAATATAAATAATATAAACAATGTAACCATAAACCCACAGTGGGTACAATTACCTGACCACATAAGTCATATGACGTGCTGCCTCTATAAAGTGCTACCAATCTCCATACTCCCTCTAGATCCTAAAGTGCCTGTGCCCATAAAATCTTATATAGTAAGACAGAATCCAGAAATCAAAAACTGTGATATTACCTGTTCTACTGCTGTGTGTAGTTTTTAAAACTTGAATTTATTTAATAAAGATTTGTTGAGATTGTGATTATACTGTTGTATAGCCCAATTTTTGTAGGATATAACACAATATATGGTAGTAAGATTTAAAGTGACTCTGTAATCACAATCTGCCCCCCCCCCACCCCAAACCACTTGTACCATCAGATAGCTGTGTTTAATTCAAGATCTATCCTGGGGTCCATTCGGCAGGTGATGCAGTTATTGTCCTAAAAAAAACTTTTAAACTTGCAGCCCTGTGTCAAATTGGCGTGGCCTAGAGTGTCTGCGCCCTAGACTTGCACTGCCCCTCCTCCCCGCCCTCTTCACTGTTAGGAATGACCCTGTGCAAGATTTCTTCTATTCATCATTTGTCAGAACACTGCACATGTGCTGGATTGTTAAGGCTCATGTGCAATGTTAAGATAAGTGATGAATAGGAGAAATCCTGCCATGGGGCATTCCTATTAGAGAGCGGGGGGAAGGCACGGAGAGGCGTCACAAGGCTAGGGCACAGACACTCTAGGCCGTACAGTAAAGATAATTGGTAACCAATTATGTAACCAGAATTCCACCTGTTCTTTATTTGAAAAAAAAATTAATTACCAGTGGCTGCAGCCCTGGAAAACATGGATGCAGCCTATGGCAATATCCATGTTGTCCAGGCAGCCTTAGGACTGCATCCAGCTTCTTCAGCCACTGGTAATCAAATATCACACGCTCAGCTTCAGATAAAATCGTGCTTGAGGTTTGCTCATCTTTCAACTACAACCTTGATGGTTGGCCTCCTAATACTTTATTTGCTTTAGGTTTCATGTATTTTGCAGTTCTTATATTAAGACATGTGACTAGAGATGAGCGAACCTCGAGCATGCTCAAGTCCATCCGAACCCCATCATTTGCCATTTGATTAGCGGTGGCTGCTGAAGTTGGATAAAGCCCTAAGGCTATGTGGAAATCATGGATATAGTCATTGGCTGTATCCATGTTTTCCAGACAACCTTAGAGCTTTATCCAAGTTCAGCAGCCACCGCTAATCAAATGGCAAACGATCTGGTTCGGATGGACTCGAGCATGCTCAAGGTTCGCTCATCTCTACATGTGACCTGATATTGCTGCAACCTCGGTAAAAGACTTTGATTGCACTTATTTTTGCTTTAATGACATTAAAATATTCTCACACTCTATAATTTTAATAGAAATCTGCTGGGCAGATCCCGACACAATATGGGTTGAATTAATTCTTGGATGCGGCCTGTGTAATTATGAAACCTAGTATTTGTCAGAAGCATTAGCTCAACAGCACATACATCATATCCAGTGTGTATTGTTTGGGGCGCGTGTCAGTTTTGTTATCTGATGCATTAGATTAGAAATTAAATGGGTCTAAATGTTGAATAAAATGCCTTCCCCTGTAAAACCATTACATTTTATAAGCCAAAATATAGTCACTTATTCTACAATATGGCTCCAAACCTTCCAGTTTTCAGCAAGAAAGAAAACAATAAACTTTTGGCGAACAGCAGGCAGAGGAAATATAAGATTTTAGAAATATATTAATATTCCATATAAAAGACCTGTATAACTCTACATTCAGGAGATGACTGTATAAATCAGCAAAATATAACATGCTCCCTATATGACCACATAGCACCTCTATTTTCTAGACACCTTGGTGTGTTTATTCTCTTAATGCTTGCCTGTAATATTATTCTGTGGAGCTGTCTACTTCCACGGAGAACACCACATGAGACTATAAGCATTAACTGTGTTACTGGCCAATCGATCTACTCTCTGTTCCAATAATTCCAAGAAAGGAAGAAAAACTCATCTAAACATCAATTAAATGCAAGAAGAGGTTTTTTTTTATTTTTTTTTTATTTTTACTATATGTGATGGAAGACAGTGGTCGTAACAGGAATAATATAGTACTGTATTTTTTTTTTATTTTAATAACTTTAGTTATGACTTATAAATGCAAATTCAGCAAACATTGTATGTTATCATTAGATTTTCCAAAGAAAGAAAAAAAAACAGAACATATGGCGTGGCATGTGCAGATCAATATAACCAGAGCATTCGTGTTTTGGCAACCACTAGTGCACGCTTACCTGTTGTGGTTGTACATGCTCAGGTACAACTGTGTGCTCACAGTGTGGTAAAAGGTCCCTCCCAAGGGACATTTTTGGTTCCCGATGTAGAAATCACAATTTTGTAGAACAATGGTGGATCACACATAGGCGCCAAAACCCTTTTTAAAAGCCAAGTTTAGATCTCCTGATTCAGATGAAGACACTGGCAGGCTTTTTGCAGATTAGTATTGTCCTTTAATGTATAGATGTGACGCATTTCGGGGGTCCACCGCCCCCAATGTCTGATAAAGGGAGCGGTGGACCCCTGAAACGCATCATATCTATACATTAAAGAAGAATGCTAATCTGCAAAAAGCCTGACAGTGTCGTCTTCTGAATTGGGAAATCTCAACCTGGCTTTCAAAAAGGGTTTTCTCACCTACATGTGATTCACCATTGTTCTACAAAATTTTGATTATAAGATTTTTGGCAGATTGGAAAATAAAGTGCACTTTTTTCTCTGTTAAAAGTCAGTAGTTTGCGTTGTGGTAAAGGATCATAGTCATACTTTAGGGGGGGAAAAGTTTCCAAATAAGAAAATTTTAGGCTATGTTCAAACTACGTAAGTTTCCGTCCGTAGCGCGTTCCGTGAATAAGCAGCCGGAGATTTACGTAGTTTGCGTACAATGGAAAGTATACGATCTACAGCTGCACAGTTCACACTACGTAAGAACTTACGCCCGGATCGTATGCGGCACCGTAAAAAATTAACCAGACCATTGTTTCTGGACGGAAATGCTGTAACTTACGCCCATAGCATAACATGCGGTCCCTACGTAGTGGTGATTTCTTCATTTTTGCACTTTGATTTGCCGATCCAAAAGGTTCTGTGAGGTGTCCGGGGCTAGCCGTTGATATCCAAGTAAAAGACCACTGTCAGATCGCTACGTACGGCGCTCGGGAAGCGTAAGTAGACTACGGGCGTAAGTTCACGGACCGTAAGTAGCCGGACGCAACTTACATAAATCCCCGGCCGGAGTTTCACACGTATATGTCCGGCCGCGTAAAATATGCGGCCGGACATATACGTATTGTATATTCATTCCATGTAATTGTGGGATTAGTTGGATAGTGCATTTAGTAATCCTGCGAGGCTATGTGGATACACTGCATGGTTACATTTATTGATTATCTTTTTCTGATGTTTACATAATATAGCGATACATTCCAACATTTTGTAAGACCGAAGTGTCTTGGCTGTCATTCATTATTGGATTCCGTTGGCACTTAAAAAGATTTTTTATGTAAAATTTTTATTGTAATAAAATTGTGATATTTAAACTTTAGCTTTGTTGTGGTGTAATTGTTATCTGTTATAAAGCTAATTAATTACTTGAATTGGACCGGTTATACTATGGTAAATTAACTCTGCAAAGCGGAGACCAGTGTTCATTTGTTGTTGTAAGGTCCATTGGAACTATTGTATATATACGTAGTGTGAACATAGCCTAAAACTGTTACATTACAAAAAATTGTAAAGGGGAAAATAGCTGTTTTGATAGGGAATCTGAAGATTAAGAAGATTAATTTCCAAATCCAAAAAACAATTGGGCATGGTTTTAAATCTAATTGTAGGGTTTCAGTTGTAGTGTTTTTGGCATCCAATTTATTTAGGTGATTTATTTAGGTCATTTATTTAGTTAGGTTTGCATGTTTAAATTTATATAATGCAACAGGACCAGACGGCCTTCACCCTGGAGTTCTGTTGTGATTGTTGTACCCACAACTGATCTCTGTAACCAATCCCTGATGTTCCTGGTTATCCATTCTTTTCCCATCTTCAATAAAAGTATTATAGAAGAGGCATGTAACTACAGGCCAGTTAGCTTGACATCTGTAGTAGTAAAAGTAATGGACACTCATCTGAAAAGAGTAGTTAATTGATCACCTAAAAACCACCAGTTGTTATCACCTATGTCCCCTTTAGTAAAGTCTTTGATACAATTCCCTATAAAGAACTGATAGAGAAGTTGGTGAAATTTGGATTTAATCCCTGGATAGTTCAGTGGATAGCTGAAGGATAGATATCAGAGGGTTGTTGTTAATGGTGTATATTCCGAGCAGAAACTGGTTACAAGGGATGCCCACAAGGGTCTGTTCTAGGTTCTTAATGTTTGTTTTATAGGAGAAGGTTTGGTAGATAAGTTTTGTCTGTTTTCTGGTGATACAAAAGTGTGCAATGGGGTTGATATTCCTGGAGGTGTCAGTAATATGGAAAATGACTTACTATACAAGTGGTCAAAATAATGGAAACTGCAGTTTAATGTTTCTACATGTAATATAATGCACTTGGGGAGAAGGAATCCTCTGAGCATTATCTTGGTATTTCTGTGTCAGTAAAGACTTCAGAAGAGAAGGATTTAGGGGTAGTGATATCATTTTTTATTTTGTGATTCTTGAATGCATGGAAGGCCATACTTTTTTTGTGCACAAAATCATTTCTATACACTTTTTCTTTCCCCTTACACATAAAGAAAACCTAAAGACCTAAACCTAAACCTAAGACATTCGGTATCCTATAAATTTCCTAGAAGCTCAGCCGATGAGCTTGGCAATGTTTCATGTCAAACCATTACTGGGTTGCAGGTTTAATTAGAAAGCTATTAAGAAGCGGTATCAATTTGTAGAGTACAGGAAGATGGGAGGAAGTCTGCAGCATGTGGGACTTTAATGCCTTCTTTCTACAGTGTAATCACTCAAATTTATCATCAGGCAATAAAATAACATCGTTGTCATTAAATACCGATCTGGAAGCTGACATCTGGGAGCATGAAAGCTGAATTTTCAAGCCTTTTCCCCCACCTACACACATCATTCAAAGTTTCCAAAAGTGAAATTGCCAATTCTATTTCTGTGTTTTAAACAGTTCTTTCTTCTTCACGGTATTTCACGCTGAGCAATAATCTATTCAGCATTTATAAACTGAGAGCAAACGCTTTACCTGTAATGAACACAAAGTTGGCATTTAGATATCATTAAGAACAAATGTAATTTATACAGAAATGTATTTCATGGCCACAGTTATAAGTTGTGTTCTCAGTATTTCGGGGGAATTTTTTTTCTTCGACATTAGAAATGAGCGAACCTGGAGCATGCTCGAGTCAATCCGAACCCGAACTTTCGGCATTTGATTAGCGGGGCTGCTGAAGTTGGATAAAGCCCTAAGGCTATCTGGAAAACATGGATATAGTCATTGGCTGTATCCATGTTTTCCAGACAACCTTAGAGCTTTATCTAAGTTCAGCAGCCACTGCTAATCAAATGCTGCAAGTTTGGGTTCGGATGGACTCGAACCCGAACCCGGTTCGCTCATCTCTATTCGACATTAAAAAAAAGACTGATACTGATGCCAGGAGATAGTAACCAATGGGATTCAGGTAGCACTTTGTTAAAAGGGTATCTTAGGTTTATCAAATAAAGGTTATTCATTGTAAAAGGGAAAAAAGTTTTACAGGTTTTCAGTGAAGTTTTACTTTTAGTAAATGTCTGTTGACTCAGCACAACCATAGGGAAATGTGCATTTATAAAAAATGATGGCAAGAGGAGGAAAAGCTCCAAGATAAGCAGGTTACCCACAATATTTCAGGCTGCGCCACATCCAATACACATCTGGAGTGATTTTTTTTTTGTATGATTTATGTTGAAATAGAATTATGTGCTGTATTCTGTACCTGCTCTCTCTTGTTCACCAGAGGTGGTCCTTCATTTTAAAGCGAATCTGTATGCATAGACTCCCCTTCCCAAAACCACTGGTATCATTCTTTTGGTGATCAGAACTCCTAGCTGGATGCTCCCAATGCCGTGTTTTTTGTAAAAATGATCTTTAATTCTTCACCAGCAGTGTCAATGAGGTGTGGCTAAAGTGTTTATGCCCTAGGCCTGCGACGCCTCTGACGTGGTATTCTCTTGCCTTCTGGATTCTTGTACCGTCCCTGGGCTGGATCTCTGGTCTCCAGCGCTTGTTCTCCAGTGCTTCAATTTCCCATGTGCCATAGCAATTCTAAATGGCGCAGGTGCTTCACGTTCCCTAGGCCTCTGATGCCACTCCGATTTTTCTTCACCTTCTTTGGCTTTAGTTACACCTCCTGGGTGGCTTTCTTCTGTTCGGCCCTAGTAGAAATGCACACAGAAGTACATATACGCCAGAGCGATCCGTAGTGACGCAGGCACAATGATGCGGCAAAACTTCTTGCTCTAGGCTACCACTACCAGACCAAAACAGATCATAGGTAGATCTATAAGATAAAGAAAGAAAGAGCATTGATTGTCTACCTGGGTCTACCTCCTCTAGGGGATCCACACTATAAATAAAAGGTAAATCAAGGCTTACCTCTCATGTCTTACCACTTATGAAGTTTTGGGTAGCTGTAAATACAGTACCTGCATACATGCACCTTAGTGTATGTATGCAGTGCTTCTTTCTCAATGTTATCTTTCCCTTTCCTCTCCCTTTCGTCTGCAGACTTGTCATTAGAAGTCTAGTGTTTAGTGTAACCACGTCCTTGCTGTGCTGTTCAGTTTCTTTATTTTCTGCTCACTTAGCACCTTGTAAACCCAGAGCTTCGGTAACCTCCTTCTTCCTCCACATGCCATCTATAGACGCGTCTTGTAAATCATCCCAGCACAGTTTCAGACTGTACAATCCAGTTCCATTCCATCAGCACTATATTATTGATTAGCAGAGAGACGTAGGTGCTGTCCTGTGATTGGCCAGGCAAGTAAGGAAATGGGAATTCATGTGTGTGCACTGCAGGTAAAGAAACAAGCTTCAGTCCCACATCCTGAATTAAAGAGAATGAATAATAGCAGTACACCATGGAGGAGGCTCTTAGGCACTCAATAACAGCATTGACAGCCTAAAAATAAACCTTTCACTATGATAGAAAGGGTACTACTATAATAAAAGGGTACTCTAATAATACCATGCAGTTTTTTTTTGTTGATGTTCTTTTGTACAGGTATACGTAAATGGAAAAATTTGCATCTTTTTCTGGGTTTTTTTGGAACCATCCCTGTTTTTGGCTAACAATAGTGAACAAAACACTGACTATGTGTGAACCCAGCATTTTGATGAAAATGGACTGCTCGTCCAGGGGCATGGCTTCTTACAGGAGCCCAGATCTATGTTAGCAAGAAGTAGTCAGGATTGGTTTCCATTTGATAGTAGCAAGCAGATATCCTAAACACTGTGAAAAATTTAAAAACACCATCTATTAGAAAGTTTTAGTACTTTTAATGATATGGTGACTTTTGCATCAAAGTATTAAAACCTATTTATATATAAAACTTCATGGAATTCTTCTCTATAAAAAGAACATTTTCATCTGCCTACAAGGTGAATGTACAACAATTACAGGACAAATAATTGCTTTAATCAAGACCCTTCCAGCAATCTGATGTAATGATGCAATCCAGCGGCTCAACACCGAATGTGTGTTTAAAGTGAAGAGAGTGCTGCAAATCTGGAGGCCACTAGACATCACACTAATGGCTTTCAACAGGCACATAATATTCATTAGCGGCTGCCACAATAACATCTAAATGATTAGCGCTCTACATCTGAGCACATTTCACTGTATGCACAAAATAATATATAATTACAGCCAAAAATGGCAGGGAAAAGGCAAAAATAAAAGTACATTGTTCTCAACACTTTTAGTGCAAAATATGACATTCTAAAATAGCAAATACTTTGATTTATATTATCTGCCATGCACATGGCAAACAGGTGTGCTTTTGTCCAGTACTATGGGCTCTGTGTGGGGGTGCAACTTATCCCTGTGCAAGTAAATTGGGCTGAGCTGCAGTAACAGGCTCACAATAATAGACTGGGTTAAGGATTTGCCTCTGTGATGTCCGTTGTCAGAATAGGGTATCTGGGGCCCACCAGAGGAAATGATCTTGGGGGCCCACCAATGAAGAACCAGTGAGAAGCAACATGTCAGTCAGTGTTTGTGTAGGTTCTAAAGCTGGGGGCCCACCGGAGGATCCTCTGGTGGGCCAGTCTGACACTGGTGATGTCTATAGGCCTAAACAGGTTATATAGACAGGAGCCATCTTTATGGCATGAGGCTCAATCATCTATTAATGGCATAGTAATTGCATGCCATCACTTCTTTCCTAGGAATGTAGCAGTTCTCTGCACAGACAGATGACAGTACTAGCAGGGGCGTAACTAGAAATGGCTGGGCCCCATAGCAAACTTTTGATTGGGGCCCCAACCCCCTCAATCGACCACTACGCCATAAACACACTCAGCTCTACACAGGTTCTATACACCATATAAATTACAGTACAGTTATATTAAGTGACTCACAGGAGACGTCTTCTCTGATCGGAGTTCTTTCCTTTTCATCTTCTCCATCCGTCCTGGGCCATTATGAGAACTTCTCCGAGCCACGAATCCACAGAATCTGCCAGACAGACATATTAGACTCCTCACTCTGGCACCATCCTCATCTCTATACACACTGCACATCTGTACTGTCCCCTTTACACCCTCATTTAGTGGGTAGCCCTGACTCTATGTGACCCCCTAATAATATATGCCCCCCTCTGTGTATTCCCTCTCCCCCTATGTTGCCCCCCCAAATAGATGGCCCCTCTCCCCCCATGTTGCCCTCCTTATAGATGGCCCCCTCTCCCCCCACCCTCCCTTATAGATGGCCTCCTCTCCCCCTCCATATAGATGGCCTCCTCTACCCCCTCCCTTATAGATGGCCTCCTCTCCCCCCTCCTTATAGATGGCCCCCTTTCCCCCCACCCTCCCTTATGGATGGTCCCCTCTCCCCCCACCCTCCCTTATAGATGGCCTCTTCTCCCCCCACCCTCCCTTATAGATGGCCCCCTCTCCCCCCACCCTCCCTTATAGATGGCCCCCCTCTCCCCCCACCCTCCCTTATAGATGGTCCCCTTCCCCCCTCCCTCATAGATGCCCCCCTCTTCCTCCCCACCCTCATAGATGCCCCCTCTTTCCCCCTACCCTCATAGATGCCCCCCTCCTTCCCCCCACCCTCATAGATGCCCCCCTCCTTCCCCCCACCCTTATAGATGCCCCCCTCCTTCCCCCACCCTCATAGATGCCCCCTCTTTCCCCCCCACCCTCATAGATGCCCCCCTCTTTCCCCCACCCTCATAGATGCCCCCCTCTTTCCCCCACCCTCATAGATGGCCCCCTCTTTCCCCCCCCCCACCCTCATAGATTGCCCCCCTCTTTCCCCCCACCCTCATAGATGCCCCCCTCTTTCCCCCCACCCTTATAGATGCCCCCATCCTTCCCCCCACCCTGCAGGCTGATAAAAAACAAAACTTAACTCACCTGACAACGCGCTCCCACGTCGATCCTCACTCCTTCGGTCTGTCCTCGGCTGCTGCGCGGCTGCCGGGGGTGTCGCGTCTTATCCCCGGCAGCGCTCGCATCCCAGAGCTCCCTGCGCGCCGGAACCGGAAGTCAGGGCCCAAGGCGCGCAGGGAGTTCTGGGATGCGCGGCTGCCGGGGATAAGATGCGACACCCCCGACAGCCGCGCAGCAGCCGGGGGAAGACGGAGCCCGACTCTTGTGACCGCAAGCAAAACAATGCTTGCGGTCACAAGAGTGATTGATCGGGAGGGCCCCGCGGGCCCCCCTTCGTGGCCACTGCCTGGACCCCAAACAGCTGTAGCACCCGGGAGGCCTGCTCGGCCGCCGGGTGCTACAGGCTATGTGAGCTCCGGGGGCCCGCGCCACGGGCCCCCGATACGGCGGGGCCCCGTAGCGGCCGCTACGGCTGCTACGGTGGTAGTTCCGCCAGTGAGTACTAGCATTGAGCTGACCTATCAAACTGTTTAGGTCTGGCAACTTTCTCCGAACTCTCGGCAATTGAGAAGTTGCACAGACAGATGACAGGACTAGTGTGGAGCGGACCTATCAAACTGTTTGGGTTTGACAACCGAAAAGACCAGCAATTGAGAAGTTGCAGAAGTTGGATCCCAACCCAGAAAGTTCTGGAAAACATAGGTATAGCAATAGGTGTTATCTATTTTAGCTGTTTTCCTAAAAGCCCATGGGGTTGTATCCAGATTCTGTAACCATATGGAATCAAATGCTGAGCATTTGGGTTCAAAGAACTTTGCCAAACCTAAACAGTTTGACAGGTTCACTCAACACTAGACAGGACTGATGGTGCACAAGAAAGACTTGCAGAAGAATATGCAGCATGAAACCAGTGATATAGCCTCTTCATCGCCAAGATCTGTGGTGGTCCCAGAGATCATAAAATGACAGAATATGCTACTAGTTATGAAATGACTCTGTACAATGGGAGGAACCCTAAATGTGTCAATCCCATGTCATTAAAGGGGTTGGCCACTTTATAGTAAAACTGTTCAGTATACAGTATTAGGCTAGGTTCACAATACGTAAAACTACAGCCGTAGTTTTGAGGAGTTAAACATAGCCTTATGTGCAATGGGATCCCAGCCGGAGCGTACACACATCGTATGCGCTCCGACCGGGATCCCATGTGGCGCCGGAAAAAACTGACATGTCAGTTTTTTGCGTCCGGAATTCAGTGAATTCCAGCTGCAGATAGACCTGTCAGTTCACGCAGTGAAGCAAGCGGCTCCGGCCGCTTGCTTCACTGTGGGCTATGGGAAGCTCTAATGCGGGCGCGCACTGATGTGCCCGCTTCAGAGCTCCGCGGCTGGACGGATCATCCAGCCGGTGCTTAAGTACCGGCCACCATGATCCGGGCACAGACCGGCCGTTCCGTGACCAGGTCGGGGTCACAGAACGGCCGGTCTGTTACATAGTGTGAACATAGCCTAAGTAAGTGTACTCACTGTATATACTGTGTACCTCGTAGAGCTGAAATCAGACTCCCCTCCTCCAGGCTGTGCTGTCCTGCTCTGTGGTGAGTCTGTCCATAAGATGGCTGATATGGAAGAGCCTGTGACCTTGCCTCGACTCCAGTGTCCACGATAGGGATATACAGTGTCAGTCGTGGACACTGGGGGGGGGAGGCGGGCATGGCATGGTAACATGCTCCTCCATGTCAGCGATCTTATGGACAGACTCTGGAGGAGGAGACTCTAATTTTAGCTCTATAAGGTACCCAGGGAGCTGCTGTCAGTAAGTGTAGTGAGTACACTTACTAATACTCTATCCTGAGCAATTTTATTATAGAGTGGCCAACGCTTTTAAAGATTCTGGGTGATTTAATGTTTGCAGCTTAGCCTGTATTGTAGCATAAAATATATGTGCTTCTGTTTCCAGTGTTGCTTGTTCTAGCTTAGATTTCTTGTTGCTAGTCCTCCAGTTAATTGTTGGTTCATTATGGAATTTTCTTGTTTATTCCAGTTATCTTGTTGCATAGGTCTTTGTTCAGTTTCTTGCAAGACTTGATTTTTTTTTTATCTGGATTCTAATGTCCTGTTGTTTGTCTTAGGGTCAGTGTTGCAAAACAAGGTATTACATGGATATTTACAGAAACAGTTAAGCTTAAAGGGGTTGTCTAGAGAAAAAAATCTAAAAGTTGTATAGATTTGTAAATTATTTCTATTTAGGGTGCGTTTACACGTAACGGATCCGCAGCAGATTTCTCGCTGTGATCTGCTGTGGATCTCTGCCCTGTGTACTTATGGGCAGACAAACTCGCAGAGGGATGCACATCCCGCTGCGGGTATGTCCGCAGCCCGCCCAATAACCCCCCCCCCCCACCACCATCGGAGTGTATACTTCACCTGCTCCCCACTCCGGCTTGCTTCGGGGCTCCCGGGACGCCCCAATCGGCCAATCAGTGCCATGGACAGAGGTGGCAGCAGAAAGCACTGTGTCAGACTGGAAAGAAAACTCCACTTCCTGCAGGACATACAGCAGCTCATAAGTAATTTACAAATCTGTATAATTTTCTGACACCTGTTAAATTGAAAAAAAATATTTCTCTGGAGTACCCTATTATTGATGTCTGAAAATTGTTGGTGTTTAGGGAAAGGACTAAGGAAAGAGTTAGGAACCAAGAAAGGTGATTCCTATAGGTGAAGTACAGCTCTGCTGTCGTGTGCCCACCCAGTTTTATTACTAGATAGATAGATAGATAGATAGATAGATAGATAGATAGATAGATAGATAGGAGATAGATAGATAGATAGATAGATATGAGATAGATAGGAGATAGATAGATATTAGATAGATAGATAGATAGATAGATAGATAGATAGATAGATAGATAGGAGATAGATAGATAGATACATATGAGATAGATAGATAGGAGATAGATAGATATTAGATAGATAGATAGATAGATAGATAGATAGATAGATAGATAGATAGGAGATAGATAGATATTAGATAGATAAATAGGAGATAGATAGATATGAGATAGATAGATAGATAGATTTATCAAACATGGTTTAAAGTGAAACAGAATAGATTCCACCTTTCATTTTCCAAAGAGTCTGTGAGGAATGAAAGGTGGAATCTGATTGGTTGCTAGGGGCAACTGAGACAGTTTCACTTTACACCATGTTTGATAAATCTCCCCCATTGAGCTATGTGCCTCCTTGTAGTGGAGGAAAGGTTTTAAGTGTTTCTGTTGTCGATTATTCTGAACCTTTCCAATATGTTCACTGTATGACTAAATCATTATTCCTCCGAAACATGTTATTTCAGAAATCTTCATGTAACAGAATTGCACATAAAGTCGTTTTTCAATAGTACCTTTGGGCAAAGCAGATGTTTTAGTAGAGAGAAGATGAAATGTTAGCTACAGACGCAAGTACAAAAAGTAACAATTCCATAACAATTAACACATACAATAAACTCAAACTTGGTTCTCCTTTTTTGCGCGTGTTGTTGTTGGTCTGTCTTTTTTTCCCCGTTTTCTTTGTTTCTTTTTTAATTGTCTATAAGGAGGACCTTACCTGAAGGGGTTGGGGTGAATTATTAGGATCTAACAATCAGACTAATACTTGTACTTTGTTGGCAAAAAAAAACACTGTTAAGATACTAGTTGTAAAGTGAACTATTGTTATAAAGTACAATTCCCGACAGATGAGTTTCTAAGACTTCCATCGTATTAACAATATACTGCAAAGAAAATCTTATGATTTTTGGGCCTTTGCGATTAAGGTGTTACATAAAGTACCTTCTGCTCTGTACAGTCAGGTCTCGCCACCATTCCATCACACTCACATGCTTGCTTAGTTGTTCATTTTGATAGCCTATTGCTCAAACCCACACATTCTTCCCAAGGGGATCAGTTTAATAAAAATGTAATTCCATTCATTGTGTAAGTAATAAATCAGATTTCCTCAGCAAATACAAGACAAATGGATTAAAGAAGGCGCTCAATCGCTCTAGCAACATAAAACTCTGCAATGTAATTATGTGGGTTGCCAGTCACAGGACTTTTGTAACACTTTGACTTTACAGCCAATTGTTACACGTGGTAATTATGAGTGCGCAATACTGTTAAAAGGATAGAACATTGTGCATTGGTGTATTAATTTTACACAGTGCATTATATTTATATATTCTATTCTATATATTTGTATATTCTGTATGTCTGGTCAATTTTAATTATGGCAGAATTGTGAATTTCAATATGTGATTCCAATAAAGGGAATGTGTCATCAGCAAATAACCTATTGTTTAAAGTGTCAATGTCACTTTAAAAAACTGAAAGTTTTGACCCCCACTAATCGATAGAAAAAGCCAGGAGAAGCACTTAGCTAAGAGCTTCTCTCCCTAGCTCACTGCTTACTCCAGGAGATGAGCTCCTATATTGAAATAATGGCAGTTATTTACTGTTATATGGCGGCCATCCACTCAATTTCACCATTGTGTGAACAGATCCTTTCTGTGTTTTTAATCCACTCCTGGTTTTGGTTGCAATACTGACTGAAATATACGTTGTGTGAACCCAGCCTTGATCGGGATGTCATCGGCTCAAGTAACAGGACCCTTACTGTTCTGTAGGGATAACTTTTCAGAATTAATTTCATTATCAATACAGAGAGGGTTTAAATCAGTGGCGGATTAAATGTACCCTGGGCCCCGGGCTGTCCACCCAACCTGGCCCCCCCCCCCTCCCGGTCAATCCGCCCACATTATACTCCGCTACTGCCCCCCCCCCCCTACGCTGTCCCCAATAAACACTGCCTGCCTCCCCTCCCTGCTGGCCCCAATAAACATAATGTTTGGTCCCTTGATGCTCCCAGTAAGCATTGTCCACCCCACCTCCACTGCCCCCAATAAACATACTGCCACCTGGTTTCAGGAGAGGAGGGGGCTGATCTTATAGGGCAGGTCGCAGGGTCACAGCAGCACAGAGGATGTCAGGAGTGGAGGGTGCTGATCTTATAGGGGAGGTCACAGCAGCACAGAGGATGTCAGGAGAGGAGGGTGCTAATCCTATAGGAGAGGTCCCAGCAGCACAGAGGATGTCAGGAGAGGAGGGTGCTAATCCTATAGAAAAGGTCCCAGCAGCACAGAGGATGTCAGGAGAGGAGGATGCTGATCTATAGGAGAGGTCCAAGCAGCACAGAGGATGTCAGGAGAGGAGGGCGCTGATCTAATAGGGGAGGGTCACAGCAGCACAGAGGATGTCAGGAGAAGAGGGGACTGATCTTATAGGGGAGGTCGCAGCATCCCAGCAGCACAGAGGATGTCAGAAGAGTGCTAATCCTATAGGAGATGGTCCCCCTCTTCCCTCCTTATATATGGTCCCCCTCTCCCCCCCTTATAGATGGTACCCCTCTTCCCCCCTTATAGATGGTCCCCCTCTGCCCCCCCCTTATACCCTTATTGATGGTTCCCCTCTTTCCCCCTCCCTTATAGATGGTCCCCCTCTTCCCCCCCTCTTATAGATGGTCCCCCTCTTTCCCCCCTCCCTTATAGATGGTCCCCCTCTTCCCCCCCCTCTTATAGATGGTCCCCCTCTTTCCCCCCTCCCTTATAAATGGTCTCCCTCTGCCCCCTCTTATAGATGGTCCCCCTCTCCCCCCCCCCTCTTATAGATGGTCCCCCTCTCCCCCCCCCCTTCTTATAGATGGTCCCCCTCTTCCCCCCCTCTTATAGATGGTCCCCCTCTTTTCCCCCCTCTTATAGATGGTCCCCCTCTTATAGATGGTCCCCCTCTTCCCCCCCTCTTATAGATGGTCCCCCTCTTTCCCCCCCCCTCTTATAGATGATCCCCCTCTTTCCCCCCCCTTATAGATGGTCCCCCCTTTTTCCCCCCCTTATAGATGGTCCCCCCTCTTTCCCCCCCTTATAGATGGTCCCCCCTCATTTCCCCCCCTCCGTGCAGGCAGATTTAAAAAAAAAAAAAAAAAACTCACCTTACAACCCGTTCCCCCGTCGATCCATCCTCTCCTGTCCTGCAGGCTCCGTCTGTCCCCGGCTGATGTGCAGCTGCCGGAGGTGTCCCGTCCTGTCCCCCGGCAGCGCGCGCATCACAGAGCTCCCCGGGCGCCGGAAGTCACAGCCACAGGCGCACGGGGAGCTGTCTGATGCGCGCGCTGCCGGGGGATAGGACGGGACACCTCCGGCAGCTGCACATCAGCCGGGGACAGTAAGAGCAGGACTCTTGTGACTGCAAGCAAAACAATGCTTGCGGTCACAAGAGCCTGCAGTGGCGAGGGGGGGCCGGGCCGCAGCGGCATTATAATGTGGGCAGCGTGGCATGGGCCCCCCGGAGCCTCGGGCCCCGGGCGGCCGCCCAAACCGCCCACATTATAATCCGCCATTGGTTTAAATTAAATGTAACACTTCTATATACTGTAGATAACCCAGAATCACACCATGCAACTAACCATGCATAATCTAATGCAACTACTATTCATAGTCTTATAAAGAAACACTCACGTAGTCTGCAACCTTGTTTCTTATTTTCTCTTTGATATAGTTTTCTTAATGAAACCAACATTTTCCAGTTTGCAGTGGGGGTGTAGTCTCATCGCCGCACTTCAGTCTTATCTAGTGCAGCAAGTGATGAATCAGTGACATAGAACTTTTCTCCCCCAACTTCCTTTGTAGAGTATCAGATGAGCTGTAACTTCGCCCTCATTTTCTCCCTATCAGTTCTTACATATAGGAGAACAGCCATTCTTCAATGTATCCTGTATCATAGGATACAGTACATTTAAGAATCTAAGTCTTTAACAATGATGTCAGTGATATTATGTTACATGTTTTGAGTCCATATTCTAAGTCTCCAGCCTATTTGCCATGAGCCGGTTCTGGAAGGATGTGCGCTCGAAGTTAATTATGACCATGTTCAATTCATATTATGACAACTTGGGCTTGTAGCAATTAACACCAGCCAACGAATTTAACATATAATAAGAATTAATGATGGTTTTTACATAGCAATTACAAATGATCCCGAGTACTGTGCAGAAAGTCGTAATTAAAGAATTGCTGAGAAATGTCTCTGGGTCCCTTTACAGTAGTTTCAAAGGAATTGTCTGTAATTCCAGAAATAGTCATTGAAAATTACAGAACTTTCCTCAATTAAGGTTTATGAGGCCTTATTTGTGTAGGCCTTATGGGAGAGTTTAATTATTTTGTACTTTGCAAATTATACATGCCAGAACTTTTGACAATTAAGCCCTGTAAGGAACGGCAAGGTTATTGTAATTCTGTATTGGTTCTAATACTGTGACCTCTGTGGTGGTACTGGGCATCTAGGCTAAAAATAATACATGCTCCTCAACTCACTCTCGTTCTAGCACCGCACTGCAATCCCTGGGGGTAGTACCCAATGATGTCCCTTACACGGGATGGTTGTAGAAGTAGTAAACGTGACTGCTGAGATCCATGGATCGGTAAAACAAATGGTGGCTTAGGAAAGCACTCAAACCTGTCTGATTAGAATCAGATACTATTTTTTTTTTTTTTTTAATATGTTATTCTAATTTTATATTCTGACTTTATTATTTTTTTTCCCCTTTTTGTACATTGTTATGGGGGCTGCCATATTGTCTGGGCTATTTTTAACAGCATTTAGTGACATGCTTTGCAAGACTCATGGACACAGACGACAATAGACAGACTCTGTCCTCTTGAGATGAATGTAAAACATCATTGAGCGCGCTCTGTGACCTTTGAAAATTTTCCCTTACACTCCCTTCCTCTAGACAAATTTGGCTGGAATCCCCTTAATTTCTTTATATTGTCATGTCTATTTTACGTTTGACCTGAATAAAATGGGTAGATGGAGGATGTCCACACCACTGATATAATGCATACTATAGAGGATTGCCTGAGCACTAGAGATGAGCGAACCCGAACGTTCGGTATTTGATTAGCTGGGGCTGCTGAACTTGGATAAAGCTCTATGGTTGACTGGAAAACATGGATACAGCCAATGACTATATCCATGTTTTCCACATAGCCTTAGGGCTTTAACCAAGTTCAGCAGCCACCGCTAATCAAATGCCGAAATTTCGGGTTTGGATGGACTCGAGCATGCTCGAGGTTCGCTCATCTCTACTGAGCACCCTATGCATGCAACAATGGAGCCTCTACATCCTCTAATTTACCTTCTAGCTATGAATTTATACATTGTGTGCAGCCCATACATGTACTAGCAAAATCTTAACTTTTTCTACTGATTTAGGCTTTAGGCTTGTGATGAGACCCGCTGCAGATATGTAGGCATCAAAATTTTGCCCGGAACCCCCGCCTGCGGACTAGGCGCCGAGTCCCGCCTGCCATCTCTTTCATTGGTAGGCCTTGTGCACCTCCTCTCTCCGCTCAAAGAATTTGCATGTCAATTCTTTAAGCAGAGAGGCCCGTAGAGCGGAGTTGCGAGGCCTCTCATTTAAAGAGATAGCAGGCAGGATTCGACGCCTAGTCCGCTGGAGGGGGTCCCAAGTTCCGTAGTGTGAACAGGCCCTTACTGTAACAAGAATCTATCACCACAAATATGTGATTCGGTAAAATTGTAGATTTAGATTTCCCAGCAAACATTCAGTCTTTCAGTCAGTATTGTGGTCCTCATAGCAACCAAAACCTGGAGTGGATTAAAAACACAGAAAGAATCTGTTCACACAATGTTGAAATTGAGTGGATGGCCGCCATTTAATGGTAAATATTTGCTGTTATTTTAAAACAACGGCTGTTATATTGAAATAATGGCAGTTATTTACTGTTATATGGCGGCCATCCACTCAGTTTCAACATTGTGTGGACAGATCCTTTCTGTGTTTTTAATCCACTCCTGGTTTTGGTTGCAATATGAGGACCACAATACTGACTAAAAAATACTGACTGAAATATACGTAGTGTGAACCCAGCCTTAAGAGCAGGATAAATGCAAAGGAGCCTCCGAAGTTATCACAAATTTACAATGCCTTTTTACACAATACTTCCAAATAAACAGTTTTATAGTTACCATCAATGGCTTGATGACAATGGGACACAGAACTGCAGCAGAATTCATGGATTCTACATAAAAAACTATATTGGGGCACCTTATAGGGTCTCTAACCTAAAGAGGTCAGTCTAATCTGGCCTTTTTAGTGAATTAATACAAGCATTGTAACAAGTTAAAACTATAGATGATGGTTCTAGAATTTCTTCTGTCCTCACTTAGTAAAAAGCCTTTGTAACATTGGAAAATGAGGATTAGCTCCTATTGTTACTGTGGCCCTATCAGGTTTGTGGGAGAGATGAGCTGATGAAAATGAGAGAGTAGAAATCTTTCTCTCCTATTCATGAGAAGAGACAGACATTGTATTGAATCGTCAATGCTTGTCTTATTTAGAAGTTTATTTAGGTGGCGGGTCTTTTCTCTGTAGTAAAGGTGATGATGGGGGTCAGAAGTTTAATGAGTTACTCCTCCCTAACACAGTGTTACAATAAGTTATCTGGATGAAGTTACAGTTCACAATTGCATAAGCTTCTTCAACGTAAGGTTAAACGGAGCAGATTTGCTGCTTGCGGTGTCGTGATGGATTAGGCTGGTCCACCATTGACATTTTCTGGGCCCCCTAAATGTCACAGCCCTTCTAGAATAAACTCCTATATATTTTACAGTGTACACATATAGTGGACCTCGGCATATAATACAATGAACCAGGGAGCCCCTAAAAGGACCAACATGTGTTCATGTGTTTTTTGTAGAAAATGTTTTTCTATATTCATAAAGCCCTTTTTACCCTTTCATGACCGAGGTCATTGATGTCCGGGTCAAATTAATGCAATGTTCCTCCTCATCTTCTAAGAGCCATAGGGCTTATATTTATCAATCTACAGGTTTGGTTGGAGCAGAATTTTTTGCGCTATGATCTCTAGTTTTTTTTGGTATCATATTGGTGTAAGAGGGAATTTTTTTTTTTTATAATTTTTTTCCTAATAAATAATTTAAAAAAAAACAGCAATCCTGCTGTTTTTTTTTTTTTTACTTTTCATTTATGCTGTTCACCGTTCGGGTACAATATTGTTACATTTTAATAGATTGGACAATTCCGCACAGTATGATATGTAATATGTTTATTTTTTTATATTTTTATTCGTATAATGGGAAAAGGGGTAATATAAGTCTTTATAGGGGCATTTTATTAGGAATTTTTTTGAAAACATGTTTAAAAAAAAAAATGTAATTTTTTTAAACTCATTTTATATCGCATATATAAGTCCCTTAGGGGACTTAAATATGCAATGCTCTGATTGCATTTACTTATCTATGCTATGTCATAGCACAGCATTCATCAGTCTTATCGGCGATCTGTGCATACAGTCTATTCTTTGGCCTTTTTTAGCTGTAAAATGGCCATTGTTTGTCTCAAAAAATGCCCAAAACACTGGACGGAATACATATCGTGGTGGGATGGTTTACACTGTTTGCAAATGGTAACCAAGAGCCTCAATATTTTTGTGGGAATTTTTTTTAGCAGTTGGGGGGGCTGCTTTTAACTATTTTCATGTCTGTGGTGGTTCTGTATCTTGCCATTGCGGTGAGCTGTTGCATTTTTTCTGTGTGTTAGCTGTAAAATGTTGCGTCTCAAAAAATGCCCAAAACATTGGGTGGAATACATAAAACAGTAAAAAAACAAAAAAAATTAAAATTACCAGTGCTCGTTAAGAAATTAAATTTAAGCTGTAACTGGTTGCTATGGGCAAAGTTTTTTTATCTATTCCCCCCACTGTGCGTCCAAATTGTGACATAATTCTGGCTCGTTTGCAATAGTAAATCTACCTCAAAGGGTCTGAGAACAGTGAGGACATAATAGGAGCTGTCAGTCCTAGTCCACGGCCGCCATAGTTTATCCTGCAATTAGCTATAAGGTTCATTTACCCTTCCGTCAAGAGACTAATCCACCCTAGCGTAAGGTTTTATTTTCATTTTAAATATTTGGCCGGATTTCCTGGCACTGGACGGGATCTAGGAAAATAACATACACGGCAAGATTAGGTTTGATAGAGCTGGCTTTGAATGCTAGTCTCTCCGCTTAATCATTAAAGCAGATGACATCAAAGATAAGCAGGGTAACCATGATGGTGTGCTGAAATTAAACTAGACTTTTAATGGAAAGAAGAAAAGAGTTTGTTCTCTCGTCTTATATATATATAAAAACGCTAACTCGTAAATCACTCTGCGGTTCTCAGCCAGGACTTGAATTCTTAAGCTTTTAATGAAGTATAGAACGGACGGGGAGGTTAATATATCTTAAGCAAATATTTACAGATGGAGGCCTGGAATACACCCTGTGGGTCTAATGCTAATCGAGGGCCTTGTTAGATGGTATTCCCTGCAAGCTACTGGAAACAGTACACTGTGTTTGTAGTAACCAGGATTACAGATATCCCCAATGTGTATAGGCAGGTAAATATTTGGACGTTCGGTGGACTGTTTCACTACCTGCATTAATTTAGGGTGTTATACTGTAGGGGGAGAGGCTGTTTATACAGCATGGTGCAGTATCAATGCAGAAAAGTGTTAATATTACATGTGTGTAAATGTATGAGGTACATTAAAAGTGAAAATTTGCTCCATAGCTTGGAGTGGTGTAAAAGCTATACTCACCTCTCCCCATCCTGCACAGTTGCTGCGGTGTTTCCCATGGAGCTCCAATGATCAACACAATGATCTGGCCCAATAAATGGCCAGAGTGGTATACCAGCTCAGTCAGTGATTGGCTCAGCAGGCCAGTTTTTTTGGGGTCGGTACTTCACAGGAACCTGGAAAGAGCTGAGACCAGCAAATAGCCATAAACCTCAGGACAGTAGATGTGAGGTAGAAGTGAGTATAGCATGTTTAGGCTAAGTTCCCACAACCTTTCCCTACACTGACCAGAATATGTATACCAGGCTATCTCTAATACAAAAAAATCCTACAAAACTGATAGCTCACACCAAAATATAATAAACAATGTATACTTTATTGAAAAATTCATATAACATTCATAAAAACACATATTTTAAAATTCCAAGAAAATGATATTGACAGATTTGCACAAATGACATAGATGGACCACAGAGATCACCAGGACATGATTGGGCAGTAAGGGGAAGCTTAATAGAGTAAAGCACCCAGACAGTGAACACAATTAGTAAGGTGCACAGTACTGCAGGACCTAGTGTCCAACATAAATCTAGCAGCTGAAATGGTATATACTAAAATGCACAGTGCTATAAATACGCTATATATAGAGTCTCTGAAATATGGGAGGCTGAAGTAGTTGCACATGTACAAAGTGATAGCGACAATGCCTAACCAGCTTCCAAACAGGTAATATGCAAAAGTGCACGGTATACCTCAAGTCCGGTGACTGCGCGGTCCTCCTCCTCCCCAATGCACGTTTCGCGTTAGCTTGATCACGGGGTGTGGGGACGTTCCCACAACGTATATTTTCAATTCATCACGGCTGTTGCAAATTGCAACACCGGCTGTGATCAACTGAAAATATACATTGCATTAAAGTCTATGGAATCCCAGCGGAGTGTATACACTCTGTATACACCCTGGCCGGGATTCCTTGCGGCCACACGAAAAACTTACATGTCAGTTATGTGCAGACTGACTGTGCAGACAATGTAAAGTGCGGCTCTGGACGCACTTTACATTGTCTGCTATGGGTTATTGGAATGTAAGCACACTGGAAGGCGCCCGCATCACAATTCTTAAGAAATGAAGTTCTGCTGGCCAGTACTTCACTGACACTGGCCTTTCTGTGACACGGCCGTGTCACAGAACAGCCAGTGTCTTACGTTGTGTGAACCCGGCCTTTTTATGTTTATATAGAGAACATGTGTCTTTTCTATGGACAACCCCTTTAAGTGAACTTACATATTAAATGCCTATTTATGTTGTTTATTTGCTTCTTTTATACCTAGTCATCTTTCGTTTTCCTTTCTGTGAAATTGCTGTCCCCCTGTCTAGCAGCAGTGACATTTCACTAAGTTTTGTAGTTATACTGTTTTAAAGGTCAGGGTGAGGTGAATGAAAGAAACCCGTAACCTTTTTGTCTATGTCATTTCTGTAGTTGTCCTATTGGGCGGGAAGGTTGGTAAAAAATACAAATAAAAAACAATTAAAAAAGAAAAAAAAATATATATATATATATATATATATATATATATATATATATAGATATATATATATATACTTTATAAAATGCAACTAAATAGAAAAGCGGTCATTGTAAGAAAAGGATTTCACTGAACCTGATATTTCCGACATTTCGGATATGACTTTGAAAATAATTCCTGTTTTCGCTGTAAGAAAACATATAGTCAGTTGCCACAGGGCTGTTTTCTATATAATGTGTGTGGGCAGCTTTATTATAGGCATTTAAAGGACAACCCCCTTTCTCTGTGCATCTCCCCCAGTAAGATGAATTGAAGGAGAAATGTATTGTTACAAAATGTCCATTGGAATCATTACACAACCTTGTAATACATGGTTGCCCTGAGCCCACAGCAGTAGCCACTGTTTATAGCATCTCTCTGCTTGGTCAATAGAAAGAGATTGTGACTTGGCATCACTAGTATACTAATATATGCTTATGTCCATCTAAGGACAGGTGTTATTGTGATGGGAATGGCAACCCATCAGGCTCTGTTCACACTGCAGTGTAAACTCCAGACCTACGAAACAAAGGGTGCCCAATGGATCCCATGGATAGATAGATATATAGATATGTTTTAATGGGAAGAACAGCACTGATGGCAGTGTAATTGTTCTTAGTTCTTAGTAATTCTTAAGACCCTATCCGCCACTTATCCCCTATCCTGCTAGGGCTATGTTCACGCACACAGTATTTTTGTTCAGTACTTTTCAACCAAAAACCAGGCGTAGATTTAAAAACATAGAAAGACTATGTTCACACACTGTTGAAATTTAGTGGATGGCCGCCATTTACCGGCAAATAACGGCTGTTATTTCAAAACAACAGCCATTGTTTTAAGACCACGGCAATTATTTGCCATTAAATGGCAGCCATCTACTAAATTTCAGCAGTATGTGAACATAGCCTATCTGTGTTTTTAATCTACTTCTGGTTTTGGTTGAAAAATACTGAGCAAAAATACTGTGTGTGAACATAGCCTAGTACTGTATCAGTTATTGCATGACGCCAAAAGCATGTCCACATGCAGCAACATGAGTTATTGTCATGGCTGTTGGCCCAGATGACAGGAAGGTGTCAGGGAGGCGAAACTGAAGCGCTGGGGAGTGGGGTTAGGTAACGCCTTTCCTTCGCCCTGACTCCCTGGTTAATTTACTAAAGAGACTATTTACTAAGGCCTATTTCTTTTATACTGAAAATGACCGTAGAAAAGTCCTTTAGTAGAATTATTACAAGAAGTCAGAGATGTTCACCTGTCAGAAGTATCAGAAATAGAATCCTAGAATAAAATCTCAATGGAGTCTTTATTTTTAGAAAGCCATTACTGATAACCTGAATACAATGTATTGGTCCCTGTTTAGCTGTCTTTTCACTGACCCGTTCAATAGCACGTAGACTATTAGCATCTCCATTAACAGATACTCACAGCGTGTTTATGAATTTTTGGTCAAGGTTACTTTGTGTACATCATGCACTAAATTCCTGGCATTATTGTTTTGTAACACTCTATTATCATTATTATTATTATTATTATTATTATTATTGTGTGACCTATCCTGTAACTTGCAATACAAAAATGAATAGCGCTCTATAGTGTAGAAATCAGGCCAAAGGGCATCAGAAAAAAAGAGAAAATGGAGATTCTCACCTTATGGTGTTGTGCAAATACAAGGCACAACACTCGACCACAGCAGGTAAATGAACCGCAGCCACTATTAGGCAACCACAACGGGATAGTAAAAATCCTCCACCCCAAAACTGGGTCCAAGGGGAGCAGGTCCAGGTAAAAAAGCAAGGCAAAATAAAGTTCTAAAAATTTATTAAAAAACGACACAACGCGTTTCAGGATTGCACCGATCCCTTTCTCAAGTGTCTCTAAGTGTGTTAAGTTAAGACACTTGAGAAAGGGATCGGTGCAATCCTGAAACACATTGTGTAGTTTTTTAATAGATTTTTAGTATTTTAGTTTGCCTTGTTTTTTATCTGGTCCTGCACCCGTTGGACCCAGTTGCTGAGTGGAGGATTTTTGTTGCTCTTACTATCCTGTGACTAACCTGATAGATATTAAGATGAAATGTGCTTTCAGAAGTGCTGTTCAGGATAAAAAAAGAAGTTCACATTTTTTTCTGGAAAACAAATCCACTGTAGTCTGTGGATATTGCTAAGTATTGCTGGGAGATAGCTGCAATACCAGATATAGCCAACAGACAAATATGGCACTGTTTCTAGATAAAATCTTATAACTCATGTAATGCTGTTGGTGGGGTGAATGTCATTGTTGCTTTTAGAGAGGGAAGTATTTTAGTATTGTGTGTTATGACTCCAAAGCAACTTTGACTTGTTGAAACCTGGACTCCACTAACAGAAGGTGTCCTGTTGTATCTGGTATAAAAAAAATAAAAAAACAGGACAGGCAGGGGATGGTGGGAACTTTAGATTCAAAGTATACTTTCCCATCCCGATGCTGTCGTCGCACTCTTGGTCCCTGGTCGCCGGTATCTCCCTGTTCCTGTAATGTCACCGCCCAACACAAACTGACTGCTGAGCCAATCATTGACTGCAGCGGTGTCCTGCCTCCCTCTTTAATTGGCTGAGTGGCCCTGTTAGCAGCTTTAGGCTGCATTCACACATCCGTAGTGTTGTCCATAGCCACAGACCCACAACTACGGATAGAACTATGGATGTGCATCAGTAACCAACTGCATTGGCACTGACCCATTCACTAAAAATAGGTAATCCGTGCCACAACTACAGGACATACAATGGATCATGGCCCCAATACCAATCTGTAATATCTACAAATATGTGTATGGGGCCATAGAAGTGAATGGGTCCATATTTTGTCTGCAATTGCGGATGTGTGAATGGGGCCTTAATTGATAGATTGCTTCTTGTTTATAGGGAGATAGTTATAGGAAGAAATCTATTAACCAAAGCCAGTGGTAACCCCAAGATAGTTCAGGCAACATGAAAGTGATCACAGCTTGTTCTGCAGTAACTGTTCTTTGGCATTAGATAATAATAATAATAATAATAATAATAATAATAATAATAATTTTTATTTATGTAGCGCCAACAGATTCCGCAGCACTTTACAATTCTGGGGGTACATACATAGACAAAAAATAGACATTACAGAGATACACATAGTTATCCATACATGAGGAGTGAGGTCCCTGCTCGCATGCATGAGCTTACATACTATCAGGAGGGGGTGCGAAACAAAATGGCAGAGGGACAAAGTGCATCATTGTTCTTATGGTCCGGCCATCTATATAAATAAGGCAGTGCAGGTAAGGGTGGGTGAACCTGTCACCAGCCAATGCCTGCATGCACAGGTCTAAGTGTTGGATCAGTCTTCTTGTCTCGTGCATATCTGTAAGCCTTTCCCATCCTTGACCCTATTGTCAGTTCATTGGCTGTCCATCCTCAGACCACTTTTTGTAGGTTATAACTAGTTGAGCACAACTTAAGCATGCTCGAGTCCTCGGTGCTCGGTGACTGAAGTTACATGCAGCCCTAGGGAGTCCGAGGAAAACATGGATACCGACATAGGCTATGTTCACACAGTGTAAAAAGTACAAAATAGTGCTCACACACAGCATGCACTTTGGTCATAGAAAAAAAAAGTTTTGCAGACAGCGGCCGTAGTTAACCCTCTGTGCACATGATATATGGTTGTGATGATGGCTGTACATTACACAGAGCTCTATGGCTATTTGAATTGCTCACCCAAAGGTGCCCGCAATCCAAGTAGAAATAAAATAATGTTGCTGCATGTAAAACAACGGCCGCTTTTTTAACAGAGTGTGATCATAGCCTAAGGCTGTATCCATGTGTTCCCTGTACTCCCTAGGACTGCATGCAACTTCTTCAGCCACTAGTAATCAAATGCAGAACGATCAGACTCGAGCATGCTTGAGCTGCGCTCATCTCTAGTACTAACCACTGCATACTGTCACTGTGACCATTTCACAAGACCTGCCTTCACAATTTGTCGCTTGTCAAAGTCACTTAGATTCTCATTCGGACCATTTTTCCTGCTTCAAGCACAGCAATTACAAGACATCTCAGTACATTTGCCGCTTAATATATACCCCCCCTTGACATTTGTCACTGTCACTAGATAATCACTTCGACTTTTAGAAGCTTCAATGTTATGGCTGATAGATAGATAGATAGATAGATAGATAGATAGATAGATAGATAGATAGATAGATAGGAGATAGATAGATAGATAGATAGATAGATAGATAGATAGAAAGATAGATAGATAGATAGATAGATAGATAGATAGATAGGAGATAGATTGATTGATAGATAGATAGATAGATAGGAGATAGATAGATGATATATAGATATATAGATAGATAGATAGATAGATAGATAGATAGATAGATAGATAGATATAATAGATAGATAGATAGATAGATAGATAGATAGATAGATAGATAGATAGATAGGAGATAGATAGGAGATAGATAGATAGATAGATAGATAGATAGGAGATAGATAGATAGATAGATAGATAGATAGATAGGAGATAGATAGATGATATATAGATAGATAGATAGATAGATAGATAGATAGGAGATAGATAGATGATATATAGATAGATAGATAGATAGATAGATAGATAGATAGATAGATAGATAGATAGTGTTAATGTCTGTAAACCTATTTTGCATGTATCTGTATATTAGTTACTAGACTGGACTAGAATCTATGGAGCATGATTTATATCCACTCTTCCCCCTAGCTTATCATACATTTCAATCCAGTTTATGTAACACAGCATCTAAAACAACAGACTATGCAAATATTACCCATCATGCAAAACTTCCAGGAATAAATCTTCAAATCCAAGGAGACTGTAGAGATTGGGAATAAGCTTACATTCATGCAGTTCATTCAGTTGTAATTGCAGCTATCTAATGCCAACTGCGACATCTCCGCTGAGTATTGTCCCCTCGTGGGGATGATCCGGGATGCTAACATTCTCTGCCATTGACATATGGCAGTAGTAGAAACTGTTTCCCTAGCAACTATGCGGAGGTATGACATCACAGCTGATTTATAACTTAAGCCCTTCAGGGCATTTGGATTCGGAGCATTACATAACTTGAAGGAGGCTAGGAAGTGAATTAGATCTAATCAGTGCGCACAGCTTTACCAGAATTACTGTGGATTTCCCTATGTCTGTTCACTACTTTTTTATTTATTTTTTTCTCTTCTTCATGTTGCACATTCCTTTACTTGCTGTCTTTTTAATTATTATTATTATTATTATTATTATTATTATTATTATATTATTACTATATTATTATTATTATTATTATTATTATTACTTCATAGTATCTAATGTTTTTTTTTTGTTACTTGTTTGTTACAACGTGAAACAGAGACTTAAAAATATTTACCAGTTGCATCATGCCATAAAGACTTTCTAGGAAAAAATTATATATATATATATATATATATATATATATATATATATATATATGCAAATAATTGCATTGCATCAATCAGTTGAGTATCCTACAGGATAGGAAATAGCAAAGGAACACGGAATATGTTGCCACCTCCATTATAATATACATTGTACAGTATTGCCACCTAGATCATAAGAAATTGTATTGGGATGAGAGGAGGAGGAAGAAGAGGTTGTGATGTGGAGTTCACACTGCAGGTCTCTGTGTGATTTGGGTGGGCCATCTGTTCCTCATCATGGTTCTTAAGGAGCTAATGATATCTGAATTGGTGTGAGCAAAAGCTTGACAGTCAATAAACCAATCCCAAATCAGCGGAGCGAGAAAACGTATGACAAGTGTTAAAGGTGTCACACAATCTGATGATTAGTAGGGAAGGAGAAAGGTAGAAGAATTTCAAGGGGAAATTTCCATAGAAAATAAGAGACTTGTTTGTTTGTTTGTTTCAAACATTTTTTTTAATTTAATTTTCATGTATAGAACAGCGGCATACATGGACAATTGTGATACTATACATCATATTACGGTATAGGAGGAAAAACGAGTCCATAGTCCATTGAAATGATCACGAACATCAATCTTATCACTGAAACACAAAACAATACCTTACAAACTGTCCTGGAACCATCACATTTTGGAAACGAGATAATCTTATCAGGATGTAACTGGGTCCTGGGGAAACGAAAACCATAATGTGAATTGGCACCACCAATATAAATAGGCCTAAAATGCTATGTTAAATATGCAGATGATATATCTTTATCATGGTTGAAGATTACTTGTGTGGTACAGTGGGCCAAATCCCCAGCTTCTCTCTACACAGTTGATCACTTTAATGATATCATTCTGGCTGCCTGCAGCTACCACTAAGAGAGCTCATAATAAATCTGTATGCTTTAAGCTCTTAAGCTCCCCCTAGTGGAGGCTCCAGGCCACTGGAATTAGATTACTTTGTACTTTGATAAAGGATAATTTGGTGCCAGACTATAAAACTGCAAATAAGAGCATTTTTAGATTAGTCAGAATCGCATAGCTGTACTGAAGGAGGAAAAGAGAGCAAGGACACCCAGGACTTACAGATATTCTGGAACATGGGTAATGTGATATATGGGAACACTGTACTGCACATTCAACGATATTTTTCTACAAAGTGCAGTGATGGACTGGGTTATTATCTGGATAGTGTTATACTGTCTGTAGGACAAATGATCTGATCAGTCGTGTAACCACTGGTTTCCAGAGACATTAGGATGCGTGATCCCATGACCTACATTGAAAAAAGAAAACCCAAAAAATAATTTATAATTATTTTATGTAAGAATACTTGAGCATAACTAATAGGAGCCAGGAAACTCCCATAGACTAGTAGACTGAAGCCTTGGCTTCTACATATGTAGGTTATTTGCTATGTTCACATAAGAATTCTCTCGACTATTTTTTGACAGCGTTAGATTTTTGCTTGCACAGCAGAGCGGCAAACATTACAGGCCATTCATCTGAGGCCTGCAGTTCTTTCCAGTCCGGTATAGAAATTATTTCCAACATTCTCTCTTGATTTTCTTCCAAACCTTTATACAAATGAACCAAAAAAAGATCAATGTTAGTAGTGCCCGCAGGAGCAATAAATTGTCTGTAGCTACATTAAATGCTTACAAACCTCACATCTATTTTACAGTGTCAGTGTCATATCCTAGAAAGCGAATATCCGTCATTACTTGCAGCCTTCGCTCTCTCCTACAGTAAATGCCTCGTGTAATGGTTAAAGCCAAACTCATCTGCAAAAATTGCTGCCTACAGTAAGCTGGGATTGTGAGACTCATCCTGAGAATCTGTACATTATGACCATCTACATATCTATTGTTACAGAATCATTCTATCTATCTATCTATCTATCTATCTATCTATCTATCTCCTATCTATCTATCTATCTATCTATCTATCTATCTATCTATCTATCTATCTATCTCCTATCTATCTATCTAACTATCTATCTCCTATCTATCTATCTAACTATCTCCTATCTATCTATCTATCTCCTATCTATCTCCTATCTATCTCCTATCTATCTATCTATCTATCTATCTATCTATCTATCTATCTATCTCCTATCTATCTATCTAACTATCTATCTCCTATCTATCTATCTATCTATCTATCTCCTATCTATCTATCTATCTATCTATCTATCTATCTATCTAACTATCTATCTCCTATCTATCTATCTATCTATCTATCTATCTATCTCCTATCTATCTATCTATCTATCTATCTATCTATCTAAATCAAAAAGTTCCATAGCACTCACACACCAGGGTCCAAGGTGTGATTATATAGCAATCCAATGACGGCAGCACTCCCAAAATATGATCAACCGTGATTTATTAAAGCTCGTGCAAAAATACCAGCAACATTTCAGTTTAATCCATATGAACCATTCTGAAGCCAGTGAACACTCTCTTATATATGCAGTGATACACACATGTGATTAAGGTACAATAAAGCATGCGTACAAATATTATATAATATGTGCATACAAAACACACATGATGAGGAAGTCATTTCCATATGTACATAGTTAATAATGTCAAAACTACAGATAATGTTTATACAAAGGTTTGATATAACAAAGTTATATAAATACTCATAAGTATACAATTTGAACACCTGATGAGGAATGCTCACCAGCCAATGGACTGTAGAGGGAGGGATGAAATAAGTAAACATCACCATGCTGCACGCCACTGTGGAATGCAAATCCATAATGAATGCCACAGCGTGCGTGCCAGTGGGATCTGCACATACGCGAGGTCGGCCTGCACCTCTCGCGAGAAGATGTGACACAAAGCTAGATACATAGATAAAAGAATAAAGTTTTGAAAATAAATCAAAGTGAAACCACAATATCATATGATAGCATGTAAACATGAAATAAAAATAAGGTCAGTAGAGGCAATCAGGACACCAGCATGAATTCACACACCAGCAAAGCCGTCCCTATAGCATTCGGGGCCACCAATTAACATCTATCTATCTATCTATCTATCTACTCTTATTATAAGAGTGCACATAAAATATTTTACCCTAATAAAATAGAAGTAAAAATTAAAGGGGTACCCAAGCAATTTTTTTCTTTTAAATCAACAGGTGTCAGAAAGTGCCAGAGATTTGTAATTTACATCTATTTAAAAAAAATCTCTAGTCTTCCAGTACTTATCAGCTGCTGTATATCGTACAGGAAGTGGTATATTCTTTTCAGTCTGAGACAGTACTCGCTGCTGCCACCTCTGTCTGTGATAGGAAATGTTAAGAGCAATAGCAAATCTCCATAGAAATCTTCTCCTGCTCTCCAGACTGGAAAGAATACAACTTCCTGTAGGAGGAAAAGATCAGAAACAATGTGAGAAAATGTGAGTAAATCTAGAATAACAAAATTTAAACATGCCTCAGATAAACATACAGTATATCTATCCTAAAGTAATAAGAAGGATAATAATAATAGGGCAGACAAGATGGCAGCTGATAAGTACTGAAAGATTGCAGATTTCTTAATAGAAATAAATTACTAATCTAAATTTCTGGCACCAGTTGATTTGAAGGATTTTTTTTTTTTTTTTTTTGCTGGAGTACCTCTTTAAGTAGACAGTTGAAATTACTCGAATGATCTTGTGATCCTTGAAAAGAAATGTAGCTCTAATTTGCATAAGAAGCTAAGTAGCTTTTCGTGTTCTTTTTTGTTTGTTTTTAGCTAGTTGTACGTTTTTCATTCACATACATAAATTAATCAAAACTTCCCTGTCAGACATGTGACCTGATAGCTTTGAAGGTGTAACTGTCTGAGCCCCCACAATACACTGCGCTCTGCTGACAGAAAATCTGAATATAACTTAAGGTGTGAACTGGGAGAAAATAACATGAAGCAACATAAGAAAAATTTAAAAAGAACACATAAAGAGGCCGTCAATAATGGTTGCGATCATTACTTACGGCCATCATTAACAAACAACGACTGTTATTTTGTCTATAAAAGACGTTGTGTGAACATAGCGCAAGAGTAGGCTTTATGTGGGTATAAGTATAGGGGGAAATTTATCAAACATGGTGTAAAGTGAAACTGGCTCAGTTGCCCTTAGCAACCAATCAGATTCTATCTTTTTTATTTTCCGAAGAGTCTGTAAGGAATAAGAGTTGGAATCTGATTGGTTGCTAGGGGCAACTGAGCCAGTTTCACTTTACACCATGTTTGATAAATCTCTCCCATAGTCTTTTTATTACAAACATAATTCCTGTCCACATTTTCTATAAAGATATTAAGATATCATTAATTCCCCACTGTGGACCCAAATGCAATGAATTAGCATGTAAGACTGCTCTGTAAAGAAGGCCATATACAAAGAAACATTCGGCACAGACAAGTGATCCTGTATATGGGAGGGGTCATGCGGTGATATTCCATCAACCCCTCCCCCTATCTCCACCGACATCATCTGTTAGTGGTTAGTTGGGAGAGCCCCATACACCCTGCATCATGAACAGCAGGTACAGCCAACAAAATAATAAGGTGTATAAGGCATAGACGGAGCAATAATTGGCCAGAATCAGCCGATTATTGCTCTGTGTAATAGGGACAACGATCAGCCAATGAAGCGATCATTGGCTAATCGTTTATTTAGGCCCAGACCTAAAATCATTGCCCGCCAACCAGGCAGCGCTGATGATTGCCCAAACAGTTAACACTTTACCTGTCCATGCTCCCGGTCTTCTTCTGCGCTCTGTATGTTTCCTGGTCCCACATGCTGCAGCTTCAGGGCGGCCTGTCTGAGCTGACAGGCTGCTTAGCCAATCACTGGCCGTGGCCACTGTGGCCAATGATTGGCTGAGAAGCCTGTCCTGTCAACTCAGACAGGCCGCTCTGAAGCTGCAGCGCACGGTGCTGAGATGCATACATAGCATTTTAGAAGACTGGGGGCATGGACAGGAAAAGTATTAACTGTTTGGGCAAGGGCTGCACGGACATCACTAACGATCTCTGTGCAGCCCTTGCTAAACGATTATTGGGCTGTGTAATGGTGCGTTTACACGAAACGATAATTGGCCCGATCCTACGACTAACGATGTCGGAGTAACGATTTTTTTTCATAACGATCAGCGTTTAGATGGTACGATACATCGTATGAAAAAATCGTTTTGCGATCATTTAGCGATCGCGTGCCCGCAGCCCGCCCCCTCGCTGATCCGCAGCCCGGCCCCCCGCTCATCCGCAGCCCGGCCCCACGGTCAACCGCAGCCCCCTGCGCCACCCCGATCGCCACCCCCGCCGCTCTGATCGCCACCCCCGCCGCCCCAATCACCACCCCCGCCGCCCCGATCGCCACCCCCCCACCGCCCCCGTCTGCGAGCATACGTTACCTGCTCCGTGTAGCAGGTCTTCAAAATCCCCGACTCCCCTCTTCAGTGCATTGATTGGCTGAAGAGGTGAGCCGGGAATTTCAAACGGCTCCTCTTCAGCCAATCAGTGCTCCTCTTCAGCACTGATTGGCTGAAGAGGAGCCGTTTGAAATTCCCGACTCCCCTCTTCAGCCAATCAATGCAAGGCAGCACTGATTGGCTGAAGAGGGAAGCAGGGATTTTCAAACGGCTCCTCTTCAGCCAATCAGTGCTGCCGTGCTTTGATTGGCTGAAAAAGAGCCGTTTGAAATTCCTGGCTCCCCTCTTCAGCCAATCAATGCACTGAAGAGGGGAGTCGGGGATTTTGAAGACCTGCTACGCGGAGCAGGTAACGTATGCTCGCGGCGGGGGCGATCGGAGCGGTGGCGGCGGGGGGGGCCATCGGAGCAGCGGCGGGGGGGTGGCGATCTGAGCCGCGGCAGGGGTGGCGATCGCGCCGGCGCAGGGGGCTGCAGAACAGCGGGGGGCCGGGCTGCGAACGACAAACGGCGATTTGATAACATGTTGAAAGATCAAAATGAACGACTTCTCGTTCGTCGTTTGATCGTTCGCTGCATTTACACATACGATTATCGTTCAAATTCGATCGTTATCGCGCAAATTCGCACGATAATCGTTACGTGTAAACGCACCTTAATAGGCCTAGTAAACAAGTGCTGATCTACTGTGTAATAAGATCCTAAGACTACCAGTAGTCTCGGCCAATTCATTAATTGCATGAATGACTATTCATTTGAATGGCTGCTATGTATTGCTACATTTCCCCTGAGTGTGGCCTGATGTGCCTTTCCCCCCAACAATTACAGCTTATCAACAAGGGGTTACGATTAGATCAAAAACTTTAGGAAATGTTAAGAATTTCAGAAATTTCCTATGAGAATTACAATACACAAATAAGAGACGTCACATATTCCTCATGGGTTTTACATGGATAACCAGAGGATAAGCCCCATTGATGATAATGGAGCCAATCAGTGTGTGGATCCGCAGTATGCATAAGCAATAAACCAATTTATCGGTCAAGTATCAAAGCCGCGAGTCCCATTACCAGTTGCACTTTAGTATGCCTTTAACACTATAGTACGCTACGATGTGGAATATATACACGTATTTGATAAAAATTGAAAAGCTGGCTTGATGTGAAAGAAACCGGAGAAGATAACATCTGTAGGAAGTCTCGTCTCATCAAAGAGACTCTGGAAATAGCAGGCAGTGGGCGGCGAATTTCATATAATTATGTCGCTCATCTTTCTCTAATTGGACAGTAAAAACAGGTAAAACATATTACGTTGTACCAGCACGAAGAACTGATCATCTGTCTGCCAATAAATATTCATTTTTTTTTAATCCGCTGCAAGCAAAATACTTGTGTTTAGAGCGTTCATCTTAACTAATGTATGCAAATGAAATCCCTATGTGGCGTCTTCCTGTGGCACACTCACGGCACACATGCATAATCAGAAACTTCATTTCATGATTTTCAATTTACCCCCCCCCCCCCCCTTCATTTAAACCTCTGCATAATAATTAGCCATGGAGCCGGGGGGACACGGGTTGTAATTCAGTCCTTGATTAGATATGAGACTTACTTGTTAATAAGTTCACTAATTTCCTCATTAGTTGTAATACAAAGATATAATATGTCAAACATAGCGGACGTTCCCCCGTTTCAAAATGAAAGGCTTGGAAGACAAATATTTGTTTGGGTCCCGTTAATTTCCTGTACATGTAAAGAGCAGCTATGTTCTTAATAAAGCGGCGCTTCACTTATTCATCTTATTAGAAGTGCTTTTTTATATGTCACTTTAATTACATTTTCCCCTCCACTATCTGTTTTTCTACAACATTCCCTTAACCCCTTCAAGACTAAGCCTATTTGGGCCTTAATGACCAGGCTCATTTTTCAAAATCTGACCTGTCTCACTTTATGCGCTTATAGCTCAGTGATGCTTTAACATATGCTAGCGATTCTGAGATTATTTTTTTGTCACATATGGCACTTTATATTAGTGGCAAAATTTGGTCACTACTTTGTGTGTTTTTTGTGAAAAACATCAAAATATCATGAAAAATTAAAAAAATTTGCATTTTATGAACTTTGAAATTCTCTGCTTCTAAAAAAAGAAAGTCGTAGCACATAAATTAGTTACTAAGTCACATTACCGATATGTCCTCTTTATTCTGGCTTCATTTCATAAACATATTTTAATTTTTTAGGGTGTTACGGGGCTTAGAAATTTATCAGCAAATTACCACATTTTCGTGAAAGTTTCCAAAACTGATTTTTTTAGGGACCAGTTCTTATCTTAAGTTGATTTAGGAGGCTTGTATACTGGAAACCCCAATAAGTGACCCCATTTTGGAAACTTCACACCTTAAAGAATTAATCTAGGGGTATAATGAGCATTTTAACCCTACAGGGGCTGGAGCAAAGTATTCACTATTAGGCCGTAAAAAAATGGAAAATTAAAATTTTCCAATAATATATACGTTTAGAGTAAAGTTTCTAATTTTCAAAAGGAACATGAGAGAAAAAGCACCCCAAAATTTGTAACACAGGTTCTCATGAGTACAACGGTACCCCATATGTGGGCGTAAACCACTGTATGGGCACACAGCGGGGCTCAGAAGGAAGGGAGCGCCAATTAGCTTTTCCAATACAGATTTTGCTGAAGAAGTTTCTGAGCACCAGGTGCGTTTGCAGCGCCCCTGTAGTGTCAGCAGAATAGAACCCCCCCAAAAGTCACCCCATTTTGGAAAGTACACCCCTCAAAGAATTCATCTTGGGGTAGGATGAGCATTTTGACCCCACAGGTGTTAGAGGAAAGTATTCAAAATTAGACCGTAAAAATGAAAAACTCGAATTTTTCCAATAATATGTTCGTTTAGTTTGAAATTTCTCAATTTCACGAGGAACAAGAGAAAAAAATTACCCCAAAATTTATAAAGCAGATTCTCTTGAGTACAACGGTACCCCATATGTGGGCGTAAACCACTGTATGGGCACACAGCGAGGATCAGAAGGAAGGGAGCGCCAATTAGCTTTTTCAATGCAGATTTTGCTGTAGAAGTTTCTGAGCGCCAGGTGGGTTTGCAGTGCCCCTGTAGTGCCAGCGGAGTAAAATCTCCCCATAAGTCACCCCATTTTAGAAAGTGCACCCCTTAGAGAATTCATCTTGGGGTGTGGTGACCATTTTGACCCCACAGGTATTAGAGGAAAGTATTCAAAAGTAGACAGTAAAAATTAAAAACGCGAATTTTTCCAATAATATGTTCCTTTAGTTTGAAATTTCTCAATTTCTCGAGTAACAGGAGAGAAATGTCACCCCAATATATGTAAAGCAGGTTCTCCTGAGTAGAACGGTACCCCATATGTGGACATAAACCACTGCATGGGCACACAGCCGGGCTCAGAAGGGAAGGAGCGCCAATTAGCATTTTCAGTGCAGATTTTTCTGAAGAAGTTTCTGAGCACCAGGTGCGTTTGCAGAGCCCCTGTAGTGCCAGTGGAGTGAACCCACCCCATAAGTCACCCCATTTTGGAAAGTACACCCCTTAAAGAATTCATCTTGGTGTGTGGTGAGCATTTTGACCCAACAGGTATTGGAGGAAAGTATTCAAAATTGGCCAGTAAAAATGAAAAACTCGAATTTTTCCAATAATATGTTCATTTAGTTTAAAATTTCTAAATTTCACAAGAAACAGGAGAAAAAACGTACCACAAAATCTGTAACGCAGGTTCTCCTGAGTACAACGGTACCCCATATGTGGGCATAAACCACTGTATGGGCACACAGCAGGGCTCAGAAGGGAAGGAGCGCCAATTTGCTGGAGCAAAACCGCAGCTAGTAATGGTTATTAGAATAGCGCAGTTACTAAAATACAATAAAAAAAATGAGATTACAGGTAACGTGGGGTGGTTACGGACAGTCTGGGGTGGTTACGGACAGTCTGGGGGTGGTTACGGGCAACCTGGGGTGCTTATGGGTAATCTGGGGTGGATACGGACAACCTGGGGTGGTTACTGGTAGTCTGGGGTGGATACGGACAACCTGGGGTGGATACGGTGAACATGGGGTGGTCACAGGCAACCTGGGGTGGTTACAAGCAACCTGGGGTGGTTACGAGTAATCTGGGGTGGATACGGTGAACATGGGGTGGTCACAGGCAACCTGGGGTGATTACCGGCAACCTGGGGTGGTTACAGGCAATGTGGGGTGGATACGGACAACCTGCTGTGGTTACAGACAACCTGGGGTGGTTATGGGTAATCTGGGGTGGATACGGTCAACATGGGGTGGTCACGGACAACCTGGGGTGGTTACAGGCAATGTGGGGTGGATACGGACAACCTGCTGTGGTTACAGACAACCTGGGGTGGTAACGGGTAATCTGGGGTGGATACGGTCAACATGAGGTGGATACGGTCAACATGGGGTGGTCGCGGCAACCTGGGGTGGTTACAGGCAACTTGGGGTTGTTACGGGCAACCTGGGGTGGTTACGGGCAACCTGGGGTGGTTACGGGCAACCTGGGGTGGTAACGGGCAACCTGGGGTGGTTACGGGCAATGTGACATGGATACGGACAACCTGCTGTGGTTACAGACAACCTGGGGTGGTTACGGGTATTCTAGGGTGGTTACAGGCTACCTGCTGTGGTTACGGGCAACGTGGGGTGGTTACGGGCAACGTGGGGTGGTTACGGACAATCTGGGGTGGTTACGGGCAATCTGGGGTGGTTACGGATAAACTGAAGTGCTCATAGGTAATCTGAGGTGGGTACCTGTAATCTGGCGTGGTTACGGGCAATCTGGAGGCGGTCATTGGCAATTTGGGGTGGTTAGAGGCAAGGTGAAGTGGTCAGTGGCAACGTTCGGTGGTCAGAGGCGACGTGCGGTGGTCAGTGGCAACGTTCGGTGGTCAGAGGCGACGTGCGGTGGTCAGAGGCATCCTGCGGTGTTCAGAGGCAACCTGCTGTGGTTGCGTGCAATCTGGGGGGGTTACATGTAATCTGGCATGATTACGGCAACCTGGGGTGGTCACAGGAAACCTAGGGGGGGGGGGGTTACAGACAATCTGGCATTGTTATGGATAAACTGAAGTGTTTATAGGTAATCTGGGGTGGGTACATGTAATTTGGGGTGATTATGGACAATCTGGAGGGGGTCACTGGCAACGTGCGGTAGTTGGGGGGGGGGGGGGCACGGTGACACTTTTTATCCCCTGTCACCAATCATTGATGGTGACAGGGGATAAAAAGTGCCGGGTTCCACATGGCACAAGCGATCCGCGGTATATAGTATATACCGCTGATCGCTTGTACCGGGACCCCACAGGGGGGGTCCCGATAACTGCCCCATGCTCTCCGCTACCTCCGGTGGCGGAGAGCATGGGGCTTTCATTCATTTTTATTTTCTGATCACTGTGAACAGACATTAGTCTGTTCACAGTGATTGCGGCGGCCATCTTGGATCTGATGGCCGCCGCGGGGAGGGAGAGGGTTAGTGACCAGCCCACTAGGGGGGCTGATCTGGGGTCTGATTGACTTATTTCATCTCCCCCCGCCGTGGATTCACGGTGGGGGGAGATGAAATGCAGTACAGCGCCGGCCCATTAGTGACCGCCGTATCGGCGGCCACTAAGGGGTTAACTGCCGGGATCCGGGCACGGCACGGATCTCGGCAGTTGCGGCGGGTGCCCGGCTATCACTGACAGCCGGGCCCCGCCGAGGATGACAGGAGTGCAGCTCCTGCGCCCCTGTCATCCCGTGGACGTACCGGCACGTCCATCTGCAGGAACTGTATGCAGATTTGGACGTGCCGGTACGTCCATATGCGGGAAAGGGTTAAAGTGTACATGTCATGTTTTTGTTTTCCCCCAGATATCAACAGGGTTTGTGATCGCCAGCAATATGCTCGCCTTATTTATTTTTTTATTTTATTTTCTATGTTTTTGACCCATTACAATATTTAGTCTTTTCTTTGTTAAAAAAAAGAGAACAAACATAGTCCTTTGCACGCTCACACAAGGATAGACACCTGTTCTTCACGCAGATTGTATATCAACTGAGGGCAAGTAACTTAGGCTAATTATATTATTAAATTGTCACTGTCGTTATAACTTTCAGAATCTTAATGAACAGTAGATGTGATATAAAGCAAGTTTGCCATTTACATTCATTATTATTTTGTCTTTTTGTTATCATGGAAAACATGGCACTTCCTGTTTTCTGATTCTTTTTTTCTTAAAGAGTAAGAGAACAGGAAGTCCTGTGTATCCCAGGCCATCTGAGTGCTCACAGAGAGAAGGCAGTCATGTGACTGATGGACACATTGAGCCGTGACTCTCTGTACTGGCCGGAATTCTTGTGTTTAGTCTCTTTTTTTCAATCAGAACCTGGATTTCTGGTAAGTACAGCTTTGTTTTACAGCACAACAACAAAAAAATAATGAATGTTAATTGCAATCTTGCTTTATATCACATCTGCTATTGATTTAGATTTTGAAAGTTATAATGACAGGTACACTTTAAAAATAAAGAGAATATAGTGCAATATAATGGTTCAATGTGGATGTAAAGTTATGCACCTGGGTACTAATAACCCACATGCATCATATGTCCTAGGGGGAGTTACACTGAGAGAGTCGCTGATGGAGAAGGATCTGGGTGCACTTATCTGTGTATATACTAGACTACAGAACAACATTCAATGTCAGTCAGCTGCTTCTAAGGCCAGCAGGATATTGTAATGAATTAAACCAGGCCTGGAGTCTCAGGACAAGAATATAATATTACCAATAATATAATATAATTTATAAAGCATTGGTATGGAGGAGGGCAGCACAGCCTGAAGGAAGAGAAGCCCACTACAGCTGACGTCACCTCACCACAACGTCAAACTTCCGGTGGCAGAGTGGCGTATAAAGTATATAAAGTATAAAGTATGCTTGGCCTGCAGTACCACTTTCAGTATCTTTTTCCCAGTTTTAAGTGGCGTGCGGCACAGAATTTCAGCACTGGATCGCAGCTGTGTCGTTACGTCAGACTTCCAAGTGCAGAACTCCATACAAAGTAAGCTTGGCCGGAGTACCCCTTGAGAAGATAATAAGTATGGAAGGAATTGTTAGTCTTACCATGAGCAGCAACATATGGAAAGTTATGTTTGAGTGGAATACCCCTTAAACATCAGAATTTTTCAGCCTTGTGCTCATTTACAGCTGTTCTCATTCCAACAGTGACGCCTCATTCATTGTGTGCTACATTGGAGTGGAGCATAGCTTCAGAAAATATTTTTCTATACTTCACGGTACGAGGATCTTCTTCCATATAAATAATATTTTATTATTATAGATCTTTTCCTTCTAGGTTATTTTCAGACCACTTATTTTAAAATGTGTATAGTTTGATAAGGCATTATGTATACACCATATAAAATCTGATATGGGAAACAGATCACTGATCTCAGGGAGACCAGCCGAAGATAAAACTGTCAGCTGGAGGTTAAATCGCTCAATACAGCGAAATCCTAGGTGCATTGCTCCCTGGGAAAAATAATATGCAAAAAAGAGCCTCATTTAAGAGTCTCAAAACACAGGACTAACCAGATATCCCAAGGGGTGGCTCCTGTAGGGAAACCACGAAAACCACTATATCAAGTGGTCCTATAAGTCAATGTAATGAGAAGGGAAAACCCAAGGCCAGCTATTCATAAACAGACAGCTGTTTCAGGGTGTTGCCCCTCATCAGTGTGGAGCAGGATTCTGGCTAGGTGCGAACAATGCCTAGTAAAGCCATATGGCAAACTAGGTGCATTGCTCCCTGGGAAATACGAATATGCAAAAAAGAGCCCATGGAGCCTCATTTAAGGGTCTCGAAACACAGGACTAGCCAAATATCCCTCTAGGAAGGGCCCAGCCACCCCTTAGCTGGGCCCTTCCGGGAGATATATCTGGCTAGTCCTGTGTTTCGAGACTCTTAAATGAGGCTCCATGGGCACTTTTTTGCACATAAAATCTGATATCATAAAGATGACATCACTGCTAGCTAGATAGTAAAACTGTAGGTGAAGCTCAGCCTAAGGGTCACAGAATTTCAGGGTTAAGCCTTTAGTGATAACCTCCAAAGACCACACATTACATGTACTCTTGTCTTACCATGGTATTTACAGTAAAACTCCAGAACACAACACATTTCATATCACTTATAAGACTAAAACAGCTCGGACTCTACAAAGCCGCTTCTATTACTGCCGCGGATCGATTATGTGTACTCAGGAGTTTTATATTTAGGACTCTGGTTGCTATATTCAGTTAATGTGCGGTATTAGGTGTAATTGATGTCTCTTGTGCTTTAAGGCAGGTTTTCAATACCTCCAGGAAGACTCTGTTTCCCATTCAACAAATAGTGAATGATTAATGCGTCTGCGGAAGTTTTTTTTTTTTTTGTATTCTAGAAATCCATGTGTAGAATAGCTTGTAGAATCTCTACTCATCGCACTCTCTTGAGCTCAATAGGGTGCAAAAATAATTGGAATGGATGGAGCTGTCATCTCATGTGTTCTCCCAAAGCACTTTGAAACATTGGATGTGGCTGTCAGCACTTGTGGCCGGCTGGATTCTTCCTCTGCACATTCTAATGAACAGCAGGGCAAAGGCACAGTGTTCTGGCGGATTCATGCAGAAAATTGCAGCCTTCTTCTCCCTGGTTTACTTGCATGGGTCAAAAAGAAGCAAAACGTCCTTAAAATGTTCTCAGTGCAAGTCAGGAATTAAAGCATCACTATGTATCTGACCGTGGCAGTGTAAAATGTTATCCGGCCTGGTTATAATACAAGGATAGTATATAATACTGGCATAGTATATAATACTGGGATAGTATACAGTGTTTGGGCACTATATATTACAGGGATGGGGAACTTTGTATGTACAGGCATGATAGGAATTGTAGTTTTACAACAGCTGGAGGGCCGAAGGTTCCCCATCCCTGATTTATAATATAGATTGCATAATGGCATTTTGTACTTGTATTTAGCTTTATCCCATACTGTACAGTAACAGATACATACATGAATTTCTCAAGTATGTATATATATATATATATATATATATTCACACAGGTATTAAAGGGGTACTCCAGCGAAAATCTGCGAAGAACGTTATATAGATTTGTAATTTATTCCTATTTAAAAATCTCAATTCTTTCCATACTTATCAGCTGCTGTAGGTCCTGCACGAAGTGGTGTTATGTTTTCAGTCTGACACAGTGCTCTTTTGCCACCTCTGTCCGAGACAGGAACTTCCAGAGCAGGAGAGGTTTTCTATGGGGGTTGCTCTGGACAGTTCCTGTCTCGGACAGAGGTGGCAGCAGAGAGCACTGTGTCAGACTGAAAACAAAACCCCACTTCCTGCAGATCATATAGCAACTGATAAGTATGGGAAGACTTGAGATTTTTTTAATAGAAGTAAATTACAAATCTTTATAACTTTCTGAAATCTGTGCCACAAAAAATACTGATGGCCTTCTTCCCCGTGACTTTAATGGAGTACATTATATTTTTAAAATATGGGTGTAATTTTTCCTTCAAAAACAATGGCTGTATTTTTACGCTGTGTGAACATAGCCCAAATCTACCATGTCTTATTTCTTGAGATTCTCTGTAGCTACTACTCTAAATGTTTGGTTTACAGAAGAAGTGGAATATCTTCAAGCTCATTTAGTGAAAGGCTGGACAAATTTTCGGAGATGAGATAAAATAATTGAGTTTCCAGAAATTCGATAGTTGGTTGGGTACAATAATGATTTCTCTGGGTTAGGAATAGAATCAGGAATTGATTTAAGTCTCTGAACCAGGGGAAGCAGGTGTAGTGCTTTAAGTTGGATCACCTGAAATTTGGAGGACTTTCGGAAGGGAGCAAGCTGTTGTTTTTCAAATGAAACATTGAAGGAAATTCTATACCCTATGTTTTATCAGTATGAAATAATTTACTATACATAGAATAGTACGTTACACTGAAATGCGGAGGAAAATATATCACCATGAATCAATTCCCATTTAATTGTATGTACTGATCTACCCTAAAGTATAAAATATGTTTTTCTATATTGTACAACATACACTACGGATTATCAGCAATCATTTCCAGATCAACAGAATGTACCATGGTCCATAGGCCATGAATTGGAGTAAGTTCACAACCACAAGGACCCCAGAGGTCTGTTCACTGTCAATGGGGTTTTTAAAAATTGTTGATGGATTGTTCTCATCAGTCAGACCCCAACCTACCAACTAGTTATGTCCAATCCTGTGGATAGTTAATATGTTTTAATCCTGGGACAACCCTATTAATTAAAATTTTACATAAATTTCTATATAGAAAAACTTTACTGCATATGGAAGAGACTTTTAAAATGTATTGACATGTCCTGTAAACCAGTGTGGATTTTACAGTGCCTGTATAATCCTGCAGGTAAAACCACAGTGAATGTTAATTTACCTTACCTGAACACTTGACACTGAATTTGTGTTTCCGTTTAACATATTTATTAAAAAGCGGGGGGGAGGGGGGGGGTATAGGTTAAAGCATGGTATAAATGGCCATACAGCAAAATCCATTTCCCATTCTGTTTTAGTATCTTGGGCCATGTTCACTCATTCAAGATTCTGCAGGTTCCACAGCTAAGTCTTGGTGTGGAACTGATGTTGCATAAATAATTGCAGGTTAATTGGGTATTTTATACAGTATAATTGCCTCCCATTCTGTGTATTATCCCAAAGTGGGGTCAGACCTGGGCTAACTCTGACCGGCCTGCAAATCACTCATTAGCTCGGAGGGTCAGCGGCACTCTGAACATTACATTTACACCATACAGCATTCACTGGGCGCCAAAACGTAGTGTTCAGTGTGCTACTCACAGTGTATGCCAGTGTACCGACCCCTGCTCTCCCCCCCTCCCATGGACGCACACACCCTGCCTGGCATAGCCCCCTGGCGTTTATTCTCCCAGCTCACCAGCACACGAGTGATGTTGCTCATGCACCGGAGAGCCAGGGGAGCGAAAGCCAGGGGACTACGCCAGGCCAGGTAAACATAAGGACAGCAGGCACCACTGGGTGCTTGTAGCACTCCTTACCAGGGGCAGGGTAGTGCTATTGGAGTCAACAAGACCTGCCCTGGGACGGGGAAGACAGGAGTATGCACACCAAGCCCTCTGAGATGCCTTCCCAGGGGTGGGTAACCCTCGAAAACCATTCCAATTTCTCATGTGGCCCCATGAGAAAATTAATTGCCCATTCCTGCTGTAGATTCTTTGAAAAATTTCGGTCACATTTGTCACAGACAAAGCATACACATGTGATCATATTCTAAGCTTTATTAACACATCCTGTAAATTTAGGCCACTTACAGAAAAATTTAGGCCACATTGATTTTTATTGGATTTTTATAGCACCTAGTATTGGCCGTAATTGCGGCACTGATTCAACCATACAAGTCTTTGCAAGCGTCCATAATTTTTGCGGATCTGTGATTTTTTACAGAAAAAATCTGAGAAAATACAAATCACCTTAATTTAAATATTACCTTACCAACATTGTTGGATTACGGATACACCACAGAGGACATAATATACAATTCTGAAAAAACAGGAGGCCTAAGAAATTCAGGACATAATAGTGGACTATTTATAATACTGATGACGATCTGTTTGATTTTGACTGTCCTAGGCATAAATCTTCTATGATACAACCCAATATCTTGCGTTTAGCAGCCACCGGCTATGATGTCTTAAGGTACATCTAGTCTTGTATACTTTTCGTTTCCAACACTGGCATATAATGTATATACCTTAAAGGGGTATTCCAGGAAAAGAGCATCGGAAGAGTGCTGTACTCGCTCTTTACCTCGGCTCCATAGGAATGAATACAGCCGCCAGTCATGTGCCGTACCTGCGGCTCTAATCATAATACAAAAGTCGGGGGCCGATATGGAAATCATGGGGTTACAAAGGTCGGAGCCCCCCTTTCCAACTATCTAATACTTTTTCCTTATCCTTTGGACAGGGGAAGAGTTAATCTTTCCTGGAATACATATTTAAACCTACGCTTTCCAGTCTAATTCTAAATTCTCAGAATTTTTCCGTACAGAAATCGCCACCTATTAATCTATCATGTCAAAGATGTAGTGGAAAGTTACTAGAGATATGATTAATAAGATGCATCACGTCGGTCTAACATTTATGACCTTAGTGTGATGGGGCTCTCGAGTTACAGAAGAATTATGGAGGCCAGCTTCTTCTTAGCCAGAGTCTGCTCGTGTTAACAGGAGCACGGAGAGGTGATCATGCAATGAATTGCAAATCATTCATCTGGAAAAAACGTGACATTAAGAAGGACTAAAGTTCACGCTGCTCATTGCTTACAGTGTATGATAATGTACAACATTTTCTCTTATGATTTGCAGATATGTTCTTGAGTTTACTGTAATGCCAATATAATAGTATCATGTGGTTGTGTTTAGGTGCTAACTAGAGATAAGTGAATCACTGATCTCAACAAACTGAAGCACTTCCTTTGATCAGCGCTCTGCTCATCAAGCCCGCGGCCTTTGAGTGCTGCTCCGTTCCTTGCTATGGAAAAGATGGATCCAATCCTGGGAAACTGGGGGAAGTTTCCCAGGATTGGATCCAGCTTTTTCCAGCATCCTGTCAGGAGCGTCAGGGAGCGGAGTAATGCTGAAAGGCTTGATGGGCTGAGCACTGATCAAATGAAGCGCTTCGATGAGATCAGCGATTCGCTCATCTCTAGTGTTAAAAGTCTAGTCTCAGCAGATAGCTTTGGTCTTTGAGGCCTAAAGCTCCTGTTACACGGGGCGATTCAGAGAAGCAAATGAGTACTGACCTGTCAGTTCAGTGCTCGCATGCTTCTTACTCTCGCTGCTGGCGCTATAACAAGCGTCGGCCGCAAGCACGTAAGAGCCAGGGGAGTGGCGGGGAGCTGCAAGAGGGGCTGGGGATGGCTAGATTGTCCGGGCAGCCCATACAAGTCAGTCTGCTGCCGCCAATCCTATTGCACGGAGCGACAGCAGCAGATCGCTGCTATCTAGATCGTTGAGCTTTCAAAATGTTGAAAGACAACAATCAGCCGACATTGTGCATGTCGGCTGATCGTTGTCTTCTATTGTAAGACACGATTACTGTCCGTATCGGCTTATATCTGCCTAATATGGCCGATAATCGCTTCATGTAATAGAGCCTTAACTAAACTGCACAAGCAATGAGACAACCAATGAGAAGTCACATTTTGTGCACAGACCGTATTTATTAACAATGTGCTACAGACCGGACTTCAGAACTCTGCGCCTTGATGAAGCACACACTGTTTGGTGCGTGAAACCGCCCACCGCCCATCCAAAGCCTCCACTCTGTGACTCTATCATGGAATAGAGGCCTGTTTTATAGCTACCATGGTGAGTACCACATCTCTTACCTGTATAGACTTTGATAAAGAGCCCGAGTATGGACAATTAACAGGTTTGAGTGCAGCGTCCTGATGAGTGTGGCTGGAACCTGTAGTACACACTGGGAAAGTTTCTATATTGCCGTCTATAAATATAACTTTAAATAATATAATATTCACTTAAAGGGAATATGTCATCAGAAAAAACTGTCATTTCAGGGTCATTTTTCTGAAAACATTAAATATCAACAGTACAAGCGATTTTAAGAAACTCTGTAATAGGTTTTATGTACTAAAAGAGTTTCCTTCTGTACTGAAAAAGCAATCTCCCAGCCTCCCCCCTCACTGCAGATGAAGCAGGATTTCTGTCTCCATTATGTGGCTATGGAGAGGGGAGGGGCTGTTAGGAGTGACTGAGCACGGAGCAGTCCTGCACAGCACAACACCCTGCAATCTTCTCTCAGCAAGTTCATAGATAAGCACTGACCTTTCTGACACCTGAATTTAGCATTTTAGGTGCCCAGAGAGTCTACAAACAGCTGACCTTCATGTCACCTCTTCCTGCTTCCTCATCTCCCTCAGCCCCTCCCCCCTCCATAAGGATAGAATGGAGAGAGCAGAACCCGTCTTCACTGGCTTCTCTGTAATGAAGACGTGTTTGCCTGATAATGCACAGATAAGAAGTCAGGGGGGGAGGCTGGGAGATTGCTTCTTGAGTACAGAAGGAGGCTTTTTTGGCTGATGAAACCTATTACAGAGTTTCTTAAAATCGCTTATACTACTGATTTCTGCAATAAAAAAAAACATGACAGTTACGCTTTAAAGCAACTTTTTGTGTCAAGCATATTTTTAAAGTTTTGACAATGCACTTGCATTTTGCTTTATATTTTTTAAAAAATCATGAAAGCTTGTCATTTTAAATCTTCCTGTAGAGTCTTAGTAGTCTCCTCACTATTATTACAGGCAGGACTAGGTGACAGGAGTATATAGATAAGACAGAATTAGGGCATTCGCAATAGGCCATGGTCATCGCTTCCCTACTCTCTCTCCCTGCACAATGACCTCTGCACAGGTCACAGAGCATGCCTAAAAAGCTCTCCAATAGAAGACAATAGAATGAGCTCCAGGTGGAGCCCATGGAGCTTGCTATAAAGCATATCTCTAAGCTATCACAAGTTATAAAGCATAATCTCTAGTCATTACCTTATCAAGCCAAAAATCCATATAGGATGTGTTGCTTTACATATCGCTTTCACTACTTATAGAGACCATAATCTAAAGATGTCTGTCTCTATAACATATTTAGAGCTGAGAATGGGATCCATCATCGCAGCACGTGCACAATCATGAGCCGCGTTTCCTCTTCAGGTCATAATAGTCTTTGCTGTTGTTTGGCTTTATAATCACGAGCAGCTGTAATAGTTCAGCCACTATAGCAAAATACAGATTCTGCAACCAGAGTCTCTATTAATGCATAATATTTCCTTGATGTCCCTAGCGATTACACAGTGATGCCAAAGAAGAGAAAGTACAGCTGGGTTTATTTGGCCGCACAGAGGAGCAGACCTGGAACACACAGTGTCCAACACAAAGCAAAACATAATAGAAATGAAATTAGGCCATGGGCTATCTGTGTGTTATACAGCGCTCAGGAGGAGAGGAAAGTGTGGGTTTGACTTCATTATATTTATGATGGAGCTTTTAACTGGTAGACAAAACTCTTGTGTTTTCCCAATACCTATCTAGAGGTGACTGACCAGATGGAGAAGTTTGGGAAAAACAGAATTTTATTATTTCATAGGCTTGACCATGCATAAAAAAATGTTAAAAAGTTCCAAAAGAGTTGATTTCATCTATTTAAAGTAGGGATGGTCTGAACCCGCCGAGGTTCGGGTTCGGCTGAACCTGAACGCTCGGCATCGGATTCCCGCTGTCTGCCCGCTCCATGCAGCGGGCGGATACAGCGGGAGGAACGCCTGGAAAACTGGGATACAGCCTATGGCTATATCCCAATTTTCCAGGCGTTCCTCCTGCTGGTTCCCCCCGCTGCACGGAGCCGGCAGACAGTGGTAATTATTGCGGAGGGTTCGGGTTCGTACGAACCGCGTCCGAACCAGGTTCGGACCATCTCTAATTTAAAGGGTACCCGTCACTATGCACAGTTCAGCACAGAGAGGTAACCACCCACCATTGTATTTAGGAGGCGTCTTATAGTTGGTGTCTACATGTGTAAAAATATTTGAAGTAATAAAATCTAACAATTTTGAGCCCACACAGTAAATGCACTAAATAAAAAAACACCAAATACTAGAACTGCTGGGTTTTGGTCATCTAACGTCCCAGTAAAAGGGGAATAAAAAATTATCTGTCACAATATAGTAAAGGTAAAAACTACAGATCAACAGGGTCAATTCTAGTTTTTCTGTTGCTTGAGGCAAAATCTAAAATGGAGGCACACCCCATAAACCCAATCCGGCTCACCCATAAATTACTGAAGCAGGACCTTCCATCTTTGGTGAGGACAAGAAAAAAAAACTTTCAAAGTTTCCAGGCCCACAACAGGGGTATACAAGAGTCATGCCAATGCATTTTGACTGCTCACGGTAATATCATTCATGGTCATACTACCATGACACCTTGTGTTCCATTTTCTCTTTGAAGCATATAACATTACCAGAAAAGTGTTTGCATGTCCAGTCCTGACTGCTTTGCATTCCTAGTCTGTGTCCAGCTTCTCATCTGCAGATCATGAGGTCATGGCAATGAAGTCAGTGGTGTGTAGGACAGTAAGATTAAAGGACATTCCTTGCAATATACCGTCTCTCAGAGATTCAAAAAATTGTCTGGCAATAAACTCATTTGGCCCAATAGCAGATACGGCCCTGTGGATCGTAGTGCAAGAAATTATCCCTACATGGTTCTGTATAGAAAAAAATATATATAGGGGTGAGAAAAAGTTCTCTTTATTTTTTAAAAGTAGTAACACAAAGTATATAAATTTGGTTACATTGTAGGAAGAAAGGATATTCAAAATAGCTCCAACACCAATGGTGGTGATCCTTCAAGTGAGCATTTCACTCCATCTACGAGTCTTAGAGCATTGACTAAGGATATATATATATATATATATATATATATATATATATATATATATATATGTACCAAGCTAAATATCTCTTCAAAAGGAAAGACTACCCATCAGCAGACAGCTGTTTCGGTGTTATTGCCCCTTGTCGGTACAGAGCAAGGTGTTGGCTGGCTAGTTAGAAGCCTACTATCGAAGGATTAAGGAGATCTTTTAAGGGGTATTCCTATCACCTAAACTTTTGGAAGGTAATAGGGAATGCAAAAGTAAGCATTACTGTACTTTTGTTTTTTTTACCCTGTATTTTTGACAGCTTTGGTTCTCAACCACTGATCTCCGCTCGTAGAGGGCAATGCCGTCATTCGGGTTAATCACACACGTCTCCAGGGCTTAGATTGTCTCTGGACACTTCTTTAACTTCAGTGAGAGACACAGTGATGCTGAACTGATTCAGCTGAGCACCACTGCATCCCATCCTCTTCGTTCCCCCCCCCCCCACACACACACACACACACTACCCAAACCAGGAAGTGAACAAGGCAACGGTGCCAATCTAAAACTTCAGCATCTGAGAAAACCCCTTTAGGGTACAAACCCACTTGCCGGATCTGCAGCGAGTCTTCTAGCTGCGTTTTTGCAGGGAGACTCGCTGCAGATCCCGGCCCTATACTTTGATTAGCAGAGAAACTCGCAGCAGGGATGTACATCCCTGCTGCGATTTTGTCTGCAGCCCTCCCCATTAACCCCCTAGCCGCCGGACATTATACATTACCGGGTCCCCGTTCCTGCTTGCTTCGGGGCTCCCGGTGTCTACACGGCCCGCCCGGCCAATCAGGGCGCTGCGGCAGGGCAGCGCACTGATTGGCCGGGCAGAACGTGCCCGGAGCCACTGAAGCAGGCAGGAGCCCCCCCTGCAGCCCCGATCGCCCCCAGACCCCGGCCGCATGATCGCCCCCCGCACCCCCCCGGCCGCAGGATCGCCCCCCGCACCCCCCGGCCGCAGGATCGCCCCCCGCACCCCCCGGCCGCATGATCGCCCCCCCGCACCCCCCGGCCGCATGATCGCCCCCCCGCACCCCCCCGGCCGCATGTACATCCCTGCTGCGAGTTTCTCTGCTAATGAAAGTATAGGGCTGGGATCTGCAGCGAGTCTCGCTGCAAAAACGCAGCAAGGAGACTCGCTGCAGATCCGGCAAGTGGGTTTGTAGCCTTAAGGAGAACATCATAAAGATGTGTGGAGACTGAAAGGTATCATTGTAGAGTAGAGATATCATGTCAGTCATTTGTACCCATAGATTTTTTTTCTGATTTTGAAATACATTACAGGAACTCTTAAAAGTTCAGAAGATATATATATATATATATATATATATTTACATACACACATTTATAAAATAAAATAAAAGCTTCTAATACTGCGGAGAACTGTGGCCATATGGATATATATCTACCAAACCTGTCAGCAAAATCTTTCTTTCTGAACAGACCAGACACCCATCCAATAGGCATCAACTGCAAAACAATGAAATTTAATGAAGCATATCCTGAACTACAAATTCAATGCCGCACGTCACTAAAAACTGCTAATGAAATGCAGATGAAAGCTTTAGAAATGGCAGATTACCATGATAATTATTACTGGCTCTAAAGCAAGGTTTTGCATGAAACATATTTTCTTCTGGTCATCAAAGCAACCTCAGATTTTCTGTTTTGCCCATATTCTGTCTTGATGTTTTATGGAGGTTTAGTGAGGTTGTATGGTTTATATAGCAGTAATGTAATGCATTCATTTCATGTTACCTTGCCACTTTAGTCTCAGTATACTGTTTTTCTTCTGTCATGCTGAATTGTATATAGCCCTGATAAGCCTGATTTCATGTGATACGGATTAGCAGTGTTTTTTTGGCATTGTTGTAACAAGCAGTTATCGGGGTTATTCAGCACTAAAAAAACATGGCCACAGACACCACCACTCTTGTCTCCAGTTCATGTGTGGTTTAAAAATAAGCTCCATTCACTTCAATGAAACTGAATTACAAAGTCCCACCCAAACTGGAGACAAGAGTGGTGCTGTCTGCGGAAGAAAGTGGCCATGTTTTTGTAGCGCAGGATAACCTCTATAACTGCATGTTACAACAACCTATTATAGATGTTATACTCGCACCATTATGTAATGTGTAAGTACCCTAGGGGGTGGAGGTTCAAATTTCCAAAACCAATTGTTACCTGTTTAGGCTACGCATAAGTAACACCCGGTGTATATAATACTGTGGTCAGTAGCTGAGGAGCAATGGATAAAAGTATAATAGTAACCCTACTTGAACAAAGCAGGCAACAATGTATAGGTTTTTGCTAGGTTCCGGGTCGCTCTTTGCATTAGACTATGGATTTTACTGAACATGGTGTAATTCTTCATTTCTCATCTGGTGGCTCTACCGGAGAAATTTACTGTTAGGTTTCTTTAGTGTAGTCCTTCCTCTGATAATACAGGTAATGATTGTGAGATATAAGCCTATCCCTTATTGAGTTCTTTTTTTTTTAATGTGTTCTTTATTGAAATAAATTTGTACACCAATAACTCTGAGTGATCGATCTTCTTTGTAAAGTCACCTTAAAAAAGTTCTCCACTTTGGACAATCCCTGTTTGTTATCAAGGTCCTTCGGAAATAAGCTGACCACAAAGTGTCCACTGTTATCAGCTGTTGTTTGCGGAAAGTAACTGATCAGTTTCCTTTAAGCGCCACCACCAGGGTCAATTCTAGATTCTCTGCTGCCTGAAGGAAATCTCAGGTGGCCACCTCATTGCAAAACCTCGGCCACCCATCCGCCCCCGCTGATCTTTCATATCAGCAACCTCACCCACACTGCGACAAGCTAACAGCCCACCCAATCACCTTCCCCCCGCAACAAGCTAAATGCTCGCCAGCCTGATCATCCCGGGTGGCGTCACAGAATGAGCCTGGTGGGATGTGGGCACATGAGGCTTTATACAGTTCCTGTTCACGTCTGTGTGTAATGCAGGACAGGGCAGATCCTCCAGGACAAGAGACTCTCTTTGTAACCTCTCTCCATTTTAGTTAATTTTTACAAACTCTTAGAAGGTCGTTGAGAGCGTTTTGCAAGTAGAATGGTTTTTCAAAATTATGACTTGGTTAAAGAGCATTGCTGTGGTTTAAGAGCTCCCTGTACTGGGTGGTAGGGCAAGTGGGGGAAGGGCATGGTGAGGTGAACTCGTATACTAAGGACACGTATGGGTAATATTTACTATATGTGGATGGTATTTTTTTCTATGTGCTCACTGTGAGTTATATTTATTTCTTGTATGTAGTACCAACCCAGTGCCCAGTATATATGTGTATATATAGGTTCCCCCTTTTTCTACTGTTATCTATTTTGTGATACCATATCTTATGTACAAGAACCTAGTTAATCCACCGTCTTTATGGGTATTTGTATTAGCTCCAGCCCCCCTGTTATGTATTTTTAATTGAAATAATTTTTTTCTGATATTCTAATAACAATAAAAAATAAAGTACTTATATATATATAATGGACTTGCATTCATAGTTTTTTCTTTTGGTTTTTATGCGGGGCTTCCTATCAGTTAAAATCAGACCCTGCCGGACCCCCGACCCTAACCCGAGCGTTTAGTATTAGGGTTAGGGTTGGGGGTCGGATTAGGGTTACTAAAATCATGTAACTATCCCCTTCCCACACAACAACCCTAACCCTAACCCTCGGGGTTGGTGCTAATTAGGAGGGTTAGGGTTGGGGCTGTGGGGAGGGTTAGACATGAGAAATCAGTGGGATGTAACCCTAATCCGACCCCCAACCCTAACCCTAATACTAAATGCTCGGATTAGGGTCGGGGGTCCGGCAGGGTCTGATTTTAACTGATAGGAAGCCCCGGAGTGGAGCAGCCAATGAAATGCGGCTGGGACGGGGCTTGCCTGGGAGCTGTGTGCGCGCACCCAGTGAGGTCCCTTTGCGGTATGGGATTTAGACACTACCGTTGTACTATGCTACTGTGTTATGGGGATCTGCAGTTCCATCCTGTATCTACAGACTGCTTCTTTTTTTTTTCAGGTTTATGCACTTACTATACATTATACTCCACCTGCTGATTGCTATACTGTACAGTAACTTATAATATGGCCAAAGGTTTTTCTAATATTAGGACAAAACCTAATGGCGGTTATGTAACATAAAACTAGACCATGTACTGCCTCCTGTCCCATGGTATACACTATGTATAAATTCCCATTATATGCCTGTGACCTTGCATATACAGCTAAAAAAACATCTAAAGAGTTCTAACACTATCCATTGAGTCAGCTGATTGTATCTTTTCATCTTTTGCAGGAAGTTTTTTTTTCTGTCGATCTCAGCATCATGTTGTTTTGTTATCACTGTACTAGGAATAGCAGTGTTGCCACATGTAAAGTGCTAGATCAGCAGAGCACCAGAAAGAAAAGAAACAAAAGCACTCAAGAAAAGTGTTGACAACTTGACAGCACTATCATGTAATAATGGAGAGGATACAAGATTTCGTTTTAGAAACCCTAAATACTAGAGTTTTTGAAAAGCCGGCAAAGAAGCGCAGAGTAAGATAACAAGGAGAAGAGAGGAGTCGTTGCTGATTGTCTAGGAAGCAATTCCTTGATATCACTTCAATACTTTCTCTGGCTCTGACTAACAAATGACGATGAGTTAAACCGTGCAATTTCTCTGCTTCATTGATTGTCTGGAAATCAGCCTGTTCGCTGCAAAAACTATGTCCAGCAAATCGATTGTAAGGTCTACCGACAATGTTCTATATATAAAATACTATAACACATTCAATTGATTCTAAAGAGAATGTATAAATATGGAAGGATGAAGTCTGGTAAAAATCCTGATGTAAGGTGCAACACTGATAGTAAAAAAAAAGTTAGGATCACACACACACACACACACTTATATATATATATATATATATATATATATATATATATATATATATATATATATATCACCACCTATATGGGTACATAGCTGCCTTGGCCAACTATCGGGCAAAAACATACTCTTATTAGGTCCAATGCCGTATGAAATTTTCTACATCTATGCATTGGGGTTGGCTGTAACCTGCTGAAATCCAATCCCACCTTTCTAGGTGTGATTCACAATGAAGTCGCTTCCTGTGTTACCGAGAGGCCAGCCCTTGGCTTAAAGGGTTTATCTGGGTAACAAAAACAATATTCTAAACGATCCCCCTTCTCAATACCACTCTATGTCTAATATACATATATATCCTATCTTGCAGCGTTTCCCTGTTTTTTTCTCATTCTTATCTTCTCTGGATGTCTAAAATCCTCTACTCTTGGTCCACTCTGACCACGCTTAGCTTCCTCTTCCCCCCTCCCTTTGTAATCACAGAACATGTTATCTCCTCAGTCAGTGAATGGGATATATATGTACCTGTCTTTGTGTCTAAGCTCTGCATATTGTAAGTTTTATAGACGTTCTTAGTGTCTGGGTGGAACTAGAATGTTTTAATTCACAGTCAGCAAGTAGAGATCTAAACCTACACTACACCCCACGGTAAACAGATGCTGTTATGCAGCACATTGCTACACCATGCGCGCGTCAGCTCTGCTACATCATCAGCTGGTATGGAATACATATTGGGGTGATGTGATGCAAAATCAGTGAAAAAAAAGCCATGTGCTTACTGTGCAATAGTAATGGCAGCAGTGGGCAGGAAAGAAAGCTAAGGGGGCGAGTACACAAATGGACCAATCAGAGAGATGCATGATGGGAAATGTAGTTTCCTATCTTGGTTATAGATCAGCTTTTAGAAAAACTTGAAAAACTCAGGAATGGCAGCAGCTAGAAAGACAGGAGATGTCTCAAAATACTCACGGGGGACTTGGTGAGTAAGCCCAGCTAGCATTTCATTTTTTCTCTCTTAGATGGATAACCCATTTAATTCACCAGACATAACTACTTGTAAGACAAAGACCAACCCAATACCCCATAGAACTATATGTCGTGATTGTTTCCCTTTAACTTGTCACCTAAAACATGCAGTTTGATATGCAGGCAGCTTATTATAAGTTCTGTACACATTCTGAATTTAGTAGTCCAGTGGGCGGTCCTAATCACAGGTTCAAACAGAGCAGACTGTCAACTTTTGGTTAAACCACCCACTAGGCTCCTAACAGTTCTACTGAATTGTTTCTTACAAAGTTATATATCAGTCTGTTTAGCATCTCCTGCTCTAAAAACTGATGCCAGTAGATTGGACTGCATTTTCATAGTGATAGTTTCCCTTTAAGATTAAGACACATTACATAAAGTGACCATCTAAAAGGGGTAGTTATAGCTTTTTCCAAGAACAAATACCCCATCCTACCCAAAGGGCTAAACTCCACTGTTCCAAAAATCCATAGAAATTTTTTTCCATGTAGGTTCCACTTAAGGAGCTACCCCCACAGATCTTGGGTCAGTATAAAGCCAATTATAATGCAGATAATTTATTTTGCTGATTTGCCATGATTCCGCAGAAAATCCACAACAAATCTGCTAAATCTTTTATACCCCCAAAGTGAATGATTTAAAAGAAGATCATTTTTTATTGGTTATAAAAAAAACACATCCCTGCAATGCATTACATAAACAACCCATTGATTTGAATGGAGTCTGAAATGCATAATCCCCAGTGTGGTAGCACTGCTGGGAAGTTTACTGCCAGGTTACCCCACAAATAACAGCTGATCCCAGCAGGGGATATGTTGTGATCGGATGTCACACTGAGTGACTATGATCACTGTCGAAGACTGATGGAATTATATTATTTAGTGTAATTTCCCCAACGTGATACCCATGTATCATTTTAGATAGGATAATAAGTAATATAAAAATAGATAGAAGAGATTATGACTACTCCTTTAAATATCACAATGAACACAATTTGTCTGCACAGCACAGTCCTCAGTACTAAAAGATATCAATCATGCAGGGATAGGGATGGAAGGGGGAGCAATGGTAGTACTGGTGTACTACTAAAAATGCACCAAAAGATTGTCACAAAGGCTGTGCACCAGATTTACTTTAGTTTTTTTTGACATTTTTACTGTTGCTCCCAATAAAGTGGTACAGCCTGGCAAGCACAGTTTAAAGTGTAACTGTCGTTTGTAAAAAAAAAAAAATATGTTGACGTCATAGAGACATCCTGGTCTGAACACTCCTAGTTTGTTTCTGATCGAGAGAACTAGCGGGGAGAGCACCACTCTCTCCCCACTCTGTGTAAGAAGAGTCAGCTCCATAAAGCTCCATTATAAGCCAGACTCTTTTATTCTAACACAGAGCGGGAGTGGACTGCGCTGCAGTTTATCCTCCCTGCCAGTTCTCCCAATCGTCGCGGGTGTGAACACTCAGACCCGAACCGATCAAAACTTTTCACATATCTCTATGACATGTCAAAAGTTTTTACAAATGACAGGTACACATTAAACCAACTAAAAGTTGAACTCAACTTTGACATGGCCCAATAAGCACCACAGACGCTAAACTCGCCGATAGACTTAATTAATTGTGCGGTCAGGCCACACGGATGATTCCTGCATCACGTATGCATTTATCAGCTTTATGATAGTTGCCCGCACATTCCTGTTTACTGGGGAAAATATGCCGGAGACCACTGATAATGTTGATGCCTGGACAAAACAATGTGATCAGTTGTCGAGGGAGAGATTTCCTTGCTTGTCAGCTGATCACTGACCCTTTTACACAAATATGGAAAAATACTAAGGAGAAGCCATCACCTTCCAACAAGCCACAGTCAAGGATGACATAACTTGGAAAATACCCAAGCAAGGTATCCATCTACAGACAATCATGTCATCCTCGACTGTGGCTTGTTGGAAGGTGGTTTCCTTGACTGCAGACACCTCTTGGCTTGGTTGTTCCTTTCTGGTAGAAGATCTGGCTAAGGGCCCTATTCCACAGGCCCGATCAACAGTGTAAACGAGTGCCAATCTGCTAGATCGACGCTCGTTTGCTGAGCCTATTCCACGGCCCAATGATCGTTTAGCGATGGCTGCAGAGACAACGTTACCAATGTCTTTGCAGCCCTTGCAGCATACATTACCTAGCAGGGCTTCTCCTCCGCTCTGTCTTCCTCCCCGGGTCCCGCGGCGCTGCATCAGCGTCGGTGTGGCCTGACTGAGCTGTCCCGGACAGTGATTGGCTGAGCGGTCTGACAGCTTAGTCAGGCCGCACCGAAGCTGATGCTGTGAGCGGGACCGGGATGAAGACAGAGCGGAGGAGAAGCCTTGCTAGGTAATGTATGCTTCTTCTCAAATCGTCAGTCGCCCGCCGTGCACCGCTATTCCACGAAGCGATGCGCAGTGGGTGACCGATGATTTTAGGTTTGGGCCTAAATAAACGATCAGCCGATTACACGATCATCGGCTGATCATTTTCTCTATTGCACCGAGCGATAATCGTCCGAATCAGGCCGATTTGGCCGATTATCACTTTGTGGAATAGGCCCCTAACTCACTGACTTCGAGAAACACGTACTGGTGTCTCCCTTCTGTTTTGGTTGATTTCAACCATTATTTGATAGCCCTTTTACAGAGGCCGATTATCGGCAGTCAGAGTGTACGTCTGTCCATGTAAAATGACCCTTAGGGTCCTATTACACTGAGCGATTTTTAACGATTAATGATAAACAATCGCAAACGAGGCTTCAAACAGATAAAGTGATCAGCACTGCTACTGGCTCAATACGTTGCTGGTGGTGGATATATGATTTTGAGTATAATGGTACAGGCAGTTCTTACAGGGGTGCTCACTCTATGAAGGCAGTATAAGCCGCTAATTTCCAAAGTACTTCAAAGAAGAAACAAAAAGAGGGCACTCACCCGTTATTTCACTTCTTTATTCTTATTTCATGCAGCCATAATTATGGCTGCATTAAATAAGAATATGACTGCATGAAATAAGAATAAAGAAGGGAAATAACGGGTGAGTGCCCTCTTTTTGTTTCTTCTTTGAAGTACAATCGCAAACGAGATTATCGTTAACCGAAAATCGTTCACCATATTGCACAGAACAATATGTGTTAGTTACGATCATTACTACGTTCGTTATTGTGATCGTTACTATGATCGTTTACTCCTTCTGATCCCAACAAACCAATGAACAATATGGAATTACACTGAACGATTAGTGAACAAATGCGGAACTACAGCGAACAAATGTGGAATTACAGCTAAGGATTAGCGAGCGATTAACAATGACTTTAGGGCCAGATCTAAATAAACGATTTCGATCCTTGCCTGCAAATACACAGGACGATTATCGTTTCAATTCCAACGATATAACAATTTTTCGCACAATAATCGCCCCGTGTTATAGGGCCCTTAGACTGGACAAACTGATGATAGATAGAAATGTATCGCACATCATGAGTGATACATCTGGCACATTGTTAGACTGTCTAGTCTAAGTATACACTTTCTAAGAATTACACAGTTTTAGTAATTCTTAATTTATTTATTTTTACATTTCTGTTTTGAACATAAAACAGGAAAATCCTTCTTCTTTCCCTGTTTCCAAATGCCGGTGTTGGATTGTCCTTTTACTATGAGATACACTGATAGAATTTTCACCTACTTTCCCTTTTTATTACAGTGTTTCCACTCCACTTTGCTCTTCACAAATGGAGATGACTACTTTGACATACCACGTTGTGATTGCAGCTAATGCTGCTGAGCAAATAGTCTTGCAAATCAGAGATGTCAGAAAATAAGGAACAGCTGCCGAGAACGTTCAGCATGCTTTACTGCCTGGAATGAATAATGTGAGTAGGCAGGGCCGATTCTGCGAGCGATCAGGCACACACTAGGCATACCAGACTGTTAGTTCTGAAATCTAAAGCAATGCTTAGAATTAATCCTCCAATAACATAAAAGTTAGTTGGTTTACAAAATGCTGATTAAATCATGTTAACGTTGTTAACAAAATCTGTAATATAAAATAACAAAGAGGTTTTTAATAGCCTTAAGCCTCTGGAATTCTGGGAGGCTTAGAGAGCATTATGATTACTATACACGTATGCTGATGAGTCTAACAGTGCAGCAGTCTAATAACACGTAGAGGACAGGTCTCCAGGACCACTTCACATCGAATTGTATCTTCTATGGAACAGAGCATTCTCTTTCGATTTGCCATTTGTCTATTTGAGACCAAAAAAAGGAGGTTAGATTTTTTATTTAAAAAAAAAATAATAATTCTGAAGCATAAAAGATATATTGATAGATTTTTGAGCTACCTAGCAGACAAACTCCAATTATAAATTGGAAGTTCTAAACTTTTTCTTAAAATTAAATTCTTCATTATTTTTCATATTTCTTTAGAGTAGTGTCACCTGGACAAAGCCCCTTTAGTTAAAGCTAGGTTCACACACACCTGCATTAGAGGTTCCATCAAAGATACTAAACATGATAGTACAGCATGCTTTGCCTGGCAGTGCGTTGGACATCATGCCAGCAACCCGATGGATCTCATTAACGTTTATAGGGTGCATTGTGCTCCATCTACATCCGGTATGTGAAAGCGCTGTCTGTGCTATTTTGTTTCTAATTTTTTTTCTCCAATAACAGAGAAGAACAACAGAAAATACAATACAGGTGTAAACCCTGCCTTAGGCGGGGTTCACAAATTGTAAGACACCGGCCATTCTGTGATCCGGCCATGTCACAGAACTGCCGGTGTCAGTGATGTCAGTAAACTTATTTTCTGTTGAATTGGGATGCGGGCGCATCCGTGTGTGCCCGCATCCCAATTCACCAATTCACACAATGGAGAGTGCGGCCGGATCTGCACTCTCCATTGTGTGAACTGTCAGTTATGTGTAGCTGCTATTCAATAAATAGCAGCCACACAAAACTGACATGTCAGTTTTCGCTGTGGCTGCTAGGGATCCTGGCCGGAGTGTATACTATGGGGGAGATTTATCAAACATGGTGTAAAATGAAACTGGCTCAGTTGCCCCTAACAACCAATCAAATTCAACCTTTCATTTTCCAAAGAGTCTGTAATGAATGAAAGGTGGAATCTGATTGGTGGCTAGGGGCAACTGAGCTAGTTTCACTTTACACCATCTTTGCTAAATCTCCACCTATGTGTATCCACTCAGGCCAGGATCCCATTTATTTTTAATTGAAAATATTTCTTGAATTAATCACGCCTTTGTAGCAAATTGCTTGTCCAGGGAAAATTCATACTCAGCCATGCTGCTGGGGATGCAAGGGATATGTCAGCAATGTATACTTACCTGTCCCACTTCCCATTCCCATAATTTTCATCCATCCTACTAGGGAATTCACAGTATAGATTGGGTGTTTATTTCTTGAATAGAGTGGAGAGTGGTTACAAAGAGTGTCTCTCGTCCTGGAGGACCTGTCTTGTCCTCAATTGCGCTGGCAAACCTCTGATATGATTAGGCACTATGTAATCCTTAATTTTTCCTGTGGTGGTACTGCAGTGAAATTGAACATTTTCAACCAAATTTTACCTCAGATAACAGCTTATATGGAGGGTCACGGTAAGGGCAAACTTTTTGATTAGTTTCCTGGCACAATTAGGGATAATCTAAAGTAGAGAACCCCTTCAAGAAGTGTACGGTTCAGGGATAATTGGGGGTTCTGGTTAAAGGGAATGTACCTTCAGGAACATTGCTATTTTTACCTTAATGAATCAGTCCTTATTTTTGAGTTGCTGCCCAATTCCCGCTCTCAGGGTCAGTCTTTTTCTGAGCATCGCCCTGCCCCGGAGCACTGGGGGCATATCCATCGGCTCCCAGTGTGACAAATTCCCCCCCTCTTTGTGACGCTGCTCCAGGATGGGACGATGCTCGGGAAAATCCATTAAGGTAAAAAAATAGCAGTGATGTACCTGATGGTACATTTGGTTTAAGACCACAAGACCTCAACTGCTGTACTGTATTTTAGGTGCCATAAACACTGGGACTGCTAAATTACCATATTGTGTCCTTTTTAAGGGGATTACTATTTAGTGACAAAAGAAAGCCCTCCTCATGTCTACTACTATATATGAGGTACATGCTAGAAAAGGAAAAGGTCTGTCTTGTTAAAGTTTCCCTGTAAAGATGGAATGCTATGTCTATATCATTTGAACAGTTCAGTCACATAGCAAAGAATGCAAATAAAGGAATCTTCTTTGGCTATGTTCACACAATGTTTTTAACAGCCGATATTTTAGACTTAAAGCAACAGCTGTTGTTTTGAGTATAAAATAATGGCTGTTGTTTAGCATACATTGGTGACCGTCATTGCTATAATGGTCCTTGGTTCATTATTCAGGTTCCAGTCCGTTCTTTACTGCAGGGGTGGCATTGCATTGAAGTCAATGCAATGCCGCCCCCTCTGTTCGCACATCGTTATATTAACACCCGTTCTTTAGAAATAATATACCTGACTATTATCTCCAGACGCTTTTCAGTGAACAGCGTCCGAAATAATAGCTGTTCACACAATGTAATGTGCAGCAGCAGCCAAACTTTACATTGAAGTGAATGGCTAATTGATTTGCAGGCACACCCGACGGTGCCCGCAAGTCAATGTTGAACAAGGAACGTTCCTGCAGCCGATACAGAGGTATCGGCTGCAGGAACATCCTGAATGCAGCCCGGCAGCCGGCAGCTATGCAAAGGATGTTGTTAAAAGTTGTGTGAACATAGCCTATCGCTATGTTCCCACTTCAGGAACATAACAGGGAAGGTGGCTGTTTCATAACATATGATGATCATGATCATTATTAGCGATCATCTATATTATGAGACGGACGTCTTTGCCTGATGTGTTCCCGAAGTGGCAACTTATTCTGAAACATTTAACTCTAGAGATAATACAATAGGTCTTGGCTGCAGTACTACGTACCACTCTATACAACAGATGGTGATATTCTGATGAATTGAACCGTAATGCAGAAAGTGTAATTGCGGAACACATGATTTCATAGGTGACCTACAGTATATGTAATAGGTTGAAGAAAGTAATCATGTCAGCTCCAAAATGTGATGCCATTCACAATAAGGAAATCACAAATCAAATGTATCTATAGTCAGAGATTTACATTCCCAATTATTCAGCATCAGTGCTCACCTCACCTGCATGTTTTTTTTTCTTCAGTATAGGGATATTTCATGTGCAGGATTGCCTAGCTTGATTTCCAGGTTGTACAGGATAAGAAAAGTTTGCCTTTTTTCACCATTCAAGTGAATATCGGATGCAACCCTTGTACTGGAAAAATTTGTCCTTTTCAGAGGGGAATCCTGTCGTCAATTTATAGGTCAATAATGGTCTAGGGAGTTATAGGTTCTTTTCTCGTAAAAAGAAAATTCTCAGATTTGTGAATCAGTATCCCTGGAGCAGTGAAACCCTGCATCAGAAAATAAAACTAAGGGAGGCTGGTGGTGTACTGAACTAAAAACAGTTATACATGGACTACAGTGTAAGCTAGCCATGAGATAGCCTGAGACAGGTGCCTCATTACAGAACCTATTACACAGCTCAATGTTCATGCAAGCCTTTCATGCACTAGTTTTTCCCAAAAGTTCCAAACCCACCCAAATGGTTCAATGTTACCCAACTGGTTTTCTTAAAAATCCTGAATCACCACTGCGATTCTCGAGCGTACTGACCTGGAGTCAGGCCATCGTATTACTAGTGGTTCTTTGAATTCTCCAATTCCTATACTACTCATGGCCTAAGTACCCATGTGGCTCAAACATGAAGAAATCATTTCCTTTTGCTTAAAACAATAAATGATCATATGATAAAAATCTTGTTTTACGAAAAGATTGCCGCTAGTGTTGAGCGAGTACGTAAATGCTTAAGTGCTTGTTGCTCGAGTTGAGCATTTTTCAAAGCTCAAGTGCTCAACTTGCTCCAATGAAATTAATGGGAGGCTCAAGCATTTAGCCAGGTACCCCTTTTCTTCGGCAGAACGAAAGTTGCTTGGAAGGTGCTTATTTCATGTTAGAACTCTGGCAGGATTCTGGTAATTGCTTGCATCCCGCCAGAGTTCTAATGTGTCTTGCAGAAATTTATTACTTTTTTTGTTCCAATTTTTGTTTCCGTCATTTAAACATCAATATTAAATAGGTTTTGTACAAGAAATATAACTGATGACCAAATGATCGATTGAAGGTGTGTGGCCAATTAACCACCTTTACCTGAGCATCCAAGCACTAGGAGGTGCTTAGTTAAGCGCTGAGTGTGATCAAGCACCAAGATGCTCGATCAACAGTAACTGACACCAATCCATCAGATTGGATGGCAATAGGGAAAAATACGAAAGCCTTAGGTGGTAACTAAGCATGCTTTAAATATTCTTTATTTATAGCACTTGTAATTATTGTCATTAGTCGTTTGACTCTCTGTTACTCTTTTGCCAAATATTGTCAGTGTCTTATGTATTTTACGTTATTTTTTCTCATACAACCCATTTAGCATAAAGTAGCTCTGTTCTAAGATCTTTTCTTTAAAAAATGGGGAATCCTGGGTCTACTTAGTTAATAAGTGAGTTTCCTTAAAAGGCGATAGCTTCACAACAATTTGGCTTCCTATCACATAAGCCAACTACTGTAACCGTGCACTGTAAATCAGTAAATACCATACCAAGGGTTCAAATGGAGCCCGCTACTAAATGTTACCGCTCCGCCAATTAATACAATTTAAATGTCAGAGGCTGAAAACTTTTGAAGCATCATTTGCTTCCTATTCGAATGGCTCCATGTGCACCAAAGCATGGAAACGTGCAGTTCTTGCTTCATTTACCATCTCTTATCCTTCCAAGTTGAATGTAAGGAATCAAACACTCAGTGACTCATTTTACAGATTAATCAGGAGAAAATGAAAACATCTGTTTCTAGATCTCTTATATTTAGCTCAAGCATAGATATTTTAATACTTATCCTATCAGTCACTGGAGAAATATTTAGGAAGCAAATTCCCCTTCACCAAAACAAATTTCTTCATGTAGTTCCTTGCTAGCGGAGATACGATATAGAATTGAAGGAATCTGTTGGTGCTATATAAATAAAAGTTATTATTATTAAATTAATGCAAAACCTACAAATTAATCATTGAAGTCAACGAAAGATAACATTGTTATTGTGCGTCCAGTCTACAGGATTTTCTGCATGTTTCTGAAAAAGCCCTTGCCCTGAGTGTAAAATATTAAGCTTTATACATACCTGTCTAAGCTCCTCTGTGTTATTCTAGCTTCTGCCCTCTACTGGCTCCCTGCAGTCGCCGCTGGAACTTCTGAGATGGTCTCTGAAGTGACAGGCTTCTCAACCAGCCGCTGGCCACAATGGTACACCCCCGCGGCCAGTAATTGGCTTTGATTTTTTAACAATCAGTCTACGATTGTTTCTTTGGCTGATATTTGTCTTTATTACACAGAGCGGTAATCTGCTGATTCAGCCTGATTGGCCAGATTATCTCTCAGTGTAATAGGGCCTTAACTCTCTGATCTCTAGGGCCTGTTCACACTGTGGAATTAGCGCCAAGATACCATTTGGAACCCCACATCTCCAGCCCCCCTTCCCCCCGCACCGAGTACGAGGAATTCTACCTTCTATCAGTTTGAATAGGAGGACTTGTGCACCTCTGCATGTCCATTCTTTGAGCGGAGAGGCGCTGAGCCCTACCATTCAAACTGATTTGGCAGGATTTGGCGTCATAGTGTGAACTGGGCCTTATAAGGGCTCCCGCTCTATCAGTGCTTGCTGCAGGTAACTATGAGCGCTCCTTGTAAGCGCTCATAGTTACATCGCAGAGCGCACCAGTGGGCGGAGGGCCCTGCAGGGGGCGCCATTGGGATGGGTAAGTAGATAAATTACTTATCCATCCCGACGGCGCCCCCCCTGACAGACTGTCAGCCGGCGCCCTGTGCGACCGCACTGGTCGCACATTGAAACGGCCGGCCTGCTTGTGGGGCCCTTTACCCAGTGGGCCCAGTGCACAGGCACCATTTGCCCCATGGTTAAAGCAGCCCTGTATTGGGCAGTTGTTTTTTTTTTTTACCAAACTTTTAGTTTTAAAGGGAGATAAGCCACTTCCATAGGAGTCTGGCACTGGCTTATCTCTTGTCTCTATTTACTGTAGAACACATGTTCACTTGGCTGGGCAAAGGGGGATCAAGGTAGATAGCTGTCGGATGAACAGCTTGTATGGCAGTTTCACAATGGTATAATACGGACACATTTTTGCATATTATATTACGGCCACAAGGTCTGGCCACAGGTCATCAGTATGTCATGCATAGTTGCCAACATTAGAAATTTTTTCCAGGGACACTTTAGCGTTAAAAAGGGGTGTGGCTTACTGTGGGTGTGCTCTCGGTGGGGAGTGGCCTATCATGGGTGTGGGTTCAAAATTTTCCAGTTAGAATTACAGTCAGAACAACACAAAAGGAGCATTACACACCCCAGTATTAGGTCCCCAGTATATTACACACCCCAGTTTCAGGTCCCCAGTATATTACACACCCCACTCAGAGCAGGCTGAGGCTCAGAGATAGCATTCTACTGACTGACTGTACATACTGGTATTTTGTACCCATATGATGCAGCTGCACCCCATATCATCATACTACTACCCCCCTCACTGTCCTGCCGCCCAATCATCATATTACTATCCCATTCATCATGCTCCTGCCAACTAGTCCCCCAGGGACTCCTCTCCCTGCTCTACATGAGTAAAATCACTTGCGCTGGAAGGGGACGGGGCTTTCCACGGTGAGGGGCGGAGCTTCCCGGGACATACCTGGGACATGGTTTTGCCGGTACTGTCTCCTCAGAATAGGGAAAGTTCCGGCAAAACTGGAACTGTTGGCAACTATGGTCATGAGTATTTTATCAGCATTTCATCCATATATGTTCAGCAAATGCTGATAAGCCATCTTGTAAGCCAGGGATGGGAAACCTTCAGCCCTCCAGCTGTTGCAAAACCACAATTCCCATCATGCCTTGACATCCTTCTGCAATTTAGCCATCATGGGAATTATAGTTTTGCCACAGCTGGAGGGCCGAAGGTTCCCCTTGCCTCTTGTAAGCAAATTAGCAAACTTCACTCTAGAAAAACAGATGCTATACAGATAAAATACTCATTAAATACAGATCAAATACACAATAAATATGTATGAATCTGCATTTTATACCCTCTCCAAAGACAAGTTATCAGTCATTTCTTTGAACCCTTCTTTTCTATTGTATCCAGCACTAAATAGGACTAAACATGTTGCCAAACACATACGTGATTAGATTAGTAACATGGCTCCATGACGTAGTTGCGTGTGACACTTGCAGCATTTTATAGTATATGAGACCATTATATAGGTGAATGTGAATAAATGAATGAGATAAAAACTGGAATATACCTTTAAATATCAAACAGCTGTACACAGATTTATTACTAGGCAGTCCTTTATTAGTGGTGTCCTTTGTTCTGCGCTGAGGTTGCCATGGAAACAGCAGTGTCATCGTCATCCACGGAAAGTTCGTCATCACAGAGTACAACGTAGACATTATATGGAGTAACATGCTTAGACATATAGAAGAGAATATTCTTGTAGTCTGACCGATAGTGAAATGTAATAGCAGTGTCCTTTATGGAAACGTCAATGTTACCGGTTCAGCTTGTTACACCACCTGCCGACAATAAGCTAATTGAAATACAGCACAGGTCACACTCCGAGTGTAATTTCTCTAACAAGATATTTCTCTAGACATTTTAAAGGAATATTTTGAGCTACTAACCTTAGACTATATATAACCTGGTGGTTTATTAATAGAGGAAGGTGTAAAGGAAAACCTTGGCACAGGTTACAAATGATCTGCTACGTGACGCTTACCGTGTTGTGAATGAAATGAGAGGAATCACCTCCATCAAAAGGTGAGATACAGTTTCGGCACAATTTTCCGATATACTTTCTAGGGAGAATTTTTTCATGCCGAACCTAACTTTAACAAACTGCATTAAAACAGCTAAATGTCTGTTGTTTTTTAGCTGTTTTAATGCTGTTTCTAATATTTGCGGTTTCTTATACTTACATGTCTGCGCTCCATCTGGGTTCTTCTTCTCTGGTCCTGTCCCAGCATCTTCTACGGTGAAGAGCCGCTCAGGCAATAACAAGCTGACTGGGATGGGACAGCACCACGGCCTGTGATTGGCTGAGCAGCCCCCCTCAATCAATCACAGGCCATGGTGCTTCCCCATCCTAGCCAGCTTGTGATTGGCTGAGCGGGTCTTTATCACAGAAGATGTCAGAACAGGACCAGAAAGCCACCAGGAGACAACGGGGGACCGCAGACAGTTGAGAAGGTTTATTTTTTGTTTGATGAGCGGCGCAATCTTCCCGAATCTCTCTGAACCTTGCAGAAAGTTCAGTTCCGTAGCGAACTGAACTTTAGCAAAGCTTAGAATGAATCTGGGTTCGATGGCTCAGTTCGCTCATCTCATCATGAAATATAAATTTTAAAAAAGTTTACAAATTTTCACCAGAAATTATTGATACGGTCCCTTCTTCGACCTTGTCCACACATCTTTAGCATGTGCAAGTATAGGACAACTTTGTTTTTCCCTTGTCATTACATTAAATTATAGGGCCTCTTAATATGGTGGTTTTGGTGGTTTCCCTATAGGAGCCACACCTTGGCCGGGTCCTTCCAGGAGGGATCTCTGGCTAGTCCTGTGTTTTGAGACCCTTAAATGAGGCTCCACAGGCTTTTTTTTTTTTTTTTTTTGCATATTCAGGTTTCCCCTAAAGTGTAAGGTTAGTTCTCATCTGGTTACTTATTTTTGCACGATTTTTCTGTGTTTCATGTTGTGGGATGTATGGTAGAAAAAGGAAAGAATGTATGTTTTTACTTTTTTGATGTTCTTTTCCTAAAACAAAAAGCGTGAGGCTAAAATATTGCCATTACAGTTGTTTTTATATAGGGCATAAGTTACGGTGACCAAAGCTATTGACGCCTCCTCTTCGTCCTTGTAAGGGACACTTGTGAAGGGCATATCGTCTTGACAACATAAGAATAGAATCACACATATTGAGTAAAGGTAATTAAATTGTATCATTCAAACAAGATCACAGCTGATAAGTGTCATGGAGAGCGGCACGGTGGTGTGAAACCAACCTCAAGGAGAATTTGTATCAAGCTGAGAGCAAACCCTCCACAGGGTAATGGTTACATTAGTACTGGAGACATTGTGTGGCTTATATCAGGCCTAGATGGGGTGCAATATAGAATATATTATTTGACTTATTATTATTATTATTATTTGACTAATTAGGTAAGGGATACTACATAAAAAGGATGATCTATCTCAGTAGAAGTGGTCTGCGCAGATCTCACAAGCTAAGGGCCCTATTAAACGGGACGATTATCGAGCCGAAAATCGTTATATCGTTCGAATTTAAACCATAATTGTCCTTTGTAATTGCAGGCAACGATCGAAAAATCGTTGATCTAGATCTAGATCTGACCCTTAAATCATCATTAATCGTTCGCTGTAGTTCCGCATTCATTCACTAATTCTTCAGTGTAATTGCACATCGTTGCTTCTTTTGACAGGATCAGGTGGAGTAAACGATCGATGTAACGATCGGAACTAACAACTATCGTTCTGTTTAATATGGTGAATGATTTCAGGTTAACGCCAAACAATCTCGTTTGCGATCGTTTATCGTTAATCGTTGAAAATCGCTTTGTCTTATAGTACCCTTAGGCCCTATTCTCCATAATTGCAGACCCACAACTACGAGCAGGATTCAAAGTATATCCATCCCCAGGGGTGTAGCTAATGTCCCCTGGGCCCTAATGCAAGAGGTCAGCTTGGGCCCCTCCCCTCCTCGACCAAGCAATGCTTTTGGTATAGATATATATATATATATATATATATATATATATATATATATATATATGCAAAAAAACTCACTGCATTCTTCAGTGTGAACTGGGACCAGTAGCTGCACCAGAATCTACTGGTGTAAACTTATATAAATGTCCGAAAATGCTGCAGCACTGCACAAAAAAACGTATTTTCCCATAAAGTGAATAGCTTTATGAGAAAATAAACACAGAGCTTTCCATTTGAATTCTGGAGTGAATTTGTACATATCTCCATATGGCCCCTTGTCTCACCTCACATATAATAATTCCTTTATACTGCCCCTCCCATACTATTGTTTCTTACCCCCTACCCTTTCACTATTACCTCTTTTCTCCTGTATGCTGTATACAGAAAGCTTTTTCTTTGTTTAACCTTGGGGAACTCCTACCCAATAATGTTCTACAAAGTAGAAAAAAAGTCATACAGTAACTTACAGGTGACGTCTTCTTTCATCTGAGGCTTCACTTTCCTTTTCCTCTCCATCCAGCCCAGGCCACCATGCTGATTTCTTGCAGCTACAATTCATCTCTTCTGAACCTGTGAGACAAACATCTTAGGCTCCGCACTTATCCAGCAACTTACTTTTTTCCAACTCCTAAAATTCTACACAAATTCCACTTAAGGTGTCATGTGCAGTAAAGCAAGTAGGTATGTGTTGCCCCCTGTATGTAGGATCCCCTGCTGTGCCCCCATATAGTAATAATGCCTGGTGCCCTGCATATAGTAATAATGCCCGGTGCCCTGCATATAGTAATAATGCCGGTGCCCTGCATATAGTAATAATGCCCTGTGCCCTGCATATAGTAATAATGCACCCTGTGCGCCCATATAGTAATAATGCCGGTGCCCTGCATATAGTAATAATGCCCGGTGCCCTGCATATAGTAATAATGCCCGGTGCCCTGCATATAGTAATAATGCCCGGTGCCCTGCATATAGTAATAATGCCCGGTGCCCTGCATATAGTAATAATGCCAGTGCCCTGCATATAGTAATAATGCCCGGTGCCCTGCATATAGTAATAATGCCCTGTGCCCTGTATATAGTAATAATGCTGATGCCCTGCATATAGTAATAATGCCCTGTGCCCTGCATATAGTAATAATGCCCTGTGCCCTGTATATAGTAATAATGCTGATGCCCTGCATATAGTAATAATGCCCGGTGCCCTGCATATAGTAATAATGCCCTGTGCCCTGCATATAGTAATAATGCCCGGTGCCCTGCATATAGTAATAATGCCCGATGCCCTGCATATAGTAATAATGCCCGGTGCCCTGCATATAGTAATACTGCCCCCTGTGCCCTACATATAATAATAATGGCCCCATGTGCCCTGCAAATAGTAATAGAGCCCCCTGTATATAGTAATAGAGCCCCCTGCACCCTGCATATAGTAATAGAGCCCCCTGCATATAGTAATAGAGCCCCCTGCACCCTGCATATAGTAATAGAGCCCCCTGCACCCTGCATATAATAATAGAGCCCCCTGCATATAGTAATAGAGCCCCCTGCATATAGTAATAGAGCCCCCTGAACCCTGCATATAGTAATAGAGCACCCTGCATATAGTAATAGAACCCCCTGCATATAGTAATAGAGCCCCCTGAATATAGTAATAGAGCCCCCTGCATATAGTAATAGAGCCCCCTGCATATAGTAATAGAGCCCCCTGCATATAGTAATAGAGCCCCCTGAACCCTGCATATAGTAATAGAGCACCCTGCATATAGTAATAGAACCCCCTGCATATAGTAATAGAGCCCCCTGTATATAGTAATAGAGCCCCCTGAATATAGTAATAGAGCCCCCTGTATATAGTAATAGAGCCCCCTGCATATAGTAATAGAGCCCCCTGAACCCTGCATATAGTAATAGAGCACCCTGCATATAATAGAGCCCCCTGTATATAGTAATAGAGCCCCCTGCATATAGTAATAGAGCCCCCTGTATATAGTAATAGAGCCCCCTGAATATAGTAATAGAGCCCCCTGCATATAGTAATAGAACCCCCTGCATATAGTAATAGAGCCCCCTGAATATAGTAATAGAGCCCCCTGAATATAGTAATAGAGCACCCTGTATATAGTAATAGAGCCCCCTGCATATAGTAATAGAGCCTCCTGAATATAGTAATAGAGCCCCCTGCATATAGTAATAGAGCCCCCTGTATATAGTAATAGAGCACCCTGCATATAGTAATAGAGCCCCCTGTATATAGTAATAGAGCCCCCTGCATATAGTAATAGAGCCTCCTGAATATAGTAATAGAGCCCCCTGCATATAGTAATAGAGCCCCCTGAATATAGTAATAGAGCCCCCTGTATATAGTAATAGAGCCCCCTGCATATAGTAATAGAGCCCCCTGTATATAGTAATAGAGCACCCTGCATTGCAAAAAAACAAACAAACATTATACTCACCTAATCCAGGGATGGCAGCTTGTCTTCTCTCTTGTGACCTGGCCTCTGCAGCTGTGTTCAGGGATGGAGGGGGTCCCTCAGGTAGGCGGGCGGAGGGCAGCAATTATAGGAAGGGAGTCTCCCCATAGTGCCGTGTGGGTAGCGGTACGGCGCCGGGGAGGGGCCTCAGATGCCACAAGGAAAGCGGTCCGTCGCAGGGGGGGCGGGGCGCCATATCGGCACAGCACGCCGCTGCGCTCCCTTGAGGTGCCTGCGAGTTTCATATCGCCGCACGCGCCCCCCCCCCCCAGCGCCGTACCGCTACCCGCGCGGCACTACGAGGGCCCTTCTCGAGTTGGGGGGCCGGGTCGCAGCCGCGACCGTGGCGACCACTATAGCTACGCCAATGTCCATCACCGTCTACATTTGCAAGGACCCATTGATTGTAATGTATTTTTTGCAGCACGGATCACAGCCCTATTATGGATACATAGCAACCACAGATGTGTAAAAGGGTCCAGTCAAATCAATGTGCACTATGCTGTCTACAAATACTGTGCTGTCTATAATTAATTGCAGACAGATTAATTCTGAACTCTGAAGTTCTACATTGTTCATTTTCATGCTGTCATGTTAAGCTGGGTCCATGGTGATATAACAGGAGATATAATAGGACTCCTGTACATACTTTACATGACCAATATATATATATATAGTGTGTGTGTGTGTGTGTGTGATTATTATGGAATAATAAAATTATTTTTAAATTATTGTTTACTTTAGTGCACCTTTTAGTCAAAGGTGCTGTACAGATCATGAGGAGTAAAAACACAAATATAAAAACTGGTACAATAGGCATAAAGGGGGATACTGAGGGATAGAGGACCCTGCCCAAGAGGGTGAAGTGAGGGGTGGAATACAATAGGTGAGGGGGGGGTGACTGTTCACAGTTTAGCATAGTGGACGCAGTGTTATTGCAGGTTGCAGTATTAGGCTATGTGCACACTCTGTAATGGGAATTTGGGAAGTTATGGCCATAGTTGTCATTGAACACAATGGACATAGGTTTATGAATTTATTGATTTGTATTGATTTTGGAGATCATAACGGCCATTGTTATGTACATGGTGTATTAACCATGGCCATTGTTTACTACAGTTGTACAAAATAATGAACTTGTCTATTTTCTACAACCGCACTTTGCGAACATAGACTGTTCACATAATGGTTAATTGATTTTTATTCACACCCATACGGCCAGCAGACTTCTGTGGGTGGATGATAATGTTTATGCAGCTGATTATCTGCCATAGGAACCTATAATGCAGTGGCCTTTGTCGGACCTTGAACTGAGGGCCGTGTCAAATAACGGACCTTGTATTGCACCATGCAAACCTTAGGCTATGTACTTAGGCCTTAGGTTATGTACACACAAAGTAAAAGTAAAGGCATGATGTCCTATTTGACATGTCATTGTACTGCCTCTACAGGATTATTCTGTACTTGAATTTTGTTTGTTAAGGGATGGTTGGGGAAAGGGCTGGGTGTTCCTGGGGAGAAGGTAGGTGGGGGTTGAGGTTGTGTTTATAAAAAAGCACTTTTTGTGTTTGAAAAAAAATTTTCAATGACGAAAATCTCATAAAAAAAATTAAAGGCATGATCATGATCATTAATAACGGCCATTATTTGCCCTTATTTTTACATTGTGGGAACCTAGCCATATACTGTTCGGATCTGCTTGGTAGAGTTACAGTATGTGTCAGGGGTCACACTATGTAAAAATAACATTCATCTTTCATAACAATGGCCGTCGTTGCACAAATAACATCTGACATCACGTCTGTCATTTTTACATAGTTTGAACCTAGTCCGTATATGCAATTATGAGATCTCACTATGATGGTATAATCTGGAAATGAATGCATTCCAATATGAAGGATGACACAAGAAAAATTCTAGGGGTTTGGTGCAAATTAGCCTACAGTATACTGTACAAAGTAGCACATGATCATTAGGGCTCCTGATGGTCGGGGCTTTCGTGTCCCAAAAAAGTGCCAACAATTTGTAAAAAATATTTTTGGATCAGGTCAGTAGAACAGAAGATGTGACCCAGGCCGCCATTCTTTGAAGTATAGAACTAATGCACTTTCCTAATCATTTGATTGCTGGCACATGTGGCCCCCTGCCAAGACTTCTCAGTCAACCCTCTCCAGCTTTCAACCTGCCTGAACAACCAGAACCACTGGAGCTGCGGTTACAGCCTCTCCGCAACAGCTGTCTTTAATGTCACCCGGATGAGTCAGTGCAGCAAGAATCTCGGAAAACAGCTACGCATGTTATCTTTGAAGCTTTCTACCATGTTCACTTCAGCCAAAAAAGTGCGCTCAACTTTAGCAACTCGCTCTTCTGCCTGTTAGTTTTGTTACACATATTGACGACCTGAGTTACAGGATACCTTTATCTAAGATGTATTTATACGAGCAGAATTAGAATATGGATGTAGGATAAGGGGTCATATCATGTACATAAACCCTGTACAGCAGTATATGGCGTATTATGGGCATTCTGCTATATGGTGTCTCTTTGAGGCAATGTATTTTTCACTAGAAGCGATGCTTTATATGGGCAAAACTTATACTTCATACAGCATTTTTGGATTTTCATGGAGTTTATATAAAATGACTGACACTTGTAGATACTGTATAATATGGACCCATAATTGAGCTTGAGGCGTGAAGATAAGATAATATCCTGTATGATGTTGTCATTTTTAAGACATCCCGATCAGTATAGGAAAGTTAAACAAAGCAGTACTAATATTATGGAGATAGATGAGTAAGTGAGCAAAGAACTCATCTTACCTGGTGTCAGAAACGGCCATACAATAGATAGATAGATAGATAGATAGATAGATAGATAGATAGATAGATAGATAGATAGATAGATAGATAGGAGATAGATAGATAGATAGATAGAAGAGAGATACTGGATAGATAGATAGATAGATAGATAGATAGATAGATAGATAGGAGATAGATAGATAGATAGATAGATAGGAGATAGATAGATAGATAGATAGATAGATAGATAGATAGATAGATAGGAGATAGATAGATAGATAGATAGATAGATAGATAGATAGATAGCAAAAAGATAGTCCATGGCACTATCAGTGAAAATTCAGTGATTTATTTAAAAGTCCATGGTACAACACTCCAAAAGACGCAACGTTTCGGTAGCCTCACACTACCATTTTCAAGCGTCAGCCTACTGAAACGTTGCGTCATTTGGAGTGTTGTACCATGGACTTTTGAATAGATCACTGAATTTTCACAGTTAACCCCAGGAGTGCCATGGACTATCTTGTTGCTATTTATCGTACGGTCTACAGTCAGGACATAGATCTGCTGGCACACACTACAACATTTGAGCAGTGCTGCTTTTTCCTTTTTGCATAGATAAGTAAATAGATAGATAGATAGATAGATAGATAGATAGATAGGAGATAGATAGATCTTAGATAGATAGATAGATAGATAGATAGATAGATAGATAGATAGATCTTAGATAGATAGATCCCTATATATAATAGACTTCAACATTAAGCTATAAATTGCCAGAAATGTAAAAGCTATGATCTTTTACCATACTCAAACCCACCAGAGACCACCCTGATGACTCAGACCTGTTCCCAGACAGCTTTATAATCATATTTCCTCTGTCTGATACTCCAAAGCAAATGAATCACGCATCATTATACAGAGGGAGCCTGTCAGAGTTTCATGCTGCCCGTGGTTCAAAGAGCAAGAAACAGTTGTCAGGTTTCCTTTTAACACATGCATTTTGCTACTTACTGATAATACTGTAAGTAAGGAGATCATAAATAATAAAGAGCGTAATGGTATTGTGTTTACAGGCCTCTGCATGAGATTCTCTCACTTTATGTGTAATGTCGTTCTGTACGTTTGGTCATCACGGACTGGCGACAGCTTTCTTTAATTATTGACTTGTTTGTTTTTACAGCTCTTCATGAATTCCCCAGTGATATGTTCTCACATGAGGAACGGCGGCATGGAGCTATCGTTCTGCATGTTCTATGTGTAAGTTAATGCTCTTTTTTTTCCAAGTTTTCTTGAGTATTATTCTTCTGCTAAAACTGTTATTATTCCCAATGAAAGATTTAAGCAAAAAAAAATATAAAAAATACGGATAAATCAAATACTACCAATTTGGTTGAAATATATTTAAGAAATGTGCAATCTTATCTTTTGTAGAAAATGCTGTGCACCTACAGGATAGGTTTCGAATATGTTGGCATGTACACAATGGTAAAGCTTTGGAGTGGTCTACCTGACATCTAATAGTACATAGATATTGTAAAGGGGAACTCTGGTTAAGAAAGATTTAACCCTGTTCAATCCCCACCGATAATCTAAGCAGCACTTGCTGACTCACACCCTGAAGCTATGGAAAATCCTCAATTCCTGGTCAACTCTGTCTCCACTCCTCTGTCCTCCCCCTCCCTTCTGAGACAGAGGTCACATGATCTCTGTCTTTTCTGTTGCCAAGCAAGCTGTAACACCTCATCTATAACCCCACCCACCACTGACATCACAGTTATCACCTGGCCTCTCCTGAGTAGTTAAGGGGCAAAGGAGACACTGTTGTTTCATCTTTCTCTCTCTCTCTCTCTCTCTCTCTCTCTCTCTCTTTCTTTCTCTAAACTATCTGTGTAGATAAATGGATTATAAATAGATAACTATTTTCTTTAAGGGGAAAGGATTTAATACCGTACAGTACCATATTACATGAAAAAAATCTACCATATTTAATTTGTTTACTGTCCCCAATTTTTTTTTTTTTTTTTTTTAAGTGTACCTGTCCTTTGAAACAACTTTTGAGATGTCATAGAGACATGTCAAAAGCTTCGATTGGTCCAGGTCTGAGTGTTTAGACCCGTACCTATTTTGAGAATGAGCTAAAAGTTGATCGCAATGCACCGCACCCTGCCTTGTGTCAGTGAAAGAGTTGGGCTCCATAGGCTTACATTAGAAGTCCAACTCATCACATGACACAGAGCTGGGACAGGACCGTGCTTATCCCCGGTCTTCTCCTGATCAGTTCTAGTCTGAACACCCAGACCGAAACCGATTTTGACAAGTCTCTATGACATGTCAAACGTTTTTCCAAATGACAGAGGGAGCTACAGTTTAGCTGTATGTGTTACGTTGATATTACAAAACTGCTTGCGATCACAACCCCTGTTGAGTTTGTAAAAAAAAAAACTGGTGACAAGTACACTTTAATACTTACCTGTGCTCTATATGACTAACACAATTTCATGTGGAGCGACTGCAAGGAGTATATATTAGGATGTTCAAAAACATCTGTCATTGCTCTATTTGAGCTACACACATTTATTCTTTATTGGAGAATCAAAAAAGTCTGCCTCTGTTTCTTCATCCTGAATGTTATTGATCTTCCAGCCAACACATTGCTGCTTCAAATAATTGCTAACATTTCAAATAGCTGCCCACACAACCAAAGACTTTCAAGTGCTGCTCCAGTTCTACATTATGGCTAAGGAAAATTAGAATCTGCACAGTAGTAGCTATACAAATAATGGAATTATTCCAAATGAAGTTCTGGTTTTAGCCTATTTAAAACATTACTGTCAAATAAATTAAATTTCAAAAGTTAAAGATCACTTTGGGTCTCGCTCTTGTGTTCTGTTATGACCATGAGGTGCCCAGTTGTCAACCAAGTCCAACTGATAGTAGTAAAGCTAATTCTTAGGCTACACTCACACGTCAGTATCTTTTCAAGGATGAAAATCTGGATGCTCTATTTTTTTGTGATAAGCTGTCCCAACCCCTAAAAAAAGGTCACATAGTCATCTGGGGGCCATTTTGCAGTAATTTCTATCAGGCAGGATATTTCTGGCAGGAGGAGTTTGGTGATGTCATAAAAAATGGATCCGTGATGTGGATGGTTTGCGGATTGAAATGTACACTCCGCAAATTTTGCACTCTCCATAGACTTCTATGTGGGTGTCCGTTCTGTAATCACAGACCGTATTACAACATGTCCTATTTTTTTTTTCATCAAAGATTGCAGATCCGCAAATTTACTGGATGTATGAATAGCACCATAGAAAATGATGGGTTGTAACGGATTCAGCCAATGGACTATAAACACAAACAGGTCATAAAGATAAGACTGAGATTTCTCCTCTTTTCAGATCCATTCCTGGCTTTGGCTAAAAAAATCTGTCAGACATCTTTTGGTGTAATAGGGCCTTATACGGGAATCGGGACGCGGTTCAAAAAACAGACCGCGGCATCGGGTTCCCCGTGATGGTGCCGTTCTATCCCTGGGTCAGAATAAAGAGGATGTACCTGATGGTACATCCTCTTTAATCTGAACCAGGGATAGAACGGCGCCCTCACGGGGAAGCTGTTGCCGCGGTCTGTTTTTTGAACCACGGCCTGGTTCCCGTGTACGGCACGTTCTATCAACGGGGACCCAGGCTGGAGCACAGGCTGAAGCACAGGAGGCGAGCCGGCCTGCCCCCAGTGGGAGGAATCCCCCGCCTCTGTATGACACGGCTCCATTGATTCTAATGAAGCCGCGTCATAAAGGGGAGGGAACTCCCTCCCACTGGGGTCGGGCCGGCCCGCCTCATGTGCTTCAGCTCCGGTCCAGGACCCGTTGATAGAACGGCGCCGTACACAGTAACTGGGCCGCGGTTCAAAAAACGGACTAATTCTAAATATGATCCTGACACCGTAGTTTACTTCACTATTACTCATACATGTATATTTCTTTGACTTCCTTCTTATTACAATTATATCTATATATAACAAGATTAGCTATATCCTATAATAGTAAAACTTTACATATATAATTGGGCTCTTTGTATAGTTTTTTCTAGTGTTGACATCGTATGTCACATATCTTTTTGTTCAATATTGTTCTTATGTAGCGTCAACTTTAATAAAACCATTGATATAAATAGTGTCACATATAATATGAAGTATAATACGGTTCAGGGAAGAAAAAGAGCGCTGCACCTCACACCTATGGCTGATATTAGTGCCCCTAGGCTAAATAAAAAACACATCAGAATTTTGTGTATGAATTGATCAAGCCACACTGCCCCATGTACCATTGTGCAGGTATCTGATACACATGGGTCCCTACACTAAGTCCACACCGTGCCGGTCAGTGGCCACCAACCCCTCAGGTGCGCACAGTCAGAGAACGGGGGCCATGGGACGGCCCTGCGACCCCCATGTCACAGGACCAGACCCAAAAACACCACACCAGAACCCGGCCAGAACCTCCGGCGGAGAAGGTCGCCCCCAAACAGCACAAGTCTGGATGAGGTATTGCGCTCACCATAGCTGCTGCAGACAGAATCGGAAAAGACAGGAGGGATTAAAACCATGTGCACTCAGGTGTCTCCTGCTAATTGCGGTCATGTGGGTTGCCAGGAGGAGTGCAAAAACACTGAGAAAAGAGAGAAGCAAAATACGGTTCAGGGAAGAAAAAGAGCGCTGCACCTCACACCTATGGCTGATACTAGTGCCCCTAGGCTAAATAAAAAACACATCAGAATTTTGTGTATGAATTGATCAAGCCACACTGCCCCATGTACCATCGTGCAGGTATCTGATACACATGGGTCCCTACACTAAGTCCACACCGTGCCGGTCAGTGGCCACCAACCCCGCAGGCGCGCACAGTCAGGGAACGGGGGCCATGGGACGGCCCTGCGACCCCCGGTGGCGCCTGTGGGGTCTGGGGGGGCCTTTTAGGGTCTTGTCCTGTGACAATGGGGTTGCAGGGCCATTCCGTGGCCCCCCCTTCTCTGCTTGCGCACGTTTTGTGGGGATTGTGGACGCTGACCGGCACAGTGATGTTTTTTTGTTAGGGACTCATGTGTATCAGAAGACCTGCACGTGGTACATGAGGCAATATGGTTTGGCCAAATTATATACTAACTTCTGATGTTGGTTTAAATGTAGCTGAATAAGCTTTCGTGCCAGCCATGGGTGTGATGTGCAGCCATTTCTGTCTTTTTGGCTTGTGCATAATATGATGTCTTCTGTTAGGGAGTCATGATTTCTCTGAAATGCTTATCCACCATATTTTGAGTCATTCCTCATCTTTTTCATCTTCAACTGAGACTTGCTTTACAGTAGAAACAGAAGAAAACACCCTGTTTACTTCCAAGGGAGATTGTTGTGTGCATGCTCTGTGTCGTGTGCAGGGGAATTTTTTCTCACTATAGAATTGCCTGACTACTATTTACCAATAGGCACTCATTTAGAGCTCAGAAGAACCATCTGCAAAGAAAACACCCTCTCGCCAAATGCAGATGTTATTTCTACCAAGGTATCGAGAGGATATGGTAATTTTAGCACAGGTGCCATTCCTACCAAGAGTCTAGAAATGATTAAATTTGTATCTGCATTTTGCAATCTCTAGGGGAGATTTATCAAACTTGGTGTAAAGTGAAACTGGCTCAGTTGCCCCTAGCAACCAATCAGATTCCACTTTTCATTCCTCACAGACTCTATAGAAAATGAAAGGTGAAATCTGATTGGTTGCTAGGGGCAACTGAGCCAGTTTCACTTTACACCATGGTTGATAAATCTCCCCCTCTATTTATAATTCCCTCTTGGTTTTTTACATGCTTAGTTTTATTTTCCTCCTGCCTTTGCCCTTTTTCTCATATCATTACCTCTCCATCTTGTAAGCCTTTATGTGCTATTTCATAGACTCAGCAGGTTTTGCAAACCTAAATAAATAGTCATAAAAAATTAAAACCTGTTTATCCTGGAAAGAACAGATCTTACGTCTATAGGTTTAAGGGAATATAAAGTTGCTAAAACACAGAGGTTGTCGTTTTAGGTATCGGGAGTGCTAGTATTGTTGGTTTTGGCCTGCTCTATATTTTATATATTTTTAGCTGGAGAAATTATCTTAAAATAATGTCACAGTGTTAGTATAAAAAATAAAATAAAAAAAAACCCCTTTAAGTGTATTTTTATTTTTTTATTATTTTGTATGTTTGAGAGTCGGAGTGAGTGGGTTTATTGATGAAATAACTACAGGGTTTTCGTAGTGTTTGCTATCAATTATAACAAGCCTTTCATCCAAAATACCATCACCACAGGAACCCTCACACAACTTTATGCTGTGATTTCTCACCAGGGAAAGGCAATGGACAATAGATGTGAGTCATTGTAGACTTGGTGTATTTGATTGTAGATGAATCATGCTTTTATTGCAGCAGGGGAATGTTCTCCTCTGAATGTCATCTCGTTTTTAGGTAGTTATCAGACTGAAGCTTTCAAGACATACCTATTTAAAATAATCTTTTGGAACATTTTGAAGACAGTGGAAAGAAAGTTAAGTACAAGCGCACAGTTTGGTGCTGGGTCAGCCTGGTTTGAATGCGGTGGAAGCGTGACATGTCCTTTTTTGTCACCGCCGTGGACAAAAAAGATCAGCTGCAGCAATAAGTGATTTCATTTATTTCTGATGGTAATAATAAGCATTAGCCACATGGGGTTAAAGGGGTTATCCACCTTATGGCTGGGTTCACACTATGTATATTTGAGGCTGTATTTGTGAGGCTGTATAGCAACCAAAACCAGGAGTGGATTGAAAACACAGAAAGGCTCTGTTCATATAATGTTGTAATTGAGTGGATGGCCATCATTTAATGGCAAATATTTGCTGTTATTTTAAAACAACGGCTGTGGTATTGAAATAATGGCCGTTATTTACTGTTATATGGCGGCCATCCACTCAATTTCAACATTGTGTGAACAGATCCTTTCTGTGTTTTCAATCCACTCCTGGTTTTGGTTGCTATGAGGACCTGACATGAGGACCAAATACAGCCTCAAATATACATAGTGTGAACCCAGCCTTAGTAAAGCTAAAAATATAAAGTCCCCCTGAGTATTTTTAGCTGTCTCCTGTCTTTATAACTGCTGCCATTCCTGAGTTACAAGTTTTTCTAAAAGCCAATCTATATCCAAGATAGGAAACTACATTTCCCATCATGCATTTCCCTGCTTGGTGTGTTTGCGTACTCGCCCCCTTAGCTTTCTTTCCTGCCCACTGCTGTCATTACTAGTGCAGAGTAAACACTGCACTAGAAATTTTGCACCCCAATCACCCCAATAAGTATTTCATACTAGCTGATGATGTAGCAGAGCAGACGTGCACATGGTGTAGCTATGTAACGGGCATCTGTTTACCTGGGGGGGTGTAGTGTAGGTTTAGATCTCTCCTTGCTGACTGTGAATGAAAACATTCTAGTTCCATCCATACTCTAAGAACATCTATAACACCTACAGCAACACTGACAGCAAGCATACCTAGAACCATAACTTTTCATATTACAGAAACCTAGGCTCAGGGACACATGTAAGTCTATGGAAGCAGCACAGGTGCATGGAGATGATGCAAATTATGTCTCCTAGGGGTTGGGTTACCAAGTCAATAAACAAGCTAACCCGGCCCCCAGAGAGGAGATCACATGTTCTCAGACCACAAAGGGAGGGGGGAAGTGGGAGATAAGCATGTTCTGAGTGGACCGAGAGTAGAGGATTTTAGACAAGAGTTGATAAGAATGAGGAAAAAAAAAACGGAAGGGGTGCAAGATAGGTTACACTTTTATCTGAAAAGTCAAAAGGGCAGAGCATTATTTTAAATGTGGGTGTGACCTAAGCCTCATTATTCACACTCCTTGAGCCTGATTCCCACCCCTCACCTCTATTATCACCCCAACTCCTTGGGCCTGATTCACACCTTTCTGCCTCCACGCCAGCTCAGGCTCATTTTAACAACCCCCATAGCCTGATTCACTCGCCCTTAGCCTCACATCTTACAAACCTTCTTAAAATAAAGTTCCAGCCCACCTGACAATTCAGGAAAAAGTGCAAATTGTCAAGCAAATAGCAAAATTTCTAAGGGGAGGGGCTTAGCCAAAAATAAAAAGTGTTGAAATTATGGCATCAGAGGCTTCAAAATGGTAAAGAATATAGATTTTTTTTTTATATACTGACCACAGGTCCCCTTTAAGGAAGATAATTAGTCCAGAGCTATATACTTTTTAATGCATGCACAATTTTTATTTCGTGCAGTGAGACACAGTACCAGCACTGCCCAAACCCCTCATAGGCTGTGTTCACACGAGTATATCATTCATTTAGTATTGACATTTAGGGGTGCTGCTCTCCAATAGAACGAGTCCACATATAAACGTCAAAGAAGAAAAGCCGAGAGGCACTCACCGTTTTGTGTAATTTATTGATCTTTGGCATACAACAGTCCATGCTAGCAGACAACGCAGATGCCATTCACCTCACTAAAGTGTGACAGCTGTTGCACTTTGATGAGGTGTATGGCGTCCGCGTGGTCTGCTAGCATGGACTGTTTGTAATATGCCAAAGATCAATAAATGACACAGAACGGTGAGTGCCTCTCAGCTTTTCTTCTTTTAAGACCCAATTTTTATTTATTTCCTGTTTCTTATATAGCACCAACATAGTCCATCACACTCTTTTGTCTCTGTCACCCATTGGGCTAACAATCTAATTTGCCCATCTCAGACACACCGCGCCTATGATATTGGACGCCAGTTAACAAAACAGAATGTTTTTGAGGACATGAAGTAACCCGAAATACAGGGAACATAGAAACTGCACTAAAATATGACTTGATGGGTGAAGTTTGAAGAAATGACTTTTGAGGAGATGAAATATCTGGCACATGCTCCCAGTAGGGATACATCCATCTTCTGGCTAACAGTGGGGTTTTCCACAGTGTAAACACTTGGAGAGAACATTCAACACTTAGAACTTGCTGAAATGTTGAAAACGTGAACATTAAACAGACAGACATAATAATGTCTAAGATGTGTGTTTAATAATGGAAAGGGACAGTTAAAAAAAATAGAGACGTGATCAAAGCAACCTCATAGGACTCTTAGCTATCACTTAGGCTTAAAATAAACAGGGTTTAGAACATAGTGAACTGTATGTCTACACCTTTCCTGGATTGTCAGAACGGCTTTATGTCGCAAGCAATCAATTCTCTGCTATGATAATATACACTGTTTCCCGTTCATGGTTGGCTTACATCATGCCTTTCACCAACCAACATGGAACACAGTGTACCAAGCACTGTATAAAGGAAAGTACATGTTTCAGTGCATATAAACCCCTATAGAAATAGATGTTTCCATGATGAACATTAAAAGATTGGCTACAATCTTTACAATCTTTTTCAGATGAGAATACTTTACACTTTAAAGCGACTCTGTACCCACCTCTGACCCCCCCAAACCACTTGTACCTTCGGATAGCTGCTTTTAATCCAAGGTGTGTCCTGGGGTCCGTTCGGCAGGTGATGCAGTTATTGTCCTAAAAAACTACTTTTAAACTTGAAGTCCTGTGCCCAATGGCCGTGGCCTAGAATGTGTATGCATTAGGCTTGCACCACCTCTCTCCGTCCCTCCTCCCCGCCCTCTTCATCATTAGGAATGCCCCTAGAACATTTTCTCCTGTCTGAACATTGCACAGGTGCCTTAACGATCCAGTCCATGTGCCGTGCTGACACAGCTGATGAATAGGAGACAATTACTAATGATGAGGAGGGCGGGGGGAGGGACAGAGAGGGTGTGTCAGCCTAATGCATACACAATCTAGGCCACGGCTGTTGGGCACAGGGCTGCAAGTTTAAAAGATGTTTTTTAGGACAATAACTGCATCACCTGCCGAACAGACCCCAGATCTTGGATTAAAAGCAGCTATCCAAAGATACAAGCAGTTTGGGGGGGTCAGATTGTGGGTACAGAGTCGTTTTAATGCTATGTTCATGCGCTGCCGTGAACTGCCATTGTTTAACGCTACCTACAGCCAGAATTAATGATCATGATCATTCATTCCATCCCAAAGTAGTGTTAAGCGATGGCCGTTCATGGCAGAATGGTCGTTGTTAGTACATAGTGAGAACATACCCTCAAAAGGAATATCCGTGCTTATGAAATCATGGTCACTTTCTTCCAAAAACAGCACTGTCCACCGTTGTCCACCATTTGAGTGTGATTTTTCATCTCAGGTCCATTGAAAAGAATGGAGCTTAATTGTAATACCAAATACCATACACAGCCTGGAGGACAGGAGTGTTGCTGTGTCTTCTAATCCTGGAAAATCCCTTTAAGGGGTTAAACACTGACTTTCAGAGAAGCTGCTTCCCATAGGTGGCACTAGGGAGCCAGCTCTTTTCCTTCTGGAGGAAAGCTACTTTGCATGATTAACCAAATGGATCTTGTTTATTTTTAGAACCTGAGCTCTAACTGGTTAATGCAAATATATTTTCAGGGTCCTGTTCAGCTATTGTTCCTGTTGAAGTCTATCATTTATTGCAGAGAAAATATAGGGTTAGTTAATTATGTATCACTCGCTATTCATTACCTACCTGGACTGCAGAGTGAGCATCAGGATGCTGCTGGTAAGTTGGCAGCGGCATACAAAGCCTTTGTTTCACTAATGCCTTCGAATTTGCTAACCTTCCTTGAATGTGACCTAAATATAGCAAATCTATTTCTGCATAAGCCATTATATGATCTCTCGTGCCCTCCTCAGCAGTATTTTGACAAACAAATCAATCAATGGTTTTCGTTTGCAAGGTGCCCTTAAAGGAGTCACAGATCCATGAATTTGCCATTTGCGTCCTCCTCGGCTCAGCTGATCACATGCACAATTAATGCCGGATTCTTATTGTATCTTATTTTAGTTGTTTGAAGTTGAATTCTGCAAATTCTGTTCCCATCCCTATTGTTGTGTGTGTCCTTCATACAGTAAATCAAAGAAGCATTAAGCAGTTTAATAGCAAGAAAGGAACTCAATGAAAATTCTCTACAATATATACATTGACTGAGACGACTGCTTCAAATGTTCCGTATAAAGGAATAGAGCAATATTGATGGCCTCTTGGATTAAAATACTGGATTCCTTTGTTTGCCACAAAATAGACTCTTTATTATTGTCTCCTTGATTCTTGGAATGGGATGCAATCCGGTAAATTAATTGTATGACAGACTTTTAACCTTTGCAGGAAAGGTTAGAACTGCCACAGTCTTTACATATTGCTTGTTCTTGTCCTATACAATGTACTCCATACAATATTCATATTGCAACCTACCTTAAAATAAAAGATTACATACCGGTATGTCTGTGTTCACATCTGTATTGGTGGTGTATTGTTTAGCTCTAGAGATGAGCGAACCTGGAGCATGCTCGAGTCCATCCGAACCCAAACTTTCGGCATGTGATGACCGGTGGCTGCTGAACTTGGATAAAGCCCTAAGGCTATGTGGAAAACATGGATATAGTCATTGGCTGTATCCATGTCTTCCAGACAACCTTAGAGCTTTATCCAAGTTCAGCAGCCCCAGCTAATCAAATGCCGAACGATCGGGTTCGGATCAACTCAAACCCAAACCCGGTTCGCTCATCTCTATTTATCTCCTTTTTTTTCTATCAAAATAAAAGAAACCGTGACAGAATCACATCAGTCCAAACAAATGACAAAATCATTCCATCTTCAGTGCACTTTTGGATGTGTGTCCACAAACAAGGTCGCTACTTCTTGTATCCAGGTCCACACAACAATCATTTCTGGACACTCAATTGAGTTTTCCAATGTGTTTCTGTACTTTGCCAATATTCTGGTTGAATGTGTAAAAAGTCTTAGTTATTTATACACAAATCACCCAAGTGGAGAGGGAGATGACCCAAGAGGTGGGTCCTTACACGTCATCTGCCTCCCGCAGAGTGACTCTGCAGCTGATAGGTCTGCTTGGAGTGTGAATGCAGTAACACACAGAAAAGGAGTCTGACGTGCACTTGGGTGATATAAATGTGTGTATAAATAACTAAGACTTTTTATACTCTCATCCAGAATATTTGTAAAATACAGAAACTCGTTTGAAAATGTATGAGTGTCCAAAAATTATGGTTGTGGATATCTGACAGAGCGCAATGGGGTCAGCTAAGTACCATTGGGCAACATTAAACAATATTGTACAACAGAATCCAACACTCCATTATTTAAAGGGGAACTATCAGCAGATTAGACAAATCTAATCTGGTCCTGTGCTGTTAGTCGGAGTAATCTTCATTCAAGAATACCGTTAGGAGCACTGCCACATCATCGACCCACTCCTTCTAATGATAATGATCAGGGGGAGGGCCGGATGACGGAGCAGTGCTCCTAACAGTGCACCGGAGCAAAGATTACTCCGACTAACAGCATGGGACCAGTGCCGGGGAGGAAGGTAAGACATACTTTCCTCCTCAGCGTCCCAGATTTGTCTAACCTGCTGATAGTTCCCCTTTAATTTTTCAACAAGATGCAGGGCTCGGCCTATAACTAGCCTAAAATAGATTCAAAATAATTATGTAAAAGAAAAGTATATAAAATATTTTTGGAATGTTTAAATTTACCAAAATTTACTATGATGTATTTCCCCTCTTCATTTGTCTTCTATTAGTAAAAACTTTCACGTGATTAAGATCAAGGGAACATGAATAAACCTATGCCATAGTTATGTGTAAGGGCCCTTTAACAAAAAGTCCAAAGCAGGTACTACTAAAAACACATTTCGGGGTACAGGGGAACCCTCTCTTAAATCAGGGAGGCATGTCTTCCTGACTTGAGAAAGGGGTCTCCTGTACCCCGAAATGTGTTGTCCCTTGAGAAATAAATGTGTTTTAAGTAGTGCCTGCTTTGGACTTAGTGCTATATTTACTGTCGTCCAGGGCCTGTCAAGGTTTCATCTACATCCACCCCTGCCAACTGCGGAGACTCGACACCCCACCACTCTGCATCTCTTGTTGGACCCAGTGTCTCAGGATCCCAGCAACCTAGAAACCTCTGGCTGCTCCGACCTCCATCATTCTCTTCACTGAGAGGTTTTAGATGTTGTGCTCTGAGTACAACATCATAAGGGGAGCAATTCCAATGGCCTTTGTTTTCACCACCGTTCCTGGATTTCACCCTATGGCGCCTGCATATATCTGTTAGCTTTCCACTACATGGTAAAAGGACCTTAACCTTGACCTAAAGAGAATCAGCCATTGATTGGTTACCTCTACATAAAATATTGGCACATTCTGCGCCCTCTAGTTGTCCAGAAAAGATGGAAACATTCCCTGGAGACCTAAGACTGTCAGCCTGGACTTTTCAAGGAAAATTAAGCAGTTTTAAAGTGGCACCAATGTATACAGACTAAACTAATCAATGGCCCAGTATTTATTTATTTACTTATTTATTTAGGGTATAAACACACACACCGTATAAGCAGCGTATTTACGCAGCAAATACGCAACAAATACGCAACAAATACGCAGCAGATTAGATCTAAATAACTGAACACAGCATCAAATCTGCACCATCAAATCTGCTGCAGATCTGCTGCGTATTTGCTGTGTATCTGCTGCGTATACGGTGTATGTGTTTGTACCCTTAATGATATGCAAACTTTGTGCCTCCTTTCAGAACAAAAAACATAACTCTGGCTGTTTTTAACTACAACTAGGGAAATATTGGCAGAATAATGAAGACAGATGTATTATTGAGTTCAAGGGAAACTGTGTACATCTTTATATAGTAAGCTCCCCCTACTGTTGGATTGGCCACAGCCATCAAGAATCTTACTATTCAACCTTTAACCCCTTAAGGTCAAAGCCAATTTTCGTTTTTGCGCTTTTGCTTATTCCATTTTAAGTTTAAAAGTCAACAGCGCTTGCATTTTTTCACCTAGAGACGTATATGAGCGCTTATTTTTTGCGAAACCAATTGTACTTTGTAATGACAGGCATTATTTTTCCATAACATATGCTGTGAAACCGGAAAAAAATCATTTGCGCTGTCAAATTGAAAAAAAAACTAATTTGTTTTGATTTCGGGGAGTTTTGCATTTACGCCGTTCGTCCCATGGTAAAACTTACTTGTTATGCATGTTCCTCAAGTCGTTACGATTACTATGATATATAACATGTATAACTTATATTGTATCGGATGGCCTGTAAAAAATTCTAACCGTTGTTAACAAATATACGTTCCTTAAAATCGCTCCATTCCCAGGCTTATAGCGCTTTTATCCTTTGGTCTATGGGGCTGTGTGAGGTGTAATTTTTTGCGCCATGATGCGTTCTTTCTATCGGTACCTTGATTGCGTATATACGACTTTTTGATCACTTTTTATTAAATTTTTTCTGGATTTGATGTGACCAAAAATGCGCAATTTTGCACTTTGGAATTTTTTTGCGCTGACGCCGTTTACCGTGCGAGATCAGGAATGTGATTAATTAATAGTTCGGGCGATTACGTGTGCGGCGATACTAAATATGTTTATTTATTTATTTATTTATTAATTTATATTTATAAAATGGGAAAAGGGGGGGGATTTGGACTTTTATTAGGGGAGGGGATTTTTTATTAATAAAAACACTTTTTTACTTTTTTTTTTACTGTAACTAGAAGCCCCCCTGGGGGACTTGTATATAGACAGCACTGATCTCTCATAGAGATCAATGCTGTGTATATACACAGCAAAGATAGATTAGATCGGTCATAGATTACTATGGCCTGCTGCAGGCCATAGCAATCTATTGCCGAGCCGGGATCAGCATCATTCCGACGCTGAGGCCCTGCACGGGCAGAAGAACGGATCTCCCCCCCGTGATCGCATCGGAGATCCGACCCACTAGACACCAGGGATAGTGTGTATAAAGCACTTCAATGCAGCTGTCAGGTTTGACAGCTGCATTGAAGTGCTTAATTAGCCGGCGCGGCAACGGGACCCGCGCCGGCTAACAGAGCCACTGCCCGGCTGCACGTGTCAGCCGGGATCAGCGCCGTTCAGAGCGGGGTCCCGGCGGGACCCCGCTCTGAACACCCCCCGCGGCACCATGACGTATCAGATACGTCATGGGTCGCTAAGGGGTTAAAGATGGTCAGAACTCTGGTTTGCCTTGTTGACTCTGTTTATTGCCTAGTTACTGGTTTGACCCTAGCTTGCTTACTATCCGCCATTGTGTATTTTTGTAATTGTCTCTGTATTGTCTCATATTTGTCTCGTGTTCTGTTACACCTAATTCACTATAGGGAACATGTCCAAGTTGTTCTATGTCACTTAGGATACATTGAGACAAGTAGGCAGGGACAGTGGGCATGGGACAATGTTGGGGTTGCACTTTTCTCTGCCTTCTGTGTGTACTCTGACCAGTAAAATTAAAATCTGTGGTCAATGTGGAGTCCAGCTCTTTTCCAGATTTTGCTATAAGGCCCTATGGTTGCTAATTATTTCCCTATTAATAATCTTTGGTTGATTTGCTTTTGCTGACAGTACTCCTTTGGTATCAACAGTTGTCATGTGTCATACTGAAGGTTGCTGCATGAAGTTGGGCCTTAAAGGGGTACTTCAGCTCTGATAAAAAAAAAAAAAAAACAATCAATCATAAACATAGTTTTTACGCTTACTATCCCTTCTGAGTCTGTCTCTATTTGAATTTCCAACTGTTTTTAGGTCTCTGAAGCTCCAGTTGGTGTCTTCATTTTTTCATCACTTCCTGCTTTTGGCTTTCCCATGATGCACTTTGTCTCCTGTGATGTCTAACTGACTCTGTAAAACTGTTAGATGGTTTACATCTTCTTCAGCCAATCAGAGCTGAGCAACCTGAGTCATGTGACAAAGGGAGGCTGGCTTAACAGGGCTTAGACCCGCCTCCCTCTTGATGATGTAATTGTCACAAAATGACTTCCTGGGGTCAACAGTCATTAGGTAAGAATAAGTTTACTTCACTTCTTGATGGGGGATTGAGGTGGGAAAAGATAGGGAAGGGGGCAGATAGGTGATTGAAGCATATTACAAAATATATGTGTTTCAATGACTGAGAAAAAGCTTTTAGCTGGAGTACCCCTTTAAGGTCGAAAACACACACGGCATTTTTATTTTTGAAAACTGCCATTGCAATTTTTGTGCCAAAACCAGAAGTGGATCCTACAGAAAAGAGAAGTACAAGAACTTCCTTTAAATTTTCCATCCCATTTGAATCCACTTCCAGCTTTGGCACAGAGCTAATGGATGGGGGCTGTCTACATGACCACCTCTTCATGAGCATCCTGTAGTCTATAATTGACTTATTTTTTATCATTTGAAGTATACAAAAAAAGGTGTTATATAGAAGAAAAGGAAGAATATTTTACTATGAACAGGACTACCACCATCCTCTATTTTGATGTGCAAAGACAATTTCGCAGATCCTTTGATGCAAGGCCTTTTTGCACTCATCAAACAACAATATCCCAGGGAGATGAGGCAGAATGAAAGATGTTAAAAATACATCAGATTTTATTCAGTATGCTGATTAAGCTATTTTCTATCTGTCAAAGGAGAGTGAAGCCCCAGCGGATAAAAAATATGTAATACCATCCTGTAAATGACCGATCTTGGTGTTGTGGATCAAAGTCTCTGCTCTAAAACTGATGGAAAATACGTTATCAAAGGAAAATATAATTTTCCTTGGTGTATACACATACATCAAGCCATTTTTTGTTGTCAGTAAAACAAACTGTAATGGATAAATATCTTCTAGGCTGCTTACTGTCAGGCTAAGCTGGAGAAACGAATGGAATAATATTACGGCACAGCCAGTAAGGCATGTCCTATAGATAGAAAGATGATGGGAAAAAGATAAAAATATTAACATGAAATAAAATTCTAATTGAAGGTTGAGGTAAATGTTTGGCAAACAAAAAATTACAAAAACAAATAGAATGTGGGGCTTAAAAATTAATCGGCGTTCGGAGTGCCATGGCGAAACGCCAATGACAGGGTATCCTGCACCTATGACTCCCAGCGATCAGCTATGATCTGTGAGATGATCTAGCAGGAAGTGTTCATGGGGTTGTCTTATTTTGCACAGCGTGTTTTTTGACTGAAAAAAAAATTTCCTGCCTATTTGGCATTTTCCGATTTTAGTGTGATTTACTTACTATTGACATTTTTATCTCTGGCCTTTTATCCCCTGTTGTTGTTTCTTTCTTTTTGGCAGTAGTCATGTGATTCTTTTATCATGTGACTCCAAGATTTTTAATGAAGAATCAGAAAAAAATGCCAATATGCATTTTCGCCATTGACTCTCTGCTAATATCTGTCCACACAGCTTTTAACTCCATACGCCAATTTTGGCATTTTTATTGGTGATTTTTATTTTTTGAAAAACACCTAGACCAGCCTAATCAGCTTATTGGTGTTAAGATTACCTGTAACTGCTCATTTGCCTCTTGGATTTGCTGAATCAAATAAGGCTCATGGAACCGAATTTCCTCAATTTTTCCGCTCTTGATCTTGGCTGCTTGGTTCCCACTTTCTATATATATGTCATCATCATTGATGTCAGATACATGGGCATGCTAAAGTTGTATTTTTCACAGCATACAGTATGCGCATGGGCAAAGAGAAACAGGGCAGCTAATGTCGTCACTATGCTATGTAACCCAATCCATAAACATTACAAATAAGTTGTTATATTGCAACTCCTTGAGTCCCAGTGTCTCGGTTTCGCACTGATCTACTAACATCACAGGCATCCCATTCACATCCAGCCAGGACATTGTTAACCAGGGAGTGTCCTAGGGGGTTAACGTCTACTGGACAGCCCCACACTGTGCAATTGTTCTCTAGGTTAAAGGCCCTTATAAACTGAACAATTATTGGTCTTACTTGGCCCGACCATTCAGGCCAATAATCGTTGAGTGTAATAGCACATGTTGAAAGGCGACAATTAGCTGACATGCACAATATCTGGGAACTGGGGAATGGGGGGAAAGCGAGAGCAGATCTGACAGGTAAACTTTCTAGAGGTGTAATAGGACCTTAATGCCAAGGATTAGTAGAGCCCGCTACAAATAGCTGCTGACCCTCACACACTAACACCAGTGCTGCTTCCCTACAGGGTCACTATATATTCTATTAGCTACTAGGTGTACTGGGTGGAAAATGTTGTTACCTTGTATATGTACTGTTGGGTCCTTAAGGCAGTTATCCAAGTTAATTAGTGGAGGTCCAAACCCTGGGACCCCCACTATTTCTGAGAACAGTGATGATCTTGCCCTGAGTTAATTATTCAATTGTGCGCATGTTTGACCACCACCGATATATCCCTTACAAGCTATCCAGATACTATTAAATGCTAAACGTTCCCTCCATTATAAATATAGTGGTGACTGAGTGTGCATACTACTGCTCCATTTACTCAGGGGACAATTGACCTCCATTCTTATTATTAGTTGGGGTTTTAGCCATCGGACCCCCCCACCGATCAGCTAACATTTGATCTTGGGATAACCCCTTTAAGTTTCTTGGAAAACGTAGTGTATCTGTTCTGACATACCTCATAATTGGAGATTGAGATTGAAATGAAGTGGCAGACACCATTAGCACCAGGTAGCTATAAAAAAAATTTTTTAAATATTGTGATTAACATATCTTTATATTATCTCTACATACATGTTTTATTGTGAGCTCTCCGCTTATGGATAACCTGTTTCACTTTCATTGCAGCGCCACTACAGGACAAATGAAGCATTACTCCGTTTTCAATAAAATGAGTGAGCTGTATATGTAATGCATACTGTTTTCATTGTAATGGCAGGAGTTTTCAGTGAAGACGTAGATGGCTTATTACTATGTAAAGTTATTAATGTCAGATTGGTGGGGGTCTGACTGCTTTGACCCTGATCATTAAAATGAATTAGTAGCAGTTCTAGAAAAGCCCTGTACCACCTCCTGTCTTGTAAGTTGACACCCTGCTGCATTTTATCGACCCGTCATAGTCGATACACGTTGTGGCCACCAAAAAGTAAGACAAGTGGGGCCAAATCAATACTTCATAGAGCGCTTCTCTTTGTTCTAGTGTTTGTCAGGGGTCACTGCATGCTAAGCACTGTAGTCAAATCGATCAGACATTGATGGCAAATTTTATTCGTATGCCATTAGTATTTATGGTGAGAAAATCCCTTTAAGGATGCAGCTGTAATTCAGAAAATCACGGCCATGTCTGTAGTACACGACTGACTTCAGAAATCAGATGTAGACTAGACTGCCCATAATGCTTGAAGTTGGGTCCATAACAGCATTAGTCTACAATCTGTCAGCTGCACAACTCATAAAAAATGATAGTCTATTTTTGGTTGGAGTTAGTGATCGCCATGATTAGTAGAGCAAGGATTCATCCACTATCTGCTCAATGCTGATAACACCAGATCTGTATTCCTAAGTGCAGGTTCATTTTTCATTCTGGCAGAAAAAAGTAGCTATATAACTCAAACAAATAAGTGCGCGAAGACTGAATGACAGAAAAAATACTGCACTCCGTCAAATACAAGCTAAAGAGTGGAAATCGACAAGGGACTGTAGATTCAGACGTCAAAACAGTAAGGTTAGCAATATGTAGACATCTGCTCCTCAGCTACAGCTGGTGACTCAGATTATCAAAGCGGATGGCGTCCCCGAGCAGCTCATATTTGTGGTATTTTCAGCACTGTGTTTCGCTGGCGATAATTCTGTGGAGATCTTTTCAATTCCTGTTACAGTGTTAAGCGTAAACAGGACAATTTTTTGCTGGCACGTCAAACATGTAATTGTTTTATATTGAAATTCCCCCGAGTTTCGGCATGTTCACATCAGATTAGTTTAGTTGGCTGGAATTTTAGACGGATTATTTATAGTTTTTCGTATTTTATTCTGAGTTTATTGTTTTTAGTTTGATGGAGAATCCCATTAACAATGAGAACATCTGGATTTGACATTGATATGTGTAACCTTTGAACCCATGATAAGCCACTTAAGACACTTAAATTGCTTTTAGAGGGGAGGATTCACTGGGATATAAGCATAACTTACCAGGATTTCCCTGTATAAATGGGTATGAAATGGGCATTTGGACTTCATAAAACTGGATCCCCTGCTGGGAACCACCTTCTATAAACTAGGACATAGAATCACCTCTCCCACTAGTGTTCTAGGCATGTTCTGTGACCTGTGCAGGCAGGGGGAGGTAAGCTGTAACTCAGTTATTGTGAATGGCCTGATCTGTCTATACACTTGTCTTACTCTCACTGTAATCCTGTCTGTTGTGATAAAATGAAGACTACAGATAAGGGTCCTATTACACGGGATGATTATCGCTATTTTTATCGTTGATCGTTTGCAAATTGTTCACATGTAATAAGACGTCATTTGGTCATTCACAGTACAGACGAACGCAGTAGTAATGACAAGATGACAAGAATGATCATAAGTAATGATCAGCGTTTCATGTAATTGGGTGAACGATTTTAGGTCGTTCACCATAGCGGCCGTTTGAAAACATTTATCGTTAAGCGTTGATCGTCAAAAATCGCTGGAATAGTACCTTAAGTTTCCTTACACAACAAGATGTACCAGCTACGTTGAACTTTTACGTTTAGTGGCCAGAATGAAAAGTGCACGATTTTAGATAAATGTTTTATATACTGTAGATAGTAAAATTGGAAATTAGAAAAAAAAATACACTAAAAATTCTTTAAAAGTTATGTTCAGCATAAGAACTTAATTTATTCAGTTCAGGACAAGGCTAGTTTCCATGTTCATTCCCTATTTACATTTTTGAGTCAAGGTTGAGAAAAAATGGATTCAGAAAGTGTTTTTGAGGTGAAGGCAGCGGGAGGTGGTCAAGGTCTGAAAGGTCAAAGTTTAAAAGACAGGTTAGAATCAAATTTAATTTTCTCTATAAATGGCGCTGTTATAATATTAACTTTAGTTACAGGAGAGGTTCCTAACATTCACTGGGTGTTGATCTCAGGGGTGCAGCTAGGATTCATGGGGGCCCATAGCAAAAAACTTTACACATCCCCCCTTCCAGTTTTATGCTTTGGAGCTCCTTTGTCCCACCTCCGGTGCACAAGTGCCCTCACTCATGCCTCGAGGAGCTGGGACAGAAAGCAATGCTGCCTCCAACCACAAGAGAGACTGGCAGGACAGGAAGCCAATGGCTGCTTGCTCTGTCAGTTAGGGCACCTCTGTGAGCATCCATCACGAACATTTATTGTTAAAGGGCCAGATGTCAGTCTGGGCCTGCAGGCCCCCTATCAGTTGCATGGTCTGCCTTCATTGTAGCTACATCACTGTCTCCTCTATTAATTTCTTATGCCTTACTGTCTAGGGGTGGTCTAAAAGAAGACACAGACAGACATATACTCTAATATACATAGACATGCTCTGTTTCACATTCCCAAGTGTAACTGCACTACCAAAGTGTAAAATATGGAAGAGATGGTTTACAATGGATGTCCCAGTGTGCATATATCTTGTATTCTCTTTTTCTGTGTCTGTGTCTTGTCCCTGGCTCAATCAACTGGAAATGCATTCAGCTTTCGAAACAGCTGCAAACAGGATATCACATTAAATTTCATCCGAGTGGCTGCATTAGAATCATAAAATCATCTCACTACATTGTAAACGATAAATAATTAAAGTGCTGGGGAAAAAAAAGATGAACAAGATGGTGGTAATTCCCAGGAGCGTTGTACAATGTATATCATTCAGTCAGAGGGTAGTGTAATACAGAGATATTCATGACATTAGTACAAGACCATTGAAGTTAGTTAATGAAGGCTAAATAAATAAACTACTTCCTCTAGTAATACCCTAGTACCTAAATAATTGAGGTGGAGACTATGGAAATCTATGAAATGGGAAAAAATGTTACTTCAAAGCATTATTGTCATTTCAAATTCAGTGCAAATTAACATTTTAATTCTGAGACCCCCTTCCATTGTTGGATATAGCCAGGTGAACCATAGACTTAAGCCCCTATTACACGGGGCAATTCAGAGGAGCAAACGAGCGCCGACCTTCCAGATCAGTGCTCACGTCTCGTTCCCCGCTCGCTGGCAGCGCCATTACACGCGTCGGCAGCGAGCGGGTATGAGAAGGGGGGCTGCCCATAGAACATAGCAGCAGTCTGCTGCCGCCGCTCCTGTTGTGCGGACCAACGACAGCATATTGCTGCTATCGGGATTGTTGAGCTTTCAACATGTTAAAAGACAACGATCAGCCGACATTGTACCTTCTATTACACTTGATGATTATCGTCCATAATCGCCAATGTCGGCCGGATACGGCCGATAACCGCTTTGTGTAATAGGGGCCTAACCCTGTCTCCCGCACTCAGTCAAATCAAATGCCTTGCAAGAGAGTGAAGCACACAACCACGCACTTCACTCAGCTAGATATAATGATCTCAGCACTGAGATACCAACTAATTTAAACTTTTGACATGTCTATGCAACATGTACAAAAATGTATTCAAATGACAGTAACACTGTTAGCTAAAAATGCTTCATCTACAGCCTGTCTAATCTGCCCTCCATGCATTCTCTCCCCAGTCTCCACATTAATTTCTGTTGTGTGTAGTCTCATTCTCCTCCCCGCTGAAATATCTAAAACTGAGAGAAGGGAGAGGGAGCAGAAAGGGCTTAAGCAAGAAGTTTTGCCATTTTTATAAGCCGGCAGCCGGCAGGAGGGATTTTGATAACAAGTACGAACTTACCTCTCCCCGTGCCTGCAGTGAGCTGCATCACTGGCCTCAGGACCTCCGCCGGGCTCATGGATCTACGGCGCTGCACAAGTCTTGACCTGGTTGATGGACTGGCCACTCAACCAGTCAATGACTGGGGTGAGATGCTGCTCCAGTCACTGATTGGCTGAGAGGCCAGTCCATCAGCCAGGACAGGCCTTTTCCCCTCAAGTCGTGGGGTCATCACAACTCTGGAGAAAATGGTCCCATTTGTACTTTCGTTCATTATCAGACTTCCCCCTGCCAGATGCTGGATTTTAAAAATGGCTGGACTTGTCCTTTAATATTTTATTCAGAAAAAAAGTGAATAATAAAAACATTAGTGAAGCTGTGTCCATAGCCTTTACAGTTTTCTTAACATGTTTTCTAAAGAATATACAGGAAAACCTTGAATCATATGAATAACCAGATAATAATTATACAGAACTGCCAATCAACAGACATATAATTTAGGGCCAGCTAGGGCAATTTCCAGGCTCCAGTAACCAAAAAGCAACATAAAGTATTCGCCACCAATCAGTAGGAACCCCAGAAAAAGAATCAAGTGTATCCCCTACTACATCTAAGCCTTCTTAGTGATGACTCCAGTGACAATGTGACACCAGCCGTTAAAGTAAAACCTCAGATGGTGTGAATAACATTATTTCATTAGAGTAGAACCTGTAAATGGGTTAAATATACTGTCTAGACAGCAAATGAACAGTCAGTTCTTATCATCTTTCATATTATATTTTGAAAAGCAGGAAAAATAGGCAAGCCTAAGGCTCTAAGTAGCGATGTGTAAATTGTGATGGTTATATGACTAGGTCAAAGGATCTCCAAAATGGCAGGTCATATGATGTGCTTCTGGTGGGTACCTACCAAAAGTGCCCAAAAAAAACTATTGGTGAGCCAGTGACAGTAATGTGGGCACCCATGTGCATGCGGAGTGAAGGCTAGCCTGTCTGACTAATACCATAGAAGAGATACTGGAACACAAGCTGCCAAAAAGTTAGTGCTGGCCATATACAGTATGAAACATATCATGGAATTGCCATTGAACACCCAGGGCATAGCCACAGACCAGTCAAAGTGCCCGTGCCCATGCCTACAGTAGTTGTGTGTGAGCACCAGAACTGGACCATGGAGCAGTATGATGCTTTGGATAATTTTCTTCAGAAAAATCCTGGGTTGTGGAATTTATGTGAATGTCGCAAAACACATAGGGCCACATGTATCATCCGGCGGACGGATGATTTTTGGCGGAAAGTGCCGATTTGCGTATTATTTTATACGCAAATGGCCGATTTGCGAATAAAATAATCGCAAATCGGCACTTTCCGCCGAGTACGCCAGGGGGCGGAAAGTAGGCGGGAAGTGGGCGGAACGGAGGGCGCGGACTCAGAGTCTGCGCGATTTATCATCCGTTCCGCCCAAATGTACGCCGAAAACCTACTCCAGTCCTCAGCTGGCGTAGGTTTTCAGCGGTGCGCAACGGCGCGCACGGGATTTATGTAGAGGCAGTCCGCCTCTACATAAATCCCCGTACCGCCGGAGCTGCGGGGGCATTTTTAAGTCCGGCGTAAAAAACGCCGGACTTAATAAATGCCTCCCATACTGTCTACCAAAACCTTTATGACAACTGTGTTCCCTAATGTAAGTGGACCCTTCAAAAAAGATGATGCACACTGCAAAGATTAGGGTTTGAGTAAGATGACAAACAGTTCATGTTGTTAAAATGGCCTCCAAATTCTGTAGAACCCGTTCCGATTGAACGTATTAGGGATGTGCTGGAAAAACAAGTCTGACCAATGGAGGCCACCACTCTCAACGTACAGACTTAGATGGTCCCACACCTTAGCCACTTCCTTGTTCTTGTACACTACAACATTTTTCTGTATTTGCTTTATGTTTTGTACGTTATCGTACTCAGGCAAAGCCACAGTGTTCTATGTTTCGAGTCATTATTCGACTTTATCATCCAGATTTCATTTTCCTAATGTGGTGGAGGCTATGACCATTGAGAGCAGCGCAACATTAAGTTCTTCTGTAGCTAGAAGCATTGCAATTTAAAGTTATCACCCATGATATAGCCAGGTCATTTGGACAAGAGAGGGAGAGAAAAAAATAATTTTCAGTCACAGTGGAAAACAATCTTTACAGTCTTCCCGGAGGCAAAAAATACAGAGTTCTGAGGTGACAAGTGCATCGATGGATGATCTGCTCCTTTCTCTCTATCAGTGGTGGGTTAGAGAGCACACAAAGGTCCCAGCAGCATACTGTACTATAAAAAGACAAAAAAAGGCAGAACGGCATCATTGGATCCTCGGCAATGGGCGATTTTCATTGTGCATTCTTTCACTGATCATTTTCATGACATCTAAGGACACAAGGACATTAAACAGTTTCCAACACTTGCGGAATTTATCCCCTTTATACGCACAATACCTACAGAAAAGAGTATAAATCTTTCATATTTTCTGGAGATTCTGAACACAATAGTTTCCGAGTATAAAGACTGTTGGGAACCTTTCATGCGTGGACAATTGATTGTTTTCACTGCGAGAACTTACCACAGAGGTTTGTTTTTCACATTTTTTTAGTGTAACAAAGTTAACTTAAGGTCAAACATTTGATTTTCTGTCACATTCAGTGTAATTAGTATTATGCATCGGAGTCCCTTTATGTTCATTTGTCTCTTACAATCTTTGCGAATAAAGCTCAAATGGATAAAAACCAATCTAGTTTACAGGGTCACGGATTGTGTAAATTCAATATTAAATGTACTATGAAAACTTCTACAAATTTATAATAAACTTTGTGGTTTTATTCCTTACTTTTTTCCTTGGCCCACTGTTAGGCTATGTTCACACTGCGTATGTTTCCGGCCGTAGTGCGAACCGCGAATATACGCACGTAGTTTTGAGGTTGATGCGTTCGCTTGAAAGTATACAATATACGGCCGCACAATGCACACTACGTATGAGCTTACGGCCGGATCGTATACGGCGCCGTGAAAAATGAACAAGACCATTGTTTGAGGACGGAAATGTTCCAACTCACGGCCATGGATTTTCATGCGGTCCCATACGGAGTACTTATTTCAGCCAAATTGAACTTGATTTTTCGATCCAAAAGGTTCTGTGTGTTTTATTGGGCTGGGCGAAGATTTCCAAGTAAATGACCTGCTTCAGATCGCTTCGAAACAAGCTAGGGAAGCATAACTGTACTACGGCGTATGTTCGCGATTCGTACACATCCGGCCGCATGTCGATTTTTCCCACGCCCGTAGTTTCAGCCGTGTACGGCGACGTACGAAATGCGGCCGGACTCATACGCAGTGTGAACATAGCCTTAAGGTGTATGGGGCTCTCCCGACCCTATCTCCACTGAGATAGGGTCTCTTAACCCCTTCGTTTTGGGAGACATAAGATGCATCTAGAGCTCTCTGGTTGTGGTCTAACCCTCCTCTCCCCATAGAGAACACAAAAACACTCAACAGTGTTGAATGTTCATGTGTATAGGGAGGACAGGAAAGATAGCTGAACAATCATTCAGCCGACAGTTCTTGAAAGTCTATGGCCAGCTTTACTGAATGTGAAAATTCCTGTTTTATTCAGAGGTTAAAATGCTATAGGAATCCTTTATCCTAGTATCCTATCGGCAGTTCTGTGTTGGCAAAGACTTAAAGCAAATGGCAAAGCCTTAAAGCAAATGTACCACCAGGTACATCGCTATGCGTCGGCATGGGGATGCCAGTGGCACAGTGTTTTTTTTTAACTGCCACGCGGTTCCCGCACATGGTGCCAGTCTATTTCCAAGCACCAGCCCGGCACAAAGCACTGGGGGCAGGCCCGCTGGCCCCAGTGTGACAAAAACCCCTCGCCTATGTGACGTGTCTCCATTAGAACCGTTATTTATCCTTATTTTTACATTGTGTAAACATAGCCTTTGGGTGTGACTATCTTTAAAGGTCCGTTGAATTTTGTTGAAAAAATAGTGAAAGGATGGCCAAATAAAAATCCTAAAATAACGGTCATTTTTTACTAAATAATGTCTGCCAATAAATGAACAGTACTTTGACGGGCACTGCGAACAATGGCCATTAATCATTGTCTTCGATTAAAATCTTTGAAGACTAAAAATAACGACTGTTATTTTACTAAAAAAAGACTGTGTGTGAACATGGCCTTAAAATGCCAGGAACCATTACATTTTGTCTTCAGTATGTCCTCAGTATTTTGACCATGTGCAACACCAACAAAAAAACACCATGCAAAAACACTGAAAATGTGTGTGAATCCTGCCTTAATTTGAAGATAAACCTTAACGTGACCTTGGTACATAACTAGATCATCTTTCTAACGTCAATGCAGCATTTGCATTTATATTGTTATTTAGCATCTTATTTAATTCTCCTATCTGTTAACTGGAAATAACACTTGTTTCATGTCAAAAATGCCTTCATTCATTGAGCCTCAGCAGATGTTAAAGTTAAAGCTTAAAACTTATAAGAACACGTCAATGTCACTAGTCTGATATTTCAGGATATATACAGCCGACAGTAATTGTTTATAGATTTACGATTCTCTGTAACCAACAAATGATATATGACGGGAATTGTGTGAGCACTGGCAGATTTAGAGAGACTACTTATAATCATGTTCACTACCACCAAATTTATATCTGTCTTTTTATTATTTCCACAGGCGATGTACATGTTTTATGCCCTTGCGATTGTCTGTGATGACTTCTTTGTCCCTTCCTTGGAGAAAATTTGTGAAGTAAGTATGATTTTTATCAAGGTAAAAAAGAAATAATTATTTTTAACAGCTCTTAACTATTTAGCCATATGGGCCGGTAATAAGATCAGTAGTCCTGGTAGAATATAATCCAAGCATTATTTTAGATGCTGTGTAGTCAATGGCAGATCGTGTACTTTGGCACATAGACATAGCCATAATGGTTATAATGGTTCAGTTGGGACTTGAAGACACGAGGGACCTGCTTTGCTGATGTTATCATAGCTAGAGCAGTCCTCCAGCCCCAGGAGGGCACTGTCCTGACGCACACAGCAGTGGTAATAGTGGGGCATGCATAGATGTTGGTGTGATGGTAGTCCTTTCTTTCTCTTGGAGCACACCTGCATACAGTGTCCGTCTAGGAGTACCTTGGGGGTCCTAGCTGAAACATGGGTGCAGATGTAGCCAGGGCACCAAGAGTAGTAAAAATGCAGAAAATGAAGAGTGTAGTACAACAGATAACTTTACTTTGTTCAGCACTGAATCATCCATTTACTGTATATGGAGTCACAGTTATTTAACACGGTACAGCTCCAACATGAACAAGACAACAACTGATGGTACAGGCGGTAAAGAGTAAAAAGTGGTAATTCATGCAATGTAAGTGAGTGCCTTGAGCTAGTTCCTGATTTGTTAAAGGAGAACTCCAGGCAAATGTAAAAAAAAATCAGGTAGTGCAGGGGGTGGTAGGAACATAACAACCAAGAGTTACTTTCCCGTGTCAGTGCCCCCACACCTTCAGAACCACTGCACACTGTCAACCTCTGGTCTCCTGTTTCACTTGACTCCCTGTGTTGTCATGACCCAGCAGAAACTACTCGCTAAGCCGGTCAGTGACTGCAGAGATTTCCCACCTCCCTCACTGACTCACTCGCATTTCTGGGCCAAGTCCTGATGTCACAGAACAAGGAGATCCAGTGGACTGGTAGGGGACCGTGAATGGTGGCACTGTGGTTGCGTTTACCTTTATTGTTTTGTTCCCACCATCTCTTTTTACACAAAGAACCCTTTTTAGACATGAATGGCAAAGAGACCTATCATACTGGTTGGCTCATGGTGGCAGAAAAGGTCTACACCAGACCAGAGGTCCACTAAGGCCCCAGACTGCTATGAGGTCCTTAAAAATTCATTCTTTCAGACTAGAAGTGGTGTGATGCTGATCTTCATCTTTAAGGCCACAAAAGAAAGATGATCCTCAGGTCAGGACAAAGCTGGTACATATAGTGACTATAGTGGCACCTGGTAGAACAGCCCTGAGTAGGTCTTAGCAACAAACTCTTCAAAGTTTTCTCCTTCTCTCTTCTTTATTCTATAGTACTCAACTCCTCCGCTCCTCAACAAGGTTTAAATAAGGTTTACTTGGACTACTACTTCCCCCACCAGAAAGTTCTGAATATAAATTTACTTGAAACTTGAAATTAACTTGGTTGTCCGGGAAAAATGAACTCTTGGCCATGCTACCGTGGCTGTGGGGGACATGTCAGTAATGTATACTTACCTGTCCCGTTCCCCTGCCGCTGCCGGATCCCAGGCCTACTACTCTGCACCACTTCCTGTGTTTTCATAACATACGATGACATTGTGCTCCCTTCGGAAATGGCTGCCCAGCATAGACTCTATGGGAGCTCCACCTCATTGGATGTTCTGAAAACATAAGCAGCAGTGCAGAGCAAGCCGCCTTGCATCAGACAGCGGCGAGGGAACAGGACAGGTAAGTATATATTACCAACATGTCCGCCGCAGCCCCAGCAATCTGGCCAAATATTTATTTTTCAACCTTTTAAAGAAGCAGCATGTGCTTTCAAAAGCCGAGTTAACTCTGTGTCATCGATTTGCAACAATAACATAAAAACACAGTATAAAAGGTGATTACACATATGATTATGAAGAGTTAGATATCAGTGCTGTAGCAGATCAATTCAAGTAACTATTAACACTGACAGCACCGCCTTCAACCAATCTGGTACAAAAACATAACGTGGGATACTACCTTGTGCTTAGGCTACAGAAGAAGTAGTCTCCATCTTCACAGAGCCTTGTAAATTGTGTTTGCCTCCTAGGTTCCCTATGGTCACCATCTGACAGTCATTTATGTCATCTATATTCAGTAGACCCTAGTGCTAACCAGGGCTTCCATTGTTTGATTACGGGTATAAGTGTTTGCATGGGCCCCAAACAGTTATTTTTATTTCCTAGCATAAAGTATACAGCTTTACAAACAAGAACCACTTAGCAATTCAAATACCAGTCCCATAAACATCACCGTGAAAGTCTCGGAATTCCGGATTTAGACTTCTGGATGTGTGCCAGACGAGCACCAGTAACCCAGAGTATAATAAACAGGCTGCTGTGGAGTCACAAGTTATGTGTTAAAGTCTCCTCACTTTAGTGTCTTTCCAGTCCTGCATCTCCAGGCTCCTAAGCAGACTATAAAATACATGGAAAGAAGTGTCACAACAGAATCAGTCTTCCAGTACTTGTTCCTAGTCCTGTTATGATCCTGGCCTTTGTATCATCAGCATTAATTTCTTCCCCATCATTCCAGATCTATCTATTGGACATTTTACTTGAATCAGCCATTTGATATTTCTACATTATGCACATTTTAATGTCTATTCTTTGTAAAGAGGACCTGTGGTCTGGCCCCAAAAAATATTTTTGTATATCTCTTTATAGACTAGAGTGCCTGATTCTAAAGGTGGCCATAAACCTTCAATAACTGATGGCCGATCAATGACTCAGCCATCAGTTAGTTCTCCCATCCTCTTGCCTTTTTCCCCATATACGGGACCACTCGTGTTCTCTATGTGGAGGGGAGGGTTAAAGCGACTCTGTACCCACAGTCTGCCCCCCAAAGAACTTGTACCATCAGGTAGCTGCTTTTAATCCAAGATCTGTCCTGGGGTTCGTTCGGCAGGTGATGCAGTTATTGTCCTAAAAAAACCTTTTAGGGTGCCTTCACACCTACCGTATCGCAGCAGAAAATCCGCTGCGGATCCACAGCAGATCCGCAGCAGATTTAACTAAATGAATGAACACAGCATCAAATCCGCACTTACAAATCTGCTGTTTAAAAGTTATTTTTTTAGGACAATATCTGCATCACCTGCCGAACAGAACCCAGGACAGATCTTGGATTAAAAGCAGCTATCCGAAGGTACAAGTGGTTTGGGGTTGGCAGATTGTGGGTACAGAGTCGCTTTAAGGCTCAGCCAGAGAGGTTTATCTCTCTCAGAACATAGGGTCAGGCAGTTACTTTTCTTTATGCCCAACATCTATCACCACTGACATCAGGAGAGCCCCATACATTTTACCGATGGCCGAACCTGCTGTAAGTGGTCGGTACAGCCAGCAAAAATACTGTATATGGTGTGCGCAGGTGGGCAGAAACTGTATTGCAAAATGGCTTGTGAATGCTAGGCTGAGGGAGTGTTATTAGGAAATTTATAATCACTAATCACAAATTCCACTGAACATTATTAACCCCCCGCCCCCCTCCGTGGGCAACTAAGACACACAGCAGCTGATAAGTACTGGAAGACTTGAGATTTTTAATAGAAATAAATTACAAACTCTGGCACTTTCTGACACCAGTTGAATTGAAAGAAAAAAAATATTTGCTGGTGTTGCCCTTTAAGCACAACATGAACAGAGCCTTATATCTGTACACTCAAGACAGAAGGTTAAGTCCACAAAATATAATGTAAAAAACAAGCTTGTTGTCAGATAAACCCTAAAATTAATGTATGTAAATGTGACCTTATTCCATTGTGGCTCTCATTCCTATAAATGTGCTTTATTCTGTGTGTGTATGTGTATATATATATATATATATATATATATATATATATATATATATATACACACACACACACACACTCACTATATATATATATAACGTATATATACCGTGTGTGTATTTATAGATAGTTTTTAGAAGGATAATGCATCAGTTTTACTATCTAATCAGTTAACGTGTGATGGTTTATAAGGAAATGCGCAACCAAATTATCTTCTACGAATATGCAAGCTCCCTGCTTATATTCCACATCTCCCCTCTCTCTACAGAGATTACAGCTCAGTGAAGATGTGGCCGGCGCTACGTTCATGGCCGCTGGCAGCTCGGCTCCAGAACTGTTTACATCTGTAATAGGTTTGTGCTTATCTACTAACTTAAAGTAAATGTTCACTCTGAAACACTATTTTATATTTTATTTAAAGGGAATGTGTCAGGTCCGTACCAGGTACAGAGCTGCAGACACAGGTAGATAGGTGACAGATATGATGGCTTTGTCTTTACTGATGGCCTTTTGCAGAGTTAGAAATTTGCACAGAAGTGATGCTGAGCAGCAGCATGCATCCCCTTTTGTCTTGACTGATGGCATCAATGGCATCCATTGGATCAGTGGCTCAGTGCTGACCATTCCAGACAGTTTCTATTCATAAGGTTAATTCCCTACACATAGTCATGGGCTTTATCAGAAGTAAAATAAACACTACAAGCCATTCCTGCCATAAAACAATTGAGAGAACACATAACCACAATGTCAATTTATACCATTCTCTGTCTAATTGGAAAGAATTCTTCTCATTCGGTCCCATAAAACTCATTCTGAAGAGATGGAGCCGGGTGAGTGAGAGCATGCATAAATGTTCCAAAATATCATTATGCACACAATTGAAAATAAACACATTTGCCTTTTGGAACTTCTATTGTATATCGGATTTGTCCTTTGTCTGGGAACTTTCTTAGGAATGTGATTAAAAGCAGACTTGTTAAATGGAAAGTAAACCATATTTTATAGATCGCTGGTATGGTATTTTATACCTAGAATGGGGACAAATAGGACAAGAGACAACAGCGATAAGACGTTCTGAGCAAAATTCTGACCAAATTCTATAAAAGCTGCTGAAGCCGAATGTATCCTGTCTGTTTTGTATCATGAACTTTCACCAGAAACAAGCCCTTTAAAAATGAGGCCACTAGACTAATGAATGGTCATCAATGTAGTAGAGAATGGGGCTTTTCTTAGAGAGTGGCTGTAAGGGCCCATTCACACTACGGAATCGGCGATGAAACTCGGAACCCCCCGCCCGCGGACTCCTGTCTGCTGTTAATTCTTTGAGCAGAGAGCCGCAAAGAGCAGAGGCACACACGACCTCCCATTGAAAGAGATGGCAGGCGAGATTCGGCGGAATTTCGTCGCCGATTCCGTAGTGTAAATGGGCCCTAAAGATTGATATATATATACTTTTATGGTAAATGTTCCAGGATAACTTATAAATCTCTGCTCATTCTGGGCTAAATAGTCAAGTGGCGGGTTTTCGCCTTTATTGCTTACTTGGATACTCAAAGGACAATTCCAGTGCAAATGGTTTTTGCTGTAATTAGAAAACTTTTACAAAGTTGTATAACTTTGTATTATTCTTCAATCACCCTTTCCCTATGCCCCCCCCCCCCTGGCACCACCACCATCCCCAGGGAGGTGTAATAAATTCGTACTTACCTCATTTCTGTCGACTGCAGAATCTTCTGATGGCACCATATTGTTTCCATGACATCAGTAGTAGAGGGAGGCCGGCCTAAGTAGCATTTCCTTAGCTAGGCCAGCCCATTCTGCTATAAGTTTAGATGACTCAGCTTGCTCAGCTCAGATTGGCTGAGCAAGCTGTCAGTCATCTGACACTCTCCAGCCCCCTCTAAAACATTGTCAGGTGACTGACAGTTTGCACAGCTTCAGTTGGCTGAGCGAGCTGTCAGTCATCTAATGCAATCCAGCAGAAGAAGCAGGAAGTGCCAAAGAAAATAAGAGCTTAGAGGATCCTCAAGAAGGAGGAAATTCAAACGGAGATGGTGTCAGGAGGGATGGTAAGTATAAAAAAATAAGTTTGTGTTTGTTTTTTTAATCGCCAGAGTTGTCCTTTAAATCCCTCCTAGTAAAATGAATGTTAGATTTCCCGTAGTCCTATTGACCTCACTTTTTTCTTTTCTCCAAGTGATAAAAAGCTTCAGCATTATTTACTACTCAAGGCACGTGGAAAGTGTTTCCAGCAAATATTTTCTCATGATCTGTAAAGAGGGAAGTTGGCAGCTCTGACGGGCACCAACAACTATTTTGTTTGCGAAAGATACAGACTGACCAGAGGTTGGCATTACGCTTCCTGGAATGCTGTTCTACAGGCCTAGAAAATGATGGTCGTTTATATGTGCATAGAAATAACGATGCTAGGTGGCGTTCAGGTCACAAAAACGTATGCCAATACATTGGTCCTCTACGGCTGTATCCATATTTTCCGGGCAGCCATAACGTTTAGAAATAAGCAAATAGCTCAAATAAACAAAGCGGCGCCCTTAGTTTGAGCTGCGCTCTGCTCATCAAGCCGTTGGCCTTTCAGCAATGCTCTGTCCTTGACGGTGTCGGGGAAAAGCTGGATCCAATCCTGGGAAACTGGGAGAAGTTTTCCAGGATTGGATCCAGCTTTTCCTGGCATCCTAGGAGGAGTGGCAGGAAGTGGAGCAGCGCTGAAAACCGGTGGCTTGATGAGCGGAGCATGGATGAAATAAATCGCTTTGCTTCGTTTAGATGAGCGATTCGCTCATCTCTAATAGCAATGCATCCATCTTTTCCAGCCAGTGGAATTCAACAACCTAGTGATCAGGATCAGGGTCGGCAGAACTTGATGTAAATTCGCTCATCTCTAATCATGACATATTGTGGACATCTAAAGTCAGCTGCCAGATTTCAAACGGCGGAAACTTTTGTGTCCATTGCTTTAAACAAGGACTTCAAAGGACTTCCTTCAAAGAAGAACCCTTTAACTGCAGTCTGTCCTAAATCTTCAGATTTTTTTTGTTTGCTAAGGATTTAGGTGGAGTATATGCAGTTCAAGTTACAAACAAATAAGGCTATGTTCCCAAAATGTCTTTTTAGTCGAAAAAAAATGCTGTTTTTTTTAATAATGTCCGTTAATAATGGTCATGACCACAATCATTATTAACAGACTCCATTATAAAAAAAAAATGCCAGTTTTTTTGTGGGAACATAGCCTAATGCCTTATTCACACGTTCAGTAAAGTTGTCAGTAATTGTGGATCCGTAATCACAGGTCAACTTAGAGCACATTGATGTATATTGGGCTATTCACACATTCCGTGTTCGTTTTGATCCATAATCCATAATCTGTTTCATAAAAAAGGACATGTCCTAGTGCGGATTGTGATTGAGGTACGGATTACCAATAGAAGTCTATGGGATCTGTAATTTTTACGGATGTCACATCCGTGATGTCCGTAAAAAACACGGATCAAATCTGTGCAAACTAGTACTATTCACATTTTACAGAAATGGATGCAAATACAGATGATTTTCCACGGATCATGGAGAAAAAAATAGTGAGAGGTTTTGTGGCCCACTGCATGTGTGAATGAGGCCTGAAGACTAAATAACTGAAGAAATCCAACAGCATCCAATGTAATGAAGCAATCTTTGTTTAATGCATAAACAGGAGCTTTGAACCACTGTGCTGTAGGCTTGGCAAAGACCCGTATGGGTCAAGACATTGCCCTCCTGGTTATGCAATAAACAAAGTTTGTTTCATTACATTGGATGATGTTGGATTTCTTCAGTTTCTTCAGTTCAAATGGAAGGTTCATCCCTGACGATATCACTCCCAATGATTTGTGGCCTTACATACTAACCATAATCCTTCTTGCAGGAGTGTTCATCACTAAGGGAGATGTGGGAGTTGGAACCATCGTTGGTTCGGCTGTATTCAACATCCTATGTATAATTGGAGTCTGTGGCTTATTTGCGGGACAGGTAAGGCCTTATAGACAGTGACAAATATTTTAGTCTGTCATTGAAATTCGTATTTTATACTTTTAAATGGTAATTATTTTTTCAAATTTGTAAATTTACTTGCTGTACTTAACTGTTAAAAGGGTGGGCCATTTTATAGAAAAATAGTTCAATGTACAGTATTAGGCCATGTCCACATGGCGTAAGACACCGGCCGTTCTGTGACCCGGCAGGTCACGGAACGGCCGGTGTCAGAGAAGAGCATCCCAGTACCGGCCGGATGATCTTCACTGCTGCTGAATTTGGATACGGGCACATCAGTGTGCGGCCGCATGCAAATTCCCCGCTGCACACAATGGAGTGTGCGGCCATGCAAATTGGCAACAACGGCCGTAGTAATAAGTGTAGTAAGTGTACTCACTGCACACTCCCTGTGTACCTCATATAGCTAAAATCAGACTCCCCTCCTCCAGACTGTGCTGTCCTGCTCTGTGGTGATTCTGTCCATAAGATGGCCTACATGGAGGAGCATGTGACCATGCCCTGCCCCCAGTGTCCTCCATAGCATATATAGGATCAGTGGCGGACACTAAGTGATGGGGCATGGTCACATGTTTCTCCACCTCAGCCATCTTATGGACAGACTCCAGAGCAGCACAGCCTGGAGGAGGGGAGTCTTATTTTAGCTCTATGAGGTACACAGGAAGCTGTTGTCAGTATATACAGTGAGTACACCTACTAATGCTGTGTGCTGAACTATTTTACCATAAAGTAGCCAACCCCTGCAAATACAAATAGTTTGTGACAACTGCATTAACATTACTGCTTGAGCTTTAGTTTCTACCGGATGTAAAAGTGTCAGGCAAGCCATTGTCTCATTAAAAATAAAGGGAAATTTAGATTTGAAAGGGATTTTTTGTCTCGTTACTTTGCCTAAATTATTGAACTCAATTAATTGTGCAGCACATCACTTAAGTATTACTAAATGCATCGACTGCTTTTTTCCATGGCATTTCTGAAAACCAATGTAAGAAAAAATAATTGTATCCAAGGAGATTTGTTTTTTATAGTTAGTATGGTTAGATGACTGCAGGAATCAGACTGGTTGTTGTAAGGGGTTGGGGTACAACTTTAACCAATCCCTTATAAAACTGGCTTTTCACAATATATTATATATAGCTAAAAGGCAGATCAGTGAAGAGTGGAGCTTCACCCTTTCACGACCTGGGGTCATTGATGCCTCCATGGCTACCATCGTGGCTCTGCAATCACTTCGCAGAACCCTGATGGACATCGGCAGATAATTCTCCCTCTGTAGAGGGAGAATTCTCTGTCAGGAGCCCTATAGATGCTGCAGTCGTGCTGACCGCAGTAGATGCTGCGGTCGAGCTGAACGCTGTATCCATAGGGTTGCGGCTAGGGATGGTCCGAACCCTCCGAGGTTCGGGTTCGTATGAACCCGAACGCTCGGCATTAGATTCCCGCCGTCTGCCCGCTCCGTGGAGTGGGCAGATACAGCAGGTGGACCGCCTGGAAAACTGGGATACAGCCTATGGCTATGGCTGAATCCCAGTTTTCCAGGTGGTCCTCCCGCTGGATCCGCCTGCTGCACGGAGCGGGCAGACAGCGGGAATGATTACCGAGAGTTCGGGTTCGTACGAACCTGAACCGAACTCTGTTCGGACCATCCCTAGTTCCAGCAGGTCCCCTGCTGGCAGGAGTAGGTTAAAGGGTTACTCCGGAGAAAACGATTGTTTTCAAATCAGAACATTAGACAGATTGGTAAATGACCTTAAGAGTACAAACCCACACAGCGTATACACAGCAGATACGCAACAAATACGCAGCAGATTTGTTGGTACAGATTTGATGCTGTGTTCAGTTATTTAGATCTAATCTGCTGCGTATTTGCTGCGTGTTTGCTGCGTATCGCAGCAGTAAATACGCTGCTTATACGGTGTGTGGGTTTATACCTTAAAAGCATATCTTTCAGTACTTATCATGTATACCCTGGCTGGGGGAAGTTGTGTAGCTGTTTCCAATCCGACACAGTGCTCTCTGCTGCCACCTCTGTCCGTGTCAGGAACTGTCCAGAGCAGGAGAGATTTGCTGTGGGGATTTGCTACTGCAGAGAGCACTAAATCAGACTTGAAAAAACTGCATAACTACCTCCAGTCCTGATAAATACTGGATTTTTAAATGGAAGAAACTTACAAATCCGTTCTTCTATGTTGATTTCCCACTATATGTGAATGAGGCTTAACTAAAAAAGAATATGGGATGCCACACTCCGTTTCTGATGGATTCTGTATGAATCTCTATGTGCATGTCCATAAAGTGAAACGCTGTAAAGTATAATGAATATAATACAGATTATATGTTAGTGATCCGTGTAAGGGTTTCCAATATACTCAGTGGTACAATAAATGTTCTTAATAGTTTCCGGCTATGAACAGGGATGATTTTTTTGCCTCTCACATCCATCAATAAGTGTCACTTACTTTTAATAGGCTGAATGTGTTGCGGCTTTCATGTTTTTTTCATTCATTGTTGTGCTTCTTTTTCATTCCCAGTCTTTTTTATGTCCTTTAATCTTTGGTTGCTTTCTATGCCATTTTCATATTTCACATCTAAGGCCACAAGTCTTTGAAAGCCGCAATGCATTTTTATAAAAAAAAAATCCTCTCCGTCGTGTCAGGGTCTCGGCTTGTTCTTTAATTCTGACCTATATATTTTCTTTTCTGTTATTGGAGGAAAAAGAAGATAAATGAATCCCTTGTTACTTGTAATGACGATTAAGAGTTCTTTTCTCCAATTAATGTGGATTATTACATTTAGGAGCTAGTTATGTGCCATCAGTCCTATAAGCAGCTAGCCAAACCCATTTATGTTGTGTTTTATCACAATTTCCATAATCCTGGCGCAACGCTAGTAGTTGTTGAAGAAATTATCAATTTTACAGCCCTTTAGCGATTGTCTTAAAGGGATTATCCAGGTAAAATTTATTTATGGTCTGTTGTCAGGATAGCTAACATCTCACAGTCTGTGGTGCTGGTATACACAGTGAAACAGAGCAGACAGCTCCATACATCCTTTAGTGGCCAAACAGGGTAACTGCAGCTCAGCCTGTCAGTTAAGTGCTCGCTTGCTCCTCGTTCATTGCTCGCTGCTGGTGCTATTACACGCTCTGACAGAGAGTGGGTAAGTTCGGTGGTGGACTGTGGGCAGCTGCGGGGGGTGGGGATAGAAAATAACCAATAGGAAATAGTTGTTGTCTCCTTATACTCGGAGCGACAGCAGCAGATCTGCAGCGGAGCTATCTTAGTCATTTGTCTTTCAACATGTTGATGCTGATCGTTGCCTTCTATCACACAAAGTGATTATTGGCCATAATTGCCGATAATCGGCCAAATGTGGCCAATAATCGCTTTGTATAATAGAGCCTTTAATTAATTTTGTCCCCTTAAAGGGTAATCAACTGGTTTCAAAAAGTTATATAAATTTGTATTTTACTTAGATTTAAAAATCTTCAATCTTCCAGTACTTATCAGCTGCTGTATGTCCTGCAGGAAGTGGTGAATTCTTTCCAGTTTGACACAGTGCTCTCTGCTGCTACCTCTGTCCATGACAGGAACTGTCCAGAGCAGTATTAAATTCTAATAGAAAACCTACTGTTTTTGACAGTTCCTGTACTAAAAGACTTGAGATTTTTAAATAGAATTACAATTACAAATCTATATAACTTTCTGATACCAGTTAATTAGCCAGAAAATGTACTGTATTCCTCTGGAGTACCCCTTTAAACCCTATTTACTATGTTTTTTTTTACCAAATGCCCTCCTTGTGTTATTTTACCATAAAATAAAGAAAAGCAATAAATGTCAATACATATATATATATGTGTGTATATATATATATATATATATATATATATATACAGTGGTGCCTTGGATTACGAGCATATTTCTTTCCAGGACCTTGCTTGTAATGGAAATCCACTCTTAAACCAAAGCAAATTTTCCCATAAGGAATATTTCCCATAAGGAATCATTGAAATGCAGACAAATGGTTCCACACCCCAAAAATAATGATTTTTTTATTCTGAATAACAGGTAAAACAAACAATTATAAAGCTGGTTATGTCATATTATAAGGTATTGTACAGAAGAACACTCAGCATGTGGAGTATAATGTATAGTAAGTGCATAATAATGAAAAAACAGCAGCAGTTTGTAGATACAGGATGGAACTGCAGATCCCCATAATGCAGTAGCGTAGTACAACAGGCTAGAGAAGCAGGGCTGCTGTCAGAGGTCTGTTTGGTTACATGACAGCAGTGGGGAAGGGAGGGTGTTCAGCATGGACTGACCAGGAAGTGGGAATCACAGAGCTGTGCAGGAGGACAGTGACAGAAACTCTATACAGCAGTGTGAATGGCTCAGTGTAAGTGCAGGCAGATTATAGCAGCAGTGTGTATAGCTGAGTGTGAGTGCAGGCAGATTACAGCAGCAGTGTGTGTAGCTGAGTGTGAGTGTAGGCACATTATAGCAGGAATTGAGAGGATAGGAAACACAAGGGCTGACAGAGACTGCAGGGAGCATGAAAGAATGAGCAGGGCAGATGTGGGCACATAAATGCAGCACTCTCTGTCCGGGTGGGAGAGGGGTTACAGCTATGAAGAGATTACCCCCACAGTCCTGTGCCCTGATGTAAGCCACAGCCTGAAGTGGATCTGCCATGATTGGGAAGGTAAGGGACACTTCCTGGGTCAGAGTACAGGGCTGTAGACTACGCTATGAAGACCATGTCCCTCCCCCACTCCCCTCCCACCCAGTACAGGGAGCTCTTAAACTAAAGCAATGTTCTTAAACAAAGTTACAATTTTGAAAAACTGTGAGATCTTCTTGCAAAACACTCTCAATCCAAGTTACTCTTAAACCAAGGTACCACTGTATGTATAATTTTTTTTTAATAGAAGCCAAATTAATGACTGTAAATAATACTAAACATAAGCATTGGATACTAAATAAGTTAGTAATTTTGCTCACAATAATGGCAAATCATTTCATGTATCATTCAGCAATCTTCATCCGAATTTCATGAAAAATGAATTTAATATGCCTCTAGAATTGTTTATAGGAGAGATTAAGCGTTATTTATTTATTTCGTTCACCGTTCAGTGCTTCCATAAGGCTATCTTTCATGAGGCCTAATCTTTTAAGCTTTAATTTCACTGACAGAAAGTAAATCAGACTTTTACCGTCACTGTCCTCCGGTTGTGTGATTACATTTTAGAGGGTTTTTTTGTTTTTTTTATTCAGGCCGTAGCTTTATTTGTAAAACAAAACACATGGATATAAATATGAGAATTTAGTACGATTTCACACGGGTGATGAGGGTGGTATATTTTAGTGTGTCGTAATAAATTTTGATGTATCAGGTGAAGGCACGCAAATAATGTTTTTACTGTATTGGCAACCAGTTCTCCAAGGGTTACATTGAGCACAGTTGTGAAAGAGTCGGAAGGAGCTGCGATGAAGGTTATGCTACACACAGTGGCTTATCTACCATAGAGGCAGGTAAGGCAGCTGCTCTGGGGCCCAGGGAAGGAAGATAAGAGCCACTCTGTGTCCTTCTGCTTAACCCCTTATGTACTGCAGTGTGTAAGTAACCCAAAGTTCATTTACATGCTGCATTACAAAAAAGGGTAAAAAGTAGAAGACAAGGAGACATCTACTTCACTGCTCTGATATACCTTGACTAGAGATGAGCGAACCGGGTTCGGGTTCGAGTCGATTTGAACCCGAACGTTCGGTATTTGATTAGCTTGGGGCTGCTGAACTTGGATAAAGCTCTAAGGTTTTCTGGAAAACATGGATACAGCTAATGACTATATCCATGATTTCCACATAGCCTTAGGGCTTTATCCAAGTTTAGCAGCCACCGCTAATCAAATGCCGAAAGTTCGGGTTCGGATCGACTCGAGCATGCTCGAGGTTCGCTCATCTTTAACCTTGACCTCTGTTCTCCGGAGCTCCTGTAGAGGTCAGGGGTTATCAGTGCATGAGCAGTAAAGCAGAGATCTCCTTGTCTTCTGTTTTTAATCCTTTTTTGTGTTGCTGAATGTAAGTGAGGTTTGGGTCACTTACAAACTTCAGTACATAAGTGGTTAAGCAGAAGGTAGTCTGCTCCTGCACTTATGTAACCTAAGTCATTGGTTCTCTACTCTGCCAGTCACTCTTGTGGCTGCTTCTGGCAACACTACTAATTTAGGGGGGAAAAAGATGTTGATAGGTATTTCTTGTTTGTAATTTGTAATGAATCATCTAAGTTTTTGGAAGCTGATGCATCATGTACTTATCAGCTGCTGTATATCCTGCAGGAGTTGGTATATTCTTTCCAGTCTTACACAGTGCTCTCTGTTGCCACCTCTGTCCATGTCAGGAACTGTCCAGAGCAGGAGAGGTTTTCTATGGGGATTTGCTACTGCGCTGGGCACTTCCTGTCATGGACAGAGGTGGCAGCAGAGAGCACTGTATCAGACTGAAAGGAATACTCCACTTTCTACACCACATACTGGCTGCTGACAAAGTTGTATGCAGCTCTAAGGAGTCCAGGAAAACATGTTTCCCAGGACTCCCTAGGGCTACATCCACCTTCCTCACCAGTAATCAAATGCTGAACTGTCTGACTAGAAATGCGCTCATCTCATTATTGCTTCAGCTATTTTCACAAGTGCATTAAAACCTTCTTTCCAAGCGCTTTATCTCTACTAATAAATCATATTGGTGACACTCACTAAGTGAACCTATAGAATTATATCCAGCTGATTTATTATACATGTTATTTAGAAAACCAGCACCAGGACCGACTCCATGGGGATCTATATCCTTCCATCTCTAGCTGCAGACAGGATGCTGTTTGACACAGTTTTCAAAGCAATTACATGATTATTCCATGTTGTCTGCTGAAAGAACAATGGTAGCGGCCAGGGTGCTAATGACATGCATAATTGTTATTAGCTCATTGGTTTTGCTAGAAAATACTGGTTACCTCAAAATTGTAAGACTGCTAAGGGTGTACTCTAAATATAATTAGTCATGGCAGTGCTCTATATGCTGAATATCTATTATGGATCAAATAGGGTCATCGCTGTAAATTTCTGACATGATTTACGCCTAGCATTCGTAAATCATAGTAAATAAGGGGCTGGAGGAGACTCAGTAAGAATGAATAGAGCCGGGGGTCATGTGCTATAGCTGTTCACCTAATATGTAGGAAAATAGGATTCTTGTCACACCCCTTCCCCGCCCTCCAGCTGCTGATTGACAGTTGACTGCCTATACACAGCAGCTGGTGGGTGGAGTTTTATGCTTCTCATGAATATCCAGGACTACTGAGCTCATGCACGTAATAGAGAGGACTACTTATTGTCCATGTTATTCAGGAGGATATCTCTGGATCAGCTGCACAGAACAATGTAAGTGATACATCATTCTGTTCAGCTTCTCTGTCACTACTTTATGCCACCCTTAGATAGAATGGCCTAAACCTACTGACAGAGTCTCTTTAAAGTGAATAGACCCACCACAATATATATTGGCATCCCTTTTTTTACATACACCTACAATGCATTGCTTTACACTGAATGAACCCATAGGCTATCCCTAGTGGTGTCTGTGTCCAAATTATCAAGTCAAAAATAGCGCCCCCTATAGAGAAATATTGAGAAATGACGGTAGTTTTGCTATGAAGTTATACTGTGTATGTCCCTGGTGAAATGCCTAGGTATATTAAAGAGCATTACTGAGTTTTCTGGTTTGATAAAGGATAAATGATTGTCACTAAGAACAAGTGAGGATTATTGTATAAGAAATCTTTCCAGGTACAGTTGTGGATTTATTGCCCCTCCTGGCGTAGCTCACAGCCACACGCTCTGCTTAAGGAAAGCTGACAGATGCTGATGCTTGTCTCAAGTTTTGGTTCTCGCCACTTTTGCTATGTAAATACTTTTACTTCTGTTCCTGTTCTGGATTAATGGTTGTTAGCAGCAGCAGACATTTGTGTGCACGTTCCCGTCTTTCTCCATGGATGTGGGATACTATCATATTGCATGTTTATCCTGGGAACCATGGGGCAATTCTCATTTGTTTTGCTTTGCCCTGAACAAAAAGGTGTAGGCAATTATTTTGCCATTCCTGACACCCCTATTTGTTTTCCTTGCTAGGAGATGGTATGTCGTAACTGGCGGATTTCTAGTTTTTGTAACTTTTTTTTGCAATTAAATGAATTATCTAAACATGCGGATCTCCTGGTTGACTTTGTGCAATGTCTAAAAATATTTGCATTTCTACATAATAATAAAACAGTGCCTACAGAAGGGTGGGGGCGAGGAAGAGCAGGAATGGGAGAAGCAGGGTTTAAGGACTAGTCACTAAGAGAGACAAAATGGCGGACACAGACAGTGCACCCTAAGCTCAGCCCCGCCCACTGACTCTACCTACTTGTCACCCTAGGCTAAACCCTAGGGCAGCAACTGGGCGGCGGTCCCTGTACTGGCCTGGTGGGGCACAAAGACAAGACAGACAGACAAAACACAATAAAGAGTAGTCAACAGTCCGGGTCACAACAATCGGGCAGCACAGTACAAAATCACAATCCAAAAGCAAGGTCAATAAACAGGCAGTATGGTCAGGGGCAGGCAGCAAGCAGGAATGGTCAGAAACACAGGCAAAGGGGTCAGAATAAACAGAGCAAGAGAACCAGAACCAGGCAGAGACAAGCTCAATATCCGGCACTAGAGTGAGCCTCAGCCAAACACTTATAGGGAACAAGGAGACAGTTCCAGCCTCCTATTGGACAAGGCTCCTGGTTCCAAACAGAATCACCTGCGGATCAGAACTGGCAGCAGTGTAACTCCTAAATAGCCAGAGCACAAAGCAGACGGGTGGGACTGAACACAATACTAGAAATAGGCCAGTGTTCAGACAGGGTTCAGGTTACTGCACAAGACATACAAAACACTGAATATCAGCGCCATCTCAGCCGCGCAGCACGAGCTGAGGGGCGCACGGAGTTCATCCCAGGCACATTCATGACACAGGGTCATAAACTCTCATGGTGTTCAGAGTTTGCTGTTACACAAGGGCCCTAGCACACACCTCCCTCTACCTGTCCACTCCCATCTATGTACCGTAGATTGCTGCATAACCACAGGATCTTAACATGATTGTGTAAACATACAGTATTGCACCACAGAGGAGGAGGACTGATGGAAACTAGTCTATGTGACAGAAAGGAACAGAGTAGTGCATATGAGGAAGGGGACTATAGGGAGTGTATCTGAGAGAGACGAGGGGCAGAGGGAGCAGTGCATGTGCGGTGGGGGGGGACAGGGAGCAGTGCATGTAAGAGTGGGCACTGCATGTGAGAGGGGGCTGAGGAACCAGTACATGTGAGGGGGGCAGAGAGAACAATGCATATGAGAGGGGGCAGAGGAAGCAGTGCATGTGTGATCTACCCCCGGGGTGATATTACATTGGAGGAGCGGCCGGTCACTTGCCAGACTCCACGCCGGAGGTGGTTGGCGGAGATACAGCCGGACCTTGTAGTGTTACTTTGTGACGCCAGTAACGGGAAGGTACGCAGGTGTGATGGCACGCCTGCTTTTATTTTACAAGGCCGGTTGTACCTGTTTCCCCTGTGGTCAGTGTCCTGCCGGGTTGCTACGGGGTCCCTTGGGTTAGAGTAATCACGGATGGCCAGAGTGGTGTAGTGACCCTCCCAGACTATTGAAACCGCCACCCACAGAAAGGGGAGGTGTCCCAAGGTTGTGGTGTGTGCTATGTTGGTGGAAAGCGAAAGATCACAGAGTCTCTTAACTTAAATAAGCTTATTTTTACTAGGAAGATACATGCTTGAAGCAAGGGTACACGATTATGAGGTTTCTCTTTATAAAGCACTTGGTAATACACTTGACAATAGTTCCAGACAAATACTTGGCGATACAGAAACCGAATCTGTAGTAGGATGCAGTGTAGGATAACAGTTGTGGCGACTGAGCAGTGTACTGAGTGATACAAAGAAGCAGAATAGCAGAGAGGAGGATGCTGTGAGAGTCCCAACCCAGGTAGTACTGTGCTCTGCTGGGATGTTGGAGGATGAAGTAGAATACTTAGAAGAAGAAGAAGAAGAAGAAGAACACCTGTGCCTGTGTATTGACCTTGAATAGTCTTCACACCACCTTATGCCCACTAGACTCGCTGAACCTTCCTAGAGGGTGACACAGGCCTTGTTACCTGGGATGAGCGGAATGCTGAGGGTTCCCTGAGAAGAAACTGTTAGCTGTGCATTGTCTTGCTTCTTACCCATGTGGGGTTCTAGCTAAGTCTGAACTTGAGTAGTACGGGGACCTGGCAGAGAGCCAGGGCCAAGATAGGACCACTGTGGAGACCTATCTAGCTTGTACCCTTCTTCCACAATGTCCAACATGAAAGACCTTCACACTTCCTCCACCCATGTAACTAACGTGCCCTGTGAGTGGGTGAAGAGGGCAAAAAAAGAAATAAGGAGAGGGCTGATAGGACAAAGACACAATAACACTTTACATCCTTTAGCTGTGCAGCTTCCAAATACACATCTAACACAGTGACATCTAGTGGCGAAACTTTAGGACTTCTTTCATCACCACGCAAGTACAATAAGTACAGACTTTTACGAAGGGTGTATAAACCAGTAACATCTGTGGTAGGACACCACACATGTGAGAGGAGGAAGAGGGAGCAGTACATGTGAGAGGGGGCAGAGGGAGCAGTGCATGTGAGAGGGGGCAGAGGGAGCAGTACATGTGAGAAGGGGGCAGAGGGAGCACTGCATGTGAGAGGAGGCAGAGGGAGCAGTGCATATGAGAGGGGGCAGTGGGAGCAGTGCATGTGAGAGGGGGCAGAGGGAGCAGTACATGTGAGAGGGGGGCAGAGGGAGCACTGCATGTTAGAGGAGGCAGAGGGAGCACTGCATATGAGAGGGGACAGAGGGAGCAGTACATGTGAGAGGGGGCAGAGGGAGCAGTACATGTGAGAGGGAGCAGAGGGAGCACTGCATATGTGAGGGGGCAGAGGGAGCACTGCATGTTAGAGGAGGCAGAGGGAGCACTGCATGTTAGAGGAGTCAGAGGGAGCACTGCATATGAGAGGGGGCAGAGGAAGCAGTACATGAGAGAGGGGGCAGAGGGAGCACTGCATGTTAGAAGAGGCAGAGGGAGCACTGCATATAAGAGGGGGCAGAGGGAGCAGTGCATGTTAGAGGAGGCAGAGGGAGCAGTACATGTGAGAGGGGCAGAGGGAGCAATGCATGTTAGAGGAGGCAGAGGGACCAGTGCATGTAAGAGGGGGCAGAGGGAGCAGTGCATGTGAGAGGAGGGCAGACGGAGCAATGCATGTGAGGAGGAGGGAAAGAGAGAGAAGTGCATGTGAGAGGGGGCAGAGGGAGCACTGCATGTTAGAGGAGGCAGAGGGAGCAATGCATGTGAGAGGGGGCAGAGGGAGCACTGCATGTTAGAGGAGGCAAAGGGAGCAGTGCATGTGAGGGGGCAGAGGGAGCACTGCATGTTAGAGGAGGCAGAGGGAGCAATGCATGTGATAGGGGACAGAGGGAGCAGTGCATGTGAGGGGGGGCAGAGGGAGCAGTGCATGTGAGAGGAGGGCAGAGGGAGCAGTGCATGTTAGAGGAGGCAGAGGGAGCAATGCATGTGATAGGGGACAGAGGGAGCAGTGCATGTGAGAGCCAGGGCCAAGATAGGACCACTGTGGAGACCTATCTAGCTTGTACCCTTCTTCTACAATGTCCAACATGAAAGACCTTCACACTTCCTCCACCCATGTAACTAACGTGCCCTGTGAGTGGGTGAAGAGTGCAAAAAAAGAAATAAGGAGAGGGCTGATAGGACAAAGACACAATAACACTTTACATCCTTTAGCTGTGCAGCTTCCAAATACACATCTAACACAGTGACATCTAGTGGCGAAACTTTAGGACTTCTTTCATCACCACGCAAGTACAATAAGTACAGACTTTTACGAAGGGTGTATAAACCAGTAACATCCGTGGTAGGACACCACACATGTGAGAGGAGGAAGAGGGAGCAGTACATGTGAGAGGGGGCAGAGGGAGCAGTGCATGTGAGAGGGGGCAGAGGGAGCAGTACATGTGAGAAGGGGGCAGAGGGAGCACTGCATGTGAGAGGAGGCAGAGGGAGCAGTGCATATGAGAGGGGGCAGAGGGAGCAGTGCATGTGAGAGGGGGCAGAGGGAGCAGTACATGTGAGAGGGGGGCAGAGGGAGCACTGCATGTTAGAGGAGGCAGAGGGAGCACTGCATATGAGAGGGGACAGAGGGAGCAGTACATGTGAGAGGGGGCAGAGGGAGCAGTACATGTGAGAGGGAGCAGAGGGAGCACTGCATATGTGAGGGGGCAGAGGGAGCACTGCATGTTAGAGGAGGCAGAGGGAGCACTGCATGTTAGAGGAGTCAGAGGGAGCACTGCATATGAGAGGGGGCAGAGGAAGCAGTACATGAGAGAGGGGGCAGAGGGAGCACTGCATGTTAGAAGAGGCAGAGGGAGCACTGCATATAAGAGGGGGCAGAGGGAGCAGTGCATGTTAGAGGAGGCAGAGGGAGCAGTACATGTGAGAGGGGCAGAGGGAGCAATGCATGTTAGAGGAGGCAGAGGGACCAGTGCATGTAAGAGGGGGCAGAGGGAGCAGTGCATGTGAGAGGAGGGCAGAGGGAGCAATGCATGTGAGGAGGAGGGAAAGAGAGAGAAGTGCATGTGAGAGGGGGCAGAGGGAGCACTGCATGTTAGAGGAGGCAGAGGGAGCAATGCATGTGAGAGGGGGCAGAGGGAGCACTGCATGTTAGAGGAGGCAAAGGGAGCAGTGCATGTGAGAGGGGCAGAGGGAGCACTGCATGTTAGAGGAGGCAGAGGGAGCAATGCATGTGATAGGGGACAGAGGGAGCAGTGCATGTGAGGGGGGGCAGAGGGAGCAGTGCATGTGAGAGGAGGGCAGAGGGAGCAGTGCATGTTAGAGGAGGCAGAGGGAGCAATGCATGTGATAGGGGACAGAGGGAGCAGTGCATGTGAGAGGGGGCAGAGAAAGCAGTGCATGTGAGGAGGAGTGACAGTGAGAGCAGTGCATGTGATAGGGGGCAGAGGGAGTAGTACATGAGAGGAGGAGGGACGGAGAGAGAAGTGCACGTGAGCAGCGCCATATTAACAGTTGCTGCCCTAGGCACCTAACCAGAAGACGCCCCTGAAGACGTAGGTCTTGCTCAGCCAACCAGTGCACGGCCCAGCCCCAGTAACTGATTGGCTGGGCGGGACCTACGGGAGCTGGGAGCCTCAGATGCTGCCAGAGCGCTGACCAGGTAAAGGATGCTCCAGGAAGGAGGCAGGTGAAGGGGTCGGCATTGACATACTGACAGCAGGAGGACAATCGTGCTGCGAGTATGTATTCTCATTAAAAATTTAAGTTTGAGATCCGCAGCCGATTTTGCTTTGAAAAAATAAATTCTGAATCTACATTTTCTAGCCATGTATCCAGTCTTCAGGTACATGCTTGTGTAGATAAAGCAGAACTGAATGTGTCAGCCCTTCTTCTATGTACCATAGTATTTCACTGAATTGACATAATTGAGTGATAATTTCTTAATTCCTAAAGAAGCACATCTGCCATCTCTGTACAGTTACAGATTTAGCTCTGCTGCATGGACAAACTCAATATGAATTTACATCTATTACATGAAGCTATATACTAAAACTGGTCTTCTTATAATTACTTATGTGCATTCAATATGAAACCAACAAGGGAAAAGTAAAGAGACATAAAACATGGTAAACTATGTGATATTGTCTGGGTAATACATTGGGACTCATTTACTAACAATGCGTCAATTATAAGCAGTTATGCTGTCGTTTGTGTTGTTTTTTTTGTGCCAAATTCATTAATGTGGCGCACACCCTATGCAAATCTGGAAGGTTTTTCATAGGAAAATATTAAAGCCCGACCATCCCTCGATACTAGAAGCGGATACTTTTTGGAATAGAAAACCTGTCACAAAATGAGTTTGCTAAGTAAATCTGTTGTTTGTGGCAGGATTTGACCACACACTCACCACACGCCCAGTTGTCTGGTTTTTGGACAAGAATTATAGGTTTGTCAGGAACACATTAGTATATCCCTCCTTGTGGGCCTGTAAAATTATCACATAGGAATGGACTAACAAGCAGCTTAAGATCAGATTGTCTTTCATATCTGCTATAAACTCATTTGGCAAAATGCAAATAATGAATTATATTAATGGGCACAGTATATCAGTGTTTGTGTAATTCCTCTTTTATTGCGCTTCCCTGTAGCGCTGCCTGTGTATGGGCCCTGTGTATTGTGCTGATGTGTTTAGACATAGCAAGAAAAGTGCTAGCACATAGTAATAAGCACTAAAAATAGGTATTTATTGCAAGAATGAAAGTTATAATATTGACTGGTTGACTTCTTGCCCTTTACTTCAGCTCCAGTGTGATCTCAAGTGGCTAAAGCTATATAATCACTAGACAGGGTTTCTATAAACTACATGTATCTTCTGTATATAGGGAAATTGTTGACTTTCTTACAGTTGCTTTCAATACATTAGCCTTAAGAACTGACTGTTGACCTATTCTCTAAGATCCGCACTTTAAGACTATATATTTAATTAATCTGTCAGTGGTTTCAATGTTATGGCTGATATAATATATATGTATATATATTGGAATTAATAAACATTACAATCATACAATAATTAGGTGCCCTTGCCAAGCCACCATCAGTCATGCTATTACCAGCCGTTACAGTACATTTTCCATACAGTAAACATCATTGGGTATATGACATGGGAATTCGAGATCACCTTTAATGAATCCCAATTGACCTACTAGTTCCTTCTTTGCCTAAAGGGTTGGAGCAGAGGATCTGCCTTGGTTACTGAGATGGTGGTTTATAAATAACAGCTTCATAGCGGTTCGGGTTTCCACAAGGAAATCAGCATTGTTAAGTCTATAGAGTAATCAGTGGAACAATGTGGATGTGTGACCATAGAGACATAGACATCATCCGTGTTATCACACTGCCACTTGCAGCATAACTGAGTGCTGTGTGCAAGTGGTAAAATGGTATATACAGATAATCTGGATACTAGTTCCCATATTCCAGAACCAGCCTATATGTTCCCCTTGCTTTATGAGCAGCCTAGACACCTGTCAGTCAGGTATGGTGGCGACCTTCGCCTTGTTTGACTTTGCTCGATCTGTGTACGAGGCTTTTACCACTTCAGGTTGTCAATTTATATATAAAATTCTTGTCTTGAATATTGACCCAGGAGGGAAATTTTCCATTTATAAGGCAGATTAGTTTATGCCCTAAAGGTGGATCAATGGAGGGAAACAAAGTCATACAGCTGCCAATTACCTTCATTCACATCTTATACTTGTCCCTGGTTGAACTTGAAGAACTAAGTAACTATGTGCTCCCTGCCATTGTTGTGTTTACCGCCATGGTAGCAACCATTGATTGATTCCTTTCTAAGGGCCATGACCCATGCTTCAAGCATATAACACTAACAAACCTACCAGCAGGACGAGCCTGTTCTCATTAGGTTTTTACTCTACATTTATGCTCAGTTCCACATATGCTTATTTCGGCCAGACTGAGGCCAAAAGAGCACCCCATAGTCTCCTCCTGGCTAATGTACATCAGTAAGTTGCAAATAAAAGTAATAGAATATAGTAGTAGACTAGACTATTTCATATCATGGTATCCTGCAAAAACACAGATATGTTTAAAGGCGATCTGTTAGCTGTATATCATGCTCAGAGCTGCAGACATGGGCATCTGATTGGGAGATAAAATGAATGATACCTGTCTTTTAGCTCTTTTCGCAAAGTTTTAAAATAAAAATATCTTGCCAAGCTAAAGTGACAATAGAGGTCATGCTGAGCTGCACCATGCTGGCCTCCTCCCTCCCCCACCCCTACCTGTTTGGCTTCTAGCACTGAGCCTAGTACATCAGTCACTCATGTCAGAGAAGGGTGGTAGAGGGAGGAGGCATGCATGCTGTAGTTCAACATGGCCTGTATGACACTTAGGCTTGGAAGGAAAACAGGATTTTATACCTTTGCAAACAGGTATTTGCTAAAAGGAAGGTATCATATGTTTTACCTCCCAATCAGCTATCTGCCCATGTTTGCAGCTCTGCGTATTATATAGAGCTGGCAGAAACCCTTTCCCAGATATCTCTCTGTACTACTGGTGGCAAATGCCATTGCAATCTTGCTCTGGTCTCCATTGTACATATGCTTTCTCCGTCACCTTCCTTTATAACATTCAGATCTACCAACCTCATCAGGTAAGGACTCGGTAAATTGTTATCCATTGCGATTTCTGTTTTAAAGATCATTGTGACACAATAAAAAAATTTATGGTACATAACCTGTCGTTGATGTTGTATGTGCCTTGAACATTTTTTTTTTACACCTGTTGGCGAGGTTTGCAGGCCGTCTTATATAATAATGGCCGTCGTAATCTAAAAAAACGTCATACAAACTCTGTTGAGATCTTCCAGAAGAGAAGGCATAACTTCTCCTAGTCCAGTGTATACTGAAAGTTATACAGTTAGTTAGGCTAGTTCAGTGTGTTTCAGGACACTGTTCAAGCAAGTCCTAAGGTTATGTTCTCATTTCAGGAACATATTGGGTAAAGGTGGCCGTCTTGTTAAAAAGATGCCCACTAACAATGATCAATATTTCCAGCCGCCTGTTATGAGATGACCGCCTTCTCCAATATTTTCCTAAAGTTGAGACTAAGCCTAAGTGTGACTGCAGGAGTGAGAGGAGTAAGAAGACGTTTAGTCCATGGGGGTTAGGACCCCATATCCTTCTATAAGGACCAGGGTACTTGCATTATGACTGCCGCATTGCAGCTGGGAACCACAGTACCAGTTAGACAAGAAATGAGCATCCTGGGCTCTGAGCTACACTATGAGGCAAGCAGACAAGACCGTCCTACCTCTGAGCTACACCATGAGAACTGTGAGCCACGCAATGTACTACCTTCATTGGGAGAAACTGTGCTACTAAGAAGAGCTAACATTGCAGAGAGTCAGAACACCCCTATGAAGGGAATATACACATTGGGACAACCCTACTCCAGTCTAAGCCAGACCTGCCTAAACCTTGGTAGTGGAATTTTGCCTTAATTTTCAAAGTATTACCAATGATCTTCAGTAAAGACAACTGTGAGTCATTGCTGTTGCAAGTTACCCCTTTGTGCCTTGCTCTTATTGTACACTACCATCAAGTGCACCTCAATGACAACCATCCTGGACCATCCTACCAAATTACAACTGTGCCAGCCTAAAGGCCCTATAACACGAGATGATTATCAGCCGTATTCGGATGATATCGACCATTACGGACGATAATCGTCTTGTGTAATAGAAGACAACAATCAGCTGACGTGAACAATGTCGGCTGATTGTTGTCTGTCGTCTTCCAACATGTTGAAAGACAAACAACTTATGGGCCTATTTCGCGGAGCGATAATTGGACTAATCCGTCCGATTCGGCCAATTATCGCTCCGTGGAATAGAGACAACGATCAGCCGATGATCGTGTCATCGGCTGATGGTTCATTTAGGTGCAAACCTAAAATCATCGGTCACCGACTGCGCATTGCTACGTGGAATAGCGGTGTGCAGGGGGCGACCGACGATTTAACAAACCTGCGCTTCTTCTCCCCGGGTCCCGCGCGCAGCAGCAGCTTCGGAGCGGCCTTGTCTGAGCTGACAGACTGCTCAGCCAATCACTGGCCGGCCAGTGATTGGCTCAGCGGTCTGTCAGCTCAGATGAGGAAAATTGTCTTCTACTCCATGAAGGTTTTGGACTATAGGGTAATGTGCTGAACTGGCTACATAAGTGAGGAAACTAACCATAGCAATCAATTCCTTCTCTTTTTTTTTTTTTTTTTTTTTTATTTTAGTTAACACCAGTTTTTGATATTAAAATAATATATGGCTATGATAGCTATATATAGAGAGAATTCTCATCTGTAGTTCAAGTGTTGCACCATGTGATGTCCTATTATTAATTTGCTTCTATCCAATAGAGACCCTTTTGCACGCCAGCAAATCGTTTTAATAATCCTTTGGTTCTTGTGTGTTACATTTTCTTTTGTGTTACACTAGAGAAATTGTTAACAAACAGCGAGGTGATTGTTTTACCTCCCACACTTTTTATAGGGAACATTCGCCCACTGCGATAACAAATTAAATACAGTAATGATGCCCACTGTTCAGGTTCAATTGTTAAGCATTAGGTGAAAAGAATTATAATGTGAGACTTACCAGCAGTAGCTGCACACCGTTCTTTTTTCGGGCATTTTCATGGGAGATTATGCAGAATTGCTAGTTATATCCAACTTGGGGGTTGTTCAGTTTGGAAGAAAACATCTTAGGTACAATCTGAGTACAGTGCGTAAGTATGTTAATGTAAAGTGCAAAGACCATTAGACCTAAGCTCATAGCCATGACTAGAGGACGTCCTATACATCTTGGAAAAAAGGTTCCGCCATTATCATAGATAGGGAGTCTTTACTGTAAGTTGCCTTCCTCTGGATCAACAATGTAGGGTTAAAGAATGGACTCTGAGGACCCTTGTTATTGTTTAATTTTAAAGTAATTCTGTATTGTATACAGGGTCATATCATAGACAAACTTCCGTACTTTATTATCTGCTAAGACAACGCACTAGGTGTTATAGCCAGTTGACCATACATGTGTATGTGTGGGGGAGGGGGGAGTAGAACTAACATTCATCTACACATCTTTAAGGCCCTATTACACAAAGCCATTATAGGCTGTATTCGGTCGATAATCGCTTCTTGCAATAGAAGACAACGATCAGCTGACTTGCACAATGTCAACTTATCGTTGTCTTTCAACAGGCTGAAACGCCAACGATCAGTCTGGCAATTGTCTGCTGCCGTTGCTCCGCGTGATAGGAGCGGCGGCAGCAGACCGCTACTGTCTCCTATGGGCTGCCTGGACGATCTGACGCCCATAATTGAGTTGCTGTTCCCAACATAAAAACAGCAAAATGCAGATCTAGTATATATCATTGCACAATAAACAATGAAATGCTTTTACAAAGTTACTCAGCCATGTTTTTTTTCTCCTCTTTTCCAGGTGGTTGTCCTCTCATCGTGGTGTTTGTTACGAGATGCTAGCTATTACACCTTGTCTGTCATTGCACTAATTATAGTAAGTACATATATTATTGTAAAATATAACTTAAAGGGGCATTTTGTAAAAAAAAAGTTTTCAAATCAACCGGTTACAGAATTTTCATTTTAAAATTGAAAACATTTGAAAACTTGCCATAACGGAGGAAAAAATAACAAACTCCAATTTTATTTTTTGGGAAAAATTTAATTTCATTCATTAAATCCCTGATTCCCCGTTTGTATACATGGGTGGCTGTTAGTCATTCAGTAAGACTGCCCAGAGGGTTCAGATTGATAAAAGAAGGAGGGGTTGTGTGCGTAGGATTATTGCACAGAATTATGCTATGCTATTTTGTACTTTTTTACTATGCCTGTATTCACTTGTTACATTCTGTAATTGGAAATTTCCAAACATCACTTTATAAATAATTCATTGTAGCTTTGGGCTTTCTCCCGAGCACCTGTTCTGGTTTTTGTTTCCATTCGAAGGTATTTATCAGCCGTCTCCAAAAGTATTTATCAGCTGTTCGTTATTTACAAAGGAATCTCAATTCACTTCTTTTGTGTGCTACATGCAAATCACCACGAATACTCATGAGCCGGCTTCATTCTCATTCTGGGACCGATACACAGGTGCTGGGTAAAATTAAAGGGGCTTGGCATAGTTATTTTGTAGGTACCGCTACCTTGCCATTGGTACCTCTGCAGTTTATAACAACCAATGCACAGTACACTGCTTCTGTTATTACAACTCATTCTTACCCATTTCTATAATAGTATATAAAACTATTCATGAAATAAATTGAACCTTTTTAAAATAAGACACAGGAGCCTAGGTAAGTATGAGTATATTTTCTATTTTGTACAACAAGGCAGATTATAGGCATAGAGGGGGAATTTATCTATTGGTGTAAAGTGAAACTGTCTCAGTTGCCCCTAGCAACCAATCAGATTCCACCTTTCAGTCCTCACAGACTCTTTGGAAAATGAAAGGTGGAATCTGATTGGTTGCTAGGGGCAACTGAGACAGTTTCACTTTACATCATGTTTGATAAATCTCCCCCCAAACTATAAGGCTATGTTCGTGTACTCTTTTGAGCTACATTTGGAGTCCTTAATAGCTAAAAAAAAAAAAAAAAAGGACAAAAAGCAACAAAAAAATAATAATTTTTGCTTCCATACCTTTTCCCAGCCATTTGTGGACAAAAATGAGGAAACACAGCATTTGAATATAGTGTCTCACTCATGGTCCATACTTAGGCTATTCAGCACTATGAAAGAGATGGAATTGCCTTCAAAATTGATATAGCAAAGATAGGACTGTGACTGTAGTGCAAGCAGCCAGGTCCCTTTATATTGCTGATTTATGGGGGTCTCAGAGCAGTATCAACCAAGCATTTAACCAAGTGCCCCCCTTCACCTTCAGGCTATGTTCACACTATGTATAAGTACGGCCGTTGTTGCCATCGACAACAACGGCCGTACTTTGTGAGGTGTGGACATAGCTTTATCTTCTGTGGGATCCCGGCCGGAGCGTATACACACCGTATACACTCCGGCCGGGATCTCGTACGGGGTTGCAAATAACTGACATGTCAGTTATCTGTGGCCGCAATTCAGCGAATTGCGGCCGCAGAAAGACCTGTAAGTTCACACAATGAAGCGAGCGGCTCCGGCCGCTTGCTTCACTGTGTGCTGTGGAGTGTTTTGATGCGGGCGCATCAGAACCCTTCGGCCGGAAAAATCATCCGGCCAGTACTTAAGTACCGGGGTCACGGAACGGCCGGTCTCTTACTGAATGTAAACATAGCCTCAATGTGTATTGCATTTTTTATTCAAATTTTTTCATATTTTGTTTTCACATCCCGTCAAAAAAATGCAATACTTTAGGACCAGTTTACACAGAGTAAAATCGGCAGACTTCCGCAACGGAGCGCCTGCCATCTGTTTCAATGGGACGGCTCGCGCGCCTCCACTCCCGACGCTCTCCGCGCTAAGAATTGACAAATCAATTCTTTGCGCAGAGAGTGACGGAAGCGGAGGGGCACAAGCCCTTCCATTGAGACACAGTGAGACACTGAGGTAGACAGGATTCTGCAGCAGCAGAATTCCGCCGCTTTTGCTCAGTGTGAACATACCCATACTGCGAGACACATTAGAGGTTCGGCAGTATGTGTCATATTAACATTTTGCATCCTTTCCTTTACCCCTCCTAAATTTTTGACCCGAGCACCACAATGCAGTATCATGCGACTTGAGTTGTGCAATGTTTGTGCCAAGTATAACATGACGCCAGTCATTGCTAAGTTACCACTGTAGAACAGGCACTGGAGCCATTGGTGCCGCTTATAGCTGGGTCTGATAATGAACACTTTAACACTTTTTCCAGTCTATTTCTTCAGTAAAGTACCTGTTGTTTGAGTGCTTTGCATCATCGATGCACCGGCCTTACAGATGGAGAAGAGTCAGTGCCGTACCGCTGCCGGTGGCGTCTTCATGACAAGACATCTTCTGTCACATTGCCACCTTAACCTGCTTAGCTGATTGAAACTTAAGTGCAGTTTGCATTACCATAATTAACATAATCTCAGGCTCATTATACAGTCAGTCCAACAGCTGCATGAGAAAGCCGCATATTTTCTTTTTTAGTCTGTCTGCTAGATAAGGAAATTGTTGACTGCAAAATATCCTTATCGAGCAGTTGCAGCTGAAACGATTTGGCAGGCGACCAATAAGTTTATATGAACGGGATTTGGAGGAGATTCTGTATGAATGATACATAATGGCTGTGCATTACATATGGGAAATGATGTGCAGATAATTGATTGTAAACAATACAGATACATAATTGAGTCAAATCCTTTTGTTACAGATGAGGGAAGGACAGCGGCTTTTAGCTCGCTTCCAATTTCTCTCTGTAATAATGGATTATATGGATTATTCGGCATTTCTCAATGTGACACCTCCGGTGATGTGCCATCTTTACCCTCATTCGGAGAATGCTTGCGCCATTTGTGTTGCTGGTTTTTTATATCATCTGGCATACACATTGACCTGGATTACCCAATATACAAAGAGACAAAAGCGCCAATAGATGAGTCAGCTGTTCCTATTCCCCCCGCTTCTGCTTGCTTTGGTCCAACATGGACCTTCTTAAACCATACTGTATCCTTCACATAACCATTTACTGGTACAGAAAATGCTGCACGAAGATGGGGAAATGGGGGTGTATACATATAAATGGGTCGATGTGAAAAATAACTCAGAATAAGCTCTGACAATTAACTCTGTATAAATGTATATACAGGGAAAGCTGTCAGTCTTTGAGTAAGACCACCCACTAGGTTCCTGAGCCCTAAATCTACATATGGAAGATGCAGAAAGGTTGAATTGCATGCTAACAGGCTTCATGTATATATATAGTCTCTTACATTCACTATGAAAGCATGGAAATAGTGGTGAAAGCAGGGACACCCAAGAATCCTTAGATAGACTTGGCTACAGAGCTAGCTAAGGGCTGTAGCCAACCTTTTAATGCTTTTTATTGATGCATTGTACTCACTTTGGTGTTAGAAAAAACTGTGACATTTTTCTTTATCTTCTGAAACCTCAAAGACATATTAGGCTGCTCAAATCTGCCAGATGGGCTATCTGATAGCTGAAGGTCCTTTTACATTATATGATTTCTTGGCCACGGGTGAACCACAAAGAGCACCAAGCACCAAGAATAGCACTTGTTTGCAGTGCCCTTACATGACACATGTAATCACGCGGCCAGGCTGCAAAAAATGATCCTTGTATCATTTGTGCAGCTCTGAAAACTGACAGCATAGATATGTATATCTGTGCTGTCAGTTTCCAGATCACAAGCAGCAGTGTATACATACATTTGTGCTGCTTGTGATCCTGCAATCCTGTTTTCCTGTTCTTTGGCCGCTTCTCTATTAATTGAATAGCGGCCACACAAAACTACAGTGCAGACAATGTAAAGTGCGGCTCCAGCCACACTTTACATTGTCGGCTATAGTTAATTGGAATGCTGGTACACCTGAATGTGCCCACATTCCAAAAAAGAAATTAAGTTCATCCAGCCGCTACTGCAGTACAGGCTGGGATGAACTTCACTGACACCGGGCGTTCTGTGACATCCAACTTCTCCAACTATTGGGAGTCAAATGGCAAGTGTTTAGTTTTGACTGAACCTGAACTTTGGCAGGTTTGCTCAAAACTAGTAATAAACATACAAATTGTGCTCATCCTAGTTCCATGGTTATGTGGGAAATACTTGTCCAATATATATGGCCAGCTGTGTACCAAAATATTCTTGTTGAAGAGAATTTCTAGAACTCCAATAAACTATTTTTCTAACATATGAAGTATTTGGGCACACGTAAAACTTCTCCTAAATTACCAATATAAACCTCATGCATTCATTGTACATTTGCAAAAAGTAAATTTAAAAGACTATTACTGCCGGAACAGCCATGTGAATCCAGGCTTGACCATTCCATCCCTACTGTTTTGTTAGCGCTGTTACATATTTATAAGGCTTTAATCCAGCAGATGAGGAGGTTGTATCAAAACCATCTGTTTATAGCCTTAGTTTTCAGTGGACTCCCGCTATCCAAGAGATAAAGGGAGGATTCTTGTTCAAGTTACAGTCAACTGCAGCCTAAAATATCTGTCATTGCCATCTGATAAAGGTTCTCTAAGCGAAAACCGTCAAATGTGTTGACTTAAAAAGAAATGGTATCCAGGCGTAAATATGGCAAACAACTGCATAAGGGTCCACCAACCACACCATGCTCAAGTCATGGCATGAGCACATCTTACTGGCAACTACAGTGTTTGCAGAAAATTGCTAGTGACCTCGATCACAAGGTTCTTTTCAGCCTTAGGGCCTTATTACTTGTTGGCAAGCGAGTGCCGACCTGTCAGGCATGTTGAAACATGTTGAAAAACAACGATCAGCCAACTTTGTGCATGTTGCCTTTTATCACACAAATCGATTATCGTCCGTAATCTGTTCTGGAGCGTAGATGGGTAATGAATACTGTTTGTTAAATTGTCGGCCATGCATTGCTTTTGCACGTAGCGATGCGCGGTCGGCACCTGATGATTTTAGGTTTGGGCCTAAAGAACGATCCTCCAATGATGGTTTCATTGGTTGATCATTGTCTCTATTACATGAGCAATAATCAGCCAAATCGGGCCAATTCTGCCAATTATCTCTCCATGTAATAGGGCCCTTACGTTAGCGCCAAAGTACCAGTAACTTCCACATTGTATAAAACACTGTAGTGTTTGGTGGAACTTATGATTGGTGGGCTGTTGTGCATTGCCAGACTCTGCCTGCACCACTGAAACCATCTTACCGGAGAAGGAGATGCCAAGCGTTAGGCTTTCCACTGAAATGATAGACAGCATTGTGGGATTTAGCGTTGCTCCATAACTATAGGTGGAAGCAGGAGAGGTTATGAAGTGCAGACTTCCCCATCATTTGCCAGAATGTGGAGTAACCAAGTGGTATAACAGAGAGGCATGCTGAGGGTGCTTTTAACAAGTAGGCCATAATGCAGCCCATAATGCATGTTAGACACCTGATGCCTTGGGATCATATCCATGTCTGACCGGTGGTAATCCACGAGTGAGGCAGGTATGGCAGGCTGTGGCAGAGAGTAATCTCCTATAGACTCATGTTGGCACAGCAGAACAGGCAATTCGGTACGACCTCACTGTGGTGGGCATTCAAGCATTCTCAAGCTCAGAACTTTGTCATGCCACTGTTAAAATCTTTTGTATAAAAAATTTGGGAAAGGAGCACCCCTTAAATTTATATTCAGCAACCAACTCACATGTTATCTCTCTCTTCAGTTTCCAATTCCACAAGTGTGTAACCAATTCTTCATTCTTTATTGATTCTTACATTCTTATACAAGAGTCAATGCATTGTGACTACTCCTGGTGATCTTATTCATGGTCATACTACCATTACACCTTGTGCTCCATTTAAAGGGGTAGTGATCACTTGTAGTGTAGTGACAATACCTGCAAAGTGTTTGCAGCCCTGACCTCTGTGTCCAGCTACCATTTGCAGGTCACGGGGTCACTGAAGTCAGCGGTGTATAGCAGGCAGTATAATTTATGGTCACTCCATAAAACATGACGCCTCTAAAAATCTGCCACCTGAGCATACACATAGATAGGAGATAGATAGATAGATAGATAGATAGATAGATAGATAGATAGATAGATAGAAGATAGATAGATAATATATAGATAGATAGATAGATAGATAGATAGATAGATAGATGATAGATAGATAGATAGATAGATAGATAGATAGATAGATAGATAGGAGATAGATAGATAGAAGATAGATAATATATAGATAGATAGATAGAAGATAGATAGATAGATAGATAGATAGATAGAAGATAGATGATAGATAGATGATAGATAGATAGATAGATAGATAGAAGATAGATAGATGATAGATAGATAGAAGATAGATAGATAATATATAGATAGATAGATAGATAGATAGATAGAAGATAGATAGATAGAAGATAGATAATATATAGATAGATAGATAGATAGATAGATAGATAGATAGATAGAAGATAGATAGATAGATAGATAGATAGATAGATAGATAGATAGAAGATAGATAGATAGATAGATAGATAGATAGATGATAGATAGATGATAGATAGATAGATAGATAGATAGATAGATAGATAGATAGATAGATAGATAGATGATAGATAGATAGAAGATAGATAGGTAGATAGAAGATAGATAATATATAGATAGATAGATAGATAGATAGATAGATAGATAGATAGATAGATGATAGATAGATAGATAGATAGATAGATAGAAGATAGATAGATAATATATAGATAGATAGATAGATAGATAGATAGATAGATAGAAGATAGATAGATAGATAGATAGATAGATAGATAGAAGATAGATAGATAGGAGATAGATAGATAGATAGATAGATAGATAGATAGATAGATAGATAGATAGATAGATAGATAGGAGATAGATAGATAGATAGATATGGACATACCACCCTGGTATATGCATTGTGAGTAAATCTAACAATTGTATACTGCAGCACTGAGATAACACTGAACATGTGTCCATACATTTTCCTTGTTTCTATTAAACAGTGAATTGTGAACAGATGCTGCATTTCACACAAGTGTACGTGTTATTGATGCTCACAAAAGCCAAAGGAATGATTTGTGCGAATAAACCACTGCTTTATTGTCCCTTCAGGCTACTAAGTTGTGTTCATAGCTCCGATACAGCTGTAATTTCTAACGCATTTCGTCTGACTTCAGATTCTTGTAAATCTCCCTTTAAATGAAGAATGGTTGTATGTGTGACAGTTGTGCGTCCCTGAAGTGGTGCACTTTGGCCATAAACCACCTCTGTGTATTGCTAATAGGTATTTAGATCTGGGAACTCTTCAGAAGCTGATGGCCCCAGAGTTCAGGAAAGCTATCCCATGTCAGCAGCTCGCCCCTTGTAAACTATCAAACCGCTAAAACAGGAATTAAAATTAAAAATACTTAGGGGTTTTTTTCAGCAAAGGTAGTGAATTTGGCTTATGGCACCATCTTTTTAGCTCTTTTTTTAAGAGAATGTTTAAAGGGGAAGTCTGGCAGTTTTTAAAATCCGGCAGCCGGCAGAGGGGAATTTGATCAGGAGTATGAACTCACTTCTCCCTGTGGCCACGGTGAGTGGCGGGACAGGCTTTGGGGCAGGCCTGTCTTGACTGATGCACTGGCTGCTCAGCCAATCAGCGACTGGATCAGGATCCCGTCCCAGTCACTGACTGGCTGGGCGGCCAGTCCATCAGCCGGCTTGTGTCCAACTGGGTGTCCCGAGGCTGGTCCTACTCCTGATCAAATTACCCCCTGCCAGCTGCCGGATTTTTTAAATGGATAGACTTCTCCTTTAAGCAACTCCTTGTATTCCCCATATAATAACAATCCTGGATCATCTTTTCTTTTACTGCTGGGTTGTATTGTTCCTCTATTATTCTTACTAGAAATGAATAACTAAATATACAACTGGGTGTAACCAGTTGGGGGGGGGGTCACTACACTATCTAATCAGACCTGACAGTGTAGGGTCACCTTCCTTCCCCAACCTGGTAGTACCCAGTTGCCTATTTAGCCTTAGAATTTATATTAAAAGTGATAGAGGAACAGCACAGAGCTATAGGAATAGGTGATCCAGAATAGTTATATCATGGAGGAATACAAGTATCGGAAAAGGCCCCAGGTGCTCCTTATTTTTGCTATTATAGGATTTTTAAAAGATAGTTACAGAATAAAAGTATAAGTGGTTTATAATGCCATTTATACTCATCACTAAAATCAGAAGGATAATCATTAGAGATGAGAAAACCTGAGTGTGCGGCGTCTGAACCTGAGCGTGCGCCATCTGATTACCGGTGGCTGAAGAAGTTGGATGCAGCCTTAGGGAAGCCTGGAAAACATGGATAATAAAGTCCATGTTTTGCAGGGCTGCATCCAACTTCTGAAGCCACTGGTAATGAAATGTATGCTCAGGTTCAGACGCAGCACACTCGGGTTTTCTCATCTGTAATAAACATATATAGAGAATATAAAAAACAAAGATAAGGAAGAACAAAATGGAAAACAAGAAAGAAAGCCACTTCTTTTTACGTCCTATTTTGACCGTGTATAAGGCGATCATGGGGCTGCAGAGAAATGATACACAGTAGCAACCTGCCATCTAGTGGTCAAAGGCATGGTTCATGTATTTAGCAGAAACACTGGTATCAGCCATGGAGATGAACGGTCATAAAATACGCAGGGGATTTGTGAAAGGGAATTTTCAATCTAAAAATAAAAATCTAAGTAAAGGAGAATATTTTTATAGTCCAGAATCAATGATCTTTCCTTTTCTGGGATGTATTCTCACACTATAGAAGAGTACTGTGACCTCTCTTCTTATAATAATAATAATAATAATAATAATAATAAAAAATAATAGTAAAAATAATCATGGGGTGGGGTCATTTCTTCTAAAGTGCACCATTTTCACCACTATAAAGAGAGACAGTGCAAAAGGAGTCTTTCTATTGTACAGCCTGCTTCTTTAATCATCACAATATTTACTTGAGAGGCAGGGGTCTCATAGGAAATACCAAAATGTCAAGGTTTTTGACACCTAGGACAAAAGGGTTTAATGTTTCCCTCTACCTCTGCTCCCTTTGCATCCTGGTTAATCTACTGTATATATAAATATGGTCCAAAGTGAGTAATGAGAGACTTTTATAGCACTGTAAAATGTGTTGGCACTGTAAAAATAGAGACATTTTATTATATGGTCCTGTATACTAGGATTCTAATTGAACCTGCTCCCATCCTAGATAGGTATCTTACTTTGGTGCTGAAAGATAATGTTTCTTCTCGAGGAAAACACCAAAAAGTGTGTGTAGATGTACACGCCACTCATGCTTTGGTAGTTTTGGTGCAAAGTAGCTCTATCCTTAAAGGAAAAAGTTTGCTCACTGGTGACACCTAGAAAAATCCCAGTCATGTTCTAAGGCTCCTTAAAGAGGACCTCTCACCACTACCAGTCCTCCTGTTTTGGCCATGAAATAACAATCCTGGATCATCTTTTCTTATAGTTCTGTGATTTGCCACTCTTCTATTATTCTTACTAAAAATGAATGACGAACTGGGTGTTACCAACTGGTGGTGTCCCTACACTTTCTGACACTATCCAATAAGAGCTGACCGTGCCAGACTGTGTAGGGACTGGTAACACCCCCAACACCTGCTCTGGAAAGTTCCTGTCTCGGACAGAGGTGGCAGCAGAGAGCACTGTGTCAGACTGAAAAGATAACAACACTTCCTGCAGGCCAGGAAGCAGCTGATAAGTATGGGAAGACGTAAACTACAAATCTATATAACTTTCTGAAACCAATTGATTTGAAAGAAAAAGATTTTTTCTGGATAACCCTTAAAAATACCTTAGTATGGTCCCTAAATGATCTCTGTATTTGCACTGATTTCATCTTTTTTCTTTTATTTCCCACAGTTTATATATGATGAAAAAGTTGCCTGGTAAGTAAAACACTCAGTTGACTCACACATTCAGGGTCATACTAGGGGATCAGTTTAGCGGAGATCAATATAACCATTAAAAGTGGCTCTGTGCTAACGTCTTGATCAACCCTCAAAGATATCTTCAAAAGTAAAAAAAGATAAAAAGTTAGAAGAGAAGAAGCTTCTCATGGCAGCAGATAACAGCAGGGAGGGTGAGTGAGAGAATTATACAGCAACTCAGATTATGGAGAGGGAGAGAGGATCCTAAAAAGCAAGTCAGGAGTGGGGAGAGCAGATACAAGGCTTTTTACATGGGAAAACCTATCATTACTTTCTTGCTGCTGGTTCCCAGTGGATTTTCATTGCCCCAGCAGATTTAATCGGTAGATATTTCCCAATACCCAAACAGGAAAAGATTTATTTATCAAGATTGGTGCAGCGGCGAGAAACCACTCGTAGGGGTGAAGCCTGGGGCGTAGCTAGGATTCATGTGGCCCCATAGCACAAAAAGTGTACGGAGCCCCCCCCCCCCTATAACTATAAGGGCCTATTAAGAGCCTTTATGGTTAAACATAGGTGCAGGAGCAGACTACCCTCTGCTTAACCCCTTATGTACTGCAGTATGTAAGTGACCCAAAGATCACTTACATGCTGCAGCACAAAAAAGTGTTAAAAAGTAGAAGACAAGGAGCTCTCTGCTTCACTGCTCATGCACTGCTAACCCCTGACCTGTGCAGAAGCTCTTAGAACAGAGGGTTATCAGAGCAGTGAAGCAGAAATCTCTGTTTTCTGCTTTTTAACCCTTTTTTGTGCTTTGTCCCTGACCCTGTGTAACTTTACAGTGCCAGGTCCTACCGGCAATGTGCATCAGTTCCTCAGCAGTTTTCTCACACTTAGCAAAGTTTTCATCAGTGGAGAGCACTCCGATGAGCACCCATGCCCCTAGTGCTGCATTTTAGAATACTGAGGGGGCCAGTCACACTTGCGACCTCTGCGACCCTTGTAGTTACACGGGGGACAGCCCAGATTACTTGGTTTAGACAACATGAAAGTGATAACAGGTTGCTCTTAGAGGGTGCTGTTGGGATGGGACTGAAGAGTTTACAGGGTATTTTGTTTGTTTTGACTGTCTTTACCGGTGGTCTAAAATCTAATATTATTTCTTTTTTAAAGGTGGGAGTCTGTCATTCTGGTCACAATGTACGCTATTTATATTCTTATAATGAAGTAAGTCATTTCTATGTTATTTGTTATTTCTTGCTTGTTTTCTTTACTTCACTTTTTTGACATCAGAAAGTGACATAAAGAAGAAAAAAAATGTTGTGTGCATCAAATATCAACTATAAAATATAAAAAATCTAATACATAAGCCCAAGTGTTTTCTACAATTCCGAACATTTCCTATTGTGTTTTGAAGAATCATTAGGTCATAACCTTTAAATGTGTCGGTGGTGAGTTCTGATGTCTGTGGCCTAGAGTGTGAAAACACCCTATGTGTCCCCAGTGTTCCCTGAGATGGGGAGCTGTCAGCCCTCCAGCTGTGGAAAAACTACAATTCCCATCATGCTTTGCTTTGCCTACGATCATAGTTCCCTTCAGCAATTGCTACATTGGTGGTTAACCTGGAATACAATCTCTCAATGCTTTTTGGACCATAGTAATGCCCTGTGCTTCAAAAGCGACAAGGCTACAAAAAGGGCATAAGGTTGTCAAAGCTTGTTTGCCATCAGGCACAAGCGGTGCCAAACTAGCACTGCTTGTGCCTGATGGCAGTGATGCGCGGTCAACGGCTGATAAACGTGTTAAGAAAATAATAAAGTTTATACATACCTGTCCACACTCTCTGGTGCTTCAGCCCTCTCTCCGGTATCTTCCTGGCTTCTGCCTGCTTCCTACAGCTGCCAGTGGAACCTAAGGGACGGTGAAAGGCCGTCAAGTAGTTGAAAGAGTCATTGACCGAGATGGGACAGCGCTGCGGCCAGTGATTGACTGAGCAGCCTGTCACTTTAAAGGCAGTCTGTAGTTCTCGTGGCGGCTGCAGACACGGGCCGAAGCCTGGAAGTAGGGATGGTCCGAACCTGCTTTGGTTCGGGTTCGTAAGAACCCGAACTCTCGGAAATGATTCCCGCTGTCTGCCCGCTCTGTGAAGATGTATCCCATTTTTCCAGGCGGTCCTCCCGCTGTATCCATCCGCTGCACGGAGCGGGCAGACAGCGGGAATCTGATGCCGAGCATTCGGGTTCATACGAACCCAAACCTCGGCAGGTTTGGACCATCCCTACCTGGAAGACACCAGGGAGCATGGACAGGTATGTATGAACTTTATTATTTTACACTAAAGTAAAGGACTGCACAAACATCACAAGGAATATATACATATACAGCCCCTGCCACCCCACTCTCAAGATGTCAGCACTAGCATGGTGTTCATGGTACAGTATAGATAATGTCATGATGCCCTAATTTAAGCAAAACTGCAGTAAAAAAGCTGTGGTTTTTTTTGTACATCCTGGCAGAACTGTAGCCAGGAAACAATATACCACTAACAGTCTAAGGCTTTTTGGGCGGCCATGGGCCCTCTAGGAGATCAAGGCCCCGGGCTCCCGCCTGAAATGGACCTATTATAATCTGCTACTGTCTATGGGTGTGAAGGTAAGGCCCTTTTACATGGGCTGATTATCGGTAACAAGCGTTGCTAGAAATACTCATTTGGCCAATATTTGACCCATGTAAAAGAGGCAGCTGCTCGTTTTTTTATTGTGTCATGTAAAAGCACTGCAAACCAGCGTCAATCTCACTGATCGGCGTTCATTTGTGCCCATGGATGGTCGAAGATTGCTACATGTAAGAAGACCTAAAAGTGTCACTGTCGTTTTATTTTTATTTTTTTTAAGAAATCAATAGTACAGACGATTTTAAGAAATTTTGTAATTGGGTTTATTAGGCAAATATGCCATTATCTGCATTCAAAGACTTTCCCCAGGTCCCCCCCTCTTCTCTCTCCTCTCTCTCTTCTCTCTCATTCACTGCTCATTATCAGGAAATCTCGACTCTTTTACATCAGTCGAGTCCTGTCTGATCTATGGAGTGGGGGTAGGTTAGTCGGCAGCGGAACCTGTGTTAAAGCCGGTATTTAGAGGTCAGAGAGGTCAGTGCTGACTTCAGAGGAGATAGCCCGGTGATGTAGCTGTAAATTAACTCTTTGTTGTCCTGTTTTGGTGCCCCATCTCCCTCCACCCATCCCCTCTCCATAAGAGAACCATGAAGACAGGGGGGAGAGCTTCAAACTGCTTTTTCATGATAAAAATGCATTTTTCGGCGAATAAAAATCGCCTGTACAATTGATTTCTGCAAAAAAAAAAAAGTAAACGACTTGAAGGCTCCAGCACTGTCCATACAATAACAGGAGGCTGAACTCTTTGTCCTCTTCTCCCTGTTCTCTCCCATTGTGTGAGTAGGCTGTCCCTGAGTAAGGGTAGCTGCTAAGCTATCAGGGATGCTTTACGCATAAAAACCAACACAAATGGACAGAACACAGCCTCCCTTTGCTATGTTAATGCAGCCGTAGAACAATCATTCATGATTTTTGGACTCTAGCTATATTGACACACTGCTTTTTATAGCAGCACAATCATTCTCCGTGCTCCGAATGTGACAAGGCTACACAAATCAATGCTAGAAATCTGCCATCATTATTGAAGTTAGGGCATAAGGACGTCAGGGCTTGTTTGCCATCAGGCACAAGTGATGCCAACCTCGTCCTGTACATAAAAGCTCAAAATATTCTGTTTACAGCTAAACTTCAGAACGCTCATAGCTCAAGATGGTAATTTGTTATGTCATATTTTAAGAGATTGCGGCCCATACGCTCTTACAGCTAAGTATCCTGAGTAATCCAGACCGTTTTTTTTTTATCTAGATACAACTCAAATATACACCAGTGCTTCGAAAAGAGGAAAAAAGGAGGAGGAAACCTGGCAAATGGGCTGGCAAGTAATGCGGAAATAGACGACAACATCAACTGTGACGCAACTGTAGTGTTACTAAAAAAAGGTACCGTAATTGTGTAAAATATTGATTTATTGGGGGGGCTGTAAAGTAGAACTGGCTCAGTTGCCCCTAGCAACCAATCAGATTCCACGTTTCATTCTTCAAAGATTCCTTGGAAAATGAAAGGTGGAATCTGATTGGTTGCTAGGGGCAACCAGTTTGATAAATCCCCCCCACTATCCGTATCATTCCTGTATATTGTAGTGGTATTCTCTTATATGGCAGAGACAAGTAAAGTAAAGTACAGAGACAAGTACCCAGTTTCTTTTCAATAAAGGAATAATTTAAGGAGTATTCTGGCACATAGAAACTTTTTTTTTTATATTCTTATAATAAAGTTAAATAGCTTTGTAAAATAACTTTATTAATGAAAAAAAATTGTATATTTTTTTTTTACATTTTCACATTGAGTGGCAGCAATGAGGTCCCGTTCACACTAAGCAAAAACGGTTGAATTCCATAGCGGAGCTCTCCGCCGTGGAATCCTGCCGTGCTCAGTGTCCTGCAGTGTATAAATGGCAGAGCGCGCGCCCTTGCTTCCTCTCCTTTCCACTCAAAGAATTGACATGTCAATTCTTTGAGCAGAGAGCGGCGGGAGCCGAGGTGCGCATGCTCTCCCATTGATACACTGCAGGACACTGAGCACTGCAGGATTCCACGGCGGAGAGCTCCGCCATTTTTGCTCAGTGTGAATGGGGCCTAAAAGGCGACATGGCCTCCTCTGTTGCCTTCAACAGCCGTTCCATAGCACATCATCCCTTTATACGTATTGTGCAGGAAATGTGTAAATGACTCCTAACTGTGCCGAGATCAAGGCTTAAGCAGCCCTGCAGTCCCCAACACAGCCATTGGTGGCAGAAGAGGGGATTATCCCACCTAACTGCTGCTTATTGTAAACAATTAAAAAATATACATATATTTTCTTAGTAAAGATTTATATTAACAAGTTATATAACTGTATATGTTATAAATGTATTTACTATCTTTATTGTTCCTATGGCCAATAATCACACTGGTCTCATTTATCCAAGAATCATCACCCCTTTGTTTCTATCTATAGGAAACTTTCATCGTAAAACCTCAGTGATCATGGTAGATGAGATACTTTCTGCATATCCACACCAGCTATCATTTTCTGAAGCCGGCTTGAGGATCATGATAACCAGTCACTTCCCACCAAAAACTCGTCTCTCCATGGCTAGTCGCATGTTAATAAATGAGGTCAGTATATTGAATACTGGGGCTTAGAACATCTCGCTGCCTGTGAACAGCTGGCCATTACATCACCGGTTATGATAGCGTTGGTCCCTGAAAAATAGTACAGAACATTCCTACCAATGCAGAGAACAGATAAACTGGGTGCTTAGAGTACAAAAATATAGTTACATAACGTTATGAAGGCAAACTAAGCTCACAGTGCAAAAATATAGTTATACCGGATAGGCAGGTAACATAATAAAGCAGAGCACAGGTCTCTCCATCATGTTCCATCAGAGCCTGGACATGGGGTAGATGTATGCACATAGAATCATAGTCATATGACAGTGTTTAAATGAATGACACCCATAGCATAGTAAGATTTTTTAGTTCCTTTTGTTATTTTTTAGCGTATATATATATATATATATATATATATATATATATATATATATATATATACGAACTGGAGAGAATGGAACGGCTGCACATCCCATCTATGGCTGATACTAATGCCGCTAGGCCTATATTAAAAATCAACACCAGAGTGTCTGTATATGAATTGATCAAGCCATATTGCCCCGGGTACCACCGCGCAGGTCCTCTGGTCCACACGGGTCCCTACGCTATATATATATATATTAGGAAATTTGTCAATAGAAGAAGCATTGCAATTTGCCAATAGAGGACAAAACCAGATCTGTCTCCATTCCTGTAGCTTTGTAGTGTATTTTTGTTAATATTCTGCCTAACGTCTCTACCGTCCGTTCCTTTAAAGAGACAGAGATTAATAAACAGCCGGGCCTACGCCAATGGGGAATCAGAGGTTTCCATTAAAATTCCAATTAAACATGCCGTGGAGAATGGTACGGGTCCTGGGATGTCTACTGAAAGAAGCGCAAATGGCACACGGAAAGATGAAGACGTCGCCGAAGCGGGCAATGAAACAGAGAATGAAAATGAGGACAATGAAAATAACGAAAATGATGAAGACGAGGAAGACGATGACGACAATGACGGACCTTTCACACCTTTTGAGATTCCTAGTAAGTCTCAGTGGTCTATGTGATCTGTATTGTCTGGTAAATTACTACACCGAAGCTATGTGAGAAAGTTATGAAACACTGCGAGAAAACGGATCCCAATGCTTCCTTTACTTAATCATTATGAATATATATTTAGGCTATGTTTACACATAGTATTTCCATCAGTCTTTTGGTCAGTGTTTTTTAACCAAAACTAGGAGTGGTTTGTAAACACAAAATATGTGCGAATGTTTCCATTATAATTTTTGTCCTGTCAGTTCCACTCCTGATTTTGGTTGAAAAAATACTGATTAAAAGACTGACGGAAATACTATATGTGAACATAGCCTAAAGAAGATTTCCTACAGATAACAATGAATAAAAAAACTAAACTTTTAAACTTGCAACCGTTCCAGCCCCTCTGCCACTCTGGTGTCTCCCAAGTGACATCCGATACCACACCACCATAATAGTGTCCCATACATGATTCTGCAGCCAGTCATTAGCCTTATTGGTCGCTTCCTGCATGAACTGCATGGGACTACTGATGCCGGTGAGTGGCTGCAGTGTCATATGTGTAATGTGCAAGACATCCTCACAAGGGCAGTGAAGGCAGCACTGGAGCGGTAGTGAGTTCAGGGGTTGGAAATGTTTTTGTATTTTTGGCAGTTTTTGCTAACTGTAGGAAACCCCCTTTTAACTATAGGCCATGTTCCCACTTTGTAAGACACCATCAGGGTCACGGAATGGCCCGTGTCAGAGAAGATCATCCCAGCCAGTACTGCAGTACCGGCCAGATGATCTTTACTGCCGTTGATTTCGGATGCGGACGCATCCCTGCGCGCCCGCATCTAAATTCCCTGCTGTTCACAATGTGTGAACTGACAGGGTTTTCTGCGGCATGTCAGTTTTTTGCGGTGCTGCTAGGGATCCCGGCCGGAGTGTATACAATGGGGGAGATTTATCAAACATGGTGTAAAGTGAAACTGGCTCAGTTGCCCCTAGCAACCAATCAGATTCCATCTTTCATTTTCCAAAGAGTCTGTGAGGAATGTAAAGGGGAATCTGATTGGTTGCTAGGGGCAACTGAGCCAGTTTCACTTTACACCATGTTTGATAAATCTCCCCCTATGTGTATACACTCCGTCCGGGGTTCCTTAGAAGGCAGCACTATGTAAGTTCCGTAGTAATCACGGCCGTTGTTACCATGGCTGTGATTATTACGAAACTTACGCAGTGGGAACATGGCCATAAACTGCATATAGAGTCAGTCAGAGTCAAGCCCGTCCCATACCTATGGGCGCCATCTGCTATATGCAACTAAAACCTGCTGGTAATGAACAACATAGAAGATGTTGCTCAAATGCCCCCAATCAGTAGTGACCACTAGCGGCCTGTTTGCAGGGTGTGGACCACAGTGTCACAGCAGCCCAAGGCCTCTGCCATGCCTTAGAGCAGGAATGGGGAACCTTCGGCCCTCCAGCTGTTTTAAAACTACAATTCCCATCATTCCTGATCAGCCAAAGCTTTAGCTGTGGCTACCCAGGCATGATTGGAATTGTAGTTTGGCAACAGCTGGAAAGCCAAAGGTCCCCCATCCTTGCCTTAGAGCCTGTACCATCAGAGCATCGATCTGATAGATACGCATTGAATTATTAAAGTCTCTTGTTTTTAGAATTTTTCCATTTTTCCCAATTAAAAAAAAAACATTACATATTTTGTCATATTTTGTTATATCGCCACATGCAGAATTGTCTAAACTAATAAACTATAGCAATACTGATTCTACACAGTCAGCAATAATAATAATAATATTTATTTGTATAGCGCCAACAGATTCCGCAGCGCCTATTTAAAAATATAAATACAATACAGGTTATATTTATATTAAATTATACAATGAATGAATTAAAATATTAAAAGTACAGAATTAGAGACCTGCTCTCGATAGCGTACAGACTAGGGACAGCAATGGAAACAAGAAAAAAATACTTCACAATAAAAAAAAATTGCTTATTACAGGACATGATCCATCAGGCAGCTCTGCTGAAATAAAAAATAAGAGTTATAGAGTCAGAATATGGTAATTTTTTTTTAAGTAGTAAAACATACGAACAACTGTACAAATTAGATGTCACTGTCGTAGTTGGATTACAAATCCCATACTTTGTAACGTTTACAGAATTCTATACGCCTACAGCATGTAATTCCCTCTGAATACCACTAGGTGGCACTAGATGATAGAAAAAGAGCATGTACTTATCACTGTACAGTGGCAACAAAGCATCACAGAAAACACTATAGCACAGGTGCAGATTAAGATGGTTATTGCTTATTCACTATGATGGGTTTTTTTCTGTCTCCTAACAGCTGGAAAGGCCAACAAACTTAAATGGGTGGTAACTTGGCCATTAAGTTTCCTTATGTATTTCACTGTACCCAACTGTGCTAAACCTCGATGGGAGAAATGGTTCATGATTACATTCATCTCATCGTCTATGTGGATCGCAGCTTTCTCTTATGTAATGGTCTGGATGGTAAGTAAAAAAAAGGACATTGCAATAATCCATGATGACATGATCAATGCTGGATTGCTGCATTTGCTGGTTCTATACCAGTATAATCAGTGTTGTATTGCTGCACTTACTGGTTCTCTACCAGTTTAATCAGTGCTGTATTGCTACACTTACTGGTTCTATACTAGTACAATTAGTGCTGGATTGCTGAATTTACTGGTTCTATACCAGTATGATGAGTGCTGGATTGCTGCATTTACTGGTTCTATACCAGTATGATCAGTGCTAGGTTTCTGCATTTACTGGTTCTCTACCAGTTTGATCAGTGCTGTATTGCTACACTTACTGGTTCTATACTAGTACATTTAGTGCTGGTTTGCTGAATTTACTGGTTCTATACCAGTATGATGAGTGCTGGATTGCTGCATTTACTGGTTCTATACCAGTATGATCAGTGCTGGATTGCTGCACTTACTGGTTCTATACCAGTATGATCAGTGCTGGATTGCTGCACTTACTGGTTCTATACCAGTATGATCAGTGCTGGATTGCTGCACTTACTGGTTCTATACAAATGGAGATTGCAATCCTGGGGCAGACAGAGCTATGATACCTAAGGCATCCTCTACTATACACCTGCATATACTAGGCTAGGTTCACACTGCGTTTTTGCAATCCATTTTTTTCATACGTTTTTTTGCAAAAAAGGAAGAAAAAAACTGATGCATTTGTGTGCATCTGTTTTTATCCGTTTTTCCATTGACTTCCATTGTAAAAAAAAAAACAGATCAAAACGGATTCGGGTTTTTTTTACACTACTTTTGTGTCCGTTAAAAAAAACAGATCCATTTTGATCCGGTTTTTTTACAATGGAAGTCAATGGAAAAACGGATCAAAACGTATGGGAATAGTCAAGTTAAAATAAAGTTCAAAGAGGTAATAGCTAAATGTCAGGAAATAAGGTAAAAGATCTTACATAAAGAGATCCTAGATGTTACAGCTATAGATGTTGGCAGCTATAGTGACAGCCTTAACAATAGAAAAGACAATATGCTTAATAAGTATCAACACAGGTTCATATTGTAGCATAGTAAAGTTTGTAAAAAGAATGTATAGAAAGCATTCATACATGTCTGTTTTGCCCCTGCCTTACACCATGCTTGATTTGCAGGTCACTATAATCGGGTTCACCTTAGGAATACCAGATGTTATTATGGGCATCACCTTCCTGGCTGCTGGAACCAGTGTCCCCGACTGTATGGCCAGTCTCATAGTTGCAAGACAAGGTTTGTATGCCTGGTGAACTACATGGTCTCTTTTTTCTTATTATCCTTAACTTTACTTAAAGAGTCACTGTCGTGTGTTTTTTTTGTTTTTGTTTTGTTTTGTTTTTTCAAAAATCAATAGTCCAGGCAATTTTAAGAAACTTTGTAATTGGGTTTATTAGGCAAATATGCCATTATCTGCATTTAAAAAAAACTTCCCCAGGTACCTCCCCCCTCTCTTTCACTGCTCAATATCAGGAAATCACGTCTTGTTTACATCAGACATGTTCTGTCTGTTCTATGGAGAAGGAAGGGGGGAGGAGGGAGATTAGTCGCCAGCAGAGAGCAGAGAACAAAGGATTACACAGTGGGAGCTGTGTGAAAGACGGTATTTAGAGGTCAGAGAGGTCAGTGCTGACTTCAGAGGAGATAGCCCAGTGATGTAGCTGTAAATTAACTCTTTGTTGTCCTGTTTTGGTGCCTCATCTCCCTGCACCGCAACCGCTCTCAATAGACAACAATGAAGACAAACTGCTTTTTCATTATAAAAATGCATTTTTTTGGCTAATAAACCTAATTGCAAAGTTTCTTAAAATCGCCTGTACTACTGATTTCTGCAAAAAAAAAAAAAAATTAAACAACAGTGACGTTTTAATTTGTAAACATAGGTCTGCATGCTACAAGGAGTTATGGGATGGTAACAGGGTTTCCTATTTACTACCATTTAATTAAATGAAACAATTGATATACTGTGTACTCTGTATACAGTGTGTGTATGCCATATATCAGATCCTGAATATTTGGGCTGCATGGCTTGACATGGCAGTAGTGAATAAGACTCTTAAAAGGGGACTCTGGGAAAAATCTTCTTTCAAATCAACTGGTGTCAGAAAGTTATATAGATTTGTAAATCACTACTTTTTAACAATCTGAAGTCTTCCAGTACTTATCAGCTGTTGTATGTCCTGTAGGAAATGTTGTTTTCTTTTCAGTCTGACACAGTGCTCTCTGCTGCCACCTCTGTCCGAGACAGGAGCTTTGCAGAGAAGCAGCAAATCCCCATAGAAAACCTCTCCTGCTTTGGACAGTTCCTGTCTCAGACAGAGGTGGCAGCAGACAGCACTGCTTCAGATTGAAAAGAAAACACGATTTCCTGCCGGACATACAGCAGCTGATAAGTGGAAGACTTGAGATTTTTAAATAGAAGTCTATTACAAATCTATATAAAACCAGTTTAACACTACAATCACACATAGCAGAAATGTAACAGATTTTCCACAGCAATATCGATTGTGACAGACCTGTACCAAAGTATGCAGAATGTGTTGCAGATTTGCTGGTACGATCAGGAGCAGGGACTTCTGTTTATCCTTAGGCTTCCTGCTCCAGCTGCCTGTATGCATTGGCACATAGCACTTAAAGGACAAGTGCCATGAAAAACTTTTTCCCAGTAATTGAAGCTCATTACAAAGTTATATAACTCTGTAATGTGCTTCAATCGCATATCTGCCTCCCTTCCCTGTCTTTTCCCCTCTCCACCCCCCACCAGGAAGTGTCCTGACTCACACAGACCTGATTACTGTCGTCACCGTCACCAAGCTCTTCTCTCAGCTCCTTCTCCTGTTACACTAGCCTCCCCCCTCCCCTGCCTTGTCAAGTGACTCAGCTTGCTCAGCTCCCATTGGCTGAACAACTGCAAGCCATCACTTGTCACATCTCACTTGCTTATCTTCCCTCCGACTGACTCGGGCACATAGGCAGCCCCCCTCCCCTCATACCCTCTCTCCTGCTGCCGTGGACTAGTGAAGGAGTCATGTCACTAGAGAAGATAAGCTGAGCCAGCAGAGTCACCTGACAAGGAGGGGAGGGGGGAGCTGGTGTAACAGGAGAAGGAGCTGAGAGAAGAGCTTGGTGACGGTGATGACAGTAATCAGGTCTGTGTGAGTCAGGACACTTCCTGCTGGGAGGTGGAGGGGGGGAAAAGACAGAGAAGGGAGGCAGATAGGAGATTGAAGCATATTACACAGTTATATAACTTTGTAATGTGCTTCAATTACTGGGAAAAAGTTTTTCATGGCACTTGTCCTTTAATGATTTTTTTTTATTTGTATAGCACACACAGATTCCGCAGCGCTTCACCTATCTGTATATTTTTTGGGGGTGTGGGAGGGAACCCACGCAAACACATAGAGAACATACAAACTCTTTGCAGATGTTGCCCTTGGTGGGATATATGAACCCAGGAATCCAGCGCTGCAAGACTACACTGCTAACCACTGAGCCACCGTGCTGCCCATAGAGCAGAGAATGCACTAGAGCAGATAATTTAGGGATACATAGGAGTCCCTGTTCATGTGCATACACTAAATGCATGCATACAAGTAAATGGTTGGTTTATTTTAGGACATCATTGTAATTCTGTCACATAATTACTTCTAAATAATTTCTGAAATATATTCAATATATTAATTACTTTACCGAAAGAGTAGTAGAGGCTTGGAACAAATTTTCAGCAGATGTGGTAGGTAAATCTACAATAAGTGAATGTACACCTGCCTGGGATACACACACAGCGGTACCTCGGTTCATGAACTTAATTGGTTCCGGGAGGCAGTCTGAGAACCAAGCAGTGTTTTCCCATAGGAAATAATGTAAATGTGTTTCATTGGTTCCAGCAGCCACCAATAATTACCTACAAAACTCATTTATTACACTTAAAAGTGCCCAGTGTAATCACTACAGTACATTACAGAACAGCGCTATATACTGTACAGTACATTATACACAAGAAAAATTCAACAAAACCAGATATAATAGGACAGTAGTCACCAACTCCTCACTTATCCTTTACTGTATAGAGTCCCCCCACCCCCCCACCCCAGCACTGTAAGGGATGGGAGATGGTAGTGCACTGCCTGTACTACTACTGTACTGTATATGCACTCCAGCAGTCTTATACAGTACTGTACAGGATGGGAGATGGTGGTGCACTGACTGTACTACTACTGTACTGTATATGCACTCCAGCAGTCTTATACAGTACAGGATGGGAGATGGTGGTGCACTGACTGTACTACTACTGTACTGTATATGCACTCCAGCAGTCTTATACAGTACTGTACAGGATGGGAGATTGTGGTGCACTGACTTTACTACTACTGTACTGTATATGCACTCCAGCAGTCTTATACAGTACATGATGGGGGATGGTGGTGCACTGACTCTACTACTACTGTACTGTATATGCACTCCAGCAGTCTTATACAGCACTGTACAGGATGGGAGAGGGTGGTGCACTGACTCTACTACTACTTTACTGTATATGCACTCCAGCAGTCTTATACAGCACTGTACAGGATGGGAGATGGTGGTGCACTGACTCTACTACTACTGTACTGTATATGCACTCCAGCAGCCCTATACAGTACAGGATGGGAGATGGTGGTGCACTGACTGTACTACTACTGTACTGTATATGCACTCCAGCAGTCTTATACACTACAGGATGGGAGATGGTGGTGCAGTGACTGTAATACTACTGTACTGTATATGCACTCCAGCAGTCTTATACACTACAGCAGGGGTCCTCAACTGGCGGACCGCGGTCCGAACCCGGACCGCGGAGGCCAGCTGTCCGGACCCCTGGTCAGACCTCCTAACCGCCCCGGATCCGGTCCGTCCCGCTCCCCACCGCACTGCCTCCCGCCCCATAGGCGCACTGTCCTTAGATGTCAGTACGCCTGTGGGGCTGGGGGCAGTGTCGGTCCGGCCCCCGGCTGATACGCGCTCTCTGGGGATGTCCAATAATTACCTACAAAACTCATTTATTACACTTAAAAGTGCCCAGTGTAATCACTACAGTACATTACAGAACAGCGCTATATACTGTACAGTACATTATACACAAGAAAAATTCAACAAAACCAGATATAATAGGACAGTAGTCACCAACTCCTCACTTATCCTTTACTGTATAGAGTCCCCCCACCCCCCCACCCCAGCACTGTAAGGGATGGGAGATGGTAGTGCACTGCCTGTACTACTACTGTACTGTATATGCACTCCAGCAGTCTTATACAGTACTGTACAGGATGGGAGATGGTGGTGCACTGACTGTACTACTACTGTACTGTATATGCACTCCAGCAGTCTTATACAGTACAGGATGGGAGATGGTGGTGCACTGACTGTACTACTACTGTACTGTATATGCACTCCAGCAGTCTTATACAGTACTGTACAGGATGGGAGATTGTGGTGCACTGACTTTACTACTACTGTACTGTATATGCACTCCAGCAGTCTTATACAGTACATGATGGGGGATGGTGGTGCACTGACTCTACTACTACTGTACTGTATATGCACTCCAGCAGTCTTATACAGCACTGTACAGGATGGGAGATGGTGGTGCACTGACTCTACTACTACTTTACTGTATATGCACTCCAGCAGTCTTATACAGCACTGTACAGGATGGGAGATGGTGGTGCACTGACTCTACTACTACTGTACTGTATATGCACTCCAGCAGCCCTATACAGTACAGGATGGGAGATGGTGGTGCACTGACTGTACTACTACTGTACTGTATATGCACTCCAGCAGTCTTATACACTACAGGATGGGAGATGGTGGTGCAGTGACTGTAATACTACTGTACTGTATATGCACTCCAGCAGTCTTATACACTACAGCAGGGGTCCTCAACTGGCGGACCGCGGTCCGAACCCGGACCGCGGAGGCCAGCTGTCCGGACCCCTGGTCAGACCTCCTAACCGCCCCGGATCCGGTCCGTCCCGCTCCCCACCGCACTGCCTCCCGCCCCATAGGCGCACTGTCCTTAGATGTCAGTACGCCTGTGGGGCTGGGGGCAGTGTCGGTCCGGCCCCCGGCTGATACGCGCTCTCTGGGGATGTCCCGGGGATTCCCCATCAGAGCGCGCACCACAGACCTCAGTGTACGCTGCCGGCCTGTCCTTCCCGGAGGTGCAGGCCGGCGGCGTACGCTGAGGTCACTGATGCGCGCTCTGCTGGGGAATCCCCGGGACATCCCTACAGAGCGCGTATCAGCCGGGGGCCGGACCGACGGGAAGAGACGAAGACAGCCGCAGCGGGGAACGAGGTGCTAGGTGAGTTGTTTTTGTTATTTTTTTTTTTCTCTCTGGGGGGCATCTACAAGGGGAGAGCGCACAGGTGGACTATATACTACAGGGGGGACCTCACAGGGGGCTATATACTACTGAGGGGGCTATATACTACTGGGGGGAGCGCACAGGGGGCTATATACTACAGGGGGGACCTCACAGGGGGCTATATACTACTGAGGGGGCTATATACTACTGGGGGGAGCGCACAGGGGGTTATATACTACAGGGGGGACCTCACAGGGGCTATATACAACAGGGGGAAAGCACAAGGGGGGCTATATACTACTGGGGGGGACCTCACAGGGGGCTATATACTACTGGGGGGAGAGCACAGGGGCGCTATATACTACTGGGGGGAGAGCACAGGGGCGCTATATACTACGGGGGGAGCTCACAGGGGGCTATATACTACAGGGGGACAGCGCACGGGGGGGCTATATACTACAGGGGGAGCTCACAGGGGGCTATATACTACAGGGGGGAGCTCACAGGGGGGCTATATACTACTTGGGGGGAGCTCACGGGGGCTATATACTACTGGGGGGAGCTCACAGGGGGCTATATACTACAGGGGGACAGCACAGGGGGGCTATATACTACTGGGGGAGCTCACAGGGGGCTAAATACTACTGGGGGACAGCGCACAGGGGGCTATATACTACAGGGGGAGAGCGCACAGGGGGGCTATATACTACTGGGGGGAGCTCACAGGGGGCTATATTCTACAGGGGGAGAGCGCGGGGAGGCTATATACTACTGGGGGGAGCTCACAGGGGGCTATATACTACAGGGGGAGAGCGCACAGGGGGGCTATATACTACTGGGGGGAGCTCACAGGGGGCTATATACTACTGGGGGAGCAACAGGGGGCTATATACTACTGAGGGAGAGCGCACAGGGGGGGGGCTATACATTACTGGGGGAGCAACAGGGGGGCTATATACTACCAGGGCAGTCACCCCCTTTGTACCTAATATCAAAGGCCTGGTGAGAGAGAAAAAAATGCCAATTTTCCCGCTAATAAGCAGCAATTCTGTATATAAATAGTTGAACGTTTGTGACAAAGTAACAAAACACGTTTCCTACTGATGTTCAGCTCGGACCTTCACCTGACAATAGACCCCGGTAAGTGGACCTTCACTAAAAGTTGTTGAGTACCCCTGCACTACAGGATGGGAGATGGTGGTGCAGTGACTGTAATACTACTGTACTGTTTATGCACTCCAGCAGTCTTATACACTGCTGTACAGGATGGGAGATGGTGGTGCACTGACTGTACTACTACTGTACTGTATATGCACTCCAGCAGTCTTATACAGTACATGATGGGGGATGGTGGTGCACTGACTCTACTACTACTGTACTGTATATGCACTCCAGCAGTCTTATACAGCACTGTACAGGATGGGAGATGGTGGTGCACTGACTCTACTACTACTGTACTGTATATGCACTCCAGCAGCCCTATACAGTACAGGATGGGAGATGGTGGTGCACTGACTGTACTACTACTGTACTGTATATGCACTCCAGCAGTCTTATACACTACAGGATGGGAGATGGTGGTGCAGTGACTGTAATACTACTGTACTGTATATGCACTCCAGCAGTCTTATACACTACAGGATGGGAGATGGTGGTGCAGTGACTGTAATACTACTGTACTGTTTATGCACTCCAGCAGTCTTATACACTGCTGTACAGGATGGGAGATGGTGGTGCACTGACTGTACTACTACTGTACTGTATATGCACTCCAGCAGTCTTATACAGCACTGTAAGGGATGGGAGATGGTGGTGCACTGACTGTACTACTACTGTACTGTATATGCACTCCAGCAGTCTTATACAGTACTGTACAGGATGGGAGATGGTGGTGCACTGACTGTACTACTACTGTACTGTATATGCACTCCAGCAGTCTTATACAGTACTGTACAGGATGGGAGATGGTGGTGCACTGACTGTACTACTACTGTACTGTATATGCACTCAGGCAGTCTTATACAGTACAGGATGGGAGATGGTGGTGCACTACTGTACTACTACTGTACTGTATATGCACTCCAGCAGTCTTATACAGTACTGTACAGTATGGGAGATGGTGCACTGACTGTACTACTACTGTACTGTATATGCACTCCAGCAGCCTTATATAGTACTGTACAGCATGGGAGATGGTGCACTGACTGTACTACTACTGTACTGTATATGCACTCCAGCAGTCTTATACAGTACAGGATGGGAGATAGTGCTGCACTGACTGTACTACTACTGTACTGTATATGCAGGGCCGGCCTTAGGGTAGATGGCGCCCTGTGCGAAACCGTCTTCTGGCGCCCCCCCCCCAGGACACCATAATAAAATATATATATATATATATATATATATATATATATATATATATATATGTATATATATATATACACACACACACACACAGGGACAGAGCTGCTGCTGTCCCTGTGGCTGTGCTGTTTCTGCAACAAAGTAGCTGTCCTTTCCAATTTTAGACAACCCTATTAAAGGAGTTATCCAGGATTAAAAAAAACATGGCTACTATCTTTCATAAACTGCTCCTTCCCAGTCCTCAGGTTGTGTGTGGTATTACAACCCAGTTTCATTGGTGTGAATAGAGACAAACTGTAATACCACATACAACTAAAAAATAATAATACATTAACATACGACAATACTCAATACTAGACTCACAGGGGGCGTTTTCTCTGTATGAATGGCAGGTGATGTTTTTGCAGGCCCTTTTTCTTTTCTTTTTGTTTAGACCATCATGGAGACTTTTCCTGGTGACACCTCGACTCCGCAGAATCTGCCAGAGAAACATGTTAGGCTCCTCTCTAATGCAGCACCATCCTCATCGCCATACAAATCCTCATCTGTATCACTTCACACAGTAACAGAGACCACTCTGTGCCCCCATATAAGCAGTGTGTCCAATACATGCCCCCAAATAGTAGTCGGCCCCCTCTGTGCCTCCATATAAGCAGTATGCCCAATACATGCCTCCAAATAGTAGTCAGGGCCCCTCTGTGCCCCCATATAAGCAGCATGCTGAATACATGCCTCCAAATAGTAGTCAGGCAGCTCTGTGCCCCCATATAAGCAGTATGCCCAATACATGCCTCCAAATAGTAGTCAGGCTGCACTGTGCCCCCATATAAGCAGTATGCCCAATACATGCCTCCAAATAGTAGTCAGGCTGCACTGTGCCCCCATATAAGCAGTATGCCCAATACATGCCTCCAAATAGTAGTCAGGCTGCTCTGTGCCCCCATATAAGCAGTATGCCCAATACATGCCTCCAAATAGTAGTCAGGCTGCACTGTGCCCCCATATAAGCAGTATGCCCAATACATGCCTCCAAATAGTAGTCAGGCAGCCCTGTGCCCCCATATAAGCAGTATGCCCAATACATGCCTCCAAATAGTAGTCAGGCTGCACTGTGCCCCCATATAAGCAGTATGCCCAATACATGCCTCCAAATAGTAGTCAGGCTGCACTGTGCCCCCATATAAGCAGTATGCCCAATACATGCCTCCAAATAGTAGTCAGGCTGCTCTGTGCCCCCATATAAGCAGTATGCCCAATACATGCCCCCAAAGAGTAGTCAGGCTGCTCTGTGCCCCCATATAAGCAGTATGCCCAATACATGCCTCCAAATAGTAGTCAGGCTGCTCTGTGCCCCCATATAAGCAGTATGCCCAATACATGCCCCCAAATAGTAGTCAGGCCCCCTCTGTGCCCCCATATAAGCAGCATGCCGAATACATGCCCCCAAATAGTAGTCAGGCTGCTCTGTGCCCCCATATAAGCAGTATGCCAAATACATGCCACCAAACAGTAGTCAGGCCCCCTCTGTGCCCCCATATAATGCACAAGCGCACTTATTTGTCACTTGAGCACCAGAATGTCAGAGCAAGAGCGATCTCCTGAGATAGATCATAGAGAGGTGGAATTGGCAGTATCGGAGAAGGAAAGAAGGGCAGGGAAAAGATGGAAATAAGAGGAAATTTGGGGAAAGATGTAAAATGGTGGTTAGCCATTACAAACAATAGGAGAGAGATGAGAGGAGGGGGATGAGGCTGGTGGGCAGGGCTGCTGTACAGATAGGAGATGGGGGTAGCTATAGATAGGTAGCTGTAGGTAGTTGTGGGTATCTGCAGGTAGGTAGTTATCTGTAGCTGTAGGTAGATAGTTATAGATAGTGAGCTGTAGGTAGTTGTGGGTATCTGCAGGTAGGTAGTTATAAGTAGCTGTAGGTAGTTATAGGTAGCTGTAGGTAGATAGTTATAGGTAGGTAGTTGTAGGTAGTTAGTTATAGGTAGTTGTTGGTAGGTAGTTGTAGGTAGTTAGTTATAGGTAGTTGTAGGTAGGTAGTTATAGGTAGTTGTTGGTAGGTAGTTGTAGGTAGTTAGTTATAGGTAGTTGTAGGTAGGTAGTTAGGTATAGGTAGTTGTGGGTAGCTGTAGTTAGTTATAGGTAACTGTAGGTAGGTACTTGTGGGTAGCTCTAGGTAGGGAGTTGCCACCCCATCCCCTCCCCATGTAGGCACTAACAAACACACATACAAAAAAAAACAGACACTTTAACTCACCTGGCTCCCCGCCGCGCGTCTCCTCTCCTCAGCTCGGCGGGCGTCGCTCCAGTGACGTCACTCATCCGTCGGGACGCACGAGACGCTGGCAATCAGCCATAGAGGCGCCCGGGCAGAGAGGCAGCTCTGTATACTTATATTTGGTGTAGAAAGGAACGGTACGCTGTATGTCTGCAGGAGCGCCGTTAGAAACCACTGTAGGAGCAGGGTGCCGGGCGGCCAGCAGGGGGAGCGATCGGGGCCGACAGACATACACAACATGCATTATGTGACAGTGTCGTGCTGTGTATGTCTGTCCGCCCCGATCGCTCCCCCAGCTGGCCGCCCGGCACCCTGCTCATACAGTGGTTTCTAACGGCGCTCCTGCAGACATACAGTGATCTTTTCTACACCAAAGATAGGTATGCAGAGCTGCCTCTCTGCCCGGGCGCCTCTATGGCTGATCGCCCTGCGCCTTCCTCCTCCTATAGTGTTCTGGCGCTCCTGCAGACAGAGACAGCACACATTTCTATAGCTAAATGTGCAGCTGTCACTGTCTGCCAGAGCGCCCCCCTGCTGGCCGGGAGTTATGCGCCCTGTGCAACCGCACAGGTCGCACACCCCAAAGGCCGGCCCTGTGTATATGCACTCCAGCAGTCTTATACAGTACAGGATGGGAGATAGTGCTGCACTGACTGTACTACTACTGTACTGTATATGCACTCCAGCAGTCTTATACAGTACAGAATGGGAGATGGTGGTGCACTGCCTGTACTACTACTGCACTGTATATGCACTCCAGCAGTCTTATACAGTACAGGATGGGAGATGGTGGTGCAGTGACTGTACTACTACTGTACTGTTTATGCACTCCAGCAGTCTTAGGCTAGGTTCAGACTATGTAACTGTGCGGCTGTATTTGCGGCTGTAATTGTGCGGCGGTATTTTTGGTGGTTCATGCGTACGCTGGAAAGTATACGATATACGGCTGCACAGTGCACACTATGTATGAATCTACGGCCCGATCGTAAACGGACCCGTAAAAAATGAACAAGACCATTCATTGTTTGCGGCTGGAAATGCGGCCGTGGATTGACAGGCGGTCTGTACGGAGTACTTCAAAAATAGCCGGCAATGATGCCGAATGCCGATGCCTCTAATAGTTAATATATTAAATTAATAAAACACATTTTCTTTGTAATAAAGTCCCTTTCGTTGTTCAATAATTTAATTCTAACGAATCCATCATTGTGCAATTAAATATACTGTTAAAATAAATATACAGTATATATAAATAAATGTATATTTATATATATATTTATTTTTTGACAGTATATTTAATTGCACAATAATGGATTCGTTAGAATTCAATTATTGAACAACGAAACTGATTTTATTTTAACGAAAATGTGTTTTATTAATTAAATATTAATTAGTACAGGAAGCTCTATAAGCCGTTAATTCATATTGCCGGCAATAGAGCATTCTGTACTAATCATCACTTTACTTTACTCAAAACATCAAATGTTTCTTCTAATTATGTTATCACAATAGCATTATTAGAAGAAACATTTAGAATTATATGTGCGCTCAGCTGATTGGCTTAACCCCTTCCTTGCTGGGATGGGTGCAGTCTGACATCAGTCTGACCCCCAAGGGGTTAAGGGGGATGCAATACATCCTCCCTTAACCCCTTAGGGGCCAGACTGTAAGCAGCGATCTGTAAAGATGCTGCATACTGTAAGGAGCACAACACCGCTCACAATGATGGGTGTTGTGCTCCTGTTTGTGTGTTTTTTGTGTGTTTCTCCCTTTTTGTTTTTCAGATATCGGTATCCTGTGGATTACGTCGGATTCTGTGGACTACGTCGATGACCAGCGGTTGTTTGTTGTTTTTTTTTTAATAAAATGGTCAATGAGGGGTGTGGGGGTGTTTTTATTTGAATAAAAAAAAATTTAACTTGTGTCTTGTCTTTATTTCTTTACTTTATATAATTAGTAGTGGAAGCCGTCTAATAGACAGAATCCATTACTAAGTCGAGGCCTAGTGTTAGCCGGTATAAAATGGCTAACACTAACCCCCCATAATTACCCCAGTACCCAATGCCACCAGGGGTACTGGGAAGAGCTGGGTGCCAGTGGTCCCGGAGCGTCAAAATTGGCACTCCTGGACCGGGCGGCAGCAGGCTGGTAAGATTTAGGCTGGGGAGGGCCTAAACCAATGGCTCTTCCCACCCTGGTGTTACCAGGCTGCTGTCGTTTGGTTTTTAACCCGGCTGGTTATAAAAATAGGGGGGACCCTATGCGTTTTTTTTTATTATTTATTTATTTTAAAAAAAAACCGCATAGGGTTCCCCCTATTTTTATAACCAGCAGGGTTAAAAACCAAACGACAGCAGCCTGGTAACACCAGGGTGGGAAGAGCCATTGGTTTATGCCCTCCCCAGCCTAAATCTTACCAGCCTGCTGACGCCCGGTCCAGGAGCGCCAATTTTGACGCTCCGGGACCACTGGCACCCGGCTCTTCCCAGTACCCCTGGTGGCATTGGGTACTGGGGTAATAATGGGGGGTTAGTGTTAGCCATTTTATACCGGCTAACACTAGGCCCCAACTTAGTAATGGATTCCGTCTATTAGACGGCTTCCACTACTAATTATATAAAGTAAAGAAATAAAGACAAGACACAAGTTAAAAAATTTTTTTATTCAAATAAAAACACCCCCACACCCCTCATTGACCATTTTATTTAAAAAAAAAACAACAAACAACCGCTGGTCATCGACGTAGTCCACGGAATCCGACGTAATCCCCAGGATACCGATATCTGAAAAGCAAAAAGGGAGAAACACACAAAAAACACACAAACAGGAGCACAACACCCATCATTGTGAGCGGTGTTGTGCTCCTTACAGTATGCAGCATCTTTACAGATCGCTGCTTACAGTCGGGCCCCCAAGGGGTTAAGGGAGGATGTATTGTATCCCCCTTAACCCCTTGGGGGCCAGACCGATGTCAGACTGCACCCATCCCAGCAAGGAAGGGGTTAAGTGACCCCCCTTCCTTGCTGGGAGGGGAGCAGTGCTGGGGAGGGGGTGGGGAGAGCTCTATACTCACCCCGATGTGTCCTCTTCGCTGGTCCATAGCACAATGAAGTCACTGTGCTGCGGACCCGCTAATTATATGTGCGCTCAGCCGAACAGCCAATCAGCTGAGCGCACATATAATTCTAAATGTTTCTTCTAATAATGCTATTGTGATAACATAATTAGAAGAAACATTTGATGTTTTAATTAAAGTAAAGTGATGATTAGTACAGAATGCTCTATTGCCGGCAATATGAATTAACGGCTTACTGGAGCTTCCTGTACTAATTAATATTTAATTAATAAAACACATTTTCGTTGAAATAAAATCAGTTTCGTTGTTCAATAATTTAATTTAAACAAATCCATCATTGTGCAAATAAATATACTGTCAAAAAATAAATATATATATAAATATACATTTATTTATATATATATTTATTTTAACAGTATATTTAATTGCAAAATGATGGAATCGTTTAAATTTAATTATTGAACAACGAAAGGGACTTTATTACAACGAAAATGTGTTTTATTAATTCAATATATTAACCATGAGAGGCATCGGCATACTGCAGAGGATCGCAAACCCCCGTAATAGCAATTCATGTAAACTGTTTCCCTGCTTTCCCAGATGCATCCAGAGGTGTTTGCATCACTTTCTTAAGATTTTATTTGTTATTTTTAGTTGAACCAGATTTCCAAGTAAATGACCGTATGTTTTCAGCCGCATGTCTATTTTTTCCCACGGACGTAGTTTCATCCGCACATTTACAGCCGCATAAAAAATACAGCCGCACACATACATAGTGTGAACATAGCCTCATACAGTACTGTACTGTATGTAAAGCACTTACAAAAACATTCAGATTCCGAACAAAGTTTGAATTCTGAACATTTCTTCCGGGTAAATTTTCATTCGAATGCCATGGTATTACTGTACTTCAAGACTGGGTGCCTGAAAAGTGTTTGAGAACCGAGAAAGAGTTTGAGGACCAAAGCCAACTTTCCATGAAAATACAGTTTGAGTTCTGAGCAGTTTGAGAACCGAGGTACCACTGTATGAGTATTCTAAGATAATAAGAAGGGAAATATTAAAGGCAGACTAGATAGAGCAGGTGGTCTTTTTCTGCCGTCAATCTTTTATCTTCCTATGTTCTATATTCAGTCATGGATATAATTAACCATATATATGTATACAAATCTCATATGAATATTCTTCTCCTCTCAGGTATGGGAGATATGGCTGTTTCGAACTCTATTGGAAGCAATGTATTTGATATCCTTATTGGTCTGGGGCTTCCTTGGGCGTTACAGACTCTGGCTGTGGACTACGGTTCATATGTAAGTTACTTGCTGTTGCTGGTATCATCTTATGCACGTTTTCCAGAACTGTTTAAAGGAGTAGTTCACAAAAAAAAAAAAAAAAAACTGGTGCGAGAAAGTGCCAGAAATTTGTAATACTTAAAATCTCAAGTCTTCCAGTACTTATCAGCTGCTGTATGTCCTGCAAGAAGTGGTGTATTTCTTCCAGTCTGGCACAGGGCTCTTTGCTGCCACCTCTGTCCATGTCAGGAACTGTTCAGAGCAGGAGCAAATCCCCATAGAAAACCTCTCCTGCTCTCCAGACTGGAAAGAATAATAGAAGTAAATTACAAATCTCTGGCACTTTTTTAGATCAGTTGATTTTAAAGAATTTTTTTTTTGTAAACTACTCCTTTAAATTAAGATTGATCCCAACATGAAGCCTGCATAACATTTATAACACAGAGCATGTCATGGGGGGAGGGGGGATTAGTGAGCAGATAAATGTGATGGCTGTAAATCCCAGAGATTGAGGAGCCGGACTGCGCTGAACCCTGACTCACTGTATCTCCTCCTGTACCATTACAATTGCTGAAGGGATCAGCCGCAGTTTATGGAGATCAGTGTAACAGAGCGCTTGTTTTAAGTGTAATCGTATTTATAGTTTCTTCTACTTTTGGAAAGTAGCCAGTGCACCATATACTGACTGTTAGGGACTGTTAGGGAAACATTTTATTACTCATAAAACAAAGCATTTTAGTTATTCACTTATTTGAAATATAAAGGTGTTTTAGAATTTTGCAGCTACTGTTAGACACTGTTCAGACACCAACCAATCACTAGAACAAGCAGGGGGAGAAGTGCACATCTGAGCGCTTCTCTCTCCTCATTTTGTGCACTTAGCCAAGACAGTCCCATTGCCTTACATTTGGAATCCCACTCAGTCACATGGAACAGAGCTGGGAAAGAACGTAGTGTGCATTTCACCTGGCACAGTCTAGTAGGGGTCTGAATACTCGTAATACCTGCAAAAGATTTAAACTGACAGCACCCATTTAAAGATAAACTTGGCAAAACTGATACACGGTGCATACACCAAGTGAAGGGCCTGATGGTCATTCATGGGGTACTGAGTTTGATAAATCTCCCCATGGTGTAAAGTGAAACTGGCTCAGTTGCCCCTAGCAACCAATCAGATTCCACCTTTCATTTTCACAAGAGTCTGTGAGGAATGAAAGGTGGAATCTGATTGGTTGCAAGGGGCAACTGAGCCAGTTTCACTTTACGCCATGGTTGATAAATCTCGCCCCATGTCTGATAAATCTCCCCCATAGTGTGTTCGATTTAATTTTCATATACCGGTATATTGTTGCAATATCCCTGGTGATTTATTGTGGAGGCGTCTTTTAAGAAAGTGTAATGCAGAGGAACCTTAGGGGTACTCCAGAGAATTTTCAGAAAGTCATATACATTAGTAAACTATTTCTGTTTGAAAAATCTCCAGTCCTCCAGTACTCATCAGCTGCTGTATGTCCTGCAGGAAGTGGTGTATTCTATCCAATCTGACACAGTGCTCTCTGGTGCCACCTCTGTCTGTGTCAGCAACTGTGCATAGTAGGGGAGATTTTCTATGGAGATTTACTACTGCTCTGGACAGTTCCTGTTACATACAGAGGCGGCTGTTACTGGTACAGCAGCGGCTGATAAGTACTGGAACACTTGAGGTTTTTTTTTTTTAGTAAAAGAGTAATTTACAAATCTGTATAACTTTTTCTAATTCTCAGTAGTACTCCTTTAAATGTCTCCTGTACCAAACTGCAAAAAGTTCATTGGAATTTACAGAATGCAAATAAGCTAGTTTGGCCAGCATGGCGTCTGCCTAGAGAGATACAGATATTCCAGCCCAGGTCAGCTGTGACATCTATTTCTCTCAGTTTTTTCCTGGCAGAGTGACCTCCTTGGCCTGTGTTATTTCCCCAGGGTACTCACTGTTAGTTTTAGAGATGCTTTCTATGATGCACGGCTACTTTCAAGTAAAATACTGTATCCGAGAAGTGTAGACATGAAGATATTCTCTCCTCAGGGCATGTCATGCTAAAATATTCTTAATATTAGGGACCAGATTGTACAGACATCTTATAGAGGAGGATTCTAAAATAAAGAAAGGTTTAGACCGCTGGGATGAAAAGGAAAAAAAAAAACTAGAAAAGAGACTAAAAACATGAAGTCTGACCTGTACAGAGAGTCACACTCATGTGTTCATCAGTCACATGACTGCCTTCTCTGTGAGCACAGATAACGGGACTTCCTGCATTTAGTCTCTTTTTCAACCAGCACAAGACTAAAAAGCTGCCTTCCAGAGACTGGACCTGGATACAAGTAAGTATAGATTTTTTTTTACAACATGAAAACTTTAAAAAAAATACGATGAATGTAAATTGCAAACATGGTTTATTTCACATTCCCTGTTGGTTTAGATTTTGAAAGTTATAACGACAGGAACACTTTAAAGAAAGTTTACTTTGTATGATTCTCAGAGTTGCAGGCATAGATTGAAAACAAAGACACCAGGCTCTTAAGCCCCTATTACACGGGGCGACTGGAGGAGCAAAAGAGCGCTCGTTTTCTCCTCGTTCCCCGCTCACTGTCGCTATTACACGCGGTGGCACTAAGCGGGTGAGTCCGGGGGGCGGGGGGAGCTTCAGGGAGTCTGTCCAGGTGATCGCTAGATTGTCGAGGCAGCCCATAGCAGATAGCAATCGTCTGCTGCCACCGTTCCTATTCTGCGGAGAGACAGCAGCAGATCATTGCTATACTAGTCATTTGTCAAGACAGGGGTGGGAGAGGAAGGAGGCATGCATGCTGATGCTTGGCAATACCTCCTTGACACTTCATCTGTGAGCATGATATAGAGCTGACAGATTCCCTTTAAAGGAGTCCAGCAATTTTTAAAGTCAGGAAGCCGGCAGATGCAAGGGGGAATTTTATCAGGACCCCCGCCCGAAGGTGCTTTTCCCCCCATGTTGTGATAATAGGAAGGTCTGGGTAGTTCACTGACGTCGAGACATGTGATGGTGTCTCTGCAGTGTTCTTTTGCATAGTTGATAGCCCAGTGGGGGTCCTGAAGCCAGTCCCGCCGCTCACCGCAGGTACGGGGATAGGTAAGTTCTACTCCTGATCAAATTCCCCCCAGATTTAAAAAAATTGACAGACTTCGCCTTTAGGCTATGTTCACACTGCGTATGAATCCGTCCGTAGTGCGAACCGCGAATATACGCACGTAGTTTTGAGGTTGATGCGTTCGCTTGGAAGTATACGATATACGCCCGTACAGTGCACACTACGTATGAGTTTACGGCCGGATCGTATACTGCGCCGTGAAAAATTAACAAGACCATTGTTTGAGGACGGAAGTGTTGAAACTCACGGCCGTGGATTTCCATGCGGTCCCGTACGAAGTACTTATTTCAGCCAAATTGAACTTGATTTTTCGATCCAAAAGGTTCTGTGTGGTGTACGGGGCTGGGCGAAGATTTCCAAGTAAATGACCTGTCTCAGATCGCTTTGAATCAAGTTAGGGAAGCAGAACTGTACTACGGGCGTATGTTCGCAGTGCGTACGCATCCGGCCGTATGTGTATTTTTTTCCACGCCCGTAGTTTCAGCCGCACATGTATGGCGGCGTACGATCTACGGACGGATTCATACGCAGTGTGAAAATAACCTTAAGCTAGATAAGTGCTATAAGCATTTCTCTTATATGCTAATTTCAGGCTAAAGTTCTGAAACAATTTTCACCTTCACTTCCTACATTTTATATATCATGCTATACATTTACTTATATAAATAAAATACTATATTATCATGAACAAGGCCCCACTTAATAAGCAAGGTTGTATGCAGAATGTAAGGCGTCCTGAGTGTGAGAGCACTCACTAAGTGAATGAACCCTACAAGTTTAACTATGTTGGTTGAGATAGGAGTACCCCTTTAATTCTTGCATCAAGCCACAGTTTTACCTTGTGCTATTTATTGTGCTGGATTGTGATCTGAATCCGTCCACATACACTGACCTCGGACGACCTCCTGGGGAGATTTTCCCTCTTTACTGGGCACATATTGCAGATGGTGCTTACTTATGTTCCGATCGAGGAGGTGATATTATTTTTACACTTTGTGACTTTAAAAACAAACAGAGAAGAACAGCTGTAGTTCAATCAGAGCCCAGAAACCCCACGCCGCCACTAAGGCGCATGACATGATTTCCTGTGTGAATTACTTCACCATGTAAAACTTTTAATGGGAGTTGCCAATTAGATAGGAATATAAACTTGAACCGGGGATGTTTCCAGCTGTTTCACATACTTCTCATCTTATACAAAACGAAAAAAAAGGTTTAAAGGACAGATCGATACAAGTTCATTATCTATCTATCTATCTATCTATCTATCTTCTACTTTTGCTGGCTATAGAACTAGACCTGCCACCTGAGGCAGCAACTCTAAACTACTAAACTAATGCTGCATTTACACGGAGCAATAATTCGCCCAATCAATCGTTTAACGATTTTGAAGCAACGATTTGTTTTTTATAACAATTAACGTTTAGAAGAATAAATCGTTCGAAAAATCATTAGAAAAATCGTTATTGCCATCGTTTTTAAGATCGCTTAAGCCCATCTCACACATAGGGTAAATCTTTGAAAGACTATTTACACGAAGGGATCTGTGAATTTTTAGCTAATGACAATTTGAGAACGTTTTGAAAGATTAAAATGAACGATTTATCGCTCGTCGCTTGATCGTTAGCTGTGTTTACACGGAACGATTATCGCTGCAATGCGATCGTTATTGCTAAAATTCGAACGATAATCGTTTCGTGTAAACGCACCATAATACAGGTGTGTTGCTGTAGGGGTAAAAAGGCAATAGCTGCACCTGGGCTGAGGGGGCCAACTGTGCCCCATTAGAAGACATCAGTATTATATATGGCACATGCTAGGTGGGAGGTTGTTAGGTATGTTGCACTGGGGCCCAGGAGTATCAGGTTACGTCTGTTTCATGACCGCTGAAGACTTCTAGTAGGTTCATTCTGAATGGGTGGTGTAATGAGGTATAGGGATTTATGTCAGCTTTCCTAGTGATTTAACCCCTTGAGGACCGGGCCAATTTCCATTTTTGCGCTTTCGTTTTTTTCCTCCTTGTGCCTAAAAGGCCATAGCACTTGCATTTTTTCACCTAGAGACCCACATGAGCCCTTATTTTTTGTGCCACTAATTGTACTTTGCAATGGTAGGCTTGCATAAAGTACGCTGCGAAACCAGAAAAATAAAAATTTAATGTGTGGTGAAATTGCAATTTGATCAAATCCCTGATTCTATCATTTCACTGAAACATATATATTGGCAGGAAAAGCTGGAAGACCGTGCTTGGGACAGTAACGACTGAACAGAATTTCTAATAACTAGAAGGAAAAAGACAAGGGATTAGATTTACTGATGGTTCTCTTACTTTAGGGATTGTCCTTCTTTAAAATTCTAACACATTTCATATAATAATCAAAAACTGCATGCCAAAATTTTTATTATAACTCCAAGAAGACCAGAGAGTTTCTTTTTCATTTAACAGGGAGTTCTACAGTGCGTTGTATTTCAATATGGTCCTTCAATATCTAGTAAATTAGAAGCCTATGGATCCCATAGGCTTCTATTAGGTATGCTTTTTAAAATAGGTCAGAAAATTTAAGGTTCTGTCCTATTTTTGCCTGGAATTACGAGCCCGGGACAGTGTCAGCACAGGCAAGTACCGCCCATTAACTGTATGTGCTCCTTATCAGTATAGACTAGCATAAATGAGTATAAACAAGGTATTTATCAGTCACAGTTAGAGATAAGCGAACCTTGAGCATGCTCGAGTCCATCCAAGCCCGATCGTTCTGCATTTGATTAGCTGTGGCTGCTGAACTTGGATAAAGCTCTAAGGTTGTCTGGAAAACATGGATACAGCCAATGACTATATCCATGTTTTCCACATAGCCTTAGGGCTTTATCCAAGTTCAGCAGCCACCACTAATCAAATGCCGAATGATCAGGATCGGATGGACTCGAGCATGCTCCAGGTTCGCTCATCTCTGGTCACAGTCCCAGTAGGTCCCAATAGGTGAAGCGCCGGCTGGAACCTTGCTGATTTTCGCTTTTCTGCTTGCCATGTTTCAGTCCTGTATTTAAAAACCACGCGTAAAAACCATGCGTATATACTAGTTTATACACATGGCTTTTATAACCATGTAAACATAATCTTGATGTCTAATAGAAAATTTCTAAAATATAATTTTTAGAACCTCTAGATGTCACTATGCTCATGGTTTCCTACGTGAACAGCTAGCCAGGACCTAATTGTGTCAGTGCACAAAAGACAGTAATTTCCGATCAATGTGACGGTTATGTAAATTGGTGGGGTGCAAGCACCGTGACCCCTACCATTGCAGCAGATCAACACTTCTGGACAGACAGCAGTATAAACATGAAATATCACTGTCTAAAGAAATGGCAGCTTAAAAAATAAACAAAAAAGCTAAATAAGCACATTAAGTGTGGCCAGATTAAAATGGGAATTTGTGGACTTACCAACACTAAAGTCCATCATGATTGGGCCTTCGTCTACCTTGTCATAGTCTTATCATAAAGAAAAAAGTGGATTATCATGACTGTCACTTGATCTCTCCTTCTAAAATATAGCTGTGTCTACACCTATCCAGGATGTATCCAAGGAGGCATAGATGTAAGGGTCCATTTACATGTCATGATTTCGTACCATATCGCAGAGGATTTCACGCTGCAATACTAATGTACGCTGTAATACATTACCTGTCCGAGCTCCCGTCTGCTTTTCCGGCTCCTGGGTCACTGACAGCCCACTCAGCCAATGCACTAACCCGCCATAGCCACTGATTGGCTGAGCGGGACTTCAGTAACCCTGGAGCCCGAGAAGCAGGTGGGATCGCAAGCAGGTAATGTATTAGCTTGTTTAAAGCCCAGCAGCTAATGAGTTAAGTGGGCAGTGGCTACATTGTCACAGTGGAATAAAAATCCGCTGTGAGAATGAAGAGCCATAGGCTGTAATAGTACAGAGCATCAAATCAAAACTCGCAGCCTGAAAAATGCTGTGATGCAATACTTGTGAAACTAGCCTAAGGCTATAACGGGGCACACACGCTTAACGGGGCTGTCACTTAAATACTCGCAGCAGGATGTCAATGTCTTCTCATTGAGAATGACCAGCCATAGATCCACAGTGGATTTCGCTGCAAATTTGCAGTGTGAAATCTGCTGCAGATCCGGCGTGTGTGTTTGTAGCCTAAGAAAGATTTAACCCCATTCAATCCCCACCCATAATCTAAGCTTGTTTATAATAGGTTTCTGTTACATGAATTGGGCGGCTTGTCTGCAGCACGTCCTGACTCACACCCTAAGGCTGCTGAATATTCTCACTTCCTGGGCCATTCTGTCTCCACTCCTCTGTTCTCCCCCTCCCTTCTGAGACAGAGGTCACATGATTTATGTCTCTACTGTTGCCAGGCAAGCTGTAAAACCTCATCAAGGGAAATAAAAGCCAAACAGAGGTGGCCTATTCATTTTCAACATATAATAATTCTAGTATAAACAATAACTATTCCGTATGTAATAAAGGAAATATATACTCTTTATCAAATCATGATAATGCATACTAGCATCCTGGACACACTAAGCAAAAAGATTTCTCAATTAACCCCAAAACACTGTCCAAGATATGCTAATAAACTTTGGCATGACCTCCACATGGAAAAACTGATTCATTCCATTAGTGATGCATTGTATACAATGGAAAATACTTCTCTGTGGCTGTTGTCTCATAATTCCTAACAACTAGACCTTTAGACTCGGTTTCACTAATTCCCTAGAACACGATGTTACCTTTTGATTTATTGTGCCAAAGAAAGTGCATTTCAAGTCATCATCTGATGGAGATCACAATTTTAGTTCTTAGAAATAATAAATATTCTTTATGTGATGGGATATAGTTAATATTGGGCAGATATTAATGTGATATTTGTGATATATGTGATATTAAAAGAAAAGTTTACAAAGATACTTCAGAAACCTCTCTTTCCTGCATGGTGTGATTCTTCCCACTGGTGTCTTTACCTGGGAGGTATTGGGAAACTTTGGACCTAGTGAGTGTGAACATTTATAGCATATTTGGAATATATTAATCACTACCCGCCCCTGAGCATCATTATGTCATACATGTGGCTTTTTTGTCAAAAAATAACTTGGTAACTTTACCGAACACACTCTGTGTAGCAATATGGGCACAAACCTCTGAGATGACACTGACTGTGAAGTAAAAGACATGTATTGGACAGTAAGGGCCAGTTCACACTGAGGAATCAGCGCTGATTCCTCACTGAAAATTCTACCTGAAAATACAGTGCAGAGCCAAATTCAATTGAGTTCAATGGAATTTGCGCTCTGCAGTTCACACAGCAGAATTTATGTGCGGAATTTTCCACGGCGGACCAGCTTTCGGACAGAAGATTTGACGTGTCAATTCTTCTGGTGGATTCCGCTGATGGAATCCCATTGAAATGAATTGAGCAGTGCGAGGAGTGACATTTTTCAGCACAGAATCAGAGTGGATTCCATGCGGAATGCTTGCGGACATTCAGTGCGGAATTGTAAAAAATTAACCATCAATTCAATTAAATGAAAAATGAATTTGCACAGAATTCCGCCAGAGGTGATTCCAGACGGAACACTTTCCTCGTGGATTCTGCATTAAGCTGCGTGTATGCAGCTTAATGTTGCTAAGGGTGATGTTGCTCTGCAATCCAGTTAACTTAGACTCTGCTCATAAGGTGTAGAGACCTGAAGCATAATTTACTCACAGTTGAGGTTGCCCCTTAATCCTATTTGAATGGCATACTCAGAAAAGATGCTGGTGACATGTAGCCACTGAAGACTTAGGGCCCTATTCCACCGGACGATTATCGTTCAGATTACCGTTAAATCGTTCGAATCTAAACGATAATCGTTCGGTTGAGATGCAGTTAACGATTATAAGACCTGGACCTATTTTTATTGTTGCTCGTTCGCAAAACGTTCGCAAATCGTTCGCATTGAATAAGACATCGTTCGGTCGTTCGCAATAGATACGAGCGCAATAGCGAATTAATAGTGAAGAAAAAACTATCGCAATTACGATCATAAGTAACGATTATCGTTCCATGGAAATGAGTGAACGTTTTCAGGTCTTTTGCAATAGCGGTCGTTTGAGATTGTTAATCGTTAACGATTATGCAAACGATAATCGTCCGGTGGAATAGGGCCCTAACTCTGGCTTACAAATGTTAGGTAAAGCAAGAGAGTCCTTGAGGATCCGTTACCTCTTTTGAGTAACCAGTTCTATCTGCATAGAAGAGGAACAGGTGTTTGAAAAATACTTTTCTCATAGAATAGGATATTTGCATAGGAATCATCTAGGTACTCATATACTCTATAAACACACTGATGGTTAATTTGGAATATAGATTGTGAGCCCCATTGGGGAACGAAGGGAATATGAGCGATAAAAATCTCTGTGCAGTGGTGCAGAATACATTTATGATATATATATATATATATATATATATATATATATATATATATATATTATGCATTTTGTAGAAATGTAAAAAGCAGTTGTGAATCACATTTTGGATTTCAGTTTGTAATCATGAATTACTGTCCTTCTATTACAGATACATCTTAACAGTAGGGGGCTCATATATTCTGTGGCTTTGCTCCTGGCTTCCTTGTTTGTTACGGTATGTAGTAAAACTCTGCATGACTACAGTTTCATTCTTGACCTAGTTATTGAGAAAGATTGAAGTATCATAATCAGACTTTATCTGGGGAATGTAATACAACTTTTTCTCATACACAAGATGCACCATGAGAAAATTTACCTAAGTAGTGTTATGCATCCTAGTAACATAAAGTCAGTGCTGCCAACTGTCCTGAAAGGGTTATTCTAGGGGATAATCTTTATCCATAATTCTACTCAGGTAGATGGTAAAAAGAAAAAATAAACACCTTAAAAAAAAATTATACTCACCTTCATTGCTCCTCAGCGAATGTTCTCATGGAGCCTGGTCCCTCTGCACAGCATTTCCACAATAAGGGTTGAAAAAAGGAATTGCCTGCTCAGCGGTGTACCATTTACTGGCTAAACAGGCAATTTCTGATGCTGACCCTGGGAGTGTCATGCAGCAGAAATGGACTCCATAAGAACAGTGGCGGGGAAGCAGGGAAGGTAAGTATAGCTTTTTTCTTTTCACCCCTTGTCTGAGCAGAATTCGTGTGCTACATCGGATTTACTAAGGCTCTTAATAAATCCGGCCAGCCTGAGACAGGTGCAAATTTTATGCCTGTTTTAGAGGAGGCATAGATTTTTACTATGATTTATGCCTGCTACCAGGCGAAAATCATGATCCATTAGATGCAGGAGGAGGCCACACCTCCACTTTAGGTGCAGGTTTTCAACTCAGTTTCATTGAAGCGAATGGAGCGTAATTGCAAACCACACCTGAACTGGAGACAAGATTTGTGTTGTCTCTGGAAGAAAATGCCCATGTTTTTCTAAGGCTGGATAACCCCTTTAATTTAGTAATCCTTTAAAATATGCTAACCAGACCAGACCACCTTCTTATATAGTTTCCTTTTTCTACCTTTATTCTAGGTCTGTGGCGTTCATCTGAACAAGTGGAAACTGGACAAGAAGCTAGGAATAACATGTCTATTTTTGTACAGCATCTTCTTGTGTATCTCCATTCTCACGGAATTCAATGTTTTCACCTTTGTGAACTTGCCCATGTGCAGAGGAGGAATCTGAGCTACACGCAGACACGTCAGAGACTTCATCTTACTTTGTGGTGCAATACAAATACACGACCTTCGCCAAGAAATGGTGATGCACCTGGAGGTCGTCGAGTCCCGGTCACTGTTCAGGGGAATTACTTCTTCCTACTCCTCCCCATTCTATCCTATGGGGATGTTTTCTTCGTAGCTTTTTGTGTTTTTTTTGTTTTTTTATTGTTTGAGGTTCCGATATTTGCTTAACAGTTGTCCTTTTTAACAGTGACCAGGGTTTTAGATAAAAGGCTGCTAACTGGCCCAGAGCCAGCCCCCCCAATCACGTCTGCTACAAATCCTTCTATTTAAGTTATTTGGTGAAGAACTTAATGTAATTTATAACTAGAGATTGTTGGAGCATTGCAGAAGAATGGAAATGATTCATTACCAGGGATTCACTATGAGGAATATGAAGGGATCAAATAGCTGAAAACCCTTTTTTCCCATATTCAGATGGAATGACATTTGATGAACCCAGCGGGCAGCGGTGCCCATCTGAAGCAAGGACATAGGCTGACATAGAAACTTTTCAAGAAAACGGATTATGTTCCGATTTTATGCTGAAGAAAGACCACGGGAAAGAACTTTTTATACAATGAACAAATGTTTTGGTTTTTTTTTTCTTAAAACAGTAGAAAATTGTAGAGACAGTATCAATCTGTTCTCGTAATTACTGCAGCCAAATGAAAAGTCATTGGTTGCCCCTTAGTTGTGTGTTTCTAGTGCTGGGGAGTACTGAACATTGGAAGTCAATGCAATAGGGTAATGGTTCAGTATATTAATGGTTCTTTCATAACCCATGGTGGCACCTGAAGGTCTGCTACCTGCTCTATCTAGTCTGCCTGGTACAGTATTTTTATATACGTAGCTCCATAGTAGGTAACGGCTACTATGTACAGAAGTCATAAATAATTTGCTAATTCAGTTATGGACACTGGTTTCTTAAAAAAAAAGGCATATTTTGCACAAATGCTTTTTGAAGATGATACAACATAAAAGATTTTGAAGTGTACACTGGATGTGGCCATATTGTATTTACAGTTTAAGCAAAAGACCTCATAGTATGGGATTAACCAAGGCAGAGAATACGTATCCAAAAAAAAAAAAAAAATTCTAGTTTTCACAGACCAGCCATTTTTTGTAGTACAAAATTTTAATTTATTATGCATGTACAGAGAGGAAACTTATTTGAAGAATTCTAGAAGTAGTTTCTATAAGTCAAGAAAGCTGCCGTTAATTCAGGGATTTTAGTGGAGGACATACGCACTGCAATGCTTATTTTTGTAAACATATAAGATATATATATATATATACAGCTATTTCATTGTGGTGCATTGTCCTGCATATTAATTATAGCAACTGAAACACAGTTTATTGATGGAGAACCGTGCGGTCTTCTTAAAGCACCATTTAATGATATTCTTCCAGAGTCCTTTCTCATTCCTTCCAACCAGCTAAAAATGAATGTTTTATTGTACATAGCAAATCTTTATGTCACTGTGCACTCTACACAACACTTTAATGTTCTTCCTTGAGAAAGATAATGTTTGTTAAGAGGACCAGAACAAATAGGATGTTGAAGGGGTCGTTCAAGATTAGAAAAGACAGCTCTGCTCTTGGTGTAGCTGATACTGCAGCAATGTCACATTCCCATGAATGTCACATGAATATGACTTAGCTGCAATACCATACACAACCTGAAGAGGGGCGCTGTTTATGGAAAAAGGGATCCCAAGCCTGCCATTTTACTGTGTCCCAGAGTGTAAAACTAATTTAAAGGATCAGGCGTCATTCATAGGATGAGGTAACGTTAAGAAATGAACGATTAGAGGGATTGTTATCTTTTTGTTATTTTGTTGCAGAGCTGTCTATATTATAAAGTGAGGTTTATAAGTAAAAATGGAGGTGCTGTTCAGGGGACGCCAACAGGTTAAAACGTTTGTTTTCCGACATGTCTTCAATTGTCATTGTATTGGTTGCTGTGGGCCGCCACACTTTATTACACTAGCTTTATAAGTTTCCCCATTGGCGTTTTACATCACATAATAGACTATGGTATTTTATTACCTAGAGTTATTACATGTATCAGTATTGGCACCAAATATTGAAGTCACTGGTATGATTGGTACTGTATATAGGTCAAGGTACATTGTGCTTTACCTTGGCCACTGGTTGAGAGACTAGCGATAGAGTCCTACCAGCGACACCAGCTGCTTTGTGTGGTATACACCCACTACTTACATCAATAGGCTTTATGATGTTATCTTATTCACCTCATTTTCTTTTATTGACACATATTAAACAGGGTAAACACCAGGAACCAGGTAGTGTTCCTAAAATGTTCATGAAATGTATCAGAATTGGGCCCCTCTTTCCCAAGGATAAGTGGTACTTCTTTCCGACTACTGACCATAGCGATTTGATATTGAGATGGCCCATTCTCCTCCATTGGTCACATGACTTTGGTACGGTCTGTCTTTGAGACATTTAGGCCATTAGGTCATTAATATTTATTGAAAATGAAAAACCTAAATTCACTTGCGGAATCGTCTGTCTGCCTCCGTACATTATTTTGTCCATCAAGGTGTGAGCATGTTTCCATCGAGAGAACTATGAGTTAAAGCAGCAGTATTCAGATTATCAGGAATATCACTGAAATATTAGCTAAATTATATAAAGTCTCCTTTAGTGCACAATATTTGAAAAAAATTCCTTAAAGAATATTACATGAAGTCGGTTTACAGTCAGAAATGGAAGACACAGTTCTACCTGGAGATTTTAATGTCCTCTTTCCTTTCCCTTTTTATAGTAGGTAGCACACATTTTACGAGGGAAAGAAAAAGTTATCTGGTACTGATACTGGTAAGCCAGGGATCCCAACAATAGTGATCCGGACAACCTAGGGTATAACAAGACCACCTGCCCACCTCCCAGTGAGTTTCTGCACAGAAACATCAAAGAGTTTCTAGAATTTACTGAGAACACCAATAATATTTTATGTACAATTATCAATGCTGCTACATCGATAAAAACTATAGATGTAAAGGTCTGTACATACCTTCAATAACCAACAGTTATTTTTCCCATCCATACACATGAACGCATAAATGCTCCTTTGTTCTCTATGGGGAGGGGTTCTCTCCAAGAACAAAAGGGGTAGCCATTAAAATTTTAGCACACCCAGCCCTTATCTCCAGGGGGGAAATTGATTACAAGTACTAACTTACCTCTCTCCGTGCCCGCGGTGAGCAGCAGGACCGGGCTCCGGGCTCCGGGATCTCCAGAGCTGACATGTTATGACCCAGCTGATGAACTGGCCACCCAGTCAGTCAGTGACTGGGACAGGGCGCTGCTCCAGTCACTGATTGGCTGAGCGGCCAGTCCATCAGCCGAGACAGGCTTTTTCCCCCAAGTCATGATGTCATCACAACTCAGAGAAAAATGCCTTCCGGCGGGGAGTCCTGTTTTGCCTGTAAAACTCAAAAGGCCTGCTGACAGTACTCATGACCGAACTGTTAGAACAAGGTGTGAATCCGCCCTTAATATGCATGGTCATGTTAAGCCTTGTATAAATCTAGTACAATATATCAGTTCTTTTATGTTCAGCATGGACCTGCATATTTTTGACTTAAGTAACTAAAAATTTAGTACATATAGCTCTGCAATAGATTGCAATGCAATTCTGAAAGCTAACAAAACTATTCTTTCCCATTTTAATTGGAATTTAAAAAAAAACACACAGTTAAAGGGGTTAAATGATTTTATACAATGCCCAATAAACAGTAGTACACTGTGAAAAGTGTCTATATAATGATTAGAGATGAGCGAACCTGGAGCATGCTCGAGTGCATCCGAATCCGAACGTTCGGCATTTGATTATTGGTGGCTGCTGAAGTTGGATAAAGCTCTAAGGTTGTCTGGAAAACATGGATACAGCCAATGACTATATCCATGATTTCCACATAGCCTTAGGGCTTTATCCAACTTCGGCAGCAACCGCTAATCAAATGCCGAACAATCGGATTCGGATGGACTCCAGCATGCTCGAGGATCGCTCATCTCTAATAATGATATATGTAAGGAAATAGTCCCATCAGCCAAATTCCGAAATGTTCACTCAGGGAATGATTTTAGACAGAATTAAATTTTTTTAAACTTTAGAATATTTATTTGGGATTTCTAGGGATTGGTTAGTATATAGACAGCCTATCACACCTCCAATAAGAAATACATACGGGGGGAAATTGATTACAAGTACTAACCTACCTCTCCCCGTGCCTGCGGTGAGCAGCGAGACCAGCCGTGGGACTGGCCACTTAGCCAGTCAGTGACTGGGACAGGATGCTGCTTCAGTCACTGATTGGCTGAGTGCCAGTCCATCAACCGAGACATGCCTTTTCCTTCGAGTCGTGACGTCATCACAACTTGAGGGGAAATGCCTTCCGGTGGGGTCCCACGGCCGCTCCAACTGCTCACTGTGGGCACAGGGGGAGGTAAGTTAGTACTTGTAATCAATTTCCCCCCGGCCCCTGCCAGCTGACGGATTTTTTTCTTTAAGTGCTCCTTCTAGTTATTTCACTTGACATTACACCTGTATTTTATAACTTTTTATAAGTTATTTTAATGGATGCAGTTGGAAAGGATTATGTTTAATTAGTACTGTAATAATATATAAATGATTGCTGTAAGAATAGAAGAAGGCTGGGTTTATAAATGTCACCCCGGATGGGAACGCTGTATGCATCAAGCTGGATCTTTTGCATCCAACGTTCCGTCCATTGCTTATATAGGGCGACTCTGCCAGATCACCAGGCAAATGTGAACTACTTTGTCATTTGCAGTTAAAGATCTTATTCCCCCCTCCAATTTAATTTTCATGCCACATAGCTGAGGCAAAATTCACACCATGTTTCTTGTGTAATGTTAATGTTTCCTGACTGATACATCTCATTTCTGACTCATTCCTGACTGATTTTGTCATTGAAACCATAAGTTTTAATGAGAAAATATCTCATAAAGCTGTTGTTTGGGCAGAATATTTTAAAATCCTTTAACACCAATTGTATTGAAAAACCTAGCTGACTATACTTTTTAATGCAACTGTATAAAAAAAAAAACTAAAAGTTATATAAAAAAAATTATCTACAAGCTACCCATCTTATGACTCTGTACAAGGTCCGACTTGTATCAAGTGGCAACCATTAGAAGGTATGGAGTCCTAGACCAAAATGAGAGTAGATGTATGGGGATAAAAGAAATATTACATATGGATGGGGGCACTATTAAAAGATAAAGTCCCTCTGCTGGTCACTGCTGCTTTCTTGTTCCCGCAACGTCATCCCCACAAGAACTGCCTGCTCAGCCAATCACTGACTTAGGTGGGGCAGTTCCTGTAAGGACAGAGTGTCACGGGAACAAGGAAAAATAAAAGTAACTTAGTCCCGAAAGTCCAAAACAGTCCAGTTATTAAGGATTACATATAAATATATATTTACATTTTTTTTTCTTTTTTATAAATGCGATTTTCATGTAGGTAATTATAGCATGTTGCTTTCATAGTGGTTTGCAGTTGCTTTCATAGGTGTTTTCTTAGTTGTGATATATTACATAATCGGAAGTAGCACGGTTGTTTCCTGATAAAGCTACTCCAGGTCATAAAATATTTATTTTTTTAAACTTTTGCTATATTTAAATGTACAGTTTAACCTATCAAGCTTCATAATAAGATATAAAATATAAGTTACTCTCCTTTAGGTTGCATGTTAAGGAAAATACAGCTGCTTTAACTCACAAAAAGCATCACTGGATTTACCCAGTATAATATAATTTTCACTGATTTCTTTTTTCTTTTTTTTTGTATGATTTTTAAATTGTTATTATGAATTTTGTTCACTTAATTTATGGATCAACCTTAAATATTTAAAATATTATAGATTTATGTAAATAACTTCTGAAATATTGCACAATATTTGTTTGATCTTCTTTGGTATGAATTCTTTTTTTTTTATTTGTCTTCATTATCCTGTGTGATGTGAAATTGTTTATAGGTGTTCAGGAATCATTTGTCATCCTTTTGTTCACTAATACTAATACTAATTTAAAGTATACTTTAGTAAGTCTTAAAGGGGTTATTCAGGATTAAAAAAAAACAAAAAACATAACCCTACCTGGCCTCAGGTTGTGTGTGGTATTACTCGCCTCCATTTACTTCAATAGAACTGAGCTGCAATACCACACGCAGGGGTGGTGCTGTTTTTGGGAGAAAGTAGCTATGTATTTCTAATCCTGGATAACCCTTTTAAAGGACCTACTTACTGATTGGGAGGCCCACATTTCATACTACAGAGCAAGGCTGTGAAGATTATGGGAAATTACATTATTGTGAGTTATGCTTCATTTAAAGGGGAACTCTACCTTTGGCCTGCTTTAAAGTATAACTGTTGTTTCAGATAACTTTTCAGGATAAGCTGTCATTTGTGTATACATGACTATATACACTATTTCTGACCATTATATAACTCGTATAAGGCATTTTCCCCTGGTTAATGCAGGCTTTATCACTTTGTTAGCTTTCCCTGAACTTAGCTCCACAGTGGATGAAGACTAGCCTCTATGATGGCTCCATACACTACAGAATACACACAGAAAATTGGATACTGCTCTCATATCTCTCTGTAGGAAACCCTCAAAAGTAGTAGCAGCATGAAGGACATTACAGAGAAGTATTGGAGCAGACTATGCTGTGAATCCAGCTTAGGCGCGTATAAGCCTGCAGCGTCTCTGTTTGTTTTTTTCCTGCTTTTCCTTTCCTTTCTTATCCCCCCTCCGCCAGCTGTCCTTTCCTTCTCCATAGATCTCTATGGGCAGTATAACCTGATCTCTAAGTGACGCTGAATTCCCGACATCACTCCGCTGTACATATTCCCCTTAATGATGAACAGATAATAGGTTGGGAGAGGGGAGTCTGATATAAGGAGAATTAGGCATTTTTCTCTGGTAAGATATATTACACAGTTCAATATATGAACCTACACTATTGATTTAGGCAAAGTTGTTTGAAATAACAGTTATTCTTTAAAGAATGAATTAGAGAAATAGAGCATATAATAACATGCAGAATTCCCAGAATTTACCTAGTGTCTTATTGAAATGCTGTCGTAGTGAATGGGGGAAAAAAAAACCTTATATAAACCATGAAAAGACGTAAACTTTTACAGAAAGCCAGTTTCACATAAGCATAATATGAGCACATATTTGTGCCCATATTATATACAGAAATCCCTGCCAGACCCAAACTAACAGTGTCTCCAGTTCAGGTGTGGTTTGCAATAAAGCTCCATTTACTTCAATGTTTTTGTAGCACTGGATAACCCCTTTAAGGGACTTATGATGCCCATAGTCATCAGACTAGGAGTTGTGCTGGGATTTGTGGATATAATATTGGCGTAAAAAGTACCTATATTATGGACATGTAAAATTGTCTGTAGTGTCAAAGAAGTATTCTGATGTCACTATCAATTAGAGGGCAGCCTATCATTTCACTGTGAAGCACCTGCACTAATAAAGTGCCTCCTGATTTATAATCATGAGGCCTTATGAATATTCATGAGCCTCCTCTAAATGGATATGTTCTGCAATAGCCATGGAAATGCGGCCTGTCTACTAAAGCTCTATGTAGAGAATGTGTACATTTAAATTTTAAGAGAACTTGTCATCACTTTCAGGCTGCTTAAACCACAATTCATTTGAAATTAATTAGAATTAAAGTGATGATAGGTCACCTTAAAGGGATTTTCCAACAACAAGAAAACTTGATAAAGCTGTCCTACTAAATAATAATAATCTTTGTGATATGCCTAGTGATATAGTGAGCAGTGTATGACAGCAGACCGCCATGGTCTTATGACATTATTATGAGTACCCCTCTTCCTGTTATAATGTACACCGTCAGGGGAAATACACAGAAGAATTAGATTTTTTTTAAATTGGTGACAGCTTTAAGGATTTGTCAGAATCCCCTTTAAAATAACATTAAGATGAACAGCGGCCAGAATAGGTACAGTAGGGGAAGATTTATCAAACATGGTGTAAAGTGAAACTGGCTCAGTTGCCCCTAGCAACCAATCAGATTCCACCTTTCATTCATCACAGACCCTTTGGAAAATGAAAGGTGGAATCTGATTGGTTGCTAGGGGCAACTGAGCCAGTTTAACTTTATAACATGTTTGATAAATCTCCCTCAGTCTGTGTAATTTTTAAACAGTGGTTCACTACTTTACCACAATCATAAAAGAGGAACTATCAGCAGGTTAGATGAATCTAACCTACTAATAGCCCTCTATAGCGCCCAGGGTGCTGAGGAGGAAAATATATGTCTTACCTTCCTCCTCGGCACCAGTCCCGCACTGTTAGTCGGAGTAATCTCCACTCCTGTGCACTGTTAGGAGCACTGCTGCGCCATCCGGCCCACCCCCTCCATTGATTATCATTAGAAGGGGAGGGCCGGATGACACAGCAGTGCTCCTAACAGTGCATGGGAGTAAAGATTACTGTGACTAACAGCAGGACCAGTGCCGAGGAGGAAGGTAACACACATACTTTCCTCTCTCCTCAGTGTCCCAGGCACTATATGGAGCTATCAGCAGGTTAGGTTCCCCTTCAAAACAGCAAGGAATTATCAGGCAGGATAAGGGATGGTGTTAGAAAAGTATTGCCCTCAGAATTAGGCTGTAATGGGGTGTGTAGCAACCTGATCAATCAGCTCAGGAGTTTACATTACAACTTGGAAGACAGTAATAGACTTTTGTAACATGTCCGTCACAGGTGGATAACAAAAGGTTTCAGAGATGTGAGTCCTAATGGGTGCTAAGGAAACTACCGAAACGTTGTGGTAGCCATTGTGGTTTGTATCGGCTCTTTTGACTCTTTTCAACTTGTTATGGATTCCCTACAGGTCCATAATATGGATGCCTCATATGCTTTATGGGAGAGCACTAATGTGATGTTGCATATTGTTTTTTTTTCTTTTTTATTCTACGTGATATGATAAGATATATGATATCTTATCTTATGATAAGATAAAGGCATCTGTGTTGCACAGTATAAAATAGGCAGCATATAGAGGTAGAGCATATGCTCAAAGAGTCTATGAGTCACATAACATAGATCCGGAGAACAGAGATGGGCACCAACAGCCTAAGGGTCCTATTACACGGAGCGATTTTTAACGACTAACGATAAACGATCGCAAACGAGATTGTTTATTGTTAACCTGAAATCGTTCACCATATTACACAGAACAATAATCGTTAGTTACGATCGTTACTGCGATCATTTTTGCGATCGTTACTATGATTGTTTATTCCTTCTGATCCCAGCAAAACAAGTAACAATTCGCAATTACACTGAATGCGGAACTTGAGCGAACGAATGTGGAATTACAGCAAACGATTAGCGAACGATTAACAATTTTAGGTTCAAATCTAAATCAACGATCAACGACATATAAACGATTTTTTGATCGTTGCCTGCAATTACAAAGAGCGATTATTGTTTAAATTAAACGATATAACGATTTTTTTGCACGATAATCGTCCCTTGTAATTAGGCCCTTAGGGCCCTATTCCACAGGACGATTATCGTTCGCTTAATCGTTAACGTCAAACGACCGCTATTGCGAAAGACCTAAAATTGTTTACCCATTTACACGGAACGATGATCGTTACTCATGATTGTTCTTGCGGTCGTCTTGTCGCCGATATTGCGTTTGTCGCTACTGCGAACAACCGAACGACGTCTTATTCCATGCGAACAATTTATGAACGAGCAACGATAAAAATAGGTCCAGGTCTTATTAATCGATCAACTATTTCTTGTTCGTCGTTTAATCGTTAACGGCTATTCAACTGAATGATTATCGTTTCAATCCGAACGATTTAACGATTATCCGAGCGATAATCGTCCCATGTAATACGGCCCTTACTCATTGTAAACTGGGGTAGGGCACATTGCTTGTAGACATCAGCAGGAGTCCCACTTCTCTGACCCTCCCTAATTTATCCTTACTGACATGTCAGAAAAATCTCTCATCACAATACCTCCTCTATCATAACGGTGCCGTCTCACAGTAAGAATCAATAGAATATTGTTTTTTACTATTCCTTAGATATGTGTATACAGCTACTTAGCTAGTGCATATTTGTGAGACTATAAAACTATCGACTTGATGCTATAGTGAAATCAAAGCTGGCTTACTGGTTGAGTATTCCTACAACATTGCTTCCCCCCCACCCTTTTTTGATATAAGGATCAGCACTGTATATCCCAATCTTTCCCCTAAACACAGCATTACAACTTGGCAATAGTGACTTACCTGTCACTTGTAGATGCTTTTTTTCTAATCCTGGACATCCCCTTAAAGTGGTTTTCCAGTCAAAATTGACACTCGACCCCCCCTGTTGAACAGATGCACAGGCCAGCCACAGAGTCAGAATGTAAACACATTATCCAGAGCTGGAAGTCACAGCTCCATTCATTGTGTAGTGGCCATAATGTGTTACTGCAATAAGCGCTAAGCTGCAGTAACCCACCATGGCCACTACAAAGATTATGGAGCTGAGGCTTCTGGCCCCATATACTATATTGTATACACTGACAGCTAACTGTTCAGGGTGTTGGCACCTTGACGGCCAGCTATTGGATCAGGTACAGGATAGACCATCAATTAAATTGTAGTTGGAGATCCCCTTTAAGGAACCTTTTAAACTCAGTAGAGACAGCAATAAATGCATGTAGTAACTTGCATTTTTACTGTTAATCTTGTGGCGCAGTACTTGAATTTGATTGTGCTGCATTATTACTTCTACATGTAAACCTTACATGCACTTAGTAGAATAAGAGCAATAATCCAACCTGTCAGATTACGGCTTTTATTTTCTATTTTACTCTGAAAAAAATAAAAAAATAAAATAATAATAACAAATTATGGGTGCTGATTAGTGACTATGGTTACACCACCTCCATGTTTTACAGCAGGTCCTATGTGTAGTATTTATGATGTATAGGTAGCACTGCATCTTGAACTAGTACAGCCTGGTATTACTTATTTTGTCCATTTTACTCCTCCACCGCACAGTGATGACAATGATGCCTAGTTTCTATTAAAGACTTGCTTTCAGGTGACAATGAAACAATAAAAGGGGTTTAAGGACGGATCGATCCTAAACTGTGTAAACTATTCGTAATGGATTTACATTGTGATAAAATGCACAAGAAATAATCATTAGATTTTGATACCTGTCATAGGATGTAAAGTCAAATGGAAAACCAAAATGTCTAGTTATCCTGTGTGCTAATATTATGTGTGTTTCTTTTATTAGAAAATCTATCTATAAAATTATATACATTTATAAATAAATATGCAGTGTATGTAAATAGTGCAATAAATTTTAGAGAGACATATTCATCCTGTTAGTGGCCGTGTCCTATGATGTCAATGTATGGATGACGTATTAGATGCTGTAACATGTAGAGGAGGGTGAAGGCTGAGAAAATCAGATTAGGAAACAATGTGATGACACTTTAAGAAGCCTCTCGCCTTATCCAAATCAGATTTAGTCAACCATACATTATGTATAGAGGTTATATTGAATAGGCAACCGATTTCCAATGTAATTTTGAGTGGTCTCTGTAGTTGTAAATTATATAGGGATCCAATTTAAAAGGGTTGTTCGTCAAAAAAGAAAGTTTTCTTTCAAATGGAATGATGCCACAAAGTGTCAGAGATTTACAATGGCCGTACTTTGTACAGAGTGGAACACTGTCTATTCTTCTATGGGATCCCGGCTGGAGCATATACACTTAGTATACGCTCTGTCCGGAATCCCATGCGGCGCCGCAAAGAACTGACATGTCAGTTTTCTGCGGCCGCAATTCAGTGCATTGCGGCCGCAGAAAGACCTGTCAGTTCACACAATGAAGCCAGCGGCTCTGGCCACTTGCTTCATTGTGTGCAATGAGAGTTCTGATGCGGGCGCGCGCTGATGCGCATCAGAACACTGCGGCCGGGATGATCTGTGCAGAGACCGGGTCACATAGACCATGATCCGACCGGGTCACGTAACGGACGCTCTCTTACGCCATGTGAACATAGCCTAAATAGTGCTATTCCTCTTGATGGCACTTAGCTAAAGGAGTCCGGCTTTTGGATTCAAAATTGTGTACCCTTAAAGTTAGATGGTAAAAAGGGGACACACTGCTCCCAGACCACTGGTATTACAAGAGGACCCCTATGGCTTGTATTGTTGTGGGGTCACTTAGGCAAACACTTTTACAGGCATTGTGACTAAAGCTACTATGACATCTGGAGTAGGGATGGTCCGAACCTGCCGAGGTTCGGGTTCGTATGAACCCGAACGCTCGGCAGCAGATTCCCGCTGTCTGCCCACTCCGTGGAGCGGGCGGATCCAGCGGGAGTAACGCCTGGAAAACTAGGATACAGCCTATGGCTATGGCTGTATCCCAGTTTTCCAGGCGGTCCTCCCGCTGGATACGCCCGCTCCACGGAGCGGGCAGACAGCGGGAATCATTACCGAGGGTTCGGGTTCGTACGAACCCGAACCGAACTCTGTTCGGACCATCCCTAATCTGGAGCCCTTACTTAGGGTACTATTAGACAAGCTGATGACGGCCCGATCAATAATGTAAATGAGCGCTGATCTGCGAGATCGGCCCTCCTTTACTGAGCCTATTACACGGCTTAATTATCATTAACAATGTCTGTGCAGCCCTTGCCCTAAACTATTACCTCGCCATGCTCCCGGTCATCTCCTGCCCTCGGCTTGCTTTCTGGCACAGCGGCTGCAGCTTCTGAGCTGCTCAGCCAATGACTGTCTGGGACAGCAGCAGTGAGTGATTGGCTGAATGACCTGTCAGCGCAGAGACTGCTCTGAAGCTACAGCACCAGGAAGCAAGCAGAGGGCAGGAGAAGACCGGGAGCGTGCAGAGGTAATGTATTAACAGTTTATTCAATCGTTAACTGTTGGCCGCGCATTGTAATTACACGATACACAGTCAGCGGGCCAGTGATTTTGGTGACAGACCATTTGACCCGATCAGCTGATTTCTCCTCTTTTCAAATCCAGATCTGAAATCTGTCTGTGTAAACACACCAATTGATTGCAATATTAAAAAGCATGTGGACCAAGGATGTCCTTGTTGGTGTGTGTGCTTGCTCACCCTCTTCTGTCTGGATCTTTTTTTTTCCCCGAATCTCCCATCCCCCCTTCACAAATTCCAGTTTTTGCCCTAGAGACATATGTACTATTCACTCTATATGGGTGATTAACTTTGTTAAAGTGTTTCATCAGTGATTCACTCTTGGAATATGCACCTTCCTGCATAAGAAGAGAATGTTAACATGAGAAGGATGAGCAGGAGACTTCATTATCTTACACAGAAAATGCAAATTGTTTTGGTGTCTGTAAACGTAATTTACTGCACATAGAATTGGAACATTAAAGATAAAGGTAACTTTACATCCATTACATGACAGATACTGTCAGGCCCAATGTATTTAATGCAGTCAGTTGGGCTCCAGGTGCTCAGTATTAGAGGGGGAAAATGGAGGAAAAAGAGATACATGCTGTGCTATGTTGCTGTAGTATGCCCACAGTAGTTTCCGCCCAGTGTAGCTATCCTTCACTGTAGGTAGTCCCCTGTCCTTGGTAGTTATCCCTCCAATAGTCAGTATACCCCTGTGGACATCCCTTCATAGTTACCCCAATAGGTAATGTCCTTCATTAAAGAATCCCCCAGGTGGTAATCCCTCAGTAGATAGTATTTCCCGTTTGTAATCTAAAAAAAAAAAAACATCATACTCACCTGGCTGCCACAGTTCACCAACATCTCTTTTGGTCCTTTTACACGGAACAATTGATTGTTCGTTTTTGCACGATAACGGTGAAATGATGAAATGATGTTACTTCAATGCCAGAGTGCTGAAGAGGAGAGCACCCTCCTGTGACTGCAAGCATCATTTTTAGCAGCTGGGACAAGGACACATCCCAAGGTCAGGGCTGAAGAAAAGCTGATCTAGAATACATACGACCCAGGGATATGGGGGGGGGGGGGGGGGGGGGGCGCTTCCCAGGGCGCACGGCTAGGGGTCGTATTACACCGCAGCATTAAGAGGAGGAAGTGAGCACCCACCTCTTAGTTCAGCGCTCGCTTCCTCCTCGTCTCCCACTCGATGCCTGTGCGGACAGCAAGCAGGAGGGGCTGGCCAGACAATCCTTACACCGTCTGGGTGACCCATTGAAGTCAGCAGCGGTCTGATGCCGCTGCTCCTATTACCATCATGCATGTGCTAATGGCAGCCATTTGGTAGATGCTATTGCACCAAACGATTATTGTTCGGAATGGCTAGTAATCGGCCAAATACGGCTGATAATCGTTTGGTGTAATAGGGCCCTAAGGGGTGCACTATCCTCCCCTCACACACACAGGGCCAACCAGGGAGACCCGAACAATCTGTACCTGGTACTGTCTCCTCTCAGGCTCCTGGCCGCTCCCTGCTGCTGTCACTCTCATTAGTGAGGAGAGAAGATAGCACACAATACATAGCCGAGCTGTCTCTCCTCCCAATGGCTCTGTACCTGCCAGCCAATGAAGGGAGAGCAGAAGATGCAAAGGGAAGAAATGCAGGAGGTTGGTGCACAAAAAGCTGCAAACAGCCTGTGGTATGTCTGTCTAATGTTTACTGCATGTCTTTTCCTACTTCCCCCTCCTATCAAATGACTCTGCCTCATCTGCCCCCCACCTGTCACATGATTCTAGGTCCCTCATTATCCATTCTGACCAACCTCTTATCACTGCCTCACTGTCCCTACTTAGGGTCCTACTAACAAAAAATTGTTATATTGTAAAAATTTAAACGACAATCGAAAGTTTGTTTGTGTGTCACCGATTGCATCTTTTAAGCTAACCATAAAATTATCATGAATCGTTTGCTAAATGTTCGCTAAGCCCTCACCGACCCTCCTCCTGTCACTGCCTCACTGTCCCTACTGACCTTCCTTTCACATGTCTTACTGTCCCTACTCACAGAATCACTACTTAACCCTTGGAGCCAGACAGTAAGGGAGCAGAACACCCATCATTCTGACAGGTGTTCTGCTCCCTTACTGTCTGGCTCTGTCTGTGACACCTTACCCATCCTGGCTCTTGGCTGTAAATGCTGCAGTGCAGTGGTCATCTGATGATCACTAGAGACTGTAATGCAGCTGAAGATACAGCCGAGAGCCAGGAGGGCTGAGTGTTAGTGCTGAATGGATGTGTTCCCTTTCAGTACTTTCAGGGTGCTATTCCCAGTCGTGGACATTGTACTCCCTCCTGGAGTACAAAACCTGCAGGAACTACCCACAGTCACTGGTGCGGCAGGGAAAGGCCACCCTTTTTACTAGCATCTTTTCTTTTTCAACCTCCAGTCGTTAGCCCCCCATCCCCATGTAGACACCCCCCCCCCCCCCCCCGTAATAAAAAAAAAAAGCCATATTCACCGGCTGCAGCTCTGACGTGTCCTCTTCCTCTCCACTCTGCAAGTGTCTCTCATGTGCTGAAGTACTGGGGGAGAGGGCAGCCCCGAAGGCATAATGCTGCCTGTGGCCACAAAAGGGAACGGTAGGGCTTTGTCAATTACAGTGCTACATTTAACTATATGCCTTCTTAGAAGCAGAGGGCTTGGCACTTGCCAGGATGCTGATGCTGGTCCAGGGGGCCCACTCAAGCTCGAGTCCCACAGGGCGATTCTCCATTGGGCCAGTGTGAGCCTATGTCCTGTTAACAAGGGCTCCCAGGTTCACTCCAAATATTAAAGTCCATGGCAGATGGTTCTTTAGCCAACTGGAATCACTACACATATTTCATCAAAACTGCATGGGAACTAATGATGGTAAAGTAGTAGTTATTCTCTGTAGAGGTAAAGAAAATACTGAACCATTACCAAGGTAAAACAATAAAACTTTCTAAGCAGTTTTATGCAACTTTTTCCACCTTAAAAGCATCCAACTGTTTATAGTGGACGTTTATTATATTTCCTCCAACTGTGGCATGTTCATGTTACACCACTAAGGTATGCAGAGGTCTCGAAGATTTCCCAACATGCTTACACAGCAGAGTGCAAATGTAAGAAAACCTAGTACTTCTCCATCTATACAGGAGCGGCTATTCATCATGGGACATTTATTAGCCTATGGGGTGTCTGTAGTGTTAATCTCCTTCTTAGCAAGCTAAGCCAGCGTACACCAACACTGACCAAGATACGACCACCAATACATAGGAGGCATTTACAATAACCCTACGGAGTTTAAAGTGTTCAAAGAAAACTAATATGTGTGGAAAATCTGAGTCATAAAGTAAAGGTAAATGATCTATCCAAGCTGTACTAATTGGGCACAGCGGGGGGCTTTGGGGGTACAGAGCTTAGATTACACTCATAAATGCCCACATGCTGTGATTTATTATTATGGACGATGCTCTGTTTATTTGGACAGAACATTCACTGATGGCTGTTAGGGTATATAGTATATAACCACTGTTGTCAGACAATGGTAGTAGTGACAGCGGCGCCCACTAGAGGATCCTCCAATGACACAGTACTGGCTCATGTTACGACAGGGCCCCAAGGTTATCCCACATTATGGGATACTAGATTCTATTTCTGATCCACTGATTCTATAACCATTGCATTGGACCATATTGATGATAAGTTCTGTGTTCTACGTGGATCTGCACATATTCCGTGCAGATAAGAGGTGGGATCAGGATGATGCTAAATGGTAGTGTCCTATTTATTATACAAAGAATATACTGGCTATTTAACACATTTGTGATTGAATATGTCACACTATGAAGTAATATGCTGCACATGTGACCTTCTAGAACAGCTGCTTTACATTTCCAACCATGTTGTATAAATAACATAATACCTTTATCCCTTATCTGGATATGATTATGACAATACCAAATACAATTGACAATGGGCATGGTAATAGAACCAAATAGGGTTAAACAGTTTCAACAGAACTTGAAGAAGCTTATATTTTATATTTTGGGGGACATTTATGAAGGCTGCACTACTGGCTTACAGCAGGGAGAAAGCGCAGAATCGCCTTTCTTCCAGAAAGCGGCAAGGGGGGGGGGGCAGCAAGGTGGGGAGGAGACGTGGCCTCCTCTCATGCCTGATTTACCATGATTTACGCCTGGCAGAATCATGGCAGATCCACACGGAATCTCGGCGCTGAATCCTGCCTTCTATCAGTTTGAATGGGAGGGCTCACGTGCCTCGACTCTCCGCCTCTCTCTCCGTGCCTCTCCGCTCAATGAATTGACATGTCAATTCTTCGAGCAGAGAGCGGAGGCACGAAAGCCCTCCCATTCAAACTGATAGAAGGCAGGATTCTGCGCGCTTGATTCCGTAGTGTAAATGGAGCCTTATGCTTTGTGTGAATTGTGTGATGGCTTGATGAGAAGAGAGAAGTACGTAGCTGATTTCTGCTTCTTCCTGCATTGTAAATGCAACAGAAGACGATCCCATAGACTTTCTACTGAGGGCCATCTTGGTTGCATGGACAGAGCTGGGGCAGGACAAGCTGAGGCCATGTTCACACACATTGGACTTTGGTGGCAATACTGCAATGAAATTATTAAGTACTGCAATTAATGATGCCATAAAGCAATGAAACTGCAATGTGTCAACACAGCCTTGGTGAACATTTCTCCTGGCTATATCAAGTGATGAGTGGCAGTGTCAACACTGGGACCCTAAATCATCATTTTTGGAGGTGGCAGTACCCATTTAGTATTAGAAAAAGCATTTGGCGCTACATATTTCAATCACTGTCATATGGTGCGCACACACACACACACACACGGGTTCATACAGCAAGAGGTAGTATTAAACTAAAAAAGTGATCAAACAGTGAGGGGGTCATAGGCAATAGAATGTAATTGTGAAAAAGGGGGAATTATTCTACACCTTGTACAGGTTGTCCAGTCCTACTGGGCATTTAGTTTTGGGCTTAGGCTGGCTTAAAAATAAAAAATAAGTTAGGGGCTTATTAGACAGGCCGATGGCAGCCCGATCAATAATGTAAATGAGCATCCATCTGCTAGATTGGAGCTTGTTTACTGAGCCTATTACACATCTCAATAATCATTTAGCAAGGGCTGCACGAACATCGTTAGCGATGTCCGTGAAGCCCTTACCCTAAACTGTTATAAATTACCTCTTCACACTCCCTGTCTTCTCCTGCTCTCTGCTTTCACCTCCGATGTGATTGCCGCAGCTTCTGAGCGGCCTGTCTGAGCTGACAGGCCACTCAGCCAAACACTGGCTGGGACCACCACGGCTAGTGATTGCTAGACATGAGCGGCAGGTCAGCTCAGAGACTGTTCTGAAGCTGCAGCGCATGGTCACCCTGCAGCAGGTCACCCTTATGAGCAGTGATTGGTTGAGCAGGTCACCCTTATAAGCAGTGATTGGCTGAGCAGGTCACCCAAATGAGCAGTGATTGGCTGAGCAGGTCACTCTTATGAGCAATGATTGGCTGAGCAGGTCACCCTTATGAGCAGTGATTGGCTGAGCAGGTCACCCTTATAAGCAGTGATTGGCTGAGCAGGTCAGCCTTATGAGCAGTGATTGGCTGAGCAGGTCACCCTTTTAAGCAGTGATTGGCTGAGCAGGTCAGCCTTATGAGCAGTGATTGGCTGAGCAGGTCACCCTTGTGAGCAGTGATTGGCTGAGCAGGTCACCCTTATGAGCAGTGATTGGCTGAGCAGGCTTGTCCCACATGTCTAAACTAAAAGTGGGACCTGCCCAACCCAATACCTAAAACATTTGTGGGTTTGGACAGCTTCTTTTTTTAAATTATTCAAAGATGAAAGAGGTAAGAAAATAAGTAAAAGAGGAATAAATCAGAGTCAGTATAACAAATATATAGAGGCAATGCAGCTGTTAGACTTTTATATTTAAGGCAGTCAGGGTGTGTACTACAGAAAAAGAGACATTTCTCTAAGAACGGGGTTAAAGGTACATATGCACATGCTATAGCTGTCAGCAAAACATTCATTCAATTGATGTCTTTCTCTCCTGATCGCTCCTTACACATGTACATTCAGCATTCATGTATTCTGAATGGGGAGAGGAGAGGTAAGGAGGGGTATATCATTAAATATATATATATATATATATACAATATATATATATATATATATATATATATATATATATGATAGATTTCATTTGGCCACTTTTTTTCTAGTATGCGTGGAGGACCTGAAGCATACCTGCCAGCAAAATGTATACAACGAGTAACAGTGTAGGGTCCATCCCTCTAAGGTCACCTTAACGTGGTGGGATGGTTGATCAAATGTTATGCTAAGAACCTGATTTTGTCTATTTTATTCATAGCAGTTTCGCCATTCTAATATCTATATTTACCACATGTCTTAGCATTTACAGCGTGCCATTGCACCTTTCTGTTTTTGTGTATGTCCTAGACACAGGTGAAAAGTATTTATTAGTCAGAGTCAGAGCGTTCACTAAAAGGCACAGGGAGAGAAGCTGGAAGCTGGATGTTCCTCTCTCTGCTCTGTGTCTAGGAGATGTGGATAGCCCCATAGATGTGCACTGGGAGCCCGTCCAGGTCACATAACACAACAGAGGGGGAAGAGAATGCACTATGGGGGAGATTTATCAAACTGGTGTAAAGTAGAACTGGCTCAGTTGCCCCTAGCAACCAATCAGATTCCACCTTTCATTCCTCAGATTGTTTGAAAAATGAAAGGTGGAATCTGATTGGTTACTAGGGTCAACTGAGCCAGTTTCACTTTACACCAGTTTGATAAATCTCCCCCTATGTGTAGAGATGAGCAAACTTAGGGTATGTTCACACTGAGTAAATTAGGCAGAATTATGCCTGTCTCAGTGTGCCATAGCATCTCTACGGGATAGCGACCACTCTCGCTCGAAGAAGTGACATCTCACTTCATATAGTGGAGAGTGGCAGCAGCGGAGGAGTGCGTGCTTTCCCATAGACAGGCCATAGCACACTGAGACAGGCGGGATTTCACGGCGGAAAGTTCGGCCACAGAATTCAACCTAATTTACTCAGTGTGAACATACCCTTACAGTAAGTTAGGCAAAACTCTAACCTGATTGCTCGACCATTGAATCTCGCCTCCTGGAAAAGATGGATGCATCAATAGGTTTCCTATGGCTGTATCCATCTTTTCCAGGCAGCAGGATTCAATGGCCGATCGGGTTTGGGTTCAGCCTTTGTAAGTTTGCTCATCTCTAGCTATGTGTAGATTTCTCCTGCCTCCTTCTCAGGATATATGACATATCAAAAGGTTTTTTTTATTAACAGGTTCACTTGAAGCCTCATGAGGGTGGATTGACACTTATCATAATTTCCATATTGGTGTATTAAGTCAATTAAACATGTGTTACAGTGTAATGAATAAATTACAATTAGTGATCATCCTATTAAGCAAAAAGACACATATTTCAGTACTGAAGGGCTAGTGTTTATCCTTCAGGAGAGAACCATTAGGCTTCGTTCCCACTGAGCAAAACTAGCGGAATTTCACAGCGGAATTGTCCGCCGTGGAATGCCGTTAGCCTCCCTCTCATAATGGGAGTCTATGGGAGGCACGCGCTCCTGCTCTGTCCACGCTGAAGAATAAACATGTTCATTCTTCAGCGCGGACAGAGCAGGAGCACGCGACTCCCATAGACTCCCATTATGAGAGGGAGGCTAACGCCATTCCGCGGCGGACAATTCCGCTGTGGAATTCCGCTAGTTTTGCTCAGTGGGAACGAAGCCAGGTGTGTGGGGAGAAGTCCGGCAAAATTTTTATTAAAGTATTGTATTGTCCCTGCACTTACTACTGCATCAAGGCTTCACTTCCTGGATAAAATGGTGATGTCACGACCCGTTTTTTTTCTTTTTTAACTGCTAATGATGTTTAATAAAAATCACCTTTATATCCCTTATACACCTCCCCAGCAGTGGCCCATTAGGGTTACACTACACACCCACTTCTAAATTACTGATTAGTATCTGGCTCCCCAGCTGGTGCAACACTACAACTCCCAGCATGCCCAGCCTTCAGCTGTCTGTCAGGGCATGCTGGTAATTGTAGTTTTACAACAGCTGATGAGCCACAGGTAGGAGGACACAGGATTAGGGAACTGGTTAGAAGAAAGCACCTGTCCTGTAAAGTCCCTGAGGGTGGAGGTTCCCCTTATCCTGTGTGTATATGGATTGGCACTAATTGCCACCATGAACTGTCACTCGCCAGCCGGTATAAACCAGTAGCCACAAATCGGAGAACTTCAGGATCAGGAAAACAACAACTCGCCAACAACCCCCACCACGTGAGGGGGCGGCAGAGCTGGGTAAAGTTTGCCCCCCTGCCCCCTCCTTATTGTTGTCATTGTCCTGCCCGGGGGTGAGAGCTGTCTGTAAGTAATGCGGCAGGGGGAGGGACGGGAGGGACGCGCATGCGCCGTGGGATCGCTACTTGAGACTCGCTTCTTCGGAACGTCTCCAGGGGCAAAGGAGACTTCATTCTGCCGGCTCCGCGCACACACCGGGCAGCAGCAGGAGAGGGGGCACCCTGGCAGGTAAGGAGGTGTGCAGGGCACCGGCTGTGGGTGCAGGCTGGCAGCATTGTGTGCTGAAGCCCCCTGTATCTCACACATGTATCCCCCTGTATCTCACACATGTATCCCCCTGTATCTCACACATGTATCCCCCTGTATCTCACACATGTATCCCCCTGTATCTCTCACATGTATCCCCCTGTATCTCACACATGTATCCCCCTGTATCTCTCACATGTATCCCCCTGTATCTCACACATGTATCCCCCTGTATCTCACACATGTATCCCCCTGTATCTCTCACATGTATCCCCCTGTATCTCACACATGTATCCCCCTGTATCTCACACATGTATCCCCCTGTATCTCATACATGTATCCCCCCCTCTGTCTTACACATGTATCCCCCCTGTATCTCACACATGTATCCCCCCTGTATCTCACACATGTATCCCCCCTGTATCTCACACATGTATCCCCCTGTATCTCACACATGTATCCCCCTGTATCTCACACATGTATCCCCCTGTATCTCTCACATGTATCCCCCTGTATCTCACACATGTATCCCCCTGTATCTCTCACATGTATCCCCCTGTATCTCACACATGTATCCCCCTGTATCTCACACATGTATCCCCCTGTATCTCTCACATGTATCCCCCTGTATCTCACACATGTATCCCCCTGTATCTCACACATGTATCCCCCTGTATCTCACACATGTATCCCCCTGTATCTCATACATGTATCCCCCCCTCTGTCTTACACATGTATCCCCCCTGTATCTCACACATGTATCCCCCCTGTATCTCACACATGTATCCCCCCTGTATCTCACACATGTATCCCCCCTGTATCTCACACATGTATCCCCCTGTATCTCACACATGTATCCCCCTGTATCTCACACATGTATCCCCCTGTATCTCACACATGTATCCCCCTGTATCTCACACATGTATCCCCCTGTATCTCACACATGTATCCCCCTGTATCTCACACATGTATCCCCCTGTATCTCTCACATGTATCCCCCTGTATCTCATGTATCCCCCTGTATCTCACACATGTATCCCCCTGTATCTCACACATGTATCCCCCTGTATCTCACACATGTATCCCCCTGTATCTCACACATGTATCCCCCTGTATCTCACACATGTATCCCCCTGTATCTCACACATGTATCCCCCTGTATCTCTCACATGTATCCCCCTGTATCTCATGTATCCCCCTGTATCTCACACATGTATCCCCCTGTATCTCACACATGTATCCCCCTGTATCTCATACATGTATCCCCCCCTCTGTCTTACACATGTATCCCCCCTGTATCTCACACATGTATCCCCCCTGTATCTCACACATGTATCCCCCCTGTATCTCACACATGTATCCCCCCTGTATCTCACACATGTATCCCCCTGTATCTCACACATGTATCCCCCTGTATCTCACACATGTATCCCCCTGTATCTCACACATGTATCCCCCTGTATCTCACACATGTATCCCCCTGTATCTCACACATGTATCCCCCTGTATCTCACACATGTATCCCCCTGTATCTCACACATGTATCCCCCTGTATCTCTCACATGTATCCCCCTGTATCTCATGTATCCCCCTGTATCTCACACATGTATCCCCCTGTATCTCACACATGTATCCCCCTGTATCTCACACATGTATCCCCCTGTATCTCACACATGTATCCCCCTGTATCTCTCACATGTATCCCCCTGTATCTCATGTATCCCCCTGTATCTCACACATGTATCCACCTGTATCTCACACATGTATCCCCCTGTATCTCTCACATGTATCCCCCTGTATCTCACACATGTATCCCCCTGTATCTCATACATGTATCCCCCTGTATCTCACACATGTATCCCCCTGTATCTCACACATGTATCCCCCTGTATCTCACACATGTATCCCCCTGTATCTCACACATGTATCCCCCTGTATCTCACACATGTATCCCCCTGTATCTCACACATGTATCCCCCTGTATCTCACACATGTATCCCCCTGTATCTCACACATGTATCCCCCTGTATCTCTCACATGTATCCCCCTGTATCTCATGTATCCCCCTGTATCTCACACATGTATCCCCCTGTATCTCACACATGTATCCCCCTGTATCTCACACATGTATCCCCCTGTATCTCATACATGTATCCCCCCCTGTATCTTACACATGTATCCCCCCCTGTATCTCACACATGTATCCTCCTGTATCTCACACATGTATCCCCCTGTATCTCATGTATCCCCCCTGTATCTCATGTATCCCCCTGTATCTCACACATGTATCCCCCTGTATCTCACACATGTATCCCCACTGTATCTCATGTATCCCCCTGTATCTCACACATGTATCCCCCTGTATCTCACACATGTATCCCCCTGTATCTCACACATGTATCCCCACTGTATCTCATGTATCCCCATTGTATCTCATGTATCCCCCCTGTATCTCATGTATCCCCCTGTATCTCACACATGTATCCCCCCTGTATCTCATGTATCCCCCTGTATCTCACACATGTATCCCCCTGTATCTCACACATGTATCCCCCCTGTATCTCATGTATCCCCCCTGTATCTCATGTATCCCAACTGTATCTCATGTATCCCCCCTGTATCTCATGTATCCCCCTGTATCTCACCCATGTATCCCCCTGTATCTTACCCATGTATCCCCCTGTATCTCATGTATCTCCCTGTATCTTATGTATCCCTCTGTATCTCCCACATGTATCCCCCTGTATTTCATATATCCCCCTGTATCTCATGTATCCCCCTGTATCTCACACCTGTACCCCCCTGTATCTCAGACATGTATCCCCCTGTATCTCACACCTGTATCCCCTGTATCTCACACATGAATCCCCCTGTATCTCATGTATCCCCCTGTGTCTCACACCTGTATCCCCATGTGTCTCAGACATGTATCCCCCTGTATCTCATGTGTCTCCCTGTATCTCATGTATCCCTCTGTATCTCACACATGTATCCCCCTGTATCTCATGCGTCTCCCTGTATCTCATGCGTCTCCCTGTATCTCATGCGTCTCCCTGTATCTCACACATGTATCCCCCTGTATCTCACCCCATCTCCAGCCTAGTCTTCTTATTGTGCTACAACTTCTGAATACTGATCTGTATGTCCTATCTATAGCATGGATATAATGGTAGTCATAGGGCTACGGCTAAACGGTGACTTTTTCTTCTCCGTATCGTACAACGTTCACGGTCAATGTGCGATGGGCACCAACAGTTGTGGGTGACTGTAACTTCTGCGCCATACTATCCCGTCTCACAGTGTCATGTTCATAGAATTGTGCCACTTGTATGGTACGTTAGAGGTCATGTGACTTCTCTTCTGGGTGCGTAAAGTTCTGTTCATCTAATTTTTTGTTATATCTGTTTCTGGGAAAGGTGGGATACCACCAACGTGGTAACCCATCACCCATCTTTACCGGATCTACCCGGTTATACATATGCCATACAGGGGGTCTAGTATATTGGTGGGTGACACAAAAGAGAAAGAAGCAAAAACAAAAACAACTCAATAGAATTCTCAGCAACTTAAAGCAAAAGAGTATATTGTATATTACATTACTTACTATTATTGTACTCGTCCTACCTGCATCTGAGAAGCCGTATCAGACTGACAGATGGGGACCAGCGACAGTGTGACTGTACATGACATACAGGCAAACGGGAAACTAGGTAAAAACTCGTAAAACTAGAAATAGTTGAATTCTGAAGAAAAAACTAGGTTGAAGTGGTGATTTAGAATAAGGAAAGATGCGTCACCCCTGTCCACAGGCTGTGTGCGCAGTTATAGCTCCATTCACTTTACTAGAACCGAGCTGCAATACCATACACAAACTGAGGACGAGAGTGGCGCTGTTTCAGGAAGAAGGAATCTATTTGTTTCTACTACTGGTTGTGCATATGCATGTAGCAATGTCATGTGGGCTTCCATATTATTAGTATGGCAACATATTTTGTATCTGCACAGCACGGACCTGTCATACAACCATGTGCTGTAATAGTCATTGCTGATCCGGCTATAATAACTGATGATTTACTGCATTAGAATAATCCAGATTTTAAAGTGGTTAAAAACAGAAAAAAATATTCTTTTTTTTTTTTTTTTTTTTTTTTTTTTTTTTTTTTTTAAATAGTTTATTCAGGGTTAAACCAGTCAGTGTAATAGAGTAGAACGCCCCCCTGACCCCAGTATACATAATCCATTGGGCTTGTGCAGTTTAATCCACTGTCTGCCCTGGACTGGTTTTATAGCCGCACCGCGGATCTGGGTTACAGGTGGAATTGCTATGAAACCCGGGAGATGAAAGTACGCAGCTCTTGGCAAAGTCGTCTTTCCCATCTGAGGAAGTGATCTTGTCTGATCATGTCATTTCATGTAGATAATAGCCTGATTCATGTCTATATCATCTCTGATCCTCTAGACTGGAGATCAGACCTACAGAACAGGACAGGCAGTGTTTAGGAGATCCTGTTTACGCTGAACATCGGGTATTTGGCAGTAATGGGATACATGCGCTAGAAATGAATATACGCCTTAACGCCTTAAAGGTAATGTCTTGTATTAGGTTCTTGTTTGAGAAGTGGCTAATGATTTTAAAGCAGTATGTGAAACGTTTTGATCAGTCGTGGACTCCCCACTCTATCTGACTCATTGCAGGAGATAACCTCCATTGTAAGTCTATGGAGTTTCAACTCCTAGAACAACTCAGAAAGAATGGTAAGCTGGTGAGTAAGGGTGGTATTACACGGGCCGAGCAGGGCCCGATAATACCTGTAAACGAGCAGTGATCTGCTAGATCGGCGCTCGTTTACTGGGCCTATTACACGGCCCTATAATCGTTAAACAAGGGCTGCAAGGACATCGTTACCGATGTCCTTGCAGCCCTTGCATAACTATATACATTATCTATCCACGTTCCAGGGCTGCTGCTGCGGTCTTCTCCCCGGGTCCCGCGCGCTCTTACGTCAGAGTGGCCTGTCAGCTGACAGGCCACTCAGCCAATCACAGGCCGGGACCACTCTGAGGTTACAGCACGCGGGACCCGGAGAGAAGAAGACCGCAGCAGCCCTGGAACATGGATGGGTAATGTATATCGTTGGTCGCCGCCCTCGCACCGCTATTACACGTAGCGGTGCCCGGTCGGCGCCCAACAAAAATAGGTCAAAACCTATATCAACGATCAGCCGATGTTCGTTGTATTTATTACATGGAACGATAATCGGGCCGATTCGGCCGATTATTGTTCCGTGTAATAGTACCCTAAAGGTCCTATTACACCGAGCAATTATCTGCTGTATTTGTCCAATTATTGGTTATTACGGACGATAATCGATTAGTGTAATAAAAGGCAACGATCGGCTGACATGCACAATGTTGAAAGACTAAGGACCTTGATAGCAATGATGTGCTGCCGTTGATCTGTGTAATAGGACCAATCTAAAGATTGTCCAGGGAGCCCCCCCCCCCCCCCCCCCCCTTCATTTCCCTGCTCACTGACGGTGCGTGTAATAGCGAGCAGGGAACGAGGAGCAATCGATTGCTCACCTGACAGGGTCCTATTAGGGTCCATTTACACAGAAAGATTATCTGACAGATCATCTGCCAAAGATTTGAAGCCAAAGCCAGGAACAGACTATAAACAGAGATCAGGTCATAAAGGAAAGCCTGAGATTTCTCCTCTTTTCAAATCCATTTCTGGCTTTGGCTTCGAATCTTTGGCAGATAATCTGTCAGATAATCTTTCTGTGTAAATAGACCCTTAGACAAAGATTTGTATTGATTAGCAATAAACGATTACAAATAAGCTTGTTTATCGTTAACCTAAAATTGTTCACCATATTACACAGAACGATAGCCGTTAGTTACGATCGTTATAATGATAGTTACTATGATCGTTTACTCCATCTTTTCCCAGCAAAAGGAGGAAAGATTTGGAATTACAGATATCGATTAGCGAACGATTTTTCAACTGTTGCCTGCAATTACACAGGATTATCGTTTAAATTCAAACGATATAACGATTTTCCGCATAATAATCGTCCAGTGTAATAGGGCCCTTAGCGGGCAGCAGGATGTCCTGTCAAAATCATGTCACCAGGAGCACGCCACCATCACCACCACCGGCAGCACAGTTGATTGCATTGTATACAATGGCGCTGCCAAAAAAAAATTAGTCTTCGACGTGTGTCTGCATCGGAAGCGTGGCGGCAGGATTTTGACAGCATATCCTGCTGCCCGCTAAAAATGCTAGTTAGACTTTAAAGTGTTATTACTTAAAGGGGTATTCCCATCTGAACTAATATAGTTGTACTTGTGTATTGTGTTCAGCCAACAGCAGTCTCACCCAATAGCTGTATTCACATGCACAGTTGGCTTGGTTGAGCGTGCATGTGTTTTCAATAGAGAAAGAGGTCTGAGGCACATTCCTACTCCTCTGGCGGCAGCCTATCTCCCTAGGGAAGAAAAGGAAGGGGCGATGGATATCAGTATACCTGATTTTTATTTCTGCCATCTGGAAAGAGTCTAGAATTTACCATATACATTTCATAGCTGACATTTATCCAATTATTGGCTAGAGATGAGGGCAACTTCGACATGGCTGTATGCATGTTTTCCCGGACTCCTTAGGGCTGTTTCCAACTTCTTCAGCTACCGATATTTAAAGGAGAAGTCCGGTGATTTCTAAAATCAAGCAGGGGCAGGGGGGGAATTGATTACAAGTAGGAACTTATCTCTCTCTGTGTCTGCGGTGAGCGGCGAGACTAGCCCCACCAGCATCCGGGATCGCCGGCGCTGACACCTCACGACCTGGCTGATGGACTGGCCACTCATCCATTCAGTGACTGGGACAGGACACCGCTCCAGTCACTGACTGGCTGAGCGGCCAGTCCATCAGCTGGGACAGATATTTTCCCCCAAGTTGTGTCAAGACTTGGGGGAAAATGTCTGTTGGACGGTCCTGAGGCCGGTCCGGCCGCTCACCCCAGGCACAGGGAGAGGTAAGTGCTTACTTCAATCAATTTCCCCCCTGCTGGCTGCGGCATTTTAGAAATTTGGTTCTGGTTTGGTTTTTATAACGATCAGCGTTTGGACAAATAATTCGTAAGAAAAATCGTATTTAAGATCGCTTAAGCCCATCTTACACATAGGGTCAATCGTTGAAAGATCAGCGAATCAGCGAATTTATAGCGAACAACCGACGACGATTTGAGAACATGTTGAAAGATCACAATGAATGATTTCTCGCTCGTCGCTTGATCGTTCGCTGTGTTTACACGAGCCGATTATCACTCAAATGCGATCGTTTCTGCGAAATTTCGAACGATAATTGTCCCGTGTCAACGCACCATTAAGATTTTAAGGTATTGCAATTTTCGGACACTATTAGCCTTTTTCATTTGATCCCCTAAGGCTCTATTTATACTCTTTTTCTGGTATATTCTGACAGCCACGACCTTCACCCTGCGTTTTGCCCGGCAGCCTCCACAGACCTTGAGCAGCTGCTGGTTGTATATTGCTGAAGTGCTGAACCCCAGCGCTGGTCTAATCCAAGCCTTCTGTCACCTTGCTGGTCACATAGATGTGTTACTGTATCAGACAGGCGAGAGCTGTATAATGGAGGTAGACATGCCTTGGCAATGTGTCTTCCTGCAGCAACTGTCGCATAGTTACATCATGGCCTAGAAGAATAAATAGCAGTGTGTAATACCAGGTCGTGCCATGTCTGGACTATAAGAGGCTGAAGTTACAGTCTAGACGCAGAAGGAATACTTATTCGTATTCAATATACAATTTCTAAATAAAATCACATCCCCTGTTCCCTGTAATATATTTTTATTGGAGAATTGAGAACGGACGTGACCCTTTTAGTGGCTATACAGTAAAAGCTATATGGACTTTTATAAAATAATTTAGATTTTCTCGGATTTGATCATCCTTAATATAATTTACGGATTCATCCATTATAGAATATGGCAGCCTAGCCGCTCCCATTTTCTCGCATTGCACGGCCAAGAGAAGAATTTGGCGATTGCCAGCCACGTGGTGCCGTAGGGACGGGGCTGTATGTTCTTGTACTTGTATGTATTGTTACATAACTTACATGTATAACATTTGTAAGGCAGGGTTATTATTCCCATTGTAGCATGGCCCACAGCTGTAGTCATCTGCATGAAATATGACGGGGTGACTGGAGACTGTTGACTGGAGAGAATAGAGGGCTTGTATTAAAAGGAAATTCTGTTCCTGTTTAAAGGGATTTGTACTTTAACTCCCACAGTGCTGGGTAGGGTTATAGGGGAGGTTGTCATAATCCATCCCGTGCCGTGTACAGTCACACCCAGCACCCCATTGTGCATTACCCGAGCGGACGGGAAGGTTGTGTGCCCCCTGGAAGTCTCTACATCACAGGACCACAAGGAAGGTCTTTTGGAGGTGGAACGTAAGTGAAGAATAGATTTCCAGCATTTCTTGTGACCTTCACTTAGAATCTACCAATATCGGTAACATATGAAACCGCTTTGATAGTATTCTGTACTTTGTGACCTAACATGACCCGCCCTGTATTACATGGGATATTGCTTTATTGTGTACCTTGCTTTAAGGTGTACGCACGGGAATATAGTTTATTCTTGTCAATGTCTTATGAATCTGCCTGTATAAAATGTGTATTATATGTACAATAGCAAAGACAGAGATTCTTCTTAGTATATTATTATTATAGTATATTATCAAGTGTCTGCCTAGGTCTGTAGCAGCCATGTTGGGGGGGGGGGGGGGGTGTTATGGAAGTAAATTTATCCTGTAAATCTGGATGGACGTGAGAAGTTTAACCCCAGCACTCGCTTTATCCTGGAGCCTATACACTGTAATACACAGAACCTGTATGCATTCATTGTATGTAGGCATTCCGCATCTACCTTGCTGTTGGATTAAACATTGTAAGTTTGCGAATACTTAGTCCAGACTTTGAAAGGTGATATAGGGTTATATGGGAAATTGTGTTTTGTCAGCCTCAATGAGTTGCATGGGGGATGGGTTTCGGGTGGAACATGACACCAACCCCCATTAGCTAAGCTTTAGGAGTCTTTTCTATTGAGAAGGGTGGTTTACTTTGACAGGGGTTTGTCCACACATTGTTCTCACTTCCAATGCACTTGCCCCAGTGGAGACAGCTGTTCTCTGGCTACGTCTCAGATCACTGCGGAGCTGGTGTTACCGATCGCCAAGCTGTGTCTATGAATCTGTAAGAGCAGCTATATTGGGTGTCTCTTGCTCTGGAGGAGCTGTCATATCTGTGCATTAAAATCAATCTGTCAGCTGTAATTCACATTCCGAACTGCTGACACTTTGATAGCTGTTAGATCAGGGAGACGTATGGCGCCTTTCATATACCCAGCTTTGCTTTTATAGAACATGCTTCTATTCTACTGTGGAAAGTATCAGAGAGTCTTCCCTAAGGTGAAAAGCCTCCTCGCTCCCTCCAGTACCTCGCCCTGCTACATTGACAGCTGCAAGCCAAACACTAAAGAAAATTATACATATATATTATACAGAACGATAGTTGTTAGTTACGATCGTTACCACGATCGTTATTGCGATTGTTACTTTGATCGTTTACTCCATCTGATCTTAGCAAAACAATGAACAATGTGCAATTACACTGAATGATCAGTGTAAAAATGCGGAACTTGAGCGAATGAATGTGAAATTACAGCGATTACCGATGATTTTAGGTTCAGATCTAAATCAACGATAAACGACACACAGAACGATTAGCATTTAAATTCGAACAATTTAAAGATTTTTCGCACTTTATCCTAGTTCAGCAGCCCCAGCTAATCCAATACCGAACGTTCGGGTTCGGATCGACTCGAACCCGAACCCGGTTCGCTCATCTGTAAAGATCTGAAATCTGAAAGATTTTTGGTTATCGATAAACAATCTCGTTTGCGATCGTTAATCGTTAAAAATCGCTCTGTGTAATAGGGCCTGTGTAATAGGGCCTAAGAGCTATCTAACAGTATCAGCAGTTGGGATCCTGAATTGCAGATGACAGATTCACTTTAAATGGACAGCTGGGTTTATTGAAAACTATGTCATATTAACCTCTGCAGGGAAACTGAACACAATTCCTGACAGATTACGCATGACTATAGATGAGCGTAACTCAAGCATGCTCAAGTCCAATCGTTCGGCAATTGAATATCGGTGGCTGAAGAAGTTGGATGTAGCCCTAGTGCATAGGCTGTATCCATGTTTTCCCCAGACTCCCTAGGGCTGCATTAAACTTCTTTAGCCACCAGTATTTAACTGTTGAACGACTGGACACAAGTGTTCTCAAGTCTCACTCATATCTTCACATGACCACTGTAGGACACCCTGCCATCCACCTGTTTGGGGCCATTCTAATGTAAAGGATTGAATGAAGTAGACAGTACTTTCGTAAGGTTTTTATCCTAAAATCACCTGATCATTGGATAGGTATTACATACCAGATTGGTGGGGTTACTCCAGTCTCTTGTCCCTCTCGTCTCAGCCATAAAGCTTTTACTTGGAGGACTTTGGATAACTTGCCGCGGATTCCCCACCCCTGCGCTCCCGCTTGAACTTCCGCCGGTCCCATAGGCTCCATTCTATGCGCAAGCAGAGTCAGGCAGATATCGTGTCAATTCTTTTAGCGGACAGAGGAATTCGCCTGACCATTGAAGTGAGCCTATGTGGTCGGGCGGAGAGAATGAAGTGGGAGCGCGCGGGGACGAGTGGCGGAATCCGTGGCAAGTTTTCTGTGTGATTTCCGTAGTGTGCACATACCCTTTAACTGGAATAGTGCATTGCTCAGCTGTTTCTTGTCATTGCCATAGACTGCCATAGACTCCTTGTCTTGTGGCTGAGGGAGAATAAGAACCAATAGATTAGAAATGATTGTAGGTAAAATACCTTTACGTAATCTTTTTTACTCTTTAAAATGCATACAGCACTCTTAAAGTTGTTCTGCTCTCGATCGGAGAAGTGCACAGAATGAAAGAGATGACTTTTTGTCACGGTTCTTGCAATATGCGCTGTACTGCCAAACCACAGATTGCTTTTCTCATGAGTTTGAAAGGTTGATTAAAGAGCAAGAGTCTATGAACCAGTACTGTCTATACCTGCTTAGTCCCCAGAAAAGCACTCCACTTCTGTCATCTATTCACACTTACAGACTGCTAGAACTTACAGGGCGGACTATTTCCCGAAGCTGCGCTACAAGTAAATTAAAGTGGAGCCCCACCCTTGGAGCAACAGAACAGAATATATTGGAAGGTTGCTTAAAGTGTAAATCCTTGTTATAATGTTATGATCAGAAAAATGTCCTTCCGTTGTGATGTAGCAGTCTAATACCCTCCTGCAGAATTGTAATATTATCCTGTAGGGATGGGGCTAATACCCTCCTGCCGGGTGGTTAGAGCAATGGCAGCTCTGTAATAACATTCTTCTGTTGCATTCTAATAGTCCCTGTAGGCGTCCTATGCTGCCATCATGGTACATGCTATAATCATGTTCTAATGAGTTCTAACAATATCCTGTAGCTAGTTATCTTCTGAAGTGTGAAATAAGGCTGTGTGTGCTCTAAAGGGAATTACAGCGACATGTGACACCAGTAGATAGATAACACCAGTATATGACAATTGCAGCTCCCTGTAGAATTACCTCTTCAAAGGTTACAGAGTACGCTCAGCAATGTTCCACATTGATCTCAAGGGGACAGACTATGTCTATTGTCATCTATGTCCATGAGGTTTGCTGTAAAGCAGGTCAATAGATGCTGTTAAAAACAGCTCAGGTATAATGGCAGCCCCCATAACAATGGGCAAAAAATGAAATAAGAAAAATTACAGCCAGAAAATACAGGTTCGGGATAAGGAAGGGGAGATCGTCGCACTGCTCAGAAATAGACCGGCGCCATGGGCGGGAAGCGAGCTGCAGTTCAAATAAAGGTCCATGCCACCGCCATCCCCGCGCCGGTCTGTTAAGGTAAAAAACCCAAAGCGATGTACCTGGTGGTACATTCGCTTTAAAGCAAACACAGCTTTTTTCACATTTATCTCAGAAGATAACTACCTACAGGATATTGTTAGAACTCGTAAGTACATGATTAGAATAGCTCTGCCACTGCTCTAACAACACGGCAGGAAGGACTGCTACTGTGTTTCCCCGACAGCCTTCAAAAATAAGACACCCCCACTATCCTAGCAACTAGCCTAAAGTAATACAGCTCCCCGAAAATAAGGCACCCCTCCCTTAAACTAAGGCACCGACGAAAGTAAAGCTTCCGAACTCCCCCATTCCCGAGCCGCCCCCCCCCCCCCGCTCACAGTCGCATGTCCCGACGTTCTGTTGCATGCTGCTGCACTCCTACAGGACGTTGGTGAGTAGGCTGGGAGAGAGACGGGGGAAGGCTGGGAGGAGAGCCCGGAGGAAGGTCGTTAAGAGAGCCAGGGGAAGGCAGGGAGGAGAGCCGGGGAAGGGGGGGGGGGGGGAAGGCCGGGGTAATGGCCAGAGGGAGAGCCAGAGCCTAGATGAGAAATAAGACATCCCCTGAAAATAAGACATAGAGGGAGATTTATCAAACTGGTGTACATTAGAATTGTCTTAGTTGCCCCTAGCAACCAATCAGATTCCACCTTTCATTTAAAAAAAAATCTGTGAGGATTGAAAAGTGGAATCTGATTGGTTGCTAGGGCAACTAAGACAATTCTACTTTACACCAGTTTGATAAATCTCCTCCCTAGTGTCTTTTGGGAGCAAAAATGAATATAAGGCGCTGTTGTATTTTCAGGGAAACACAGTACATCCTTACAGGATGGTGAGATATCGGCATGGAGTGGACTGCTAGTGAACAAGGATTACTAGTCATATCACTTCTTCCAATAGCCAGGCAGTGATTCCCTTAGAAAGTTAGGTGAGGCATTATCTCCAATAATATAATGTAACATTGCAGCTACAGACTGTCATTCATGACAGATCATAGTCCACGTCTGACAGATGTCTTCTGCTTACAATGTGTGACAGTAATACAATATATCACATATAAGTATAAAGAAAACCCATTCAGACATCCACTAACCAGACAATAAACCACTCTGCACTTCCTGTGGTTTCCTATAAGCAGCAATACGCTGATTTTAGTGTTCTGTAATGGGATGTTCATATGAAGTCCCATTGTCTGCCTCTTTGACCACCACTTTACCTCCAGAGCCTCCACTTACCTATGTGGGAATAATATTACCAGCACCTTTTATGCCCGGCAGATTGATAAGGCCTGGACTGTTCCTTTAGAAAAGAATTACAAGGATACGATTTAGGAAACTTGATCACGACCACACTTTTTTCCTTGAAATCTTGCATCTTCTAAAAATCTTCTTCCCATCACAACTAGAGATGAGTGCAGTGTGCTCTGCCATGATTCGTACGAAGCAGCGTACTCTGCATTTGAACCCCGATGTCTGGCTGCTTTGTGGAGAAGGTGGAGCCTGAGGATCGCCCTAAGATCGCCTGAAAAACATGGATAGGCTTCGGGCTGTCTCCACCTTCTCCACGGAGCAGCCAGACATTGGAGTTCAAAAGCCAAACGAGCATGCATTAGAACAGACATTTAGGAGAGTATCAGTAAAGGCCCTATTCCACCGCTATCCTCTATGGGCTGCCCGAACGATCTAGTGATTACCCGGGCAGCCCCCCGCAGTTCCTCGCGGCCCCTCCCGCACTCACCTGCTGACTGCCGCCACGTGTTATCGCGGTGGCAGCGAGCGGGGAACGAGGAGAAAACGAGTGCTCACAGCGCTCTTTTGCTCCTCACAGTCGGCCCATGGAATAGGGGCTTTAGCAATATTTAACTGTCAGGACCCGGGCTTCTGATGCCCTGCAGTTCCTAACACAACCACTGGTGGCAGCAGAAAGGGAGTGTCACCCCTTATTGTGGGGAGGCAGCCTGTGTCAGTAGTTCTGTATTTGCTGGCAGCAGGGGGGCAGTGTCACCCCCACCTGTAACGTCTATTCTAAGGGCCCTATTCCACCGGACGATTATCGTTTGCACAATCGTTAACGATTAACGATCTCAAACGACCGCTATTGCGAAAGACCTGAAAACGTTCACTCATTTCCATGGAACGATAATCGTTACTTATGATCGTAATTGCGATAGTTTTTTCTTTGTTATTTATTCGCTATTGCGTTCGTATCTATTGCGAACGACCGAACGATGTCTTATTCAATGCGAACGATTTGCGAACATTTTGCGAACGAGCAACGATAAAAATAGGTCCAGATCTTATAAAGCGATCAACGATTTCTCGTTCGGTCGTTAATCGTTAATTGCATTTCAACCGAACGATAATCGTTTAGATTCGAACGATTTAACGATAATCTGAACGTTAATCGTCTGGTGGAATAGGGCCCTTAGGGCCCTATTCCATGGCACGATTATTGTTCCCATAATCGTTAACGATAAACAATCTCTAAAAACCGCTAGTGCTAACGACCTGAAATCGTTCACCCGTTTACACGGAACGAGGATCATTACTCATGATCGTTCTTGCGGTCGTCGCTATTGCGTTTGTGGCTACTGCGAATGACCGAACGACATCTTATTCCATGCGAACGAGCAACGATTAAAATAGATCCAGGTCTTATTAAGCAATCAACAATTTCTCGTTTGTCGTTTAATCGTTAAGTGTTATTCAACCAAATGATTATCGGTTCGTCCCGTGGAATAGGGCCCTAATTCTAGCATGCATTAGAACAGACATTAGGGGAGGATCAGTCAGTGATATTTACCTGTGTCAGGGCCCAGTCTTCGGAGGCCCTGCAGTTCTTGACACAGCCACTGGTGGCAGCAGATAAGCCGTGTCAAAGGGCCGCACAAACAATCCAGCAATTGTTCGTGCATGGTGGACAAGCCCTGTAATAGGCTCTATAAACAGGCACAGAACTATAATATCAACGCTCTATACCCCATGCATCAGCCCATGTAATCTCCGTCTTCCCTGTAGGGTGCTTGGGGCCACAGGGTGATAACCGAATGCGGCACCGCATCTGGCAGCTTCCTGCCCCTGACCTAAAGTGTATATTTTTACATAGATTGTCATTACATCCATCCACATATACTAGATGGATGGATGGAACTGCACTATAAGTAAATGCCATTTTTAAACCAATTTATTTTTTGACAGCTGAGTGGTGGTAATATTATTCTGACAAAAGCCGCCACCTTGATAAACCTTATTTCTATGTCCATTGAAGTGAAAATTGCAATTACATTGCATATTTTTGGCAGCTGAGGAATAAAAGCAAATGTCAAATTAGAAGATGTAGAAGAGGAGGCACCATGGCTGATATATTGGAGTTAGTAATTTGCTGCTTTGAGCCTGGGGTATCTATCGCACAGCCAGTGATTGTTTGCACACAGACCCCTTAAGGCTAGGCTGCCTCAATTATTGGCATTTTACACATAAATTATTCTTCCTTTGGTTCCCACGCTTGCTTCTCCTCTGTTATTCCTGGAGATCTGAATTAGCAGTCTTCTTACATCTCATCCAGATTACACCAAACATTTCTCCATAGAAGTGTCTGGACAGGATTTTAATTAAATTTATAATAAAAAATCTTATAATGATAAACCATCATGTTCTGCTTTGTACAGAAGACGCCAGTCTCTTATATATCTTATTATGGTCATGATGTGCATTCAGTTGTCTCGGCATTGGATGAGACAGACGCTTCCATGGAGCTGCTACGTCAATCCACTGATCGCCATGATTGACATAGCTCCCATTCAAATGAATGGTCTTCCATCTAATACATGAATAGCTTGAGTTTGCCGTAGAGCACATGGACAGCGATGTCTTCATGAGACAAACTCTTTAAAGGGGTTGGCCACTTTATAGTAAAATAGTTCAGTGTACAGTTTTAGTAAGTGTACTCACTGCACTTACTGACCGCAGCTCCCTGTGTTCCTCATAGAACTAATACCAGACTCCGCTCCTCCAGGCTGTGCTGTCCTACTCTGTGGTGAGTCTGTCCACAAGATGGCTGACATGGAGGAGCATGTGACCATGCCCCCCCCCCCAGTGTCCAACACTGAGCCTGTATATGCCTATGGAGGACACTGGGGACTGGGCATGGTCACATGATTCTCCATGTCAGCCATCTTATGGACAGACTCAACATAGAGCAGGACAGCACAGCCTGGAGGAGGGGAGTCTGATTTTAGCTTTGAGGTACACAGGGAGCTGCTGTCAGTAAGTGCAATGAGTATACTTACTAATAATGTACCCTAAAAATTTTACTATAAAGTCGCCAACCCCTTTAAAGAACAGCTTTATTAATTACATATTTGTGTTCTGATGACATCCTTGTAGAATGATAATGACGATTAAACTTTGATTGTAAATATACTTTTCTCCTGTCCGTTACCATTGTCAAACATAAGGGGCACTGTAGAGCTGCTTTGCCTTTATTACCCTTACTTGATGGTCCTCCTGTTCCCTCTTAAAGGGGTAGTGCGGCGGTAAAGAATTATTCACAGAATAACACACTTTACAAAGTTATACAACTTTGTAATGTATGTTATGTCTGTGAATGGCCCCCTTCCCCGCGGCCGTGTCATCAGCTGCTCAGTCGCAATTGGCTGAGCACAGTTATGCTCAGCCAATCGCGGCTGAGCATCGGATGACGCTGCAAAGGGCGGCCGAAGAAGATGTCACTGACTGAAGATCGGAGACGGGGGTCGGCACGTGACAGGTAATGTATAGCGCACCACACTTCCGGGTACACGGGTGGGGGTGGTGGGACACGGGGAAGGGGGCCATTCACAGACATAACATGCATTACAAAGTTGTATAACTTTGTAATGTGTGTTATTCTGTGAATAATTCTTTACCGCCGCACTACCCCTTTAAGGTGGCCATACACCTTTAACTAGTTACAGTGTATCCTTGGATTACGAGCATAATTCGTTCTGGGACTGCGCTTGTAATCCAAAGCAAATTTCTCATAAGAAATCATAGAAATGCAGACAATTGGTTCCACACCCCCAAAATAATGATTTTTTTATTCTGAATTACATGTAAAACAAATGAAACAAACATTAAGAAACTGCTGAATATTTGATATTATAAGTTACAGTACAGTATAGAAATCAGCATGTGGTGTATAATGTATAGTAAGTGTATAACCCTGATAACGCAGCAGCAGTTTGTAGATACAGAATGAAACTGCAGATCCCCATAATGCAGTAGCGTAGTACAACAGGCTAGAATAGAGAAGCAGGGCTGCTGTCAGAGGTCTGTGCGGTCACATGACAGCAATGGGGAAGGATGTGTGTTCAGGATGGAGCAATCAAGACTGACAGAGACTGCAGGGAGCATGAAGGAATGAGCAGGGTATATGTGAGCACAGTATAGCAGCACTTTCTGTCCGGGGAGAAAGGGGTTACAGCTATGAAGAGATTACCTCCACAGTCCTGTCCCCTGATGTAAGCCCCAGCCTGAAGTGGATCTGCTATGATTTGAAAGGTGAGGGAGACTTCCTGGGTCAGAGTACAGGGCTGTAGACCCCGCTGTGCAGACCATTCCCCTCCCCCACTCCTGCTCCCATCCAGTACAGTGAGCACTTAAACCAAAGCAATGCTCTTATACCAAGTCACAATTTTGAAAAACTGTGAGCTCTTAAACCAAGTTACTCTTAAACTAAGGTACCACTGTACCTCTATCGTCGTTCCCATACACAGCTTAGTGTCTGACAAACTCTATGAGGCCGAGGCGAGGAGCTGTTTGATCAATAATTCCTTTTATTGTGTTTGCAGGAAACAAACTCTAGTGATCAGAGACTAAACTGTCGGAGATAATCAGCAAAACACTAAACCGATTAAAGATGAAAGAGAGAAGGTCAGAGAGAGTTATCTGCCAGACAAGCTCTGTGATCTTCCCACTTAGGGCAAGTTCACACACAGTCTGTGGCCTCCGTAGAGGCAAAAAGAGGTCACGCTGGTGTTATTTGTGCTTGTTGCTATACCTAGGGCAACTTCTCAAGGAAGAGCAACCTGCTGAGACAAAGAAGAGCACATCAAAAGTAGGAGTAGGGAAAAAGTATCCCTTTCTATAGGACCTGGTCTGTCCCTGCTAGGCAGTGTCCATATGTTATATTGTAGCCAGTATTTTGGTAGTTTTTTGGGTGGGTCCAAAACAAAGATTATAGGTGCAAATCTTTTCATTATAGTTTTTCTCCATTGGTTCCCCTCCTGGTTTTGGCCAAGAATACTGCAGCTCCACAATGAAGAACCCAGCCGAACACCAGCATCTCATTTGTTTCAGTGAGCACCATGCACAGTGATGCTTTATATCCCCTGTGGTTATCCTGCTGTTAAATAATGCACTTACTGAAAGTTTCTGCTGGATGGGAAGAAGTGAAATGTGGGCAGGTAATACATAGGTGAGGATTAGATATGGGTCACAATTCCATTTATTAGAGTCCGGACGCATGTCATCTCCTTATGGTAAATTCTGCTGTGCATTGAGGATTTGCATTGCAAGGTATTAAATATTCTGTGATGTACAGTCCATGAATTTGTTGTATATCATTGACTGAACTGTTTCTAACGGGTCTCCGTGCATCATAATTCATTATAATACAGTGAGCTCCCGAATGGCACTGATGAACTGATATGTCTGTGTAGCCTAGTGCTTTAACTATTACAGAGCTCACTGTATTACAATAAAGTTACACAGAAGGCAAGTCTATGGAAAGGGAGGAGGAAGATGGGAGGGGAGTGCCTGGGTACACAGGCAGAGAGAGGGAGAGATCCCCCTAAGAGACAGCTTTGTAAGTAAGAGCTTTCTACATAGTTTAGATTTCTTACTACAGATTTATTATGGCATATATGATGCTGCTGCTTTTTTGTGCACATAACTCAAAAGTAAAGGATCTCCTCCTGTGTGTACAGACACCATGGACATTAGGTTCTGCCCACCTGCGTCGAAGAACTGAAATTACAGATTTAGGCTATGTTCACATTTTATATATTTTCGTAAAACTACGTCCGTTTTTACCGATTGCAGCAACGGCCGTGATTAGTATGAAGATATACGATAGATTGCCGTCTATGGAATCCTGGCCGAAGTGTATACATTCATTGAATAGCGGCCGCAGAAAACCCTGTCATTGCACACAGTGGAGTGAGCGGCTCCTGCCGCACACTCCACAGTGTGCAGTGGGGAGTTCTGATGCGGGCGCGCACGGATGCGGGCGCATTAGAACTCTGCGGCACTAAAGATCATCTGGCCGGTACTGCATTAACAGCTGGGATGATCTTTTCTGACACCGGCCGTTCCGTGACCCGGCCGGGTCACGGAACGGCTGGTTTCATACTAAGTGTGTACATAGCCTTAGCCTGCAGGCCAGAAATCTGCAGATAACGCCATATATAAGATGTGATGGCCAGATAAATCCTTATGTACACACATGGCAGTTTATCATGAAAAGAACCTGAAGTGAGCGTTACACTTTTAGTAACCTTTGTAACTGGTATACGGAAGTAAGTTAAAATATGAAAGAATTTATGTTTTCAAGAAACACTGCTTTTAGTTACATAATCTAGTTACTGTCATTTCAAAGAACTATGCAGAAGGCAGTAGTACAAGTGAGTATTAAAAAAACACGCTATAATAGATCTTAGTAGGCAAAAGAGCTTCCTTCTGTACTCACAATAGTACAGAGAAGGGCAAATAAAACTGCAGCACTGTGGACATACAGCAGTAGATGCACTGGTATTTAAACAAAGGACAGCTGCCCTGATAACGAGTGGTCAGAGATGAAAGAAAAGCTTTGATTTACCTTTCGGGAACAGCCAGACTGACTTATAGATTGCAGGTATACAGCTCAGGCTTCTTGTGTTTCCTTTGATCTAACTGTTACTAGACAGCCTAACGAAAGTCAGGGGACAGCAGACTGCAGGGACTTGAGGCACCTAGTGGCTAAGACTAGGGCTTTTTTTCTTAGCTCCAAATCCTTTCTATAGACATAGACCTAAAAGATTTTTTTCTGCATTTAGCTGCTGTTAGTGGAGGTTTATTATTTACCGTCATGTAGTGAATATACAGTATGCTCCCCCTAGTGGTAGCAGCAAGAAGCCAGAATTTCCAGCTCTGTTTACTGATGTCATGCAGGGCTGTGGAGTCGGTTAGCTGCAATTCCGACTCCGACTCTGACTCCTGAATTTTATCAGGAGCGACTCTGACTCCCGACTCTGACTCCTGCTCCTCCATAAATGTCAGTCATATACCAGGGGAGTTATCATACTGGCTCAGCAGCTTCTACCTAATGTCCTACATGATCCTGGTGTGACTTATAAGGGAATGAGGCAAGATATAAAGCAGATTCTCCTGTGTGTGCAGTGCATGCAGCCAGTCTCCAGCCTCCATGTCCTGAACTACTCACAACTAGACTAGATGGAGCAGGTGGTCTTTTCCTGCTATGACTTCTCCTCCTCTATATTACACAGGATATCTTCATGTTACACTGCTGCTTATATACAGTCATCCAGCATCCAGGAAGAGAACAGCACAGATCTCCCCCCACACAATGGACTCTTCCAGCTCAGAAACAAGCTGCCAAATAGTGACCAACAATTTCTCCTCGACCACCCTTATCCAATAGGGCCAGTGTCCTATTACTGATATATTCCCCGACCACCCTTATCTAATAGGGCCAATGTCCTATTAGAATGTTGCTCATAATATATATTGATGAGCAAAACTAGTCTAGTCCAGCCAAAACTAGTTCCAATTACACAACTTCACAGCCCTGATCTCATGTAGTATATAACTAAAAAACAAATTAAACAGGCACTCTTTAAGTTCTACTTTCACTTAAAGGAGAAGTCTGGTGAAAATTTTTATTACAGTATTGTATTGCCCCCCAAAAAGTTATACAAATCCCCAATATACACTTATTACGGGAAATGCTTATAAAGTGTTTTTTTCCCTGCACTTACTACTGCATCAAGGCTTCACTTCCTGGATAACATGGTGATATCACGTACTGGATAAAATGGTGATGTCACTTCCTGGATAAAATGGTGATGTCACGATCCGACTCCCAGAGCTGCCCGTGGCTGCTGGGGAGGATGATGGCAGAGGGATGCTCAGTGTCCCTCCAGTGCCCTGTGTCCCTCAGTGTCCCCCTGACATCATCATCTCCAGCAGCCACAGCCCACACAGCTCTGCGAGTCAGGTCGTGACATCATCATTTTATCCAGGAAGTGAAGCCTTGATGCAGTTGTAAGTGCAGGAAAAAAAACAACCTGTCCCCTCTCAGATACCCACAGCGCAGGAGCAGGACCGGGCGTCGGGGTGAGCGCGGAGGCACAGTGGGGCACAGAGGCTGCCCTCGCATCGCCTCAGCGCTCACCTCGACGCCCACTCCTGTGCTGTGGGTATCTGAGAGGGGACAGGTTGATGCATACGGAGAAGGTGCAGGAACGCTCACAGCACCGCGACCGGGCGGCAGTTGAGCCCTCCTGCAAGGGACCTGTTGGCTAGATGGGGAGATGCAGGAGCGCTCACCCCTCCGGGAGCACTCCTGCAAGGGACCGGGCGGATCAGAGCACGGGAGGCTGGATGGGGAGGTACAGGAGCGCTCACCCTGCCAGGAACGAGCGGCGGGTGAGCGCTCCTGCACAGGACGGGTGGGCTCAGAGCTAGTTGGGGAAGCGCTGACCGGGCGGCAGGGTGAACTAGTTGAGGGGAGGGGCCTCCACTGGGGGGTCAGTGTCAGCCTGCACAGAGAGGGAGAAGGCACTGATACATCTACATAGATGCATACATGCGCCCCCTGCTGGACCCGGCACTTGAGACGTAACGTCACCTTTTTTTTAGAGGAAGTGAGCCTGCCTGGTCTACTAAGTTGAGGGAAAATAGCACCATATGTGCATTTCCCATAATTAGTGTATATTAGGGATTTGTATAACTTTTCTTTTGTAATAACATATTAAAATAAATTTTGCCCGGAGTGCAACTTTAAAGAGTAACTGTCATGTTTTTTTTTATTGCAGAAATCAGTAGTATAAGTGATTTTAAGAAACTCTGTAATAGGTTTCATCAGCCAAAAAAGCCTCTTTCTGTACTCAAGAAGCAATCTCCCAGCCTCCCCCCCTGACTTCTTATCTGTGCATTATCAGGCAAACACGTCTTCATTACAGAGAAGCCAGTGAAGACGGGTTCTGCTCTCTCCATTGTAAGCCTATGAAGGGGGGGGGGGGGGCTGAGGGAGATGAGGGAGCAGGAAGAGGTGACATGAAGGTCAGCTGTTTGTAGACTGTCTGGGCACCTAAAACGCTAAATTCATGTGTCAGAAAGGTCAGTGCTTATCTATGAACTTACTGAGAGAAGATTGCAGGGTGTTGTGCTTTGCAGAAATCCTCCGTGCTCAGTCACTCCTAACAGCCCCTCCCCTCTCCATAGCCACATAATGGAGACAGAAATCCTGCTTCATCTGCAGTGAGGGGGGAGGCTGGGAGATTGCTTTTTCAGTCCAGAAGGAAACTCTTTTAGTACATAAAACCTATTACAGAGTTTCTTAAAATCGCTTGTACTATTGATATTTAATGTTTTCAGAAAAATGACCCTGAAATGACAGTTACGCTTTAAGTGGAGCTGGACAGTCACAAGCTGTGAGTTTGTCCTCTAGGGTATATGTGTTTACTTTGGGGAATGTTGTCATTTTGGACAGTGTTGATGTCTGAAGAATTCCTATCTATTTTTAAGCACATCTTACTGGAAAATCAGACATGTTATAGTCTCTATTTACATAGGACGATTAAGCTTTAAAAATATTGCACAATATTCCTGTTATCTCTGGGGAAGGATGCTGCTGCTTCTTATGCTGAGAATGACTTCACTGCTTGCTATTTAGCTGTTAAAGTGATAGGGGGTTCTTACTCTCAAGCTCTTATTTAAAGTGTAGCTGTCATTTAATTTACAGTAGTACAAGCGATTTTAAGAAACTGTGTTTAACCCCTTCAAGACAGAGCCCTTTGATGCCTGGATGTCCGGGTCATATTAATGCAATTTTCCTCCCTGCTTTCTAAAAGCCCTAGCGCTTTTATTTTTCCACTTACAGGGCTGGTTGGGGTGTAATTTTTTGCGTCATGATTTTTATTAATATCATATTGGTGTAACAGAAAAATTTTGATAGCTTTTTATTAATTTTTTTTTCTGATATATAATTGAAAAAAATCAGCAATCTTGGTGTGTTTTCTTGTTCTTCCGTTTACGCGGTTCACCGTGCGGGAACAATAATGCTATATTTTAATTGATCGGACCATTCTACACGCTACGATATGTAATATGTTTATTTTTTTAAAATATTTTAATTTATTTAATGGGCAAGGGGGTATTTTAAACTTTTATTGAGGAGGGTTATAATTGTTTTTTTTATACTTTAAAAAAAATTTTTTTTTTTAATTACACTTTTTTTCACTTTAAACATGCAATCATGTACTGATGTACTCTATGCCATAGCATAGCTTAGATCAGTGTTATCGGCGATCTATGCATAGAGCCTGCCTGCGAGCAGACTCCATACATAGATCGCCGATCCGACAGGATGGAGGTAAGTGGATTACCCTCACCCATCAGTTCAAGCGATCAATCACTCAGTGACAAAAGCTTGTTCTCTATAGATCGCTGTGTTTAAGGGGTTAATGGCAAGCAGCTGCCTGTCATTACTCTCCGCTCCCTGGACTCTGATGTGTGCAGGACCGCTCTCACTGCAGGGGTCCCGCACACATCAAACCCCCTGAAGTCAGGAACATATATGTACATTTCTACTGCACGGGGTATGTCGGAAAGAGGTTAATTAGGCAAAGAAAGCCTCTTTCTGTACTTAAAAAGCTGTTTTCCAGCCTCCCCCTCACTTCTAATGTGTTCATTATCAGGCAAAGCCATCTTCATTACAGAGAAGCAAAGTTACAGTGAAGACATGTTTGCCAAGTCCATTATAACCTATGGAGGGGGAGGGGTTGAGGGGGATGAGTGAGCAGGAAGAGCAAAGAAGCAGCCCAGCAGGTTGCAGATTGTCTGGGCACATAAAACGCTGGATTCACAGTGTTTATCTGGGAGCTTGATGAGGAGAGATTGCAAGATGTAGTGTTTTGCACATCTGCCTTTTCTCCTCTCCGTCCTCACTCCCCCCATTGACTCCTCCCTTATGGTGCTTGGCAAACATCAGATATTTCCATAAACAATACAGCCACATTTACTACAATGGTAGTTTTGTGGTACATGTTGGCAGCCTGAGAGAACGGGGTGCCAGCACATAGCTCAGCATGCCGCTACCTGACCCAAGTATTTCAATGTGCAGAACATAGTGTAAAAGTAACCACATGTGACACGTTTGTGATTGTATACAGCTTTTCTGCAGGACTCTAAATCATTTATTGCCGCTTTGGATGATGGATAGACACATAGGATGACATGCTGAAGATTCATTTCAGAGTTGTCTCCTGCCAGGTTTTAATGTGTCTTTTATTCTTAAGTATTAAAATGAATGAACATGCCCCATATAGATGTACATGAATATATTAGTTTTGAAGCTTGAGGGTTTATTTCTCTTGGCTTATAATAAAAGTAAGACGCATTTGTTATGCAGCAACCACAGAGTTCATGGTGAGACTCTACATCCTGCACGTCACTAAGGTAGGGTTGTTTTACAGTCTGTACTTCTCAATTAATATTACATTGAAATAATTCTGTGTAACGTGCAGCATACAGTGCCTTGCAAAAGTATTCACCCCCCCTGGTTTTCCTGTTTTGTTAAAGTTTTTTTTTATTTTTTTATTATTATTATTATTCCTTCAAGGAAATTTAAAACTGAAATTTTTAAACTTAAAGGGAATCTGTCAGGTCCGTACCAGGTAGGCAGATAGGTTATAGGGAGGTAAAACAAGTGTTGCTTTTGTCTTTGCTGATGGCCATTTGCATAGTTATAAAATTGCATTTTTCCTCAGAAGCTGAAGTGCCACAGCTATGTGCTGCTCTACCTTGCAGGGACCTGACAGATTCCCTTTAAACAGCTAGGACCGGAAGATGGCACAGCTACAGCAGTGGGGGGCGGTAAGTATAGACTTGTTTATTGTTTTATATTTCTCTGGAAAAACCCTTTAAAATTAAATTAAATTACATGTTATGTAATAGCCCTGACAATATGATCCAGATGGTTACAATGGAATGGAAAAAAAAACAACTGGGAACAGAATTATATCTTTTTGTGGTAATTTTTTGGTGACAACCGACATATCTGCCGCTATAGCTTACGTGTAAAAGTGTAAAATTCTGCAAAATATACTGCAGAAATTTGTAGTCTTGGATTTCTTCCATTATCTGTGACACTTTAGACTGCATTTTAAAGGGTTTCCCAGGTAAAACATATTGATTTCCTAGCCTCAAGATAGGTAATCAATATCAGATTGGTGGGGGTCCGACACCTGACACACCCACAGATCAGCTGTTTTCCAGAGCTGTTTCACCAGCATACATAGTGAGACAGAACAGGGGGAAGACAGCGCCCTGTAGTGGCCATTGTGGGTTACTGCAGATCAGATCTTATTCACTTTAATGGGAGCTGAGATGCAGTAACACCAATAGCCATTACACCATGTATGGCGCTGTTTGCCTCCTGCTGTGTTTCTTTGTGTATACCTGCACCAGTCGGTCTAGATCGCAGGTAAAGGAAGACATTTTTGTTTCTAACTATACATTGCATAAAACTATCTTTTATACTCTAGATCCTAAAAGTATTGTTTCACTTTTATTATTAAAGTGTCTTTCTCAAACACTTTATCCGCTCATGATAAAGTAATGGTCTCTTTACATTGATAACTTCCCACACTACTTACAGTCTACGCTTTAGTGAGGCCCTTGTGGGACACACTTGTTTCACCACCTGTTAAATCTGTGCAAAAGCACTTGTCCTCACTTTGTGGCCACGTGATGGGTAAAACAGGTGAAAGGGTCTGTGGTCATCTGATCACTTAAAGCCCCTCACTAATGAACATCAGTGTATGGTAGAATGAACAGTATTTGAGATCCATTTTTTTTTATACAACTTGCAGTTGACATCTATAGATATCAATAGTACAAGCGATTTTAAGAAACTTTGTAATAGGTTTTATTAATCAAAAGAGTTTTCTTCTGTACTGAAAAAGATGTTCTGCAGCCTCCACCCCGCACTTGAGAATAAGCAGGATTTCAGTGTCCATTATGGTCTATGTAGGGGGGAGGGGCTTGAGGGGAATGATTGAGCACAGAGAGGAGAAAAGGCAGCCATGCAAAACACTACATCCTGCAATCTTATCTCACTAAGTTCCCAGACCAGCAGTGACCTCTCTGACCTCTGAATACGGTGTTTTATGTGCCCAGTCTCCAAACTTCAAACTCCAAACAGGCTGTTTGTCTTCTCTTCCTGCCTAAGGCCCTATTACACGAAGCCATTATCGGATGATATCGGCCATTACAGCTGATAATCACTCTGTGTAATAGAAGACAACGATCTTTGTCTTTCAACGTGTTAAAACATCAACGATTCAGATAGCATTGATATGCTGCCGTCACCCTGTGTAATAGGAGCGGTGGCAGCAGACCGCCGCTAACTTGTATGGGCCGCCTGGATGATCTAGCGATCACTTGGCAGTTCCTGTGGCCACCCCCACCTACTCGTTCACTGGCGTTGTGTGTACTAGCGCTGGCAGTGAGTGGGAAACGAGGAGCAAGCGAGTGGTGACCTGACAGGTTGGCGCCCGCTTGCTCCTTCTAATTGCCCCATGTAATAGGGGCTTTACTCATATGCCACGGCCCCTCCATCCTCCATAGGTTATAATGGAAATAGCAAACCTGTCTTCACTTTGCTTGGCACTAGTGGTCTTAAAAAGGGTTAGCCATCTAAGAGTGAAAAAATGAATTGCTAGCTGGTCTTACTCACCAAGTCCCCCCTGAGTATTTTGAGCCATCTCCTGCCTTTCTAGCTGCTGTCATTCCTGAGTTACAAGTTTTTCTAAAAGCCAATCTATAACCAAGGTAGGAAACTACATTTCCCATCATGCATCTCTCTGATTGGATCATTTGAGTACTTACCCCCTTAGATTTCTTCTCTGCCCACTACTATTGCACTGTAAACACAGGACAGTTTTTTTCACTGGTTTTGCATCACATCACCCCAGTACTAGCTGATGATGTAGCAGAGCTGACACATGCATCGTGTAGCTATGTGCTGCATAAGGGCCATCTGTTTACCAGGGGGTATATTGTAGGTTAAGATCTCTGCTTGCTGACTGTTAATGAAAACAGACTCTAAGACTATCTATAACACTTACAATATACAAAGCTGTGACACAAAGTCAGGTACATATGCCTGCATTCACTGACAGCAAGCAGGGATAGAACTATACCTTTTCATAGTTCAGAAACCTAGGCTCAGGGACACATGTAAGTCTATGGAAGCAGCACAGGTGCATGGAGATTATGTAGATAATGTCTCCTGAGGATTGGGTAACCAAGTCAATAGACAGCTAACCTGACCCCAGAGAGGAGATCATATGTTCTGCGACTACAAAAGGAGGGGGGAATAGGGAGGAGCTGAGCATGGTCAGAGTGGACCCAGAGTAGAGAATTTTATACATCCAGAGCGGATAAGAATGAGAAAAAAAACAGGGTAAGGGTGCAAGATTATGCATGTATATTAGACATAGGGGGGTATTAGAAATATTGTTTTTGTTACCCAGATAACCTCATTAAGTATACTATTTGTTATCCTAGTGAGGATACAGATGGGTATATAAGGAATTTGTAGAATTGCATCATTTCCAGCTTCTGTTTATTTGCATACATGCCAACCTGCAGCTATGACATGAATGTGGTGTGCAGCTGCTTTTTTTTAGGTTATTTTGAGGTCTAGAATATAATTTCCCCTTTCTAATTTTTCACTACTTCCCTATAAAATAAGGCCAAGTGGCCCAGAATAGATGTCACACTGGCTACAGGATTGTGCAAAGAAATAAAGAATGTTCATGGATGCGTGAGGCTCAGCAGTTCTAGGTTTTCACTTCCAGGTTTCCTGTTGAGCAGGTAGGTTCTATGTAATCTGCCATATAACAGGCTGTGGGGGGATGTTAGTTAAAGGGCTTTTAAAATTGATGGGCTATCCTCAGTATAGGCCATCAGTATTAGATGGAGGCTGTAGCTGTTTGACAGGGTGACGGTGCTCATAGTGTTACTAGACCTCATCTTCTATCACCGCTCACCATTAGAGTTCAATGACAGATTGGGGCCATAGTCCTGCAGAGAGTAGTCAGCTTGCTGAATGGCTCAGATAAAATGCAAACAACAAACTCTGGGATACCAGAGGAAAAAGGGTTTTAAGGTGTCACTGTCACAATAACTTTCAAAATCTAAATCAACAGTACATGTGATATAAAACAATTTAGTTTGCAAGTTTGCAATTTACATCCATTATTTTATTTAGTTTTTATGGAAAACATGGCACTCCCCAGGAAGTGTTGTGTTTCCCAAGTGTCAGAAAGTTACTCAGTTATTTATACATTGCTTCTATTTAAAAGCCTTCAAGTACGTATCAGCTGCTGTATGTTCTGCAGGAAGTGGTGTATTTTATCTAGTCTGACACAGTGCTCTCTGCTGCCACCTCTATCCACGTCAGGAATAGTCCAGAGCAGCAGCAAATCCCCATAGAAAATCCTGACATGGAAAGAGGTGACAACAGAAAGCACTGTGTCAGACTGGATAGAATACACCACTTACTGCAGGGCATATGGCAGCTGGTAAGTACTGGAAGAATTGATTTGTTTTTTACATAAAAGCAATTTACAAAACTATATATCCAGCAACAGCTAGGTGGGAGTGGGAGTGGAGGAGGGGCATGGTCTGCATAGCGGGGTCTACAGCACTGTACTCTGACCAGGAAGTCTCCCTCACCTTCCAAATCATAGCAGATCCACTTCAGGCTGGGGCTTGCATCAGAGGACAGGACTGTGGAGGTAATCTCTTCATAGCTGTAACCCTTCTCTCCCCGTACAGAGAGTGCTGCTATACTGTGCCCACATCTGTCCTGCTCATTGCTTAATGCTCCCTGTAGTCTCTGTCCGTCCTTGTGTTTCCCATCCTCTCCATTACTGTACAGTAACTTATCACATATTCAGCTGTTTCTGAATGTTTGTTTCATTTGTTTTACATGTTATTCAGAATAATAACTCATTAATTTTGGGCTGTGGAACCAATTGTCTGCATTTCTATGATTTCTTGTGGGAAAATTTGCTTTGATTTAAGAGTGGATTTGGATTACAAGCATGGTCTCGGAACGAATTATGCTCGTAAACCAAGGCAATTATGCTAGTAAACCGCTGTATATATTTATTTATGTATATATCACTTTATTACTCTATTGTTTCTTACTTCAGATTACAGCATCTGGTTCAAAGACATACAATAAAGAGCTAACTGACCCTAGGTACTGCAGCGCTCTAGGCATTCCTTGGGATACTGGCACATGCTTTATAATGGTCTGTACCATATTATGGCTCCATACAGGGTTATACAGAATTTATTTCTGCATGAGCTCTAAAATGTATGCTAAGCTTCTTATATAACATGCGGAATGAGCTGATGGTTTCTTTGTTGTCCAACCTGGGAAGGGACTTTTTACGATCTGGTAATTGGTTTCTTTAACTTTATTCTAGTTATTTCCCCTTTCAATGTATTCTTTAGGCTGTTACTTTTTATAGCCCTTAGACAAGTCTGGATCTGTGTACTTACCTTATGGTGTGAGTTCTGGTATGTTTGCAAATCTAAGGACCATTTACTTTTCTATTTTAGATGTAATGTGTGTAATATCTTTCCTCTGTATTTCAGCCATGGCAGCGTGCACCTGCATAGTTATTGTAGTCCTATCAGACGTGTTGGCCAGTTTTTTTTTTTAATCTATCTTCTATCGATCTATCCATCCATCAGTGGCAGCTTCTCATTTCTTCACTAACCTTGATCAATAGATCCCTCCCTGCTTGGGTACAATTACAGATCTCTTGTGGCGGTCAGTTGCTTGGCCAGTGATGATGTTGTTAATTGTAGTGACGCCAGTGCTAGGTCAGCCCACAGCTGTCCCCAAATGGTCGGTAACCTTCCGCGTTTGATGTGAGTCCTCTGGGCTCTTGTCACGGCAACCTGGAGTGGTAACTGACCCACCCGGGATATTGGTAACCGCCACCCACAGAAGAGGGGTGTATAGGTGCAGGTGCGAACAGAGGCAGACAGAGTCCCGTGCGTTTTATATATCTAAAAATGTAACAATTTTACTGAGGAACTTTGGTAAGACAACAGTACACGTTTTGAAGACAGTATTATTCTTGACACAGGCTTCAGTGTTGACTTAGTTCTTGAGGTAGGTGCTTGGAAAGAGTAGAAGTAGTAGTAGTGCTTTGTAGAGGTAGAGAGAAGGGGAGAGGAGTTTGCCAGAGGAGCCCTTGCTCCTGCTCACATTTAGACTAAGTATGACCGCCTTCTGCCCCCTGGTATCATAGAACCCGTCCCAGATGGGTAGCACAATCCCCAGTCGTCGGTTATCTGGGTGTAGCTAGGTGCCTGAGATTTCCCAGTCAACCTGCACTGCGCAGTGGGATACGTAGACCTTCCTAACACGTTAGCTTTATCCTACTGGGATCAGCTCCTGTTGTTTCAGGAGTCTGTCCTGCACTTTTTAGAAGGGTTCCTGGCAGGGACTAGGGTATTCCTTGGTGGCTGCTGTCCCCTACTGTTGCTTAGCACTGCATACTGAAAGTAGTTGCTGCTTTAGAAGAAATTTTTTTCTGCATCTGTGCTTGGTTCCTGTCAGGGGTCCTGGCAAAAGTCAGGCCCTGGCTTAACTACAGGAGGAACTTGGTTTTGTGTGTCCTTTCTCACTGAGAAACTAAGACTAACTCACTTCCTCCACCAGTGTAACTCCTCCTACAGGGGCCTTTGTGTACCCTCCTGTGAGTGGTGGGGCTGAGTGTAGAGAGAGGCAGAAGAGGATAGGACAAAGAAGAGAGCGTACCTGTGAGTCGTCAGCATATAACACATGACATAGAAAACTTAACCCATTACCTTCCTTCAGCTGTGCATGAGAAATACATATAAAGAACAGTAACTCCTAGTGGGGAAACTGAATATTTCATCGACCACTTAACCTGATTGCCAAATTTAGGACAGGTGCATAAGAGAACACTAGTGGGACACCACTTTCTCATTCAAGGCTAGTAGGTCAGCCAGAAGTCACCTAGATGATTAGTAGTTCAGGCAGCATGAAAAGTTCCTTTTGGAGGGGTACTCCCATCTCAATCACTTACAGCATAGACACAGCTTATTGCCAAAACTAAATGCTGTTGGCTCCAACAATGTCATCATCTCAAGGGTCAAAACCATTTATCTATAAACAACCCCTTAGATAAGCTGTGTATAAATCTCCGTCGTGTTTGGAAGCATGAATAAACTTTATGCTTCACATATTAAAATAGCCCCTTGTGTTATATGGTTTATTATATTGTAGTAATAAAGATTATCCCACAATCAGAAATGTTACATTTTCCTTGTAATGCTTATTATTTTCTCTGAAATTGCTGCCGTTTCCTGTGTATTGTAGGAATAGTAGGGATCTCAGTACTGTGCGGCTCCAGCACTGCGTGCCTTCCAAGGGTCAGGACACTCAGACTTTGTATTGTAATAAAAGCGGCTTCAGTTTTATTTTATTCAAGCACATTTTGGGGTGTTTCTGAAATAAAAGATATCTAGGTTTAATGGATTTAAAATGAAAAATAAAATAAACTTTTCCTTATACTTATCGTATGAATGTCTTTTGTTCCTCTTTGTGTACATATTAACCTGATGATGTGACGTCTGTAGCGATGTCTTGGTATGTCGTAGTCAGTGGCTGCCATGGTCAAAAGTTCACATGTTTAGGTTGTGTTCACAGAGGGCGCCATTCTAAGGGTATGTTTACATTGAGTAAAACAGGCGGAATTCCGCTGCGGAAAGTTCCGGCCTGTCTCAGTGTCTCACACTGAGCACGGCGGGATTCCGCCGCGGAGAGATCGTTGCAGAATTCCGCCGTATTTGCTCAGAGCGAACATACCCTAAGGGTGCTATTACATTGGCGGACTATGGGCCGACCCCGGCCTTTGTATAACTTTGTAATGTGTGTTATTTAGTTAATAAATGTGTTATTTAGTGAATAAATGTGTATCACTGCACTACCCCTTTAATGGCAAATAATGACCGATATTTTAAAACACCAGCCGTTATTAGTTATTAAATGACGGCCATCCACTCAATTTCAGCAATCTGTGAACATAGCCTATATGTGTTTTCAATCCACTCCTGGTTTTGGTTGCAAAATACTGAGCAAAAATACTGTGTGGGAACATAGCCCAAGGCAGTGTTATAACCAACCAAGGAACAGACATGAAGGAGTCCAGAGATACAGCACAACATTGTGACTTCTGCTACTGAATACAGCATGGATATATCTGTATACAGCTGCAGACTGCTTCAGTTGACCAAAGGGAAAGAGGGAATAGGGGTCTTATATCCTTCTAGGCTCTCTAACTTGGACCTTAGACCCCTACAAGAACATGATACTCTTAGATTCTGTTTTGAAAGGGATATTTCAGTAAAAAAAATTATATTTATTTTTTCAGATCAACTGGTGCCAGAAAGTTATATAGATTTGTAAATTACTTCTATTTATAAATCTAAAGCCTTCAAGTACTTATCAGCTGCTGTATGCCCTATAGGAAGTGGTGTATTCATTCCAGTTTGACAAAGTGCTCTCTGCTGACACCTCTGGCTGTGACAGGAACTGTCCAGAGCAGCAGCAAATCTCCATAGAAAACCTCTCCTGCTCTGACATGGACAGAGGTGGCAGCAGAGAGCACTGTGTCAAAGCTGCTGCAGGGTATACAGCAGCTGACAAGTATTGGAGACTTGAGATTTTTAAATAGAAGCAAATTACAAATCTTGTAACTTTCTGGCACCAATTGATTTGAAAAAAATATTTTTTGGTTGGAGTACCACTCTGTTCGTAAATCGGCAATCCGCAACAATGGCCGTACTTTGTACGAAAGGACACGATGCCTTCTGTGGGGTCCCGGCTGGAGCGTATACACATAGTATACGCTCCGGTTGGGATCCCTTGCATTGCCGCAAAGAACTGACGTGTCAGCGGCTGCTTCATAATGTGCTGTGATGAGTTCTGATGCGTGCACGGAACGGCCGGACCAATATGCTGTGGGAACATAGCCTTAAAAAGCGACAGTGAAGCCACAAAATATCCCCAACAGGCTCTATCTACCCTTTCTGAGCCTGCAAAAAATACAAATTGTTAGAAAGTTTATAAAACATTTTTTTTCCTCATTCCGATGCTGTGAAATAAGCCATTCTGCTGCCTGCTGGGTGCAGTTGGACCAGGCGCACAGGAGGAGATCACCATCCCTTACAGTCCGCTCATATTCACATCTCTGCACTAACAGGTAAAAGACCTGATACGATTATTCAGAAGACGAAAGGATATTTTCCTATAGTTTTTCTTTGTTTTTAGGTCTTCCTCATTCTTAGCTACAGGTATTGAAACCTCAGTGTTTACGTATGTTTGTATGTGTTTCTTCCTGTTTGTTGCTCTACAGAAACTTTTATACTACGACAATATACTTATTCACAACCTGCCAAATTCTATATTGGCTGTAATGGTTTATTAGAGATAGAAATTAAACCAAATAAAGTGTCTAGTTATACTTGTTTGGCAAGTTAGTAGCCGAATATCATTCATCTGTGCCAACTGTTGTATTCTATTCTGCATTTACTGTTTTCTGAGGTATTGAGATGTTATGTTCTGTGGAATTCCCCACTAGAGAATATTAATAACTTATCGACAGAAATAAAATAGGAAACTGGTATTCCCCTTCCCTAAGATAGAAATATAACTTTTTACATGAAATATAGTGTGTATGGGAGGGGAAGGGGGGGGGGGATGGTAATAACTTATCACTACTTCCAGTTCCAGTTCCAATGTCTGGATTGTGAAAAGGATGATCCCTATTCCAGCAATAATATAGGTGTTATCACATATTGGCCACTTTTTCCACAACTCTTCTATTAAAACTGGGTGTAAACTAGCCTCATTATTTTTACATATTCTTAGTACAGTGGTACCTTGGTTTAAGAGTAACTTGGTTTAAGAGCGTTTTGGTTTAAGAGCTCACAGTTTTTCAAAGTTGTGACTTGGTTTAAGAGCATTGCTTTGGTTTAAGAGCTCCCTGTACTGGGCGGGAGGGCGAGTGGAGGAGGGGCATGGTCTGCATAGCGGGGTCTACAGCCCTGTACTCTGACCCAGGAAGTCTTTCTCAAATCATAGCAGATCCACTTCAGGCTGAGACTTGCATCAGGGGACAGGACTGTGGAGGTAATCTCTCCATAGCTGTAACCCCTCTCTCCTAGTACAGAGAGTGCTGCTATACTGTGCCCACATCTGCCTTGCTCATTCCTTCATGCTCCCTGCAGTCTCTGTCAGCCCTTGTGTTTCCCATCCTCTCCATTACTGTACAACTTATAATATCACATATTCTGCTGTTTCTGAATGTTTGTTTCATTTATTTTACATGATATTCAGAATAATAAATCATTATTTTTGGGGTGTGGAATCAATTGTCTGCATTTCATTGATTTCTTATGGGAAAATTTTCTTTGGTTTAAGAATGGATTTGGATTACAAGCACGGTCCCTGAACGAATTATGCTCGTAATCCAAGGCAACACTGTATTAGATTTTTTTTTTTTTTTTAAATAAGGCCATACTACTTAGTCCCAGTATAGGAACCATATGACTACCCAGCGGTGCCAACTGTTTCAAAAAAGAAGGTTTAGATTTCATGATATAAGGTCTTATCTCTATAATAATAAATAGTTCAAAAGAAAATATAGGACGGCATTCACTGATGTAGTAAACAATCCGGCTTTATTCAGACACAAACACAGGTTCGTCAAAGCAGCGGTAGCCGCGAAACCGAGGTCACCCGACTGCTCTCTTCCCCACCAGTTTTTACTGCTTGGGCAGTGAAAATCCATCATGCCCCCCATTCTTAGTATAATGTGTATGAGGTCCTTCAGGCCTCCGTACAACTTTAGATGTTTGGCCAAGACTATTGAAAGGTGAACTGGTGTAGTGCAACACAGCCACTATACAATCTATACGGTAGATACAGAAACTTTCCAATTTCTTATTTATTGTAGTGATGTTTTTATATGTTGCAGATGGACAATTGATCTCCAGCACCGTTACTCAGGTGTGTGTGCAACCTCGGCACCTTCTATATTGGCACCCCAGATTGTAAGCCACATTTCCCCCACATTTATTTTTACGTATAATCCTCACTACTGATGCTTGCAGGCAGGGAAGCACTTCTTACACACTAAAATTGTAGATGTTAATATTCACTCTACCAAGGCTCCTACTTGGCACACACCACCATGTGCATAGAAAGTCTTGTGTGGGGCCAACACTGAGAGAAGTGAACACAGAGGTGCTTTGAAGAACATTTTTTGTTAACTTATTTTGTAAAGGCCCCCAGTGAAAAACCTTAGAGCACTGTGAATGGGTGCCAGCATTTGATGAGCGCAGCAGCTGAAGTGCAGCTTTGTGTTAGTGCAGCTGTACCCACCAGGATAAGGGACAACCCCCTTATATCCGGAATCATTCCAACCCCGACTTCTACTTCATCTCTTCTTTGCCGTACTTTGTTCTGGTCAGAGGGATTGATCCTGATCTGTTGACATTGGGAGTGTACCTAATATCATTTTCTGGTGTGATATATAACTTATAACAAAACATCTTTTTAAAAAAATTACTTTCTATACTCTTTTTATACTTTCAGTATACTTGCTTTACCAAACCACAGTAAAGTGATATATTCAATGAATATTTATGTATCTGCCCTTCCGTCTCTTTGCCTATGACTTATGTAGAACATATCCGGTTGATCAATGCAATATGAGAGGGAGTGCTACATACCCCCCGAAGCTTTTAAAATAGTTGTAGCAAAGCGGGGAGATATAGCAAGCTTAGCAGGAGGAAATGATATAGAGAAGACTTTTTCTGGATTGTGATAGGGGACAGTACAGCATCAAAGAAGCTAAAATATTCATTTAATTTCATATAAAAATTAATAAAAAGGAACAATAAACCTAGAAATGAATGATGAAACCGGAAAAGGAGATGTATTTGCTCCTAGTCTGCAAAACTTTCTATGATATCCTGAAACAAACCCTCTATTAGATATCCTGCAGAGAGGACAGGGATTCATCTATCTTAAAGAAGAACTCCGGGCTGGGGTGATGTGTGATGTGCCAGGCCTAACACATCATGTCCCAGGTCTCCACTCAGACCCAGAACCGTCCGAACCAGCAGAGTGGAGCTACGGGATACCAGCACTAGCGCTGGAGTTGGGGAGGTGAGAGCATGTAACGTATTTCATCCCCCCCCTCCCCAGCACTCTGCCAAAAATCACCCCAGTCCAGAGTTCTCCTTTAAGTTCCCCATATGCCTTCAATAACTGCAACCAACTATCCAGCCGAAAGTTATATCTTCCCTCCAGCCCCTGTCCTCCCCATACATGGGAACATTCAGCACGGCTGAGCGTTCCTGTGTTCTCTATGGGTGGGGGTGATATAAACCGTAGCCAGACTGCAGCTTATCTCTCCCAGAACTAAGGGGTCAGGCAGTGATTGATTTTCCATAACGCCCAACCCCTATGCCAACCAACATCGTCTGTCGGTGGTCGGGGTGGGGAGCCCCATAAACCCTATACTGACGCCCATACCCACTGCTCACGGTACTAATGTATAAGGTGTACAGGGACCGGAAAGCTAGTAAATGGTTGAGAAGTAGGGCTCAGCCAAAGGGATGGGGCCCAACAATCAATATGTCGCCTTCTGCAGCCAGATGTCCTATAGCCAGACACAGGGCAGGGAGAAGGAGGAGGAGGATATTCTCTCATATAGAGAGAAGATTTCTATTTATTTATAAATCCATTATGAGACAAAATGGGATCAGAGTAAATGAGGGGATTACAAGAGGAATGTTGGGATTTGTTTTCTTTCTGCATTTTCTGTTTATTGCTCCTTGAGGAAATCCAATATACTCATCTTGCTGGCCTCTAACACAATGGAATATATTAGATGCAGAGATTTTCCCCTTGAGTAGCATCTTTTTCTCACTGTAAAATAAATTGCACTTATGCACAATGTTTTGGGGGCGACAGGATTTGTGACATGAGTCCACCTCTTCTGGCCCTCTGAGATTCTGGAGGTAATATGGTTGTGTCATTGTCTTTCATCTATACCCTGTATTGGATGAGAAAACGTCTGGTCTACTAGTCTGTGCAGGAAGTAGGTTGTAGGAGGACAGTAGGGATGTGGAGCATAGTCGCTAGTCTCGTTAACCCTCTCAGCACTATGTATTCTTTCCCTCGGAATGTTATTGGACACGTTTGTTACATTTTTATAATTAGGCTGAAAGAAAACGCGTTCCAGGACCTCTTCATTTTCCATAGTGATTACAATGACATAATGCTCCAACCCTCCAGAATCCTGCCAAAAACTCACTAGAGTGGAGTACTGTAGAATTAAAGCATCTTCTCCAATCATTGCTGTGCTGCTTCTAGTGTGTGCACCTGACTCCCTACCCGGCCCATTGTTTTATAGTACAATACATGGGTGGTGCCATTATATGTATGCCAATTTTGGGCAGTATTAACCTGCCACTACAAGTGCCATGAGTCACAATCTGAGATGGAGATAAGTAAATAGTCATGTGAGTTACGGGATAGTGTGTATATATATATATATATATATATATATATATATATATATATATATATATATTGTGTATATACTCTTTCTGTATGTTATCTAGTGCCACTAGTCTATTAAATAGTATTAAATGACCATGTTATACGTGGATGGGTGTGTGCTGTATAGATGGAAGGTGATCTCTTAGAATCGCTTTCTTCTGGTGGTCACAACTAGTACTCTACTGAATGAGATTGTTTTCGCTTGTATAGGGTGATTCTATATATAATATAGGATAATGGAAGCTCAGATTGTCATCTTTCAGTGTGTTATTTAGTGCCACTATAGTCTAAAGGCCCTGTTACACAACAGCAAGGAGCAAGCGAGCGCCGACCTATCAGAGCTCGCTTGCTCCTCGTTCCCCGCTCGCTGACTCATAATCACTTGGTGTAATGGAGCCTTTACCCGCACTAACAGCGAGCGAGTCAAAATGGAGGGGCTGTGGAAAGGGCTCCGCAACCTTTTAAAAATCACCTGGGTTCCCCATAGGAGATAGCAGTGGTGTGCTGCCGCCGTTCCTATTACATGGAGCAATGGGCAGCAGATCATCATTATTGTTAAAAAAATTTTTTAACTTGTTAAAAGACAAGGATTAGCCAACATCGCGCAGGTCAGTTGATCGTTTGCCTTTTAACAGTAGCTATTACACCAAGCGATTATCGGCGGTAACGGACAATAATCGGACGAGTTCAGCCGTTAATTTCTTAGTGTAATAGGGCCTTAATTCTCTATTGAAAGAGATTGTTTTAGCTTGTATGGAGCCATTCTATTGGAGACATGTATAAACCCCGGTGGTCTAGCAGTTCATGTATTATAACTATTGTTATACATGATGTAAAGATATTTTGCATTGTTTGGAGTTTGACCCTTCCAAGGATGTTTCAGAGAAAAATTTGCGTTGAAATGAAAAATTCTGGAATCATTCTGATGGAGAGCATTGCAGACAATTGGACAGATTGAACAGAACGATGTCACTCAACCGTACATGGCTACTGGTTTAATAATGTGACCATGAACAATAGCCATTATATGTATAGTACTACATGCGGCCAAACATTAGATGCTGGAAAATTTGGATGGTATTGTTGGACCATATAAATTCTGATGTATTGGTTCTCAAATTAGACAAGCTGTCTATAGGGTTATTCCACTGATTTCTCCAGGACTACCTTATGTTTATGGGGCATATATTGGGAAAGGTAAGCCGTTCATGCGTTCATGTGTATGGGGGGGGGGATTGGTAGAGAGAGCTGTAGACCACACATATGGACGTGTATGGCGAGCTTTAGTATACTCTTGTGTTGATATTACCCTACGGCTCTCTCTGCTTCTTCCTCCTTCTATTCTAGTTAGTTGTCAGTAACAGCAGAAGAATAACAGGACTGACCCGGCTCATGTTACACTCCACTGCAACTTGCACTTTCCAGGAGATTAATATTATGCTTGGAATTTTTAAGTTGATTACATAACTACATGGATAAGAACGAATGACTCCGCTCTAGCAGAATAACTTGGCCCTCTTCCCAAATGAGTTCATACGTGAACTCATGTAACTTCTGCTGATCTTTCCTATTCAGATCAGACTCTCCTTCTCCTCAGGTAGCCGGTGCTATTGCCTGTGCCCACCTACAGTGCCCTAGTCTTCTTGCAGGTGCAGTACTTTCTGTACTCAGTACAAGAGACTTGAAATGAGATCTTAACCAGGTCAGAGCGACTTTACAGGGGGGGAATTCTTCACATTCTGCAAAGTCAAACAAAGCCTGGTCCACAGTTTACATTGGAGGGTGTTTTTTTACAAAGGGAGGGCTGAGGTCTAGGCGTGTTACATTGTCTCATGTACAAAGGGCAGGGTTCTCTGTACTGCTGTGCTGTAGTATAATGAAGAGGTCAATCTTCTAGGCGGCTTTTACCTCTTACAGTGCATTGTAACTGCTAAAACACTTCGCCCAATACGGGAGCAATAGGATTATAAGCTGCATAATGCTTGCTAGATAGGATGAGTCAAATCCAGGGATGGACACAAGAACAGTATATAGATGCTTTACTTACCAATAGCTCACAGTGGAAACCCCTCTTTTATCTCTCTAACAATTTGCCAGTAATTAGGAGTTATAAAATGTATCAGCTTAAGGCCCTATACGATAATCGTCCCTTGGAAGAGAAGGCAACAATCAGCCAACATCGTTCATGTCGGCTGATCGTTGCAGTTGTTTGTCTTTTAACCATGTTGAAAAACAAATGACTGTGATAGCAGCGATCTGCTGCCGTCGCTCTGTGGAATAGGAGCAGCGACAGCAGACCGCCACTATCCTCTATGGGCTGCCCGGGCAATCCAGTGATCACCCGGGCAGTCCCTCCCACACTCGCCAGATCGCTGCCGCCGCGTGTAATAGGGGCCGACTGTGGAGTAAGGGCTTAAGTCCCTTACAAACAATCTATTACACAATAGGAAGCTCATGGCTACTTTTAAGGTAACATTGGCCCCTTTAAGAACTAGTACTTGTTAAACTGACAGCTATCTTGTCCTGTATGCACATGCATGCTCAGCTTTGTCAAGTGTGCATGGATTCTAAATGGAGGCAGGGAAGAAAGATTCCGCCAGACACCACAGTCAGCTATATATTTCCCAAAGAACAAACGGCATGTGTATGTTAAAATCCAACATTCCCAACCATTCACTTCCTTAACTTCTGCCACCAGGGGTCAAAACGCCAGCATGCACTTTAAATGGTCAACTGATCCCAATGAAATTGATGTTTTCAGAGCTTAAGAGGGTTTTTCCATATTAGATATTTATGGTATATGCCATAACCTGGAGAGGTTTTCTATGGTGATTTGCTGCTGCTCTGGGCAGTTCCTGTCTCGGCCAGAGATGGCAGCAAAAAGCACTGTGTCAGACTGAAAAGAAAACAACATTTCCTGCCTGACATATAGCAGCTAATAAGTATTGCAAGACTTGAGATTTTTAAATAGAAGTAAATTACAAATCTATATAACTTTCTGACACCAGTTGATTTGAAAGAAAAAGATTTTCGCTGGACAACCCCTTTAATGGGATCTACATGATCGAGGGTTACAGAGTGTATTTACAGAGTGTATTGTCTCTGATACCTGAGGATATACCTGTTCCGTATCTTGTACCTCATCTCTCATTTTGTAATGTCAGACACAGTCCATATATATATATATATATACTCCTAAGTAAATATGTCTTGCATTAATAGTTAACTCCAGGACTTCCTCCCCAGCAGGTCCATGTGGCAGGTCTGCTGAGACATACACAAGGCTTTCCACCTTAGAGTTAGTGTGAAATCCAGACTCCTTCTTTTCTCCGGCTAGCCATATTTTCTTTCCTGGACTCTGCTTTGATCCATGTTATAGGACTGTACATAGCAATAGTTGTTTCTCATTAGAGGAAAGAGAAAATGACATTGGAGAACAGAGACTTCCCACGCCAGTCAGTGACCACTGTGCTCCCACTTACGGGATCATCACACCCCCTTAGCTCCCGTTCGCCTTCTCTCTGCCTTACTGACATGGGCTACAGAAGAGACTGAGAAGCCGGGGATGGAATGGTCGGGCACTGTTGACGGAAAAGATTTTGGCTGAGAGCGTGTTGTGACTGATTTTGTGGCTTGCAGAAGAATTTCCTACAGACTGCCCTAACCATTAACATGTCTTTCCTCTCAGAAGAGCTGGGAAAACACAGAGGCCGTCCAGTGCAAGCCTTCCCAGATGACAATGGAGCTGTGCCGGCCGGGAGACAGACAGAGCTTCTTTAAGGTAAGGAACTTTCACTGTTTTATGGGAGAACCAGATGTAGACGTGTTGTGCTGTACAATTCTACATTGAGATACAAATTTATACAGATGTAGCAGAGCTGTTGGAAGCATCATAATAACTCACCTACAGGGACCCGTACACTGCAGGTAATTCAATAACTGACTGATGCAGCTCTGCTTATCTAGCAAACTCAGCTCTGCTATGTTTGTCCATTGATACAGCAAAAATTTTTATTAAAGTATTGTATTGTCCCCCAAAAGTTATACAAATAACCAATATACACTTATTATGGGAAATGCTTATAAATTGCTTTTTTCCCTGCACTTACTACTGCATCAAGGCTTCACTTCCTGGATAACATGGTGATGTCATGACCCGACTCCCAGAGCTGTGTGGGCTGTGGCTGCTGGAGAGGATGATGGCAGGGGGACACTGAGGGACACAGGGCACTGGAGGGACACTGAGCATCCCTCTGCCATCATCCTCTCCAGCAGTCACAGCCCGCACAGCTCTGGGAGTCGGGTCATGACATGACCATGTTATCCAGGAAGTGACATCACAATGTTATCCAGGAAGTGACATCACAATGTTATCCAGGAAGTGAAGCCTTGATGCAGTAGTAAGTGCAGGGAAAAAAGCAATTTATAAGCATTTCCCATAATAAGTGTATATTGGTTATTTGTATAACTTTTGGGGGGCAATACAATACTTTAATAAAAAAAATTTGCTGGACTTCTCCTTTTAACTTCTTTGCAACACTAGTACATTTCTTTGTTGTATGTTTGTGTACATATTATTTGTGTGTGTCTAGATTTATTTAAACACATATACATTGTTTATACAGCTTACAGTGTGTCAGTGTGTATATCAGCCTGTATGGTTACATTTCTATGACGCATTAGATATACAATGAGATGTAGAAGGCAATAAGCTAAATATAAAAAAAAAACTGAATTTGTGATTGAAGACGACTTCTGTTCTCTAATCTTTTATGACTGCATGCAAACTTCTATATCGTGTGTACTCTAATAGCTAATATAGTGCCCCAAGGAGTTAAATATCGCACTCAGCTCTGCTATATATGCGTGACAGCTCAAAAATGGTTACAGTTTATATGAATGAAAGTAAATGTTTTACAAGAATATTGTGTTTTCTTATAATTTCTATGTTGCCATAACAGGGCAATTTTAATTTTTTTTATTATGGAATGTGTACTGGGTCACTGCAATAAGTTTTTGTGCTGAAAAGCTACTTGGGCCAATGAGTATATCAATGCCACAGTACAAAAATACACAATAAAGTTGCGTTCATACTGCCGATATGTTCCGCTACATCACTGTGCCAATGTTTTGACTGCAGGAATAGTGCAGTGTGCAGCGTTCTTCTTAAAGCATACCTGAACTTTCTGATAACTTTTCAGTATAAGCTGTCCTGTGTGTACATGAGTAGCACTGCTGCTTTCAGGTGTCCCTGGCCTAGCGGGTGTTGAATAGCTGCTATGTTGTCTTCCATACACACAGACTAGGAGACATTTTCCGCTATAGTATACCCTGAAAATCAGCAGTACCAATGACATTATAGAGCAGTAGTGAGCAGTTTAAACTGTATATGAAGCCCTGGGTAAGATGTTATGTTCAGAAGTAGGAAGTGGTAACCTGATAAGTGGATAAAATGTATGTATGTATTTATGTATGTATGTACAAAAAAAGGGGTCCGTGGAGCCTCAGTTACAAGTCTCAAAACACAGAAAATAGCCAGATATCCCTCTCTCCAGAGAAGGAAGCCCATTGCCAAGGGGTGCCTCCTAGTGGGGAGAGCACCAAACCACCCTGATACGTAGTCCCTCAGGTCCTCACTCTGTTGCAAGCTTTAGGACCTAAATAGGGAAACACCAGGGTGGCCCCTGTAAGTCAAAGTCTAACTCTGGTGAGTATAACGACATAAGACAAGTGTTACCAAGGCTAGGCATCCATCCACAGACTGCAGTTTCGGGGTATTTGCCCCTCGTCAGTGTGGAGTAGGATTCTGGCTACTGGGGCAATGATAAATAGACCAACAAAACAAACAAAACAAAGTGTTTTGAGACTCGTAAGTGAGGCTCCACAGACCCCTTTTTTGCATATTCAAATTTTGTATGGGACAATCAATGGAGACTTCTAAATGAGTACTCCATTGGAATTTTTCACTGTTGTCTCTGAGTTCAGTGATTGGTGTGTTTTGTTGGTCTATTTATCATTGCCCCAGTAGCCAGAATCCTGCTCCACACTGACGAGGGGCAAATACCCCGAAACTGCAGTCTGTGGATGGATGCCTAGCCTTGGTAACCCTTGTCTTATGTTGTTATACTCGCCACAGAGTTAGACTTTGACTTACAGGGGCCACCCTGGTGTTTCCCTATTTAGGTCCTAAAGCTCGCAACAGAGTGAGGACCTGAGGGACTACGTATCAGGGTGGTTTGGTGCTCTCCCCACTAGGAGGCACCCCTTGGCAATGGGCTTCCTTCTCTGGAGAGAGGGATATCTGGCTATTCCCGTGTTTTGAGACTCGTAACTGAGGCTCCACGGACCCCTTTTTTGCATATTAAAATTTTGTATGGGACAATCAATGGAGACTCCTAAATGAGTACTCCATTGGAATTTTTCACTGTTCTCCCCGAGTTCAGTGATTGTTGTGTTTTGTATGTATGTATGTATGCGTATATATATATATATATATATATAAAATTTTTCTTAAAATGTATTTATATATATATATATATATATATATATATATATATATTTTTTTTTTTTTTTTTTTTTTTTAAGGCTGGGTTCACACTGCGATTGTGCAAAAACTGATACAGCTGTATGCCATACTTCAGGATCCATTTCCTACATTATGACTATATTATAAAAAAAAGACTCAAAACTGACCTCTTTTTTTTAGCGTGTTTTTCTGTACCTTAAAATTAAACATTCAAAAACTTTGTAGTTTTGTATTTTATTTTGTGCTATTGACCTATGCTAAGTAAAAAAATAAAATAAATTGTGACGTTGAAGTATTGACTGGTAGGAAAACAGCTTTATGGCCCCTATAGAAGGCTATATCTGTGTAATGGGTGCAGTGTGCATTTACTTGCTGGGAAAAGTTGCTGCTCGCTGTACTTATCTTTAATGGGACTACCGAAAGGAATTTTTTTTTAATAGTTAGCCTTTTTTATATTTTGCCTATAACTGAGGGTGGAGGAAATACATTGTTTTATAACCCCCTATAAAATCTATATCCTTGGTCTGTTAGGATTATTAAGGGCATAAGGATCAGCGTTTTACCGTTTCTGAACTGGAACGACCATATATATAAGCACCTGCTATTTTGGTCAGATTCTTGTTTAATTTTCCCATCTACTTTCCAAGTAAAGCTTGGAAGCGCCTAAGCTTTTCCTTCTGCTGCCGCCGCTGTGATGTGCTAAGCAGAACCACATGTGGAGCTGTGAGCTTGGCCAGCGAGCCTGCTCTCTCGCAGAGCGCTTCCTTCTATATGAATTTGGAATGGTGTAAATCTGTGCCAGTTGTGCATTCTTCTACATACCCCGCAGCTTATGCTGTGCCAGTTACCAATATGCTGAAATTCCATCAATATTCATAGAAAAGTAGGGTGTGTTACGGGTTCAGATGATGGGGATATTATATCAACCAGCCCTTCCTAAATCTATTCACCAGTATGGCTGTCTGTATCCATCACCAAGAGATGTATCACGTGTGTCAGACTCTTGGCACCAATTTGTTTTTCCTATGTGAAAAGATTCCTAAAAAATTGATGCCCGCTATTGACTATGTATTCATTGCACATACTGCATTGTCAATCAGATTTTGCAGCTTTCCACTTGGCAGCAGTCAGACCGTTTCCGTATGAGTCAAATTTTATCTGCATTCGTGCAGAGGATTTTTTTTCTGCTGTCATACAAATCTGACAGAAAACAAATCAAAATTGGTCATGCACCATTGGATTCTGTATGTCACATTGTTTTTAGGGTAAAATATTCCCATATATATGGAGTGTAATGGGAATTAACTAAGACTGTACAGCTCCATACTAAAGGCCTATATAGCCTCTGCTACTGACATTCAGGCTCTGTACTCAGGGACAGGGCCGGCGTCAGCACCTGGCTTGCCTTGGGAAATGCCGGGGTCCACAGCGCCTCTAGGAGCCCAGAGAGGGGCCCGGTGCTGTAATGTTTAGCCTGCTTATTGAAATGCAGGATGAGCAGGAGAACATCAGAAAACAGAAGAGAGAAGGAGCAGGATCTGTCAAGGTCCTGTGAAGAGAGAGGAGGAAGGGGTGAAGGACCTGATCACATGGCCCGCATGTGGAGATCCATAGCCCTTTCCAATGCAGAGATATGAGCTATTGGTTAATATACAAACAAGGCTCAAATGCCCAGGGGGTGTTACATAGCAGAGCAAAAGCCAAGGTAAGTCCCGCCCATCTCCTCTTTTTTTTTTAGTGGCTGTTAGTCCACTAGGATAGGCTGATGCAAGGGGGCAATGGGATAAAGAGGATATGGGCTGGGCTGCCTGGGCTTTTGCCTCCCTGGGGAATGCCCCCTGGGCACCTAAGCCTCATTTACATATTAACAAAAAAAAGGCTTATATCTCTGCACTGGCTTATATCACTGCACTTTCTAGCCATGGGCTTATTCACATACCTGTTTTCTGCTGACAGGTCAAGTGGTCATCTCATCAGTGACCATTGCTTACCAAAATGTGGCTGCCAGGATGATCAGCTGATCACCACAGATCCCGTCCCTGGCACTCTTAACATATGTATGATTTTGAGGATACTGCAGCTAGCCAGACTTCTAAGACAACATGCAGTGGAAGTGTAGTATTGCAAAACAAGCTTAGAAATGATTGTCTGTTCATGTAATACACGGCCTGAGCCAAACTAGTAGCTGCTTGTGCAGATCATATGGACAGAACCCCCCATAAAGGCTCCAGTAAGATCAATATCATAAATAGGGCATAATTTCTAGGTTATTTCTCATCAGATTGTAATCTATTACTGTTATATAGAATTTAGCCAAACATACAGAGCTGAAACGTTGAGATTTTTCTCCGCATTGTTCTGACCACAGATGTGCATCCAGACTGCCAATGCAAATTTGCCAAAGATAATCTGGAGCGACCACATAACCACATCAATTAAACACATTGCACTTTATTAGAACGTTACTTCCAACTGGGAAATTCTCATGCATCTCGTGTGTCATTTACAATTTGATTATGGGACAAATGAAATGTAGTTTTCAGCACAGGAATAAGATCCAGAAGGCCAGTCTGCTTGCTGTCTGCCTGGCGGTATGTACTGTAGATACGCCGAATATACAGATAAGAAACTAAGAAGGAAACTACATTCCAGACATGGCTCCATGTAGTACCAGACTCCATTTTGTACAGTATATACTAGGTAACTATCCATACAGGGGATCCTCTGCATTGAAGGAAAATACACATTGGGGTAGTTATGTGATGTGATGAATGGCATCAGATATATATGTGTATATATATATATATATATATATATATATATATATAAATATTCATTTGACCAGCAGCCATTCCCTCTTGACTTGGTCCATGAGCATCCATGTGTTCTCAGTGGTAACAGAGGAAGATATCTCTAGCCCTGGGTCATGTTCTGTGGAAACAGAATCTAGCATGTTTAAGGGGTTATTCAAAGGGCCCTAAATGAGATAAAACAACAGAACCAACACCAATCCAATGCTGATCCCCCATTGATATTGGCCATTACGGCCGATAATCGTAATAGAAGACAACGACCAGCCGACATGAACGCTGACAGCGCTTGTTTGCTCCTTAACATCGCCTCATGTAATAAGGGCTTTAGATCGAAAACACAAGTTCTTTAGCCAATCACAGGCCTCAGCAGTCACCTGACATACTTCTGGCATTACTTTTTAGTGATGGGAGCCATGATACCAAGTGTACGACAGTATATATATATATATATATATATATATATATATGTGTGTGTGTGTTTATTTCCCTTATTTATACAGAAATATTCTTCCCTCTAAAGCCCCTATTACACAGAATGATTATCGTGCGGAAAATCGTTATATCATTTGTATTTAAACGCTAATCATTCTGTGTAATTGCAGGCAACATTCGGAAAATCGTTTGTGTCGTTGATCGTTGATTTAGATCTGACCTTAAAATCATTGTTAATTGTTCACTGTAATTCCACATTCATTCGCTGTAGTTCCGCATTCGTTCACTAATCGTTCAGTGTAATTTCACGTGGTTCCTTCTTTTGCTGCCATCAGATAGAGTAAACAATTGTTGTAACAATCGTAACTAACGACCATCGCTCTGTGTAATATGGTTAACAATTTCAGGTTAATGATAAACAATCTCGTTTGCTATCGTTTATCGTAAATCTTTTAAAATTGCTTTATCTAACAGGACCCTAAAGGTAGTATTACGCGGGCCGAGGGGGGCCCGATAATAACTGTAAATGAGCGCCGATCTGCTAGATCAGTGCTCGTTTACTGGGCCTATTACGCGCCCTGATAATCGTTTAACAAGGGCTGCATGGACATCGTTACCGATGTCCTTGCAGCCCTTGCTTAAACTGTATACATTACCTGTCCATGCTGCAGGGCTCCTCTTGCGCTCTGCTTCTCCCCGGGTCCCACGTGCTCTAGCTTTAAAGCGGTTTGTCTTAGCTGACAGGCCGCTCAGCCAATCACTGGCTGCGGCGGTCCCGGCCTGTGATTGGCTGATCGGCCTGTCAGCTCAGACAAACCGCTCTAAAGCTAGAGCATGTGGGACCCGGGGAGAAGCAGAGCGCAAGAGGAGCCCTGCAGCATGGACTGGTAATGTTGTGGCGTAGCACTTGTGACGCACTCTGGAACGCCTCACCACTCAGAAGCAGGAACTCCACTGAAGGGTAAAAACTAGAGATGAGCGAACTTGCCGAAAGTTTGGGTTTGCACAATATTTAAGGGAACAGTTATATATAAGGGATCAAGGTATATATATAAGGGATCAGTTTGTTTTCTAGAAATCTCACTGTTGGCTTTGAGCAGCTCAGGCGTATTTGCTTAAATAAGAGCAGATTCCTCCTAATAGACTCCTGTAGGTACATTCAAGATGTTCTAATCATGACATCCAAAAGTCACAGGCATTTTGCTCAAAGGTTTCTCAGCATGAGCGTTATCTGCCAGGAACGTACTACTTTGTTGTGTGGAGAAATACTGGCTGGAAGTTCTTCAGATCATCTAAGGACATTGCTGGACACAGGGGATGCTTGTGGAGCACGCTGCATCAAGTACAGAGACACCGCTAATCCGTCCTGTGCTCAGAGAGGTAATTATTATTTATTAAAGGGAAACAAGCTGGATAGAGGGAGATTATGGGGCCTTTGTAGTCTACCAGTTTATATCATGATGAAATGTGTGGAAATATACAGTGAAGCTTCTTAGAGAAGACTTCCCAAAATTGTTGTCTTCTCAAAGAAAAGGACCACTGGGTATATTGTTTTATTGACACAAAAACTGTCGCTCAAAAGCTGGTCTAAAAAGGGGGAGACTTATCAGTAACCAATAACATTCAGTAATTTCAGCTGGGTGGTACCTCCCCACGCCTCTGGCTGGACTGGCTATCCTTTATGCCTTTGTATTACTTTGCTTTCGTTGTTGAGGCCCCTCAGACTTTGTTCTTCTGTTTGTTACATCTACAATGTGTGCTTATTGGTCTTTGATATGAACTGTTTGTTAAAGGGGTACTCCACTTGAGAAGGATTTACACCTGTTCAATCCCACATCTTGTTTTTAATAGGTTTCTAGGTATCATTTGCAGCACATCCTGACTGACACCCTGAAACAGCTGAAAATCCTCACTGCCTGGCTCACTCTGTCTCCACTACTCTGTGCTCCCCCTTCCTTTTAAGACCAAAGTCACATGATCTGTGTCACTTGTGTCATCTATTGCCAGGCAAGCTGTAACACCTCATCTGGAACCCTGCCCACCACTAACATTACACCAATCAGTGAGCAACTTGCCAGCAACGGGGGAAACAACAGAACAGTGACAGCCTCCTAAGCATTATAGGGGAAAGGAAACACAGTTGTTTCATCTCTCTCTCACGCGCTCTCATCTATCTATATAGATGAATAGACAGATAGATGATAGATAGATATTTTGTTTACAGTGTAAAGCAAAAGCAGATTGAGCCAGCGATATGCAGATACTACAAGATGAGGCGGATACTTAGCAGTTGCCTCTGAGGTGCAATGCATGCTGAAAGACGTTTCCCAGCTGGCGCCATCTTGGATATAGATCGGCTTTTAGAAAAACTTGTAACTTAGAAACAGCAGCAGCTAGAAAGACAGAAGATGGCTCAAATTACTCAGGTGGACTTGGCGACTAAGACAAGCTAGTTTGGGAGCATTTCATTTTTTAGCTCTTGAGTATCATACCTCTTTAAAGGGGTTATCCAGGCTTTTATAAGGGCCTTTTATAAGGACTGATTATCAACCAGGGGCATTACTAGAAATGCTCAATAAGCCAATAATCGGCCTGTGTAAAAGTGACAGCAATGAAGGGCGTTATCAGCCGCACATTAACCTGTGTAAACAGGAAATTTGTAGCCGATAGCAAGAGGAAACTGGCAGCATGGATATGCATAAATCCATGCTGTCAGTTTCCAGATAACAAGCAGTATATACATACCTTCTCCACTGCTTGTGATCTGACATCTTCACGTTCCGTCCCGCTCTTCGGCTCTCCCGTCCTGCCACTGCTGTATCTTTAGGCCGTAGCCTGCTCCAGAATGATTGATAGTCAGAGGAGGCAGCCTGAAGATACAGTGGTGGCCAGAGGGCAGGATGGGAGAGCCGAACAGTGGGATGGGGAATCACAAGCAGTGCAGAAGTTAAGTATGTACTGCTTGTCATCTGGAAAACGGACAGCACAGGTATATGCATATCGTTCATGCAACCTGGCCTCTCAATTAATCGGCATGTAAAAAATCGAAAGAATAATACAGCTTTCAAAAACAGCATTTATCCAGTTTAAATTTCGATAGTTTTCTGACAGGAACTTCCTTGTTTATGAGAAATTCCTGACATAGCTGCTTATACTGCCACTTGTGAACACACACGCATATTGTGTGCATGTACACGGCTGTCAATCACATTGCTTCTAGATTAGATTTGTTATTGTATATATTAGAGTCTGATATATTTCCAGTCAAATTGTACATGTGTGCCACTAACCGAAAACTCTACCAGCCACTGCAGTATACCACATTTTCTGGCATAAGTTATAGTAAATGTATCAGACCACAGGAGGCAACAAGCACAACATGAAAACTTAAAAAGTCACACATTTTTAGCATTCAAGGCTTAGTAAGTACCCACCATATTTCCAGCCCGTAGCTGTATGATCAATGTCTAACATTATTGATCACCTTTTTAGCAGACATTGTTTGGTCTTATATAACCCATCAATTATGCCCTGCAGGGTAGAGAGAAGCTGCCGGAGACCATCCTATTGACTAAAAGCCCCACTTTTAACTGGTTTAAAAACCCCTGTAGTTTGGCAGCATAAAGATCTGGATAGGTTGTATTTGTGACAGATTCCCTGTAAAGGCTATTAACACCTTTGATCTCATTTTCTTTATTGTTGATTGGATTCCTGAAGGCAAAAAGAAGCAACTTTCTAAGTATTCTTAATGAAAATTCCCTACCATTTAGCTGCTAATTGACAGACTTTTTGCCTTTCCAGTATTATAGAAAACAGCAGGGCTGAGATTATACACCAGCTCAGATAGTAGACATGAGGAACTGAAACCCTGGAGGACAGCTCACACAGGAGAGAAAGGGCAGAGCAGTTACAAAGAAGTCTGCTGGGGAGAGTCACGTAGGCTGTACATACAGTTTATAGAGAGAATATACATCCCCTACACAATATTGTAGAGGTAATAGAAGCAAAAGTATGTAACATTTTTAATGAAGACCTGCTGTGAAAATGTTCTTGCTCTATAATAAGTATAATTCGTACAAATCAACTATTTTTTAGCCTTAAGTCCATGTCTCATATCTGTGAGCCCTACAGAGTGACTAACTTTTCTAAGTCAGTCTTTCAGAAAACATTTGTGTATAACGTAGCAATATAAAAAGTAGTCATCTATCACTAAATGTGCTCACATAAGAGAGGATCAGGGAATCCCACCGCCCCCCACCCGCTGATGGCTTCTTCCTCAGATTTAGGATTGCGTTTCCTAACAAAGCAAAGCATCTATATATTACAGAAAGCAATTTCCTCTTTATTTGCGAGCTGACCTATAGCGAAACAAGACAAGACAAACAACATTCTAAGCCTCTTCATACACACAAAAGCCTTCTCCTGCTTGGTTGTGTATACTTGATTTCTTTAGGCAACATGGGGCTTGTCAGGGGAATTTCCAGGAAGCAGCTTGTACTTATTTATTTATTCTATTATATTATTTAAAGGGCCCACATATAATAGGACATGTCACATGACTGATCAGTACAGTTTTCTTATCATGCAGAACTTTTCATTTGAGTAAAATGCTCTTAGATATTGTTGCTAGTTACTTGTTATGGCGCCGCTCTATGGTTATACCAATGACTCAAATCACAATTGATATTATAGAAGCAGCAGCCTATCTTTATATGTCCATTTAGGGTATATGGATGTAATAAAGGGGACGTGTCTCACTAAGGACATCATACCTGAACAAAGTACCACAACAAAGAACGTCCCTCCATCTCTGAGGTCCTGGCTCATCTGTGCACTATGCATTTGGATAGGGATCGTTTAGGAAACCACTGGGGGGACCATTGGGGGGATCATTGGGGGACTTGTAATCAGTGGAGATCCCAGCAGTCAGCTCTCCACAAATCAGATACATATCACCAGTCCGGTAGATAGGTAGGAGCTAGGTGGGTTGTGTGTTTCCTTTACTAGACCCTCAAACCGGTCTATGTTGTTTTATAAGCCAGGCAGCGCTGTATGGGAAGAGTATGCCAAGTGACACTCCTGCAAAAAAAGTTGCTCCTCGCTGCCACCTATTGGAGATAGGAGTTAGCAGTGAAGAACTACATTAGAGTAGATAGGTGACAGGCTATAATCTTGGGATAGGTTGCCCTATAGACGTGACGTGCAGTCTGCTGAACTCTCGTGTTCATGTTTATTTAGAAGCAAGTCATTAGAGCGCTGCTATGATTAATGTGAGCATGTGGTCTGTTCCCCAGAAGCATGAAGCCGGGCAGTATTTATTCTTTTAAGTATCTATTTCCTGTTTTTATCCAATGCCGACATATTCCACTCAGATTGAAATCATGTCTGCAATGGAATTTACATTGTATGTTTCCTTTGCTATATGCACACATGCTAAAGTAATTTTTCACAGGAAGACGAATAACCTATAATTATGTCTTTTGGAGCGCCATAGGCAGCTGGAGGCTCTGGAGGAATCTCAGAACAGGGGAGTCATACATATTCCTTGTAGATGTTGTCCTCTTCAGGTTACAACCCAGGAACCTCGACAGACAGGAACAATTTAAAGGGAACCTGTCATATTAATAGTTCTGTCCAATCTGCAATGGAGCAGGAGGAGCTGAGCAGATTGATATAAAGTTTTATGGGGAAAGTTCCAGGATAACTTGTAATTTATTCAAATGTAATTCTCTGCTCATTCTGGGCTATGTAGTCATATGGGCGATCCTGCTTAGTGATTGACAGCTCTCTTTAGACATATTTATATAGAGAGGTGTTATTTACTTTTTAAGAGGTTGGCCACTTTATAGTAAAATAGTTTAGTGTACAGTATTAGTAAGTGTACTCACTGCTTTTACTGACAGCAGCTCCTTTTGTACCACATAGAGCTATTCCCTTCTCCTGTCCTGCTCTGTGGTGATTCTGTCCATAAGATGGATGAGCATGGAGAAGCATGTGACCATGCCCCGCCTCCAGTGTGGACAGTGGTGGACACTGGGGGGCAGAACATCGTCACATGCTTCTCCATGCTCATCCATCTTATGGACAGAATGACCACAGAGCTACCCCTCCTCCAGGCTGTGCTGTCCTGCTCTGTGGTCATTCAGTGGACAGAATGACCACAGAGCATGACAGCACAGCCTGGAGGAGGGGTAGCTCTATGGGGTACACAGGGAGCTGTTGTCAGTAAGTACACCTACTAATACTGTACACTGAACTATTTTACTATAAAGTGGCCAACCCCTTTAATACATGACTACATAGCCCAGAATGCACAGAGGTTTACACGGATAAATGACGAGTTAGCCTTAAACTTTTCCCGTCTAACTATATATCAATCTGCTCAGTGGACGTTCTCGGTGGACCTGGAGAAACAGTAAGTGGTTCCATGAACATTAGATGGAGAGCCGTCTCTTGTGTATGACACGCTCAACTATGCTGATTATAAGCTATTATAAATATATTATAAATGTATAAATTATACATTCATGGCATCAGTTACGGGGCTAAAGCCTCGTAAATTATTTCTGTGCACATTACAATAAACTCCCAGTGACCTAGAATTTTGGAATAACTTGAGCATTTCTTACATTTATACATCCAAGTATCTGGGACATCTCAGGCTGGATACAGAAGTGATTATAGGCTGTAAGAGCAGAAAACACAATATACATGTCAGAACCACTGGAAATAGTTATTAATATTAAAGAACAGATCAACGCCAAGAAAACTGATGCAGACTTTAAGAAGCCATCCACAGACACAGTGCTGTAGTAATCTGTAACACGTCAGATGAAATTTCAGGAAGAAGTAAGCTGCAGCTAGAGGGCTCTGACTGCGGATTATCTCTCCCTGAACAAAGAGGTCGGACAGTGTTTTTTCTTCACGCCCAACCCCTGTCTGCACCTACATAATCTCCAACATTCAGAAGAGTCCCATACACCTTAGTCAAGTACACAGTGGGCCAAATAAAAAAATAAAAAAATTGGACAAAGTCGTGGGCCAACCTTGATATCTATTGAAGCATGCGTGCAGTGCTCCTGGCACTGTCAGAGCGATGTGCAGCTTTCCTTGCACTGTCACAGTGGAGTGTGTCTTCTGGCGCTGTCCACTATGATAAATGATATAAATTGCTATGGCATTGATAGGATAGGAAGGTAGAGGGTAGGGTGGAGGAAAGTTTACAGAGGGAAGCGTCCATGTCACTGCTGCATGTACCATCCATGTCCCATGTACCACCATCCTATTGGGATGGCTGAGCTGTGGCCTAGTATACTGGCTCCTCTATGGCAGGAAGCATCCAGCGTCATGGGTGGTATTTACGGCAGTGATGTGGACGTAAGTGGTGGATTAACTGTACTATTAGTCCTGGGCTAATTACAAAACTTGTCCCCATATCCCATAGCTATAGTTCACCTTAGACACTGCTCCCCCTCCATAGGGCCCAAAATGGTAATAAGGCCCCCTTCTGTAGTCCATGCGGTATTAGTTCCCTTAATAGAATCCCCTAATACTGCTCCATAAAGTATTTGTCCCCATACAATCCCCCCCTCCCCCCGGCTGGCCAGAAGACTGGGCTGCACTTACCTATCCTGGCTCCTACCTTGCAGCTCCTCTTGCTGGAGGATGCGCTGGATGTGTGTGATGATGTGATGTGTGTGTCCATGCTGCCTGCACCGGGATATGACTATATCGGCTTCAGACTTAAAACAGCTTGCAGCCTAAAATTATACAATATGGCCAGTCTTGGTGGCTGTCCGGACTGCCCATGTTATAATCTGCTGCAACATCCTTCAGGACAGATTAAGGAAATAAAATGATTACCTCAGCAGACCAAAAAATTCTGGCACCACGGGCCAGAGTTTGACATGGCTGGTCTAAAGTGTACGGGGACCTTAAGATTCAGTTCACTTGAATGGTTTCTTACGTGCACTGGACCAGATAGGGCTCTATAACATGGGCCACTGTGCAAAGCAATTACCATTCAATTTAAGAGTCTATTACAAGGCTCAACGACCTAGTGAGCAGGGTCGCTGGTTTCCTTTGCTTCTATCATTCATCTGTAACACATCCCCTATTATAAGGGGAGATATGTGACCAAGAAATTCAGTTTTTTTTAACCTGTCAAAAAGAAGTGGTGATGATGATGATGGCTGACAAGCAGGTGTTTGCAATAAGTAGTCCTCTCTTTTATGTGCATGAGCTTAGTAGTCCTCAATATTCATGAGAAGCAGAAAACTCTGCCCACCAGCTGCTAATTGGCAGCTATCTATCCAGGCTCTGCATAGGCATTTAGCTGTCAATCAGCATCTGGAGGGCAGGGGGAGGGGTGGGCCAAGAATCCTATTCTCCTGCATATTAGGAGAACGGCCGAACAGAATGATGTAAGTAACACACCTATCTGTTCAGCATTTCGGTCTATAGTTTACGCTGACCTCAATTAAGGCGGCATTAACCTAATGACAGATTCCCTTTAAATGACCCTAAATGAAAACTGGTTTACATGATCTAAAAGAGTAAATAGTCATTTTAAGTCAGAGGAAAATGTAGATGTTTTGGTGAGGATTTAGTGTTATCCCAAAATATAATTTATAACTATGAAACCCTCCTATACTCCCTCCTATCCTATACTCCTTTTTCCATAGAAAAACAAGACAGGATGTAGTTGCTTCCATTAAGTGATGAATTCCATAATATAAGTGGTCTTCTCCATAAATACCAGCCGTCACTTGGCCAGAACGTTATCCTATGTGCTCCGCCTGACAAGTTCATTTAGAAATCTACTTCCTTTAGAATTTGTTGGCGAGCTTGTTTGTTGCATTCGTCCATTATTTTAAACATGCAGCAAAGCTGATTCATCCACTTTTGTTTTTTTCTTGTCACTTGGACTTTCTCCAAAGACTATCTGTACAGTAGCAGGAAACAGCAGGAAGGATGTAAAGCAGAAGTCATCCATGTCCTAGAAGGGTTCAGAGGAGCCTCGGGCACAAATAGCAACAGAATGTTATCATAGTAGTAGAAGAGAATAGGTTGGTAACTAAGTACATTGCACATGTAAGGCTAGGTTTACACTGCGTTTTCAGCATCCGTTTAACTGATCCGTTTTTTGCAAAAAACGGATACATTTGTGTGCATCCGTTTTTGATCCGTTTTTCCATTGACTTCCATTATGAAAAAAACGGATCAAAACTGAGCCGTTTTTTTTTTTTACGCACAATAAAGTACTGTTGACACTACTTTTTTGACCGTTAAAAAACCGGATCCGTTAAACGGATTGCAAAAACGCAGTGTGAACCTACTCTAAGAAAAAAAAATCTGTATGTATATCTAGCAAACTTCCTCTTTCAGGAGACACAGTCTCTACTCCAGAACTAGTCTTGAGCAGACCTGTCATACTGCACACCTCAACGCTCGGCATTTGATTCCTTGCAGCAGCAGAAGTTGGATGCTGCCCTAGGTAGCCAGGAAAACATGGATGCAGACAATGTTTTACAGGGCTCTCTCAGACCGCATCCAAATTCTGCAGCTGGGAGGAATCAAATGCAGAGTGTTCTTGGAATATCGCCGAACAGTTTGACGGACATGCAGTGAGAGCCATCGATCTCTGAACTTTGCATGTCCTACTGAAGGTTCTAGATAGTGTTGAGTGGACCTGCCCAGCACTATCCGGAACCTTCAGTAGGACCTGCAAAGTTCAGAGATCAATGGCTCTCACTGCCTATCCTGCTCACTACATCTACAAAAGCCACCACCCCTGCAACAACCAGGAGGCACAAGTGAAAGGACTGACTGCCTCCTGATCGCCGTACCTCCCCAATACATTCAGGAAGGACAACTATAAGGTCACCACACCCTGTAAAACCCTAAGCGACGAAACAAATGTAAAAAAGTGAAAACACAGTGACACTATAAATACAGTGCTATTGTTATCTGGCCCACCCTCCTCTGCCCCTTCACAGGAAGCAAGTTATTATAGCCCATAGTTGCAATAACAGTCCCCAGAGCTGAAATCATTCAGCATTGCTTCTTAGAATTTTTTTTTGTTAGTTTTATAGTAAGAAACCTTGAGCTATTAGGATTAAAAAAAGACCATATTATTTATCCTTTTATGCTGCAGTGTTAATCCATAGGAAGGCAAAAAACCTGATGAGGATGAAGGGGAAATAAGTGACTGGCCGCTGTCAAATGTAGCAATTGCAGTAAATCAGGATCAACAACCCACAATTTGTGATATTATTCCATTTCAGAAAGGCATCCAGATCATAGTAACATCCTATTTCATTTTAAAAGCCGTCGTGCTGCAGTACCCATTGACAGCCTGGTGGTGAAGAAAAGAAAGCGTGAACGCCTCACATTATTTGGTAGGGGTTCCCCAAGGTAAAAGCTTTTCCTAAGAGGTGCACCAAGGTGGAAAAGGTTGGGAAACACTGATATATATAAATATATATATATATATATATATATATATATATATATATATGGATTGTAAATGTTTTTACTTTTGAATTCTTCCCTTCGTACTCATTCACACATTTCTAGAGATCTTGTAGTTGAGTTCCAGGGTCGGAAACAACCTTGGAAACGGGAATGAGAGAACAATGGCAAAATTCAGGAAGTTCTAATCTGTGTCCAACAGTTCACACTATAAATAAACATGTGGGTAAGAAGTAGAGTTGAGTGATGGCAAACTATGTAAATTGCGTCGGAATAAGTTGGCGCTATATAAATAAAGGTATTATTATCATTATCTGCTAGAGATGAAAACCTACGGCAGTTTTTATCCACTCACATTCAGCATATTCATATATTGTAGTATGAAACAATTTAAGGGATTCTCCACCTAAATGTATTTTTAGTGACAAAGTTAATGGCGGAGGTTGGGATAAGGAATTGTGGATTCACCACTGGAAAACTACCTTTCCTTTCCTCCACCCTCAGCCCAGTCAGCTGTGAGCCCAGAAGGTGAGTCATATGGGACAGACCAAAGACTCGGGTTATACAGGCTATTTATGCATAGTTGTCAGTTAGCAGGGCACTAACAGCCTGTTGTGAATTCCTTGGCTTCTCAGCTGATAAATAACTTACATCTTAAAGGGCTTATCCAGAATTTAAAACAAAGAAAAACAGCTGCTTCCTCCAAAAACAGCGCCACCCCTGCCCTCAGGTTGCGTGTGGTATTACAACTCAGCTACAACTTCATTAACGTTAGTAGAACCAAGCTGCAGTACCACTCTCAAACTGAGGAAAAAAATGGCGCTGTTTCTGGAAGATAGTAGTTGTGATTTTTTTTTTTTCAAATATTGGATAAGATCTTTAAGGTTAGAGGCCAAAAAAGAATACATAAAAGGGCAGAGAAGGGACTGTGAGGCTCGGTTACTGAAAACACATGAAAAATAAATAAATTTAGGTCTAATGCACATGACAAAGATGCAGGGCACCTAGCTGGCACCCCATGCGGTGAGCTGAAGTTGTAGTCTTCCTTGATCTGTGGATCTCCAAGGGGGTGGAATACCTTTTTAATGTGCAGTAGTCCCAATATGGGGGCCTAAAGTGTCACCTTTTGCTGTCCTGGCGCTTCTAACGCATGTTACTTATTGGCCATATAACTTCTTGTTTGCAGTAATTCTAGGTGACTCATGTAATTTGCAGAAAGAAAAGCCTTTGTCACCTGACATTGTTAGCCCGGAAGCTTGCCATGTGACAGAGTCCATTTTAGCAGGCATAGTTTCCTAGTAGGTGGTTATGGGATACGGTAATGATTACTTTGTTCGGGTCAGTTTGGCCATGAATTAATATTTAATTGTTCCTTAAGATCATTAAAATAACTTAAGCAAGTAGTGTACTCCGCAGGGTTGGTATGGTGGAGTGGGGTGTACTTGGCAATTTAGAATTTAGGATTCTGACTTTTTATAGCCAGGAAGCTGTGTGCCAAAACTATCAATCTGACGGAAACCAAGACTGTCTGATAATACCCATAGCAGCCAATCACAGCACAGTTTCATTTGATCAGCGCTCTTGAGAAACAGCGCCACTCTTAGGATGTGTGTGGTATTGCAGTTATGTCCCATTCACAAAGAAATGGGCTACGCTGAAGTACCTGATATAAATTGTGCTGCTTCTAAATATGCACAGTTTAGTATCATACAACCCCTTTATAGAAGACATTGGCCCAGATTTCATAAAGCAATGTGGCGACATTTCCTGCAAAAAGTGTTGCCACATATTACGGCTACTTGTTCCCAACACATTTCCAGCAATATACAACAACACTGCCAGTGGTCCAAAATAACATACATAGGGGGTGTACCTACAGGATTGTCAAGAAGCAGGTCATATTTATGAAGAGGATTGCACTTTTACATAAATACTAGCTAAAAAGTGGTCTGACTTTTTGGCAGCCATTGACACATCAAATTCACTGTTTGACAGAACATTAAGTTTGGGTTTTCAAGTATAACTTTTAGCCACAGATTATGCATCCATGACTGCAAGTTCTGCCCTGATCATGGGTCTAATGACTGCTGACAGCTTTCAGACTGGGTTCTCAGACTCTTGGTCAGGCTAGGACTTTAGGAAAATCTATCAGATTTTTCTTATCAGAAAATACAGATAGATTTCCGAACCCATAGGGGCACAGACACCCTTCAGGAATTTTTCCTGAAGGGTGTCCATGCCAGAAAGAAGACACAGAAATTACGAATGCCCCATAGAACCATATGGGGCTTTCAGAATTCTGGATAGCACAAGCGGAAACTGCCCAGAATTCCAGATACACTGCTCCATCCAGCGGCAGCACCAGAGCAAGTAGCACAGTTAAATATGGTGTTATGTTTCACAGGGCTTAAGAGCCATTGACTCCTGACCCTGCCAGTTCCTCTTCTGGCCAGAGGCAGCATTATTTCTCCATCCACAAGAGGCCGCTCTCTTCTTTCAGCGCTGTGATGTACGAGTGACATCACTCGTGCTCCCGCAGAGCCAGAAGAATGAGAGGAGCACCGCTGCAGCCGTGCAGCAGGTGAATTTTTTTTTCTTTTTTTCCTCAACTCTTATTTTTACAGTCCATTTTACAGGAGTCTCTTTTTTCTACTAAAATGGATCTCCATTTAATTCAATGGTAATCTAATCGTCAGTAAAGTTACAGCAAACAGAATCTGGTGTTACGTTGTAGTACAGACATTAAAACTGTTAAACCAATCGACCATTAAAGGGGTTATCCAGGCCCAGAAAAAACATGGCCGCTTTCTTCCAGTAACTGTGCCACTCTTGTCCTCAGTTTGTGTGTGGGTTTTGCCGCTCAGTTCCATTGAAGTGAATGGAGCTGAATTGTAAAACCACACGCAACCTGAGGACGGGGGTGGTGCTGTTTTTGTTAGAACATAGCTGTGTTTTTCTAATCCTGGATAACTCCATTACGTATTGGGACAGATACCTGAACTAACAATTTATACAAAGATCTTTTGCTAAGTTGACAACAATTTTACAAGCAGATCACTTATCACCTTCTGTAGTCATTTTTGTTGTTTATTTGTTCTTTTGTTGTAGTATAACAAAGTTTGACAGGTCAGATTATTTCATGCTACAGGTGTTAATTTATTTTTATTTGCCAGTTGGTATTGTATTTTATTACTACATTACTAACCATTGTAACTGGCTAGAGGATTGAGGCAGTGTATATATTGTACACTATGGAATTTTTACTGTGCCGCATCCTCTGTCTGTGATTCATCTTCCAGTGTATTTGGGGAAGTTCAGGGCGTGCAGATTTACAATCCTCACTCACCGCCTCCTGACAATGAAGTGACTTAACCTGCCTGAAGTCTGAGCACGCCTCTTCTACCGACTCACGTCACTGTGTTTTGTCCTTCCTCAGCTCATTGACACCATTGCCACAGAGATCGGGGAATTGAAACAGGAGATGGTACAGACAGAATTCAGTGTCCGTGATGAAGAGGAGCTGATCGAGTGCTTGAGGTGAGGAGGTGGACATTAGTAGACAATGGAATAGGAGACTTTGACCTCTTCTTTTGCACTTGTAAGTGCTTGCGATGTTCTTATATTGTTCTGTAGTTACACTGTAATGTTTATTAACTGTTATTTGTAGAGCACCAACATATTCCATGGTGCATGTATTTATTTACTCATTCATATCATCCCCAGTGGGGTTCACAATGTTATATCTCTATATCTCATACATTAATACAAAGACACATGGTAGGTTATTTATATATATATATATATATATATATATATATATATATATATATAAATTTACAGGCTTTCCTATCCCAAAATTACATATATATATATATATATATATATATATATATATATATATATATACACACACACACACACACACACACACACACACACACACACACGTTTGGATACATTTAAAAAAAATAGATTTGAAGGGGAATTTTTTTTTTTCCCTCCTTTGCATAGCATGCATGCCTACATATAGCAAACTCTCAGCGCCTCAAATAACTGTACAGTGTCTGATACAACTCCATCTGCCCATCATCTCTTCTAGTAATCATACCATTCTATACCTAAATCATCTAAAATTTCTGAGGAAAATTAAGGTAATTGACAAATTCTTTGAAAAGTTGCTTTTTGCCATAGTAAGTCTGGGTTGGTATTTCATAACATTGTGCTCAGATAGAAACATCTGACTTGACAGAAACTCGCTGAGCTGACTGTATTACACAACACATGACTCAAGAGCAATGATTTATATGGACCCTGTCTCTTTATGACTGTCTTTTCACTTACAGACAAGAAGGTTATGGCCAGCTGAAAGTTAATGTCTATGACATGAGTGACTGTGCTTTGTTACACATTAGCGCAGGGCTTTATGCCCCTCTCCAGTATCCGCAACCAAAAACAAGTACTGTTCCCAAAAGAGGGAAATTGTTCCCAATTGAAAACTTTGGATTTGTTTCCTTAGTTCCCACTGAGATCCCTAATTCTAGATGAGAAAACCAGAGGGGAGAATGAAACGTCATTGACTAGAAGTGGGACCTACCGTACGTCTGACCTGTTCAGCTCCAATGTTTTCATGGCAAATATTATCATATCACTTCCTATAGTTACACTATTATTCTCTTGATTTACTATGTACATTCTCTATAGTGATCAGCAGAGTAAATAAGCTGTTTTATGCCTATTAAATCGGGAAGAAACACATAGCGAAACCTGAAAAAGATGTTCTATGAGAGATGATGTGATTTCTTAGTGAAAGCAAAACAAATAAGAAATATCTGAAATATGGCAAAATGCCAAAAAAAACAAAACCACTAGTTTAAGCGGTGTAGCTCAGCGCGGCCTTTACTACTCTTGGGGGAGATTTATCAAACATGGTGTAAAGTGAAACTGGCTCAGTTGCCCCTAGCAACCAATCAGATTCCACCTTTCATTTTCCAAAGAGTCTGTGAGGAATGAAAGGTGGAATCTGATTGGTTGCTAGGGGCAACTGAGCCAGTTTCACTTTATACCATGTTTGATAAATCTCCCCCCTTGAGTTTAGAAAGAAAACGTGATTTTATAGCTTTGTAAAGTGTCATCAACTAAGAGACAGGTATCGTTTGTTTTTTTTCTGCCATGTCTGCAGCTCTGAGCATGATATAGAGCGAACAAGTTCCCTTTAAATTGTTATCTCATGAACCACTGTAAGGGGTTTACTAGGAGATTAAGTTAAAGTGAAGTTTGCCTAACATACAGTATTGAGCCGTGTTCACACAATGTAAGTTTTGAATTAATCACGTCCATTGTTGCCGATTCGCAACAACAGCCGCGATTAATTCATAAAATTACGCGTACTGCAGTCTGAGGAAATCCCGGCTGGAGTGTATACGCATAGTATGCAATCCGTCCGGGATCCCTAGCGGGCACACAAAAGGCTGACATGTCAGTTTTTGCGGCTGCTATCAATTGAATAGTGTCCACACAAGCCTGACAAGTCACATGGATGCGCCTGAATCCCCATTCAGCATAAAGGAAGATCATCTGGCCGATACTGCAGTCCCAGCCAGGACGATCTTCACAAACAGCGGCCGTTCTGTGACCTGGCCGTGTTCTGTGTTTTACAGAAGTGTGAACATAGCCTTAGGTTAGGTGCTGGCACTTATCTCTCCATAGTAGCTTGTTATATTATTCAGCCATGATTGGGGGAGCCTATCCTGAAACGCGTTGGCGTGTTTTTTAACTTTGCTATGTATTTTATGGACAAGTAATAAACTTTTGAAATCTTATCTGGAGCTGTGGACCTTTCTCCTTTAAATGATATTATTGAGCACTAAACAGTCCTGAGCTGAACTGTAATATTATATATACATAAAACAGTCTGGTTGTCTGGCTAGTCTCCTGAATGAATGCTCTACCATGCCATAGTCCATTGCTGGGCCGCTGAGTATATGAGAAACAAGATGACTAATAGTTAACAATTACTGTTTACCCAGTAAACAGGATCTCGCTGTGTACGGGTATAGGTTACTGGCACGATTATTAGGAGTATAAAGCCGCTTAATACACAGAGAGATCCCCTACAACCATAACAAAACCACTCTCTTTACCTTCTATAATAAGTTTAGTAACATATATATATTTATTTATTTATTTATTTATTTTTATTTATTTTTATTATTATTACTATTATTATTATTAACGTGGAGCCAGATGTTGCATTCAGTCTAGTGAAACTGAAAGCATCAGTGTAATATGAATATATTGTGGAAGAATATCTCTTCTGTTTATATTGGACTGTAAACCAAACAAGCAAGTTTTATTACAAAACCATTCTAGCATGAAAAGTTAATTACTGTAACCAACTCCTCTCTGCTGCATGTGCAGTGCATATTATTCTCAGCATGAACCCCGGGACTAGATTGAACTCAGTAAATGTTCCTTTACAAAATACATTAGAGTAAGTTTATTCCTCAAGGAAATGTGTTGGGTTTGTCCTTAGCAATGGTGTCAGACCTCTGGACCCCCAAAACTACAATTCCCATCATGCCTGGACAGCCAAAGCTATGGCCTTCCTTGTCCAGCCATTAGGGGAATGCCCAGCCTTATTCTGTTATTACTTTATAAAGATCAATCTCTAAAAGGACACCATCATGTGTAGAGACATACTCTATTGACAGTATTTATAGTCAGTTGTCAGTTTATCTATACTTTTCCAGGAGGAATAACAGAGGAGAGCAGTGTTTTAATACCAGGTTAGGGATCTCATATCAGTATATACGGTAGGTATCTTAATAAGTAGCTTTACAGATACATCTTCCATTTATATGTAGCCTGACCTTAGATCTGGGATCACATTTGCCGTGGGAGCAAAAAGAAGAAGAATGGGATAAACAGAAGGGGAAAGGAAAATAAAAATGAATTTTCAGCCTGTTTACTGCAGGGAATAAGCTTCGGTTTATGTGTTTCCTAGAAGGAACAGCTTTATTAAAGCTCATAGTAAAACAGTACAAAACAGAAGGATTCAGAAGCAGATATTTCCCAAAATAGCTTAAAAAAATATAAATATATACCTATATATATATATTACACATACACAGTCCCCACCCCAGGTACTGTAGTAGATAACACAATCTGTGTAAACAGATATTTTTGTCATTTACCTATAGCAACCAATCACTGTTCAGGTTTCATTTTAACAGAGCTTGTTAGGATATAAAACCTGAGTTTGGATTGGTTGCTATGAGTAAATGACACCAATATTTGTTTACACAGATTAATAAACCTGGGCCAATGTGTGCCATTGGCAGCTGTGTGTTAGTACCAGTGTTAGTACTGCTGTATGTTCACAGTGCTGCCTCCTGAATGTACTGTCTCCCTCCCTTTAGCTTGTCATTATCAGTAACCCCTTCTCCCCCCACATGCTGGCTATAGTAATGTACTGTAAATGATCCCCAGCAAAGAGCAGCATGTTTAGTCCCCAGCAGTCATGGTATAGCAGTAAGGAGTAGGTATTGTGCCGTAACTGGCCAGACAAGTAAGGTAAAAGAAGTGCCAGTGTGTGTACTACCAGCAAACAGCCCTGAAATGGGGAGAACAAGAAATAATTTTCCACCATAGAGGGGGGATCAGTAATAGAATAAGGAGCACTAAAATCTCTTTTGTCACCGATCTGAAAGTTAATCTAAGAAAACCATGCAGTTTAAAAAATAAATAATGACAGGTATGCTTTAAACAGAGAAAACTGGGTGACTACCCTCATAGCTCTCTCTATATTTGTCCTAATAGCAGATGCACTGTTTAGTGTATACATATATACATACTGTATGTGTATATATATATATATATATATATATATATTTATTTATTACTGTGGATAAAAAGGTTAGATTGAGGACAGCGCTGTGTAAAGCTGAGTAAATAGACCTAGTAGTGACTACATCTATACACTGACGTATGTGTAGGATTACAGGGCACAAGCACAGGTGTTAGTGTCATCTATCAATGTCACTTTACCCTCTGTGACCCCTCACTTTTCAGTCATTGAGGTTAAACAATTACACTAATCTGCAGCTACCACATCATAGTGACTCCATATGTTTCTGTATCAAGGGGACTTGTCAGCTGGATTTTTGGAACTAAACTCACAACAACATCACTTTAAGGCCGGGTTCACACTACGTAAAAAACACATCTGTATTTCATAACAACGGCCCCATTTGCACAAATAATCTTAAATAATCTTAGCAGGCATCATTGCAAGACTACTTGGACCAAGGACTGCACCTAGATGACTATGAGGGGTTCATTCACCTATGGCGTATACAGTCTCAGGCTATGTTCACACTACGTAAGTTGCATAGTAATCACGGCCGTTGTAACAACGGCTGTGATTTCTATGGTACTTACGTAGTGGTGCCGTCTGACGAATCCCGGCTGGAGTGTATACACATAGTATACACTCCGTCAAGGATCCCCAGTGGTGCCACGAGAAACAGACATGTCATTTTTCTGTGGCCGCTATTCATTGAATAGTGGCCGCAGAAAACCCTGTCAGTTCACACAATGGCTATAGCTGCACGCTCCATTGTGTGCAGTGGGGAATTCGGATGCGTGCGAGCACAGATGCGCCCGAGTCTGAATTCAGCGGCACTAAAGATCATCGGCAGTACTGGCCGGGATGATCTTTTCTGAGACCGGCTGGGTCATGGAATGGACGATCTCTTACAAAGTCTGAACATAGCCTGAAAAGGATTTTTTCATCACATTCTAGGACTGGGCAGTGGTAGAAACCATTCCCATCTATTATATGTACAATAATATATACATTGGAATACAGCTTCTACACGGTATACGCTTTATTAGTGGGACAGAATAGCACTGTAGACTACACTACTCTATCCCGCAAATAAAATGGATACCAAGATGAAGAAACCCAATGGTACTCACAAATATACTGTCTTTGGCCAAGCATGCTACAGGTGTGTCCCGGTATGGGCAGAAATACCAATAAGGATTACCTATAAGGGTTATCTAGGATTACAAAAACCACGGCTACTTTCTTGCACAAACAGCACCACCCCTGTTCTCAGGTTGTCTGTGGTATTACAATTAAGCTCCATCAAACAAAACCACACCCCAACTGAGGACAAGGGTCATACTGTTTCTGGAAGAAAGTGGCCATGTTTTTCTAACCCCTTTAATGCCCACACGTCATGGATGCCTTGAATTGGAAAATGTCAGTGCAAAAGCAAGCAGCCTGCAGGTATGGGATCATATGTTACCGCATACCTACTTTACATATCATCAAAAGCTGTTTCCAGGATTTGGCCTGGACTTCTTGTTTTCATTGTTATAACAAAGAACAGCAGGAGAGAGGAGACAGGAAAGGTGGGGAGGGGTCTCCATCTATGTAATATTACTTTGAAGTATGGTTTCATTTTCATGTTCTGTAACAATTCTAAATATTTTACCACTGGACTTCCTGCCAAGTGTCAATGATCGGTCATGGCGCTTTGCTATTAAGCTAAATATCTAAATATAAAAGGGTCTTTCCTCTGTACTATATTAAATACTTCTCCTTTACTCCTACACACTCATACATACATATTTTGGTAATCGAAGTGGACATTTATGATGTTTTTAAAGCGACTCTGTACCCACAATCTGACCCCACCAAACCACTTGTACCTTCATATAGCTGCTTTTAATCCAAGATCTGTCCTGGGGTCCGTTCAGCAGGTGATGCAGTTATTGTGCTAAAAAACAACTTTTAAACTTGCAGCCCTGTGTCAAATTGTCAATAGAGTGTGTGTGCCCTAGGATTGCAACACCCCTCTATCCCTCCTCCCCACCCTCTTCATCATTAGGAATGCCCCAAGAACAATTTCTCCTATTCATCACCTGTGAGAACACTGCACATGAGCTTGATCGTTAAGGCACCTGTCCTAGGCGTTTCTAGTAATGAGGCGGGATGGAGGGGTGTTGCAATTCTAGGCCATACACAATCTAGGCCACAACAATTTGACACAGGACTGCAAGTTTAAAAGTTGTTTTTAGGACAATAACTGCATCACCTGCCAAAAGGACCCCAGGACAGATCTTAGATTAAAAGCAGCTATCCGAAGGTACAAGCGGTTTGGGGGGAACAGATTGTGGGTACAGAGGTGCTTTAAGGCAAAGCTGCCATGTTCTTATGCTCCTATACAACCAGAAAGCTTGGAATAATACCTTCACTTGTGTCTTCACATCAGGAAACTAGCACAGAGATAACGTGTCACATGCCTCTCCATCAGCACCCATGTCTGGAGGAAAGAGCTGGTTACAAGGAGATGCGGCCTCACAATATGGTCGTAGATGGCACAGGTGATTTTAGTGCTCTCACTGCTGTTATTGAGCCCTTGAAAGCTCTTGCTCTTCATCTTAGGGAGAAAGTCTAGGGCTGAGCTGTTTGCCAGTAGTACACACAGTTACTTCCTCCCTTCCTCAGCCAGTCATAGCATGGAACACCAGTTAGTTCTTACTGCTATGCCATGACATAGTGCTGGTGAATAGACACTGAACTTTGTGTTGGGGGATGACATACACAGTACAGTACTATAAATAGCCTGTGGTGGGAAAGGGGTTACTGATGCATTGGGTTTGCAAGGTGCTCTATGAGCAGATTTTCAATAAACTGCAGCTGCAATGAAAGGGTTACAATGAGCACTGAGCTCCTGGTTCTAAATGGAGGGGCTGAGGTAGATTATACTGCAGACCTGTTGACATACAGCAGTAGATACACTAGTATTTGCACAAGGAACAGCAACCCTGAGCTTTATGTGTTGTTGTAGATGACCGGGAAGCCTTGATTTACCTTCTAAGAACAGTTAGGCTCAGCCTGCAGGTACAGAGTCCAGGCCTTCTTATCCCCTCCCCTTCTCTACAGCACATGGCACTAGCTTATTGATATTCCCTAATATTAGAGGAAAGCAGATTGCAAAAATAGGAGACACCAACTAGCTAAGACTTTAGTGCTTTTTTTTCTGGGGTAAGGTGTAAGTGAAGTGATCTACACATATGTTAATAATCACCTAGGCTGTTATATAGTTATTGTAAGGGCTGTATGCATTGTAGGTAAATAAAAAGCTAGGGCAGATGGAAGTAACAGGTCAGTAGGATCAGACTGCACACACGGGAAATGTTTGTAGTGTGTATGGAGACACTTTGGTCTGTATAGAAGCTGTAGACACAAGATAACAGTAGCTAGTTACACTATTTGTATGTTGATTCATTTTGTATTTTATAGACAAGGGAGCAATAAAAATTTCTTCCAAAATAAAAATAGCCTGGAGTGCTACGCTACTTGGAAGAAACCTAAAATACTGATTCTCCTGGCATGTGAATGTTATTACATATAACCAACAATAAGAGGCCGGTAGCCAGGGTTATGTAACTGCATAGCAGCGCAAATGTGGCAAGGTGGGTGCAAGCCTTAAAGGATTTTTAATAGCGGCTCTACGAGGTTGTCACCATTAGAAGTCTGGTACCTGCTAGACCACGTGTCATGGAAAATGGTCAAGAGAGCCTTGGATAAGCTGCTTTGGCTGTTGTTCAGGTCAACTTTCTTTGTGTAGATATTGAGGTAAGAGCGGAAAATATGTTGCTATTGATTTTCTACAAGAAGAGAGCAAAGTGCAGCAGAGGCGGTGTACACAGTGATGGACACAGATATAGTCGGTGTCTCACAGGTTATTGTAGGTTTTGTAATTTGAGAGAAATTAAGAGACTACAATGGAAGATTATGGGGGAGATTTATCAAAAATGGTGTAAAGTGAAACTGGCTCAGTTGCCCCTAGCAACCAGTCAGATTCCACCTTTCATTTTCCAAAGAGTCTGTGAGGAATGAAAAGTGGAATCTGATTGGTTGCTAGGGGCAACTGAGCCAGATTCTCTTTACACCATGTTTGATAAATCTCCCCCTATATGTTACATTTTATTTGAAAATAAAATTAATATAGGTATAATTTTTTTAAAGAAGTTGTCCTGGATTAGATAAACATAGCTAATTTATTCTAGAAACCGCTCCGTACCTGTCCGCAGGTTGTATGCGGTATTACAATTCAGCTCCATTAACTTCAATGCAACTGCACTGCAATATCACAACCAAACAAGAGTGGTGCTGTTTCTGGAAGAAAGCCGCCATGCTTTTCTTTTTTTATAATCCTGAATGACCCCTTTAAGTTCAGTTTTGCCAAAGTATACAGATGGACAGCATCCCAGCAGACTGTCATTAGTGGTATCACTTTTCAGTGTCCGTCTATCATGATAATATGTCATGGTTAAGAGGTCATAAAACAAGAGGCATTTACTTAAAGGAAACCTGTCATGCTGGGGACTGGGGAAAAAGCATTCTACCACGTAATAAAGATTCTAATACTTACCCTCTCAGTCCTGGTGACGCTTTGGATGACGGACGAATTTGCTGAGATATCCCTGCTTTCTTTTTCATGCTCAATATGCTATGAACAGAGATGATCCCGACGTCCATAGGAAATCAAAGATGGGTGATTTCCTATGGACGTCGGACTCATTTCTGCTCATTAGAATAATTAGTGTAAAGAAGAGAAGCAGGGAAATCTCAGCAAATATGTCCGGCATCCAGAGCGTCACCAGGACTCAGAGGGTAAGTATGAAAATCTTTATTGCAGGGTAAGGTGCTTTTTCCCCTGTTCCCCAGTGTGACAGGTTCCCTTTAAACAATACATATTTTAATGCCAGCTGATCTCAGAAGAGGTTCTGCAGCAGCTCAGGCTATGTACACTACAGTACATCCTATATTAAACATGCCAACATCAGGGCTGACTTGGTAGTTTCTAAGGTAGGTCCCTAATCTATTTGATAGTAAGCCACATATATTTGACTATTATAGGGAACAAATTAGTATTTCTGACATATGGTTTAAGAACTATATATCCTTCCAGGATTAGGCTAAGTTGTAACAACAACCGTGATTACTGCAATACTTACATAGTGCTGCCTTCTGAGGAAGCGCCTAGCGCCATTGTGAGAAACTGACATGTCATTTTTCATTTTGCATTGAATAGCGGCCGCAGAAAACCCTGTCAGTGCACACTATGGAGCGTGCAGCTTCGGCCGCACGCTCCATTGCGTGCAGCGGGGAATTCTGATGCGGGCATGTATGGATGCGCCCGCAACAGAGCTCAGCGGCGCTAAAGATCATCCAGCTGGTACTGCCGTACTGGCCGGGATGATCTTTTCTGAGACCACGGAACGGCCGGTCTCATACAGCCTCTGAACATAGCCTTAAAGTGACTATGCATAATTTCTAGTAGAGCAGCTTTCATCATTTTATAATAGACATTTACAGTATTTTCACAAGACATGGCAAATAATATCTGCTATTTTGCAGTTCCACCTCTAGGACCCCCTTCTATTTGGAGGACAGGGCTCCTTTGTTCCTCCTTCACATTACTGAATGGAAATATGGCAGTTTCTGTGATTCCTATAGACTTGAATGGAAGAAGTTGTGCCCTTGTGCAGTGTGTCCATTCAGTCTCACCTGGCATATAACAGGTCAGGGGATCCCCATACTACTCAGTTCCATTTGTAATGGCCGGTCACATTTGAGCTCACATTGTATAACCTTTTATACCCTCCAAAGGGGAGAATTTCAGTATAAACTTGTGCTGAGCTGATTCTACTTTAAGAATAAGCCACTATATAGCGCCAGCTAGGAATGGCTTGGAGCTGGCATGCAGTCCTTGTTACCGTTTCATTAGAATGTGGTCAGTCCAGCTGGCTACGACATGAGAGCGGAGCTTTGCGTTCTAATGTGTTTACCAGATCCTCACTGATGTTCTCAATCTTTCCCCAGAAGTTATGTCGCCAGAGCTGCATATTTCTAATTGTCCGCAGCAATGAGCAGCCATACAGGATGTGTCGGCCTGTGGGATACAGGATGCTTTCTAAACACACACAATGGTGACGCTCCACGTCACAGAACGCAGTGTACCCGACAGGTCTAGGTGTCTCTGCTATGTGCAGCTTTATATAAATACATCTTATCAATTTACATCTCAATTAAGTATAAAGGAAAAGTGTCTGTAAATAAGGATGTCTCTCTACAGAACTCCAGGACTCTCCTCATTCCTATTTATTACTTTTGGGGCATCTATGTCCCCTTTATGCAAATTATATGGCGCAGTGCTCTCTGCTGCCACCTCTGTCTGTGACAGGAACTGTCCAGAGCAGTAGAAACTTTCTATGGGGATTTGCTGCTGCTGTGGACACTACCTGACATGGACAGAGGTGGCAGCAGGGAGCACTGTGTAAGCCTGCACTTCATGCAGGACATACAGCAGCTGATAAGTACAAATATGTGTAAGTAGTACAAATATGTGTAACTTTCTGACACCAGTTGATCTGATTTCCTTCAAAACTTTTTGAAGGTTTAGTTTTCTTTATAATATCTTGGAATCAGTCTTTTTGTTACATCTAGTAGGTGAGGAATAATTGTATGATGAGTTTTTAGGGGAGATGTAGGTTTTAGCTGCCTGATAGATGCTAATATTTTTTCATTTCCTACCAGAATTTTTTTTTGGGTAGGAAAGCAATATAACCAACATAGACTAACCAGCTCGGCTAGCCATGAATGTATTATGAATGGGAATAATGGAGTAAGCCGCTGCCATATACCTCTAGGAGCAACTTATCTCTCCAAGAGCAAAAGGATTACGTAGTTAAAATCCATTATGCCTAACCATCTTGTTCCCCAACATTAGCCATCAAGGGACAATTGGAAGGCCCCAATATACAGTGAGTTTGGCTGAAGCTTATGGGGTTACCTAGCTCTAGAGTGATTGAGATGTGTTCTTCTTGATTTTGTAGTCTTTATCCATTTCCTATATCTATGTGAAGTATGATATTACAATATGTTGCAATACCAAACTTTCTTATAAAAGGTGTCATACTGCAGCTCTCTAGCTGTTGCAAAACTACAATTCCCACAATCCCTGGACAACTAAAGCTTTGGCTGTCCAAGCATGATGGGAATTGTAGGTTTGCACAGCTGGAGGGCGGCGGGTTACACACCTGTGCTCTAATCACAAATCCTACAGCAGAATGCAGCCGTGTGCAGTCCAAATCCTATAATAGGCTTAGGGCTTGTGCACATTGCCATATTATAGCTTAGATTTGTATGGAGCCATAACTAGGCTCACTTAGAGGTGTCTAAGCTCTCTACAATAACTCCAGTTAAATGTTTTCTTTCTGCCACATTCTGTACAAATTCATTAAAAGAAAAATAAAGGCATGCTTCATCTGGCTATCTATATATATGTATGTATGTATGCATAAACGCAGCACAGTGACTTAGTGACTTAGAGTCCTTTATCCCCCCTGTTGATCAGCTGTTCTACATAGCCACAGTTGGAAGCCTCAGCTCCCTATATTGTGTATCCTGCTCAATGGCCTTGTCCTGGAGAACACCCTTAATGGGGCGCCAAGGCTGCGCAGTGTCATGCTTAAAGGGGTTGGCCTCTTTAAATTAAAATGGTTCAGTGTACAGTATTGGTAAGCGTAGTCACTGTATATACTGACAGTTGCTTCCTGTGTACCTCATAGAGCTAACATCAGACTCCCCTCATCCAGGCCGTGCTGCCCTGCTCTGTGCTGAGTCTGTCCATGGCCGACATAGAGGAGCATATGCCCCGAGACTGTATATGCCTATTGAAGACACTGGAGGCGGAGAATGGACACATGCTGCTCCATGTCGGCCATCTTAAGGACAGACTCACCACAGAGCAGGACAGCACATCCTGATGGAGGTGAGCCTGATTTTAGTTCTTTGAGGTACACAGGGAGCTGCTGTCAGTGAGTACACTTACTAATACTGCACACTGAGCAACTTAACTATAAAGTAGTCAACCCCTTTAAGGAGTTGTACAGACTACATGCACTGGCATACAACATCCACAACTGTATAATACATGAGACCTTATTGTGCTGCACTGGATTCTTCCAGAGTTGATTGTTTAGTGGACACCAATGCTTACAGAGAGATTTCATGACCGTACAGCATAAAAAAAATAAATATTTTTTACCCTTGGAAGATGTCTTGTATTTCCACTAGATGGAGGAAGAGAGCAAGACAAGTCAGTTTAAGGAAAGCTGCGAGTAAGCTTCTCTGTGTGATGTGGTTGTGACGGAGGATCCTGTGCCAGCCTACACCACCACAGAGAACCTTTTTTTACAAGATAAAATAAGCATATTTGGCCGACTACGCCCCAGCTAACTATCATGATAATGGGGCTGTTTTTCCTATTTTAAGGCTATGCACCGTAGGTTTGTGGTAGTGAGTGCCAGGCTGCCCGGCATCACCTCCTGGCAGCGCTGAGGAATTTGCGCTTGTTCAGGCAACAACACCCTTATAAAACATTCATATCTGAAGAACGCATTTAATTTACAGGGAACGCTATGCAAATGGTCTGTAATAAAAACTGGGACTTAGGTCAGAATCCATCAAAGTCCATCAAAATGGAATTAATTAGGAGACGATTTGTTTTGCAACTTGGAAAGTGACAATTTAACCAGCTCCAAAGGTCAAGGGTCAAGAGGACAAGTATAGGATATTCAGCCTTAAAAGCCTTCGAGGCCAAAGTACGACATCATTGGGTGTTTGTGTGTGGACAGTTCTTCTAGTTGTGCAATTTCATATGCTTCAGTCTCAGGCTTTAGTTATACATAAGGTGACCCGACTGAAGGGCTACATGCCAAACAATGCATTTAGGGAGAGATTATTTTAAAAGACATGCATGATAAATTTAAAGGGAATCTTTCACAGTAAAATTACAGTCCAATTTGCAGACACCATAATATAGAGTTGGGGGAGCTGAGCAGAATCATATATTGTTTTTTGGGAAAATATTGGGTATAACATGTATTTTTTTAATTTAAATCTTCATATTCTGGGCTTGGGAGTCCAGTGGGTGTTTCTATTCAGTGGTTGAGAGGAGAGGCCAACAAACATGCCATTTGACTCTTTAAGGGGTTGTCAAGGGAAAATCTCCATGGCTGGTGGTATAGTAAAATAATTAACAAGCTATACTCACCCATCCAGCTTCCCCGTCATTGCAGTCACAGTATCTCCCGATCCTCTTGGGTTTCTTCTTGCTATAACGGAGCCATTTACTGACTGAAGTTGGATACCACCATGACCCATTGGGACAATTCTTGCATGGTTATAATGTCACAGGAAGACAGACAAAACATGACAGGGATCAGGAACTGCCATGACTACAGTGGTGGGGGAGTGGCATAGGCGAGTATAGCTTATTTAATATTTTTTCATACCACAGTGAATCTGTCTTGCCCACAGTATTCCCATAGTTCTTTATACTATTTGATGGTTTCCATTTTCCTGATTCAAATGAACATGTCCGACATCAAGCTTCCATCATAGTGCTACCTTCAGCTTATATACTGTATGCACTGTATGATACTCTTGTGATTTCTCTGCTCTCACTTCTCCCCATCTACCTCCGCACCTTATATTACATTCAGTATGTCAGTTCTCAGCGCTGTGATGTTACACAGTATACTATCATGGTATATATCAAGGCCAAACAAAGTCATGCAACGTTAATGCGCCGGTCACTACAATCTAGGAGGTCTATCAAGGACCTTATTGATTCTAAGCTGAGCATAACCAATGATGTATTATTTCACGTTACCATCCAGGGCCCAGCAGAGGTAAAGCATGCACTGTGCTGCCAAAGTATTAAAACACTACTTGACGTGACATCAAGTCCAGATCAGATCTAGAAAGCACCAGAATTTGTTCCATTGCCAAATCAGTTTTGTGTCTGGCAGCGTACCTGCAGAAATACATTATATTAGAAACTCCACCCTGAGTAGATTAGAAGGGGGTCGGTATACAAACAGTGGGTGTAATAGTCATTGTAAGAGCCCCAGAGAAACGTCATTCAGTGTTACTATTTCTTTACACAGCGTCGAAAAAGAGATGGAGAAGAACGTACTGGTCGAAAAGAAAGCTTTTCTTCGGGACTCGGGATATGAAAGCATCGCCTATAAGCCCAGCATCCTGGATAGACTTCTCCACACTCATCCTGTGTGGCTTCAACTTGGTCTGAGTGATGACAAGGTCCAGGGCATCCTCCAAGATCAGCCTCCTGCGGTACGTGTAAGATATAATAAGACAGGGTTTGTTCTCCTGTGCATCGTAAAATGTATTGTTCATATATTGGAGACACACAAGGAGATTTACTCTGGGTTTAGGGACTATCGTTTCAAATGGTTTCATATTCACCCTGCCTTATGCTTAAAGTGTAACTGTCATTTAAATTTTTATTGCAGAAATCAATAGTATGAGCAATTTTAGGAACCATGTATTAGGTTTTGTTTGGCAAAAAAAGCCTCTTTTTATACTCAAAAAGCTGTTTTCCAGCCCCCCCTCCCCCTCAGTTTTTATCTGTTCTGAATGGGTGAATGTAAGTGCAGACACATTATAACAGCAGTATGTATAGCTGAGTGTGAGTGCAGGCACATAGGAGCAGTGTGTATAGCTGAGTGTGAGTGCAGGCACATTATAACAGCAGTGTGGATAGCTGAGTGTAAGTGCAGGCACAATATAGCAGGAATGGAGAGGATGGGAAACAAAAGGGCTGAAAGAGACTGCAGGGAGCATGAAGGAATGAGCAGGGCAGATGTGGGCACATACATGCAGCGCTCTCTGTCCGGGGAGAGAGGGGTTACAGCTATGAAGAGATTACCTCCACAGTCCTGTCCCCTGATGCAAGCCCCAGCCTGAAGTGGATCTGCTATGATTTGCAAGGTGAGGGAGACTTCCTGGGTCAGAATACAGTGCTGTAGACCCCGCTGTGCAGACCATGCTGCTCCCCCACTTCCCCTCCCACCCAGTACAGGGAGCTCTTAAACCAAATCAATGCTCTAAAACCAAATTTTCAAATTCACAATGTAGTAAAACTTTGCGATTCCTGTTTCCGACTGTGGGTGGGTATTGTATAGCCAATATCTGTGATGTATGGAGGAGACTCGGCACCTTAGCCCACTCCTGAGTCCCTTATGCCCTCCATGACATAATTGTACAAATCGGGGACCATCAGTACACTAACTTTAAGTTTTGCACATGGATAGAACGGTGACTGTGCAGGGAAGCCGGGTCCGCAGTCCTTTTTTAAACTGTGACGCAGTTCCGGCGTACTGCGCCGTTTTCTTCCCGGACACCGATCGGGGGTGAAGCACTGGGGGAAGGCTGGCCCGCTCCCAGTGGGAAGAAACCCCTGCCCCTCTATTTCCGGGCACCTCTATGACGCGGCTCCATTAAAATCAATAGAGCCGCATCGTAGAGGTGCCCGGATATAGAACGGCGCTGTATGCGGGAACTGGGCCGTGGTTCAAAAGAAGAACCATGGCACCGGCTTCCCCACACCGGCGCCGTTCTATCCATATGCAAGCCTTAAAGCAAATGTACTGATGGTACACTCGCTTTAAGGCATTAAAAATGGTCAATGAGGTGCAATGTTTTATCGTGCATAGTGCAGCATTGGAGGATTGTTTGCCGGTATGCCAGTACACCATATCTATGTACTACAGTAGATGAAGTATGTATTACAACACGTGCACAGTATACACACAGGCTGCTAGAGCCAAGTACTATATTGTCCAGCACCTGTTACTTGCAAATGTTAACAATTTTGGGAATACAATGGAACATTATGAAAAGTGAAATTTCCCTCTGGATGGGCTTCGTGACATTCCTGGCCCTGGACAGCTGCAGCTAGAGCGCTCCGCACATAGTATCAGCTGGTTGCACTATTTTTAAGAAAAGCAAATGTCTCTGGAAAAAAAAATACAGCGTCCTGCTCCTTCCCGAATGTGCCCACAATCCTGATGAGCGCAGCATAAACGACGATTCTGTGTCTGAATCTGAACCTCTGAGGCTATTAGATGGTGTGGGCTGAGATTGTGCTGAGCTGTTGAGGTTAGAATGGAGCTTGGCCCTCTTCACTCTTGGATAGGTTTTCATTGGGCTGGACTCCTGCCATACATTTCTTCTGTCAAGGAAATCTCCACCCTATTATTTTTCATACTATTAAGAGTATATAGAGTTTCCTGATTCCCATAGGTTTAACTAAGTAAATCTTAAACTAGTAAATATACTATATGTCATTGTTACCCAGCTCATCTATTGTCTGTAAAGGAAAAGAATAAAAAAAAACTCTTTTACAAGTCTCTTACATTCATAAAGCTCCATGCGTTCAGAGCTTCTCCTATAAAAACAGTTCTGGTGAATATGTGAAAATATATGCCATGTAAAATACCAGGAACCATGACGGAAACCTGACGGATGATATTGAAATCTATACCATGTTTTGGATGCTGTGCAGCATATAGGTGACCAACAGCACCGTTTTTTAAATGTTCCTTTTTGTATATGCCTGATTGAGCTAGAATGAACCAGATGACACTGAAGGAAGAATAGTGGTGATTATTAGAGATGAATGAACCTCGAGCACACTGGGATTCATCTGAACTTGAGCGTGCAGCATTTGATTACCTGTGGCTAAAGAAGTTGGATGCAGTCTTAGGTCCTGGAAAACATGGATGCAGCCTATGGCCTATAGCTGAATCCATGTTTTCCAGGCAGTCTTAGGGCTGCATCCAATTTCTTCAGCCACAGGTAATCAAATGTTGTAGGCTCTGGTTTGGACTAACCCACACGCACTTAAGGTTCACCTATCTTTAGTGATTATGCATTATATGGGCTAAGAAATAAATAAATCCCAGAGTGCATCTTTAAGGTAGTGACAAACATTGGTTGTTGGATGTACCCATTATAGGGGTTGGCTGGAGAAAGAACATTTATTTCAAAGGGGACAAGATAGCAGAAAAATAAAAAATAAGTGATCATCAGTCCTTGGACACTGTCGTTTCAGTGATGTCTTCCCACTCAGTAAATGTTTGCTCAGCCGGTCACTCGCTGCAGTGATGTCCCACCTCAGCCTCTGATCATCATTCCCTTCTGTTACTCAAAAACCACATCCAACACACCACTGAGCATACCCAAGTGGACGTCTTTATCTAGTTTTAGGATGTAACTTGGCATCAGAGACACAGTACCAATCTCTGATATTGCCCAAAGCGTTTCATGTGAACGGACAAGTTGACAGTCATGAGTCACGGCAGTATGTGTGCTCTGCTTTATCTTGTATACACAAGTTGACTGGCTGTCCTCCAGCTTCTACATTCACAGGGCTGCATGACTGTACGGAAAATGTGATTCCATCCGCTGGTATTTTCCTGGTATTTTTGTACTGATATATTAATATGGTTCTTTATTGTACTGAAGCATAGTTATCTAGTGGAGTCATGACATATATCAATGCAAGTGATAGGCTGAAACCGAACAAGGGGTTTTACTGGCATGGATAAAAAGGAAAGAAGAGGTGTGTATAAGCCTATAACTAGGTCTTCTCATCAGGATTCCAGGCATACATTGTTTTTTTATCTCTATGTCCTCTCCATTAGCAAGATACAAGCCTTTGACTTCGAGGCTCAAGTGCCCAGGGGGTGTTTGCTCGTGGGCTGGACTGGGGACCGCCTTCTGGGCACTTGATCCTCATTTGCATATTAACAAAAAAAAATATTATACCTTAGTGCTGGAAAGGACTATGAAGACAAAAAAAGGTATGCCCAGAATCATGACCAGAAGACCTAACTAGCCATTGGCTTATATACACCCCTGCTTATATACATTTCCTGCAGACAGGATGATTTGGTACAGTGACTCGTTTCTGTAAAGCAGTGCAGAATACATTGGCGCTATAAAAAGGAATTATTAATATTATTGGTTTAACAAGATTAAAAAGCAATGGTAAGACATTTATAGAGATCCTATTGTTCTCACTAAATAATTACTGACCAGTATAAGCTGGATTGCCAGAAACAGATGCCATAATAATTCATTTTGGCTCACTACAGAGACCTCATACAGTTATAAAGAAACTTGAGACGTGGGATGTGTTTTCTTCTTTAAGCCTACCACTTATGTTGTTCAATTTGCTTCTTCACAGACCTTTCTGGTGCGGAAGTCTTCAGCACTCCTGAAGAAAGTCATTTCCCTGAGGGTTCCTGAAGAATTTGGATCTTGTGTTCAAGAATTTGTGATTAGAGAAAGTGCATATAGTAAGTAAAGCCTTAACGCATCCTCTAAAATCACCATCAATCACTGGGGTCTTTTTAATGCTTTTTCTTTAAGGGAAATCTGTCAGCTGTAATTCACGTTCCATAATGCCGACACTGTTAGATAGGTGTTAGATCAAGGAGACACACTCTGCCTATCATATATTTGTCTGTGCTTCCAGAATGTAGAAAGATTGCTTTTATTCTCTGATACTAAGAGTATGGGAGGGTGAGCGAGGAGGCGTTACAGCTTGCTGCAGTTCAGGAGCTCTGGAAAGCCTCCTTGACTCTGTACTATGGAATAAAAGTATTTTTCTATGTTACGGAAGCACAGCTAGATATATGATAGGTACCATGTGTCTCCTTGACCTAACAGCTATCTAACAGTGTCAGGAGATCAGAATAAAAATTGTAGTTGACGAATTTCTTTTCATATCCTTGTTATTCATTTGATGTGCAACCCTTTTTTTTTTACTAGTCATCAATTTTAAAGCGATCAGGTACATCACTGTAAGATTTTTACATCAATAGCCGGCGCCAGCGATGTCGGTGCCAAGGTCCTATTCTTCTGATTATCGTGCACAGCGTCGGTCTATTCTCAGTCACTGGCCCGGCCTGAAACACTGTTGGTGGGTGGGCCCACCCACCCCCAGTGGGACGAAACCCCTCCCCTTGGTGACAGGGCTCCATTGATTCTAATGGAGCCGCGTCACAGAGGGTAGGGCAGAATGTCACACTGGGGACGGGCAGGTCCACCTCTAGTGCTTCAGGCCAGTGACTGAGGATAGACCGGCGCTGTGCGCAGGAATCAGACTGTGGCTCAAAAAAAGCATTAGCATCCCTGCTCCAGTCTATTGATGTAAAAATCTTAAAGCGATGTACCTGGTGGTTCATTCGCTTTAAATATTTTTGAGTTGATCTGATTTTTGATAGTGACTTCTGGTCAGGTACCCAAACCAGCCTCTCCACCAATATAATATTGGTCATAAAACACAGATGTGTCCCGCCTTATCTTTTTATTAAATAAGTCAAGAAAAGGATTCTTTTATAACTGCTTTTTACAATATCCAAATGTCTTCTCTGATAGACCTACACAGTGTTTACACTGAGGTCATGATCTCAAGTAACTGTAAAAGGCTTGTAATCTAACCAAAGGCATCAATAAATATGTTTAGATTAGTAATGAGGTAAGGATGGACACATCTATATCCATCTGTATCTGTATCTGAGTGCCCAAGCTGACATATAGGTATTATCTAAAAGTAGAAAATCCCTTTAAAAAGTGTGCTCCAGTGTAATATTGTGCAAGAGTGACATTGATCAAAGTCATATTTGTCTCCTTGTATAGCATTTCTGCTATAAATGACTCTCCTTGCACAGGCAGGGTATGATTTTCACTGTCTATCATCTCCTTGTCTGTGAAGCAAATGTTACTAGAGAAGCTTCATGCTGTGCACAGCTACCCGCCTACGATCATGCCTCAGAGCAGATTTTCCCGATATGCCTCTTTTATGTTTTGTCCAAACACAACTAAATGTTGAACAGTCTTCTGCAAATATCTAAACCTGGCATAGTAAACCTGTGAGTTTTTTTCCCTGTAGGGAAGTATGTGCCACAGCTTGACTAATGTAAGGATATCATAAAAAACAATGGTGCTTTCCCACTGAGTTACAATTGTTTGCATTGCTCTCCATTGACTGACTCTTTCAGGACATTTACTTTTATGTTTCCCATGAAATATGCTAACAGTATTGCGGCACTGTGTCATATTTATGCATAGTAATACACAAAGGAGTATTTATAGGTAGTTCTCTGTAATAGGTAACATCTGTAGCTGTCTATAGACATATAAAGTCAAGCTAAGGCTGTGTTCCCACTACCGGATCATAGCAGAAAAAAGTGACCGCCTGTTATTATTGATATAGGACGTCACGTTTCCCTAGTGGGAACATAGCCATAATGTGTTCCCTAACATTATGGCAACATGTCAAACGTCTCAGTAATGGGGCAACAGTAGGTCAACTGGGTTTATATGTCTTTCAACTATAAAAATGATTGATACGTTGCTAATAGTGTTGAGTGAACTTCCAGAACGTTTGGGTTTGGCCGACCCCGAACGCTCAGCATCTGACTCCCAGTGGCTGGAGAAGTTGGATGTGGCCCTAGGGAGTCTTGAAAAATATGGATACAGTCTTAGGCCATGTTCACACAATGCATCTTTTGCATTAATCACGGCCATTGTTGCAATATGCAACAACAGCCTTGATTAATGCAAAAGATATGTTGTATTTAAATTAATGGAATCCCAGCCAGAGTGTATACCCATGTCAGTTTTGTTTCATTATTTTATTCATTAAATAGCAGCCAGACAGACCTGTCGATTCACACAATGGAGAGTGCGACTTTCCATTGTGTGCTATGGCAAATTGGGATGCGGGCCTCACGGGTGTACTCACTACAGTACCGTCTGCGATGATCTTCACTAACACTGGCAGTTCTGTGACACGGCCGTGTCACAGAACGGCCGGTGTCATACAATGTGCGAACTTGGCGTAAGGCTGCATCCATCTTCCCCAGGCAGCGGGAATCAAATGCAGAAAGTTCGGGTTTGGCCGTACCCAAACGTTGGGCAAGTTTGCTCAACACTAGTTACTAATAAAGCAACATTAAAAATTGAGATGCTGATTCCCATCATTACACATCTGGTTGCTGTGATAAAGCAAGTAAACATCCCGATCGGCGCAGTCCCAGTATTACTACAGAATACTACTAGCGCCACATTTGTATAGACAGAGCCAGGCTGAATCGAGGATCATGTGAGTTCCTTTGTTTTGTTCTCTAACGTCTTCATTGTGCAACTCCGATCTGTTTTGACCCATTTCTCAAGGATGAGTGAATGTTCCAGGAATGAGGAAAAGGCGCATAAATTCCGGCCTCCTTATATTCAGCTGGATGGCTCTGCTGGCACAGAAAGGCGCTCAGCACAGTTGTTTTCAATTAGGAGAACACTGCTCTGTTTGATAGTTGCAAAACATTACTGCTTACTCTCTGCAGAAAAACACCAGGATCTGATTTAACCTCGTCTTGTTTGTGGTCTTATATGGTGTCCATTATCTTTTGTCTTCCTAGCTTTTTCCCTGGAAGGATCCGGAATCAGCTTTGCGGATGTTTTTAGGCTTATTGCCTTTTACTGCATCAGCAGGTAAGATATATTTGAATGGATCTATAGTATAATAAGGCAACGGCATCCATGATTATGCTGCAACCACAATCAGAAATTTTTTTTTACATTTTTTATATTCTCTATAGTTCATAATATGAAATACAGCTGTATTATATTAATATAGTATTTAGAACTTTGGGTCTTTACTGGATTAAAAAACATGGCTGCCTTCTTGTAAAAACAACGCCACAGCTGTCCACACATTATGGGGGAGATTTATCAAACATGGTGTAAAGTGAAACTGGCTCAGTTGCCCCTAGCAACCAATCAGATTCCATCTTTCATTCCTCACAGACCCTTTGGAAAATGAAAAGTGGAATCTGATTGGTTGCTAGGGGCAACTGAGCCAATTCTACTTTACACCATGTTTGATAAATCTCCTCCATTTATGAGTTTTATTGTAGCTCAATTCCATAGATGTGAATAGAGCTGAGCTGCAGTACCACATACAACTTGTGAACAGGTGTGGTAAAAGAACACAGCCATATTTTTCTAATCCTGAAAAACCGCTTTATGAGTATCAAGCATATTGCCAGTTTAAGAAAACTTTTGACCCTGTCATAGTAAAATGACAGAAGTTTTGATTTGTCTGGTTGCGGGTACTGAGATGATTGTCTCTGTAAGGCTTTCCTTGGAGAGGCAGTGTTAGGTATGTACAGACTTAGGCTATGTTCACGCTACGTATATTTCAGGCAGTATTTGGTCCTCATAGCAACCAAAACCAGGAGTGGATTGAAAACACAGAAAGGCTCTGTTCACATAATGTTGTAATTGAGTGGATGGCCGCTATTTAATGGCAAATATTTGCTGTTATTTTAGAACAACGGCTGTTGTATTGAAATAATGGAAGTTATTTACTGTTATATGGCGGCCATCCACTCAATTTCAACATTGTGTGAACAGAGCCTTTCTGTGTTTTCAATCCACTCCTGGTTTTGGTTGCTATGAGGACCTGACATGAGGACCAAATACTGCCTGAGGGTGCGTTCACACCTACAGGATCTGCAGCAGATCTGCAGCAGATTTGATGCTGTGTTCAGTTATTTAAAATCTGCTGCAGATCCTGTAGGTGTGAATGCACCATGAAATATACATAGTGTGAACCCAGAACAAAAACCAAAGAAATTGCACAAAAGTTTAAAGAGTATACAAAAAATCTTTATTATATTCACATAATTAATATTCAAAGACGATTAAAATGATATATGGGATGGAACACAGAGGTCAAAACCAGAGAGGGAGTGAAGCATCAGCAAGGCATCATGATAGTAAAAATAAAATAAAGATGGAGACTATAATGTGAATTAAAATACTACCATCTAATGGTCAGAAATTGTACACAAAAAAGACTACAAATCCAAAGAAGTCATGGTAGCGTGTACTGCCTCTGAGAATTTGTATATATCAGCAGTATAAGGGGAACTGTGTGTAACCCCCAAAAAATAGTGAATATAACAAGCAGGTAGATGAAATAATCAGCCTACTAAACCAGAGGAGAAATAGGACCAAACAAGAAATTACCCATACCACGGGACCAATGCTGATGTCTCACCCCCCGTCTGGCAAAAAAGCCCGACGTACGTTTCGCTCACTTCATCAGGAGCTAAACTTCATTAGCTCCTGATGAAGTGAGCGAAACGTACGTCGGGCTTTTTTGCCAGACGGGGGGTGAGACATCAGCATTGGTCCCGTGGTATGGGTAATTTCTTGTTTGGTCCTATTTCTCCTCTGGTTTAGTAGGCTGATTATTTCATCTACCTGCTTGTTATATTCACTATTTTTTGGGGGTTACACACAGTTCCCCTTATACTGCTGATATATACAAATTCTCAGAGGCAGTACACGCTACCATGACTTCTTTGGATTTGTAGTCTTTTTTGTGTACAATTTCTGACCATTAGATGGTAGTATTTTAATTCACATTATAGTCTCCATCTTTATTTTATTTTTACTATCATGATGCCTTGCTGATGCTTCACTCCCTCTCTGGTTTTGACCTCTGTGTTCCATCCCATATATCATTTTAATCGTCTTTGAATATTAATTATGTGAATATAATAAAGATTTTTTGTATACTCTTTAAATTTTTGTGCAATTTCTTTGGTTTTTGTTCTGGGACTTTGTTGCACTTAGTACTTATTAGGCAGGACTCTGTAGGTTGTCTGTCTATAGTGTGAACCCAGCCTTAAGGTACTATTAGGGTACAAACCCACACACCGTATACGCAGCGTATTTACTGCTGCGATACGCAGCAGAAACGCAGCAGATTAGATCTAAATAACAACACAGCATCAAATCTGCACCATCAAATCTGCTGCAGATCTGCTGCGTATCTGCTGCGTATACGGTGTGTGTGTTTGTACCCTTATTAGGGTACAAACACACACAGTGTATAGGCAGCAGATACGCAGCAGATTTGATGCTGTGTTCAGTTGTTTAGGGTACAAACACACACACCGTATATGCAGCAGATACGCAGCAGATCTGCAGCAGACTTGATGGTGAAGACTTGATGCTGTGTTCAGTTATTTAGATCTAATCTGCTGCGTATCTGCTGCGTATTTGCTGCTTATCGCAGCAGTAAATACGCTGCATATACGGTGTGTGTGTTTGTACCCTTAGATCTAATCTGCTGCGTATCTGCTGCGTATTTGCTGCATATCTCAGCAGTAAATACACAGCGTATATGCCGTGTGTGTTTGTACCCTTCGGGTACAAACACACACCGTATATGCAGCAAATACGCAGCAGATACGCAGCAGATCTGCAGCAGATTTGATAGTGCAGATTTGATGCTGTGTTCAGTTATTTAGATCTAATTTGCTGCGTATCTGCTGCGTATTTGCTGCGTATTGCAGCAGTAAATACGCTGCGTATACGGTGTGTGTGTTTGTACCCTTAGGCTGGGTTCACACTGCGTTTTTGCAATCCGTTTAACGGATCCGTTTTTTTTAACGGACAAAAAAAATAGTGTCAGCAACGTTTTTGTGTCAAAAATGGATCAAAACGGATGCACACAACTGCATCCGTTTTTGCAATCCGTTTTTCATCCGTTTAAAATAAAAAAAAAACTGATGAAAAAGACGCAGTGTGAACCCAACCTTACACAAAGCAAGTATTGGCCTTATTTGGCCGTTTTTTAAATCACTGATCAGCCGATCAGCAAAAAACAGATGAAAAACGGATGAAAAAAAACGAATGCATTTGTGTGCACATTCGTTTTGATCTGTTTTTCCATTGACTTCCATTATAAAAAAAAAAAAAAAACGGATCAAAACGGAGTGTCGACACTACTTTTCTGTCCGTCAAAAAAAACGGATCCGTTGTTTTTTTATAATGGAAGTCAATGAAAAAACAGATCAAAACGGATGCACACAAATGCATCCGTTTTTTTCATCCGTTTTTCAAACGTTAAAAAAACAGATTGCAAAAACGCAGTGTGAACCTTGCCTAATAGGAGCGGTGGCAGCAGACCAACGCTATCTCCTGTTGGCCCCTCCAGCTGCTCCCTGTTGGATGCAGCCCTAGGGAGTTGTGGAAATCATGGATACAGCCATAGGCCATAGGCTGTATCCATGTTTTCCTGGCAGCCTTAGGTCTGCATCCAACCTCTCCAGGCAGTAGTACTCAAATGCTGAGCCTAACCTGAACATCCGGCAAGTTCTCTCTACAATATGGAGGACATGTTTAAGTGTCCTATTAGACTAAGCGATTTTGAACAATTATCGTTAAACAATCGCAAACTAGATTGTTTATTGGTAACCTAAAATCGTTCACATTCGATCGTTGCCTGCAATTACACAGGACGATTATCATTCAAATTCGAACAATATAACGATTGAGACTTCTCCTCCTTTCAGTTCCATTTCTATCTTTGTATTGTAATTAAAAATATAGGAACACTCATTGCCAATAATCAGCCTGTGTAGAAGAGCCAGTGATCAGCCAACAAACAAGAAAATGCCTGTTCATTGGCTGCTTAGATCTTTTAAATTTTCGCTATTGGCAGCTCATATACCTTTCTAAATGTGCGATGTGTGGCCAATACCAGTGAATGTAAAGCGACTCTGTACCCACAATCAGTCTCCCCCCAAACCACTTGTACCTTCGGATAGCTGCTTTTAATCCGAGATCTGTCCTGCGGTCCGTTCAGCAGGTGATGCAGTTATTGTGCTAAAAAACAACTTTTAAACTTTCAGCCCTGTGTCAGACTGGTGTGGCCTAGAGTGTCTGTGCCCTAACCTTGCACCACCCCTCCGTCCCTCCTCCCCACCCTCTTCATCATTAGAAATGCCACTGGCAGGATTTTTCCTATTCCTCTGCAGTGAAAACTGTACAGGTGCCTTAACAATCCAGCCCATGTGCCCGGCTGCCACAGCTGATGAATAGGAGAATACCTGCCTGGGGCATTCCTAATAATGAAGAGGGTGGGGAGAAGGGACAGAGAGGTGCCAGCCTAATGCTTAGTCACTCTAGGCCACGCCAGTTTGGCACAGGGTTGCAAGTTTAAAAGTTGTTTTTTAGGACAATATCTGCATCACCTGCCGAGCGGACCCCAGGACAGATCTTGGATTAAAAGCAGCTATCCGAAGGTACAAGTGGTTTGTGGAGCACATATTGTAGGTACAGAGTCGCTTTAAAAATTTCTGCCGCATTAATTAAGTCTCTGAAGTAGAGTTTCCATCTTGCCTGTTGGTGCTCTTTTGCTGCTGCCAGTTGAGTAGTGTAAGACTCCAAAGACCGTTTTGTAGCACATCCTCCCTACAAGGGCCGTGTGAATGCCCCCTTAGTCTGGATGGTCCACCAGCAATCCATTGTGGCCCTTTAGGCAACCATTACCGAGACGTAAGCTGTCTGTTTCCAAGGGAAGCAATCAGCAGAGCTGTGAAGGTATATATATATATATATATATATATATATATATATATATATATAGAAAAACCGAGAAGAGGCGGCACTCCAATATTCGGTGAAAATGAAAATGATTTATTCACCCATCAATGTGCAACGTTTCGATCTCCCATTGAGATCTTTTTCAAGCAACACCAAAAGATCTCAATGGGAGATCGAAACGTTGCACGTTGATGGGTGAATAAATCATTTTCATTTTCACCGAATATTGGAGTGCCGCCTCTTCTCGGTTTTTCTAGTACTAAGGTGGTCTTGGAGTCCGTCCACTGAGGTTGAAGCACCCACCTGAGCCACAGAGCCACACAGTGCCGTCCAGCCCTATATTTCTACATATATATATATATATATATATATATATATATATATATATATATTTATATATAATATATATTTATATATAATATATATATATATATATATATATATGTATATATATGAATTAAGTTCCAATTTATGATGTAACACTAAGAAGACAAATGTAGCAGCGTAGTGAATCATGTGTTATCTGATGTGAAGTTCACTCTCGAGGTTATGGTAATAGGAACGCAGAGGTTAGAGTAAGTAATGGCTCCTCGTAATAGTTTATCTTGATGAATTGAGTGTTTATTGTGATGCTTACCCAATGCTCCATTTAAGATCTGCCGTTCTCGTTCATTGTTACCGTATTTATTTTCTGTGATAAGAATCCGAGGTTTACTATGTCAAGTTAAAGCTTTCTTATGAGCTCGGGCTAGGATCGGCTGTGTAGGAATGCCTGCGCCAAGCACATATGGTTGGGTAAATGAGGATAATTCTTGTCTGGGCTGAAGACCAAGGAAAGATGTAATAATATCAGCTCCGATGAAAGGAAGTGACATGGGGTCATCTGCACCCAATGCTCCCATGGATTCATTAGGCGGAGATGGCTAATGATGGGTTTGTGCCACCACTAGTAGGAATGTGATCTAATTTTCCACCGCACAAGGGACTTTTCCCTCACCCAGGAAGCAATGTCCCGGTGTGTAGCGGTCCAGCGGAACAATGTGTCACGCTATGAACTCTTTGCACCTTGTATCCCAAATCTTTTTTTTTTTTTGTCCACTAAGAGGAAGTTGTAAATACAACCGATTGATTTGGAAAGTGTAGAAAATCTGAAGACTTTGTGCCGTGCCGCAACCCTTCTTTTTTATATTATTATAATTTCATTGCATAAAAAATGAATGAAGGCAAATAGCCTTAATGGCAAAAAATTCTCATGTTTTTTTTTACAGGTCCTATAAATTACCCTTCCATTGTACCATATTGTAGACTATCATGCGGGTCTAGATTGGCATGTGGGTCTAGATTAAGGATCATAATACATGGCCCGATCTAGAGGAGGAAGTGAGCGCCGACCTGTCAGATCGGTGCTTGCTTCCTCCTTCCTCCTGGGAGCTGCGGGAGGAGCTGCCCAGATGATTCTCTCTTCAGCCCATTGAAGAGAGTGGTGGTCTGCTGGCATTTGTTGTGCATGTCGGTTGATCGTTGTCTTTTCACAGGTACTATTACACCAAGAGCTTATAGTCCAGAATAGCTGTTAAACGGCCAAATAAGGCTGATAATTGTTTGGTTTAATGGAGTGTTTGCACAGACAGATTTATCTGACAGATTTTTTAAGCCAAAGCCAGGGACAGACTATAAACCAGGAACATGTCATAAAGGAAAGATTGAGATTTTTCCTCTTTTCAAATCCATTCCTGGTTTTGGCTTCCAAAATCTGCCAGATAAATCTGTCTGTGTAAATGCACCATTATAGGCCCTTATGGCTTGGTTCTCACTGCAAAGGGATGCCAACATACTGTGATGTACTGTAGTGGGCTCTATTCATTTCAACCACCCAAACATACCTAGTCTGCTGCACTAATGAGTACTGATAAAGGGGTTAGCCAGGATTAGAAAGAGCATAGCTACTTCCTTGAAAAAAACAGCACCACCCCTGGGACACAAGAGGTGCTATTTCTGGAAGAAAGCAGCCATGTGTTTTTTAAGCCTGAATAACTTCTTGAAAGTATCCATGGTGTGGTGTGGGTTCACTTAAGGCTGGGTTCACAGAGCATATGACACCGGCCGTTCATTGACACGGGCATGTGCCAGAAAGGCCGGTGTCAGTGACGTTCATCTTGGCTGGTACTGCATTTCTTTTGATTTGGAATGCACATTCCGGTGTGCCTGCATTCCAAATCACCATAGCCGACAATGTAAAGTGCAGCTGAAGCCGCACTTTACATTGTCTGCTCTGTCAGTCTTGTGCGGCTGCTATTCAGTGAATAATGGCTGCACAAAACTGACATGTCAGTGTATACTATGTGTGTTTACACTGCGTCTGGGATTCTATAGTAAATAATGTTATCGGCAATTTCATGAAATTATACGTTGTGTGAACTTAGCCTAAATTAGTATCGTTCAGTGGGAAGTGGCTCAAACTTAGGCACTAGTTGACATACAGCATAAACGTAGTGTGAACCTAGCCTAAGGTTGTTAGTGGATCCTGGACAAAAAAATGGTGGGGCCTAAATTGTTAAAGGAGAGCTATTAGCAGGTTAGACTAATCTAACCTGCTAATATGTCCCTATTGCACAGGAGATGCTGAGATGCTCAGTGCCATTCCGGTGCAGCCTAGCCGCGTGCTCCACTGTCTGGTGAGACCATTAGGAGCATTGGGGAGGCTTTAGGATCACTGCCTGCCCCCATAGTGCCAATCCAGCCGAAAGTGGATCAGCACTATGGGGGCGGGCAGTCCTCCTAACGCACCTCAAGCAACATCAACAAATCATGTTTTGTGGGTTTACTTTGTATTTCACAGGTTATATATTATACTCATGATCAGGTGTCATCACAGGTGTTCTTTGCATGGGATATCCTCAAATCTTGACCTGTTGGCAGGCCATGAGGACAGCAGTTGGGAAACACTGTTTTACGGTACATACGTGAATATGTGCATATGTATTCAAACACACATACACTGTGACCCATGCACAGACTTACCTTCTTGTTACAGAGGCACAGCAGGACAGGACTGCTCCAGCCAGCAGTAATATGGAGATGCTAGAGCTCTCCCTCATTCTTCCTCTCTGATCCAAATGTTGTCTGTCATGTAATGTCATGTGCAGCTTAAGGCTGTTGTTGCAATGGCCGTGATTAGTGCGGTACTTATGTTGTGCTGCAGGCTGAGGGAATCCCGGCCGGAGTGTATACACATGGTGTACACTTCAGCCAGGATCTCTAGCGGTGCCGTAGAAAACTGACATGTCGTAGAAAATTGACATATCAGCCGCAGAAAATCCTGTCAGTGCACACTATGGAGCGAGCGGCTCCGGCCACACGCTACATAGTGTGCAGTGGGGAGTTCTGATGCATCAGAACTCAGCAGCGCTAAAGATCATCCGGCCGGTACTTTTCTGAGAAGGTCTGAACATGGACTAAAAGGTGAATGTCTCCCATAGATGGGGTACATGTAGGGATGTTCCAGGGACAGTGAGGGCAGATTTGGGATAGATAGATCGATAGATAGATAGGAGATAGATCAGTAAGTCTCTCTAGTTACCCCATTAGTGGAGGTTCCAGCGCTCATACCCTGTATGTTCCAGATTGTTGTTGTTTTGACTTGTCTATAAAACGTTCTTTAAAGGGACAGTGCTCGTTTGAATACAAATTATAAACACTCACGTGAGCTGCCATTTAAAGGGCTGCAAATGTCAGAGTACTCGTCCCCTAATGCGTCCTTCTAAGAATCCCCTAATAGTGATACACTAGAGTAGTAAACAGCGCAGTATCAGGTTGCTTGGCAGCCGACCTCAGAAGCTCATTCATGCAGATTTGCTTCAGACTGTTGGACTTTTTCCAGGGCCCCATATACAATGATGTTTTTGGACTGCGCAGCCTAAGTAACCTCAAATAAACCTTTCGTTCCATACTGTGTTTAGACAGGGCCTGATACTATAGGAGTATAAAGCATTCTGGGTCTGGTTGCATGCAGTGCTCGCTCTGTCTTCCTTGACCTCTTTGTTTGAAAGGAAATGACTTCACGCAACCATGAAAGCTATGCTGAAGTTTACATGTGAGCAAGTAACTCGAGGATAAAGAGCGTATAAACTATTTACTGTATGGAACATCTAAGCTCCATTTGTCCTAATAAGCTCCAGAATATAGGAAATATATGTGTATCCTTAAATAAACCGATCCCTTTAGAAACATTTGCTATTGCTAAAAGTTTGAATGCTGAACTTCTAGGTAGTGTTGCCAAAGATTTGGCTCTCCAGCTGTTGCAAAACTACAACTCCCACCATGACCTGATAGCCTGCAAATTTACAAATATATAAAATACATATAGCTTTTTAACCTGCTGCCTCCACCTTAAAGGAGAAGTCCAGCCAAAAGTATTTATTAATATGTTATTACTTATAGAAAGTTAGACAAATTTCTAATGTACATTAATTATGGGAAATGCACATATACTGCTATTTATTTTAATTTAGTAGATCAAGGAGTCTTCAAATTCTCTCAAAAACCGTGACGTCACAAATCAGGTGTAATTCCTATGGAGTGTCCAGCAGGGGGCGCAGTATATGTAAAAGCCTATGGAACTGTATTGTCTATGAAGCTGTATGTAATGGAGTGTTAGATCAGATGGGATTACAGTAAACTATGCTTTATTTATTGAATACGTTTATGGAATATTTTGGGAGCAAGTGTTTTTGCTCCCCACAGTATTCCATAAACATATCATTCTGCCCTTTTCCCAACGCTGCCGGAACCGAAATGCCAGTGCATGCCCTAATCATCTCCTGCTTGGACTGCTGCAACATCCTTCCGTGTGGCCTTTCATCTAACACTCTTGCTCCCCTTAAGTCCATCCTAAGATCATGTTTACACCACATAAAAAATCAATAAACAATGGCCATTGTTGCAGATTACAGCTACGGTCGTTTATTAACAGTGGCACAAAACAACTGACATGTCTATTTTGTGTGGCCGCAATTCAGTGCTACGATTAATTGGAGTGCGGGCACAGCCGAATGCGCCTGCATTCCAATTAGGAGAAAGTGATGTTCACCCGGCTGTCCGGCCAGGTGATCATCACAGGGAGCGGCCATGTTTAGCAATAAAGTGGTGTTTTATGGCAGTGTCTGTGTACTTCCTGCACTATTTGTATAAAATGTGTAGATACTGTTATATGCTACATAATCAGGGACTATTTGGCAGTATGATGGTAGTAATATAGAAATAGGTGCATTACCCATTTTACACTATGTGCTGTTTGGCTCCTAAGTGTTCACCAAAACTGCTTTGTGTATTTAAGGCTAGTGTTGAGCGGAAATGTTGAACTCTTCGGGTTTGGAGAACATTGCCGAACGCGAACGATCACCATATGACTCCCCGAGCTGCAGAGGTTGGATGCCGCCCTAGAGAGTCCAGGAAAACATGGATACAGCCTATGGCTATGTTCCCACTTCAAGAACATATCAGGGAAGGCATCTGTCTTGTAACAAAGATGACCACCAATAATGATCATGATGATTATTAGTGGCCGTCTATTTAACAAGACTGTTGCGTTTGCCCGATTTGTTCCCGAAGTGAGAAGTGAGTGCAGCCTCTCTGCTTAACACTAACAAAGGCCTAAACATGTCTGCTTAGCTCTTTGGGCTTTTGGTTCTCCTTTATCTGCTGCTTCCACATTAACCATAGGTATGCCAACATCATGTTAGGATATGCCCAGTCTCTCTATAAATAACATACACACTCTCTGTAGAGACAGCATTAATAATCCTCTGGGGAGGGGAACGCAGACATATGTCACCAGATGTGATCCTTAGAAATTTGCAGAAGAAGAAAATGACTAAGAATACTGAATACATTTATCTTTGCCAACAGGGACGTCCTTCCCTTCACCTTGAAGTTGCCTCACGCCATAGCCACAGCCAAGTCAGGTGCTGAACTTGAAGATCTTTCTCAGTTGGGAATTGGTGAGTAAATGTGCTGGATTTCAAGGCCTTATATTGTACTGAGATACGGGGGGGACGTAGACCTCCAATAGTAGGGTACCCATAAAAGTCAGGGGTCATTACTGCACCATCATGCCCATCTCTAGAGGAGAACAGCACAAAATATATGGGACAGAGCACTGTGCACATGGAGTCCATTCTGTGTCCTTTTGGACGGTATATGTTGGTACACTGCAGAAGGTATTCCGCGTAGTAGCATCCTATGGTATTCATTATTTGTGAGCATCTATGAGTAATGGATGTAACCGTCACAGGCCCCCATTGGAGATAAGTGTTGGATGCTTTTCTGATGTATACATCAAACAGAGGCCATTACTAGGATGTGAACGGAGCCTGAGACCTGTGTGCCTCCAGCAGACACATTATTAAAGCCACAGATTGGAAGTTTGAGAGAGCTAATGTTTAACTAGGAAAAATACTTAATGGGTCACATGTAGTCAACAGATGTGGAACGCAAGGTTAGGATATTTGGGTAAATCAGTGCATAGATTAACCTTTCTCTGTAACTCTTACAGACTTGAATGGAGAGAGCCTTACCCATGAGCGGGCAGATCCTTATTCAGTCAGTGGCTAGATGGATCTGTCTTGACTGGTGGAACCAGGGGCAGGAGACCCCACACTGCGTTTTGCAATCTGTTTAACGGATCCGTTTTTTTTTTAACGGTCAAAAAAGAAGTGTCAACAGTACTTTATTGTTGTGGGTAAAAAAAATAACGCATCCGTTCTGATCCTTTTTTTTTTTTTTTTTATATAATGGAAGTCAATGGAAAAACGGATCAAAAACTGATGCATCCGCTTTTTGCAATCCGTTTTTTGCAAAAAAACGGATCAGTTAAACGGATGCTGAAAACACAGTGTGAACCTAGCCTAAGGGGGTGTGAGAAACAATATTCCCAGCTGTGACAAAACCAGGATTGAACTTTCTGGCCGCATCATGTCTGGAGGAAACCAGGTACTGCTCATCACTGGCCAGTAAAATAAAAAAATAAAATAAATAAAAAGTGCTTATCTTTATAAGGGTTAGATTTCTGATATTTAAACCCTATTGATAGCTGGCAGCAGATAGAACAAGCATGCAGGAGTAAATTTATTGTCTTTAACTAATCTGCATTAGAGTAAGTTAGAAGAAATATATAGCAATGAGCTTTAGCTGACTGATGACAGACTGTCATTGTATGGAAGAATTTCACCCATGTTTGAACACCTCCCATTTGCACAGCGCCACACATAGCTGTGTGGCTGTGCCTGGTACTGCAGCTTAAATAAATAGAGCTGCCTGTACCATGTCAAAAGAGTGCTAGATGTAGATGCGTTTTTGAAAGCTCATAAATCCGAGTTCCAGTTTTTATTTTTAAGAAAAGATAGCGGAACTTGATGGGTAACTATGACTATAGGTGATTATGACTGTGGGTGACAGCTCTAGCTGCTCGAGGTTTGATGACCATCCACAACATTCAGTTTCTGTACTTGCGATTGGATTTGCTTTTGGCCGTTTTCTGCAATACAGAATCTATCCATATTGAAGCTAACTTTAGAAACTTACAAAAAGCAGATTTTCTGTCAACCTACTTGGCCTGCATGTGATAAACACTTGTGCGCACTCGTCTTTCGTGCTCTCCCAGATCAGTCTTGGGCCTCCTACAAGTAGGCCAGACATATGTTAGTTTTCCTAGCAGAGTTTCCTGTTACTCATTGTTATAATCTTTAAAAGCACAGAGCAAGTCATTTTACTGACCGCGCACTGAGCTGAATTCCAAGTTTTGCAATCGGCGCACATGCAGCTGTGTGTTTACAGGCCCAGGAAGAGGGAAGAAAGCTGAGCAGCCCGTGACCTGATCTCAGGCTGTCTTAAGTGGCTGAAGAAAGAAGGGCTTTCAGATTTCTTCTTTTGCCTTGCCTGCCCTTTCTGCAGAATACTTTTCTGTTCTCTGCAAGAACAATACACTTGTCCTGAAATGTTACCCATAAAAGCCGTTCTTGAGCTCAGTCAGGTGTGTTTGCATTACCGCTATGATATTTATTCCTATCACTTTGGTAATGGGGTCTGTTTAATGTGATGTACAGCTGAATGTGTCTAAGGCCCCCTTCACACATCCATGGCTGTTTTTACGGTCAGGAAGACTTTCAGAAGGCTTCAGGAAACCATAGGAAACAGAGTAGAAAAAAAAGAAGCTATACTCACCTGTGCAGGTTGCAGTGGTGATGCTGTCTGGCTTCTCTCTCTCTCTCTGTCTTCCGCTTTGTGAGAACACGAGTAACACAATGCTAGGAGTGGAGAGAGCTGTGCAGAATTCCGGCTGCCCCCATAGGGTTTTATTGGACCTCCATGCCGGAATTCTGACCTCTTATAGGACATGGCCTATAATTTCCAGGCCTATTTTCCAGCACGGACATCCTGTGTCTAAATCAAAAGGGCAAAACTCGTATAGCCCTACATAGTCACTAGCTGACTACAATCCGGCCATTGAATAGCTGAAGAACATGTAATAGTCGGAATGCTACAGTCTAGTACAGACAGTATAGGTGCAGATGTTCTAAAAACGCCTTGACTTGACTCACACTATAGATGACCATATCTCTGCATCCTCAACTGGGTTTTTCCACTCCAACGTCTGCTTTTCTCTAGTTAATTTGTTGGTGTTATTACATTCATTGAGCTTAACGGAAAGAACACAGGGAATTTCCTGTGCCAGTCGGTAAAAAAAACAAACAACGTTTTTTGTTCTGATTTTTTGCAACAATGCTTTTCACGGTAGAAAGAATGTGTAATGTAAGCCTTCGGGCCACAATGTCATGTCACTTTACCTGTCGCCAAACATTGCATAGCTTGGTGTGTTCCAGGATGTTACTAAGAAAATAACTAATAAGCGACTTGTTTTGCATAATAATAATAAAAATAATATAGATAGATAGATAGATAGATAGATAGATAGATAGGAGATAGATAGATAGATAGATAGATAGATAGAATATTAGGAGACACATAGGATTCTGTGTCCACATTGTTGGGATATTGTGTATTACGATTTATTACCCGATCCTGATACTTCACTATATGGATTTATATTACAGGGACAATGTAATGGCTGCCATTTCCATTGTCTGCAATGTGAGTCTGTAGAAGTCAGTCCCCTCTAATAAATAATCCACTGAGTAGCATTCACTGACTTAGCAGAGTGCCAGAGTTGTTGTGCCCCCAGATGATGTATACTTTGTGGTTTGCAGTCTTGCAGTAGATCCCATTAGATTACCCTCCAGAGTGGTAAAGTTTCAGCTGAGACAATAGTTGTAAAACTTATTGATTCCACTAATGTAACACTAGCCATCTATCTGCACACATTTTCTGTTCACACAATGATAATCGTTCTGTGTTTCTTTCTTTTTTTTTTTTCTTTTAAGACTTTTGGACGTCTTCTGCAAACATCAGACCAAAATATCCTCCACCTTCTCCCAAGCCTCTCCCCCAAGGCAGTGTCAAGAGGCAGTCACATCATCTACCTCTTATAAATGGAGTGCATTCTCTCCGCACCAGAACGCCCTCAGAACTGGAATGTAGCCAGACCAACGGAGCTCTGTGTTTCATTAATCCTCTCTTCTTAAAAGTACACAGCCAGGACTCAGGGGGAAGCTTGAAGAGGGACAGCACAAGAACCCAAGAAGCAAATGGCATAGAGAGGGCGAAATCACCACCTCCCAGGCCTCCTCCCCCTTCTATTAGCAGTCATCGCACAAGCCTTCAGCTGTCCAGAGCTGTACACTCAGAGCCAAGCATGCCAGAAACACTTATTAATAGTAGACACGGGAACTTGGACTCTCCCAAAATTGCTACGCCTATCCCTCCTCCTCGCTTGAAGAAACAGGCTACCCTCAACAGGTGGCAAAGCACCGAGCAGACTCCATCACTTAATAGTTCCTGTACATCTTCCTTTGAATCTCAGCCCGAAGAATCTCCCCCTCACAAGCAAATTCAGAACATGAACGTGAGTCAGATCAGCAGTTCACCTGTGGTGGGCACAATCCGGATGCAACGTCTGAGTGATATGAGCATCTCAACGTCATCCTCGGACTCCTTTGAGTACGACCGTATGGTGCCCGCTTTTTACGAAGGTGACAGCTTGGAGTACTGTGAAGAAGAGAGTGATCAGGAAAGTATGGCACCACCAGTTAAGTCCAGGAAAAAAAGGGCAACGTCTTTGGGATTGTCCAAACTTGTGAAGACCCACCTGCGTAAAGTAAGCGGAGTGTTCAGCTCCTTGGTGACCCCAGAGAAGAAGATGGTGAAGAAGATAGCAGCCATGTCTCGGGACAAGTGTACTTATTTTGGGTGCCTCGTACAGGATTACATCAGTTTTCTGCAGGAGAATAAGGATTGCCACGTCTCCAGCACCGATATGTTGCACACTATCCGCCAATTTATGACACAGGTTAAGAATTACCTGGCGCAAAGCTCTGAACTGGACCCTCCGATCGAATCCCTGATCCCGGAAGATCAGATCGGTAAGAAAAACTTATTATTATTTCATGATCTATCCCAATCAATATTACATAGTTAGCTATCATATGGTTAACGTGACAATTTGCACAACATATCACATAGATTATTTGTCCTGAAAGCCATATACACCCTATGAAATATTGTAGCATAGCACAGAGCTTGTAAACTAAGGCTCGTCCCCAGATGTTCTTGTTTATCCACGAAAGGCACAAGTAATAGGAACGTCAGGATGTGGGGGGAGAAAAAAACATGAAAAAGGGTGCAGTAACAAAAACCACTTGCAGCGTGTCCTTATGCATCTGTCTGGATGTTCGGTCAGTGATTTGTTGTGTTACATAGTGATATTATATGGATTTCATGGCTTGCTGAAAAGAGTGTAATACGTGAGGGATGATGGAACAGAACTATTATATGATGCTTTTTTAGTGTTAAAATGTGTTTCAGCAATCAGGAGGTTAATGTATGCCAGGAGCGGCACCCCCCCTTGCTACCCTTAGGAATTTCTTCTGCGTGGTCCGTCCCCTTTTTCCTTGAATTCTGCCAGGAAGGAGGTATCTTGCCAAGCTGCTCATTGTTTTTAGTCCAGGTTTTCAAGTGGAAATTAAAACTCAGAAAAAAAACATTCCTGGCACAAGTGATGCTGATCAAAATGACTTTCTGCTAGTCTTCGCCTGTCGGCATACAGCTTAACCCTTTCTGTGCAGGACATGGCGCCACCGCAAAACAATCTCAGAATGTATGATAGGAGCTCAGAATGTCATTGGTGGCCTATAGTAGGGATTAGTAATAGGGATCAGGTGCCAGCTAGTCCTGAGAGGGTTAACTACCTTATCTGCATTTCTAAGAGTAATAGCCTCCGTTCAGGCTGTTCATTAGATCAATGATTGCTCCTTCTTGTTGTGGTACATACATACGTACATACATATAAGCATAACCCCCCTAGGCTTGTCATATGGGGGCCAACAGGTGACTAGTAGCGTTGAGTGGAGTTGCCAAACTGTTCAGGCTCAGCAACATTCTCCAAACCCAAAAGCTCGGCATTTGTCTTCCAGCATCTTGAGAAAGTTAGATGCCGTCCTAGAAAGTCCTAGAAAACATGGCATCTAACTGGGAGTCAAATGGGTTTGGAGTCAAATGCCGAGGTTCAGGTTCGGAGAAGGTTGCTGAACCCAAACAGTTCGGAATCTCAGCTCAACAATAGTGACTAGCATGGGTGTCCACATTACTGTAGTATGTTGTATATGAAATTGTATATGTGGATACAATATGGAACAATCCCCAAAGTTATCAATAACCCTTACAATCAATCAATTGCACATTTTTATCTTCAACTAGGCATTTTTCAATGGGTGGCCTCAGTTGCGTATAGGCCAAGGTTTGTATGAGTAAGGTGGCCAGTGATGCCATAGTGGCACTAGTAGTGGCATTTTCTCTCATGGAGCCTCAGCCTTATGCACACTGCTGGTCTTTATTCAATATGGTGCCTATTGGATGCCCAAAATGTAGCTCCCGGTGCCACAGCTTGTATAAGTCTACCTCTAAATGTTTCCTTTGCTGAATAATAATAATAATATATCAAGGAATTACATTTGCTATACTGACTCCATGTACAGTCCATATAGCACAATGAACAGCTTTGCAACTCTCCAACAAGTGAGAATGAAAGGATTTGGCTGATGGGGAAGATAGCACTCTGGTTGGGTTGGGCGCAGGGAACTGGCAGAACCATTAGTACCTGTAGGATTACACGTGGCAAATTTGTTGCATACATTTTTGCAACTATCAGCACCATTCATCTCGATGGAGTTATTTTGGCAGCAAGCACATGGATTTCTACAAGAGCCATTCAGATAAACAAGACAACAAATCTGCTGCATGTGAATGCGCCTGTAAAGGGAGTGTATCCAGTAGTAATTATATATATTGGAATGGCTATAAATAGATGGTAAAGTATTAAATTAAAACTCCACCTTTGGAACTATCTTAAAGGGAAATGTCAGTTAAAAAACAGGTCCCAAACTTCTTACATGGCTGCTATTTTATTTTTTTAATCTTTATTATACAAATCACAAATGCTACACTAAAACCACAAAATCTAAGTATCAATATTTCCTTACATGGCTTCTAGAGATGGTGGCTGCTGAAGTTGGATAAAGCTCTAAGGTTGTCTGGAAAACAAGGATACAGCCAATGACTATATCCATGATTTCCACATAGCCTTAGGGCTTTATCCAACTTCAGCAGCAACCGCTAATCAAATGCCGAACGATCGGGTTCGGATGGACTCCAGCATGCTCGAGGTTCGCTCATCTCTAATGGCTACCATACATACCTTAAGTAGCTACTATCCATACCTTACGTGGCTACTATCCATACCTTACACGACTACTATCCATACCTTACACGACTACTATCCATACCTTACACGACTATTATCCATACCTTACACGACTACTATCCATACCTTACACAACTACTATCCATATCTTACGTAGCTACTATTCATACCTTACACAACTACTATCCATACCTTACGTGGCTACTATCCATACCTTACGTGGCTACTATCCATACCTTATGTGGCTACAATCCATACCTTACGTGGCTACTATCCATACCTTACGTGGCTACTATCCATACCTTATGTGGCTACAATCCATACCTTACGTGGCTACTATCCATACCTTACGTGACTACTATCCATACCTTACACGACTACTATCCATACCTTACATAGCTACTATCCATACCTTACACGACTACTATCCATACCTTACACGACTACTATCCATACCTTACGTGGCTACTATCCATACCTTACACGACTACTATCCATACCTTACACGACTACTATCCATACCTTACACAACTACTATTCATACCTTACGTGGCTACTATCCATACCTTACACGACTACTATCCATACCTTACACGACTACTATCCATACCTTACGTAGCTACTATTCATACCTTACACGACTACTATTCATACCTTACGTAGCTACTATCCATACCTTACACGACTACTATCCATACCTTACACGACTACTATCCATACCTTACGTGGCTACTATCCATACCTTACGTGGCTACTATCCATACCTTACGTGGCTACTATCCATACCTTACGTGGCTACTATCCTTACCTTACACGACTACTATCCATACCTTACGTGGCTACTATCCATACCTTACACAACTTACTATCCATACCTTACACGACTACTATCCATACCTTACACGACTTACTATCCATACCTTACATGGCTACTATTCATACTTTTATTGTAGTTATCCATGGCTGCATTTGCCAGCCTCAGAGCGGGGAGAAGCGGTGTACAACGGTGCATTAACATAGTATTTTTTAAATGATTGCAGCTTTGGACCACTACATAAAAAGTTCGGATAGTCTTACTGCTTGCATAGCCATGTATCCTTGTAAGCATTTTCCCTTTATTAGTTATAACCAGCAACTACAGTATTAGTAACTATTATTATGCTGTTTTTGACCTCCCTCTCCTTACATTTGGAAGTGTTCCAATAATCCCTGCGAGGAATCGGTATCCCGTTCAGTCTTCTAGAGGCGATAGCAGAAGTTGTAAGATAACGCCCCAACATGTTTGTGTAAAGATAGAATTTCCCATAACAGCCGTAAATCACAGGTGTGACGCGACCTCTTAATATATTCCAGTCATTGATAAAAATAACTTTACATACTGCCAGAACTTGTCGCCTCCAATGCTTCACTAACCATTGTCAACAAAGCATAGATTATGTCTGCCTCTCCACTCATGTGTTGCCTAATTCCTCCACCCACAAGTCCTAGAAACCAGACAGGTTGTTATGGCCGCAGGGCTCAGCCCACTGAGTATGGGAAGTCCGGAAAGTCATCCTGCTAAGAACTTACACAACACTTTCTATTCTGTGGATGGTTGAGGATTATATTGCTACTACTGGTTATTGTATAATATTGTTTCTGTTAGCTTTTTTGAAGAGTTACTGGTGATATTTCTCTGGAATATACATGGTGTTCAGGCATCTTTAAAAGGCAACATAACAATCCTTTGCATACAGTGTATGGAGGCCACACATGGTACTTAATGCATGGTACATGTTGTGCATCAAAGAAAACATGGATGTCCTTGTATTATTATTGCTGGCCATACACTTCAGATAGACGAATACTAGGGTAGCCATCATCTGTACATATTCCCGAACCTCTGGTGGCGGCTCATCTACCCTGAGAACAACATCCTCCTGCCTCATACTTCTCTCCGTTGGCATCTGCCACCTAGTAAGAATTAACAGGCTCTTTCCAGTCTGACACAGTGCTCTCTGCTGCCATCTCTGTCCACAGAAGGAGAGGTTTTCTACAGGGATTTGCACCTGTTCTGGACAGTTCCTGCCATGGACAGAGGAGGCAGCAGAGAGCACCGTGTCAGACTGAAAAGAATACACAACTTCCTGCAGGACATACAGCAGCTGATAACTATGGAAAGACTTAAGTTTTTTAAATAGAAGTAAATTACAAATCTATATAAGTTTCTCTGAGGTCTGTTGATTTGTAAGAAAAAGATTTTTGCTGGAGTATCCCTTTAACCTTGGTGGGACCAGCCGAGTATCTTGTGTATTGTGGGTTTCCAACTCACCCCAACAAGAGATGTCAGGGGATAGAAAGATTGGGCAGGTTGGTTCTCTACTGCTCAATCTTTTTGTTCTTGGGAAGACATGTGGCCACCTGCGGAGTACAGAGGCTTCTTTCTCCCCTCCCTCCATGCAGAACACATGTACTCTTGGCTCAGCCGGGGGAGCATATGTATCGGGAGAGATAGCTGTCGATGAATGGATGCTGAGCCAAAAACATATGTCTTATGTGTATAGCCGACACATGTCCGCCTACGACTGGTAGTTGTCTACTTTCTAATCAGAACATTCGGATAAGAGTTTACAGAACAATGGGATTTCTTGGTCTCGTTTGTTTTTATTAGTGTATAATTGTAAATTTTAGCTTTTTTGTTTTACATTTATTACATGTTGGAGAAATTGTTTTTATTCAATATATAATAAGGCTCAGCACTATAAATGAAGTTTCAAAGTGGTTCCCAAGTTTAGGTTGGGACTTGTGGTGCAGAGCGTACAGTCCCACCGGCCTTTATTTTATATTACGTGACGTCATCTGGTATAATCCAATCCTTAATGTAGCCAGGAGTCAAATCAAATGTTTGCTCTACTGCTGAGACCGGCTACACATCATCTGTGTCTGCACAACAAGGCTGCATTGCTCAATCATCCAGACAGAAACTTGTGACTAATGCTTGAAACTCTATGTGGTTTTGGCATCACACTGGGATAATAGGAAGCCATTGTGCTAGTCAGCACTGCAGGAGCTGGAGGAGGCTGACATGACAATAACCTGCAGTTACTATCTAGAATCTGAGACCCTCCGCTGCCGGCCTTACGTAGATCAGGTTGAATGTGGTGAATGAAGTAATTCTCTATACCTGGTGGGAACAAAGGAAAGTTTTTCTGTAGTGTGGATGACATAAAAGCAACGCTATCGGAGATCTTTATTATAGTTCAGTGACGCAATGCCATGTATCCGAAAACAGGGCCGGCTCCAGGTTTTTGCTGGCCCTTTGGCGACAGCGCTTCATCCATACATCCACTATGCATAATCACTTGTGACACCACTAACATACACAAACACACATTACTGACACACACACTTACAGACTGACACACACAAACACATTACTGACTGACACACACACATAATGCGCAGCACTTACAGCTCAGTCTTCTCCCTCTTCCTCTTTGCCTGGCCGATCTCCACACTGTAGTATTGAGGACCTGCGGGTCATGTGATCAGGTCCTACACTACAGTGAGCAGGCTGACCATCAGAGCTCTGGGTCCCCCTTCTGCTCTGGGCCCCTGGAGGTGCAGGGCCTAAAGCACTTGCCCAGGTAAGCCCTGTGCTGACATCAGCCCTACCCCAATATATCAGCCTTGCTTTATCAAAAGTCAAGGTTTAGGCAACGTCCAGGATAAAGTGTTGAAGGGGTTATCCAGCGCTACAAAAACATGGCCACTTTTCCCCCTCTTGTCTCCAGGTCAGGTGTCGTTTGCAATTAAGCTCCATTTACTTCAATGGAACTGAGTTTGAATCCCCAACCAATCTGGAAATAAGAGAGGGGGAAAAGTGGCCATGTTTTTATAGTGCTGGATCACTTGAACGCTGATGGATTCCACTGAGTAACCTATAATGGGGTCTATCAGGTTTCCATTGTGGTTTGGCTACATATTACAACACTAATAGCCCAATGCACTGCACTATTGTTACCGTCAAACATACATGGACCTATAATGGAAAAAACATAAGGCAAGTCCATCCAGAGCCTTACAGCGTCTTTGTAGTGTGTCTCGTACATTGTAATCTTCTGATCCTGGGCTGGAACGTCTTCAGAATAAAGAGATCACAATGACCATCATTATTTATGGAGTGGTAGAACAAGAGTGAAAAGACTGCTTACACTGGAGTTATACTCAGTGTATACAATGCTAATGCTGCTGGATAAAGGCTCTCAGTGTTGGGTGACATCATTGTTATTCTGTTGCTGTGCAAGATATTGTAATTCCTCCTTGTGTATAATACACAGAGAGGGGACGCCAGCTGAGTGGGCTCCGGGCCTGAATGTCGCTGGACATGATAAATATACATGTCGTTTTCTGAAAGGACAGGCATGTTATACATATTAAAACACGCTAATATTCAGACTCCCATCCACCTACTGCGTCTTTATGTCCTGATTTCTGTTGGGCACCATTGATCATCAGGATTCCAGGTCTGGAGCCGTCAGCATGTACTCTCAGGGGCCATATTGCTGCAGGTGGACCGATATGGTGGTCTTTATATGATTAAAAACCATGGCTGCTTTCTTCCAGAAACGTCACCACTGAAGTTCTCAGCTTGTGTGTGATTGTACAGCGCAGCCCTATTCACTTTAATGGAACCAGGCAACTGCTGGGCAAGAGTGGAGCCTTTTCTAAAAGAAGCAGCCATGTTTTTTTATTCACAGCACATTGTAGGGCTTGGATAGCTGGTGTACTGCCTGACTTGTTGCTATTCGGCCCATAGTCTTTCACAAGGCAAACAATTATGACTACATTGAGTTCATTCCTTGAACATATGCACTTTATGTGCAAGATGGTTGACTGCATGATAGATGTCTATGGGCCGATCGGTAGCACATCAGCCTATACATCGGCATCCCTTGTTTCACATTTCAACGACACACATCCAGACAGATGCCCAAAATATGATGTGGATGGGACCTAATCCTGGACAAACCCTTTAAACGAAGAATCCCATGAATGCAAAGACCTCATGTATGTGATGTGTGGGGGAGCAAACCCATTCTGAATATGTCCTGAGTATGTTCAGCTTCATCAGGGCACAATCAGCTTGGTGAACTTGGTGACCAGTGTCTGGCACTATATTAGGAGAAATGTATAGGAAGGACAGTATGAATGGCTGTATAAAGAAAATCCGGCTCATGAATCACTTGTCCTTTTGTAGATATTGACCCAGTTTCCCGCATAGGAGGTGCTAAAAGATCAAGGGCCATGAGCAATTTTAAACAATCTTAAATGAAATTTCTGATGTAACAAAGCCGCCCATTATATGCAGTGTGTGAATCGGACACGCATTTCTTAGGCTGAATCACATCGATCATATACGGTCACTTATTCCCAGCAGTTCTTAGGAAATCAGTAATGTCCACATTGTATATCTGGGTTTATTTTTGGGTCTTTTCATAGATGACAAGTGCATGCTTCACCAGGAATGCAGAGCACTGAACGCTTTATAGTTACTGTCATTCAGCCGGGCTTATCTGTGACGGACACGTAGCGCGGCTCGGTATAAAACCTATTTATAGTGCTGGTATTGAATAAGCCCAACACATGAGCAGGGGTCAAGCCAGTGCTATGTCTTTATGGAGGGTAATTCATTCGCTTCACAATATAGATTTCCTCATTTCTGATATGAACATCAACAATGGTTCCATAATACCGAATGGTGATTCTGTCAAACGGAAGAAATCATGGTACAGCGTTTTATAATGTATTTATGCTATGGAGGTGGTCTTACCATATAGGTGACAGATATGGTCGTACCATAGGTGGCAGAGGTGGTTATACCATAGGTGGCAGAGGTGGTTATACCATAAATGGCAGAGGTGGTTATACCATAAATGGCAGAGGTGGTTATACCATAGGTGGCAGTGGTGGTCATACCATAGGTGACAGAGGTGGTCATACCATAGGTGACAGTGGTGGTCATACCATAGGTGGGAGTGGTGGTCATACCATAGGTGGCAGAGGTGGTTATACCATAAATGGCAGAGGTGGTTATACCATAAATGGCAGAGGTGGTTATACCATATAAGTGGTAGAAGTGGTCATACATATAGAATACAGAGGTGGTTATACCATAGGTGGCAGTGGTGGTCATACCATAGGTGGAAGTGGTGGTCATACCATATAAGTGGTAGAAGTGGTCATACATATAGAATACAGAGGTGGTTATACCATAGGTGGGAGTGGTGGTCATACCATAGGTGGGAGTGGTGGTCATACCATAGGTGACAGAGGTGGTCATACCATAGGTGGGAGTGGTGGTCATACCATAGGTGACAGAGGTGGTCATACCATAGGTGGCAGTGGTGGTCATACCATAGGTGGCAGTGGTGGTCATACCATAGGTGACAGAGGTGGTCATACCATAGGTGGCAGTGGTGGTCATACCATAAGTGACTGAGGTGGTCATACCATAGGTGGCAGTGGTGGTCATACCATATAAGTGGCAGAAGTGGTCATACATATAGGTGACAGAGGTGGTCATATGATAGGTGGCAGTCTGTCAGAGGTGGTCATATGATAGGTGGAAGTGATGGTAACATTATAGATGACAGCGGTGGTCATACCATTTAGCAGTGGGCTGCATTATCAGCTGTCTTTCGTCCATGGGTAAAAATAATACACATGAAAGGCTGACTGATATTACTATCAGTTTTACCAGAAACAAGCAGGAGATATGAGGGCAGTGCTGGCATTCCTCCTAAAGGATATCACTATTGGAAGAGAGCCATGGTGTTACTTGATGTAAGGGATGGTGAGGAGTAGCTGGAGATTCCTATATACAGTAGGATACATTTGCGAGCAGCATATCCTACATATAGCAGAGGTTGCTAGGAGGCTGGACATCTACATAGAACACAATGATGTGGATGACAACAGTGGCTTGGTATTTTTCTTTTTAGATATAACACCCATAATGTGTAAAGGACCATTCCAGGCAAATTCTTTACTTCCCAGCTAAAATATACTATGAAACAGTCTGGCCATTCGTCCTCTTCTCAGATGGCTCTCATTTTGTGGAGATATACAGGCAATGAGTTCCAGCACAGCACTAGCTTATTGGGACAGGATGATATAGTGATTAGACTGTATAGATATAAGGAATAATCATTTACAACCGTATGACTGATATGCCAAAAAGTAAGAATGACGGCCTGGTAATTCCCATGGACTTCTTCGATGCGTTTAGCCTTGTTTCTATGTCTGTTCTCCTCATTGACCTCCTTCGATTATTATTTCAGATGCAGTCCTGGAGAAAGCCATGCACAAATGTATCCTAAAGCCCCTTAAAGGCTACATAGAGAACATGCTAAAGAACTTCCGTATAGCAGATGGATCCTGGAGCCAGCTGAAGGAAAACCTCTTGCTGGTAAAAAAGCGGACTCCTCAGGAACTTGGGGTCCTGACCCCGACACCCGAGGCAGTAGATGTGGAGAAGATCAAAGTCAAGTTCTATACCATGCAGAAAATGTATTCTCCTGAGAAGAAAGTGATGCTGTTACTGAGAATCTGCAAGCTGATTTATACGTGTATGGAGAATAACTCAGGTACTGCATCTTCTTTCTGGCTGAGCTGGTTAGGACCGGCACAGGAAGGAACTTCTTCCGACCTAAGCATCCCACTTCATCATGTCTCACTTCCCTTATTTTATGGCAGATACTGTTACAGTCATATTTATACCACCAAGATGTTCTGTACACAATGAAACAGTTTATAGGTATCCCAACTCATGCAAACAGTCTGTGTTATTGTGCCTAAGTATGGCCACATGTTAAAGGGCAATTTTTTTTCTTTCCATTTTAATCAACTGGTGTCAGAAAATTATATAGATTTGTAGTTTACTTCTATTTAAAAATCAAGTCTTCCCATACTTATTAGCTGATGTATGTCCTGCAGGAAGTGGTGTTTTCTTTCCAGTCTGACACAGTGCTCTCTGCTGCCACTTCTGTCCATGCCAGTAATTGTCCAGAACAGGATTTTTTTAATAGGGATTTACTCCTCCTCTGGACAGTGAAGTGGCAGCAGAGAGCACTGTGTCTGACTGGAAAAGATACACCACTTCCTGCATGGCACACAGCAACTCAAATACTAAAAGACTTGAGATTGTTAAGTAAATTACAAATCTATATAACTTTCTGACAACAGTTCATTGGACAGAAAAAAAATCAGAGGAGTACCCCTTTAAGGACATATACCTCCATGATATGGTATTTGAGAATAGCCCTTGTGATATTGCATTTATATAGGGGTGCTGTATGTCCCAAATAGCTTCTTTGGATGCCATTGTAAGGAACCATAATACAGTCTTGTACATGAGAACTAATGTGTAGGAGAATGGTGTATTTCCTAGGAGCTCTCGCCTTTGTTCCTCCCATTAGTATTCTTCATCATTATATCTATGGATCGGATTGTGTGCCAATAGTAACCAGGACTTTTATGTCTCTGCCAGGGAGGATGTATGGCGCAGATGACTTCCTGCCAGTACTTACTTATGTCATTGCTCAATGCGACATGCTGGAAATTGACACTGAAATTGAATATATGATGGAATTGCTCGACCCAGCACTGCTCCAAGGAGAAGGTAACATATGGCTGCTTTTACACGGGTAGACAAATATTAATAGTAGTAATGTACCTACAATATATTTTAATAATTCTCCATAATGTCAGGTCCTTTCTGCAAGGATGAGGTCAGGTTTTATAATGTTGTATCTGGCCCTTTACCAGCCGTGAAGTCATTTTACATTGTTACATCCAAGCCCTGGGTAATGTGTAAATGATGGAGATACTTTATGTACCCACTTATTAGGCGGGTGGTTCAGTAATAGTAATAATAATAATAATACTGTTATTAAGCTTTACTCCTTTGCTAAAGGGGAAGAATAAGCAATTTATTTTTTTTTTTTGCTACAACATGATTTTTCCATTACAGAATCCCTCTGTTATTATGGTTAAGTTAGCCTAAATTGTTCCATGCTGCCGAGTGAGCTGTATGTGTCAGATAATCCCCGGGAGCCTCCCCTAGCTTCCTGGACCAGTCTATGCAAACCCTGCAAATAGAAATACAGAAAACATTCCTGTTCTGGCGTCGAGAGATAACACTGTGACATCAGACGGCTGTATGGATTTTACATGTGTGTGTGTGTATATATATATATATATATATATATATATAAATATATTACACATACATATAATATTTTCTAAGTGGAAACATGTAGCAGACCAAAATAAACAAGCTACAGAATAAAACAAATACAGCCTTCCTCTGACTACAGTCCACGCGTTTAAACCTAGCGGCGTCACCCTGCTTTTTAGTAATGTGTTGGTACCACCCCTGGGACCTCCAGTAATAGGTGCAGATTAGAGATATGCGAACCGGGTTTGGGTTTGAGTCCATCCCAACCCGATCGTTTGGCATTTGATTAGCTGGGGCTGCTGAACTTGGATAAAGCTCTAAGGTTGTCTGGAAAACATGGATACAGCCAATGACTATATCCATAATTCCACATAGCCTTAGGGCTTTATCCAACTTCAGCAGCCACCACTAATCAAATGTCGAACGATCGGGTTCGGATCGACTCGAGCATGCTCCAGGTTCACTCATCTCAGTGCAGATGGGTTATTGGGGGCCTATACTGTTGATAGCCTATCCTAAGAATAGATAAAATCTCAGAAAATGTGCAGTTTCACCTATAGCATCTTCCTCTCTAAGGGACCTGTCCTGTCCAGCACTACACAGACAACACAATAAAATGAATGAGCATTATGTAATATGTATAGGGTACATGTCATAATGTTTCCTGCCGCGATCGGTGTGCAGTTGTTCCTGATGCTAGAACATTGGTAACTATAGATTCAACCACGCCGGGTTGGTTTTGTGCATGAGCCCCATTCTTATTCTATAGGGCTTGTGCACCGACCTGGCATGATCATATCTATAGACACCTGAACTTATGGTGGCAGGAGCAAACCCATAAAACCATAATAAGTGAAATGTTAAAGCCATTTTAACCTATCATGTATGTATATGTATGGCTCTAAGATAGCATTGCATTTATTTACTACCAGGAGGCTATTACTTGACAAGTGCCTATGGCGCACTATCCCTGATAAAGAACTTCCAAGAGGAACAAGCAGCACGATTACTAAATTCTGAAACCAGAGATACCTTAAAACAATGGCACAAGAGGAGGACTGCAAATAGGACCATTCCATCCATTGATGACTTTCAGGTATGACATAGAACACATGGCAGGCCAGAATTATCATGTATGGTGTCATACATTTTCTTAAAGGGGTTATCCAGTGCTACAAAAACATGGCCACTTTCTTTCAGAGACAACACGACTCTTGTCTCCAGTTCAGGTGCGGTTTGCAATTAAGCTCCATTCACTTCAATGGAACTGAGCAGCAAAACCCCGCCCAAGCTGGAGACAAGAGTGAGGCTGTTTTTGGAATAAAGTGGCCATTTTTTTGTAACGCTGGATAACCCCTTTAAAGGGAACCAATTATTCCTTTAATTTTGCCTGAACCAGGAGTCATCAGGACAACCCACTAGCCTTGATTGATAGATTTCTCACTATACCCAAACAGGAAGAAATTGATCCATCAAGGCTGGTGGGGAGGAAGAAGACGCCAGGGAAGCTTTCGTGATCTTACAATGCTTCCACGTTACACATCTAAAACTATGTATTGTCGATGGCCAAAGTCAGCTGTCCCACTTATAACTTCTTGTAATTGACATTGTACATGTGCTTTCATACAGAACTACCTGAGGGTGGCGCTGCAGGAGGTGGAAAGTGGGTGTACCGGCAAGACGCTTATAGTCAGACCCTATAACACTACAGATGATGTATGCCAGATGTGTGCACAGAGGTTTAACGTGAAGGATCCAGAGAACTACGGCCTCTTCCTTTATATAGACGAAACCTGGCAGCAGCTGAGCGAAGACACCTACCCACAGAAGATCAAAGCCGAGCTTCACAGTCGACCAAACCTCCAAGTCTTTCATTTTGTATATAAGCGCATCAATAATGACCCTCAGGGGCTCATCAGCTATGACAATGATGAGGACAATGACGACGACGACGATGATGCAGATTTTTAGCTGTATTTTTGTCCCTCTGTGGCTAGCTTTGCACTCAGAATATTATCTGTCAACTCCAGAAATGGAGTCTTGCTCTGTTGGGCATAGTCTGCTACCGAACACTGATATGGTGGATACGAGTAGCTGAAATAGTGTCAAGTGAGGATCTCCATGGATCAGCTTCTAAGGTTTCCTGGATCAAGCAGGTCAATGGGACTCTTTGTCAAGTGTCTGAAGCAGTGGACTGGTGTACTGACAGGCAACATTGGAGACTGTACACTATGTGACTGAAAGAGGAGGATGTTGCCATTGTCCATGGACAGTACTGGATGACAGACGCATTGTGCCTGTGTATATTTTTCATTTTTTATTAAACGGGTTTTTTTTCATAGTCATGGAAAAGAATGAATAGAGAGGGAACGGTCTTATTCGTAGAATTAGTCAGCACTGAACTTTGGCTTTGTCCATTAAATTACACATCGATATCATGGAACATCGAACAAGGCCGTGTCCTCAGCAGTACTGTTATTTTGTATTATAAGTCTTTTGTATGATGTAAATATTATGTATTTTTTTATTTGATAAGTAGCTGTGTGACTTCTTTTTACTTCTATTTTCCAATGTACACATCAATGAGATTGGATCCATTCGACATCACTGGTGATGTCACCAGACCGTACAAGCTATTATATAGGTTTGTATAGAGAAACTTCCTTCCATTATATGCCTTCCTGAATTACAGAGATGGTAAACGGCGAGTCTTTATCCAGTTTAGCACCACGGCACATGTTTAGAAAGCACTTCCCAAGCATCCAAGGAGGATATCATTCATCACCATTACAGGGCGGTAGTCCTTATGTTAGTATGTCAACGTGTTTTCAGATTATAGAACGTGAAATGATTTAATATTATATTCTGACTCTTTTGTAAATTTAGTTGTCATATTTTAATTAGGGTTATGAATATGGGGAAATGGCCACTTGCATATGTAGGTTGTATCTGCTATAATTTATAGGTGCCCTTTTTTATTATGTAATGGTAAATGTGCCCTAATAATACCGAAATAGCGTGCACCATTGAGCCCAATCAGCGAGCTCCTTGATTGCTGGCAAAGCTTGAGCCACATATGCCATAAATAGTGTTGAGCGGAGCTGTCAAACTGTTCGGCTTTGGCAACGTTCTCCAAACCCAAATGCTTGCCATTGGATTTGAATCAAATGCCAAGCGTTCAGGGTCAGAGAATGTTGCCAGACCTGAACAGTTTGACCGGTCCACGTAACACTAGCCATAGGCCATCCTGCACAGCCTAGGAAAAAAGTCTTTTAGACTTCTGTGTCCAATGATATTATAAAAGTTTATTCTCGGCACTCACCATAATACTTCATAATTTTTATTGTAGAAAAAAGTCCCCCACAAAATACAACGGCAACAGGACGTTTTGGCGTCAAGCCTTCCTCAACTGTTGAGGAAGGCTTGACACCGAAACGTCCTGTTGCCGTTGTATTTTGTGATGGACTTTTTTCTACAATAAAAATTATGAAGCATTATGGGGAGTGCCGAGATTGAACTTTTATAATATCCTTCACAGCCTAGAGAGATCACAGGACACTCTTAGATGCAGTTTCCCTAGATCCAGGAATCTAATAGTTCTACTGTCATACAGATGATATAATCTACAGCAAGGTAAGGGAACCTGGTCCCTCCAGCTGTTGCAAAACTACAACTCCCATCATGGTGGGAGTTGTAGTTTTGCAATAGCTGAAGAGCCAAGGTTCCCTACCCCTGATCTACAGGGACCCTGTCCTGGAGACATCTTCCCTATACCTCCAGTGTGGTGCATATGTACTCATCATCTGAATATGGACGCACTATTTTGTACATTTTTAAGTGCCATTAGCATTATTATAAAGTTGCCAGTATAGGACAAGATAGTGTCACATCTGCTGAATGGGATGAGCATCTGGAATCCCTTCCCATATAAATAGTATACAATGAATTTCTGTGCCATTGCTTATAATCACTGGTTATACTATGATGTCAGTACTGCGTTCCTTGTAATCTTGACTGATACACTGCGTTATACCTTGTGCAGGCACTGAAGGGGTGGGCGGTAACCCTTGTGTCATGCACTGCCCCCTCCTGCCCTGCACTAGGTATAACACAATATACACATTTTACCTGTAGTGCTCTTTTAAGACACTTTGCATTAAAAAAAACTGTAATCTTGTGCAACAATCCACTTTTAATATCAATGTTAAGATTTAGACAGCACGCACTACTTAATAATGTCGCTGGAAGTATCTCATTGTCACCAGCATTGACTACACTGTTAGATGCAGTGCATCACAGTATGATATAAGGTTATTGTGGGGGGGGGGGGGGGGAGGGGAGTATAAAAAGAACAAAAAAAAACTGCTATAGTTTTTCATCCTAGATATATTTCTTAGAGAGTCATATGACAGTTTCAGGAAAACTGTTTATTTTAAGTATAAGTCATAAATGTGCATGTGTAGTTAACACGTAATATATAAGAACATGTTATCTCTTGCTGGCTCTAGAGCATCACATCTATATGTTGTAATGGGTATATAACATGAGTTGTCATAGGCAGTGTTCGCTTTATAAGACGTTTGAAGGTTTTTTTGTCTGTGTGTTTTGTAATTTTTTTTTTTTGTATCTTGGCTGCCGAAAAGAGTCTGTTACATACTGCGGCCCCCTCCTAGCAGGGAATGTATTGCAGAAGGATTACTTGCAAGTGAGATACAAGGACTGTAAAATGATGTGATATTAGTGTATGAAATGATCAGGCTGAAGCTTAGTCAGAAGTTTGTGCTCCAATATGCCATTTTGAAGAGGTCGAACTTAAGTCTTTAAGTCTGAATGTAATATTTCTCCTTATTTCTCACATACAGATGGGGTGTTGGTCAGGTTAAAGCTGACAAGTCCAATTTTAAGACAGTAAATCATCTCAATTATGATCTAAATCTATAGTTTACCAGCTATACATTGCTATGTTCTTGTACCTTCTCAAAATAAGCTATTTTTCTATAGAAACAATCATTTCTTTATATAGTGCTAACTTATTCCGTATCACTTTACATCACTTAAGTCACTCCCTGTCTCCTTTAGGGCTCACCATTGGTGGAGATAGTGATTTTTTTTAAAAAAAATCACTACCCAACCCCTTTGTTCTTGGGGGGATAAGCCGCCACTGGAACTGTCTGGCTGCAGTGTACCCTTCCCTACTCATTAAGAACACAGGAACACGTGGCCGTGCCAAATTTACTTGTGTTTGGGGAGGACGGAAGAGATTTGTCTTTCGGACAACAGTTATTGAAGGTGTATGGCCATCTTCATTCTAAAAACAGTACTGTACTTGTTCATAAACAAAAGATGGTCTCTATAAGCCTCCTTATTGCATGGAGGAGAAATTGGGACTTTTTATCAGCACTAAGTAAGTTAAAAGTACCTCTTTGCAAACAATGCATTATGGGTCAGTGGCATAGCTACCATAGAGGAGGGGAGGCAGTTGCTATGGGGCCTGTGCAGGAGGGGGCCCAGGGGAGAAGGTAAGAGCATATGGTCTTCTGCTTAACCCCTTATGTACTGCAGTGTGTAAGTGACCCAATGTTTACTTACATGCTGCAACACAAAAAAAGGGTTAACAAGCAGAAGACAGAGATCTCTGCTTCACTGCAGTGATAACCTCTGACCTCTGTTCTCCAGCTGCACAATCAAGTAGGAAAGGAAAATGTGCAGAGGTCAGGGATTATCATCCGTGAATCCTAGCTACACCCCTGTTTTGGGTTATATGGCTGCTTAATTAAGTTGTACATAGTGGCATGACTCTTGTTCATGGGCATTATCTGGTATTACACTTATGCTCCATCCAAGTAAATGAGGGTGAGCTGCAATACCTTACAGGACATATAGCTAAGAGTGGTGCTGTTTCTTGGAAAAGAGGAGACCTTCTTTTGTTATCTTGTACACTCCCAATATTTGAGTTAATAAGTCATAATATATGGTTTACTGCTGAATTGCAATGGACTTGCCAATGGGTGGATCTACACTGAAATGGTAACTCCATCTAAAGCAAAATAGTAGTTTGTGGGGTGAAAAAATGTATTTCTTACATTTATTTTTAGCTCTTGACACATCATTACTGATTCCCATTGCAGCTGCCATCAGTCCTGGCCCCCTGTCTCTTACTAGGTGGATCTGTCTGCCTATCTTTAGCATTACCTTATGTCCCCCACTAGTTATAAGTACTGTACTTGATGTTACAGGAGAATTAGATACACAGTATTATAAAGCTGTTCTGTGGCAAGTGAATACCACATCTTGGTCCAATATATTTGCGGGTAACAGAAAAAAAAATGAGTACTCACTGCCAGATAAAATAGGTCAGTAGTAGGTAAAGAGGTCATTCAGCATGATGTAAATGCTGCTTATTTGTTATATAATAAAAGGTAATGCAGCAACTATACGTTGTGTATACATTCAATTATTGTGGCTTGCTGCCGAATATTTACATTCACTGACAGCAAGCATAAATCTTAAAAACCTATGTCATTTTTTTATTATACAGTGAATAAGGTGCATTTACATAAAACTGTAAATGTTCGAGTGGATCAGCACCAGCAAATAGTAACTAAAGATGAATTTTGACATAAAAAAAAAAAAAAAGGTTTACATATATGACTGTACTTAATCCCTGCAATTGCAGCAATGACAAGGCATCTGGATGATAAGACAAGAGACGAGGCAATAGAATGGAGAGAGTTGATGGATATAATATTGTGTTGTAACAGTACTGTACTAGTCTGCTGGCCCAGACAATGGCAGAGTTATAGAGAGAAATCTTCAAATGGGTTTGCAGGTACATGCCCCGTAATTCTGTTAGGTTGTACAAGATACGTATATGACTTCATGAAAGTAAACACTAATTATTTAAAGTTAGTTCATTTTATGTAGGTTGCTTTTAAAATAAAATAAAAAGTAAAAAAAAAAGTTTTTTTAAAGAACAAAAAAAAATGTATTAAAATGCAAAACCATACGAAATGTGTTTTTCATGTTGGAAGAAGGCAGTGTGCTATGGTAAGGTCAGCCTCGTACATTAGACAAGTCTTCTCTGGATTTATTTGTATTGTGAAATGTATGTATTTTGCACATAATAAATGGTCATGTGGTTTGATAATATGCAGTTGTATGTGTTTTATTTGTCTCCTTTAAAATATATATATATATATATATATATATATATATATATATATATATATATACACACACACACACAGTGGTGCCTTGGATTACCAGCGTAATTTGTTCTGGGACCGTGCTTGTAATCCAAATCCATTCTTAAACCAAAGCAAAACATTCCCATAAGAAATCACTGAAATGCAGACAATTGGTTCCCCACCTGATTATAGCAATCAGCATGTGGAGTATAATGTGTAGTAACTGCATAAATCTGAAAAACAGCAGCAGTTTGTAGATACAGGATAGAACCGCAGATCCCCATAATGGCTGAGTGTGAGTGCAGGCACAGTATAGCAGCAGTGTGTATAGCTGAGTGTGAGTGCAGGCACATTATAGCAGCAGTGTGTATAGCTGTGTGTGAGTGCAGGCACATTATAGCAGCAGTGTGTATAGCTGAGTGTGAGTGCAGGCACATTATAGCAGCAGTGTGTATAGCTGAGTGTGAGTGCAGGCAGATTATAGCAGGAATGGAGAGGATGGAAAACACAAGGGATGACAGAGACTGCAGGGAGCATGAAGGAATGAGCAGGACAGATGTGGGCACATACATACAGCACTCTCTGTCCGGGGAGAGAGGGGTCACAGCTATGGAGAGATTACCTCCACAGTCCTGTCCCCTGATGCAAGCCCTAGCCTGAAGTGGATTTGCTATGATTTGGAAGGTGAGGGAGACTTCCTGGGTCAGAGTACAGTGCTGTAGACCCCGCTATGCAGACCATGCCCCTCCCACCCAGTACAGGGAGCTCTTACACCAAAGCAATGCTTTTAAACCAAGTCACAATTTTGTAAAACTGTAAGCTCTTAAACCAAAACGCTCTTAATCCAAGTTACTCTTAAACCATATATATATAAACAATACATATATATATTTATTTATTTATTAAAGGAGTTATTCAGGGTTAGAAAACACAGCTTATTTTTGGGGGGAAACAACAAAACCACATGTGCACACCTCTGTGCAGTAAATAAGCCTAATGCTGCGTTTACACGTAACGATTATCGTGTGAATTTGCGCGATAACGGTCGAATTGGAAAGATAATCGTACGTGTAAACGCAGCGAACGATCGAACAACGCACGATAAATCGTACATCGTGATCTTTCATCAGGTCAGCAAATCGTCATTCATCGTACGCAAAAAATTCGCAAATCGTTCCGTGTGAACAGTCGTTCGCCGATTTAACCAATGTGTGAGATAGGCTTAAACGATCGCAAAACGATCGCAGTGCGAATTTTCGTACGATATATCGTACCGTCTAAACGCTGATCGTTATATAAAAAAAAAATCCTAAATCCGACATCGCTAATCGTACGATCGGACCAATAATCGTTACGTGTAAACGCAGCATAATGATTGTCAATCAAAGGGAGTAAGGCTATACAAGTGGGCATGGAGGTGGGGAATAGGAACAGATGGGCTGGCAAACCCAGGACTCTTGTCATGCTGGTAAACACCCCCTTGGCACTTGAGCACCATTTACATATTAGCAAACAAGCTTATACCTGTGTGTAGGAAAGGACTATGGAGATCCAGCCCATCATCTTATTGCTACCTCTGTGCTGTGAACAAGACTAATAATGTCTGTTAATCAAAAGGGGTAGGTGTATACAAGTAGACATGGAGGTGGTGAGTTAGAAGAGATGGGCATGGAGGTGAGAAATAAGTAGAGATTGGCTGGCAAACCCAGGGCTCTTCTCATGCTGGTTAACGCCCCCTTGGCACTTGAGCACCATTTACATATTAGCAAAAAGGCTTATACCTGATTGCAGTAAAGGACTATGGTGATATATAGGTATGCCTGGAATTGTGACGACTAGTCCTTCTAGCCATGGGCTTAGTTACAACCTGTTTTCCCTGCTGACAGGTCGGCTTTATCCATACAAAAAGAAGGTGTTGAATAGAACCTAATACATGAGCTGATTAAAGATTATAATATAACAAGTTGTTTACAGACCTGAATAGTCTTCGATGTTGGTCTGTGAATAATACGCTAATTCAGCTCAGATGTTGTTTCTCCAAGTATTTGTACTCTTGCATATGCCAGGATTCTTGGAAATCTTGATCACGGGTGAAGGAATATTTTTCACTAGTGTTGTTTATTTTGGCGGATGCAATGCACCAGTGAGGAAATAAATGTTATTGTGTAATATTGATGTGCAAATTGAATTATGTCTACTTTCAATTTCCTGAAAGTACAAACTGCTTAGCTCCAGGATTGTTAGATGAAAACACAGAATTGTTCTGACCACAGCGGGAGGATTCCATTAGACTGAAGTCATTCAGATCAGAAAATTATAATATCAAACCAAGACATAATGGGCCCTAGGCAATAAGTGAAGTGGTATCCCCCATGTTTGCCAGTTTTAGAAAAGAAATTTCTAGTAATTTCAGACCACAGAAAACATATTGCAGCAATATTATACTGTCATTGAATGGCCATATATAGTGCCCAAATCATATGTATTATTTAAATACCACTGTCCTAAAGGGCATAATACTGCAGTATGGTTCATTCCCACATAGTATTTCCCAAATAATACCACCATATACTGTACCTTTAAATAATACTTGGTTTTAGTTTGCTTGTTTCCATATTTAGGAGACCTCAAGAGTAGAGATGAGCATGCACGGGTCTGTATGAACATATTTCCCAGACAATCCCTTTAGCATGATTATTGTTTGAACACTAACAAAAAAACAGGACATTATACCGGGGTGATTGGAGGATTGAGATCACTTGGCGATCGCACTGTGGCTTCCATTCTAGGTGTAAGGCTGTTGGAGAAGAAATGGGGATATGGTTTAGACTGTTTCATTTGCAACTATGGTAACACATCCTCAGGTGTCAGAATATTCCTTGTAAATTTGTGCAATATACTGCATATTGCAGCAAACACCTAATTTCTATAATTAACATCAATTAAAATCAAGAAAAATATATCAATTTAAAAAATGAACATGAAGGAAACAAACACCAATCAGGCATAGAATTAAAAGAACATGTTATATCATACATTATCGAACAAGCAATACATTACAGTAATGATCATCTCAACACTCTGCCGATTGCTATAGGGGGAAATAAAAGTGCAAATCTGTCTACATATCCTCACATTGCTATAATACCAGAAAGTATAAGGTAGCGTTGACATGTTCTGTGTTCCGCACGGATTGCGGGTGTGGACTGCCTGTAACGGACTCTCCCCCGCCTGGGCAGCATCTGTGATAAGATGCTGGGAGCGGGGGAACAGTACAGATATGCGCCGTGCTGTAATGAATCAGCCGCGCGTCTTTGTCATTACAGCACATATCTGTACTGTTCCCCCGCTCCCATCACAGATGCTGCCCAGGCGGGGGAGAGTCCGTTACAGGCGTTCCACATCCGGAACACGGAACGTGTGAATGCAGCCTAAGGGTATAAACCCACTTGACGTATTTGCTGCGTGAATCAGTCTTAAAAATAAGCAGGCAAAACGCAGGTTGGCTTTATACAATTGTTCTGTGTTAAAATACGCAATTGCGTATTTTTGAAGCATGAAGCTACATGCGTTTTTCGCACAGGTTGTTAACAACTGATGCTTTGCTAACAACAAGCTTCACGCTTCAAAAATACGCAATTGCGTATTTTAACGCAGAACAATCGTATAAAGCCAACCTGCGTTTTGCCTGCTTATTTTTAAGACTGATTCACGCAGCAAATACGCCAAGTGGGTTTGTACCCTAAGGCTATGTTCACACTACGTAAGTTCCTCAGAAATTGCAATTGATTTCTGCGGTACTTACATAGTGCTGCAGGCTGAGGAAATCCTGGCCGGAGTGTATACATATAGTATATACTCCGGCCGGGATCTCTAGCGGCGCCGTAGAAAACTGACATGTCATTCAGTGAATAGCAGCCGAAGAAAACCCTGTCAGTTCACACAATGGAGCGAGAGGCTCCGGCCGCACGCTCCATTGTGTGCTGTGGGGAGTTCTCATGCGGGCACGCATGGATGCGCCCGCATCAGAACTCAGTGGTGGTAAAGATCATCCGGCCAGTACTGCAGTACTGACTGGGATGATCTTTTTGGAGACCAGTTGTTCTGTGACCCAGCCGGTCTCATACTGCGTGTGACCATAGCCTAACAGTGGTGTTGTCCTTAGTAATTAATCCCTAGACGGTAGAATATCTAAGAAGTCAGAATGGTCATTAGGCCCAAATCATATGATGGTTAACATCTGACGTATACAGCTTAGTGAGGGCAGCTCCGTCCCCTTACACAATCATAGGGCAGCCAATTCTTGTAAAATGGTCAATAGGTTTAGTTGTTGCTCTGAAAAAGCACAGGAATAAGGAATAAATTTGGTTTGTAGACATAGCAGACAGGATTAGTGTTAAGTGGATCTGTCAAAATGTTCTGAAAAGTTATCTGAACCCAAAAGCTTGGCACCCTGGCTGCAGAAGTTGGATGCAACCCTAGTCCTGCCAGGAAAACATGGATACAGCCTATGGTGGAAGACCATGATTAAGCGCATTGGCGCGAAACACGTAAGTACTATTATGGAGAATCGTTTTTAATGCACGAATAATAATAATAACGAAAAGTTAGATTTTAACAGTCCATGTCCTTGGGTACTGGCTCCACCACCTACAGTTTTCAGCTTTTCTATGGTGGCATTGAATTTATCCAGCCACTGGGAGTCAAATGCTGAGCTTTCAGGGTTTCTTGAACCTGTAGCTTTGCTCATGTCTAGCTGTGATCTTTGGCCATGCGGTGTGATATGGTCAAAAACAGAATATATCTTTCTTTTTTCTATTTTTCCCTTGTACTCTAATAAAAAATCAAACCAATACACTCTGTCACAAAAAGATATATGCACCCAGAAGAGAGCGAGCTACTATCATGAAACTTCACAAGTATGTAGTGTATGAGGAGATAAGCAAATGATTACAAATTCAGAACAAAAGATCGTTATAGCATGAAAAAGGTTACAAATCAGTAAGTAGTAAAGCCACCTATGGCAGCTTTACAAGCCGAAACACAGCGTGCTATCAAATCAATTAGGTCACCTATGACCACCCTGTGGAAGTTAATTTACCAGTATTCTTGCATTTACCATATCCTTGAAGCAGTGGCGTAGCTACCATAGAGGCAGGGTAGGCAGTTGCTATCGTGCAGGAGGGAGGCCTGCAGGAGAAGATAAGAGTGTGTGTCCTTCTGCTTAACCCCTTATGTACTGCAGTGTGTAAGTGACCCAATGCTTTTTTTTTTTTTTTTTTTTTGAATTCTCAATTTTATTAAAGTTTTCACATTTTTAAAGAAAAAACAACCAATCCAGGCATACCCAAATGGGCAAGACAGGACAATCATGACAAGCTAGTTACAAACATGGAAGGAACAGCCAACTAACGGCAAACATTTATGCAAAACTGAACATGTGCACTGCACAGCCTTGTGAAAGCATCGAAGAAGGAGGGGTGGGCTGCCACTTGGTCAAAGACCAAGAAGGAGCACCTACAAGAAGAGGAAAAGAAGAGAGAGGAAAAGGAGTGGGAGGAACGGGACAGGGGGGGGGGAAGAGAGAGGGGAGGAGGGGAAGGAAGGGCTAGGATGTCCGCACCTCACTGAGCCAGAAGAGTCCGGTACTCAGCCGTCTCCGTGAATTGGTCCCAGTGGAACCACGTCTGGAAAAACTTGGAATTGTGGTCGTGTAGTTGTGCAGTAAGGTCTTCCATATGCCTAATATCCTCAACCTTGCGGACCCACATAGCAATGCTGGGGGGATCGGGTCGGCGTCAGAGAGCCGGGATGCACGCACGCGCTGCATTAATCAGATGTCGGAGGACAGAGCGCCGGTAAGACTTGAGGGTGATATCTGAAATATGCAGGAGAGTGACGGGGAAAAAGGGAGCTGACGGTCAGTGAATGTGGAGGAGATGCGCCACACTTCCGTCCAGAAAGGAACCAATTTAGGACAGCTCCAAAACGTATGTATAAGGGTGCCTTCCCCACCACAGTTTCTCCAGCACAATGGGGAGACCTCAGGAAAAATTCGGTGGAGGCGGGTAGGGACTCGATACCATCGCGAGAGCAATTTATAACCCGCTTCCTGTAGGCGTGAGGAGACGGAGCAGGAATGTGTACACGTGAGAATCCTATCGACCTGGGCCGCAGAAAGAGAAATATCCAGATCTCTCTCCCAGGCCTCGAAAAATGGAGGAGGTGGTTCTTCCGGTGGAGAGCCCAACATGGTGTATAGGAGGGAGAGTGAGTGGCGGCGGGGGCCAGAGCCAAGGCAGAGGGCTTCGAAGGGCGTGCGGGAGCGGGCAAAGCCAGAGGGGTTCGGGAGAGAGCAGAGGAAGTGATGAAGTTGCAGCGCCCTCCAGAACCCCAAAGGGGCTGGGTCTAAGAGGTCCTTAAGGTCGGACAGGGACAGCCAAGTCGGACCTTGGAGAAAAGCGGTAGCTCGGAAGGAGCCAGCTCTGAGCCAGGCTCGGAAGACAGGGTCCTCCTTGCTGATCGGGAAAGAGGGATGGCCCAGGACAGGGAAGAGAGGGGAAGGGTGGGGCGCTAAAAAGCCCTTGGAGAGGTGCTTGTGACACAGCTTCAGTGTAGGGGTGATAGTGGGGTGGGGACCGGCAAAGCGAGAGGAGGCAGGCATCCATGGAGCCGCCAGTAGGGAGATTGGAGAGATTGACATTTCCAATCCTACCCACAATTTAGTGGGTGCATGACGGTGCCAATCTAACACCCGAGAAAGATGGGGTGACCCAATGCTTACTTACATGCTGCAACACAAAAAAAGGGTTAACAAGCAGAAGACAGAGATCCAGGCAGAGGTCAGAGGTTATCAGTGCATGCAGGGCCGGCCTTAGGGTAGATGGCGCCCTGTGCAAAACTTTCTTTTGGCGCCCCCACTGTTGATATCCCCAATAGTAACATAGATATAGAGATACAAAGAGAGATAGTCTATCTATCTATCTAGGTATCTACCTATCAATTTACAGTATCTATCTAGCTGGGTGACTTCTATCATACTGAGTACTATACAGTATGCTGGCAAAGCTGGGTAATCTCCATTATACTGCCTACTATACAATATACCACCAAAGAGTACTTCCTTCACATGGAAGAGATATTTGAGCCCACTACAAATAAATTAATCATTGAAAAACTTTATTTGACATAATTATTATACACAATATAATAACCGACAATACAAACAAAGGGAAGGAAACCTACACGGTCCATGCATGGAATAATCGGATGGAATTAAAACATGTTTAAGCCAGTTAATAACGTGTGTTGCAAAGTGCAATAGTGCAAATGTGCAATAGACAAACAAAAGGCGAAACATGTAAGAAAAAATCACAAAAAAGACATAATTTATACAGGGTTAAAATAATCTGAGCAGCTGAATGTAAATGGTAAAGTGCATATAGTGCTCAATATTCACTAACAGTTACCTCAGATAAATGCCCCATGATAATCAATGCCCTAAGTTAGCAGTTAAGTACAAATATCATGCATGCATGCCGTGCGATTCCCTTACCCACAGAAACACCCCAACGCCGTTTCGGTACACCCTTCGTCGGGAGACTACAGACTAATGATTTTTTGATTTCTGGCAAAGGGCTCTTTTTGTTTTTTTCTGCCTACTATACAAGATGCTAGGAAAGCTGTGTGACCTCTATCAAACTGACTTCAAGATGCTGGAAAGCTGTGTGACCTCTATCATACTCAGTGTAAGATACAAGAAAAGCTGGGTGACCTCCATCATACTTACTACAAGATGCTAGGAAAGCTGGGTGACATTCATCATAATGACTACAGGATGCTGGGAAAGCTGGGTGACATTCATCATAATGACTACAGGATGCTGGGAAAGCTTGGTGACCTTCATCATACTGACTACAGGGTGCTGGGAAAGCTGGTGACCCCCATCTTACTGAGTATAAGATACTAGGAAAGCTGGGTGACCTCCATCATACTTACTACAAGATACTGGGAAAGCTGGGTGACCCTTATCATATTGAGTACAGGATACTGGGAAAGCCGGGTCACCTCCATCATACTTACTACAAGATGCTGGGAAAGCTGTGAGACCTCTATCATACTGACTACAAGATACTGGGAAAGCTGGGTGACCTCCATCATACTGACTACAAGATACTGGGAAAGCTGGGTGACCTCCATCATACTGACTACAAGATACTGGGAAAGCTGGGTGACCTCCATCATACTGACTACAAGATACTGGGAAAGCTGGGTGACCTCCATCATACTGACAAGATGCTGGAAAGCTGTGTGACCTCTATCATACTGACTACAAGATGCTGGAAAGCTGGGTGACCTCCATTATACTGAGTATAACATACTAGGAAAGCTGGGTGACCTCCATCATACTTACTACAGGATGCTAGGAAAGCTGGGTGACCTTCATCATACTTACTATAGGATGCTGGAAAAGCTGGGTGACCTCCATCATACTTACTACAAGATGCTAGGAAAGCTGGGTGACCTCCGTCATACTGACTACAAGATACTGGAAAGCTGGTGACCTCCATCATACTGAGTATAAGATACTAGGAAAGCTGGGTGACCTCCATCATACTTACTACAAGATACTGGGAAAGCTGGGTGACCTCCATCATACTGAGTATATGATGGTGGGAAAGCTGGGTGACCTCCATCATACTGACTACAAGATACTGGGAAAGCAGGGTGACTTCCATCATACTGACTACAAGATACTGGGAAAGCTGGTGACCTCCATCATACTGAGTATAAGATGCTGGGAAAGCTGGGTCACCTCTATCATACTGACTACAGGAAGCCAGAAAGCTGGGTGACCTCCATCATACTGAGTATAAGATGCTGGAAAGCTGGGTGACCTCCATCATACTTAGTATAAGATGCTGGAAAGCTGGGTGACCTCCATCATACTGAGTATAAGATACTGTATCATCACCACAGCAGACACGTTGCGGCTTCAGCACATACAGGATAACATGGCGCACAGACTCCCGCCATAACACAGAGAGCCAGTAACCTAGAAACGGCGCTGCGTGACCTCCATGTCTATCATCAGGCCTTGGAGATCGCCGCTCCTGGTGACCAATCAGTGAGCTCTCAGTATCGCCCCCTCATGGCTCCTCAGGGAACCGTCCTGGCTACTCGGTACCTCAGCTCCTGGGAGCCACCACCGCCGTACAGGAAGATGACTCCACACTGACAGAGATTGACGTAAAATTTTTGATTTAAATGGAGAGTCACCGAGGGGGTCACGAGTGACTGCGGCAAAGACTCCCGAGGTCAGAGGGGAATTAAAGGGATTATTGTATGAAAAGTTCTGGAACTCTCTAATAGTTGCAGTTCTTTCCAGTGTCTCTGCTGTCTGTCAGGGAATAGAGTACACGTACTCGTAGCAAACCCTCAGCTGTGAGAAACATCAAAGGATTTCATTTAATTTGCTTAAAAATAAGACAGCACCGCTCCAGGTTGTTTGTGGTATTGCAGCTCAGCCCCAGAGAAGAGACTGGAGGGAGCTGCAATACCTGGTGTCACCTGTGCACAGGGGTGGCGCTGTGTGCTGGAGGAAAGCAGCCATGTTTCTCTAATGCTGTACAATCCTCCTAATGTCTGAGATCCCCAACCACATCAGTGTCCACATAACACTATGGAGGTCGGTAAGGTGGAGGAGACAGGAGGAGGCACAGAGGATGACATGGTGAGGGGGACCCAGATAATGTCATGGCCACACTTCAAGGAGAGTGCACTCTGCAAGAAGAGAGTCCGTATTCGCGGTACGCGCAGGGGGCGGGGCTTATCGGCGGGAGGCGGGGCCTCCCAGAACTGACTTTAGGAGCGCCCCACAACAACCACTGTGCTCGGAGGGTGAGCGGACAGCAAGGGGGGCGCTATGGCAGACAGATAGAACGTCTGTCTGCCAGAGCAGTTAGATGTGCAGCTGTCTGCCAGAGCGCCCCCCAGCTGGCCAGGAGTGATGCGTCCTGTGCAAACGCACTGGTCGCACACCCCAAAGGCCGGCCCTGAGTGCATGAGCAGTAAAGCAGATATCTCTTTGTCTTCGGAACTTTGGGCACCTACACACTACAGTACATAAGGGGTTAAGCAGAAGGTAGTCTGCTCCTGCACCTATGTATTTAACCATAAGGACTCCTAATGGGCACTTATAGTTAAAAAACAGTGGACTGACATAGAAAGCCATTAGCTCTCTGTCCTGACAGTCACTCTTGTGGCTTCAGCCGGGATTCTGCCTCTGACCACAAGAGATTACATTTTTATATATATATATATATATATATATATATATATATATATATATATATATATATACACACTCACCGGCCACTTTATTAGGTACACCATGCTAGTAAAAGGTTGGACCCCCTTTTGCCTTCAGAACTGCCTCAATTCTTGGTGGCATAGATACAACAAGGTGCTGGCAGCTTCCTCAGAGATTTTGGTCCATAGTGACATGATGGCATCACACAGTTGCCGCAGATTTGTCGGCTGCACATCCATGATGCGAATCTCCCGTTCCACCACATCCCAAAGATGCTCTATTGGATTGAGATCTGGTGACTGTGGAGGCCATTTGAGTACAGTGAACTCATTGTCATGTTCAATAAACCAGTCTGAGATGATTCTAGCTTTATGACATGGCGCATTATCCTGCTGAAAGTAGCCATCAGATGTTGGGTACATTGTGGTCATAAAGGGATGGACATGGTCAGCAACAATACTCAGGTAGGCTGTGGCATTGCAACGATGCTCAATTGGTACCAAGGGGCCCAAAGAGTGCCAAGAAAATATTCCCCACACCATGACACCACCACCAGCCTGAACCGTTGATACAAGGCAGGATGGATCCATGCTTTCATGTTGTTGACGCCAAATTCTGACCCTACCATCCGAATGTCGCAGCAGAAATCGAGACTCATCAGACCAGGCAACGTTTTTCCAATCTTCTACTGTCCAATTTCGATGAGCTTGTGCAAATTTTTGCCTCAGTTTCCTGTTCTTAGCTGAAAGGAGTGGCACCCGGTGTGGTCTTCTGCTGCTGTAGCCCATCTGCCTCAAAGTTGGACGTACTGTGCGTTCAGAGATGCTCTTCTGCCTACCTTGGTTGTAACGGTTGGCTATTTGAGTCACTGTTGCCTTTCTATCAGCTCGAACCAGTCTGCCCATTCTCCTCTGACCTCTGGCATCAACAAGGCATTTCCGCCCACAGAACTGTCGCTCACTGCCGCAACGGATCTCCAGTTGAAAAGCACCACTGCAATCAGCGTGGCCATGCCAATAGGTGAGTAAGAAAGCCTTTTAAGAGTATGATTCGCTTTTAAGGGTGCCTTCACACATACCGACTCGCCGCCCCCTTAACCCCTTCGGGTCCCGCACCGCTGTCTCCATACATTACCTGGCTCTGGCTGCACGGGGTCCCGGCGTCTTGCTCTGCCGCCCAGCCAATTAGTGTGTTGCCCAGCCGCAGCCACTGATTGGCTGGGCAGCAGAGCAGGACCCCGGGACCCTGTGCAGCCAGAGCCAGGTAATGTATGGAGACAGCGGTGCGGGAGCCAAAGGGGTTAAGGGGGCGGCTGCATTACATACACGCAGCGGTCTTTCAGACCACTGCTTGTATGTAGTGATAGGGGCCTTCCAGGACCTCGGCTCGTAGCAGAAACTCACAGCAGGTTTTTTGCTGTGAGTCAGTATGTGTGAAGGCACCCTAAGGCTGAATCTCCACCATCGAATCCCGCCAGCCTCCCAGTCACACTGGTAGTTTATGAAAGTCTTGCGTGCCTCCTCTCTCCGCTCGGAAGAATTGACATGTCCATTCTTCCGTGTGGAGAGAGAAGGCGGGCGAGCCTCTCATAGACTACCAGTATGACACGGAGGCTGGTGGAATTACGCCAGTTTTACTGAGTGTGAACTGGCCCTTAGGAATCATATGTCCACTGTAAACTCAATGATAATTTAGTTTCTCTAATGTGGCAAAAGTACTCTAGGAGTAATCACCTTATTGGCTCACCAGGCACATTATATATTTACAGGCCTTCAATGACCTTGGGCCCCTTATCAGGTAAGTTTGTAAAACACCATGGGGGAGATTTATTATACTGGTGTAAAGTAGAATTTTCTTAGTTGCCCCTAGCAACCAATCAGATTCCACCTTTCATTTTCAAAGAATCTGTGAGGAATAGTTGTGCAACGCGGCCTCCCACTTCTTTTTCTACTCTGGTTAGAGCCTGTTTGTGCTGTCCTCTGAAGGGAGTAGTACACAGCGTTGTAGGAAATCTTCAATTTCTTAGCAATTTCTCGCATGGAATAGTCTTCATTTCTAAGAACAACAATAGACTGTCGAGTTTCAGGTGAAAGTTCTCTTTTTCTGGCCATTTTGAGCGTTTAATTGACCCCACAAATGTGATGCTCCAGAAACACAATCTGCTCAAAGGAAGGTCAGTTTTGTAGCAGCTACTGTAACGAGCTAGACTGTGTCCAGATGTGTGAACATGATTGCACAAGGGTTTTCTAATCATCAATTAGCCTTCTGAGCCAATGAGCAAACACATTGTACCATTAGAACACTGGAGTGATAGTTGCTGGAAATAGGTCTCTATACACCTATGTAGATATAGCACCAAAAACCAGACATTTGCAGCTAGAATAGTCATTTACCACATTAGCAATGTATAGAGTGTATTTGTTTAAAGTTAGGACTAGTTTAAAGTTATCTTCATTAAAAAGTACAGTGCTTTTCCTTCAAAAATAAGGACATTTCAATGTGACCCCAAACTTTTGAACGGTAGTGTATATATATATATATATATATATATATATATATATATATATAGACACAGTGCATTACATGTTGACCAATGTGGGTGTAGCCCCCACATACTTTAAGCCCCCCTGTGTAGCTCCCAAATACTATAGCCCCCCTTATAGCTCCACTAAGTATAGCCTGCCTGTGCAGCCCCCACATAGCATAGCCTGCCTCTGCAGCCCCCAGATAGTATAGCCTGCCTGTGCAGCCCCCACACAGTGTACCCTGCCTGTGCAGCCCCCACATAGTATAGGTACCTGTCTAGCCACCACATACTATAGCTCCTCCCCCCTTTGTAGCCCCCACATAGCATAGGTCAATTTCTAGCCCCCACATAGCATAGCCCCCCCATATGTAGCCTCCACATAGTATAGCCCCCCCATACTATAAGCCCCCCTGTGTAGCCTTTACATACTATAAGCCCCCCTTTGTAGCCCCCATGTACTGTAGTCCCGGCTTAGTATAGCCCCCCCCCCCCCACACACACACACACACAAAAAATATATATTTATATACTCACATTTCCTGTATCCAGGAGCTCTGGTAGCCCCTCTTAAGAATTCCCTGAGTGTCCGGCACATGCACCCTGCTACAAACCGCCCCCGGAAGCTCACCGATCCAGCCCCTCGGTGCCCGAACAACTCTCCTCTCCTGCTCGGCGGCAGACATGATACGAGCCGCACTGATGACGTCACAGGTCCGCAGCAGGGCAGGAGAGATGTTCGGACGCCAAGGGGCTGGATCGGTGAGCTTCCGAGGGCGGTTTGTAGCAGGGTGCATGTGCTGGATACAGGGGTCTCCAAACTGCGGCCCTCTAGCTGTTGCAAAGCTACATTTATCATCATGCCTGGACAGCCAAATCCAAAGCTTTAGTTGTCCAGGCATGATGGGAGTTGTAGTTTTGCAACAGCTGGAGGGCCCCAGTTTGGAGACCCTGGAAGCTCAGTGAGGGGCAGATCGGCCACGGCTAAGTTCTTGGGGGGGGGGGGTCACATTGCCAGCCCAGCCCTCCCCTGCGTGACAGTGATACGTTTACTGTGAGCACCCTTGATGAGCGCTCACAGTCAAAGCATCACTGTGAGCGACAGATCAGGCAGTGGCGCGGGAGGCGCACGCCCCTGGGGGGGGTTGTGCTTGGGGATACCGGGACACATGGGGGCCATCCCAGGACGCCGGGACATCACCCCCAAATCGGGACTGTCCCACCGGATCCGGGACGGTTGGGAGGTATACGTCTGTGTACAAGCTCCATGTACAAACCCAGTCAGTCCATTTGTTCGAGACCATTACAGCATAATCCAGGTGTGTTAGTACTTTTGCCAGTATAAGTGTCATTCTGCGTGCCCACAGCTGCAACACTAACTGCTCTATAGGATATATATATATATATATATATATATATATATATATATATATACAGTATAGTCACAGCTGCACCACTATCTGCTGTATAGGATATATACATATATACAGTATAGTCACAGCTGCACCACTATCTGCTGTATAGGATATATACAGTATAGTCACAGCTGCACCACTATCTGCTGTATAGGATATATATTGAGTATAGTCACAGCTGCACCACTATCTGCTGTATAGGATATATACATATATACAGTATAGTCACAGCTGCACCACTATCTGTTGTATAGGATATATACAGTATAATCACAGCTGCACCACTATCTGCTGTATAGGATATATACAGTATAGTCACAGCTGCACCACTATCTGCTGTATAGGATATATACAGTATAGTCACAGCTGCACCACTATCTGCTGTATAGGATATATACAGTATAGTCACAGCTGCACCACTATCTGCTGTATAGGATATATACAGTATAGTCACAGCTGCACCTCTATCTGCTGTATAGGATATATACAGTATAGTCACAGCTGCACCACTATCTGCTGTATAGGATATATATATATATATATATATATATATATATATATACAGTATAGTCACAGCTGCACCACTATCTGTTGTATAGGATATATACAGTATAATCACAGCTGCACCACTATCTGCTGTATAGGATATATACAGTATAGTCACAGCTGCACCTCTATCTGTTGTATAGGATATATACAGTATAGTCACAGCTGCACCACTATCTGCTGTATAGGATATATATATATATATATATATATATATATATATATATATATACAGTATAGTCACAGCTGCACCACTATCTGTTGTATAGGATATATACAGTATAGTCACAGCTGCACCACTATCTGCTGTATAGGATATATATATATATATATATATATATATATATATATATATATATACAGTATAGTCACAGCTGCACCTCTATCTGCTGTATAGGATATATACAGTATAGTCACAGCTGCACCTCTATCTGCTGTATAGGATATATACAGTATAGTCACAGCTGCACCACTATCTGCTGTATAGGATATATACATATATACAGTATAGTCACAGCTGCACCACTATCTGCTGTATAGGATATATACATATATACAGTATAGTCACAGCTGCACCACTATCTGTTGTATAGGATATATACAGTATAGTCACAGCTGCACCTCTATCTGTTGTATAGGATATATACAGTATAGTCACAGCTGCACCACTATCTGCTGTATAGGATATATATATATATATATATATATATATATATATATATATATATACAGTATAGTCACAGCTGCACCACTATCTGTTGTATAGGATATATACAGTATAGTCACAGCTGCACCACTATCTGCTGTATAGGATATATATTGAGTATAGTCACAGCTGCACCACTATCTGCTGTATAGGATATATACATATATACAGTATAGTCACAGCTGCACCACTATCTGCTGTATAGGATATATACAGTATAGTCACAGCTGCACCACTATCTGCTGTATAGGATATATACAGTATAGTCACAGCTGCACCACTATCTGCTGTATAGGATATATACAGTATAGTCACAGCTGCACCACTATCTGCTGTATAGGATTTATATATATATATATATATATATATATATATATATATATATATATATATACAGTATAGTCACAGCTGCACCACTATCTGTTGTATAGGATATATACAGTATAATCACAGCTGCACCACTATCTGCTGTATAGGATATATACAGTATAGTCACAGCTGCACCTCTATCTGTTGTATAGGATATATACAGTATAGTCACAGCTGCACCACTATCTGCTGTATAGGATATATATATATATATATATATATATATATATATATATATATATACAGTATAGTCACAGCTGCACCTCTATCTGCTGTATAGGATATATACAGTATAGTCACAGCTGCACCACTATCTGCTGTATAGGATATATACAGTATAGTCACAGCTGCACCACTATCTGCTGTATAGGATATATACAGTATAGTCACAGCTGCACCACTATCTGCTGTATAGGATATATATATATATATATATATATATATATATATATATATATATATACAGTATAGTCACAGCTGCACCTCTATCTGTTGTATAGGATATATACAGTATAGTCACAGCTGCACCACTATCTGCTGTATAGGATATATATATATATATATATATATATATATATATATACAGTATAGTCACAGCTGCACCACTATCTGTTGTATAGGATATATACAGTATAGTCACAGCTGCACCACTATCTGCTGTATAGGATATATATATATATATATATATATATATATATATACAGTATAGTCACAGCTGCACCTCTATCTGCTGTATAGGATATATACAGTATAGTCACAGCTGCACCACTATCTGCTGTATAGGATATATACAGTATAGTCACAGCTGCACCACTATCTGCTGTATAGGATATATATATATATACATATATATATACAGTATAGTCACAGCTGCACCACTATCTGTTGTATAGGATATATACATATATACAGTATAGTCACAGCTGCACCTCTATCTGCTGTATAGGATATATACATATATACAGTATAGTCACAGCTGCACCACTATCTGCTGTATAGGATATATACAGTATAGTCACAGCTGCACCTCTATCTGCTGTATAGGATATATACAGTATAGTCACAGCTGCACCACTATCTGCTGTATAGGATATATATATACACAGCAGCTATATATAGGAAGGTATTAGTAGCTGCAAGACACAAGCGACAACTGCAGGGAGCTGCTAAGAACAGGCAAACTAAGCGCCGTCCAGCTACAAGAGCGCAGCTATCGTGTCGCCATGACAACCGCAGCTTAGCCAATAGCCTGCATGGCTGCCGGGTGTCCTGCCAGCGCTCTGACGTCACTTCCGCGCACGTTTTCGCTCTGTAATTTGCCCGACTTCCGCCAGTGCTGCCCGGTGTTCTGTGGGGACGGGGAGAGGATGACTTCGCTGAGAGCCTTCACCTGCGACGATCTCTTTCGGTTCAACAACATGTGAGGCGAGGGGCGGGGCTCTTGGGATATAGTGGTCTCCTTATGGAATCCTCGGGCCTGTAGGACTGGTATCTAGGAGGAGAAGCCTGTTCTGTAGTGTCCCCATTACATATCCTTGGTAGACTGCAGTCAGCCCTGGAGGTGTGTAGCTGGGACAGAGCAGGGAGCTATGGAGTGTATGTATTTGATGTCCATGGTCACATGAGCAGATGGGGTGATGTGATTGGCTGGGTTACACTGTTAGGGCCTTCAGATAGTAACCCTAACACTGAGGGTTTGGGGCTGATCCTGTGCTGTTGTGGATCCCACATTGTGAGCAGCCAATCACATCATCCCATTAGTGTCTCTGGTCATGTGACTGTGATATCAGTGCGTGCTCCAGCAGCTCGTTCTTTGTTGGCACAACCCCCTTGGGATGGACCTTTCTCCTGCGTGTAGTGTGTTGGGGAGTGATGTTTGTTGAATTTGGTTTAATTTTTTTTTCCGTCTGCGGGATCACGACCACTTTTGAGTTGCAACGTGACCCCGTCCACTTGTATGATTGATGGAGTGGTAGTTCCTGGTCACATGACTGGGAATCATCATGTAGAACCAGCCTAAATTTGGGGTCCCCTATTCTGCAGTGACATCATCGGCCTCCGAGATCTCTGTCTTTACACGTTTTTCTGAAAATACCAGAGAACCCATATAGCGCACCCTCTGCGGACATGACGCTGTGGGAAGTCTACGGTTTTTGCTTAACGCTGACCTCACTGGGTCCAAAGAAAATCATATCCACAGATTCTCTGCAATTTAATCGAGTAGCAAATTTTCTAGAGCAGGGAATAGGGAACCTTCAGCCCCCCAGATGTTACTATTCCCATCTAAGCTTTAGCTACAGTTGGGGGGGGCTGAAGGTTCCCCATCCCAGCGCTAGGGAATTTTCATCAGTATTTGTCTATATTGCAGCTGCAGCTCTACCTGTTCAGTTTAGATACAGCTTATGGCTATATTCTCACTGCCTAATAATATCGTGGAAGGCGGCCGTCTTGTAACATAGATGGCCGTTAATAATGATGATCATTATTTGTGACTGTCTATTTAACGAGACGGCTGTCTTCCCCAATATTATTAGGCAGTGGGATAATGGCCTCAGAATTACTATAAGCACATGTAGAAGTACTATAAGCACATGTATCACAGCACATGTACTAAGGCAGCTGAGGCTCAGGGAGATCCATGTTGCTCCCATGAATCCCTGTATGTCATATTTCTAGTAATACTTAATAATGTCTTTATTTTTTTCTACAGAAATTTGGATCCTCTCACAGAAACTGTATCCTTTATCATGATGAAACCCATCTATTACACTATTTGTTTATATAACACCAACCTATGCCATAGCACAATTCTCAGGGGATATATACGGACAGTATTCATACATGACAGAACTGATTATTTACACAAGTGAAGCGAGGGCCCTGATCACAAGAGCTTACAATCTATGAGCACAGGGGAACTGTAGTGATAGTGGGGGAGACTCATTAGAGAATGTTATACGCTAGCCAGAAAAGATGGGTTTTTAAGGCATGTGTACAAGGCTGTGGAGTCTGAGTCGGAGCTAGTTTTGGCTGGAGTTGGAAAAAATGTACCGACTCAGACTCTAGCTTTTAAAAAAATCTTAGAACAATTTAAAATTGAGTTTTGATATGAATTTTATAAGTTTTGCTCATCAATATATATATTATGAGCAACATTCTAATAGGACACTGGCCCTATTAGGTCGGGGAATATATCAGTAATAGGACACTGGGCCTATTAGATAAGGGTGGTCGGGGAAAAGTTGTCAGTTACTATTTGGCAGTTTGTTTCTGAGCTGGGAGAGTCCATTGTGTGGGGGGAGATCTGTGCTGTTCTCTTCCTTGATGACTGTATATGAGCAGCAGTGTAATATGGAGATATCCTGTGTAATATAGAGGAGGAGAAGACATAAGTAGTGTAGCAGTAACCTCTGTCCTCAATGTGGTGTTTTCCTTCAGTGTTCTATGGCTGCAGGTGTGTGTGTGTGTGCGTGCGTGCGTGTGCGCGTGCGCTATGGCTGAAGCAGGCTGTGTGTGTGTGTAATGACGTGCCTCCACACCCACAGTGACCCCTCTATATCACTATGGCTGACCTCTATATTACAGGTATCTGGCATTGTTAGCAGTGTTTCTGTGTGTATGGTGAATATTAGAAACATAGAAGATTGTCAGCAGAAAAAGACCACCTGCTCCATCTAGTCTAGTTGTGAGTAGTTCAGGACATGGAGGCTGGAGACTGGCTGCATCCACTGCACACACAGGAGAAGCTGCTTTATATCTTTCCTCATTCCCTCATAAGTCGCCCCAGGATCATGTAGGACATTAGGGAGAAGCTGCTGAGCCAGTGTGATAAATAACTCCCCTGGTATATGACCAGCCATTTATGAAGGAGCAGGAGTCTGAGTCGGAGTAGGTCCTGATAAAATTCAGGAGTCTTGAGTCGGAGCCGCGACTTACCGACTTCACAGCCCTGCATGTGTAATACTGGGGGTGCTGGGTAAAAGTCTGATGGTTTTGGGGTAGTGCATTCCAAAAAAACTGGTGCAACATGAGCAAAGTCAGCAGTGACAGGATCAGCTTATGGAAGACATTACTTTTAGATCATTGGCAGAGTGGAGAGCACAGGTAGGTGGAGATGCAGGGAGTTGCTGCAGCCTGAGGGGAGCTCCTCAGACTGTGTGGGCCCCTATAGACATATGTACATGTACCCGGAGGTCCAGAATCTGTAGTACTAATCTGGCATTGACCATATAATTGGTAAAATCATTGTTTATTTCGAATTCTTGTTGGTGAACAGCATAGGCAGATACCGGATAGAGAGGAAAGGGTTAACACACAATTCTTCTCTCATCTCCTGTCAGTGCAGCTTCTTGTTCTATGACTTTACTTTTCTTACCTCTAACCAGTGACACCTGTGCCCCTGTCAGTGCTTATACACAGACCTCCAGATACTGCTGAGCATTGAAGCAGTCAATGTGAGGGGGGCCCAGTAGCAGCTGCACCAACTGTGATCCCTATAGCTAGGCTACTGTCTGTATATGAAATGACATTGTTCTGGTGATCACAATACAGTGTGAATAACCTCCCTTTATTGGATGCTATATCCTTAACAGAAGCTGTAGTATGGGATCCCTTTTTACTTACAGTATCTGGCACACTGGCCAGAATACTTTATTGTTGCTGAGGCGCCTGGTGGTGAACTTATGGGTTACAGTAAGTACTTGTATATATGTCCTAATCCACATAATTTATTTTGTGTAGGTAACCTAAACTAGTGCCATACAGAGTCACAGCATATGGCAGCATTCTGCATTGGAGGCTCCATTGTCAGTTCTTTTAAATTTGTCATTGTGGTGTCATACCGACTGACAACACTACAGAAACCTGACAGTCCATTCAGTATGACCACCTGGTATAGTGTTATATACCGAAGCCACAATGCAACATAAGCCTGTCACCTTTAGGCTCGGTTCACACGTTGTAACTGTGCGGCTGTATTTGCGGCTGTAATTGTGCGGCGGTATTTTTGGTGGTTCATGCGTACGCTGGAAAGTATAGGATATGCGGCTGCACAGTGCACACTATGTCTGAATCTACGGCCCTATCGTAAACGGACCCGTAAAAAATGAACAAGACCATTGTTTGCGGCTGGACATGCGGCCGAGGATTGACAGGCGGTCCGTACGGAGTACTTCAAAAATAGCCGGCAATGATGCCGAATGCCGATGCCTCTAATAGTTAATATATTAAATTAATCAAACACATTTTCTTTGTAATCAAGACACTTTCGTTGGTCAATAATTTATTTCTAACGAATCCATCATTTTGCAATTAAATATACTGTTAAAAAAATAGATATATAAATAAATGTATATTTATCTATATATTTATTTTTTTACAGTATATTGAATTGCACAATAATGGATTCGTTAGAATTAAATTATTGACCAACGAAACTGAATTTATTTCCACGAAAATGTGTTTTATTCATTAAATATTAATTAGTACAGGAAGCTCTATAAGCCGTTAATTCATATGCCGGCAATAGAGCATTCTGTACTAATCATCACTTTACTTTAATGAAAACATCAAATGTTTCTTCTAATTATGTTATGACAATAGCATTATTAGAAGAAACATTTAGAATTATATGTGCGCTCAGCTGATTGGCTGTTCGGCTGAGCGCACATATAATGAGCCGGTCCGCAGTACAGTGACTTCATTGTGCTGCGGACCAGCGAGGAGGACACATCGGGGTGAGTATACAGCTCTCCCCACCCCCTCCCCAGTACTGCACCCCTCCCAGCAAGGAAGGGGGGTCACTTAACCCCTTCCTTGCTGGGATGGGTGCAGTCTGACATCAGTCTGGCCCCCAAGGGGTTAAGGGGGATGCAATACATCCTCCCTTAACCCCTTGGGGGTCAGACTGTAAGCAGCGATCTGTAAAGATGCTGCATACTGTAAGGAGCACAACACCGCTCACAATGATGGGTGTTGTGCTCCTGTTTGTGTGTTTTTTGTGTGTTTCTCCCTTTTTGTTTTTCAGATATCGGTATCCTGGGGATTACGTCGGATTCCATGGACTACGTCGATGACCGGCGGTTGTTCTTTGAATTTTTTTAATAAAATGGTCAATGAGGGGTGTGGGGGTGTTTTTATTTGAATAAAAAATATTTTAAACTTGTGTCTTTATTTCTTTACTTTATAGACTTAGTAGTGGAAGCCGTCTAATAGACGGAATCCATTACTTAGTTGGGGCCTAGTGTTAGCCGGTATAAAATGGCTAACACTAACCCCCTATTATTACCCCAGTACCCAATGCCACCAGGGGTACTGGGAAGAGCCGGGTGCCAGTGGTCCCGGAGCGTCAATATTGGCGCTCCTGGACCGGGCGGCAGCAGGCTGGTAAGATTTAGGCTGGGGAGGGCCTAAACCAATGGCTCTTCCCACCCTGGTGTTACCAGGCTGCTGTCGTTTGGTTTTTAACCCGGCTGGTTATAAAAATAGGGGGGACCCTATGCGGTTTTTTTTAATTTATTTATTTTAAAAAAAACCCGCATAGGGTCCCCCCTATTTTTTATAACCAGCCGGGTTAAAAACCAAACGACAGCAGCCTGGTAACACCAGGGTGGGAAGAGCCATTGGTTTAGGCCCTCCCCAGCCTAAATCTTAGCAGCCTGCTGCCGCCCGGTCCAGGAGCGCCAATATTGACGCTCCGGGACCACTGGCACCCGACTCTTCCCAGTACCCCTGGTGGCATTGGGTACTGGGGTAATAATAGGGGGTTAGTGTTAGCCATTTTATACCGGCTAACACTAGGCCCCAACTTAGTAATGGATTCCGTCTATTAGACGGCTTCCACTACTAAGTCTATAAAGTAAAGAAATAAAGACAAGACACAAGTTTAAAATATTTTTTATTCAAATAAAAACACCCCCACACCCCTCATTGACCATTTTATTAAAAAAATTCAAAGAACAACCGCCGGTCATCGACGTAGTCCATGGAATCCGACGTAATCCCCAGGATACCGATATCTGAAAAACAAAAAGGGAGAAACACACAAAAAACACACAAACAGGAGCACAACACCCATCATTGTGAGCGGTGTTGTGCTCCTTACAGTATGCAGCATCTTTACAGATCGCTGCTTACAGTCTGACCCCCAAGGGGTTAAGGGAGGATGTATTGCATCCCCCTTAACCCCTTGGGGGCCAGACTGATGTCAGACTGCACCCATCCCAGCAAGGAAGGGGTTAAGTGACCCCCCTTCCTTGCTGGGAGGGGTGCAGTGCTGGGGAGGGGGTGGGGAGAGCTCTATACTCACCCCGATGTGTCCTCTTCGCTGGTCCGCAGCACAATGAAGTCAGTGTGCTGCGGACCGGCTCATTATATGTGCGCTCAGCCGATCAGCCAATCAGCTGAGCGCACATATAATTCTAAATGTTTCTTCTAATAATGCTATTGTGATAACATAATTAGAAGAAACACTTGATGTTTTCATTAAAGTAAAGTGATGATTAGTACAGAAAGCTCTATTGCCGGCATATGAATTAACGGCTTATAGAGCTTCCTGTACTAGTTAATATTTAATGAATAAAACACATTTTCGTGGAAATAAATTCAGTTTCGTTGGTCAATAATTTAATTCTAACGAATCCATCATTGTGCAATTCAATATACTGTAAAAAAATAAATATATATATAAATATACATTTATTTATATATATATTTATTTTAACAGTATATTTAATTGCAAAATGATGGAATTATTTACATTTACTTATTGAACAATAAAAGGGACTTTATTAGACAGAAAATGTGTTTTATTAATTCAATATATTAACCATGAGACACATCGGCTATAGTGCAGAGGATCGCAAACCCCGGTAATAGCGATTCATGTAAACTGTTTCCCTGCTTTCCCAGATGCATCCAGAGGTGTTTGCATCACTTTCTTAACATTTTATTTGTTATTTTTAGTTGAACCAGATTTCCAAGTAAATGACCGTATGTTTTGAGCCGCATGTCTATTTTTTCCCACGGCCGGAGTTTCACCCGCACATTTACAGCCGCATAAAAAATACAGCCGCACAGTTACAGCGTGTGAACCCAGCCTTAATGATTTCTTTTAAAAATGTTTTCGTACATGGTTATACACCTGATCTTACTGTTATGTTTGTCATATACTGACCATCTGGATCTGTAAGTAAACCAATGTTCCTTTGTTGCAGTAATGGGGAAAGCTGAGGGCTCTGTGGCCAGAGAGGAATGGCACGGACACGTTACAGCGCTCTCTGTAGCGCCTGAATTTCGGCGTCTTGGTTTGGCTGCTAAACTCATGGAGCTCCTTGAAGAAATATCTGAAAGGTGACCACTTTTCTATGTACATGTATTACATTATGGGGTTTGGACTCTGGGCTAATACTTGTTCTCTCATACCCAGGAAAGGAGGATTCTTTGTAGATCTTTTCGTTCGAGTGTCCAATCAGGTTGCAGTTAACATGTATAAACAGCTGGGATACAGTGTATACAGGACAGTGATTGAGTATTATTCAGCCAGCAATGGGGAGCCAGATGAGGACGCCTATGGTAAGTAAAAAGATGGACTGTTGTTGTATGGAATCTCCTGTAAGCAGCCATTTCACCGATCACACTCCATGGCAGTACCAGAAAATTTAGCAGGACATTATTTGTCATGGAGGATTCCTAGAAATGACATTACTGGTATTTTTTTGGCTGAGGAGTGACTGTAATGTTGCTGAACCCGTACCGCACCTTGACTTAAGAGTATGTCAAGGGCCCCAGGTAGTTGAGACACCTTGATGTCCTGTTAGTTCATGGCAAGTTAGGTGTAATACACAGCAGCTAACCATCAATCAGACCCGACAGGTGTCAGACTTGCGGCCCTGCAGCTGTTGCAAAACTACAATTACCATCATGCCTGGAGAGCTAAAGCTTTGGCTTAATTTTGCAACAGCTGGAGGGCCGCGAGTTTGACACCCTTGCTGTAGGGGACCGTTCTGTTGCTGTAATTTCCAAGCCCTGACTTCCTGATTCCTCTTGTAAGAACAACAGAGAAAATATATATATATTTTTTTCCCTAAAATACAATGACCAAAAATTAATTCCTAATATCTATGGAAGCCTAGTTTGTTTTTTTTTGCAAAAAAAAAAAAACTACCAATGCAGAAGGACAAGATCCCATATGAAAGAGCCGAAACAAAAATTACAAAGTGTCTTTTTCAAAAAAGTCAAGATGAAAAATCCCCAAATTTAGTTTGGCCCTGAAGGCCAACCATGGCTTGATCGTGAAGGAGTTAATTACTTACAGGATCCTAGCTGATCTCCTTCTTCAGGTCAGATATATTCTGTAATCCCCATGAAACCTTTTGAGCCATGAATGAAATGGACAGAAGTTGTTACACTCTCTATAAGCATTAGCCATTACAGGTGTTTGTTGGGTCAGACTGTTTCTGCTAGAACTGCTCAGCTCTGGAGTAGAACAAACACTTGTAGCCGTAGAGCAAACAAGCTATGACCACTATTTGTGCCTGCAGCACCCACTGCTGACGTACAGACCGCCCCTAGAATCTGAATCAGCGCTAGAACTGTATATCCAGAGTTGGTGGATTGTAACCTAAGGCCATAACCACCCTCATGAATTCTCCTGGATTGCTTCAATGGGTTTAAAATGAAAAATGCTCACCTATACTTTATAAACCATGCACTTTACATTTCATTCTCTTTTAACCTCCTCCTGAAATGTGATGTACATGTATGTTCTAATGTTGAGTAGATTATATGGAGCAGGCTAAGGAGCCTGTCCCATATAGGAAAGGTGGTAACTGTAGTGAGAAAACCACCTGTAGTGACAAAACCAAACTAGTCGGCCTGCGAAAAACTAAGCCCTAGTCCACCTCTGTAGGCTAAATCTAATCCCATTACCTCTTTCAGTTTTCAAACAGGGGTGTCAAACTTGCGGCCCTGCAGCCGTCAAAAAAAACCTACAAATCCGATCGTGCCTGTACAGCCAAAGCTTTAGCTGTCCAGGCATGATGGGAATTGTAGTCTTGCAACAGCTGGAGGGCTGTAGTTTGACACAACTGGGTTACAATATGGTAAAACAAAGCAAAGTTGTTTTTTTTTCCTTTTTAAAACGGCACTATCAGCAGGTTCTTCCCAGAGAACCTGCAGATATGCCGCAGTAGCAGAGGACCTCAGTAGTAGATCGCTGTTAATTACGTTCCTCTGCTCTCCTGCATTGTTTATTAAAGGGGAACTCCCGGTAGAGGTAAAAAAAAAAAGAAACTTCTGCAGAAGCATATAACAATACTTACCTATCTATCCCAGTTTTAAAACTACCAAAAATCCATTTGTTTTGGGGGGGTTTTGTTCAGTTTTGTGTTTCTGTATTTCCTGGTTGAGCAGATGTACTCAGTACTACAGGTTCCAGAATGCAATGCTTTCCCTCAGCTGTTCCATCACAGTCCTCCACCCTGCCTATTCCCCGCCCAAATCTGTTGCAGAACATCTAGGCTGTGTTCACACATTGCAGTTTCATTGTGTTACTGAATTATTTGCAGTACTTTATCATTTCATTGTGGTCCTACCCACACAGCACACTATATTCTCTACCTGTAACACCACACAGCACGCTGTATTCTCTACCTGTAACACCACACAGCGCGCTGTATTCTCTACCTGTAATGCTGATATTGGAATAAAGCAAATAACTTTTTTAATTATGATCAAGCATCTTTTTTCTTTGAAGTTGAGCCCCACAATAAGGACTTCATTCAATATTATCTTACATGGGATATAATGTTTATGCCTTGTTTTTGTGCAGGTGGGATTGGCAGTGCCGGCTCTTATCCACTCTGCTGTTTAGCATTATCTATTTGTGTTACTGCATCATTTTTGTGCAGATGCTGCAGTACTGCAATGACACTCCAACATGTGTGAACACAGCCCTAATTTCTCTGTAGACTTTTGCACAATCAGCGAAATTGAAACACCTGCTTCTGGCCGGTCAGAGATGGTGAATCATGCTCTGCCCCCTCTCTGCATCAGGAGACAATGTGGATTGGCACAGAGGCCATTTTTTTCACTTCCTTGATTTCTATCAGCTACCAGTGTGGCAGAACCGTACCGATACGGTAATACATTGTATAGACACGTATAGTTAACTTTTAATGTACTTTTTCTTATCCGGAGTTCCCCTTTAAATCGCTAATTGCTTTTATGCAAATTAGTTGCTTAAGAGCATTTGGGGTGTTGCCGGCAGGCCCGAGCACCACCCTGCCCATCCCATCCCAGCCACTATGCATATTCATATATGCATTGTGGGCTTTATGTACAGGGGCTAGGCAGGGCAGCTTTTGGAGACAGGCTGCTTCCCGCACATGCACGATTCCTCCACGCAGCCGCCACTCAAGACGTACGTATAAGTCTATGTTTGTCTGTGAATGTGAAGTGATTGTTTTTTGCAAATTGTGTGAATGAAAGTGAGTGGTAGAGTGTGGATGATGCATCCACACCATGCACACTCTCTCAACAGGCACACACTACCACTCACTCTCATTCATACAATTTGCAAAAAAAAAAAAAAAAACCCAATCACCTCAATCACACACATTCACAGACATAAGTCATAAGACTTAAGTCTTGAGTTACCTCTGGGAGGATCAGCGGCAGCCTGTAGGAATTACGCATGTGCAGGAAGAAGACAACTTCCCTGCGCAGCCACTGCACATAGAGCCCACTATGCAAATATGAATATGCATAGTGGTCGGGGTGGGATGGGAGGGGTGATGCGCGGTGATGCTTGGGGCCTTCCGGCAACACCCCAAATGCTCTTTAGCAACTAATTTGCATAAGAGTGATTAGCGATTTAATAAACAATGCAGGAGAGCAGAGGAACATAATTAGCAGTGATCTACTACTGAGGTCCTCTGCTAGTGTGGCATATCTGCAGGTTCTCTGGGAAGAACCTGCTGATAGTGCCGCTTCAACTGATCTGCGGGGTGAAATTATCATGTCACTTATACCACAGAGTAACCCCCCCCCCCCATAGTAGTATAATTGTGTGTTTTTTCTTCCATTTCCCCTCCCATATGTATGCCAAAATAAAGGGTGCAATTAAATTAAAAATGAAATGTCTCGTAGACAACAAGCCCTCTTATGGCTTTGTCAACAGAAGAGTAAAAAAGTATTCTCTGTAGGGAGCACGGAGAATATCTATCAATTATGTGCGTGAACATTGTGTGTTTTTATATGAATAGACCGTTGCGGGGATGCTGGTGCCACTCTTTTCTCAGGCACCGGCCCGGCCTTAAGCACTGGAGGCGGGACCATCCCCAGTGTGACGAAACCACCGTCCCTCTATGACACGGCTCCATTGATTGTAATGGAGCCGCGTCACAGAGGGGAGGGCTGAATGTCCGCCTCGAGTGCTTTAGGCCTGGCTGCTGCCAAAGAAAGGAGTGGGGCCGTACGCGGAAACCAGGCCACAGTTTAAAAAAAGGACTGTGGCACTGGCATCTCCGCGCCAACGTATTCATATACAAAAAAACTTAAAGCGATATACCTAATGGTACATTTACTCTAAAGCAGTTCAGTCAATAGTGGTTATGAGTTATAGAGAGAAGTGCATGGCTGCCCGATCTGACTGATAACAGGAGCTGGACTCCATTATATGTCTGTGGGGTTGTATTTCTGCTATCAGTTGGACCAGGTGACTGGTTTTGGGAGTGAATCATGTGGCCATGCGCTTCCCCTAGTTATAAACCACAATTGCAAAGGGTCTCAGGACTGAGACTGAAATTTTCTCTTTTGACATGTCAAAAGTTATTGCAAATTACATTAACACTTTAAAGAATAAATATTAAGTACATCCAGACAGGAATATAATAGAAACATACTGACCCCTCGATGTTAGGTCAGTGTGACCATACCACAAGTGTGTAATTACTATGCACTTTAGAAAGCTAAATTTATTTGGCTTCGTATATAGACAGCAGCAATACCGTGCATTGTCACCTGTCTGACTGGTTGGGTCGGCTGGCTGTGATACACACAGTATGCTAAATATAAATAAAAAGTAAGAAATCTGTCAAGTCCGCACATAATTTAGCACCTCTGGTCAGCTTAGTATATTTTAAGCATGTTATTCTTATAGTTTTGTCATTCTAGTAGTGTAACATAATATGGTCTCAATTCTTTCTATTTTCTTTGCAGACATGAGAAAGGCTCTTTCCAGAGACACTGAAAAAAAATCCATCATACCTCTCCCGCACCCTGTCAGGCCGGAGGACATTGAATAACCTTAGCTGAGGTTCTTGGGCAAAGTAGTGAAGATCATATTTGCATATTCTGTATATTTAGCATTAGGCTTAACCAGTCTGACTGCGTTCTTCTTACACTGCTAAAAATACTATTCAATGAAATATCTCCACAAACCCCTCACACCGCGCTGTCAACACACGCTCACTATAACGGAGCTTTCACAACAGCATTTCCATAGGTAGGTCTGCACTAAATTGTGCAGAATTGTTGTGGATTTTGCAGGTTCAGATATTATCTAAACTAAAAAAAAAAAAATCAGTATGTAAGGTGGTGTACATAGAATATAAACCACAATAGATCAAGGAATAACTAATAAATGAATTTCTATTTTAAGAAATGGGTAGAATCGCACATTGAGCCGACTAACAAAGAATAGGGAAGGGGTCAAGTCTGTATGTAAATAACCAAGAACAAATAGAAGAAAGAAGGAAAATAGTGGTGAGCAAATAGTAAAATGAAAGGGGGAGCCGGGAAGGAGCCTTGGAAGAAGGAGGAAAAAAAAAGACTAGAGCGAGAATTGCGATTGTGAGATGGTTCGGGAATCGGACAAGATGGAAGATTTTTGCAGATCATGTACCAAGGAGGAGCTATTTCTGTGTCACTATACAGATGATTCACTGTGATATTTTTTAAGCCGTATCATTTGCCTCTATCACTAAGCTTCGTAGACGGATAAGGATGTGTAAATATTAATATAAGGTGGTCACTTTGTCCAAGAACCTTTTGTATGTATTGCTGGAGCCTGCCAGGCAGCTGGAACAATGAACTGCTCTGTAACTTGCTGCAATATGCTCCTCTGTATAGGAGATGATGATGCTGTAAAAAGCTGATAAAAAAACAATCAATAATTGATGAAATTAAATGTGCTGCTGTTCTAGAGACCATAGTGAACACTTCTTTTTAGAGGTAAACTATATTTCAAGGATAGGGAACCTTGGCTCTTTAGTTGTTGCAAAACTACAATTTCCATCATGCAGAGACAAATCTTTAGCTATGGGTATGATGGGAGTTGTAGTTTTGCAGCAGGTGGAGAGCCAAGGTTCCATACCCCTGCTGTATTTACTTGAGGTTTTGGGGGGGATAAGAAATTTGTGAGATGATGTGGGAAATGACCCTTAGGCCATGGTGCTGAACCTACGGCCCTCCAGCTTTTGCAAAACTACAATGCCCATTGTGCCTGGGAAGTCAAAACTTTAGTTGTCCATACGTGATTGGAATTGTAGTTTTGCAACAGCTGGAGGTTCCACTTTATGTAACAGTTTGCCTTACCTGGTGAATTGCATTTTGGGGTTTACAGTATCTGTTTACTACAGTCAGCTGATTAGGAAAAGCCATGTGCCCTGCTGATCTGAAAAAGATGAAGTAAACAAGGTAATGTGTCCTTGTGAAAACTTGGTTAGACCTGTTTCCAAAACCACAGCAAAATCCACAGAACAGAAAGTGAAAAATCTGTAACAGTAATTCAGGATATGCAAAAATCTGCATTGAATTGAAAGTGAATGGCAGTTCATGGGCTTTAGTTTGATACATATGTCAATACCTTTAGGGATGGTTTTTCTATTAGTAGGGGCTTCTCAGTTGCTTATAGTTCTGCTCTACTAAAGGAAACAGAGCAGTGGCTGCAGCTTAGCTAAATAGCCCTGTGCTAGTCTGAAATCCACCCCCTCTCATCATTGGACCAGGCCACTCTGCTGCTGTCGGTTCTGTATAAGCCATCGCACAACATAGACACATTGAGAAGCCAGGGCATGGAGTGCCCATCTCACCCACAACAAGGATAGATTTATAATAAACTTACAAGCAACTAAACCAGAAGTGGGAAAAAAAACCCCATCATGTAACAAACATATCCTGAGCTAAATCAGTATAAAGGAGGAGGTCCGTTCTTAAAATTGTTGCCTAACCACCTAATTTGTTTAGCAAAAAAAATAAAGAAATCACATTCAAACAAGGAAATAAAGTATTTTCACACATTTTCTAGCTGCAAAGAAAGCTTCCCTGGAGCGACGGCCTGACCTCAGTAGATCTCTAGATTGCCCCTATTTATGTTCTATGCACACAACTCCTCTCCAGGCAACATACGTGCTGACTTTGCAGCTTTACATGCCAGTTCTCTACAGCCTTTTATGTTATGGTGCCTACTGTAATGTGCATCCTTTGTTTATCAGGTCTCCTGCAAATGGCCATATTGGTTTTTGCATTCAGCAAAAACATGGATTCATAGGGCATGGGCCACCTGTGGACAGGCTAGGAGTCTGAGTATGGGCAAATTCACTGACCCAAGGAATCTACATTCATGTCAATTAACCTCTTAAAGACATGCCATACCTGTACGCCATATGTCCGCATGAGGAGTTCAGAGGGGGGGGGGCCGCACCGCGCCCCCGCTCTGAACTGCTGGATCCCGACTGCTATCTGCAGCACAGGACCGCGGCTATTAGCAGGAGCGTGCCAATCGCCGCTTCCTCTAAACACAGTTAGATGCAGCTGTCAAACATGACAGCTGCATTTAACAGTGTTATTTGCAACCCATCTCTGGTGTTTAGAGGCGGGATTTTTTTTTTCTGTAGGTTTTTTTTTTTTTAACGCCATCAAATATAAAAGTTATGCAAGTTGCATATCGTTTTAATTGTACTTTAATTGTCTTGAGGATCATATATAACATGTCAGTTTTTACATAGGACAAACGGCGCAAAAACTAATAACCCCCAAAGAAAATATTTTTTTTTGCCGCATATTTTATGCAAAAATTAAGTCTGCCACTGCAAAGTACAATTAGTGATGCAAAAAATAAGGGCTCATGTTTTTTTCTAGGTGAAACAAATGCAAGTGCTATAGCCTTTTAAGTAGGAAAAAACGAAAATGCAAAAACGAAAATTGGCTCCGTCCTTAAGAGGTTAAATATACAATAAAGCAGGTCTACAATTTTGGACTTTACATTACAGTTTAGTTTTTCCTGATTAGAGACAGATTCTGGAACATGTTTTTTTTTCTAATCTGTTTCTATTTTGTGATAGCTTTTAAATTTTATTTTTAGTATTTTATCACGCGGTTGACGTTACTCTAGGGCAGTGCTTCTCAAACTGTGAGGCTGGCCTTACCAGTGAGGCGCCCTCTAGTTGTTGGTGAGGCCCCGCTTGGGAGGCAGTTCTCACAAAAGTGACAATAAGCTGCACAGTCCTTTTACTGACTGCAACAATCTCTGCTTTAGGAACATTTTTGACTCATTTTGTCCTTATTTTATGTTATACAGAGATTAGGAGATTAATGGAGGGTAGCCTGAGTAATAGTTTTTATTTTCTTAAGGGATTTCCACCATAGATGGTGAGGTCCCAGCATCTTCTTGGTCAGTCTGCTGAGGCCCAGGCATCATTTCGTCTATTGGGTGAGGCTCCAGTAGGAAAAGTTTGAGAAGCACTGCTCTAGGGTCCTGTGTAAATGGGGTAGGGGCAGCCCAGGGTACATTTAATCCACCACTTACGCACACAACTGAGGTCTGGCCACATTTCCAAGATTTTACATTTCACTGTGAATGAGACGCACAGCATTATACTAAATTAAGATGCAGTGAGGTTAGTCTGGCTGTGGAGCCAATCATTCACTGAAGCAGGACACCACTGCAAGCACTGATTGGCTGAGTAGGCAATGGCAGATGTCAACCCTCAAACTGGTGCGCCACAGCGGGGCCTCTGTTAAATCAGCAGAGTAAGTATATTATTTTCTATTCACCTGCCTGGACACAGTTTATAAAGAAAATTAATACCCCCTTAAAGGGAACCTGTCACCCCTGGATGGCTCCCCAAACCCACTCTACCCCTGGACACGGCCACCCATACTTACTACTTACCCCATCCTGCCGCAGAGATACAGCCACGCGTTCAATATGCAAGTGAGCGGAGATGAGTCTGATGTCTATAGGAAATTACTGCTCCAAATGACCGGGCAGATGGACCGGCAGGATGGGGTAAATATGGGGGTATGTGTCAAGGGAGTAGGGTGGGTTCCCTTTAAGTATTGCCAGTTGCATTCCTTTGCAGATCATGGCGACTACTCTTTCTCCCCATAGGAAGGAGGAGTACCAGCCATTGATGACATATACAGTGTGGTGCTTTCTTTGGCGAGGGAGCCTTCACAATTAAAGAACCGTGTGCCTAGAAATCTTTTTTGAAAATGTATTTAAATGTTTTATTTTCACTGCATATTAACAAATTCCTTTGGTGTGAAATATGTACAAGGGGCAGTAAAAAAGCAAAGACAGCAATATGTTATACACTTGTGTGTCAGGAAGAGCTCTCATCAATGTCTTTATCAGGATCCTGTTCATTTTCATCTTCTTCCTCCTCCTCCTCCTCATCATCATCATCTTTCTGCTGCTTCTTCCAGAGTTTGGCCATAGCAAGCAGCTTAAGATTGGGCTGATTGGCTGCATCTTCTGGGAATATGTAGTCATAGTATTCCTCCCATCCGGCATCAGACTAGGGAAAAAAAGGACACAATTACAAATGGTAGTTGGTGAGATTTGCATAAAGCATTGATACAACACTGGCTCGGAGTCTGCACTAATAGAAGGTGACCACTCAGAACGCTTACCCCATCTTCTGCTTGGAGTTTTCTTCTTTTCTTCACTCTCTCGGGCATAAGCTTGGCCACCCTCTGTTGTGTGGATTCACTTCCAAACTCCCGCTCAAAGCTCCTCCAGGACTCCAGTAACATCAGTCTCTCCTCCTTCTCCTCACAATTCCTCAGAGTCTTATTTGCTTCCTCATAGACCTGTCTACATTTCACCAATGTGTCATCACTTCCAGTAGTTAACTCAAACTGTGCAAAGCTTATCCAGACCTAGAAAATAAAGCAGTGGTTGAAAGGGTTACTGAATGCAGGATACAGGCATGTTCATGCTCGATTACATAGGCAGAAAGCTACCCAATAGGATTGCTGATCAATAATGTACAAGTTGATCAGTACTCAATTTAAAGAGCCCTTTGGATGGGATAATAATTGATGGTGAAGAGCCGCCTGGACAATACGTTAAATGTTGATGGCTGAACACCCCCAGTTTACAAGGGGATACAAGCTGCAGATAAATTATTTTTTGTAATACCAACTATCAGCCAATAAATGACTATTTCTCAGCTGTCAGCTGATCGCTGGGCTTATTACATGGGGCAATTATTGCTTGATATTATACAGCTATTGCCATTTGATGATACATGAATATGCAAAAGAAGGGCCTGTGGAGCCTCATTTAAAAGTCTTGAAACACAGGACTGGCCAGAGATCCCTCCGGGAAGGACCCAGCTACGGGGTGGCTCCTATAGGGAAACCACCAAAACCACCATATTAAGTGGCCCTATAAGTCAATGTAATGACAAGGGAAAAACCAAGGCCAAGCTGTTTCAGGGTGTTGCCCCTCATCAGTGTGGAGCAGGATTCTGGCTAGGTGGGAGCAATGCCTAGTAGAGCCATAAGAGAAACAGATGGCTGATCTCAGGGAGACCAGCCAAATGATAACACTGCCGGCTGCCGATCAAAGCACTCAATGAAGTGAAATCCTAGGTGCATGGCTGGTCTCCCTGAGATCAGCCATCTGTTTCTCATTTGATAATACAACCACACTGATGCCCATTTTCAATACTGTTATAAAGTGATAGGACAGCAGTATATATACCAGTAGTGCTACCGAACCTAGATCTATCTCCCTGCCAGTGCTTTTTAATATCCTGCAAGAAACGCCCTGCCTTGTGAGCTTAAAAATATGGATGCACCTAACCAGCAGAACTTGCATCACCTCTGCTCAAGTATCTGAAATATCTCCTCACTTAAAACGTTCGTGTTCATCTCTGGTGTTAACCAGAATTTTTAGTTTGCCTCAGGTTGCCCTTTTAAAAGCAATAGACAATAAGGAGGCCATCTCATCTATTACACTGGGACATGTGAGGCCAACAAGCAATAATCTTTAAAGGGTACCTGTCATAATGTTCCTTGCCTGTTAGGTGTGTAGTCATTCCTGTTGGGTAACTATGCATATGACCATGCTGGGTTGGTTCCGTGCACAAGCCCCATTCTGATTTATCAGAGCTCATGCACAGAACCAACCAAGCATGGTCATATCCATAGTTACCTAAACTTCTGATAGGCAGGAGGAACTGCACAAAAATAGGTTGAGGGAACATTATGACAGGTACACTTTAGGCAATTGCTAACCCTATTACAAAGGTAATATCAGCCTGTTTAGTAAGGATGAACCAAAAGGTTTGGACGCCGTACTAGTGATCAAATATTTATTACCTATCGTGACAATAGGTGGTAAATATAATTAGTGGAAAATCCCCCTTAAATGAAAAGGGAGATCAAAGTGAGCCTGTCAATCTTCTCATTAAAGAGACTGTCAGCAGGTTTATGCAGCCCTATCTAATGGTAGCATAAACTAGTGACAGAGAAGCTGAACACAATGATGTATCACTTACATTGTTCTGTACAGCTGATCCAGAGATATCCTCCTGAACAACATGGACAATAAGTAGTCCTCTAATATATACAAAAAATGTGAAGGAAAAAAGGCTCTCTCACCAAGTCGCTGTAATCTTCGGGTGTTTCAACCCACTGTACTCCAGCAATATGGAGTGCAATATACTCAGAGTCCACTTGACTGCAAAATTCTTATTTATTTTTCATTGAATACAGCAAACATTCAGTAGTACGCTCACAGCTGATGTGTCTCACATTCGGACGCCCACATACGTCCTATGTGGGCGTCCGAATGTGAGACACATCAGCTGTGAGCGTACTACTGAATGCTGTATTCAATGAAAAATAAATAAGAATTTTGCAGTCAAGTGGACTCTGTGAGTATATTGCACTCCATATTGCTGGAGTACAGTGGGTTGAAACACCCGAAGATTACAGCGACTTGGTGAGAGAGCCTTTTTTCCTTCACATTTTTTGTATATATTACTGTGTTTACCGGACTGGTGGTGTCCGGAGGTGTGGAGGGTGCACATAAGCATTTCAAAGTGCGTAATTATTCTGTTGAACTGTTCCAATAAGTAGTCCTCTCCATTATGTGTGTAAGCCCAGTAGTCCTCAATATTTATGAGAAGCAGAAAACTCTGCATACCAGCTGGAGGGTGGGGGGAGGGGATGTGGCAAGAATCTCCTGCATATTAGGAGAACGGCTAAACAAAATTATATAAGTAATACGCAAATCTGTTCAGCATTTCTGTCACTAGTCTATGCTGCCCTCATTTAATGTGGAACAAAAAAAGTGACAGATTCCTTTAACTTTAATGTCATTATACAAACATTATTTGCACAATCCTGTTTTCTGTGAGCACTAAGGCTATGCCCACGCCTGCATCAGAAGCCCTGTTGCAGATTCCTTCTAATTTGAAAATTATAACCTGGTACAGCACTACTCTCCCCATCAAACAAACCACCTGTAGGGTTAAGGGGATCTGGTGGGTGCCAGTGGTGTCCATCAAGCAACAGATGTGATGCTACACTGTGGTTTCCAATATAAATGGAAGCAGTAGAGACTAATAAAACAAAGTGTCATCAACGCTGTACTGCTCGAATGTTATTGATTACCTTGACGTGCTGCGTTCTCTGCAGAAGTCTCCTGTATAGATTTCTTGTCTTCTCAAACTCTTCTTGTTCTATTTCAAAATCAATATAAGATTTCCAGAGAACCTGTAAATGGGACATTAACAAGATTTTATGAGCAGAGTTTTAGCATCAACTTCTGACAGCAGCTGCTGCTATACAGAGAACAAGTGAAGGGTGAAGATGCATGTGGCTGATCACAGACACTTCACAGAAATCTGCTGCTATATTTTGCCCTTAGAAAATCACACAGTACACTACGGAACCCGACTGGAGAATTTGATGGATTCCGTAGTTCGCACCTGTTCACGGACGCGCAACTCTCCACCTGTGCCGAGTGAACGGGTATGAGCTACGGAATCCAGCTGAACTTATCTGCTCGTGTTCCGTAGTGTGAACCCACCCTAAGGGCATTCGGATAAAAATAAGGAAAATGTTGAACATTAGGGTGATTTATTAAACCTAGAACCAAGAAAATCTGGAGCATCTTACCCATACCAAGCAACCATGTTGCTACGTTCACTTTCCAAAGCATCTTTAGGCTATGTTCACACATTGTATTTTAGCATTAAACAATGGCCTGTGTTGCAGGTTGCAACAACGGCTGTTGTTTAATGTCATCGATTAATTACATTACAGTGTATGGAACCACGGCCGTAGTGTATGCACACTGTATACACTACAGCCGTGGTTCTCTGCAGCCACACAAAATAATTGACAGGTCTATTTTGTGTGGTCGCTATTCAGTGAACAGCGGCCGTACAAGATAGCCTAAGCTCACAATGTAAAGTAAGGCTCCTGGCCGTGCTTTACATTGTGGTCTATGGCTATTTGGAGCGCGGGCACACCCGCTTGGTAAAATAGTAGCACATAGGCTGCCATGTGCAGAGTTTCATTTCCTTTGCACCAGTATTGATAAATCTGCCCCTGTGCAGCATGAAGGCCACATTAGAGTTTGAATGCAGCTTCTTGTGACAGGTTTGAAGAGTGTGATCCAGGTTTGAAGAGTGTGATCCAGTGCTGATCTTACAGAGCTCTTCCTGGTCTTTATGCAAAGAAAACAAGACAATCTACTTACTTCGGGCATATCGAGCCGTGGTTGTCCAATAGCCAGCTCATATACGGCACGGGCTCTCTCGACATCGCCTAGAATGGTTTCCAGCTCTGCAAACTTAATCCATGTGGTGCAGTTTTCAGGAGCAAATTCCAGGAACTTCTCATACAGTTTCCTACATCGGTCAAATTCTCGAAGCTGCAGCTCCAGTTCTATGTACCCCTTAAATAACTTGTGCTTGGGACATTTTCCAATGGAGGTGCCCTACAAAAAGAAAAACGGTAAAAGTGGTCAGGCTTATATATCCTATATGCATCATCCGGAAAGTTAACTCTTGTGCGTTTTTTTTTCAACGAAATCAACCAGGGATTGTGATTGCAAGGAGTTTTGCAGGTTTTCTATGTTTAAATCAATGTTATACATACATGCATTATACATATACATTATACAACCTTCTACATAAATGCATGTCATTAAAGGGACACTGTCACAAATGTAAAAAAAAAAAAAAAAATTATGTATATATGTTATACATATGGCCACTAGGTGTCTCCCTTTACTGCGCATGTGTACAGCTGCTGTGTGTCTACATTCAGTAGCAGAGAATCCTGGGGGTGCTTGCATTGTATGGTTAGCTCTCCTGCCACACAGAACCAAAGCCTCTGTTACCACACAATGACATTACACTTACTGAACTGTTGCATAACAAGGAGCATTGTCTTCTGGGAAGCATGCATAGCCGGTAATATAATCCGCAGAAGTTAATATTATAATTAGCCTTAGTTAATTGCCCTCAGCTGATATAAAACCTGCATGATGAACAGGTGTCTTTTCTTGCAAGAAAGCCCAAAGTACTGGGACTTCCTGTGTTTGGTCTCTTATTTTGAACAGAGAAAAGACCAAATATCGACATGGACTGCAGTTTGGACCTATGTATAACATGGATTTAAACAGAGGAAACCTAAAAAAAAAAATATATATAAAAGCAAGTATATTGCAAAACCACTTGTGATCACAACTCCTGTTGATTTCTTTAAAAAAGTGTTTGCGAAAGGTACTGTACGCTTTAACATTGTGGTCCTGCATTATGGACTATAGAGCCATGTCCTAGTACAATATACAGAGCCCTAGTGATGATTCGACAAGTAAGGCGGCTATGTAAGCAGATCAAGCCAATTCCTGTATCTGAGAATGTACATGTGCAGTATATTGCAGCATAGCAGACAAGTAGGAGTTGTCTTATTGCTTCTGGCTAAGTTAGTAAAAGAAAATAAAGACATAAAGAAAAGCTATTTAAAGCCATATGAAAATAACTCAATGGAGAGTGATATATAACCTAATCTACACCTATCTTCTAGAGTTACAAGTAAAAATAACACAACTAGAAGACATAAATCAGAAAGTACATGTGACATTTTACCATTGGAACAAAAAGTAAAGGGTTTTTCAGTGTTCTATAAACAAAGCTAAATCGCTGTATAATATAGAAGTTCGAAAACTTTTTAATATACTTTGGAGGCACATAATATACTATATAATATAGTGTAGATGCAAATTTTCTGGTATAAAGACGACACTGTACTTTTAGTAGTGGCGGTGCGAAGTACTACATCATTCTCCTGTTTTTCTGATGTGGCAATAGAACACGGAGGATAGGTCATCAATTTTAAACCCTTCACACCCATTGATGCCCAGGTCACAGCATTTACACCTACGGAGCTTGTTGGGGGCATTATGTGCGCAATGATCTATAGCTTTTATTGATATATTGTAAATTTATAACATATACACACACACATTATATATATATACACACAATATTTTATAGATATAGAGACAGATATCGAGAGAGAGACATATCTAGAGAGAGAGAGACGGAGATATATGAAAATCTACTCTCAATCCTGTTTTTTTTCCCCCCATTTACGCGGGAACAATACTGTTGTATTTTAAGCGATCGGACAATTCTGCACGTTATGATACCAAATTTGTTTTTTGTTTTTTTATTGTTTTACATATTTTTATTTGTATAACGGGAAAAGGTGTGATTTAAAGTTTATTTATTTTTTTATTTATTTAAAAAAAGCTAACTTTTTTTACACTTTATGGGTACAAACACACACACACCGTATACGCAGCGTATTTTCTGCTGCGATACGCAGCAGATTAGATCTAAATAACTAAATACAGCATCAAATCTGCTGCAGATTGGCTGCGTATATGGTGGGTTTGTACCCTATAAGCCCCCCAATCATTAGATTGCTTATATTGATCAATGCTATGGCCACTGCATTGATTAGTATTATTAGCGCTCTGCATATAAAGTGAGTGCAGACTCTGAGAGAAGATTGCCGATCCAATAGCATAATTAATGCGTTAGCAACAGGTACTGTCCCTGTCACTGATTTAACACTGCAATAGCTATGCAGAGCTTAAAGGGGTTGTCCGGCGATAAAAAATTATTCACAGAATAACACACATTACAGTTATACAACTTTGTAATGTATGTTATGTCTGTGAATGGCCCCCTTCCCCGTGTCCCACCACCCCCACCCGTGTACCCGGAAGTGTGGTGCGCTATACATTACCTGTCACGTGCCGACCACGGTCTCCGATCCTCAGCAGTGACGTCTTCTTCGGGAGCCCAGCGGATCTTCCCGAGTGCCAGCCGCCCTCTGCAGCGTCATCCGAAGCTCAGCCGCGATTGGCTGAGCATAACTGTGCTCAGCCAATCGCGGCTGAGCTGCTGATGACGTGGCCGCGTCATCAGCAGCTCAGCCCGATTGGCTGAGCACAGTTATGCTCAGCCAATCGCGGCTGAGCTTCGGATGACGCTGCAGAGGGCGGCTGGCACTCGGGAAGATCCGCCGGGCTCCCGAAGAAGACGTCACTGCTGAGGATCGGAGACCGTGGACGACACGAGATGCGGTGAGTATAATGCACCACACTTCCGGGTCTAGCGTGGGTGGGGGGAAACACGGGGAAGGGGGCCATTCACAGACATAACATACATTACAAAGTTGTATAACTTTGTAATGTGTGTTATTCTGTGAATAATTTTTTATCGCCGGACAACCCCTTTAAGGGGGTTAATGGTAGGCAGATGGGAGCTTTCCGGAGTCATTATGTCAGACTCCTGGTACATTAATGTATGTGGAGCTGATCACACTGAAGCAGCCCTGCACAGTGCACACAATAAAACACCTCCATGTCAGGAACGTTTATATAAGTTCCTACTACAAGGGGCATCGGCAGAAGGAATGTATACAGACATATGGCTATCTAGTAGCTTGTCACAATGTATTAATCTGGGGTCCAGGTTGTTTGGTTTACAACAAATTATCTAGATTGGTACAATTTTATCCAATTCCCCACAGAGACCTCGAAGCAAACATCTGGACTAATCTACAGCCTTGGATTTTTTTTTTTTTTAAATAAGCAAGAACATTCTCATTCTCCAACAGCATATTGTAAAGAGGTGAGGAACTATATATCTTATCATACAGTATAACTACTACTTACAGGGCGATGAAGATTTATCTACAGAATCCCCTAGAAGTACGTCAGGACCTGGCAATAGCTGGAAAGTCTTTGCATTGAAGCAGGACATACACAGTTACACTTACCAAGGCTTTTCGAGCAAACGGGAGATTTTTTTGTCTGATCTCAAACTGTGCGTACATCAACCAGATTTTTGCAAAGGTAAACTGGAAAACAAAAATCATAAAGACTATGAAAACAGAAGGAGATGCCTGAGAACACCAATGCCTGCTTTCTGATATACTCGTCTTCATATTACACAGCAAAATGTCTTTGAAGCTAAAGCTAATAGAAGACCCCAAGAGGTTTATTGGGTTCCCATAGATTTTTTTTCTTTCTAAGGGCCCTATTCCACCGGACGATTATCGTTTGCATAATCGTTAACGATTAACGATCTCAAACGACCGCTATTGCGAAAGACCTGAAAACGTTCACTCATTTCCATGGAACGATAATCGTTACTTATGATCGTAATTGCGATCGTTTTTCTTCGCTATTTATTCACTATTGCGTTCATATCTATTGCGAACGACCGAACAATGTCTTATTCAATGCGAACGATTTGCGAACGAGCAACGATAAAAATAGGTCCAGGTCTTATAAAGCGATCAACGATTTCTCGTTCGGTCGTTAATCGTTAACTGCATTTCAACCGAACGATTATCGTTCAGATTCGAACAATTTAACGAAAATCTGAACGATAATCGTCCGGTGGAATAGGGCCCTAAGTCTGGCTAAAAGACCATAGCAAAGTATACTTTGCTCTAAATTTCTTGCTCTGATTTCTAAACGTCTACCTGGTTCTTAGTGATACCAAGTTTACTTAGCAGCGTGCTATTAGTTACCCAGGTATAGTAATTGACAGATTTCGCCTTAAAAACACAAATGCTTTTTAGGCTGCATTTACACACACAAATAATTGACCAATTTATCTGACAGATTTTTGAAGCCAAAGCCAGAAACAGACTATAAACAGAACAGGGCATAAAGGAAAGACTGAGATTTCGCCTCTTTTTCAAATCCATTCCTGGCTTTGGCTTCAAAAATCTGTCAGTCTTTCCTTTATGCCCTGTTCTGTTTATAGTCTGTTCCTGGTTTTGGCTTCAAAAATCTGTCTGTAAATTGGTCAATTATCTGTGTGTGTAAACAGGGCCTTACATTTTTAATTTGTGACTAAGGATGAAAAAGTGACCTCATATATTCTATAGAGTCATTGCATACAGAGTGAACTGTTTCAAACATTTATTTCTGTTAAAGGTGATGATTATGGATTACAGCCAAGAAAAACCCAAAAGTCAGTATTTCAAAAAATTAGATTAACCCAAAACACCTGCAGTGGCTTCCTAAGTGTTATAAAAGGTCCCTAATGCTGCGTTTACACGTAACGATTATCGTGCGAATTTGCGATAATCGTACGTGTAAACGCAGCGAACGATCAAACGACGAACAAGAAATTGCTCATTTTGATCTTTAAACATGTTATCAAATAGTCATTCGTCATTCGCAATAAATTTGCCGATCGTTCCGTGTAAACAGTCGTGGCGCGATAGTCCGGTTGGCCGCCCGCCCTCCCGCAGCCCCTGCGCCAGCTCGATCGCCACCCCCGCCGCTCTGATGACACCCCCCCCGGAGTGGCGGTGGGGTGGCGATCGGAGCGGCGGCGGCGGGGTGGCGATCGGAGCGGCGGCGGCGGGGTGGCGATCGGGGCGGCGCAGGGGGCTGCGGTTGACAGTGGGGCCGGGCTTCGGATGAGCGGAGGGCCGGGCTGCGAGCGCAAAACGATTTTTCCGTACGATATATCGTACCGCCTAAACGCTGATCGTTATGAAAAAAAAAATCGTTACTCCGACATCGTTTATCGTACGATCGGGCCAATTATCGTTTCGTGTAAATGCAGCATAAGTCTGGTTCACTATGCAACACAATCATTGGGAAGACTGCTGACTTGACAAACGTCCAGAATGCAGTCATTTACACACCACACAAGGAGGGTAAGCCACAAAAGTTCATTGCTAAAGAAGCTGGCTGTTCTCTGAGTGCTGTATTAAAGCATATTAATGGAAAGTTGAATGGAAGGAAAAAGTGTGGTAGAAAAAGGTGCACAAGCAACCGGTAGAACCGCAGTCTTAACAGGATTGTAACGAAAATGGCATTCAAAAATTTTGGAGAGATTCACAAAGAGTGGACTGCTGCTGGAGTCAGCGCTTCAAAAGCCACCACATACAGACGTCTGCAGGACATGGGCTACAAGTGTTGCATTCCATGTGTCAAGCCACTCCTGACCAATAAACCGCCAGAAGCGTCTTATCTGGCCCAAGGAAAAGAAGAACTGGACTGTTGATCAGTGGTCCAAGGTGCTGATTTCAGATGAAAGTAAATTTTGCATTTAATTTGGAAATCAAGGTCCCAGAGTCTGGAGGAAGAGTGGAGCGGCACAATCCAAGCTGCTTGAGGTCTAGTAGGAAGTTTCCACAATAAGTGATGGTTTGGGGAGCCATGTCATCTGCTGGAGTAGGTTCACTGTGCTTCGACGCCAAAGTTAACGCTGCCGTCCGCAAGGAAATTTTAGCGCACTTCATTCTTCCCTGTGCTGAAAAGATTTTTGGAGATGGAATTTTCATCTTCCAGCAGGATTTGGCACCTGTCCACACTGCCAAAAGTAACAATACCTGGTTTACTAACCACAGCATCACTGTGCTTGATTGGCCAGCAAACTCACCAGACCTTAACCCCATAGAGAATTTATGGGGTATTATGAGGAGGAAGATGAAAGACACCGGACCCAACAATGCAGATGAGCTGAAGGGCGCTATCAAAGCAACCTGGGCTTCAATAACACCTCTGCAGTGCCATCAGCTGATCGCCTCCATGCCACATTGCCGCATTGATGCAGTCATACATGCAAAAGGTGCCCCGACCAAGTAGTGAGGGCATTTACTGTACAGACTTTTCATTTGTCCAACATTTCTGTATTAAAAACATTTTTTTTCAGTTGGTTTTATATAATATTCTAATTTTTTGAAATACTGACTGTTGGGTTTTTCTTAGCTGTAATCCATAATCGTTAACTCTAACAGAAATAAACGCTTGAAAAAGTTCACTCTGTATGCAATGACTCTATAGAATATATTAGGCCACTTTTTAAATTGAATTACTAAAAAAAAAAATGAAAAAAAAAAATGTTGATATTCTAATTTATTACAAACCACTGTAGATCCACAGGCCTCCATTCAGTGGACAAAGGCTAAAAGAATATTATTTGGCCTTTAGAATAGAATGCTGCGATCCAATAACCAAAGGCATCCAGTAACACAAACACATATCCTGAACCCTCGGACACACACTGTATTATACAAGAGCAAGAATCAACTTCTTTTTACCTTTTTGTGTGGTATTAGTTCTAAGCAAGCCTGATATACTTGTCTAGTCCTCTCTGGATCCTGTAAATCACAAAAAAAGATGGTTGAGTTTGTGGCATAGCTGAGATGTATTTTCTACGAACAAATAATAAAGTTGTGTTGCGTTCTATATACCTTTGCCTCTAGTTCCTCATACAAGGCATAGTTTATCCATAAGTAGATATATCTTTTCCAGTGCCTTTTCTCTTTAGTAGGTGGGACATTGGCTATTGCCCGTTCGTACACTTCTCGGACAGTGTCAGCATCAGCATCGCTTTCCACCAATCGCAGGTAGTCAAACCAGGCATCGTAATTGTGAGGGTTAGCCTTAAAGGAAAACAATTACAATTTGTGGTAGAGAAATTTCACAAACTGGAAACATGAAAACTAAGAAAATAGGATGTGATGTTTTACCTTGACTTCTTCCTCATACTGAAACCTCCTCTTATTTACAATGATGTCTTCAATACCTCGCCGGTCACCATACTTCTTTTCAAAAATAGTATAGTTTTTGAAAAGCTCTTGGGCTTGCTGCTTTGGGATTCTGTCCAGGGCGTATTTGTATATGACACGCACCCGTTCTGACTGGATATTATGGCAGGAAAAAATACACAATTAAAACATGCAAGCAGATATAAACTTTATTATTAGGAAAAGGCAAATGAGTGACAGCTATATACAGGACATTCTGTGAATATGCTATAAATGTCCAGATTGGAATAAGCCTTTACATGATTTTGATAGGCATTATAAGGGTGTTAATATTAGATCAAAATGCAACATCCGGCCATAGTGCCTATGTAAGTGTCAAGACCTCATTTCTTGCATAAACTCTACATATGGTACAATAATACCAGTTGAGCTCAAGAAAATATAAGAGACTGTGGCACTCATAAATACCATGGCCCCACCAAACAGCTGAAGTGTTCTCCAAAGCTGCATAGTGGGACTACAGCTATCTAGATGCTCTTCATGTAGTATAAGTAGCAATTAAACTAGAATGTACAGTAAGGAAGTGTATTTAATATGAAGTGCTATACTGCCACCTTGTGGATAATGGTAATATTACATTTACAGTCAGATATTGGGACTGGATAGTGAAAACTGTAAAACTTAACACAGTTTGTTTAATCCGCTGCACAAAGTCTCAAGCCAAAATAGCACTTCAATAGAAGTGCATGAGACCGTACAGAGAAGAAAAAGAAAAATTGTGTCATGCTTCTTCTGACTGTATACACAGATATTTTCCCCCTATAGGTATTGCTTCAGGGTAGAACATCTCCATACACATGGAATCTGAAAAAGCCTGTACGGCAGTGTACTAAGGCTGGGTTCACACAGCGTTTTAGCAATCCGTTTAACGGATCTGTTTTTTTTAACGGACAAAAAAAAAAAAGTGTCAGCAACGTTTTTTGTGTCCGTAAAAAAAAAAACCCGAATCTGTTTTGATCCGTTTTTTATAATGGAAGTTAATGGAAAAACGCATGCACACAACTGCATCCAGTTTTGCAATCCGTTTTTCTTCAAAAACCGGATTGCAAAAACGCAGTGTGAACCCAGCCTAAGACTGTATGACTCCATACTGAAGGGCTGTGCCAGTGTCCATGAGCCCAGACAATTATCAAATACTATTTAAATGTATTTGGAGAAAATAACATAACTCACCTCTTTTTGATTTTCCTCAAATCTGGCAAATGCTACGTACAGATTCTCATCCATGTGATCCTCACCAAAGAACTCCACAGCGCGCTCATACACCTTCCTTGCATGAGCTATATAACCATGCTTTTCTTCAAACCGGGCGTACTTAATCCAGTTCTTTACATCAGGGTGTACAATAACAAGTGCACATAGGTTAAGGAAAATCTGCACATGAAGGAAAAGGGCAGAGGGGCAGATTTATATATATATTTTGTCTTAATATGCAGCAAAACTCTGGGCACATGCCTTTTTAGACACCTAAAGTTAGGCAATGGGAAATACAAAAAAGCGAATTTGTGAATGCATCCAGGCAGCACCCCCTCCCGCTCTGAACCGGGTATTACTGCTAAAACCAGCTAAAATCAGGAAATATAGATGCAGAGAAAGCACAGCAGCAGCACGATTTATGTGCTGTCTGGCGTGGTCTTTTCCCGGGTATATATCACCTGATCAGAGCAGGGGTCAGCAGTGAGATATGCAGTGATCAGAAATTTTTGACATGTCTAATGACTTGTCAAAAGTTATTTTTGATGATAGGGACTTTATAATAAGTAAAATGTTCAGACATTATTCATGAAGTGACCCAGAAATACACCAAGGGTTCTCAATCATAAATTGCCCCTACTGCCTAATAAATGTAAATGGCAAACATTTATTCCTGACATACAGCTGGAAAGGACGTGGGGAGGAGTATATGACAGTACATGACAGCTGTCAAAAAATAGCTAACACAGGTTACAAAGCTCCTTGCAATTGTCCTTTTCAGCTGGATGCCAGACATGCTATACTCTGATTGTGTAAATGATACTGTGAGAGCTTTTAGCAATGGAAAGGATATATCTTTCATATATGGTTCGTGCTCTGTCCACCTCCTTATAACGGAGCTCAAAGTTGATGTAAGAATGCCATGCTTGCTCTTCAGGCTGCCATTCCATCCAGCGTTCAAACACTTGCCTTGTTCCTGCCACGTTGCCCAGCATCTCCTCCATGTAGGTGTATTTATACCTTTACAATGAAACAAGAAATGTGGTACACTGTTGCTCCATGCCAACATCTAGCTAAGCACTAATAGTTTCCTGGATTGCTTACCAGAACTGGTTGACTCTGGGAAGGATGGTGATTGCCCTGTCCCAGATGTTACGCGCATGGTTAACCAGGCGATTCTTCATCTCCATCTCGGCATACTTGAGCCATAATGTAATATTCCTGTGATCTACATCTAAGGCACGTTCGTATATAGATCGAGATCTATGGAGACAAAATAAGGGGGTGGTACTAGGAAGTATTCACAAGTCCTTACAATCATGTCATTCACTATACATATCACATACATACATCACATGTAACTGGAGGGTTTAAACTGTGATCTCGTGTACCCTCCCCAATAAGTTTATGCTGTGTACATACCTCTGAACCTCCTTGAGACTTTCCTCCCATTGTGCATACTTTATCCAGTTACTAATAACAGTTCTATTCTTTCTTATATTATCTTCAAAGGTCTGAAAGGGAAAACACAAGAAATATTAAGACTCCTGTACAAAGTCAAACATAGTGTCTCTGTAACATTGATGTGCACAACTTACTTCATAAAACTAAAGTTTTTCGTCATCAGGGGTCCGTGAGCAGGAAACCCCACAGATCTCAGGATGGGTGACCAGTAGAAATGAGCGAACCTGGAGCATGCTCGAGTCTATCCGAACCCGAACTTTCGGCATTTGATTAGCGGTGGCTGCTGAAGTTGGATAAAGCCCTAAGGCTATGTGGAAAACATGGATATAGTCATTGGCTGTATCCATGTTTTCCAGACAACCTTACAGCTTTATCCAACTTCAGCAGCCCCAGCTAATCAAATACCGAATGTTCAGGTTCGGATGGACTCGAACCAGAACCCGGTTCGCTCATCTCTAGTGATCAGATACTTGTATTCATAGCAAAGTGGCTTATGACTATGAAGTCTGATAGGTTGTGTCGGTCTATGCTGAGATAAATTCAATTGCAGACAGAATAGAATGATAAAGGCTACGGCCAAGAAAAAACTGCACCAAATCATGTTTGCTTTGCTTCCACATAGTTCTGAGCAGGGCTACACATAGTACTGGATGCATCTCAGCTCAAAATACTTGCTGGGTTGGGTGCTCTGCTTCTGTACATACAGAACTAAAAACTGTGTGTGCAGGTTTATATGCAAAGTCAAAGGAGAAAATCCACAATATAAACTTGCAGTGGATCTAATACAATTGACATTGCTACAGATTTAAAAAAAAAAATCCTTAGTTTTTCTGCCATGTGTCGGCTCCATTCACACAGAGAATCCGTAGAATCCGCCAGCCTCCGTGCCATACTGGCAGTCTATGGGAGGCTGGCGCTCCTCCCCGCTTGGAAGAATTGACATGTCCATTCTTCCACGCAGAGAGAGAAGACGCGCGAGCCTCCCGTAAACTGCCAGTATGACACGGAGGCTGACTGGATTCTACGCCGCAGAATTTCGCCAGTTTTGTCCCGTGTGAACAGAGCCTAAACCCTAGAAGCAAATAAGCTTGTTACTCGTCTCAGTAATGGTGGTCTGCAGATATGAATTTATTAATTTCCCTGATGACAGGTGAGTTAATCAGTTATACACTGTGTCTGGCATTTGCTCAGGTAGCCACAAGGAAAAGCATAGACCACCATAAGGATTAGTTCACATCATACTGTACTTACTTTCCTCTTTCTTAACTTGTAGTCATTCAGTTCCTCTTCATCTGTGATCTTCTGCTTGGGAGGAGGTGGCAGTAACTCAAGTTCTCTCTCCTTGGCTTCTCTGAGCAACTGTTCGGCTGTAATCTGCACTTCAGCCGGCGCTTTATTCTTCACCTAAGAAAAAAAGTGAAGAGTTAACGGCATCGTATACATACATAGTTCACAAACATTCACCTTTTTATAGGCTGCCTAACACTAGTGATCCCTGAGCTGTGACTCAGAGTGGGAGTTATACTTCAGTTGAATCTAGAAGCCATTCAGGACTACGTGTAGCGGCTAGAAACATTCAGAAACCACTTTTCAATCTCAGATGAATACTGCTCATTGTGAATGTGTTGATATTACAGAAGGAAAAATCTACATGCCCTGGGATACCCAACCCGAAAACGCTGCCCGAACTGATGGGCATGATGGGGATTGTAGTTTTGCAACAGCTGGAAGGCTGCAAGTTTGACACCTCTAGTCTAGATCAATGTTCCCAAACCTGTGGTTCTCCTGCTGTTGTAAAACGACAACTTCCATCATGACCTGATAGAGGATGGCTGTCAGGGCAAGATGGGAGCTGTTGCTTTGCAGGAGCTGGGACCCATAGGATGAGGAGCACTGGCCTAGGTGCCGCAGGTACTATTAAGAGGCATCTAGGGCATAGGTGTCAAACTCAGGCTCTCCAGCTCTTGCAAAACTACAATTCCCCTCATCCCTGGACAGCCTTTAGCTGTCCAGGCATGATGGGAATTGTAGTTTTGCAACAGCTGGAGGGCCTGAGTTTGACACCCCTGATCTAGGGGAACCTCTTGGCAATGGCGGTCAGCCGGCACTGACAGATCACAGAGCAGGACTGGCCCCAGAGCCCCCTACATACCTAACTTATCCCCCTTCCATGCCATAGCAGTATGTCTCAGAATGTCTAATGCATTATCCGCACACGTAGACACCAGTGGGGTGTAGATCCCCCAGGACGCCATACCGCTGGGCGTTATCCGCACATGTAGACACCAGTGGGGGGTAGATCCCCCAGGACGCCATACCGCTGGGTGCTATCCGCACATGTAGACACCAGTGGGGGGTAGATCTCCCAGGACGCCATACCGCTGGGTGCTATCTGCACATGTAGACACCAGTGGGGGGTAGATCTCCCAGGACGCCATACCGCTGGGTGCTATCTGCACATGTAGACACCAGTGGGGGGGTAGATCCCCCAGGACGCCATACCGCTGGGTGCTATCTGCACATGTAGACACCAGTGGGGGGTAGATCTCCCAGGACGCCATACCGCTGGGTGCTATCTGCACATGTAGACACCAGTGGGGGGTAGATCCCCCAGGATGCCATACCGCTACATCATAGTGGTCACACTGGATCCATCTGTGCTCCCATTGGCCACAATCCAAGAACCACCAATCCCTGTCTTAGCCCTAGATGCCCTATGGTTATACATATGGAGCACCCAGGAGATGACTGTACGCTGCCCTTCGTTACCATGCCCAAGACTGCGATGGGAGATATAATTACTATAGAGAAAAGATGGCTGATCACTGAAAATGACCATCACCATGTAAACCTGACTATATAAGCAGTACATAGGAGCAGCTTCAGCCCCAGCAGCAGAGCCATGAGGCGTCACACTGCTATATCAGTCTCCAGCGCCGCTGCGATTATTCCACTAGACCCCTGTACACACCTTGGCGACTTTGGGGATCCTCTGCTTCCCGGCCGCAGTGGACGCCATGGTGCCTGCTGTTCAGAACACCCCACAGCGGACAGAAACTCCAAAGCGCACACGGAAACGTTACGCACGCACGTTCACGCGCTGACGTCAGAGCGTACATGTACAGCGTCAGCCAATGACCGTTCACCTGCCACTAGAGGCAAAAAATGTTCTTTGCCTTCTTTCACATCCCGGCAATTCTACAGCAAAAAGATGGTTGTATGTCTCAGGAAAAATGGCTGCCAGAGCAGCGCTCGTCCCTATTCTATGCTACGGCGTTTCATAGAGTTATAACAGAACACGGCCATGTTGTTGGAGACCAAATTGGAGACAGTGTAGCAAACTAAACGCAGTTAGGTTAGGTCCTTTTTGTTTCTATAGCAACCAAACAGCGCGTCCTGTCGATAGGCTGTCGATCTGCGTGTTAATAACGTCGCTGTTATTTCCTACTTATCAGTGAACAGGTGAGGAGGCAGAGAAGAGGTAACGATGGCTTAGTTATAATAGCGCAGCGCTGTTTGCTGCTGGGACTTGTTGTTCATTGCTAATTAGTGACATGTCAGGGAATTCTATGTGTCGCTTTTATTTCCATTCACAATCTGGTGGTTGCAACATTAGGGAAATACAATACACAATGTATTAACCCTTAGAGGACCGGGACAATTCGCATTTTTGGGTTTTCGTTTTTTTCCTCCTTGTGCTTAAAAGGCCATAGCACTTACATTATTTCACCTAGAGACCCACATGAGCCCTTATTTTTGCGCCACTAATTGTACTTTGCAATGACAGGCTGAATTTTTGCATAAAGTACACTGCGAAAGCAGGAAAAAATTCAATGTGTGGTGAAATAGAAAAAAAAACAAAACTTTTTTTTTTATTTGGGGGAACTGTGTTTTTACGCCGTTCGCCCTGGGGTAAAACTGACTTGTTTTGCATGTTCCTCAAGTCGTTACGATTACAACGATATATGACATGTATAACTTTCATTGTATCTGATGGCCTAAAAAATTCTAACCATTGTTAACAAATATATGTTCCTTAAAATCTCTCCATTCCCAGGCTTATAACGCTTTTATCCTTTGGTCTATGGGGCTGTGTCAGGTGTCATTTTTTTGCGACATGATCGGTACCTTGATTGCGCATATGCAACTTTTTCATCGCCTTTAATGTGACCAATTTTTTGCGCTTACGCCGTCTACCGTGCGAGATCAGGAATGTGATAAATTAATAGTTCGGGCGATTACGCACGCGGCGATACCAAACATGTTTATTTATTTATATTTATAACATGGGAAAAGGGGGGTGATTCAAACTTTTATTAGGGGAGGGGGCTTTTTTTTATTAATAATAACACTGTTTGGGGTTTTTTTTTAACACTTCTACTAGAAGCCCCGCTGGGGTTAAGGTTATTCCCCCTGGGGGACTTCTAGTATATACACACTGATCTCTCATTGAGATCTATTCAGTATAGATATACAGCATAGATCAATGAGATAAGCACTGGATTGCTTTCGGCTGCTGCAGCCGAAAACAGTTGAGTGCCGAGCCGGGATGAGCACCATTACGGTGCCAGATGGCCAGGGCCAGATGTAAGGATCGCCCCTCCGTGACTGTGTCGCGCCGGGGGGATCCGCCCACTAGACACCAGGGAATAGGCTGCAATGAAGTCTTCAGATACAGCTGTCAACTTTGGCATCTGAATCCTTAATTAGCGGGTGTGGCAATTGGACCGTGCCCGCTAATAGCCGCGGTCCCGGCCTACATGCAGCACCCGGGATCGCGGTGGTTCTGAACTCCCTCTAGGCGACCGCTGCATGTACAGGTACGCCCAGGGTTGTCTAGGGGTTAAAGGGGTTGTCCAGCGAAATTCTTTTTCTTTCATATCAACTGGTGTCAGATAGTTATATAGATTTGTAATTTACTTCTATTAAAAAAATCTCATGTCTCCCCATACTTATCAGCTGCTGTATGTCCTGCAGGAAGTTTTGTTTTATTTTCAGTCTGACACAGTACTCTCTGCTGACATCTCTGGCCAAGACAGGAACTGTCCAGAGCAGTAGAGTTTTTCTATGGGGATTCATAGAAAACCAAGACAGAGTTCCAGTCTCGGCCAGAGATGTCAGCAGAGAGCACTGTGTCAGACTGAAAATTAAACAACATTTTCTGCATGACATACAGCAGCTGATAAGTATGGGAAGACGAGATTTTTTAATAGAAGTAAATTACAAGTCTGTATAAATTTATGATATCAGTTGATTTGAAAGAAAACAAATTGTCACTGGACAACCCCTTTAATCTACTATATGCCATCCATACTGTCATCATGTATCTCACGCTGTGTTCTTTCTCCTGCATTGTGCAGCTTTCATCTCCTCCAGGATGCCTGTGCTGACCTCAGAGAGTGGGACAATTGAAGCAGTGACGGTCCGGAGGACAGAGTCTCTGGATGTCCATGGCATCTCCAAGCTTACAAGCACCATCACGCAGCGAGTGTTTGGAAATGTGAACGTCATATATTTACTGTAAGTCACAAGATGTCGGGTCAGTTTCTGCTCTCTTCCCTTTTTACACCTTTATATTTCATTAAACATTCCTGGTGAACCTTTCTGCGGTCTGATTATTTCCATATTAGAGGACTGGATAGCCCCCATCTCTAGGTGCTGCTAAAGGGGCCCTTCATAGGAAAATAATTGGCTCTTATCAATTGGTGTGAGAAAGTTTTACCGATTTGTAAATTACTTCTATTCAAAAATCTCAATCCTTCCAGTACTTATCAGCTGCTGTATGTCCTGCAGGAAGTGGTGTATTCTTTCCAGTCTTACCCAGTGCTCTCTACTGCCATCTCTGTTTGTAACAGGAACTGTCCAGAGCAGTTACAAATCCCCATAGAAAACCCCTCCTGCCCTGGACAATTCCTGTTATGGACAGAGGTGGCAGCAGAGAGCACTGTGTCAGATTTCATTGTGTAGTGACTGTACCAGGTTAGTGCAACTCAGCGTCATTCACTTCAACGGGAGCTGAGCTGCAGTAACCCAGCATGGCTACTACACAATATACGTAGCTGCCTGCTTCTGCCATTGTTTTGTCTCCATTTACTGTGGCACCAGAGCTGCAGCAGTCAGGTGATCAGAGGGGGTTACTGCATGTTGGAACCTGAGCAATTAAATATCGTTGGCCTATTCTGAGGCCATCAGTGACGGTGTTCTGGAGAACCCCTTTAAAGGGGTTATCTCTCAGACAGAGGTGGCAGCAGGGAGAATTGTGTTAGACTGAAAAGAATACAACATTTCCTGCAGGACATACAGCAGCTGATAAGTATGAGACTTGAGATTTTTAAATAAAAGTAATAACTTTTTTGAAACCAGTTGATTTGAAAGAAAAAGATTTTTGCTGGACAACCCCTTTAAACATGCAATCTCATTGAACATGCATAATTATGGGCCAGACAGGGAAAACATCTATATACTGTATATGGCCAGCTGCTTTATACTTGCTCTGACGAATGGGAAACACTCATCATGCTACAGTATATTACATCTTTAATACAGTCATTATCACTACTGCTGTCCACCTTTTAACCGCTTGTAGTGTAGCGCTCATTTCTAGTAAAAAATATTGCTGTGTCATATTATGCCATTTATGTTGAAATATCACATGGCTCTGTTCACATCTGTTGTTTTGCTAAATAATCTGAACAGAACAATAAAAATAAGGGCTGTGCCTAATCTGCAGCATGCTGGACACCCATGGCACCCAGATTCCAGTATGGTGTTATGGAGTCTTCTAAAAAATGCCTACATGTAGGGATGCATGATTTTGTCGCTAATTCAGTAATACCTTGGTGTTGGAACACTTTGGAGCTTGAACTGTTTAGTATTTTAACGGAAATTTACCCGAAAGTAGCATTCAGAGCTCAAAATTTGCTTAATATTTGAGCGATTTTTGCAAGGTTGGATGGTGGGTTGTACCTGGTGACTTTAGCATTGGTGAGGCTTCACATACAGTACAGCACGGTATACGACTGCTGTAGTGCATATACAGTGCAGTAGTAGTACAGTCAGTGCACCACCATCTCTCATCCTGTACTGTATAAGACTGCTGGAGTGCATATACAGTACAGTAGTAGTACAGTCAGTGCACCACTATCTCCCATCCTGTACTGTATAAGACTGCTGGAATGCATATACAGTGCAGTAGTAGTAGAGTCAGTGCACCACCATCTCCCATCCTGTACAGTGCTGTATAAGACTGCTGGAGTGCATATACAGTACAGTAGTAGTAGTACAGGCAGTGCACCACCATCTCCCATCCTGTACAGTGCTGTATAAGACTGCTGGAGTGCATATACGGTACAGTAGTAGTACAGTCAGTGCACCATCTCCCATGCTGTACAGTACTATATAAGACTGCTGGAGTGCATATACAGTACAGTAGTAGTACAGTCAGTGCACCACCATCTCCCATCCTGTACTATATAAGACTGCTGGAGTGCATATACAGTACAGTAGTAGTACAGTCAGTGCACCACCATCTCCCATCCTGTACAGTGCTGTATAAGACTGCTGGAGTGCATATACAGTACAGTAGTAGTAGTACAGGCAGTGCACCACCATCTCCCATCCTGTACAGTGCTGTATAAGACTGCTGGAGTGCATATACAGTACAGTAGTAGTACAGTCAGTGCACCATCTCCCATGCTGTACAGTACTATATAAGACTGCTGGAGTGCATATACAGTACAGTAGTAGTACAGTCAGTGCACCACCATCTCCCATCCTGTACTATATAAGACTGCTGGAGTGCATATACAGTACAGTAGTAGTACAGTCAGTGCACCACCATCTCCCATCCTGTACTATATAAGACTGCTGGAGTGCATATACAGTACAGTAGTAGTACAGTCAGTGCACCACCATCTCCCATCCTGTACTGTATAAGACTGCTGGAGTGCATATACAGTACAGTAGTAGTACAGTCAGTGCACCTCAATCTCCCATTCTGTACAGTACTGTATAAGACTGCTGTAGTGCATATACAGTACAGTAGTAGTAGAGTCAGTGCACCACCATCTCCCATCCTGTACAGTACTGTATAAGATTGCTGGAGTGCATATACAGTACAGTAGTAGTACAGTCAGTGCATCATCATCTCCCATCCTGTACAGTGCTGTATAAGACTGCTGGAGTGCATATACAGTACAGTAGTAGTACAGTCAGTGCACCACCATCTCCCATCCTGTACAGTACTGTATAAGACTGCTAGAGTGCATATACAGTACAGTAGTAGTACAGTCAGTGCACCACCATCTCCCATCCTGTACAGTACTGTATAAGACTGCTGGAGTGCATATACAGTACAGTAGTAGTACAGTCAGTGCACCACCATCTCCCATCCTGTACAGTGCTGTATAAGACTGCTGGAGTGCATATACAGTACAGTAGTAGTACAGTCAGTGCACCACCATCTCCCATCCTGTACAGTACTGTATAAGACTGCTGTAGTGCATATACAGTACAGTAGTAGTAGAGTCAGTGCACCACCATCTCCCATCCTGTACAGTACTGTATAAGATTGCTGGAGTGCATATACAGTACAGTAGTAGTAGAGTCAGTGCACCACCATCTCCCATCCTGTACAGTACTGTATAAGACTGCTGGAGTGCATATACAGTACAGTAGTAGTACAGTCAGTGCACCACCATCTCCCATCCCTTACAGTGCTGTATAAGACTGCTGGAGTGCATATACAGTACAGTAGTAGTACAGTCAGTGCACCACCATCGCCCATCCTGTACAGTACTGTATAAGACTGCTGGAGTGCATATACAGTGCAGTAGTAGTACAGTCAGTGCACCACCATCTCCCATCCTGTACAGTACTATATAAGACTGCTGGAGTGCATATACAGTACAGTAGTAGTACAGTCAGTGCACCACCATCTCCCATCCTGTACAGTACTGTATAAGACTGCTGTAGTGCATATACAGTACAGTAGTAGTACAGTCAGTGCACCACCATCTCCCATCCCTTACAGTGCTGTATAAGACTGCTGGAGTGCATATACAGTACAGTAGTAGTACAGTCAGTGCACCACCATCTCCCATCCTGTACAGTACTGTATAAGACTGCTGGAGTGCATATACAGTACAGTAGTAGTACAGTAGTGCACCACCATCTCCCATCCTGTACAGTACTGTATAAGATTGCTGGAGTGCATATACAGTACAGTAGTAGTAGTAGAGTCAATGCACCCCTATATCCCATAATGTACTGTATAGGACTGCTGGAATGCATATACAGCACAGTAGTAGTACAGTTAGTGCACCACCATCTCTTATACTTTACAGTGCTAGGATGTGGGGGCACTATACAGTAAAGAGGGAGGAGTTAGTGACTACTGTTCTGTAATGACTGCTCGGTTCTCAAACTGCCTTCCAGAACAAATTAAGTTCGAGAACCAAGGTACCACTGTACTTGCAAAATCAAGTGGTCTCTGGCCACCTCATTTTGATTATGGAATCCCTAAGCAGAATGCAGGCTGCCCATTATGGCAATCTCTATTATGTCTGTGCAGCTACCAGCTATGTAGTTTTGAGATGTCTTGATCAGTTTTGAATGTGCATTTAAATCTTTTGGAGTATACTATACCATCCTGTACAGTATATACATTTATTTACAAATTATTATTTATATGTGTTATCTGTATACAGTTTCACACATTATATTGGATTGCATATGAAAAGGTCTATTTTTTTCAGTGAAAAATCCAACCTGGCGGTGACCATCAGTGATGACAAGAACGATGTTGTTGCTCATGCTGCTTTCCTGGACTATCCAAGCTGGGATGTGACAGACCAAGCAGAATGGGAAGACTGGATGTATAAAAACTATGAAGAGATTGACAAATGCACAGTGAGTATAATCATAATGTGCTAAGGCGAACAGTGGTCACTCAACTTACAAAGGCCCCAGGTTACAATATTTACAACATACAATGGTCCTTTCTGGACTGTTGTAACTTGAGACCAAACTCAACATACAACATACAATGCTACGGACAGTCAGGATCTGCAGAACATGTGAATAACTAGATCATCGACTAATGCCATTTTAATGGTAAAACCTCAGTATTACTGAAGGGAATGCACTGGTTGGTTATATTCACGCATAGGGAAGATTTATCAAAGGGTATAAAATATACATTGGTATAAAGTGTCCACAGCAACCAATCACAGCTCAGCTTTCAGCTCCGGTCAAATGAAAGCGGAGCTGTGATTGGTTGCTGTGGCCAGTTTGCACCAGTCTAAATTTTACACCCTTTGATAAATCTGGCCCATAGTGTTTTGGCCATTGTTTATATCAGTATTTTGGTCAGTATTTGTAGCCAAAGTCAGGAGTGGAACAAACAGAAAAAAACTATATTGGAAAGATGGTCACATTTTCCATGTTTTCAACCACTCCTGATTTTGAGTGAAAAAATATTGACTAAAATACATACATTGGGTCCAGTGGTCTAGTGACGCCACCCTGCAGTACAGTGTGATACTACATGTCCTGTACTGCTGTGTGTGTCTAGTATCTCTTCTCTACAGTACATTGTGATAGTACATGTCCTGTGCTGCTCTGTACCTGGGCCAGGATGAGTTGCTCCCTTGGTCACCAGGTGAGGGCGGCTTCATTTTATTCTTCTGGGACCCTGCGTGATCTGTTCAAGACCCTGAAAACATTCCAGTCCTGTAGCAGTGGCGATGTGTAACAGCAGCTCAGCTCCCATTCTAGTTAATAGGGGCTGTTTTGTATCAGCAGCAGGATCATCACATTAGTTTTATAAGACGCACTTTGGGAGGAAAAAAGTCTCTTATAAAGCGAAAAATACGGTAGAATCTGCTTTTTTATCATAATTTTTTCTCATTTTGGGATGACATTTTGTGGACTTCAAAACCAATTACCAGTTTTCCGAAGAGTTTTAAACACGTAGTGTGACATGTATAGTCTTGAAGTGGTCATACAAACTTAAAGGAAATTCCTCATGACAACCATACAGCTCCACGGAAAATGTTGACACCAAGATATTTTATACTACGCTATATTACATATTACAATAATAATTATTTATGTTAAAGCATAACAGTCATTTCAAGCAATGTTTTATGAAGGGTTTAAGAGCAGGTAAGGACAGACTTTCAGCTCCACTTAAAGGAGAAATCTACCCATAAAAAACAACTCAATTCACCTCTCCCTGTGCTGAATTGCAGCTCCGTTACCCCACCAGGCTCTGGGAACTCAACCAGAGCCGACAATGCGACCTGGTTGATTGACTGGCCGCTGCAGTCAATGATTGGCTGAGCGGCCAGCAGGGACCGGCATTTTCCCTTGAGTCGTGACATCATCACAACTTGGGGGGAAAATGTTTTCCGGCAGTGGTCCCGGGGCCGGTCACGTGGTGAATGGCAGGCACGGGGAGAGGTAAGTAAGTAGCAAATGTGTGTTTTTTAAACGTCTAGATCATCAAAAAATTATTTTAAATTAACTGGGGCCAGAAAGTTCCAGAGATTTGTAATTTACTTCTATTAAAAAATTATTTCTATAAGAATTTGCTACTGCTTTCAAAAATCAGTTCCTGAGATGGACAGAGATGGCAGCAGAGAGCACTGTGTCAGACTGGAAAGAATACACTACTTCCTGCTGGACATGCAGCAGTTGATAAGTACTGGAAGACTTGAGATTTTTTATTGGTAGTAAATTACAAATCTCTGGCACTTTCTAGCACCAATTGGTTTGTAAGAAAATTATCCCTAAACTATCCCTTTAAGGCAAAGGATTACAGTAGCCGTACAAGCCAGCCGTATTACTGACTGATTTGTGATTTTCTACATTTCAGCCTTTGAACACCTTATTTTTACATCTTTTTGTGTCAAAAGATGAATTTTCATTGGAGAGCATCAAAGAGATTGTGAGGTGAGACAAATGATTTCTTACCTGTATTTATCCATGACACATCACAGGAAACCCTTCATCTCTTTCATGCTGCCTGTACCATCACTCAGGCAGCTTCTCCACACCCCAGCAGCCTTGATTGTCAGTGTTCTTCCTGTTTGGACATAAGGAAGGATCTCACAATCAGGGTTGGCGGGATAGGACTGAGCCGATGGGAACCACCTTGCTGACTTTATGTTCAGGCAGCATGAAAGTAACGACAGATTGACAGATTCTCTTAAAAGAATCACGTATGTATATATACAGTGGTGCCTTGGATTACGAGCACAATTCGTTCCGGGGCCATGCTTGTAATCCAAATCCACTCTTAAACCAAAGTAAATTTTCCCATAAGAAATCACTAATATGCAGACAATTGGTTCCACACCCCAAAATAATGATTTATTATTCTGAATAACATGTAAAACAGATGAAACATTGATAAACAGCAGAATATGTGATATTATAAGTTACTGTACAGTAATGGAGAGGATGGGAAACATAAGGGCGGACAGAGACTGCAGGGAGCATGAAGGAATGAGCAGGACAGATGTGGTAACCCTTCTCTCCTCTGTCCGGGGAGAGAAGGGTTACAGCTGTGGAGAGATTACCTCCACAGTCCTGTCCCCTTATGTAAGCCCCAGCCTGAAGTGGATCTGCCATGATTTGGAAGGTGAGGGAGACTTCGTGGGTCAGAGTACAGGACTGTAGACCCCGCTATGCAGACCATGCCCCTCCCCCACTCCTCCTCCCACCCAGTACCGGCAGCTCTTAAACCAAAGCAATGCTCTTAAACCAAGTCACAATTTTGAAAAACTGTAAGCTCTTAAACCAAAATGCTCTTAAACCAAGTTACTCTTAAACCAAGGTACCACTGTATATATATATATATATATATATATTCGTGCTGCATGTTTCCTTTGAAAGTTTGTGAACGTAAGACTTGGTTCACACCAAGGTTGTGTGTATATATATATATATATATATATATATATATATATATATATATAATAGTAGTATCAGGGTTCCAGCCTCTTCATACTGAGCCTTCACATCATTCTTTGCACTGTCTCATAATTCACCTTTTATGTTATCCCCATGTGTATACACTTAACAGAATACATTGTTCAGCTTTTGCATACTGCGAGTCCTATGGGAGAGGAACATCTGTTGCAATGTTTGCTTTTGCGTTGCATTCAGAGCACTTCTTCCTATCATTTATTACAGCGCATTGTATTGTTACGTTTAGTCTTCTCAGAGAGAGCAAGCATTGTCAATGTCATTCTTTTTTATTTATTTTTAACAAATACATTACTGCAAAAACAAGGGTACACCAAAGATTACATATACAGACAAGGCTTACCTACAGGCTGGGATCACACTAGCATAATACAGGTGCATTTTGTGTCTGTGTTATAGATGGAAGTCCCAGAGCTGACAGTTCAGGTCATCAGACCCATGATCGGGCTCAGACATGCAATCATACTATAGATTCATATTATATAAGTATAAACCCAGCCTAAGAGAGAGCAAACAGCCTTATATTTCTTATATAAATGGCATGCACTTGCTAATAACACAGGAGCAATGGATGATGTCCCTAATGCAGTTAATGTACCGTGTCAGGCGTTTTTTTTTTTTTTTTTTTGCTTTTTTTGAAGTCTTAACACTTTGTCGCTTTGTTGCGTTTATTTTGCAGAGCCGTGTTTAATGCAGTTGCAGATCTACATTTTATATGTCTGATCACTCCACACAAAGTTGCTTTAAGTAAGTCTGAAGAATTACATAAATATTAGATTTAAAAGTTTTTAAAGGGGCTTCAATCCCCCCTAAATTATAGTGATTAATACATAGATGAAAAGACACTGATACAAATCTGTAATGTTATTTGTGCATCCAAATAGTGAGGGAATGCAAGTGAGTAGAGAGAAAAAATTATTCAGAATCTGCATCTTTTTACCACGTTCTGCAGCCATTATGCTGTCAGTGTATCAATGTATAGAGAAAATTACATTTTCTTTCATAAAATTATATTACAAAGTTATGTAACTTTATGAATAAAATGTAAAATAAAATTATTTATTTGCCGGAATACCCCTTTATCTCCATGATGACAGCCTCATCTAGCCAGTCATTTGTCATGGCCTTCTGAACCTCTATGGCTGCCATAACAGATCTACTAATATGCATGCTGTAGACAAACAGTACTAGTCGATCACTTAGTTAAAGGGAACCTGTCACCATGAAAATGCTATCTAAGCTTATCAGCGTCATGTTACAGAGCAGGAGGAGCTGAGAAGATTGATATGCTAAATCTTTTCCCATAAAGATGTATAACTTGTAATTTATTGACTGAAATTCCTTAAGTGACACTGTCCGCTGGACTCCTTAAAGGAGTTATTCAGCATTAGAAAAATGTTGCCACTTTCTTCCAGAGACAGCACCACTCTTGTCTCCAGTTTGAGTGCAGGTTTTGCAACTCAATTCCATTGAAGTGAATGGAAGTTAATTGCAAAATGTTTGAAAAGTGGGTTTGGGGGTCGATGACAGGACGCCCCGGTGTTATCACTTTCTCATATTGACAGTTGCTTGGCGCCTAACATGCGCATTACGTCTCATCTTGGTCCTTTTGGATTTTACGCTGTTACTCTATTGTCCTTTCTCATTGTGTTTTTTCACGGGGCTGAGTCCCCTTCGCTGACCTGCCTATGGTGTTTGTTAAATAAACGAATTTATATGCTCCGTTGTTCCTGCTCTATAACGTGATGGGGATAGATTAGATAGCGTTGTCTTTGTAACAGGTTCCCTTTAACAGATGAGTGCAATACATATGTAATGCATTGATCTGTAAAAGTATTCAAATAATGCTGGGAGTACTTGGAAGGTTGAATTATATATATAATGTAGAATAATGTACAGCATTAAAGCAGGCAATAAGCAATAGGTCATTTTCAGATGATAGATTCTCTGTAAGGAGAAATATTGTGACAGTGGTGGGAAGCCATCCTGCTGACATTGCTGATTTGTTCTTTTCTTGCTGGCTTTAATTTATTTTCCATTTTTATACGATCAGCTCCGGCTTTAGCGTCTGTATTTGAGCCTGTCAGGAACGCTCCAGGATCAAGAATTACTGAGGATTTTTCTATGTACATTTGTCACAGGCACAGGCACTGCCCCCAGATGCATATCCGGAAAGCCAGGTATCTCAATCATTGTCTAAAAATTAAAAGTTTCCTGGATGAATAAAGAGGTTTTGTGCCTGATTTATAGAATGACTTGTCGCGTTCATTGCTTGTGCACTGCTAGAGATCCATTCTTATTTCTTTGGAAATAAGTGAGGCCGCGGCTCCAGGTCTGCTCCACAGCTGGATACATTGGCCCTAGGCCATGCTTACTTGAAACGTGGCCCATAAAATGGCTATTTGTGAGAAAATGAAGGCACAGACAGCATTTATAAGGGTATCATGGACATCTGTACACCTATATAGGAATGGGTATTGTAAAGTTCATACATTACAAAACTGAGTCTTTGTGAGATTTTCACCACTAGAGGTCGCTGTAGCACTTTATATAATTCGTCCCATCAGCTCGGGAAACCAAGCAGATACCTTCCTGATATAATGTGACAGAGGAAAGTCAACGCCAATGAGTGCAATAGAGCTGTTATATTGAGTATTAATGGCGTACCTTGTTTTCTCCTTAGAAAGCGCTCAGTGGTCAGAATTCAGTGAAATAATTTTTTTTTTTTTTTATAAGTTAAATAATTTAGTCTTAGCTAATAACCATAGCTTTTAGTTTTTATGAAGTGTGTCCATTTTTCAAGAGATACATAGTAATATTTAAAAAAATATATATCCTTTTCTCTCTGTGTCCTACATTTTGTTGTTTAATGCAAGTGTTTTTGTGAATTGAGTTTTGTAATACAATAAAACACAATTTCAGAAATGTAGAGAATGATAGAAAGATTTTGGGTGCCATGCATTCACTGGTCCATTCGATGCCAGTATTTAAACATACCCGTCCCAGAAGTCAGATTGTCCGACACAGTACAATGCTGACCCCCCTCCAGAATATACTCCTAAGATGGTTAATACATAGTAGAAACTTGTACAGACTACCAAGAACCATTGGTGCTATGATTCAGACTTCAATAAGAAAACCTCTAGCACGTTCAGGTTCTGACAAACCTGTGCATGTGGCATTTGATTACCGGCGTCCGGCTGCCTGGAAAACATGGATACAGCCATAGGGCCTTATTACACCAAAAGATGTCTGACAGATTATCTGACAGATTTTTTCAGCCAAAGTCAGGAAGGGACTATAAACAGAGAACAGGTCGTAAAGATCAGACTGAGATTTCTCCTCTTTTCAAATCCGTTCCTGGCTTTGGCCGAAAAATCTGTATCTGTCAGACATCTTTTGGTGTAATAGGGCCTATAGGCTGGGTTTACACGCTTTAGGACACCGGTCGTTCTGTGACCCAGCCATGTCACAGAATGGCCAGTGTCAGTGAAGATCATTCCGGATTAACTTTTTTTGTGCTGAATTGGCCGCACTTCATGGGGCTCCGGCCACACTTTCCATTGTGTGCTATGGTGAATTGGGATGCAGAGACACACGGATGCACCCGCATCCCAATTCACCATAGCACACAATGGTAAGTGCGGCTGGAGCCCTATGAATAACACCTGAAAAAAACTGACATGTCAGTTTTTCGTGTGGCCGCTAGGTATCCCAGCCGGAGTGTATACTATGGGAGGCATTTATTAAGTCCAGCGTTTTTTACGCCGGACGTAAAAATGCCCCCGCAGCTCCGGCGCTACGGAGATTTATGTAGAGGCGGACTGCCTCTACATAAATCCCGTGCGCGCCGTTGCGCACCGCCGAAAACCTACGCCAGCTGAGGACTGGAGTAGGTTTTCGGCGTACATTTTGGCGGAACGGATGATAAATCGCGCGGACTCTGAGTCCGCGCCCTCCGTTCCGCCCACTCTCCACCCCTTTTCCGCCCCCTGGCGTACTCGGCGGAAAGTGCCGATTTGCGAATATTTTATTCGCAAATCCGCCATTTTTGCTTAAAAAAAGACGCAAATCGGCACTTTCCGCCGAAAATCATCCATTCGCCGGATGATACATGTGGCCCTATGTGTATACACTCCGGCTGGGATCCCATTGACTGCAGTGCAACATAAATTTTCTATTAATCACAGCCGTTGTTGCCGACTTTCAACAACGGATGTGATTAATAGAAAATTTATGTTGCACTACCGTGATTTATAGAAAATATACGTTGTGTGAACATAGCCATAGGCTGTATCCATGTTTCTCAAGACTCCCTAGGACTGCATCCAACTTCTTCAGCCGCTGGTAATAAAATGCCACAAACTTGGGCTCGGACAAACCTAAACGCGCTCGAGGTTCGCCAATCTCTACTCACTACTCCCTCGTGTAGCTTTTGCAGACCATCGATCTGTGGACACTGATAACTTACATTACCATTTTGCCTTTTTAGGGTAGAAGATCACGATGACCTGATACCAATTTTTATGCTTCACAATGATACCCTAAAAGCCACCTACGGGGAATATTTTCTGGCAGAACTGATCAGCGCGCAGGATGAGCACAGCCATGCTGTTGTTTGTGAGGTTTGTGGGTTTACAGTGTTTTCTCCATAGTGACTGGGGGAGGATGGATGGCTCCTAGGATGACCATATGTCCTTGATCCAAAGAGATATTACAATTTTTTTTCTGCTCTTGTTGGTAAAGGAATATGAGTGTTTACCTACTGTAACTCTCTTAGTGTGTTTCCCCTGTGGTTTACTAAATTCTATGACTATTGCAGTCAGGGTCCTTTTACATGGCTTGATATAGGGATGCAAACAATCGATCAACAAGATAGGCGCTGCCTTGCAGTGCTTTTACACAGCACAATTAACCGAGTGGTCAGGCTGCACGAACAATGCTTCTATCGCTTGTGCAACCTTGCAAGCTGACAGCACGTATATGCATATATTGGTGCTGTCAGTTTCTAGATCACACATGCAGTGTATACTTAACTAGTGTGCTGCTGTGTGATTTGGCATCCTGCTCTCTGGCTCTTCCGTCCTGCCGCTGTATCTTCAGGCCACCCTGCCTCCTTGCACAGGGAGGTAATGATAAATTTTACCACAATCCAAAAGATGCCATCAGCAAAGGGATCCAGCGTTTTACCGGTACTCAACTGATCGCTGGCTCTGTTACATAAAGTGATTAGCGGCCGTATTTGGCTGATTGGCCGCTGTCTTCTATGGGCTGATTAGACAATCTAGTGATCACCTGGGCAGCTCCCTGCAGCCCCCTGACTCTTACTCGCTTGGTGCCAATGCGTGTAATAGCGCTGGCAGCGAGCGGGGAAGGAGGAGCAAGCGAGCGCTGACCTGACAGGTTGGTGCTCGCTTGCTCCCTCTCGTCGCCCTGTGTAATAGGGGCTTCAGGCCAGTTATCGGCCAAAGGAGCTTTTCCAGCAATGTTTCTGGATAATAATCGGACTGTGTAAAAGGTCCTTTAGTATTACAAATGAATTTTGTAAGGTCCTTTAGTATTAACTAAGAAAATGTAAAAACATGTTGTATACTTATTACAGCCATATGTAACAAATAGGTTATAGCAAAACATATGGCAAGCAGAGCCTACATAGCTAATTCAGGTGCAAATCAGGTGTGTCCATATAGACCAAGCAACAACAATGGCCACACTATATGCAGAAATGTGGTGGCTTATCTCTTTTTCTTGTTTGATGAAACAAATACATCATCATCATTCAGGACCAGCGTATTCAGTGCATTGATTATTGCTACAGATCACAATTTACAGTCAGATTACATTAGATACCACCCATACATCCTATTAGCCAATACATTAGATTTAATGATTCATTAAATGAAATGGAGCTCATTATTACAAATTGATTACACTTTTCCGGTCTGTTTTTGAACCGGAAACTGAACAATTTCCATAAAATCTGTGTGTGAATACCACTTTCAGACACGCGTAATGTAGCTGGCCCAGGCCCAACTGTAGGTCTAGTGATCTGAACTGAAAGCATGGTAGTTATCTATGACCCATGGTGGGGCTGGGACCCGCAGCCATAGTACAGGAGCAAAACTTCAGCCATATTAAGTTTATCTAAAACCAGCCTTAAAGGGATATTCTGCTTAGAGGGAACTTTTAATATGTTGCTGCCCTGGCGCAGAACTTAATAAACAACCTTTTCTTACCTCTCCACGCTCAACAGTGTCCTCCAATGTCATCTTTGGTCCCCGGCTGAATGATCCTGTTTCCACTCTCGAAGCGGACTTGTCTGGTAGTGACACTGACTGAGATGGGACAACGCCGCGGTCAGTGATGGCTGAGCGGGCTGTCACTGCTGAATGACTCCACTCAGAAGTGGAGATGGGATTGTTTAGCCGGGGGCAAAAATGATGTAGGAGGATATCGGGGAGTGCACATAGGTAAGAAAAGGCTGTTTATGTTCTGCAATAGGGCAGCAACATATTAAAAGTTGACTACACACTTTTAATAAATGTTCGGCCAACAGGACAATATCTCTCCTAACCTCCCTATAAATATGACCATTGATCATGGCCAAACAAAAGGGTTGGGAGCCAAAATTCAGCACATCCAACTTCTGCCCATTGACATTATCTGTCAGTGGGAGGCAGCCATATCTGGGTACGCTAGTTTATATAGCACTTTATATAACACTATTTTCTACTCAATATTTGCTTGGGACTGAACCATATGTGTTTTGCATATTGGTTTGGAGCTAATTCTAAGTGACAATGAGCCATTAGAGTAATAGCTGACTGCAAACAGCAACACAATAAATAATAGATTCATGTCACAAGCCTCCAGAATTGGAAGAGGCAGAAAAGAGACATTTCAGGCAGTCGGTTCTCACCAGCACTGTTGTAGTTTGGATAGACAAGCCCATGTGAGCCAAATTTGATGGCAGTTTTCCCTGCCGAGCATAAAGCTGGCAAGTCTCCGTCTCACATATGGTAGATGGATTGGTTAATCAGCCTCTGCTGAGCATTGGCCCCCAAATTACAGGGCAGCAGCTCCTCGGCTATTGTTCAGCCTGTGAGATAGGACAAAAACAATCACTCCATCTTAGCAGAGAGGAATAAAGTTAACCTGTTTGTTTTTTATGTTCCTCTGTCTTTTATACTGACTGTACGTGCCACTAAGGCTGGGAATAAGGGACGACTCTGGGTACATGCACTCAGCTTTTCCTGTATTTTCAACTGCAAAATTCAATGTAACAAAGGAAAGAAAATCCCATTCATGTAAACTGTGTCGACCTCTGCATCAAAAATCGATTGACTTCATTGTTAATCCTTTTCTGCATGTTTACGCTTTGTAGCTCCCATTGAAGTCAATGGCCACTTCAGGGCTGCCATGAGATTACAAGAACTTGAGATCATGATCTTCTCTTACTAACTATAAAAACTGAGTGGAAACATTGAGGTCCGGATGAAGTCTATCAAGTGCACTGATAGAATGTTGGGATATAGTTGTGAAAGGCTGTGATGAAAAATTCTTTCCTTAATGAGAATCTGTCAGGTCCGTACCAGGTACAGAGCTGCATACACAGGCAGATGGGTGATAGGGAGATAAAACAAATAATGCATTTGTCGTTACTGATGGCAATTTGCAAAAAATGGCATTTTCTTTTAAGCTGATAGGCTATAGAAGTGATACTGAGCCACAGCATGCACGCCTCCTCCCCCACCTCCCCCTTCCTGGAGGCTCAGCCCTGTACGTCAATCAGTCAAGCCAGGATGTGGGAGGGAGGAGGCATACATGCTGTGGCTCAACATTACATATGTGGCACTTCAACTTCCAAGGAAAAATGCAATTTTATAATTCTGCAAATGGCCTTCATTAAAGACAAAGGCATCATTTGTTTCATCTCCCTGTCGCCTATCTACCTGTGTCTGCAGCTCTGTACCTGGTACAGACCTGACAGATTCCCTTTTACTTATGTAAGGGAAAGGTAAGGGTGGACACAGAATTCCTAACTCTAGGCAGACTATGCTCTCTTAGGGTTTTGTCACTGGGTATAGTACTCTCCTTATAAGGACCATTAAAGGTAATAAAGCTCATTGGTCATCTGCAAAAGTTTACTCTCAAACTACAGACATCCTTCTTCATGAAAATGTGCCTGAAAACTTGCTCCAACATGCTCCATGTTGTCTCTCTATATAGGACCAAGGCTGTGCTGTGGGGTTCATGAGTGTATGTTCGGAAGTCAACGTCCAGCTACTGCAAGATTCATTTGATCTGGGACCTTTTCACGGATTGTGTAAACCACATCCCGATGATGTTCTCCAAGCAACAGAGGAACCAGGTTTTGAAAAAGGTATAGTATAACCGGCTAGTTAGTAATAATGGCTAATTTCACATAAAATACTGTTGACTGATGATTATTGAAAGCATTGGAGGCCAACAATCCAGGTACATGAGTAAGGAGCCATTCTATCTACAGGCACCACTGGCTCTAGTTATTTACCTTCAAAACAGGAATTCTGACCCCATCCATGTCTTTCCAGAAGGCAGTATTTAGGCAAAGGTAAAGGTGGCCTCAGCCATAAATAAACATTAGCTGAAACCACCAAGTTAAACAGGGCCAGTCAACCATTTGTGTGTTCCCACCACCACCACCACCTCCCCATGGCCTCTCCCCTGATAGCAGATGTTGATGGAAAGAAGGGTAATTGTATTGGATTTTAACATGTCCGATCATTTTGTTCACGCAAATGATAAGTTGTCAGGCAGCAGCTTAGTGCCCTTTCCCTTTTTAAAACACATGCAGAAGTAGGAGTTTGGGAGAAACAGCAGAGGTCTAATACTTACCCTCGTACAGTCCGATCAAGGATCTGCATCTAAAGTCTGCCTCAGGCACACTCTAGTTGAAGAGCACTGATGTCACCTGTCAGTCTTATGCAAACAATCTTATGACTGCTTATAAAAGTCCCCTAGAGGGACTCTAAGAAAAGTGTAAAAACGGATTAAAAAGATGTGTTTAAATATATTACAAAGCCCATCCCCCAATAAAAATAGAAATCACCCCCCTTCCCAATTTTATTAATAAAAATATGTAAAAATAAACATTAGGCATCATAGCATGTGTAATTGTCCGAGCAATTAAAATATACCGTAACAATATTGTTACTGCATGGTGAACAGCGTAAAAAAAACCTGCCAGGATTGCAGATATTTTTCACATTATATATCAGAAACTATATATCAGAAAATAATAAAAAGTGATCAAAAACTACTGTCTATACCAATATGGTACTATAGATCACAGCACAAAAGAGAAATTAACCCCCAACCAGCCCCAAAGGTGAAAAAAAAGTTCATAGGAGTCACAATAAGGCATTTTTAATCATAATTATTTGTAAAAGAAAAAAAAGTTTTACTGTCCTAAAAATAGTAAAAAACTTGAAAACCATGGGTATCATTGTATATGGACCGACCTATAGAATAATGATAACATGTCAGATTTGCATAAAAACAGAAACCCTCCTCCCAAAGTTTGTGAAATTGCATTTCTTTCCAACTTCACGCCATAAATAATAAATATCATGTTTCAGCATAAATTTTATAGTGGATTGGAAGGCACCATTACAAGTACAATTTTAACTCAAAATTGACTGTGTACTAAGGGGTTAAAGCCAATCATGTGATCTAACTGCAGTATTTAGATTTCTTCCCTGATCTTCTGCTATATGTTTGCCTCTCGCACTTGACATTGATCTTCCTTTCTTCCTAGTCAGTGTGTCCACTTTTTCATAGTGTATTAAATGGGTCATTCCTATGATTAGCCAAGACTGATGATAATTGATGCAGACCCATGCACTATGACATCAACTGGAGCCCCATACAGATTAATAAGATCCATGTAACCAAACTTATTAGAAATATATGTTTTATTGGGTAAAGCTAAGAAACAAAAGCCTACAACCCAATACTGGGAGAAATACTGGGAGTCTTGCGCAGTTCCGAATGGATTTTTGTCTTGTTTGTCTTTTTGACTCCAGATTGTACTTTGCTTTCTATTTTTTGGATTACACCGCGGCAGTGTATCCTTACATTAGGCAGAGCTCCTACACCCAGGCCCAGCTGCACACCACTAGTGCCTCAGTATCCATGCCAGGTCTAATCACCCATTTCCACCAGACACCATCTGCACAACATCCGTGCTAGATACACTTTGCCAACCAAGTCTTCCAGCTTTCTCCTTTTCTTTCAAAGCCAGGAACCTTCTAAAACAACTCACTGGAAATTAGTGGTAAAATGACAGGTTGTGGGAAAACATTGGAACACTTCAGCACATTTGTTTGGCGAGGGTGCTCCAGCTCCATCATTGGATGCCACTATAGAATGACTCTCCACCAAATTCAATATTCTCTACCAGGAAAAAAAAATATTTGGTTTGGAAATGATGGTAATCAGCACAATAAGTTTGCAAAATGGGGACACATCTGCTGTAGCAGAGGTTTCTCATCGTGGGTAAAAAAGTCTACAGGCAATGATCCCAGATTATTGGGTTTATAGTCTGCACTTTACCATATTGGGGGATGCTGTATAATGCAAGTTTTAGATTGTATAGTAAGATCTAATAGCTCAAATTCTCAAACTCTTTATGTCGGTAAACAGTGTAATCTGTTTATTTTATATTAGCTCCAGCATTGTAAGTGTTAGGGAACTGGAGGACAATAGACAGGTGCTGCCCTGGCACTGGCACCCACCCCGCTGTCCCTGCCTAATTGCCCTAGGCGGCAGTGGACAACTGGTCGACAGTCCCTAACCTGTATAAGTGAACACCAAATGAAGACAGACAAAAATACAAAAGCTCAAAGTCACATATCCGGGTCGGCAACTAGCGGTCTGCTCAGTACAAAAACGTGATCCAAGGGGAAGTCAAAAGTCAAGCCAGAAAGTCAGGAATTCAGGAATGCAAATCAGAAGTAGTCACCTGGTCAAGAGTTAACTCAGGGTATGAGGCTGTATCACAGGCAAGAAGGATGATGAGGGCAGTAGTCTTATGGAGGCTGGAGTCCCGGCCCCACACCGTGATTGGGGCAGAGACCCCAGCCCCTTACCAGAGTTGACTGGCAGTGTCAGCCACCAGTCATAATTACTCAGAACTCCCACATCCTAAAGCCGTTCGGCTGGTTGTGGTGAAGCCCCAGTCGCGGCAACAATCAAAAACGCCTGCCAACACGCCCATAAGAACCGGCCGGGCTGGTTGTCAGGGATGCCATAGGCGCTTACAGGGAGATGGCTGCGTGCTCCTGCAGTGTAGGGAGTGGCACGTGCTGGCCGGCCCCTGACAAGTACGATATTCCCTCTAGCACTAGAGCCAGCAACCAGAGTCCTGTCAGTTTCTAGATACAGTTGTAATCAAATTGTTCAGTCCAGAATTCTGCTGTATAGATCCTATTGCCAGGGAGATTAGGCAGGGAAGTGAGTCCTAGTGCTAGGCCCCCAAGACTGTCCCTGAATACTTGCCGGCCTGACCCTAGGTGGCCGGCGACAACTGGTTGACAGTCTATTCCTACACCAAAGTGCACACAGAGACAAAACAAGACAAACACTAGAATAGTCATACAGAAACGGTTCGGAAACCAAACAGGTTAATAGAGTACCAAATCAGCAGAGAAAAGGGAAGTCAGAGAGTGGACATAGGAAGTTGATCCCATTTAAATATCATTATATATATATTTTTTTTTATAGTTTAATCTACAGGCATGAGGAAGAAGTTACGTTTCCATTAATGGATGGTAACAACTCACACTGGTAATGTGACATTCACCAGGAAGGGGGTTAGATGCATAATTTGTATCTACAATGTAGGGTGCCAATTATGGAAACTATTGAGCACAATCCTTTCCCTCTCAGTTGTTCCTTTACCCATCAAACACAATAGGCCAACAGCTGCACACTGGCCACTGAGAACCTCCCGTGTTAAAGCACGTTTTGTGTTCTTTGTTTCTCAGTACATCTAATAGGATAAAAACTCCCACAACACAGTATAGTAGTCGGTGTGGCTGCAAAAAAAAATGGAATCTCCAGCTATCTTGGTATACAAAAAATTCTCTTTTATTAGGTGTCAATTAAATATGTTTATTATTAATTCATTGCTTCCTTTCAGCAGGCTGTAAAGGCCTTTTTAAAGCCTTGGGCCGGAAGAGAAGCCACAAGGAAACTGAGTGTGTTTTATTTTTTATTTTTAACACACCCTATAGGGGTCTTATAACAACTGTATAGTCAGGGGTCTGGACAGTCACTTTTAGCATGGTATATATGAAGAGCTGTCAATGTCTGCTGCATACTATTTGTCTCTGTTTCCTGCTTTTATAATGTGATCATAACTTTATTCTACCGTAGTCATCAGATACTTAGAGGGAATAAGCATTCCCACCTTCTTTTTTCACATAAAAATAAAATGTTCCTACCATTGAACAATCTTTTTCAGTATCCTGATCTGCTTTCCTGTTACCAAGATGTGTGGGTTTATATTTTGCCTGACAGTTTTAAGTTGGAGTGAATTTAATGGGAGTGATTATCAGGTGATGGCTGTAATAGATTTGTAATTTACTTCTATTTAAAAATCTCCAGTCTTTCTGTACTTGTATGGTGTATGTCCTGCAGGAAGTGGTGTATTCTCTCCAGTCTGACACAGTGCTCTCTGCTGCCACCTCTGTCCATGTCAGGAACTGTCCAGAGCAGGAGAGGTTTTCTATGGGGATATGCTGTTTCTCTGGACAGTTCCTGACATGGACAGAGGTGGCAGCAGAGAGCACTGTGTCAGACTGGAGAGCATACACCACTTCCTGCAGGACATGCAGCAGCTGATAAGTACTGGAAGACTGGAGATGTTTAAATAGAAGTAAATTACAAATCTATCTAACTTTTTGAAACCAGTTGATTTGAAAGAAAATATTTTTGCCGGAGTACCCCTTTATTTTGCGCCCACCTGAGGCAAACAATAAACTCACATATCTCAGAAAAGAATGTACAGATTAAAAAAACTATAATAAGCACCCCAAACCATTTAATAATTGCATCTACTTTTTTGAATTAACTAGGGGTTAATCCAAAACTACCACCTTTCAAGACTTATCCCCTATCCTATCCAGCCGCAGGAACCCCCCAAACTCAGGAACAAGGTCCTGACTGTTCTAAATGGATTAGCGAGTCGTACATGCACGTCAACACTCTATTTTAGTGTCTATGGAGCTGCCAGAAAAAAAATGTATGTACCCCCGCAGTCTGACACATATCCCCTATACTGTTAATAGTCCATTGTCAATGAATCCATTCTGCTGCCTGAAGCTCAGGTATCCATAGATATGACCACACTGGGTTGGTTCTGACACTCGGTACTGCACATATAAATGTGTAGATCACGCTTCTGAGTATGTATCATGAATTCCACAGAAAACCCAATTAGATATAGGAGGGGGTAACGTCCTCCACGCCGATATACACACTCCTGTGCTACTATAAAGCAACAAATTTAATTCATAACAAAGTAAGCACTTAGGAACTAAAACATAACTTTTAATCAAGATAAGAATAAAAAAGAAAGGTATATATAGCTCAAATAGATAGAATCACCAATCTGAATCAAAATCACCGCACTTAGGAAAATAACAGTGTAAATGAATAGACAACGGAACGTATTAAAAGGGAAACACACAAGAGGACAAGGTGCACTCTGTCCACTCCTAGATTGTAATACTTTCCCTACCTTTTGGGGTGACCCACCTCCTTAAAAGGGTGGCCCCAACCACGATGACGTTCCCTTCCCTCCTCTAAGTGCAGGACAAGACACAAACAAACACAAAATGTGAATCACACAAAATGGGGTACCACACCAAACCAATATACAAAAAAGAATCCAACGCGTTTCACCTGTACAAATAATAACAGGATCATCAGGGATATAGTGGTGTACAACAAACAATAACAACAAAAGAAAATGTAGTGCAATAGATGTACAGCGCAAAACCACCTGCACCACCTCCGGTGGATTGCTGGATAATGCTGAGGAGTAACTCAGTGACACATGTGTGTCTCAGAATGCACATGGGATGATGCCAGTACTAGTAATCAGGACAATAGAAATCCTAAGTATTACAGCAAGTGAATACCACCAATACGACTCTTGGGAGTCAGTACCCAAATACCAGGATATAGCAGAAAATGAATGTGACAGGCATGCTAAGATACAGTACGCTGTTTGCAATTAGCCCAGTCAGGCAGCTGATAGCTGCATCCTACTATCACTGGATTATTAAATGCTTAATAGCACAAAAGCACAAAGTATACATGTGTCTGAAAACCAGCAATACTTATCAATAGCGTCCCGATGGTGGAACAGGCATCCTGTTGCAGATGTCCAGCGCACTCCTAAGGTGGTAGGTGCCAGGATGTAATGCCCCTAGGAGCTGCAGGCTCACTCATGCCCTCCTATATACTCCCAGTGTTAGCTCCGCTAGAGCGGAGCTAACACTGGGAGTATATAGGAGGGCATGAGTGAGCCTGCAGCTCCTAGGGGCATTACATCCTGGCACCTACCACCTTAGGAGTGCGCTGGACATCTGCAACAGGATGCCTGTTCCACCATCGGGACGCTATTGATAAGTATTGCTGGTTTTCAGACACATGTATACTTTGTGCTTTTGTGCTATTAAGCATTTAATAATCCAGTGATAGTAGGATGCAGCTATCAGCTGCCTGACTGGGCTAATTGCAAACAGCGTACTGTATCTTAGCATGCCTGTCACATTCATTTTCTGCTATATCCTGGTATTTGGGTACTGACTCCCAAGAGTCGTATTGGTGGTATTCACTTGCTGTAATACTTAGGATTTCTATTGTCCTGATTACTAGTACTGGCATCATCCCATGTGCATTCTGAGACACACATGTGTCACTGAGTTACTCCTCAGCATTATCCAGCAATCCACCGGAGGTGGTGCAGGTGGTTTTGCGCTGTACATCTATTGCACTACATTTTCTTTTGTTGTTATTGTTTGTTGTACACCACTATATCCCTGATGATCCTGTTATTATTTGTACAGGTGAAACGCGTTGGATTCTTTTTTGTATATTGGTTTGGTGTGGTACCCCATTTTGTGTGATTCACATTTTGTGTTTGTTTGTGTCTTGTCCTGCACTTAGAGGAGGGAAGGGAACGTCATCGTGGTTGGGGCCACCCTTTTAAGGAGGTGGGTCACCCCAAAAGGTAGGGAAAGTATTACAATCTAGGAGTGGACAGAGTGCACCTTGTCCTCTTGTGTGTTTCCCTTTTAATACGTTCCGTTGTCTATTCATTTACACTGTTATTTTCCTAAGTGCGGTGATTTTGATTCAGATTGGTGATTCTATCTATTTGAGCTATATATACCTTTCTTTTTTATTCTTATCTTGATTAAAAGTTATGTTTTAGTTCCTAAGTGCTTACTTTGTTATGAATTAAATGAGTATGTATCATGAAAGAGAACAAACATAGTCACTGCTAGACCATATTCATATGTCCATTAAAGTTGAACTCCGGATAAGAAAAGGCACTGGAAACAAGTGCAGATTCCACTGTCTAGCGGTCAGTGCTCTTTTCCCTTGAGGTACACTGCCCAAAAGTGGCCTCCGAGAGCCTTTTTTATTGGGCAAAAGGAAAAATACTTCACGTTCCATGTACATTATTCAACCACCCCAAAGATAGGCTCTTCTCTTTAGCTGCCCTGAATGCTCTCTCTCTTGAGAGCTTACTTGTCCCCAGAGTTAAAGGCTTCCACCTAGTTGTCAAGTAACATCATTAAAGACTCCATATTGTGGACGTTACTTATAGGGAAGTATACCTCTGATAAAGCAGGTGTAATGGTAGATTTCTAAGATCTTACTATAACAGCGTGCTGCTGTAAGCAATATGCAGTAGTAATGTAGGGGTTTGGAGCCTAATCTTTGAGGAGGGATATCAAAAAGAGAAGATACCCGAACAACCACCAACAGATGCTGTCAGTGTTTTTAGGGGTCGGGTGTGATGGAGCTCCCCATAGAGAACACAGGCCATGCTGAGCGTTCCTGTGTATGGGGGGTGGGGGTAGAGGGTTTTATAGATAAAGTCAATACCTCATGATGAGCACAGGAAGCGCTGCAGCAATGGGGGAGTGAGGAGGGTAAAGCTGGGTTCACATTACGTTTTTGCAATACGTTTTTTTTTTCATCCGTTTTTTGCAAAAACAAAAAAAAGTGTGTGCATCCGTTTTGATCCGTTTTTCCATTGAATTCCATTACAAAAAAATAATCAGTTTTTTTTTTTACGTACACAAAAACATAGTCAACCTCATTTTTGTGTCCGTTAAAAAAAAAAACTGTTTTTGATCCTTTTTTTTTAATAATGGAGTTCAATGAAGAAAAAAAAACGGATCAAAACGGATGCACCCACATGCATCTGTTTTTTCCATCCGTTGCAAAAACGGATTGCACAAACTTAGTGTGAACCCAGCCTTAGTATAGCTTTTCTATGAATGTACCACCTGCCTGAGCACGTTTATAAAGCAAAACATTCTTCCTTGGACATCCCCTTGAAGGACTTTCTTTATGTGTTAGTTTACTGCTCACTTTTTATATTTCTTTGTTGGCTTTGGAATCACTTTTTCAAGTGATGTTTGTGACAATACTGTAACTTAAGGGAACGCTGGATCAGAAATTCTGTTTAATCCTCACGAGTTGTATGCAATCCTTTTTTCTAAGCATCAGTCGGTGCATCTCTGTATGATGTGATGTGATGGCATACACATTTTTTTTTTTTTTACCAAATAAAACATGCGGTGAAAGGTTATGGGCCTTGGTGGTTGCTTTGTGTCTGTGGTGATTTTATTCACTTTCACTAGGTTTCCCTTCTGCTCGGTGTTTTATGCTAATACGATGTTCTTTCAGTTATAGGTTCCGGCCTCTAATAATCACCATGTGCATTTTCCCACCTAGTGGCTTCATTTCCTTAATCTTTGCACTGTCCACAGGTAGTTATTGTTTTTCTCTTAGAAATCCATGTTGAACAACAACAAGGAATAATTAGGCAAAAATCAATGGTGAGTATACTGTCGATATGCCATTTATGTCAGGAGATAATTACAGTTATTTGGATGTTACTCTATGTGGGGTCAGGAATTAGTCGCTTGAGAACACTGATTTCTAACTATTGAAAAAGATTTTTCCTCTGGGTAACACACTGAGCTTTGTGGCCTGCTGCTTTTTTACTCTCTCAAATCCTAATGTGTTTTCTGTTTCCCGAAACAGCTTCTAAATCTGTGATTATTGAATTTAGAACCGCGCTTGTTTTCAGCCAAAATTGATGTTTTCTATTGAGAAAAAGAAAAACCTCTTAGCCAACTGTAAAGGTGGGAATACCTCTTTAACAAAGTTAATGTTACCCACATTCCGTTCTTTCGGATAAGGAAATGTCATTTTAAAACAAATACGGGGGAAGATGTAGTAAAAAGCTGCTTTGCATTTTAAATGCTCAAACTATTTCCTAATGTGATGCGATCCCTAATATATTTGTTAATCATTTCATTTACCATAAATGACTGTTGGCCACTAGGTGTCTCACTTCCATACAATTGACTTTTCCCTGTCTGTTGTTAGGCTTAGTCTGTAGTAACAGAGAGACCAAGATTTAACACAGGACATAGCTACTGCTATGTGCAGCAGAGAGGGAGGGATCCTTGGCTGGGAACCTGCAATCTAGGAGCCCATGTACCTTCTCCAGAGTATACATACTGTAAAAAAAACTATAGAAAATTAAGGCTACCCTCTTGTCTCTGACCACCTTTAATGTTCTGGGCAGCTGTATCGTGTAAATACCAGTGTCCCTTCTATTTCATGTACACAGTACTGCCTCCTCCAGTAGAACTGCTGGAAAATAGTACAACTCTGGTCCCACCCCATGAAATGGAAGAGAATAAGGGGGACTCTCAGGGGCTCCGTAATGACAGTGAGAGCAGTAAAATAACCATGTCATTACTTTGAAGTATTAAAGGGGTACTCCGGGCTGGGGTTATTTTTAGTGTATGGCCAGAGAAGGGGTGGATATAGAGGCCACCGGTCACTTACCTCCCCGGTTCCATCGCCGGGTCCCGGATCGCGCTGCCCCGTTCTCCCGTCTGGCTGTCGCTTCCTGGTCTGAGCTGCGGCTTCAGACGTGACATCTCAAGGCAGCTCAGCCATTCAGCGGCCGAGGTAGGACTCCGCTCCGACCGCTAAATAGCTGAGCTGCCTTAAGCTCTGACAAGGAATCAGCAGCCGGATGGGAGAACGAGGTGGCGTGATCCGGGACCCGGCGCTGGAACCGGGGAGGTAAGCGACCGGTGGCCTCTATATCCACCCCTTCCCCAGCCATACAATAAAAATAACCCCAGCCCAGAGTACCTCTTTAACCTAACAAAACCATGATGGGCTTTAAAAATCATTTGAAGGTTCAGGTAGCGTTTAATATGGTAGGTGTAAAAAATAAAAAAAAATATGGGAATTAACTTTCATGCCTCATAATAGTCATCATTCATCTAGCAAAACTATTCATCCCTCAATTTGTGAATGGCAACCCTTTCTCTAAAAAGTGGAAGAAAAAAAGGGAGGGGGCAGGTGGCTAAAGTCTCCCTACACTTAGGGTCCTGTTACATGGGCCGATGGCAGCCAGGTCAATATTGTAAACAAGCGCCGATCTGTTTACTGGGACTATGAAACAGCCGGATAATCATTTAGCAAGGGGTGCACGGACATTGTTAGTTATTACACGTGGCAATGCGCAGTCTTTCGGTCCAGACTTTAGGTCGGGAAGAAATGAGGCGTTTGGCTGATGATTGTTTCATCGGCTGATCGTTGTCTCTATTACACGATGCAATAATCTTCTCATGCAATAATTCGGCCGATTATCACTCCCTGTGATAGGGGCCTCAGGTAAGGTGATTCCTCGACCAGCTTCTTTTATATAACCTGCATAATAGTCCAAATGCGCCTCTTAATCTGTGTCCCTGCTCAGACTCATCGGTATTAATGGGCTTTAACCATTACATTGCTATTGCTGTTGACTTTAATGTGACCCTGCTGCACTTCCCATCCCTTTCACTGTGTGCAGGTAACCATAGTTCCCCTTATTCCCCATTTTCTTTAGGCTTTTGATGTTGTTGGGAAACATGAAGCAAACAAATCAGATATGTCAGACTATAGACTGTGTTAACTAGGGGGGGGGGGGTCATACTAACCTTTACTGCTGGTAACAAGATCCAAAATTAATGCCAGCAAGCATTAAGGTCTTAGGTATTAAGGTACTAGAATAAAATATCTATGAGAAGATAAACTGTATAAAAGCACAACAAATCCACATCATGGTCCCCACACAATTTTTTTCATGTGTCGATTAGTGATATTGTGTTTAGCATTGTCATACACTTAAGCTCATACAACACTAATGGATTCTGGCCTGAGTGCCCATACTGCTTTTCTGTCATCCGATATGAAATAGAAATGCACAAAACAACTGTGTACACGGCAGGTTGGAGAGATAAAGGACACGAGTGACATGTTCCTGCAATGGGTGTCCTGCTCTTGTTATGTAGAACAATGGGACAGCTTGCATGTCACTCACTTCTTTTATTGCTGCCTTGAAAGTGGCCGAGGACTGATAAGCTCATCTGTAGATTCACATGTGTCTACACTACGTAATACACGGGGGTAGCCTTTATATCATTTTGTAGCGGAAACTACAACAGCTGCCTTTTTTTATTGTTCGGAATTACTACGTAGAGTTTAGTTTACACTGGCCGCTAACCAAACATTGTAACATATTCAGATGCAACACAACCGAGGTCTTTTTTTTTTTTTTTTACCTTTTGTCTTTATTGTCTTTTCCAATACAAAATATGAGCAAAAGAGTCAACTAAACACAAAGTATAATATCACGGGTCAAGATGACATATAAAGCGAACAGCGCCTCTCGTTCATTGCGCACGCTATTTTCTATGATAGATGCAGCTAGAAAATGCAGTGTCAAGTGAAAATCCTTCTGTCCGCTAATGGGAATTTTCAAAGGTCTGTTCTTCCAGGCTTCGGTATACATGAAAATGCTGCTTTAATTGGGAACTTCAATGGTTTTGCCCTTATGTCGGTGTCTTTTAGCAACAGAGATATGTTCTTAAGAAAAATCAAAGCGGAAGAACATTGCTGACAAACACATTTTCACACTTATGGTATATTTGTGGAGATTTCTCATTACATTTTGACAAATGAAACCCGCTGTGTGAGCTTTTTCCCACTAGATAACATCTAATAGTACAAAGTTAACTATTGCTTTTTTTTAAAAAAATTAAAGTTTCTATTGAGTCTCACTGATTCCTTGTTATCCTCTATAAATAGGTATACTGCACCTCTGTTTTATTTATGGACCTATGATAGTATTGTTTTACTTTACTGTTATCTGTTCTGTTTACTTTTATGTCGTTCATTGAGTTATTATTCTTTTTATTGGGACCATATAGTGCAATGTTTATTTTGTTGTCATGACCTGCCATATCCTATAATTTACTAAATGTAATTCTTTCTATGGAATAGAGTTTGAGGCTTTATTCACATTGACATTATGGTTTCTGTTTATAACAGAAACCAAAATGTAGTGTTGGCTCTGTTACATGGTGGATAACATTAGTGTTCATTGGCCTCCAGTGACTGATAATGTGGTCTATTAGGTGTGCTTGAAGTGTTCATTTGTTTTGCTAGAAATTCTAGCTGTCAGAGAATTCAGGGAATTCAATCAGGATAAACGCTAGCTTAGTCACTCTCACAAGGAGGCTCTATCGCAGGCAAGGTAGGACTCATAGGGGAGTATACTTTTGGAGGCTGGAGTCCCAGCCCCAGAGTATAATTGGGGCTGAGACTCCATCTCCAACTACACATACAAAGCTGACTGGCAGTGCCGGACGCCAGTCAGTAGATTCCAATAGCAGTCACCTGTGCCATTCGGCCTGGGACGGTGAAGCCCTGGCAGCGGCAAGTTCGAAGGGCGCTGCCACCGTGCCCCTGACCTTCCGGGATGGTCACCAGGGACACTGTTGGGGTTACCAGCGGGCTGGCCACACTCTCAGGCAGTGCCGGAAGCCGGGCATGACGGCCGGCTCCTGACCATAGTGCTGTTATTTTCTATGATAGGAAGGAAGGATAGGAAGGAATCTGCAATAAAGCCTCAGACACAGATGTGAACAGAGCCTTAGAAACTAGGCATAACTAATCAATCATAAGTTATGAGTGGAAAAGAGGAACCCTAACAACTCAGCCAGGAAGTGGAGACCAAAGAAAATGTTGGGTCGCGAAGTGTATAAAAGTCACCAACATCCTGATAACTCGAAACTTCATCTGGCAATAAAATCAGCATAAAAACTGTGCACCAAGAGTTTTATGTCATGGGTTTCCGAGCAGCCGTATGCATTTCTCATGCCACCAAGCAAAATGCCAGTTGTCAGATAGATAGCATGATGTAAAGCACTCAGCCACTGGACTCTAGAGCAACAGAATCAATTTCTGGAGTGACGAATTATACTTCTTTATCTGACAGTCTGACGGATTTGATAAATGGCAGGAGAACATTACCTGCCTGACTGCATTGTGTCCATTGTAATGTTTGGTGAAGAAGGGATAATGCTATGTGCTGTTTTTGCAGGGATTTGCATAGGCGTCTTAGTTCCAGTGAATCATATAGCTTCAGCATACAAAGACATTTTGGACAATTGTATGTTTCCAACTGGGAAAAGTTTGGGTTCTGCCTATTGCGGTTACAGCATGACTACGCCCAAGTGAACAATGCGTGGTCTGTAAAGGTCTTGTTTGGTAAATTTGGTGTGAAAGAACATGACTGGAAAAGAGACCTGAGATCAAACTCCTTATTGAACAATTCTTTAATATTTTAAGTTTCAGACATTGATCTGTATGACCAGGGGCGTAGCTAGGATTCATTGGGCCCCATAGCTAGAAACTGTATGGGGCCCCATTAATATTGCACACCTCAGTGCCTCCCCCCACCTGCCGATGCAGATACTCACATGACCTGGTGGTCAGCACAGTCTCATGGTGTTCCATTCTCCCAGGCCCTTGGCACCTGCGTGACCTGTGAGAACGTAACGACAAGGGACTGCGCCAGCCGCCAGGTCATGTGAGTATATTCACTGCCGGGGGAGGGAGGGGCTCTTGTGGCTGGAGGTGCAATGCTGTCTCCGGTCACAAGAGAGGTTGGCAGGGAGCCCTGCCAGTGGGTGCTGTGATCCGTAGCCACCATGGAGGCAGACCACGTTTCGCCAGGGAGCCTGCGCCCCGTAGCAGTTGTGTGGTCTGCCTCCATGGTAGCTATGCCACTATGTATTACTCTCTCTTTGTTCTTCTATCTTGAGAATTGCTTAATTCAATGTTCAAGATGTATGGCTTGGTATATATCCCCAGTCATGTTCTAAGATGTTCTAAGTCCTAGTTATTCTATCCTTCTTCAGAGCTTTCTGGCTTGGCACATATCCCTAGTCATGTTTTGAGACTCCTAATTAGAGTGAAACGCTGATTTATGGGAAAGCTATTTTTAAAAAGCTACATTTCTAAACATTATACATTTTTTCATTTTAAAAGTTTATTTTTACCCCAGTATTAAGCAATACACTGCTGACTCCTCGTGCACCTACATAATAGCAGAGGTGGAAATGTGCAATAAAGTAATAAAACCTACTGTAATCACAAATGAAATGAATAGAATATTGATGGTCCTTGTCTGCACCACGTTAGGGCATTGAGAATGCCATTATGTCCTGGCTGTTGGGTGGCTGTTTGAATACTATAGTTATAAGAGACTGGGATCCTGTGGTCAAGGTTACTTCATTTGTACAATATTGTTAAATCCAATGTCAGACAATTAATTGAGTCTGTAGGAAACCAGTGTTTTATGATACTGTAAAGCCCAGCACAAACAATGAACTTGGACCCGACATAACAGTTAATGGAAAAAGTATGGTTTATGAAAAACCCTATCAATAACCTCAAGTTGTTTTGTGTCTGGCATAGTGTAAGAGCTGTAGATGCAGTCTAATAGCTCAAAGGCCTAATATGAAGAACAAATGTTATTATCCCTGTTTGTAGTGGTAAGATTGCACTTAGTGCGGGCAGTCTGCAGTAGGTGATGGATTCCAGAATCTCGTCTACTTCTCTTTTCAAACACAACAGTCACTTTAATTAATATCTGAAAATAAACATAGAGTACGTCTTTAATTAATTAGTCTTAAGTCATTACCAGCCGCTCCTCGGCGTTTGATGTAAACATTATGACTGTCTTCCAGGAGATATAATGCTAAGCAGACAAGCAAGTCAAAGGTCGGGATCCAAATTATCCCAGCTGTCAGACGTCATTAGTGTGCGGGAGACAGATGAGAAGGTACGCCAAATAACACTTAATTAATAGTCTTATTCTGAAATCTGTGTCTGCTGCATCAATGTCATCATCATTATATGCCATAGGGTGTAAGAAAGAAGGAGGTAAGAAGAAACCACTTATATTGGTGGGATAATTGTATAAGCTCCTTAAAGGTGGCCATACACCTCAGATAGCTGTTAGTTATTCCTCATATACCTGCTTGCATATGTTCTTAATGGGAAGAGGGGAAGAAGCTGCTGTCAGACACCTCTCACAGCAGCTTATCTTCCTATAGAAAAAATACTGGATCCTGACATCTTACAATGACTCATTACATATAAACGTTCGTCCATCATTTATCGAATATGCATGGCCACCTGTTCTTCATCATCAGAACTTATTCCCACCGCCCAATTGCTGATGTTTCTGTTGTTTCTAAGCAGTTGTAATTATATCAATCTGGGGACACGAAGAAGAACAAGACAAATCATAAGTGATAAACTGTTGTTCATCATCAATCCTGATCCATTGTTTGGCCATAAAAATTGCGGTTAGCAGAGAAGGGAGATGTAAGGGTGTGCGCACACTATGGAATCCGTGCGGATAACATTCCGCGGATTCCGCCGCACGCTGCCACTTGACTCTCCTCCATCCCATAGACTCCATTTTATGCTCAGGCGGATTCCACCATCCGCCCAAAAAATTGACATGTCAATTCTTTGGGCAGATGGTGAAATCTGCCTGAGCATAGAATGGAGTCTATGGGACGAATGGAGAGTCAAACAGGAGCAAGCGGGGCGAGCAGCGGAATCCGCATGATGTTATCCACCTGGATTCCGTAGTGTACACATACCCTTAATGTCTAGACAACAGCGGTGCTCCTCACCTGGAGAAAACCTTGTGCCAATGTCAGCTACCCACTCAGTGACTGAGACAGGGCAACACTGAAAAAAGTAATTGCTTCACTGTGGGACTGGGTGCTATAATGGTGGTGGGCAAGAGAGAGGTAGGTATAGGATGATTTTTGTGTTAAACTGCAGTTATATATAGAAAAGAATCTCCAGAATACCCAGATGGTGGCCTTAAAGCTGATGTATCATTTCCTCACTTGATCCCTAGGGGTTCTTGTTGGATATAGTTGGGATCATTTTGCAAAAAAAAAACATTTTCTCTGTTTTGTGCAAAGTTGGAGAATGTTAAACCTTAGTTAAACCTTCTTTGCACCATTTTTCCAGTGTAAGCTTTGATAAATCCCCCCTATTTGTTGAAGATTGGGGAAATAGATTGTGATCTGAGGACAAGGACTAAAGTGATGGAATACAGTCTATTATTGAGATCTCTTTGTATACAGTATATGTTGTTTGTTTTTTTTTCAGTCGGATCTAAACCAGCAGGCTGTAATATCATTAAACTCTGAAACCAATACAGAGATTGTCCAAGAACAGAATGAATTGCAGGTATGGTTTTACAGGTAGTAATTATTCATATACTGAGTTATGATGGGGAAATAATGACAGCAATAGATGATTTCAGTGTAGAGTACCATATCTATATGTGTAATATAGGATATAGGAATGCTTTCTTTTCTAATTTCACTGATTGAGTTTGTATTACAAAGGTTTTTTTATGGAAGTTAATCAAAAGAATTTAAACATACTAGGCAGGTTGTACAAGTTGTGCTCATGCACAAGGGCTTATTACGTCTTTGTTCAGAAGTGCACCATAGGCACCAGGCTTTTCACAAAGCTTGCCCCCAACTATTACCAACCTAATTATTTAAAACACCTAAGTGACGTTCACTGTACAGAATAAAAAACATTGACGTGAACCAGTTAAATTTGATGAAAAATTACAATCAGACAGCACTGTGTACAGTAGTCATTTTCTAACTTCCATAGTTCCATTAAAAAATTGGTGCCCCAATACCTTATTTGAGGAGCTGCTATTCCTGCTGCTTGTAACTGTACGTAAGGAGACAGAGCTTCTTGTTCAATTGCAACATGGTCCTTCAATGTACTTGAAGGTATTCTTCCCTAGAATCACCCAACAGAGTATTTATGGCGGCACCAAAAGCTGTATGGCTCTGAGCCCATATTGCAATAGGCTTGCATTCAAACCCCTTAAAGGGGTTATCCAGCACTACAAAAACGTGGCCACTTTCTTCCAGAGACAGCACCACTCTTGTCTCCAGTTCAGGTGTGGTTTGCAATTAAGCTCCATTCACTTCAATAGAACCGAGTTATAAAACCCCAGCCAAACTGGAGAGTAGTGATGTCTCTGGAAGAAAGTGGCCATGTTTTTGTAGTGCTGGATAACCCCCTTTAAAGGGGCTATCCAGCGCTACAAAAACATAGCCACTTTCCCCCCTCTCTTGTCTCCAGTTCAGGTGCGGTTTGCAATTAAGCTTCATTTACTTCAATGGAACTCAGTTTGAAACCCCACCCAATCTGGAGACAAGAGTGGGGGGAAAGTGGCCATGTTTTTGTAGCGCTGGATAACCCCCTTAAGTAAAATTCTCACCCATCTGATATTTCTGGGAAAAGTGCAGGTGGTCAACTAAATAGTTAAATAGCGACAAAATGAAAACAGCTCAGAAATCAGGAGGTCCAAGGCTACAAGCTGATAGAAAACGTTTACTACATTGTCAGTCATTGTTTTGTCCATTATCTGTCTTTTATCATGCACTCTTTGAGAGCTTATTGAATTTATACACCTGAAAAATAAAACCCTTGACTGTGCTTGTCTCATTTACTCAGCGCACACTAATAGCCGCTACAACTTTTGTGGCCACCGATGATGCAAGATCTTGTGTGGGTTAGACAAAAGAAAACTCTCACTCCCCTGCCTCTCATTGCAGGAGAAAGGAACACTAAGCAGAGCTTCCAGTACAGATGATGCCATCAGAGGTGTGAATTGCAAGACCCCAGAGACACCAAGCACAGAAGCGGTGAGGCAGTCCTTCCGCCCTGTATACAAAGGAGATGTCACTGCCTTCTGCATACAGCTGTTTTGCATTGATGAAAAGCATGAAACAAGGCAAGTGAGCAAGGTCAAAGCTCCTATGACTTAAGGATATGTTCACCTTTTGGGACCATATTACAGTTTATTTATGAGGAGTCAAATAACTTTGTAAATAAATTGTGTAACTGATCCTGAGTTATAACCTGTGTAATAGTATATTTTCAGTTCTACATGTTACCATTAGAAACAAAAACATGGCCACTTTTCTCCCCTCTCTTGTCTCCAGTTCAGGTGCAGTTTGCAATTAAGCTTCATTTACTTCAATGGAACTGAGTTTGAAACCCCACCCAAACTGGAGACAAGAGAGGGGGGAAAAGTGGCCATGTTTTTGTAGCGCTGGATAACCCCTTTAAAACCTTACACCTTCCAGAAGGTGAAACACCAAAATGCACTCTGGGTAGAATATTGATTCAACATGCTGCAGTAGATTTCAGCTCTGAAGCCTGCAGAATTGTGAATGCAGTTCTGAATGATATTACAGATGGTAAAATGGTGTTAATGTTGTGTTAATAAGTGTTAATAAGAAGAACTTTATTTTACTTAGTAAATTGCTCTCAAAATGTATAAATTAAATATGTTCAGTAAAGAAAATCCAGTCCTCAAGGACCCCCAAATTTGTGATAGTCTTAAGTGGTTTATGCTATAAATATTTTACACACAGTAGGTGAAAATAGATGTAGAATACAGAATAACGATCCCCTAATTTTAAAGGGAAATTATCAGCAGGTTAATATATACAGACCTGCTGATATGTGCCTGTGTGCCGCCCCATCCACCGACTCATACATTCCCCCCTACTTACAGTATGCATAGGATATAGACATGGCTACTTATGCAGAGATAAATATGCATAGGTAGGAGGGGACATATGAATCAGCGGACGGGCAGGATGGTGCATTAAAGGGCTGAGAAACCCCCCAGTGCGCCAAACAGACCAATTAGCATATTATTTCATATATAAATACTCTAATACTGCACCACATAGGAAAATAAGAAGACTGGCCTCAGACCTGCAACATACAGTATCAGTAGGTTCGTATCTAGAGAACCTGCTGATAGTTTCCCGTTAACAAAAGTCTTAACCAACTCTTGGCTTTTTTTTTTACTTTTTAAAGGGGTACTCTGTACAGGAGGGCTTTTTTAGCTATGGCCAGGGAGGGGGTGGATGAAGGCAACAATGGCCACTTACCTCCCACGTTCCAACACTGGGTCCCACTTTGCGCTGCTCCGGTCTGCCACTTCTTGGTCTGTGACACAGCTTGGGACATGACGCTTCCAGCCCGCTCAGCTGTTCAGCGGCACAGGCGGTATCCCGCTACAGCCAATAAATGGCGGAGTGGGCTGGAAACGTCACGTCTCACAGACCAGGAAGAGGCAGCAGACTGGAGCAGCACAATATGGGACTTGGCACTGGAACCGGGGAGGTAATCTATAAAAAAGCCCTTCTGCCCAGAGTACCCCTTTAAGCTTTTGTGAGTTTCCTAACTGTTTTTATTCATTTTAATCTAAAGGTCCCTGGATTTTTTGAATTACGTCTTTGGCCTTTTTCCTGTAAGTATTACTAATCAAATTAGTAACGTAGCAAAATAAACAGATCTGAAAATGTCTAGAAAACAGTAATGGATGGAAGATTCATTGTCCATCTTTGTATACATGACAGAGTAGGTTACACAAAGTATGATCTGTCCTGCAATTCCATGGGCATTCAATCCATACATATGGAACATGCAACATTTGTATACCATACAGATTATTTCTCTATGCCTATGGCACCATCCATGTCTCTAGTCAGCCTATTGTGGTTTTGTATAGAAGGCTTTAAAAATGATGTGTTGGACACAAGCACAGGGTATTGCTTACCTCTCCATAAAGAGTTTTTTTTCAATATTATAAAAACATGGCTACTTTCTTGCAGAAACAGCACCACTGTTTTCCTTAGCTTGTACGTGGTATAACGCTCAGTTAAAGTGTATCTGTCCATGAAAAAGTTTAGTATGTCGGACGTATCAAAAATTTCGATCAGTCAGGGTCAAAGTCTTCAGACCCTGACCAATCAGTATGACGACTGAAGAGAGAACTGCGCCGCTGCATGCTCCTCTCCCTTCTTTGTGTCTGAGACCAAGACAGCCCTATAGACTTACATTAGACTTACGTCCAGGTCATGTGATACTGAAACGGGAGTGAGTGCACTGCTCCTGGACTTCTCTCTGCTCATTCTCCTGATTGGTCATGTTCTAAACACTCAGACCTCAACTGATCAACACTTGATATATCACTCAGACATATATTTGTTAATGATATTGGCCGTTTAAATTGAAGTGAATTGAGCTGTAATCCCACACACAACCCGAGGACAGGTTTCCTACTGATTTGGGGAGAAGGCAGTCTTGTTTTGGTAATCCTGGATAAACCCTTTAAAACATCTACTGTTTCTATGTTTTCAATGTCCTATGTATTATACATTGCCTAGAATTTGTTGGAAGGGCCCAGAGACAGATTTTTGCACTGGGGGCCGTGATTTTATTATTTTTTTTCCTTTGAAAAAATGTTATTAGTTTTATCAAAACAAACAATCCTTATAAAATCACCTTCACATTATTATAACATAATTAATATAAATACCCATACCCCCATCACAAAAACAACTGTCCAAATAAGCGCCTGTACCCGTACAAAGCTTTATTATTCCCGTGAGGTCACCCCGCGAAGCACCGAATAAAAGCATCACAAGATATACAAACACCCTAACTCTACATCCAACTACCACCTCCCTTAAATTACTCTAAATCTCTTTACTCTACCCGCATAAGGGGGCCACCCCACCTGCCCACGCAGGGCCCCCGCCCCCGGCCAGACCAAATCGGACCAGACACAGAAGCAAATCAACTAAAGTAAAAAACAAAATAACGTAAATAAAACAAAATGAAGAAACAAAATAACAAACCAATGTTAAACAACCAGCTATACCAGTGACCAAGCCTTAACAGCTCTCTACAATCATCAATCCTACTCACACACATAGAATCTGTCGACGCCAGCCACCCACCTTCTCAGATGGGCGCCCGACACCCGGCAGACTTACCACTATTCTATGACACTCCTGCGCTAAGCCTCTCCAGCTTCACTGCAGAGGTATCGCACATCTTCCGCATGCTCTCCCCTGATAACCCACCAAACATTTATTATGTTAAACATAGGCACCCAGGGAGAACAGATTCTTTACTCACTCGACACAGAGGCTGCGTCCAGGCAAGGTCCGCCCAGAGCCAAAAACAAACAAAAAAAACAAACAAACAAACAAACACGAAATATAACCTGCCTTTACTTTTATCACAGAAGAAAGATAAAACAAAAAAAAAACAAACACCTGTCTATCCGGCTCAGCCCAAGCCTAGGACGTGAACCCCACCCAAGCGGACACAAGCGGCCCCTCCACGTGGCCACCTTAATATTTTTCCCATATTTTAACACTTAACCTTCAGGTGCCCCGCGCGTATCCCACCGGTCACAACCTTCATGCTTACTTAATTACATTATATTGTACCAATGCTCCCTTACTTAACCATTCCTTTGAGCTATAGGACAGTAACAATCACCATGATATTCTAAAATATCCCCAGAGCCCCCCCCCCCTATTTTCCCTTCCACCCCCAACCCCCCACCACCCACCTTGCTGAAGGAAAAGGAGAGAGAGATAGAGAGAAGACAATAAATAAATACATAAATGAAAAATAAGGAGGCCGTGAATTTTAAAGGGGTATTCCAGGGCTTTAAAGTTGTGCTCAACTTGAGCCACTGATTGGCTGAGTGATCAATTCCACCTACCAGTCCCAAACTCAGAGTGCTGTGGAGCTTCATGGTAATGGTGGAAAAAGATAGGTGGAGGGGGGGCACTTTCTGGTGTAGTATGTTGGTAAATACAATGTAGCTAAAAGATAAGTGCACAGAACCTATTGGAGTTGTATGAAGGTACAGGCACAACTCTATATAGGTCTTCCAGGAATTGATGAAGCTCACCGAGGGTCACTCTTGGCTGAAAGCAAAAGTGTACAACATGCAGAAAAAGATGTCTACAACCTGGACCAGGCTTGCGGAAGAGTTCCCTCCAGATGGTGACGCGACCAATTGTGTTCTGTAAAAAAAAAAGACACTAAAACCGCTCCATGTGAATGAGCTAATGATACTCAGGTGGGGTATAAAAACTATGAATTTTTTATTCTAGAAGCAGGTACAACGCGTTTTGGCTCCTAAAATTAGTGATTTTTGTAGCCGAAATGCATTTTAACTGTTTTTGGAATAAAAATGTCATGGTAATGGTGACAGTGGGGTAGCAAAGAAGGAGAGTATAGGGTTTTTGGTACCTGCCTGAACACAATTAAAAAAAAAAAAAGTAACTCCCTGAATTACTCCTTGTGGCTTATGGGGAGAAACCTTCTCTATAAGTAACTCCTCCCTGCGCTTTAAAATCCTCCTTGTTCAGTGAGTAGTATCAGTGTTGCTAGAACTGTGTGTTAGGCAGCATTCTCCTATGTATGTGTCACTCTCAGCAGCATTTACCAATTATATTGTAAGTAGTCACAAATTTTAAGGCAGCACAATTGTTCCGAATTTAAGATGAACAATCTGTGATATGAGGAATCTGTTCTGTAGAAATGGTCATCACCATTGTTGTGAAATGTACTTGATCAGCTTAAATAAGCCTCTCGGCAGATCTTCATTTCCTATACTATTACAGCTTGTAATGGCTATTTACTAGGCACCATAATGAGCAGACGTAATTAGAATTGCCTGGTGTACTTGTGATAAGAGAAATGCTGTAAACTGTAAGCAGAGTTGATGACTACATCTAAACCTGCATCATTATAATATTCAATAGCTATAACTAGCGATCGGAACAGCTCTGCCTATAATGGTGATCTCAGATAAGATCCTGTTATCGCAGTAGATTGTTCCTGTTCTACCACGGCTTCTCTACATGGAAACCTAAAATTACCGCTGACGTTCTGCTAATGAATTATCAGGAGATTCATCTCATCGCTGGGAAAATAGCTGTCTGTGAACCTGGCCTGAGGCTAGCCATTTTATTAGATGTAGACTGTCCTGAGACAGATGGTGTCTGTATCTTACAATATAAACTGACTAGATGCACTGTTAACTATTAGAACCTCTTTACTTGGTTTTAAAGAATGTGATTTTAATTTCATTAGTTTATTCTTGTCTTATGGTAACAAAGGTTAAAAGCCGTCTGTGAGAAGAGGCCTTCTACCTGACCTTCTCAAGACCTATTCTGTCTTTGGCGGCTTACATTAAGAAACCTGCCTGTTTTAGTAAATACACGCTATAAAATAGCTTTTCTCTAGGATTGTTTCTTATAACTCATAATAATAATAATTCATAATAATAATAATAATAATAATTCATGATTACATTGACAATTGGGCGTTACCGATTGTTGGGTGCGTTCAGATCAGTGGGGTTCTTAGCATTGATAACTCAACTGATCAAAATTTCCTGTGACATGTCAAAAGTTAATTGTTTCTTTTTGTTGTTGTTGTTTTTTATGACAGATACAATTTGAAGGGTTTGGTAATATTTCTTTTAGATGCTTCATAAAAAGTATAAAATAAATAAAGCATACTCACCTGCTCCAATCTCCCACCACTGCCATTCTGTTTGCTCCTTATCCTTGGTGCACTCTACTACTTTTTGCCTCCCATAACATGCAAACCTTTAGGGACTGCCCACTCAGCCAGTGCCCAAGTGGGTATTTCCTGCAGGGTCACCAGCTCATTGGCGTCAGGAAGAAGTGAGTGCATCAGGGACTGGAAGCCATCAAAAAGTCAGCGGTGGGGGTTGGAGCAGGTAAGTACTGTATGCTTTATTTTTTATTATTGCAAACCTTTCTAAAAAAAATTATTTGGGCCCTGGACAAACCCTTTAAGGTAAAGCTTATTTACACCACCCCCATAGCTTACTATATTGTTAATAAGTTTTGCAATTTTGGCCCGGGTTCACACTACGTAAGACACCGGCCATTCTGTGACCCGGCTGAGCCACAGAACGGCCGGTGTTAATGAAGTTTATCCCAGCCGGTACTGCAGCACCAACCAGATAAACTTCAATTCTATTGAATTGGGATGTCGGCGCATCCATGTGCGCCTGCATCCCAACTCACCATTGGACACAATGGAGAGTGTGGCCGGAGCCGCACTCTCCATTGTGGGACCTGTCAGGCTGACATGTCAGCTTTTGCTGCGGCCGCTAGGGATCCTGGCCGGAGCGTACACTATGTGTATACACTCCGGCTGGAATCCCATTCATTTTCCATTGAAAGTACTTTTTTAATTAATCATGGTCATTTTTGCAAATTGCAACAACGGCCGTGATTAATTTAAAAAAGACGTTGTGTAAAAATGGCCTTGAACTAGAATACTTAAAAGGTGTGCTGGGATCAATAATTTGCACATAACGAGAACTCTAAATGTTTGACAAAAACAATCACTGTAATTAAAGCTAAGACAGCATTAATGTAGGTAAAGTATTGTCACTCATGTCATGCTATGGTATTGTTTATTTATAAGGTCCCTCTGCCAGCCGCTTCCATCTCCAGTGCATGAAATAATTCCCGGCTAATACTGGGATCGCTGATGCATGAAACATTTTAATTAATTAGTATTTATTCCCAGTTGTATGATCTGCATGGATTCCAGTAATGTGTTTGTGTTTCATTGCTCAAGGATAAAGACTTCTGCATCATCACGGTTCCTCACCTCACCCCTGAATTTCCTCTGCTCCAGAGCTTTGTGCGAGCCGTGCCTCTGAGTACATGCACTTTGCCTCAGGAGCTTTATATTTTCCACCGCGCTGGCTTGATCAAGTAAGTGGAAAATCAACCTCAGCAATCTCTGCTTGTCTTTTTTACACCTGCACGCGTGTGAAAAAAGGGATCACAATATATTGTCATGTCAGTGCACACGGCCTGCCTCTGGCTTCTCTGTGTCTTTTATTAAACCTGTATTAAGAGATAATGAAAAAGGAAAATTCTGATTAGTAAAACCTATACCATGCGGATGTACAAGTGATTATTCCATTTTCTGATATAATGAGTCTTTTGTACCGAGTCCTCTTTGTGTTTATAATGGGATATATTTCTCATTCACTTACAGACGTCTCAGCTTCCACCAGTGGTTCTGCATATATAGTTATCATAGATGGGAGAACTTAGCTTTATATAGGAAGGATTCTTAATACACACTAAAGTACTAAAGTACAGTATAAGGTTAGTTAATGGGGTTAACAAACCCTATTCACTACAGTGCAGAGAACCCTCTATGGCTTATAGCCATGATGTGGATTGTGAAATCTTTTTAAAAGCCGAAACATTGCTTTGCTGTGTGGATTAAAACTCACATTTTCTTTTAGAAGTGCTGTCTCCTTGTATATTTTGGATACATAGATTGATGGTTGGTCCAGTCTGGTGAGGTGAGCACCCAGTGACCTGTATATCATACTCTCTACCCCCTTCCGGCCCCTATGGTATGACTGTCATAGAGTAGCCAGATGCAAAAATTTAGCTCCTTACTTCCTTGAAAGTGAAATTTTCTGAACTAAATCATTGGGAAATATAGATTCCAAAAAATATCTATCACAAAAATGAGAACAAAGATGTCATGTTTATTCTAGCCATTAAAATATAGGAGCAAGAAAACAAAATATGTCCAACCCGCTGGGCACACACCACGGCAGCACTTGTGCCCTCCACAAGCAAACAGTGAAGAGATAAACCTGTCAATGGGCAGATAGTGCCACACATTGTTACACTGAAAAGGCAGATATGCCACAGACTAACCAAGCAACCCGTGCCACCAGGTACAGAGGATAGTATTCTACAGACAGTGTAGGACTGCACCTATAAACATGTATTGATAGTCTCCAGAGAGTGGATAGTAACAGAAGTGGAGAATACTAGAAGGGTTTTCGGTGCTTGGGGGTTAGAGACTAGGATTAAAGCAGGACTTAATATGTCCTTGTGTAACCCTCTTACTGTAACCTATTCCTAGGTACCATGCACCCCTTTAGCATTCCTCTACTCCAGTTTGCTAGAGACCAGCATACATCTTTATAGACACAGTCCTACACTATCTGTATAATATCATTGCCTTTACCTGGTGGTACACATGGCTTGGTTAGTCTGGAGCGTATTGTGTGGCACTATCTTCCCATGGGTAGGCTTATATTTTATCATACGTTTGTGTGGGGCACACATGCTTAACACAATGGGTGCTCAGCAAAAAGGTCATATTTTTTGACCGGCAAAATCTGTTGGCACTATACAAATAAATATTATTTATTATAATTAATATTTCACGTGACTTGTTATTAAGGCTATAGTAAAAATGATGTTTCAGTTGCCACTAAGCAGTCGTCTCGATTGTGTATGCATTATGCATCTAAACTCACTAAATAGTTGAATGTACAACAAAGTGTAACTGCAACTGGGCCTCCTAACTGGTTAACTAGTATAGAGCCATAGCACCAGGCAGTTGCACCCTAACTGATGGGTGATAGTATATTTAAACCATATACCATCACTATGATGGGACAACCTCTTAAAGCGTAACTGTCATTTCAGGGCCATTTTTCTGAAAACATTAAATCTCAACAGTTCAAGCGATTTTAAGAAACTCTGTAATAGGTTTAATGTACTAAAAGAGTTTCCTTCTGGACTGAAAAAGCAATCTCCCAGCCTCCCCCCTCACATCAAATGAAGCAGGATTTCTGTCTCCATTATGTGGCTATGGAGAGGGGAGGGGCTGTTAGGAGTGACTGAGCACGGAGCAGTCCTGCACAGCACAACACCCTGCAATCTTCTCTCAGTAAGTTCATAGATAAGCACTGACCTTTCTGAAACCTGAATCCAGCATTTTTTGTGCCCAGAGAGTCTACAAACAGCTGACCTTCATGTCACCTCTTCCTGCTCCCTCATCTCCCTCAGCCCCTCCCCCCTTCATAGGCTTACAATGGAGAGAGCAGAGCCCGTCTTCACTGGCTTCTCTGTAATGAAGACGTGTTTGCCTGATAATGCACAGATAAGAAGTCAGGGGGGGAGGCTGGGAGATTGCTTCTTGAGTACAGAAGGAGGCTTTTTTGGCTGATGAAACCTATTACAGAGTTTCTTAAAATCGCTTATACTACTGATTTCTGAAATAAAAAAAAAAACATGACAGTTACGCTTTAACTGGAACCTGTTAGGTGCTTAATGGTGCCAGAACCAGCATAAAGCAAACTCAAGCCGTTCTATTACAATTATGATTGCTCTGAAATGTTGTGGGAGCTGAGACTGGGTGAAAGAGTCAAGGGGGTTAGCTGCTTGTCTGCTTTGACAGGTCTCTCTTAAGATTGACAGGTCTCTTTAGATTAACAGGTCTCTCTTAAGATTGACAGGTCTCTTTAGATCAACAGGTCTCTCTTAAGATTGACAGGTCTCTTTAGATTAACAGGTCTCTCTTAAGATTGACAGGTCTCTTTAGATTGACAGGTCTCTCTTAAGATTGACAGGTCTCTCTTTAGATTAACAGGTTTCTCCTTATTTGCGTCCTGGTGGCAAAAAGCACCTGATATGTTCCCTTTATAGTGACCAGTTCAGTATGTAGTGTTCAGTAAACTGCAAGAAACGGAGAACCCTTTTCACGGCCATTGTACTGCCTGTATTGGAAAACCATCATCTATAAGGGAAGAAAGTCAGTAAATAAATAAACCCTCCTATAAGGACAATGCAGGCTTATTATAATCCAGCACACAACGCTGATTATTACAGATGATAATTAGTCTCATTAGCGGTCCTCACTCCACGCATAAGATGGATGTTACATTGTAGAGGTGTTTAATTCAATATCAATGTAATTGTATTCTTCTCGGATCATAAATCACAAATGACCTTAGAAAATTCGTATTGCCTTAACCATTCTGTGTATCATTTATTAGTAAACATTTTAAGTAAGCAACTATACTAAGCCCCTCGCCCGATAAATTATACATTTGTAATCTGGTTTTTACATCATTGGGCTTGAATACTATATTTGTATGCAAAAAGTGGATGCAAAATAGTAATGAAGTTAATCAAATGGCTAATAGAATCCAGACATCCATCAGAGCCGGGGGACTAAGCTGTAATTAATGAGCATAGATCCTCGAGATAAGAACACTGAGCGTAATTAATATGATGGCTTCTGATCGCTACATCTCTGCCAGCGTCTTGGAGGAGAGAAGAAAATAGACATGTTCAGTCCACACTACATGATCACATGCAGAGGTATAATAGATATCTTGTGTTTGCAGGCAACACTTATTTTTGTTATATTTCATGTATGTGTTGTACTATTATGTTGGGTACATATCCTTAAAGAGTTAAAGGATTACTGATACCAAACTTATGTAAGATAGGACAGGTCCTCCAGAGCAAGAAGCCCTTTTTGTAACTAAGCTTCACTTTTCCCTAGCGGGGTATAAAATAAAAATAAGTTTTATAAAAATAAAATTAGTTCTTATAACCTGGAAATCCCCTTAGTATGGTATAGTTTTCCATAACCTATCCTTAAAGGGGTAGTGCAGGGACTCATTTTGATAAGTAAATTAAAGGTAATGTACCATCAGTACATTTGCTTTAAGTTTTGCACATGGATAGAATGGTGCTGGTCCGGGGAAGCCCAGTTCCCGCGATCAGCGCCGTTCTATTCCCCGGCACTAGCCGGGGGTGAAGCATTGGAGGCATGCCCGCCCGCCCCCCCCCAGTGGGAGGGAACCCCCGCCCTTCTATGAAGCCGCTCCATTTATTTTAATAAGAGCGTTTCCGTGTGTGGGATCTGGGCTGTGGTTAAAAAAAGGAGCGCAGCACCAGCTTCGCCACATCAGCACCATTCTATCCATGTGTAAAAGTTAAAGGGGTAGTGTGGCGTTTAACATTTATTCACTAAACTTATACAACTTTGTAATGTGTGTTATGTAAGTGAATGGCCCCCTTCCCCGTGTTTCCCCCACCCTGGAAGTGTGGTGCATTATACTTACATATTCACTGTCGACCCCGGCCGCCATCTTGGGTCGACGACGTCATCTTCGGGAGGCCGGCCAAACCGCTCCAGCCATCCCTTATGCTGTCCCCCCTCTGACGTGTCATCAGCTGCTCAGCCGTGATTAGACCCAAGATGGCAGCCGGGGTCGACGGTGAATACATAAGTATAATGCACCACACTTCCGGGGTGGGGGGGAACACGGGGAAGGGGGCCAATCACTTAAATAACACACATTACAAAGTTGTATAACTTTGTAATGTGTATTATTTAGTGAATAAATGTTAAACGCCGCACTACCCCTTTAAAGCGAATGTACTGATGATACATTCACTTTAAATATGTTCAGGCATGTAAAAGGCAAAAAAAATTAAAAATCTGTATTCACCATTCCTTATTTCCTGCCATTCTGACTGTGTCTGTTCCTGCTTTAAGAAGTACTGTAGCAGAGTCGTGGATCCTCTGTACCGTCACCAGTGATGACATAAACCGCACCAGGGAGTGGAGTTTTCACCAGAGTCCCCCGCAAGGTGGGACGGGCTTGCTGCGGCAGGCGACCCCCAGGTCGCTACCCCTAGCTTGGTTTGCAAGTGATAATGGGCAAGGTGAAGCAGGAGCAGTAGGCAGCAGACGGTGAAGATAGTGGTCTTAGGCGAAACCGCAGGTGGCAGAGGCAATGGACAGGAACTACGGACAAGGGCAGCGGACAGGAACAACGGGAAAGGGCAGCGGACAGGAACAATGGGGAGCTGGGCCAAAACGTTATGGGAAGCATATAGAGGCTCCAACACGAGGGACAGGGCATCCTGGGATTTATAGGGAGTGATTATGTGCAATCACCAATTAGGGGCAGACTGGCCCTTTAAATCTGTGACAGCCGGCGTGCGCCCTAGGAGGCGGGGACGCGCGTGCCGGCCAGACGGAGACAGGAGCGGGGCGAGGAAAGATGCCCAGGGGGCCGAACTAGTCACAACGCCGGGTCCCTGCACCCGGACACCGGCGGCTGCGGGACACGAGGAGGGGGTGCAGCGGTGGCCCGAAGCACGGGCCGCCGCCGCAGCCCTGACAAGTACCTGCTTAGCCAGCCAGAAAATGCTCAGCAGTACGATAGGGCGCCATTGGAATGGGGGCAGGGTTTAGAAAAAGTAAATATTTTTTCCCATTTTTTTTTTATCCCAGAGTATATTTTTATATTTTTAAAAAAGATGCTTATCAGAAGTGTATCAGTATATGCATCATAGGGCTGTATAGGGGTGTATCCACACTGATGAGGTGCAACACCCCGAAACAGCTGTCTGTGGATGGATACCTGGCCTAGGTTTTTCCCTGGTCATTACATTGACTTATAGGGCCACTTAATATGGGGGTTGGTGGTTTCCTACAGAAGCCGACCCTTGGCTGGGCCCTTCACGTTGAGAGATATCTGGCTAGTCCTGTGTTTTGAGACCCTTAAATGATGCTCCATGACTTATTTTTGCATAGACATTTTTAGAAAAGTCTCAGTCATCCTCTGATCCACTCCAGTGGTGCATGACATTGAACTTGAGGAGAAAAATTTTAACACAGTGTATAGACCTCTATATCGGTTTAGTTGTTTTAGCAAAATTTGCTAAATTTTGTTGAAAGTTTTAAGTATAGTAATTACATCACAGCACAAAACACCTAGTAAAATCCTCTCGATCTTATCGAAACACATTCTTTGTATTCTGATAAGGCATAAAAGTGTGGGTTTTTCATTATCCCAGCATCATGCTATACAGCGTTCCCTCCGAGATCTAGAGCAGATTGTGTACATAAGTACTAAAAAGCCCGAGGGATTAATGTGCTAATGGTATTGTAGCTGTATTTGCACCAGCTTCTCAGTGTTACTTCCTGCCTCGGAATAATGGTCCTGAAAGAACAGCTCCTGTGGGCCTGGCCATTGAACATTGTGTGTCTACCAGCTCCTGCTTCATAATAGGCGGCATTAGTCCATGTAATCTGCAATTAGATTTCATGCAGTCATAAACCAATCATTTACATGAGTGTTCTACCTTGATTTCAGCTTGTTACGGGTGAGGGCAGCAAAGTCCAGCGATGTACCAGCAGTGGAAAAGCTAATAGAAAGCTTACACCTCCAGGAAAGCATATTGGATGACCTAAAAATCTACAACGAAGCACGAAGGGATGCTGTGAGTGGGATCATTCGGAATTTGTATAAAATTGATTAACTCATCCCCGGGCTTGTTATTACTGTCATGTAAATCTAAAGTCAATATCTGCTGTCATGTGCAGCACAAGGGTCACATTTCTGTTGGTAAAGCTGAAAATGATAAATTCCTCTGCTCTATATAAAAAAGGTAACAATGACAGAAAAGAACATCTATTGTTCAGCCCCAGGTTTGTGTTTCAGTTGATTAGGACAAAGCTACAAATAACTACATTATAAGGCCGCATTCACATGTTGTAAGACAGCATCCGTTCTGCGACACGGCTCTTTGTAAAGTTCATCCCGGCCGCTACCATAGTATCGGCAGAATGAACTACATTTCTTTTGCATTGGAATGTGGGCACATTAATGCGTTCCAATAAACCGTTGCAGACAATGTAAAGTTCGTCCGGAGCCACACTTTACATTGTCTCCACTTTCAACTTTGTGTGGCCGCTATTCAATTAATTGCAGCCGCACAAAATTGACATGTCAGTTCTTTGTGTGGCCGCATGGAATCCCGGCCTGAGTGTATATAGTACGTATACACTCCGGCCAGGATTCCATTGAGTTCAATGTGATCGGCTGCTGTCATTAAATAATGGTCGTTGTAGCAAACCTGCAACAACAACCGTTGTTTAATGAAAACTAATGTTGTGTGAACATGGCCTAAGAGTGTTATATGGATAGGACATGGAATATACAAGATGTTACATGGAGATGTATGAGCACTCAAGTATTGTAGAATTCTGGGAAAATAGCTGTTTTGAATTAAATCATTGTATTAGTATCTGAGAATTACATGATGTACTATTCATACCTGTCTGATGTGATGATGATCAGGTATATGTTGTAATACTGCATTAATGGGTAAGATTGTTATTCTGATTTCAGGATGGGACACCCGTACAGGCCTTTGTTGCTGAAATCACTGACCAGATCGTTGGCATTGCGATCCTTAGAAATGAAGAGGTATATTGCGTCATGTTTATCTATACAGTTAAATGTTTGCATACTTGTATCAGGTGTAGTAAAATTAAGCTCAGCAATGCCCCCCTCCTTGGTGTTTAGGGACCTCCAGACTATCTATCTATTGAAAAAAATAAGAGCGTTACTATCCCTTAAAAAAAAAATTGACATGTAACAAAGTTTGATTAGTCAGAGTCTAGGTGAAAGAGCATGTGGCCAAGCATCTCATTTCCTGGCTAGCTGCCCTACCTGTATCATTGCAGTTCTTAGACTTAAAGGAGAAGTCCAGTGAAAAAATTTATAAAAGTATTGTATTTCCCCCCTAAAGTTATACAAATCCCCAATATACACTTATTGTGGGAAAAGCACATAAAGTGCTTTTTTCCCTGCACTTACTACTGCATCAAGGCTTCACTTCCTGGATAACATGGTGATGTCACTTCCTGGATTAAATGGTGATGTCACGCCCGACTCCCAGAGCTGTGCGGGCTGTGGCTGCTGGACAGGATGATGGCAGAGAGATGCTCAGTGTCCCTCTAGTGCCCTGTGTCCCTCAGTGTCCCCCTGCCATCATCCTCTCCAGCAGCCACAGCCCGCACAGCTCTGGGAGTCGGGTCGTGACATCACCATGTTATCCAGGAAGTGAAGCCTTGATGCAGTAGTAAGTGCAAGGAAAAAAGCACTGTATGTGCATTTCCCTTAATAAGTGTATATTGGTGATTTGTATAAGTTTTGGGCGGCAATACAATACCTTAATAAAAATTTTCAATGGACTTCTCCTTTAAAACCTACACCTGTGTTCAGACCGTGAAACAGGGCCTGTGTATTTGCCGAATCTAACAGACTGGGCACATACCTGTAAGTGGGACTTGCAGCATCATAATAAGTTAGGATGCATTGAGCTTCGAATAGCCAGATATAATACATGACCTATAAATACAGAACTAATGATGCTTCAAGTTCGGAAAGTACATTGGCCGCGTTTCATAGCCTTAATGTGACTTAATAATGTGCATGGCCTCTGTGTACAAGGTCTAGGCATGCCCCTGATGAGGCAGTGGATGGAGTCCTAAGGGCCTTCTCCAAAAACCTGGATCAGGTGATCAGTGAGCTCCTGGATAGTCTGTGGAGCTGCTTGGTGGCATTTAGTGCATTGAAACATAACATCCAAAAGGTTATCCACTGGATTCAATTCTGAAGAATGTAAGGGGCCAGTCAGTGACATCAATGGCTCCATCATCCAGGAATCACCTATGCACTCTGGCTACATGAATCCAAGCATTGTCCTGCACTAGGAGGAATCTAGGGCACACTTCACCAGTACAAGATCTGATAATTGGGTTAAATCAATGAAAACATTAATGTATGCAGGTATTTTATCTGTCTTCCATGTTGATTTGTAGGACATAGAGTACATTCGTTCACACTACAACATTGAGGATTTTATCTACTTCGGTCATCATCAGCGGGATGAGCATGGACATCTCCACCATTATGCTCTCAATCCTATATTTAAACTCTACAGCAGGCATTTCCTGAAAGAAATTCTTCGCTTATCCCACATGTCCTCTCTGTATTACCCCGTATACCCTCCGTATGACAAAAATCAGGTAACCTATTGAGTATAATTAAACTCTCCGAATTTTTTAAAATCAAATTACTGAAAATTTTTATCATTTTCTCAGTAATTGCCAGTGATTGGTTGCAGTGGTGACATGTTGTATGGACACATGGCCATTACAGACAGTGATTGGTTGTAGTGGTGACATGTTGTATGGACACATGGCCATTACAGACAGTGATTGGTTGTAGTGGTGACTTGTTGTATGGACACATGGCCGTTACAGACAGTGATTGGTTGTAGTGGTGACTTGTTATATGGACACATGGCTGCTACAGACAGCGATTGGTTGTAGTGTTCACATGTTGTATGGACACATGGCCGTTACAGACAATGATTGGTTGTAGTGTTGACATTTTGTATGGACATATGGCCGCTACAGACAGTGATTGGTTGTAGTGTTCACATGTTGTATGGACACATGGCCGTTACAGACAGTGATTGGTTGTAGTGGTCACATGTTGTATGGACACATGGCCTTTACAGACAGTGATTGGTTGTAGTGGTCACATGTTGTATGGACACATGGCCTTTACAGACAGTGATTGGTTGCAGTGGTGACATGTTGTATGAACACATGGCCGTTACAGACAGTGTTTGGTTGCAGTGGTCACATATTGTATTTATACATCAGAGTTAAGGGAGGAATAAAAGACCCCAATGTTTGGGTTTGGTCAAGGGTCAGGAGATAATAAGTAAGTTGGTTATTACTACTTTGGATAATATATACAATTTGAAACAGTTTTTTTTTTGAGGAGTTGGACATCCAATTTAAAGGGATTTTTCAGGATAACAAAGAAGGGTCTGATTTTCAGAAAGAGCACCACTTTTGATCATAGACATCTTTAGAATTGCAGTTTATCCAAGAACTGCTAAAAGAAGTCCCTTATTTCAATCCTGATTTTTTTCCAGGACAAGAAGCAGAGGAAAAAAAAGACTTGCAAATTCTACCTGTGCTAGTGTAAAACACAAAGTACTAGTTACACAACATTGCAAATAGACAAAGATCAGGATTGGATTTAGCGTATACTTCAGGATTGTAGCTGATCCTAAGCTCGAGACACTTAACAATAATCAGAAGACAAAATGGATAGAGATGAGATGAGCTGATTTATGGTTGGTAGCGAGAGAATGCGCTCCTGGGAAAAATACTGGTACAGCAAAATGCCATAAACCAAGCCACTTGTTTATCTGCCATTCCCACAGAGATGGTAATGTAATTACTCTCATAATTATCTTCATTAGCAGTGGGTATTACGTGCACCTCATTCCGCTGCTTCTGCACTATGTTTATTTGTTATTATTTCGCTCACCCCCGCTTTCAATTTGCCAAGTCTGCTAAGAATTCTCTGTTTGTTAAACATCTGCGAGACACAGAGTTGACATTCTCCTCACTAAAATGAAGATGGTTCTCTTTTAGTTTAAGAATCCCTGCGCCCATTCACTGACATCTGCCCTTCATTACATGGTTCCCGTGCGACCAAGACGACAGATTGTCTATCCTCTGGAAAAGCTTGGCATAAACGCTCCATCAAAGCAGGTCTCCAAGGATCAGGTGGGTAACAGAAGCTACAGCAGGCAACAGGCACCATGCCAGGCTCTACAAGGTTTGGCAGATGGCATGGAATTACTGTCTTTGTATGAATAGGTTGCTTCTTAATTACACAGATCTGGGTGTTCATACCCTTACAGGATGAGCTGGATCCCAATCTCTAAATGCGTGCATTCAGAATATAGATAAAACTTACATCAAGGATCAAAACAAAAAGGACAAAACATTTTTTTATACTTAAAAAAAATGTAATTGTACAGAAGTACAGAAGAAACAAATATTACTCACCTGCTAAATCCCCAATGCTCCAGCACTAGTGGCCGGGGGGGTCCCTGACAGTTTGCTTATTTTTGCACATGTTGCAAATCTACATTACCGCTGCAGCCAGTCACTAGTTTTGCAATAAAAAAACAGCGGAGCCTCATTTAAGAGTCTCAAAACATAGGACTAGCCAGATATCCCTCTGGGAAGGGCCCAGCCAAGGTGTGGCTCCTGTAGGGAAACCACCATATTAAGTGGCCCTATAAGTCAATAATGACAAAGGAAAAACCAGGGCCAGGTATCCATCCACATACAGCTGTTTCAGGGTGTTGCCCCTCATCAGTGTAGAGCAGGATTATGGATAGGTGGGAGCAACGCCTAGTAGAGCCATACAGGAAATAGATCACTGACCTCAGGTAGACCACCAAAAGATAAAACAGTGTTTCCTGTAAACTGGTTTTGGTGGTGATGATAGCATGTTTGGCACAAAACTAAGGTTTGTGATTGGCTGCAGTTGTAACATGTCTTACATTGACCCAATAAAATAAACAAAGACTGATGGGGCCACTGCAGCTTCAGCACAGGAGCACATTTTCTACAGCCAGTTTATTTTATGAGTTCTTGGACAAACCCTCTAAGAAAGGTTCCCCAAACAAAAAAATAATAAGTTCTTATTGCTTATTCCCTGCACTTACTACTGCATCAAGGCCTAACTTCCTGGATAACATGGTGATGTCACTTCCTGGATAAAATGGTGATGTCACAACCGGACTCCCAGAGCTGTGCGGGCTGTGGCTTCTGGAGAGGATGATGGCAGGGGGACACTGAGGGACACAGGGCACTGGAGGGACACTGAGCATCCCTCTGCCATCATCCTCTCCAGCAGCCACAGCCCGCACAGCTCTGGGAGTCGGGGCGTGACATCACCATGTTATCCAGGAAGTGACATCACCATGTTATCCAGGAAGTGACATCACCTCTTTATCCAGGAAGTGAAGCCTTGATGCAGTAGTAAGTGCAGGGAAAAAAGCACTTTTTAAGCATTTCCCATAATAAGTGTTTATTGGTGATTTGTATAACTTTTGGGGGGCAATGCAATACTTTTATACATTTTCTCCAGACTTCTCCTTTAATGGAGACTCTTTAAATTAGGCTCTGGTGCTTCGTTTGTGTGATATCACAGGCCTGGTCAGTCAGTGGCTGGGGTGGGACATTGCTGTGACTGAATGTTGGCTAAGTTTCTGTGACGTCACAGCCCCTAACCCAGAAGTTCCTCAATATGGGCAGTGGTTATAGAAAGGTAAGTGGGTGTTCTTTTTTTTGCCTACTGTAAACAAACAAGTCAAGACAAGAAACATCAAAGTTAAGTCAAGATAGTTTTTACCAGCAAAGGAGATGACACAAAAGCGAGGGTAGCTTGAAGTGAAGTCTGACAAATACGGCCTGGTTAGCCCTTATATGGGTTAAGAAAAAGGTCTTACGGATAAAGATGAAGATCACAACATCTGATAAGACTAAGGGGGGTGAGCAGAGACATTTCTTTTTTCTATAGGTCAGTGAGTAAGTTTATTCACCTACTAAAGGCCCTGCACGTTCTTGCTTAAAGGGAATCTGTCACTAGGTGTATGCCAGCATTAACTAGTGACAGAAATGCTGAACAGATCTGTGTATTACTTACATCATTCTGTTCAGCCTCCTAATATGCAGGAGAATAGGATTCCTGCCACTCCCCTCCCCCCTGCCCTCCAGCTGCTGATCAACAGTTGACTGCCTATACACAGAATGGATAGATAACTGTCAATTAGCAGCTGGTGGGTGGAGTTTTCTGCTTCTCATGAATGTTGAGGACTACTGAGCTCACACACATAATGGAGAGGACTACTTATTGTCCATGTTATTCAGGAGGAGATCTCTGGATCAGCTGCACAGAACAATGTAAGTGATACATCATTCTGTTCAGCTTCTCTGTCCACTATTTTATGCTATCCTGAGATAGGACTGACAGCCTACTGAGTCTCTTTAAACAGCATATTAACAAAAAGTATGTTATAGCAAATCCAACAAACCCTTTGTGATATATTTTAAAACATTTTTTCTATACCTACCCACTCACTGTGCATATTCATAAAAAAAACTTGCTGCCCAGACATCCCCTTCTAATGTCCAAAAAAAGATAAGTAACTGGTTAAGTTACATAAATTATGCTTTTCTAAGGTCTTAAAGGGCTTATGCCAAGATTAAAATGTGTCCTCTATCCACAGGATAGGAATAACTAGCTGATCAGTGGGGGTCCGACTCCTGGAACTAACATCAAATGTTCCCGGATTGAACGGATTGACATAGCGCTGAACTCTCCTGGATAGGGGATAACTTTTTAGAATGGAATTGTATCTTTAAGATCATGCTATGAGGTCACATCTGACAACATATTGTAGCTGAAGGGCTTTCTGTTTCCGCAGCTACTGCACACTATGATATGCAAAATGTTTATGTATTTAATTATTTTTACATGTTTTATTTGTATGATGGGAAAGGGGGGTGATTGTAACTTTTATTGAGGGAGGGACTGAGGCAGGTTCTATTAGAAGATCACCGATCTGACCCCATGGAGGTAAGTATAACTCCTCCGGCATGCAGGAAAAACAATCAGGACCCCCACAATCACACTGCAGATTGGTAAGTGACACTTAAATACCACAATTGCAGCCGCATCCTTCCCTCACCCGCTATAAAGCATGCTCAGCTCCTGAGATCACTAGATAGCTCCTTAGAAAATAATGGCGTACGGGTACGGTAAGGGTCATCTAGGGGTTTATTTGCGGTGTGTTCGTAAAATTAGTCAGTACAAAACAACAAAGGGGGAGATTTATCAAACATGGTGTAAAGTGAAACTGGCTCAGTTGCCCCTAGCAACCAATCAGATTCCACCTTTCATTTTTCAAATAGTCTGTGAGGAATAAAAGGTGGAATCTGATTGGTTGCTAGGGGAAACTGAGCCAGTTTGACATTACACCATGTTTGATAACTCTCCCCCAAAGTCTTTTCAAAGTTCATAAATTCACCTTTTTATGCAGCTAGAAACAGGAAAATGTTGATAATGTTTTAATAATGTTAAACAGAGTAGAAAGAACAACCACTGAACACGAGGAGCCTAGAAAAGATTCCTTTCTAGAAGACGCTGTTTGCCATTTCAGTGACGCTCGTGGTAGTTTCATTGCATTATGGCTTCAGCAAAATCGTTAAATCGGGTGTATTTTACTCTATTCTGTGTAATCCCAGACTGTATTTGCTGTAATTTATTATTTTTTGAAGTAATGGAATCCTTGTTTGGAAAAGAAATCATCAATTTTCAGCCTGTTTACTTCTTTGCCATCCTCACCATCTGGTTGTGTTGTGCAATCCATCTGCTCATTGTAATTATGTAATTATTGATACAAGAGAAGAATAGGTGAGAGCATTATGAAGAAGTAGTGACCTGTTCTGACAGCTTATTATTCTGTTCTCCTCTTTTCCTTTTTCACACGGATGCAGCAGACTGTGAATGTAGTCAAATACAGCATTGCATTACTGTGTTGTAGATAAAGTGGGATATTTAAAGGCTGGGACATTAGGGACATCAATAGGTAGACTGCGCCATAGACTGAATGTACCAGTGGATGTGTTCATTTCAGAAATCCTATGAAAGAAATAGGAATGTAGGGATCCTACATATAATCTACAATACCTTCCATTCTCAAGGATTTTTCTTTGTCAAGTTGTAAAAGCTACAAAACCCAGATGTCTGAAAATTTATAAACCTTTTTGGCCCCTCTCCTTTCAGTGACAGTTGATAAGGCCAGGATATGCAATTTTACCTACCTGCACCGTACCTATATGACTACACATATATATAGGCCTCTTGCTCAGAAGCTCCAGTACATTAGAGAGTCCCTGATAGGGTTAACTTATAGTTGGACCATTTCTTACCTTGGAAAACTTCTGATATGGACACTAGAAAGAATGTTTTGTCTCAAGAACTATTTCCCTCAGAGACATGTTTATCAGCGTTCAAGGCCATTCTCAGAGGAAAGCTGCCTGTCTGTTACAGTGGGAATAATGTGAAAGTATCATTGCAGAGAATGTATTGTTCTAACCTTTTTGAATAATAATAATGAATACTAATATAGATGCCATTGCGCATGACTGAATATCTAAATCGCTAGCACCGCCTCATCTATGCCTTATTAGCATTTGTTAACACCCTGTATTTTATCTGTCTATAAAATGTGATTACCATAATAAAACTTGGGCCATTTTCTCCAGGCTTATAATCATGATACATTGTCTTATCTGTGTCAGTGACGTATAAGTAACGAGCTGGTAATACTGCAGGATTCCAACTCTAGATATAATTTAAAAACCATCCTTTACCTGGGTTTTTGGCTTCTCTCCATAGAGAGAGGTCAACATATAAATTTAACCTTAACACAGTGTATACTGAATTGAAGAGCATCTTCATCCCGACAAATAAAATGCACAGGAGCTTTACAAAGTTTAGTTTTCTCTTTTCTTTTCTTCATCTTGTGCCCTGGGGCTGCTCTTCCTGCTGTGACCATTTTGGAGGATTTTAGTCACTGACAAACAACCTATATATACAAGTGTACATGTTTGTGTCTTTGTTCTTTGTCCTCCCCATCTCTCCATATCTCTTTCAGTCTTGCCCAAGTTACTAGCATGGTTTTATCTATAGATATCTTACAGTCCCCATACACTTTATACTTTAGTTGGTCCCACCTGCCGCTCGTGATGGTTTCGGCCATCCATATAAGGTGTAAAGGGATTTCCTGACCGTCCACTGACAGATTATCTGTCAGGAGTCTACTCCCGTCACCGCCAGAGCATGCAGCCGGCCTGCTGCAAGTGTCGACGGCGTCCCTGGCAAGCAGCCGGCAGGTTGCTAGGTGCGCGCTGGAGAGCATCCCGAGTTATTGCTGCGGCCGGGGCTTTACCGCCCCCTGCCAATTGGCACAGGTATTTTTATGTGCTGGCTGGCGGCTGGCACCGCCAGTCATCTTTGTTATACTCTGGGGGCTGGAGTCTCTGCCCCAATCATGCCTGGGGCTGGGACTCTAGCCTTTATAAAACTACTTCCCTCATCATCCTCCTTGCCTGTGATAGTGCCTCTTTATCCTGGTATCCTGATTATGGCTTGACTTTCTGACTATTTCCTCCGACTTCGGATTCTGTACTGCAACGACAGATTGTTACTGACCCGGCTAGTTGACCCTGCGAATATTGTATTTGTTTTGTCTTGTCGTTGTCCTATGTTTTACTTATCTTAGCATAGCGACCAGTCTTCAAGTTGGAGCCGGCCTGCTAAGGAGCCGATCACTCCAAGGAAGGGACAGCGGGGCGGATGCCAGTGCTAGAGCTTCACTTGTCCTGTCTCCCTGGGTCCCAGCCCAACATGATGTCAGTGGAAATATGGGCTGAGAGTGATGGAAAATCACCACCTGACCCCTATTTCCTGAGAGAGATAAGCTTAACACTCTTCCCTATAGAGGACACAGGAACATTTGGCCGTGTTGAACATTCATGTGTAGGGGTAAAATGAGAGCCGGACGGGATACATAACTGATGGCCAGACAATCGTTCGACCGGCAGTTATTGAAAGGTGTATGGCCGCCTATCGGAGCTAGGATTTCAAACTGTTAGCAGAGTTACGTCTTTTGGGGGAGCTTCTATTTTATGGAAGGGTTGGACAAAATAGTCAGAGCATCAACTACAAATCCCCTTTTTTTAATTGATAAGGGATTGGGCACCCTTTTGCAGATAATGGAGCTGAAATAGTTTGAAGAATAGAAAAATTTTAATCAGTTATGTCAAATTTCAACGAAAAGAGATGACTGGGATGAGTCCGGTGACTGGGATGCTATAAGTAGATGCTTAATTTCATTTTCAAGCCCCTTGAACAAAGATCCAATGTGTTAAGAATTGTGCTTAAGGAATACTGTAAGGTTGCATAACCTGAATCATGGGCTGGAGTTCCAGTATGCAGACACTTTTGGGCTGTTACTGTACCTTTTGATGATGACTTTCAGACCTGAAGATTTCCTTAAAATGACACTGTCATGATGCTTGTTCCAATAAAAAGTGATCCTTCATCATCTGCAGATTGCGCTACCTGGGCGAAGCTTCACAACTGCAGCGCCACTCAGCCCCACCTACATCACCATGTAGGCCCTGCCCCTCAGTGATGTCATCGCCGCATAGGCTTGCCCCCTCGGCAGCCACTGGTATGGGCCGACCTAGAGGGGGTGGGGCCTAGACCTTTAGGCCATCCCGTTCCAATGGCAGTTGAGGGGGCGGGGCCATGTAGTCACTGAGGGGCGGGGTCTACAGTGGTAATGTGAACAGAGCTAAGTGGTGCTGCGGCAGTGAAGCCCTGCCCAGGTAGCTCAATCCGCAAATTATAAAAAAATTTATCTGGATTTTTAACTGGAACAAGCACCATGACTTATATAAAATACGGTATGAAAACTGCAAAATTTACCCTTTACACCTGTGTGGAGAAGTCATAATGCAAAAATGGGGGTGTCAGTGTCACATTAAAGATCTCCATATACCTTTTTCGGCCGTACCCATGCTCACGGCGAGTTTGGCCGACAGTATAAGGTGTATGGGGCTCTCCCGACCTTCCACTGACAGATAATGTCGGTAGAGATAGGGCTTGATGGGAAAAACATCACCCGACCCCTTTGTTCTAGGAGATATAAGCCGCAGTGTCCCTATAGAGGACACAGAAATGCTTGGCTGTGCTGAATGTTCCTGTGTATAGGGAGAATGGGGATGGAAGGTAGAGGTAACTGACGGCTGATTGCTGATGGCCATTCCACTATCAGTTATTAAAGATCTATGGCCGCTTTAAGGTTTGCTTTAAAAAGATCCCATTGGGGTAAAAACATCACTGCATGTCATTGTAGGGAGAAATAAAATTTTGTCCACTTTGAAGAAAAAAATAACTGTTTAGATGCTTTCACCTGATGTACTTCACCGAGTTTAAAGGGGTTGTCTGGCGTTTTTAATACTTTGCTGCTGGTGCATATAAAACAATAAACATGTTATGCCTACCTGTCCGCGATCCCCTGGTGTTCTGTTACGGTGGTGCTGGTGCCCCCCACTGACTGCAGAGCCTCCACTACCAAGACAAACTTTTCTCGAGAGTGACACCCCACTCAACCAATCACTAACTGAGATGGGACAACCCCGCGGCTAGTAAGCTAAGCGGGCTGTCTCTCCCAGGACAAGTTCATCTCAGAATTAGCGTAGCTGCAGTCAGCAGGGGACACCGGCGACACCAGAGGAGGACATCGAGGGAAAGTGGACAGATAAGCATGACATTTTTATTGTTTTATATGCACCAACAGCAATGTATTAAAAAATGCCAAAAGCCAGACGACCAGGGGAGTGTTCACAATCACTAAAAATACAAATGTGAACAGGGCTCCATGGTCAGATGTCTGCAAAGGATAGACTAAATGAAGGAGAGTAGATGGGAGACTCTCACCTCATGTGGTTGTGCGAATGCAAGGCACAACACTCAGTAGTAGCATGTATGTGAATCGCAGCCACTCCCAGAAACCATACAGGATGCTAAAAGTTAAAACTTCTCCACTCCAAACCCTGGGTAAAAATGGGCCCAGGTCCAAGATAGGCAAAGGAAGAAAAATATATGAAATATTTATTAAAAAAACAATGCGTTTCAAAGTCGTGCCGACTTGTGTCACTTGATAAAGAAGTCGGCACGACCGTTTTTACCCAGGGTATGGAGTGGAGGAATTTTTACTTTTAGTAACCAGGGGAGTGTGGTTAGGTGAGAATAGGATGTTTCTTATTTTCTGTGCAGCACCAGCAATATATCAGAAAATGTAAATGCCCAAAGTACCTCTTAAAGTTATAAAAAAAAAAAAATTAAAAGATAAATGGTTAAATCTCTTGACTTTCAGCCACAGCTACTTCTGTCTGCAGGTGTTTTTCCATACTGAGATGTGATCAAGGAAGAAGTAGACCTCGATACACCTACCTACTCAGTCACAGACACCCCTACTAGGAGCACTCCAACTATCATTCATTTTTGTAACTCTTATCACCAGCAATATAAGCTACGCAACTGAGATAAAGGGGAAATTATCAGTGATGGCAAGAAGAGTTCTATTTTTATTATCCCCCCCCCCCCTCTTTAATGGATGATTACATTCACTAACATTATATTGCAGTCTTTGTGTTGCAGGCAGCCAATATACCTAAATTATTATATCTTAAATCTTCTCCAGTTAGCTAACATGTAGTGTGACTCTTAGTCCCCTATAACAAGCACCGGTGCCAAACACAGATACCAGGACAGCGATCTATACGCAGCACTGACCAATAGTGTGTGGCAGATTGAGCTACAGAACAGTGGGGGCTACAGAACAGTGGGGGGCTAAGAACTAGATCAGTGAGCCCCCAGTCCTCCAGTCCATCACAAGGGGTTTATTATAAGCAGTTCTCCCTTACAGCCTAGCGGCACAACCCTCGGACGTTGTGACAATAAAGCACAGGACACATTTTTTGAAGTCGGTAATACTTGATCTTCTTATTCCCTTTCACTGTGTACTTTACTAACTAAATAGCAGTTATGTTGGGTTTCCTTAAGAAAAAATGGACGAGACATAAGGTCAAGTGGCTTGTCAATGTCATTAGACCATAGAGTTTGAAAGCTCCAAGGAGAGACGCGCAGAATAATACATGTTGAGAAGAGCAGCACTGTTTCTTTTAGAGACAGTGGTTTTAACCATTTCAGCACCATTGTGTTATTCCATTACTTTGACAAAGCTGCATGGATGAATTTCAGCAAGAAGAATCTAATAGTGGTGGAACACTATGCATTATGGGGGAGATTTTTTTAATAAGGGGAACATGTACTTGGGTGGTATTTACAAGCATATTTAATTTTGCATTGAAATTTGTTAATAGTAAGTGGGAAAAGGAAGGTGGGGGGGTGTAAGGTTTTAAGCTGCCAAATATTGCACAATGTCTTGCTAAAACTTCAGCCCTTACGGCCAATAATCATCTTGTGCAATAAAAGGAAACGATCAGCTGACATGAACGATGTCGGCTGATCATTGCAGTTGTTTGTCTTTCAACATGTTGAAAGACAAACGACTATTATAGCAATGATCTGCTGCCGTTGGTCCGTGGAACAGGACCGTGGAACAGCAGCTATCTGCTATGGGCTGCTCGGACGATCTAGCGATCACCCGGGCAGCCCCCCCGCCGTACTCACCCACTCACTGCAACCACGTGTAATAGCGGTGGCAGGGAACGAGGAGCGAGCGAGCACTCACAGCTTCTCTTAGTCACCCCATGTAATAGGGGTTTTAGTGTAAGAATAGGGACAATTAACATTAGGTGATTGGTTCCCTTTAAAGTAATAATAGATGGTCATCTCTTTCAATTAGTTGAGTGGTTTCTGCCATAATGTAAATAAGAGCATTGTTCGAATAGGGCTAAACACTGTATGGAACTGTGTACTAATCCTACCTCTGCAGGAATGGTTTCTGAGACTTTTCGTTTCCTTTGTATAGTGCCAACTTATTCCACAGCACTTCACATAGTTTCTCAGTTTTTGGTCCCTGTCCCCTTTAGGGCTCCCAATCTAAATTGACCTATGTGTATCTTTTGGGTGTGGGAGAAAACCCACACAAACACAGAGAAAACTTATAGTTGCCCTTAGTGGGATTTAAACCCAGGACCCCGCAGTAATTTATAAAATAATTAAAGGAGAAGTCTGGTGACAATTTTTATTAAAGTATTGTATTGCCCCCCAAAAGTTATACAAATCACCTATATACACTTATTACTTATATTGCTTATGAAGTGCTTTTTTTCCCTGCGCTTACTACTGCATCAAGGCTTCACTTCCTGGATAAAATGGTGATGTCACGACCCGACTCCCAGAGCTGTGCGGGCTGTGGCTGCTGGAGAGGATGATGGCAGGGGGACACTGAGGGACACAGGGCACTGGAGGGACACTGAGCATCCCTCTGCCATCATCCTCTCCAGCAGCCACAGCCCGCACAGCTCTGGGAGTTGGGTCGTGACATCACCATGTTATCCAGGAAGTGACATGACCATGTTAATCAGGAAGTGACATCACCATGTTATCCAGGAAGTGAAGCCTTGATGCAGTAGTAAGTGCAGGGAAAAAAGCACTTTATAAGCATTTCCCATAATAAGTTTATATTGGTGATTTGTATAACTTTTTGGGGCAATAGAATACTTAAATAAAAATTTTCACCAGACTTCTCCTTTAAAGGTGAGGCCTTTAATTGTCTACAGTGTGTATACACTCCTATTTCCACAGGGAAGACATGTTGGCAGGTTCCCTTTAAGGCATTGCCTTAGATTGAAAACCCTTTCATAATGTAGTATTATGCGTCCTGTGTAACACACAACAGAATCCTTCAGCTGATGGCCTTTTAATTGTTCTCATAGTCGCCCCGCGCTCATCTGCTTATTTTGCAGTTACATTTGCAGTTCCTCATTAAATCTTCTTGCTGTCTTCTATTGATGAAATGCGGCTCCTTCTTTTATGTATTCAGATGGTTACTTATTAACTAGTCTGAGACAGCTGAAAAGACTGTCTTGTTCTTTTTGCACAGTGATCATTCAGCCTTTCTGTAAATGCCATTAACACCTGTATGCCGCTGACATCTTGCTTTCAAGGCAAGGTAGGTCATCTTCCTTTTAATTTCACAAATGTGCAGAAGTGACAAACATTGGAGACATTCCTGCTAACAATGCCATCTGCTGCCTGCCAGGATTGGGCAATAGTCAAGCTCTCAAATGAGAGGTAATGGGAAAAACACAGGAAACCTGCTGACTTTTACTCTAAGGAAATTTACTGTCAGCCAGCACTTTACCTGTAATGTGTTTGCAGTGGAGATCTATGCCATAAATTTACTGGGTTGACTAGAAAAGTGAAAGCATGATGAACTCTGAGTCTGGGTTCAAGCATTCGCCCTGTTAATAAATAACACTGGTTTACCGGCAATAAGCGCTGAAAAGGATGACTGGGACTGCCATGTTTATAGCTTACTATATGTAGTTGAAAATCGATTGGACTGGAGACATTCTGAGGAATATCAAGGCTACTGTACTAAAGTTATCATCATAGGGCTATAACCTGCAACCGTGGGACCTCAAAGAAAACTTTGATTGAAGTCCCACTGGACCGTGAGCTTTTTCAGCATCAAGTTCAGAATGTAAAACTAGTATAAGTATTTAAGGAGAAGTCAGGGCATTTTGAAAATCCAGTAAGGACAGGGGGGAATTTGATAACAAGTACGAACTTACCTCTCATAATGCCTTCGGTGAGTGGTGGAACTGGCCTCGGAATCACCACCAGGCTCCAGGATTTCCAGAGCTGACACGTCACGACCTGGCTGATGGACTAGCCACTCAGCCAGTCAGTGAATGGGGTGGGACGCCACTCCAGTCACCGATAGGCTGAGCGGCCAGCCCATCAGTTGGGACAGGCATTTTCCCCCCAGTCGTGACGTCATCACAATTTTGGCAAAATGACTTCTGGCGGGGGTTCCAAGGCCGCTCACCGCCGCTCCCTCCTGCCCCTGCCATCTGCTGGATTTTCAAAATGGCCGTACTCCTTTATTGTGGATAATGCACACAGTAATGCCACAATAGAGATTTAGGCCCAGATTGACTGACAACAGAAGGTGCTCAATCACTTGACCAAGCATGACTAAGCTCCTTCAACACTAGTGCGGTCTAATCTGAGTCCTGTCCTGGACTCAGGACCACCAATTGCTGAAATAAAAGTGCAGAAACTTTCAGCTCAAAGATGTGCCCCATCAATGCCTACGCTAGTAATGTAACCCATACACATGCTGTAGATTTTCTAGAAGTCTGTACACTGCCCTTGGTGGAAAGGTGAAATGCTTCAGCTCCTTCATTGTAGCAGTCTGTGCAGGTCTCAGCAGCCAAACTCTTTAGTGATTCTCAGTACAGTTGAGTTGTTAAACTCTCACTGTCGTATTTTTATTTTTTTTACAGGCGATTTTAAGAAACTTTGTAATTTGGATTATTAGAAAAATATGGCATTATCTGCTTTCAAAAAGACTTTTCCCCAGTCCCCCCCCCCCCTCCTCTCCCTCCTTTCTTTCATTCACTGCTCATTATCAGGAAATCATGTCTTGTTGCATCAGACGTGCCCTGTCTGCTCTATGGAGAGGGGAGGAGAGAAATTAGTCGCCAGCAGAGAACAAAGGATTACACAGCGGGACCTATGTGAAAACCTCTATTTAGAGGTCAGAGAGGTCAGTGCTGACTTCAGAGGAAATAGCCCAGTGATGTAGCTGTAAATTAACTCTTTGTTGTCCTGTTTTGGTGCCTCATCTCCCTCCACCCCTCCCCTCTCCATAGGAGAACAATGAAGACGGGGGAGAGCTTCAAACTGCTTTCTCATGATAAAAATGCATTTTTCAGCTAATAAACCCAATCACAATGTTTCTTAAAATTGCCTGTACTATTGATTTCTGCAAAAAAAAATAAAATAATAATTAAGGGACACTTTAACAGTCCTATAGTTGTAATTTTTTATTTGCTGAGTAAATTTCATATACGAGCTTTCAAGACAGCTAAGTTTGATGCCTAAGACCTAATATGCCTCAAAAATTTGCGCCTGCCTACCCAAGCGAACAGGTATTACACAATTGCAGTTTTTTAGACTAGTATTTTCAGGGCTCCAAAAAAAATTTATAATTGGATGGGTTCTTAAAGCTTCCGCATGTCCATACAGTTATTTAGTGCTGTTTAGATTAACAAATGCCCATCAATAGTAATGGAAGATGCTGAGTGATTTCCTCCAGTTTTGGTCCCCAAAGCTATTTACATTGTCCTTAAAGCCCTTAAAGGCATCTGTATGCTCATCCTGCAGTCCATGTGGAACATTAGTTCAAACCTTATGCAATATTGATGAGTTGACATAGCGCTGGGCCTTATGGCTTAGAAACCAAGCCCAGGCAGCATCTGATAAATACCTCCACGCTACGCCTCTTTGTTTAATTACCCGTCAAGCATTACCAGCAGATAGCTTCATATCATGATTGATAAGTAGGACTCCATATGTTTTCTGACTAATGCCTGGTCAAGTTGCATATTGTGAGCTTTTACATCAATGTACTTATCAGGAATCCTGTTTCTAGGTCTGATGAAAGAAAATCTGTTACTATGTGCCTGTCCTATGAGTCTTTTATCTTCTTCATCCCTGAGAGTGTTAACAGTTCAAATAGCCGACTGTTACTGTGGTAATGGCTGCCACACATATTGTTTAATTGGAAACCATAAGCCTCCCCCCATGGATTATATATATGCAAAAACCTCTCAGCCCTTACTTATAGACATTGATGAGATGAATGATTGTTGTAAAAGAGTGCTGTTAATATGCTTACGAAGAGAGAGCCATGAGATCTCCTCTCTAAGCATCATTTATGTTGTCGGTGACAAAGGAAGTTGACATAAGGCTATTGTTGGAGTGTAATTATGGATGTGGAGAATGCACAATGCTTCCATTCATCTGGATATGGTATAGAAATGATAGGTAAATGAGAGATACTAATTTACATAAAAATGTAGAGATAAATAAAGGGGATAGAGGCCTGAAGCAACATGGTAACATTCACACTGTTCATTTTTATTTTTGCTTTTCATTTAAATTTTTTTATTTTATTTTTTGTTAAAGTGTACCTGTGCTTTACCAAACTGAAAGTATTGATCATTTGGATTATCTGGGTGTTCTGATCATTAGAACAAGCCAAACTATGAACACCCACACCAGACCTCGACTGATCAAAACTTCTGATGTGTCTCTGTACGCCACCCGCCACCCCAGCTGATCAGCTGCACCCTGATGTAAAAAACATAAGGAGCTGCAATGATGCGTTTACGCGGAACGATTATCGTTCAAATTTTCACAATAACTATCACATTTGAGCGATAATCAGCTTGTGTAAACCAGCAAATGATCAAGCGACAAGCGAGAAATCGTTCATTGTGATCTTTCAAGATGTTCTCAAAACGTCGCTGGTGGTTCGTTAAAAATTCGCAAATTGCTTTGTGTAAACAGTCTTTCAAAGATTCACACTATTTGTGAGATGGGCTTAAGTAATCTTAAAAACGATTGCAATAACGATTTTTCTAACGCTTTATTCGTCTAAACGCTGATCGTTATAAAAGCCAAATCGTTGCTTCAAAATCGTTAAACGATCGATTGGGCGAATTATCGCTTTGTGTAAACGAACCATAATCCTTGGGTGTTGGTGCAGAGTTACTGCAGCTCCCATTCACTTCAGTTTAACCAAGTACTGCCACCACACTATGTATGGAGTCAAGGGTTCTTTTACATGACCCGACATGGGGCCTTCTGACCCCAGTGATTGATACCCAGAGCTCAGGACTTGTCCGTCCCCTAGGTTATCAATAAATTGTTCCGGCCCTGTTTGCAATCCTATTAGATGTTTCATGAGAACATACATTGATTTTTCACTTGTATTCATTCAATGGGATGTAGTAGCGCTCCCAGCTCTCACGACTACTACGTCCAATCGAATGAATACAAGTGAACTCTAATCTGTGGAGAATAGTAAGTCATTTTATACTACAACAGTTTTACTGACTATACCAGAGTTTGCGGTAGAGGCGCTAGATCTACATACACTATTGAGATTTATATACCTATTTGGGTGCTATGGGTCTATCCCTTGATTAAAATCTATAGCAGCGTTCTACACTCTGCCGTACAATCGCTGTGTTTAAAGCACTCCTAATCTTTGCGGTTGGGATAAATGCCCATAGTGACTTGAAATTAGAAAGCCCATTGTGATTTATTATTACTATTATTATTATTATTATTATTATTATTTCATCATAAATGACCTCACACAAGTAACAAGCATATAGTAACCTCACATTCTGCTATCCATGTAGCCTAGTTTAAAGGTACCGTCTGTGGCCACTGGATGTCAGAATTTTTCTGGGCAAAGCTTGGATTAACAGGATTTATATGTTTATATTATATAAAAGCAGTAAAGAAGATAATAACAGTTTTTTAATTTGATATTTCAAACTAAAATTTGATTTCAAATTCATTAGCACTTTTTGGTCAGAAGTGTATATAGGTAAATGCTTTTAAAGTGACTCTGTACCCACAATCTGACCCCCCAAAACCGCTTGTATCTTCTTATAGCCGCTTTTAATCCAAGATCTGTCCTGGGGTCCGCTCGGCAGGTGATGCAGTTATTGCCTTAAAAAAACAACTTTTAAACTTACAGCCCTGTGTCAAATTGTCGTGGCCTAGAGTGTCTATGCCCCAACCTTGCACTGCCTCTCCGTCCCTTCTCCCCACCCTCTTAAAGGGGTAGTGCGGCGGTAAAGAATTATTCACAGAATAACACACATTACTAAGTTATACAACTTTGTAGTGTATGTTATGTCTGTGAATGGCCCCCTTCCCCGTGTCCCACCCGTGTACCCGGAAGTGTGGTGCGCTATACATTACCTGTCACGTGCCGACTCGTCTCTGATCTTCAGTCAGCGATGCCGTCTTCAGACGGCCGGGCCGAATCCCTCCGACCGTCCTGAGTGCCGGCCGCCCTCTTCAGCGTCATCAGATGCTCAGCCGCGATTGGCTGAGCACAGTTTGGCTCAGCCAATCGCGGCTGAGCAGCCGATGACGTGGAAGAGGGCAGCCGGCACTCGGGACGGTCGGAGGGATTCGGCCCGGCCGTCCAAAGACGACATCGCTGACTGAAGATCGGAGACGAGTCGGCACGTGACAGGTATGTATAGCGCACCACACTTCCGGGTACACGGGTGGGGGTGGTGGGAAACGGGGAAGGGGGCCATTCACAGACATAACATACATTACAAAGTTGTATACCGTCAATTTGACACAGGGCTTCAAGTTTAAAAGTTGTTTTTTAGGAAATAACTGCATCACCTGCCGAACGGGCCTCAGGACAGAGTCGCTTTAATATGTTGTTTTTATATTTTTTTTAGAAGATTTAGAAGCAAATAGTTGTCACGACTGCGTCAGCGCCCCGCGCTCCGGGCCACCACCACACCCACTCTCTGGGCTCCTCCACTGTCCCTGAAGCCAGAGCCCACATGCTCAAGCCCGGCGCTGTGTCCCCTTCGGTCATGCAGGGCACCTTACCTCTCCGAGCTCTTGCTTGCTTGCCCGCTCACCCATGCAAGCGCCGGCTCTGTGAAATTTAGGGGGCTAGTGTGCCCTTAATTGGCTGCTGGCTACAGCCTTGTGTATATAAAAGGAGGCTTGCACTAGGCTTCCTTGTTGGAGCCATGTGTCCTGTTGTGGTTCTACCTGCCACCTATGTGCCACCGCACCTGCGGTTACAACTTCCACCTGGTTAAATTGCATCTCCTTTATAGCTAGCGTTGGTAGCTTTGTTTTGTCCCCTGCCGGGAAGGGTCAGGTACTCTTATCTGGGACCCTGTAGTGCCACATTCTGCAATACCTTTTCCCATTTGTTTACATCGTACCCGCCCTTTGTGATTGAAAGAAATCAAGCATACGCCAGTCAGATTGCTCGGCATTTGAATAGTGGTGGCTGACGAAGTTGATGCAGCAGTTGAAGACTTGCTCTTCCCCTTAAACAGGACTTTGGGTCACTCTCAAGTGCATTTTCTAATTATCCACTAAGTTTGAATCCTTTAACCCTTTCCTATTCGGAGCTAGTCCTCGCTGCTAGAGGTTGCCAGGTCTCTAAGAGTGGTCCCATTGTGGTTGGTTGCTGGCCAAACAGACCAAGAGACAATGGTGTGCGGCACTGAGGGGGTCAAACAGAATGGTTTAGTGAGGAACAGACAGACAGGTCTGGGTGGACAGCACACGTTCACACTAAACAGTCCTGGTCATACACAATGCAATATGGTTCAAGGGATCAGGCAGAGATTGAGTGGCCTAGGCAGACAGAAACCATACACTGGGTATCAGACTGTTTAGCAAGACCACTTTCACTGTAAATACTAGCACACTGCTCAGGTCTGATACAGGCGGTCCTGGAAGGTACTGGGACAGGATGTGGGCGCAGACGCTGCCCTTTAAATAACAGAGCTTATGACTGTAGAAGAAAGCGTGGCGCAGAACACAAACAGAGGTAAACCAGCTGCTCTGTACACCAGCAGGAGCAGGTCACTATCATATCTATTCTTATATTGTGTATAACATGTGTAAAAACAGCAAAAAAGAGAAACCTAACAGACAAAGATCAAATAACTCTTGGACTTCCTAGCGCCTTTACTATTTATTTAGTAAATTATTATTTTTTCTTTCTTGCAGCCGCCTTATTCATTGTACCACATCAATCGTAAACTTACCTTGGAACCAAAAGTAACCATCAATGCCCGTATTGTGGTGGTGGGTGCATCAGATGTTGGAATATCTTTCCTTGAAACACTTGTTTTTTGGTAAGTTTGCCTTTTCACACACTTTTATTCAAGCAGTAATGTAAAAAATATAGGGGGAGATTTATCAAAGGATGTAAAATATACACTGGTCTAATCTGCCCATAGTAACCAATTACAGCTCAGCTTTCAGCTCTGGGCTCTTAAGGTGAATGTACCATAAGGCGCGGGGAAGCCAGTGCCGCAGCCTTTTTTTTGAACTGCGGCCTGGTTCATGTATACGGCACCATTTTATTCACGGGCAAGACTTAAAGTGAATATACCATCAGGTACATTTGCTTTACGTTTATCAAATTTATGGGCCTATGCACATGGCCTTTATTCCATGATCCATGCATTTGGCCAGAGCCCCGACTGCTAAAAGTCATGCCATTGTACAGCCCAAATTGACTCCTAGACTCTTACTGCCGTGATGTCTGTGATTTCAGGCGACACTGTGCGCCACCCTTGCATTTTGCGGGCTGTACATTTTTGGTCTGCAGATATACTCAAACGTGGAGGACTAATGGCCCCATTGCACCAAGTGATCATCGGCCGATAATCGATTGGTGTAGTAGCTAAAGTTAAAAGGCAACAATCAGCCAACATGCACGATGTTGGCTAATTGTTGTCTTTCAACATGTTAAAAAAAACTAGAAGGATAGCGATGGTCTGCTTGCTGTTGCTCCATGTATTAGGAGCGGTGGCACAGCCCGCTGTTATCTCCTATGGGCTCCATCTGGGGAGCTCTTCATGCAGCTGACCCTTCCAGGCGGGGGACAAAACAAAACTACCAACCCTATCTGTAAAGCAAGTGCAATACCAGTACCAATACCAGCCGTTTACCACTAAACCTGAAACATGTAAAAAAAAACTATAAAAATAACATATTAAAACCATTACCCTATATACATTTTTTTTTTTTTTTTTGGGGTGGGGGGGAGGTAAAGAAGCGCGTTCTCTCCTATCTCTGTGTCATGTAACCAAGATGGTCTCATTATGCAATGGAATCATCTTGCTCACATAAATACAGAGAGGGCAGAGAAGCGAGCGGATGAGTGCTTATTTCCCTGGTCATTCTAGGAATTGCTCAGGATCTGAACGCTCAAAAACCCCGACTGTGGGGGCCGCAGAACATTACTGGCAATGTGGATAGAGGATAACTATTTCAGATGGAAATGATCACTAATGTTTCAAAATGCTTTGCCTAAGTCAATAGTGTTTGTACTGCAAGAAATGTTGTATGATATTATAGGAGAGGGAAAAGCCTCTTTCTCTACTTCTATCATATTCTCCTTTTCTGCCCCCTCCCTAACTAATCTTTCTATTGGAAGAACCATTAATGTGATATTGTCACCCCCATCCCCTTACTCCATGTGTGGTCCTCTGCACCATCCACACACTTAGGTGCCTCACAATCAGTATATACACTCACCGGCCACTTTATTAGGTACACCATGCTAGTAACGGGTGGTCTTCTGCTGCTGTAGCCCATCTGCCTCAAAGTTCGACGTACTGTGCGTTCAGAGATGCTCTTCTGCCTACCTTGGTTGTAACGGTTGGCTATTTGAGTCACTGTTGCCTTTCTATCAGCTCGAACCAGTCTGCCCATTCTCCTCTGACCTCTGGCATCAACAAGGCATTTCCGCCCACAGAACTGCCGCTCACTGGATGTTTTTTCTTTTCGGACCATTCTCTGTAAACCCTAGAGATGGTTGTGCGTGAAAATCCCAGTAGATCAGCAGTTTCTGAAATACTCAGACCAGCCCTTCTGGCACCAACAACCATGCCACGTTCAAAGGCACTTAAATCACCTTTCTTCCCCATACTGATGCTCGGTTTGAACTGCAGGAGATTGTCTTGACCATGTCTACATGCCTAAATGCACTGAGTTGCCGCCATGTGATTGGCTGATTAGAAATTAAGTGGTAACGTGCAGTTGGAGAGGTGTACCTAATAAAGTGGCCGGTGAGTGTACAGTGCATGTAAAACTTGTCTGTGTCTTCTTTCCCTACAATCACTTCATTTTATCGGTGGACAGTGTCCCCTAGATGGAGCCTGAGCAGACGGGGCCCAACTGCTATAAAGTCCCCCCCTCGGTAACACTGTTCACCGCACAGAACAGAACATAGAGAACTTGAGATGTATGAGCTCACTGATGCATCATGGTTATCTATGAAGAGAGGAGGGGGGAGGAGGACTTTGTGAGACAGATGCAGGGAGAGACACAAAGGTATGCAATGCGGTATCTCACCCTAGCTTGTTTTTCCTCTTCCATTGCACGCTCTAGTACTCTATGACATCCTCTATGCTGCTGTTTCTGAGGGTGTGCTGTACACATGTAGGGGGGCAGGATCCCCTTTCATTGTGTGAATAGCGTATGGGAGACATCATAGCAGCTAGTGTCCACCCAGTAGGGCTGAACTAAAAATGACCAAGAAAAAGCCTCTTGAAGGGAAAACTAGTGAACATACGAGATATATAGAAATAGAAATAGTGTTACTCCTCATGAACATACAGGTGATATGTACTGAAGAGTTACCTGAAACAACAGGTAGGCATGAATACTGTTCTTGGTATCATGAGCTGTCAGTAATGCTGTAATATCATCTCGAACCTCCTGATAATTTGCACTTGAATGCATGTCATTGATGTGCTGATAAATTAATAATGAAATAAAATACTATGAAAACATTTACAATCAGTTTATATAATGTGGCCGCCACTTTGGCTGTAGATTTCAAAGGTTTCTTTTATTGAAAAACGCTTCGATTGAAGCAATTTTGCCTTTAATCCCTTAAAGAGGAAGTCATTTTCCTAGTATTTATTTGTAATTATTTTAAATTGTTTGTAGCCATGGATACGCAGGCAGTATGGTTATCTTTTTATAATATTCCTGAGAATATAACTAATTAACTGTAGCACATGAAAAAGCTTTTCAACAAAGTTCAAATTCCACATGAGGCATGGCACGCGCTTTGTTATAAATGGACCTAGCAGCAGTTTAGCGTCGGGGAGGTCGATCATTATGGACTTAAATTGGAAGTGATCATTGCTTACAGAGTGTGACCCTTATTTTATTAATAATTACAGGCATACAGATGAGTGGTTTTTTTAAGGACATGTCCATAGATTTCACAGCTATAACTTATTGTGCTATTCCTGTATTGGTTACGTTTTTTTTTGTACTCCGCAGAGAGTAGTTGTTTTCAAATCAATTGGTGCCAAAAAGTTATATAGGTTTGTAAATTACTTCTATTTAAAAATCTCAAGTCCTTCCAGTACTTATCTGCTGTATGTCCTGCAGGAAGTGGCGTATTCTTCCCAGTCAGACACAGTGCTCTCTGCTGCCACCTCTGTCCATGACAGAAACTGTCCAGAGCAGTAGCAAATCCCCATAGAAAACTTCTACTGCTTTTAACAGTTCCTGTCATGGACAGAGGTGGCAGCAGAGAGCACCATGTCAGACTGGAAAAAAATTCAAAAATTTTCATACTATAAACTTGTACTACATAAAAGTATTTTTTACCAAAGGGAATATTTTTTTAATATTGCAGAGTAATAATATTTTGATGGAAGGTATAGTGGGTGGGGGACACCTATGCAGACATTTTAGTTGCATTGTACATATTTTTTAATAGATTACACAGCTGTGTCTCCAAACTTAGTGTATTGTGTGATGCATGATCTATAACCTGCCATCTACAGCAACATGTTCTCCAGACATTCTATCACTAAGTGTAAACACTATCCAAACAAAAGAATGCCCAAATAGTTCAGTCCTGAACGCACATAGAAATATATATTACACCAAAACAAAGATCCACAAGGGATCAAAAAAGTGCAGGACAATCACAAATAAATATAATTGTATTCTTTATTTAGGTAATTTTAATTTAAAATACATACAAAAATGAATGAAAAAAGATGAAAAGAGGTTGATGGAATGAAACAGAACCAAATACATAAATTGGTGAGGGGACATAGAAAAATGTTTTTATGAGATCATATATTGCACATTCATGGAAGATAATAAAGACTAAAATAACTGTGGCAATACAGGCACCCTCCACTGGGTAATGAGTAATGTAAGCAGTAGTGATTAGCAGCGAAAGATAAAGTATACAAGGTAAAAAACCTATTTAAAGCTGGAGTTGCTGAATGAGCAACACACTCAGGTGAAATCACCAAAAAATATATATACAAATACAAACTAGGAGGATGCGTGTATTGCAACAAGTCCCACACACCTACTCACCCTACGCACGTTTCGCGTGGCTCGCTTTGTCAAGGGATAACAATACACGCATCCTTCTAGTTTGTATTTATATATATATTTTTTGGTGATTTCACCTGAGTGTGTTGCTCATTCAGCAACTGCAGCTTTAAGGGTATAAACCCACACACCGTATATGCAGCAGATATGCAACAAAAACGCAGAGGATTTGTTGGTACAGATTTGATGCTGTGTTCAGTTATTTAGATCTAATCTGCTGCGAGTTTGCTGCGAGTTTGCTGCGAGTTTGCTGCGTATCGCAGCAGCAAATACGCTGCATATACGGTGTGTGGGTTTATACCCTAAATAGGTTTTTTACCTTGTATACTTTATCTTTCGCTGCTAATCACTACTGCTTACATTACTCATTACCCAGTGGAAGGTGCCTGTATTGCCACAGTTATTTTAGTCTTTATTAACTTTCATGCATGTGCAATATATGATCTCATAAAAACATTTTTCTATGTCCCCTCACCAATTTATGTATTTGGTTCTGTTTCATTCCATCAACCTCTTTTCATCTTTTTTTATTCATTTTTGTATGTATTTTAAATTAAAATTACCTAAATAAAGAATACAATTATATTTATTTGTGATTGTCCTGCACTTTTTTGATCCCTTGTGGATCTTTGTTTTGGTGTAATAAGTGTAAACACTGTGTAGGTCTATGTGTCTATGATCTATGTGAAGCGTTTGAAGTGTTCTCATCGCATGTTGTGACATTGTGTTGAACTTATTTCATGAGAAACTGGAATGAAGAAAATGGAAGATTGGACATATCCGTATGTACAATGAAAAATTCTGCACTATTTGTCTTCTGTAGCTTGCATGTCTTACAATACAGTGCAAGTTGCAATATGCCATCTCATTCTATCAGACTTCTTATTAGGTCAGTCTACAGTCTATTTGACAAAGCTTATAAGTCAGCAGTGTATTGTGTGACATACAAGCTCCAGAGGACAAATGGCCCATGTTTTTTAACCCCTTTTAGGACCTATGACATGTAGTAGGGTCATTAAGCGATATGGGGTGGACGTTATTTGAACATTTAGGAAGAATGATGCCTCAGAAAGAGCAGACAATTAATAAATGCAACAGGTGCTGCAGCCTTGTTGATTGTGTGATAATCTGCTGTTCTGCAGCAGTTCTGGGCGGGGAACTGGCCAGAGTGCTGTAGAAGGGGCATAAGCAGGGCTTCAGGAGTCTGATGCAGAACTGAGGAAAACCAATGCATTGTGGGAATCATAATATTAAGCAAGTACTCAACCAGGAAGCAGCCCCAAAACAAATGGATTCATGGTGGTTTCAGAACTGAGCCAGAAAGATAAGCAATACTACGGTATATGTTTTTTAGCATGTTTATTTTTTTACCTGATGTTTGCGAACCCCTTTAGGACGGGTTCACACTATGTAAAACACTACATGTCAGTGACATTCATCCTGGCCGGTATTGCAGTATCGGACGGATGAACCTCATTTCTTTAGATTTGGAATGTGGGCACGTTCTGGTGTGCCCGCATTTCAAATCACCAGAGCAGACAATGTAAAATGCCTCTGGAACCGGACTTTACATTGTGTGCTCTGTCAGTCTTGTGCGGTCGCTATTCAATGAATAGCGGCCACACAAAACTGACGTGTCAGTTTTTTGTGCAGCAGCTTGGAATCCCGGCCAGATTGTATACACTCTGTCCGGGATTCCATAGACTTTAATGTTATCAGTAATTTCATTAAATAACGGCCGTGGTTGCAAAACTGCAACTATGGCCGTTGTTTAATGAAATTATACAGGGTGTGAACTTAGCCTTAAGTTTAGTATCTTCTGGGGTTTTTTTTCACATTGACATGTTACATAATTCAGTAGCGTTTATCATATAACTAAAGAATGCCTTTTACATATCCGTATGGATGTATTAAAATTATTTACTTTGTTCCTATATATGGTTCACCCTTTACCCATACATGCACTGAATATAGTGACCCCTCTCTGTTTTCTTCAATGTGTAGGACCCCTTACAAGCTGGGAAAATAAACTTCTGCAGCACTAACTATATAAGCACAAATATGGACTTTTACATTAATTTCAATTTCTAGTTTTTTTTGTAGTGTTTTCTTTATGTTCTATATATATATATATATATATATATATATATATATATATAATAAATGTTTTTATTATATAATATCATTTTAACTACTATTCAGCCCCCCAAACAGCTTCCTGTGCATTGCTGCATACCACCAGTGTTGTATTGTATCATAAGCCATATCTGAAAGCCATTCTGGATGTGACATTTCTTATGCCTCAATTCTGAAATGACCTCAGCTAATTGGAGTGATGTTCTTAACAACCGCTCAAATCCTTTTGACTCTGCAGTATCTTGTCTGTGCCTCACTTTAGCAGTGGGTTTTAATCCTTCCCTTTGTATACAGGTGGAAGTAATGTAATTGCTTCTTGATAAGGGTAAATATCCTTTGTAATCCATGATTGAAAATATCTTTTTAATCCGTCCGGTACTGGAAGTAAGTTTCAAAGAAATGGAGAAATGTAATGTAAATACTACAGAGATAAGGGAAATTACATAAACCCAGAACAGAAATGAAATAAAGTGACGTGTCTGTCTATGGATTATGGAATCTGATTTACCATTCATATGCGCAGGGGATTATTTGCACTGCAATGTGCTGATATCGTTGAAATGAGACCATGTCCCTTTGAAAGGCGCATTTAAATATCAGTCTCCTTTGCTCATTTGATCATTGTCTTTGCCATGTTTGTGTGCTTTTACTGTGCCCTTATAATATGCTTCGAGGTCAGTCACTAAGCCACCAAGAAATTTCCAGAAATTAATTATGAAAACTTTCTTTTTTTTTCTCTTATTTATTTTAAGGGGAGTTCTAGTCAAAATTTAATATGTTCAAAAATCTTTTTAAATGTAAAAATAGAAAAATTTAGTTGCTGTACCTTTAAGTACCTGTCATCAAAAATAACTTTTGACTTGTCTTCAGACAAGTCAAAAGTTGTTTTTTTTTTATCACAGTGGTACTTACTGTTAAGGCCCGCTGTGTACAGCCAGGGAGTGAGCGCTGCAGCCGTGCCATCTACTGTGGATCACCCAGTGCTGCGCTCTCTCCCTGGCTCTATCTTCTGATCACAGTGGTTGTTAAAGCGAATGTACCACTGGTACATCCCTTTTTGATATTTACAGGGATGCCCGTGCCGCGGTCCTTTTTTTTAACCACAGCCCGGTGTCTGCGGACGGGGGTGATGCACTGGAAGCAGGCCGACCCACCCCCTCCCCTCATTGACCCAGCTCCATTGAAATCAATTCTGAGATGGGAACGGGGACGAGTTTAAAAAAAAGGGCTGTGGCACTGGCATCCCTGCGCCAGCGCAGCTCTAGCCATGTAGATATTAGAAAAGTTATGGACCAGTGGAACATTCGCTTTAACAGTGAGACCTGCTGTGATCATGTCTGATGATGTGCCAAAAGTTTTTTTTTTATAACAGGTAGTCTTTAAAGGTACAGCAACTGTATTTTCTATATTTACATTTATAAATTATAACTTTACTGATTTTTAAATATATTACATTTTGACTAGAACTCCCCTTAAAATAAATATAAAGAAAACAACAAAGTTTTCAAAATTAATTTAGAAATTAATGGCTGATTGATGGCTTAGTGACTGACCTCGAAGCTTATTATGAGGATTATATTAAGGATGTGTTATTGATCACAGCAGATCTTACTGCTTGGAACATATGTGATCAGAAGATATAGCCAGGGAGAGAGTGCGGCATCAGGTGATCCATTCCCCAGATGGCAAGTGATTCTGACCATGTAGTCTCAAGCCATTATGGAGATACAGCCGAGGAGTGGATGGCATGACTGCATGACTCTATACCTGGCTATACCTCCTGATTACAGCGCATCTAAACAGCAAGACTCACTGTGATCACAAACTTTTGACTTGTCTGATGACATGTCAAAAGTTGTTTTTGATGACAGATACTCTTTAACCTAGCATCTCAGAAACTTGTAGTAAAACTGATGGCCATGCTAACACAGAGTTTCCCTTCGGTTTCTGAAACGTAAGTTCTAATGAGAGAACCAATATGTAATCACATAACTCTATGTGGAAAAGGAAGAGTTACTGTCTATAGACAGTTGTTTCAGGGTTCTTACCCCTCGTCAGGACAAAGGGGTACTAGTATTGTTTGTCTTTGAGGATATCACCAAACTGGCATATGGAGTCTTATAGGCCATGCTTTCCTGCGGAAGGAAGAGAGTTTGCTTTCCGGAGCTACCTATTGACGGTAACACGACTCTCTACTGTGCAAGTCAAGATATACAGCTGTCACACTGACAATAGCAAAGGGAAGATTTGAGGCAGGTGACAAGTAGCAAAATGAGTTGTGTCCCAACGAAGTGTTATTAGTATTTATATTGGGACAACCCCTTTAAATTGCCATTATTTTGGCATAACAAAAACTGTTCTTTGTAAAAACAAAACAATACATTTTAGAACAATAAAAATATCACTTATCATTGACAAGATTGATTGATCATTCTTACAGAAAAGTCCATCTGATGTTGTCGGCTGTTAGCTTAAACAATACTATTGTCCTGTAAATCGATCCTGAGCATTTTTCCCCAGTAAACTCACGGGCAGTGGACGTGTCTGTATAAATTATAGAGAACATACCTTTGATTTTCCCACCGCTGAACTGAGCACCGATTCAGTCTTCCCTATCTGTTCCCTAGAGATCTCGTCTTTTCCCCTGTACTTGTATGTCACTGTGTCACTGCAATTACAGCTGCCAGGACACCAATAAATACTATTGATTCCATCATCCTATGATACGTTGTACAACCTCTAACTAACCTCCAGAAGAAGTGTAACTAATAGATATTCAGCTACCAATTTGGTTCTTCTTTAAATCACTTAGGGAGAAAAATCTTTAGTAAATTGAAGCACTTAAAGGAGCATTACACATATAATGATAAAGTATATTTTAAACCAGACATCTATATTTTTAATTCATTAATAAAGATTTTCTGTTTCATAGTGAAAATAAATGAAGGGAACGACAATGATAGGACATTGCTAAGGTCTACGAAACCTGCAATGTTTGTGTCAATTATAGGCTATGTTCCCACAACCTCTTTTTAGGTGAAATAACAGCCATTAAAGGGGTAGTGCGGTGTAAAACATTTTTTCGCTAAATAACACACATTACAAAGTTATACAACATTGTAATGTGTGTTATTTAAGTGAATGGTCCCCTTCCCCATGTCCCCCCTCCCGACCGTGGACCCGAAAGTGTGATACAGTATACTCACGGATTCACTGTTGACCCCGGCCGCCATCTTGGGACAATCACGTCATCTTTAGGAGGCCGGCCTGTTTGCTTCAGCCCTCCCTCATGGCGGCCCCCCTCCAGCACATTATCAGCTGCGCAACCGTGATTGCCTGAGCATAACAGAAGCCCCAGACATCTTCTGTTATGCTCAGCCAACCACTGCTGAGCAGCTAATGACGTGCTGGAGGGGGGCCGGCATAAGGGAGGGCTGAAGCAGTCAGGCCGGCTTCCTGAAGATGACGTGATCGTCAGGCAGGCCTCCTGAAGATGGCGGCCGGGTTCGACAGTGATTCTGTGAGTTTACTTTATCACACTTTCAGGTCCACTGTCGGGGGGGGGGGGGGGGCTGAAACACGGGGAAGGGGGCCATTCACTTAACACATATTACAGTGTTGTATAACTTTGTAATGTGTGTTATTTAGTGAAAAAATATTTTACAGCGCACTACCCCTTTAAGGTCCTATTAGATGGCCTGATCATAAACTGTAAACGAGTGCAGATCTGCTAGATGGGCGCTCATTCACTGAGCAACACTAAGGACACCAGGCTACGTGGTAAGGTAAGTTAATACTTTATTATTTTCTACTACAATCATCAACCGTCGACCGCACTTTGCTACCTGTAATAGCCATGCGCGGATGACGGCTGATGATTGTAGGTGTGGACCTAAAGAAACAATCAGCTGATGGTTGTTTCATTGCCTGATCATTATTTTTATTACGCAGAACAATATTCGTCCTGATTCAGCCGATTATCGCTTTGTGTAATACAGCCTTTACTCTGTTATGATGGCGGTGAATAATGATCATGATCGTTTTTAATGGCCGCCATTGTGAAATAACATAGTTCCAATGTTTGGACATACATGTAAGCTATAATGTAAGTGCTGTTGACATCAGTTTTGTTGTGCAATTTAAAGGCCATGATTGAGCTCCTTTTGACCTGTTACCTAAATTTCTATATAAAAATAGTCGTGCATTCACACCAGTCGTCAGAATTGATGGAGAACATCACTATTAGAGGGCAGCTGTTTCTTAGTTTTTAGTTTGTCAGGAGTTTGAGTTTGTCAGGATTGTCAGGAGTCGACTGCCACGCTCGGCTCCCAGCACTGCCGGACCGTGCAACCAGCCTCCTGTGTCTCTGGGCCCTAGCCTGACAGCAATATTTTACCAAAATCTTCCTGTGTTCTGCACAGTACCAAGTTGGGAGTTGCACTGTACTGAATAGTAGCTGACATGGCCACAGATGTGGTTTGGTTAGGGTCCCAGTAGTTGTAGAGATCGTTGACAAATCCCACCAGGTCACATGACCCTAAGTCGTGTTTATATATTTGGTGTCCACATTGTTGTAATAATGTAGTGTTATAAGTAGAGATGAGCGAACCTCGAGCATGCTTGAGTCCATCCGAACCCGAACTTTCGGCATATGATTAGCGGTGGCTGCTGAAGTTGGATAAAGCCCTAAGGCTATGTGGAAATCATGGATATAGTCAATGGCTGTATCCATGTTTACCAGACAACCTTAGAGCTTTATCCAAGTTCAGCAGCCACCCCTAATCAAATGCCGATTGTTCGGGTTCGGATGGACTCGAACCCAAACCCAGTTCGCTCATCTCTAGTTATAGGTGTTAGACTTTTAACCCCTTAACGACATCGGGCGTAAACTTACGCCCTCGCGCCCTGGTACTTAGCGCATCAGGGCGTAAATTTACGCCCGATGTTTCCCCGATCGCTGCATGTTCACACACAGCAGGCCATCATAGCTTCTCGGCACGGGGGGTGGTTAACACCCCCCGTGCTTACGATATAATAAATAATAAATACCTGCCCTGGACCCCTCAGCTAGGTAGCGGAGGGGTCCAGAGCAGGTATTTGTACATTACTCACCTGTCCCGGGCTCCTGATCGGCGTCTTCCGGGTTCGCGGCGTCCTCCGTCATTCCGTTCGGTCTTCGGGTCTTTCCGACGTTCCCCGTCGTCTTCTTTCGGCTATTTTCGGCTCCAGCCTCGTCATTTTCCGGATTTTGCGCTCTGCTGCCCCCTAGCGGCTGATATGTGTAATACACTTATCAGCAGCTACAGGGATATTCAGAATATAGAAAAAGTTTTTTTTTTTTTTCCAATTTTTTTTTCTTCTATTTTCCGCACCCTATCACCGCTGAGTGTTGATCAGCATCGCACGAAAGTGCGCTGCTAATCAGCAACTCCTCCTTTTTGGCGTAGGGTGTTTTTTTTCTATATTCTACTGCCACGTTCTGCTGATAAGTGCCGCACATAAGTGCGGCATTTATCAGCAACACCATTTTTGCCGTAGGTTTTTTTTTTATACTTACTGTAAAAAAAACACGTAAAAAACACTACATTACACCACACTACATTGAATAAAGTTTGACACTACACCACTACATACCCCATATACTAGTCCCCGTATAAAGGTGGCCCCCAGGGTGTTTTCGGTGTCAGAGGGATACGTTATTATTGCCCCCGACCCCGAAACAGCCAGTGAGGATGAATGGGGGGATCCTTCTTTCCTCCATTCATCCTCATCATCCTCATCATCTGGTGACGTGTCTGGGGGTAGCGTAGCGTACGCTGCCCCCCAGACACGTCTTTTCCGCCAGTACCGTCCCAATAAGAGATCACGGTATGGCGTGAAATTCTACAAACTCTGTGAGCGTACCTCAGGGTACTCTTACAGATTTAGGGAATGTGCACACTGCGGAATGGCGAAGGATAACCCTTTGTGCATTCCGCAGCTTGCACCCGCCGGCGGACTGATGCGGGCGCATGTCTCCACCCGTGTCATAGACTCCATTCTATGCACGGGCGGAATCCGTCGTCCGTCCAAAGAATGAACACGTTGGACGGAGAGCGGAATCCGCCCGTGCATAGAATGGAGTCTATGACACGGACGGAGACGTGCGCCTGCATCAGTCCGCCAGCAGGTGCCAACTGTGGAATGCACGAAGGGTTATCTGTCGCGATTCCGCAGTGTGCACGTACCCTTAAGAGTGTATGTAGAAAGGGACACCCAAATCCAGCCCCCAAATGCCCCCAGATGCCCCCTCTCCCCCCCCATCCTCGGAACAAGTGGAAAGATCGTCCGGGAACTGATCTTCCCACTGCTGGATAAAGGTCACCACCACCCGTACGGGGATAACTTTTATACCAGCACCCCCTCTTCCGGTCCCTCGCTGCCCTGTAGCTTGCGGCACGATCCGAACATATCAGAAGTAGTAATAGAGCCCTAATATTTAGCAGCCATGGAGCGGCCCCAGCGCTTCTGGATATGAAGGACCCCGTATTGCACCAGGACAACATTTTCCAGGTGACGTCCCGCACACGGGAGAACGGGAGACCCCAGAAGAAGTGCAGAGTGTGGCGTAACAGGGGGATCAGGAAGGACACCATTTTCCAGTGTGATGACTGTCCTGATCGCCCCGACCTCTGCATACTGGATCGCTTCAAGGCGCACCACACGTCACTGGGGTTCTACATTATCTAAATTCTGTCCCTTATTCCTATTTCAGGGGTCACGTTGATCCAGGGATTATTCTGATCGCCATTATGGAGTCGGGAAGGAATTTTTCCCCTGTGATGAGGCTACTGTTGTCTGCCTCACGAGGGGTTTTTGCCTTCCTCTGGATCAACACAGGTTGAATTTGATGGACACCTGTCATTTTCAACCTTATAAACTAATAATTGGCCTAATACCCCCAAATAAATTAGAATTGTCCCTTTTCCCCAGCTAAATAGGTATGGCCGCCATTCCCATTAGAGGATGCCATGATGCAATTACAAAGCCTCTGTGCGGCCAGGACAGTAGAAACCCCCCACAAGTGACCCCATTCTGGAAACTACACCCCATAAGGAATCTAACAAGAGGGGCAGCGGGGATATGGCCCCCTGGTGACGGCCACATTTGGGACGTGAAAATGAAAAAAATTGTATTTTTTATTTTCTCGGCACATGTTCTACGTAAGTAGTGGGGTCCATATCCTCACTGCACCCCTTGTTAGATTCCTTATGGGGTGTAGTTTCCAGAATGGGGTCACTTGTCAGGGGTTTCTACTGACCTGGCAGCACAGGAGCTTTGTAATTGCGACATGGCCTCCATCCTCCATTACAGCCTCTAAATGGCGCTCTGTCCCTTTGGTGGCTTGCCCTGTGCCCATATGGCACATTATGCCCACATATGGGGTATTTTCGTAATCAGGGGAAACTACCCTACACGTTTTGTGTTAATTTTCTTTTTTAACCCCTTGTGGAAATGGAAAAAATCAAGGCTAGACCAACATTTAGTGTAATTTTTGTAAAATTTTTACTCTAAATCATTAATCTTGTCATGATTTTTTCATTTTCACAAGGGGCTAAAAGATAAAAAAAAACACTAAATGTGTAGAGCAATTTCCCCTGAGTACGGAAATACCCCACATGTGGACATAAAGCGCCATGCGGGTGCAGGGTAAGCCTCCGAAGGGAAGGAGCGCCATTTCGTTTTTGAAGGCTGGATTTGGATGGAATGGATTTTAAGGGGCCATGTTGCATTCAAAAGGCCTCTGTGTTGCCAAGACAGTTGAAACCCCCCACAAGTGACCCCATTATGGAAACTACACCCCTCAAGGAATGTAACAAGGGGTGTATTGAGCATATGGACCCCACTGGTGACGGGCACCAATGTGGAACAATGTGGCGTGAAAATGAAATATTACATTTATTACACTATAATGTTGGTTTAGCCTTGAATTTATCATTTTCACAAGGGGTTAAAAGAGAAAAAAACACACAATATGTGTAGAGCAATTTCCCCCGAGTCCGTAAATACCCCACATGTGGACATAAAGCGCCATGTGGGCGCAGGGCAAGCCTCCGAAGGGAAGGAGCGCCATTTGGATTTTGGAGGTTGGATTTGGCTAGAATGGATGATGAACGCCATGTCGCATTTACAGAGCCCTCGTGCTGCCAAAGCACTGGAAACCCCCCACAAGTGACCCCATTATGGAAACTGCACCCCTCAAGGAATCTAACAAGGGGTGCAGTGAGGATATGGACCCCTTGATGACGGGCACATTTGTGCCATGAAAGTGAAAAAATGAAATTTTTTACTTTTACGTCACATTGTTCCACATTTGTGCCCGTCACCAGTGGGGTCCATATGCTCACTGTGCCCCTTGTTAGATTCCTTGAGGGGTGTAGTTTCCAGAATGGGGTCACTTGTGGGGGGTTTCCAGTGTCTTGGCAGCACGAGGGCTCTGTAAATGCGACATGGCCCTTGAAATCCTTTCCAGTGAAATTCAGCTTCCAAAAGCCAATTGGCGCTCCTTCCCTTTGGAGGCTCGTCCTGCGCCCGCTTGGCACTTTATCGCCACATGTGGGGTATTTCTGTACTCGGGAGAAACTGCGCTACACATTTTGTGTCTTTTTTTTCCTCTTATCCCTTTAAGAAAATGAAAAATTGAAGGCTAGAACAACGTTTTAGTGTAAAAATAATTTTTTCTTTTTTCACGCCATATTGTTCGGAAAATCTGTGAAGCACCTGTGGGGTCCAAATGCTCACCGCACCCCTTGTTACATTCCTTGAGGGGTGTAGTTTTCTAAATGGTGTCCCTTTAGGGGTGTTTTTTAGGTTTTTGCACCCCAGAGCCTCTGCCAACCTGAAGTGGTACAGTCAGAAATGACCAAATATAACGGAGGCGTTGAAATTCACTTGGCGCTCCTTTGTATCTGAGGCTTGTGGTTGCGTCAAATAGCGCAATAGGGCCACATATGGGGTATTTCTATAAACTGCAGAAACGGGGCAATAAATATTGGGGTGCATTTCTCTGGTAATAGGTTTATAATTATGAAAAATATTGGATTACAATAAAATCTCTGCACAGAAAATTAAAATTTTCAAATTTCTTACACACTTATTTCTGTGACTCCCCGAAAGGGTTAAAACACTTTCTGGATGTGCTTTTGCAGAGTGTGGGGGGTGCAGTTTCTGAAATGGGGTGCTTTGTGGGGCTTTCTAACATACAGGCCCCTCAAATACACTTTAAGGCTGGGTTCACACTACGTATATTTGAGGCTGTATGTTTGAGGCTGTATAGCAACCAAAACAAGGAGTGGATTGAAAACACAGAAAGGCTCTGTTCACATAATGTTGTAATTGAGTGGATGGCCGTCATTTAATGGCAAATATTTGCTGTTATTTTAAAACAACGGCTGTTATATTGAAATAATGGAAGTTATTTACCGTTATATGGCGGCCATCCACTCAATTTCAACATTGTGTGAACAGATCCTTTCTGGGTTTTCAATCCACTCCTGGTTTTGGTTGCTATAAGGACCTGACATGAGGACCAAATATAGCCTGAAATATACGTAGTGTGAACCCAGCCTAAACCTGAACAGGTCCCTAAAAATATCTGATTTTGAAATTTTACTGAAAATTTGGAAATTTGCTGCTAATGTTTTAAGCTTCCTATTGTCTAAAAAAAATTAAAGATCGTTTAATAAATGCCGCCAACATAAAGTAGACATGTTGCTAATGCTATTTAATATATAATTTATGTGGTATAACCACTTTCTGTATACGCAAAGAAGTTTCAAAGTTGGAAAAATGCATTTTTTCACATTTTTTCACATTATTTGGGTTTTTTTCATAAAGATTTGTTATGATTATCGACTCCAATTTACCAGAAATGTAAAGTACAATATGTCACGAGAAAACAATCTCAGAATCAGCCGGATAGGTAAAAGCATCCCGAAGTTATTAATGAATAAAGTGACACTGGTCATATTCATAAAATTTGTCTCTGTCATTAAGGCCATTTCAGGCTCTGTCCTTAAGGGGTTAATAAGAAAAAAAAAATTGGAATTTTTTTTTTTTCATCCATAATAATGATTCAATAAATACTTAAATTATATATTCATTAAAAAAACTTTAACTCATCCTGTAACAAAAAACAAAGCCTGTAGCCTTTGCATGAAAGTTTTAATGAAAGATATCTCTTCTGCATGAGTCAAGATAAGCAGCTGTCACACTAACATAGGGAAAGTGAGGTTTGGATACAGCTGACAGCGAACAAAGCAAAGGGAAAATGTTATTTCATAAGGGATTGTGATGTCATAGCACATTTCCACTTAAAGGCTATGTTCACACTACGTAAAACTACGGCCGTAGTTCTTGCCGCAGAACTATGGCCGTAGTTTTGAGGAATTGAACAATTCCTTATTTGGGATCCCGGCCGGAGCGTACACACATCGTATGCGCTCCGGCCGGAATCCTGTGCAGCGCCAGAAAAACCTGACATGTCAGTTTTCTGCGGCCGAAATTCACAGAATTCTGGCCGCAGAAAGACCTGTCAGTTCACACAGTGAAGCAAGCGTCTCTGGCCGTTCGCTTCACTGTGGGCTATAGGAAGCTCTGATGCGGGTGCGTGCTGATGAGCCCGCATCAGAGCTCCATGGCCGGAAAGATCACCCGGCCGGTACTTAAGTGTGTTCACGTAGTGTGAACATAGCCAAAAGTTGTACGTTGCTGAAAAACATACCCTCTCATACTATTAAAAGGGCTAGACAGCAGCTCCGTTAAAGGGTATGTATCACCCAGATTTTCTTTTGCAAATTAGAATCTGATACTAAAAGTTGATGTTTTTTTGTATTCTAACCTGTTTATATTTTACTTTTTGTACATTGTTATGGGGGCTGCCATTTTGCCATACCTGTTTTTAACAGAAAACACTAGACAGAGTTTGCCCCTTTGAGATGAATGTGAAACATTACTGAACATGCTCTGAGACCTTTGAAGAGGTCATGTCACAGGGTGCTGCTATGTACTTATATTGATGGTATCTACTGGTGTCACCTGATGCTGTACTGCTGCACAAATCACTTTTACTTTTTTTGGCATTTTCTTGTGACACATTCCCTTTTAGGATCCCAAGATTTAAAAAAATTAGTTGATGAAAATGTTAGAGATTAATCAATGTCTTAGTAATATTATATTTAATATTTGAGATAATCAAATAAAAGCTAAGTTCACCCCATCTTTTAATAAGAAATTCTATTGGAAGCCAAAAGACTAATCCAAGAATTGCAGAAATTGGCAAATATTGATAGGCAGGTGAAACAAATGATACCTGTCTCTTAGCTGATACCTGTTTGCAAAGTTTAAAATCACGTTTTCCTTCTAAGCTCACGCATTAGTGTTTTGGAAACTTGTCATATTTTAAAGGGAAACTATCAGCAGGTTAGACTTATTTATTTACTTATGAAACGACTTACTACATCAGAACGTCACCGAAGATAAGATAAGACACGTACCTTCATCCTCTGCATCTCCTGCACTATAGGGGCTATCAGCAGTTAAAGTGACAGTTTCACCCTTTTTGCATTATGACTTCTCTACACAGGTGTAATTGGTAAATTTAGCAGTTTTCATACCTTATTTTATGTCATACGTCATGGTGCTTGTTCAAGTAAAAAGTGATCTTTTATCAACTGCAGATTGTGCTAAGTGGGTGGCCCTTTATGGCAACAGCACCACTTAGCTGTGCCACCATAGGCCCCGCCCTCCGTGACACCATCGGCACATAGGCCCATTGTTATGGGCTGACCTAGATGGGGTGGGGCCCATGTGCCTAGGATGTCATGGAGGGGCGGGGCCAACAGTGGCCCACTTAGCACAATCTGCAGATGATAAAAGATCACTTTTTACTTGAACAAGCACCATGATGTATGATATAAAATGAGATATGAAAACTGCTAAATTTACCCATTACACCTGTGTAGAGAAGTCAGAATGCAAAAAGGGGGCGACAGTGTCACTTTAAGTCAAGAAGAATTGCTTGACCGATGTCCATCTCTAGTGCACTCCCAATGGGTTATCACAAATGTAACCCACGATAACTTAAATCTTCATGCCTCAAAGGAAAGATTAGGTTGAGTCTTAGGAGATAATGATGCAAAGGTTTTTATTTAATTTTTTTTTTTTAACTTAAAAACGTAAACATGTCAGTAATGTAAACTAAGACCTGTAAAGAAAATGTCTACATATCCATCGCAGGCAGAGCCAACATAATGACAGTGTTTTCATAAGTTCTGTTATCTGGCGGAGCAATACCCAATATCCTGCACATCTGTCCTTCCTGGCAGCCGCTGCCCAACACATGCTGTGTAATTAGGCATTTTATCTGTACATTTGTCTGTAGCTGCCCGGCACTGCCTGTCACTAATTAGCCGTCTAATTAAATAGTTAGCGCTGATCCCAGAGCTTACCTGTAATAAAGGCTTTTGGGGTCTTTCATTGTGCAGCACTATCTGTCACCTCCATTGCAGGCTGATAAGAAGGAGCTTCTCCCTCTTGTGTGAATTTATTGTTGCAGTAAGGGAAGCTGGAGGGAAGATGACATTGTTGCGGTCTAGCATTTGTTCTGCGGTACCATTAATCTCTCATCACTCTGAAGTTATTGGCGTCTTTTGACTCAAGCGAATAGAGCGCACATCATTTGTGAAGATTGATTGGAGGAATTCTCTCTGTTGTTAATGGTGATGGATGCTATCAATGACAGATAACAATTTTACATTAGTTAAATCTCTTGGTATTGATCCCAGCCTATGTAAACCTTCATGCATAAATCTACGTCTCCCTACTGTTAGGTTTAGCTTTCTCCCCATTCACTTTCATTGCTATTGCCGCTCTTTATTGTTTGCAGTTTGTATTGATATGTCATTCACTAAGCTCTCTAAAGCAATCGCATTGTCTCAATGCCAAATGTAGATCGCAAGAGTTTTTTTTTTAATGGTTGACATTGTCTCGGGCTTTGTATTGTAATTTATTCCTATTTATGTATGGTATTTCGAGAGTACAATACTAGCTCATGTTTTGGCATTCTATATCATCCCCAAGCCTTTTCTTTACTGCACATTATTGTGGTTTAGAAAATCTGTGATGTTTAAAGCAGTGGAATACATGTTATTTACCGGATCCAATGATCTTAACATCCTGGAGCCTTCTTGACAGCCAGTGACGGTCACTGGCACCAGTAGGTGGGTCAACAGTAGACCAGTGATTGGCTAAGGGAAATTCCTGGGTGTCGAGATGGGGCAAAGAGATGGAGAACAGTGTGACCTATTGAGTGTTGAATTGACAATGGTGAAGAACAGGTGAGGTAAGTAATGCTTATTTTACTCCTGACAGGTGGTTGGGACTTTCGGTGCACGCTGCTGCGGAAGAGAAAACGGGAGAGCAGCGTCGAGAGACCTGCAGCAACGGGGCAGCGTGTAGGAGGTGATATTTCACTATGGGGCCCCCCCAAGTCATGTGCAGCTGCATGGGATCAGATGTGGGCAGTTTGGATGGACGTGGGCCGACCACACCGCCTACATTATAATCCACCACTGAGCCATAGGCTGCATAATTTCCTGGTAGCCCTAGGGCTGCATCCAACTTCTTCAGCAAGTGCTGAGCATTTAAGTTTTAATGGATTAAGTTTTTAGCACTACCTGATCGGCACCACCAGGCTGAATACAGCAATGCACTTTCTTAGTGAATCCGCCACCACCTCGTTCCTAAGAAGTAGCTGTTTTTTTGTGATTATGTTAATTAGCACAGATTTCCCCTCCTAGTAATGGCGGACCTCATTCTTCATCTACCCAAAGCTTAGAATTCCCAGTCTGTCATCAGTGGGACATCTTACGATATATTATAATCTTATAATAGATTTGCTTTAAATAGCTGTCAACCAATTAGCTGTCTTCTCTGACTCCTCTTTTTAACACGGCCAGTTTATGCAAATTATGGCCATGATTTGCATAAACCGTAAAAATATCGGCCACTAAAAAAAAAAGGCAGGGAAAAAGGCAGCGATCCGGGACCCGACACTGGAACCGGGGAGGGAGGTAAGTGACCGGCGGCTTCCATATTCACCCCCTCCCCGGCCGTACACTGAAAATGACCCCAGCCCGAAGTACCACTTTAAGAGGTAATTTGTCTAAAATAGTACTACAAACAATCCCTTCAAATCAGGATAACCTTTTGTGTGATGGATTGTGAGGAGTGTGATAAATATGCAATGTATTATTAGCCCCTTCCCTTTAGAAACATTGCCTTGCCTTTTAGATTTGGTGAGTTATAACACTGTGCACATCTTCAGAAATCATTATCACTAGAGAGAACGGTTCATACTGTCTCCTCATTTATGTACACAGAGAAGTAACGCTATCTCTGTAGGTTCACCTGTTAAATGGATGTGACCTTTTACCTCCATGTATTAATCATGGCCGATGAGTCAATGACACAATGCAGATTGAGTATTACTTGTCACTAATTGTTATTAGGGGTTCTAGTCTTATCTCCTGTCTACTGTAGTGATTCCAAATAGTGGATGACAGATGACTGTACCTTTTCATTGTATTATGTTTTATTATGTTAATAACAATTCTATTAAAGCACAAAAATTTTAATGTAAAACACCCAAACCATGTCATTCCCATGCCAGGCACAGTGAATCATTTCATTCTAATCCCTGTAGATTGTTGTGACTCAACCCCAATGTCTGTGGGCAAGTAGCAAATGACAAATATTAAAAGATCTCTTTGCTTATATTACTCATAGCGATTAAACAATGTAGCCCGGAGAGATATTGCCTTAACCTCTTAAGGACCCATGACGTACCGGCACGTCATGGATCACTGTCACTTAAGGACCCATGACGTACCGGTACGTCGGCCCTTTAAACGGGCGCCGCGGCCGGCCGGGTCCCGATCGGGGGAGATAGCCTGCTATAATACATAGCAGGCCATCTCTCCCTGTCGGCATGGAGGGTTGTTAAGCCCCCCCATGCCGACGATCGCCGCTATTGGCTGCTAAGCCCATAGCGGCGATCGGAACCTTTCCGGGCCTTTCCGAGGACGGCACCGACCGCCATTACTGTAAAAGGTAATGGTGGTCACGGTACCACCGTCCCAATCGACGTGAACGGCCGGCCAGCCGGCCGGCCGTTCACGGCGATCAAAGTCCCCACAAGTAATAAATACCTGCTCCGGACCCCTCAGCTAGGTAGCTGAGGGGTCCAGAGCAGGTATTTGTACATTACTCACCTGTCCCGGGGTCCTGATCGGCGTCTTCCGGGTTCCCGGCGTCCTCTTCATCTTGTCGGGACTTCGGCTTCTTCCGTGAGTCCCGATCGGCTTTTTCCGGCTCCAGCGTCGTCTTTTTTTCGTATTTTTCCGGCTCCAGCGTCGTCTATTTTCGGATCTTGCGCTCTGCTGCCCCCTAGCGGCTGATAAGTGTAATACACGTATCAGCCACTACAGGGATGTTCAGAATGTAGTAAAAAAAAAAATTTTTTTCCCAATTTTTTTTTTCCCCATTTTCCGCACCCTATCGCCGCTGAGTGTTGATCAGCATCGCACGAAAGTGCGCTGCTAATCAGCAACTCCTCCTTTTTGGCGTAGGGTGTTTTTTTTTTTATATCCTACTGCCACGGTCTGCTGATAAGTGCCGAACATAAGTGCGGCATTTATCAGCAACACCATTTTTGGCGTAGGTTTTTTTTGTATACTTACTGTAAAAAACACGTAAAAAAACACTACATTACACCACACTACATTGAATAAAGTTTTACACTACACCACTACATACCCCATATACCAATCCCCGTATAAAGATGGCCCCCAGGGTGTTTTCGGTATCGGACGCATACGTTATTATTGCCTCCGACACCGAAACAGCCAGTGAGGATGAATGGGGGGTCCTTTGTTCCTCCATTCATCCTCATCCTCCTCATCATCCAGTGACGTGTCTGGGGGTAGTGTAGCGTACGCTGCCCCCCAGACACGTCTTTTCTGCCAGTACTGTCCCAATAAGAGATCACGGTATGGTGTGAAATTCTACAAACTCTGTGAGAGTACTTCAGGGTACACTTACAGATTTAGGGTACGTGCACACTGCGGAATGGCGAAGGATAACCCTTCGTGCATTCCGCAGCTAGCACCCGCCGGCGGACTGATGCAGGGGCGCGTCTCCGCCCGTGTCATAGACTCTATCCTATGCATGGGCGGATTCCATCATCCGTCATTCCATCAACACGTTGGACGCAGAGCGGAATCCGCCCGTGCATAGAATGGAGTCTAGACACGGACGGAGACGTGCGCCTGCATCAGTCCGCCGGCGGGTGCCAACTGCGGAATGCACAAAGGGTTATCCTTCGCGATTCCGCAGTGTGCATGTACCCTTAGAGTGTATGAAGGAAGGGACACTCGAATCCAGCCCCCAGATGCCCACTCCCCCCCCCCATCCTCGGAGTTAGTGGGGACATCGTCCGGGAACTGATCTTCCCACTGCTGGATAAAGGTTACCACCTGTACGGGGATAACTTTTATACCAGCACCCCCTCTTCCGGTCCCTCGCTGCCCGAGCTACTGTAGCTTGCGGCACGATCCGAACATATCAGAAGTAGTAATAGAGCCCTAATATTTAGCAGCCATGGAGCGGACCCAGCACTTCTGGATATGAAGGAACCCGTATCGCACCAGGACAACATTTTCCAGGTGACGTCCCCCACACTGGAGAAAGGGAGACCCCAGAAGAAGTGCAGAGTGTGGGGTAACAGGGGGATCAGGAAGGACAACATTTTCCAGTGTGACACCTGTCCTGATCCCCCCGGCCTCTGCATACTGGATCGCTCCAAGGCGCACCACACGTCACTGGGGTTCTACATTATCTAAATTCTGTCCCTTATTCCTATTTCAGGGGTCACGTTGATCCAGGGATTATTCTGATCGCCATTATGGAGTCGGGAAGGAATTTTTCCCCTGGGATGAGGCTACTGTCGTCTGCCTCACGAGGGGTTTTTGCCTTCCTCTGGATCAACACAGGTTGAGTTTGATGGACACCTGTCATTTTCAACCTTATAAACTAATAATTGGCCTAATACCCCCAAATAAATTAGAATTGTCCCTTTTCCCCAGCTAAGTAGGTATGGCCGCCATTCCCATTAGAGGATGCCATGATGCAATTACAAAGCCTCTGTGCGGCCAGGACAGTAGAAACCCCCCACAAGTGACCCCATTCTGGAAACTACACCCCATAAGGAATCTAACAAGTGGGGCAGCGGGTATATGGCCCCCTGGTGACGGCCACATTTGGTACGTGAAAATGAAAAAAATGGTATTTTTTATTTTCACGGCACATGTTCTACACATGTGCCCATCACTAGTGGGGTCCATATGCTCACTGCACCCCTTGTTAGATTCCTTATGGGGTGTAGTTTCCAGAATTGGGTCACTTGTGGGGGGTTTCTACTGTTCTGGCAGCACAGGAGCTTTGTAATTGCGACATGGCCTCCATCCCCCATTCCAGCCTCTAAATGGCGCTCTGTCCTTTTGGTGACTTGCCCTGTGCCCATATGGCAAATTATGTCCACATGTGGGGTATTTTCGTACTCAGGGGAAACTACCCTACACGTTTTGTGTTCATTTTCTTTTTTAACCCCTTGTGGAAATGGAAAAAAATCAAGGCTAGACCAACATTTAGTGTAATTTTTTTTTAATTTTTACTCTAAATCATTGATCTTGTCTTGATTTTTTCATTTTCACAAGGGGTTAAAAGATAAAAAAAAACACAATGTGTAGAGCAATTTCCCCTGAGTACGTAAATACCCCACATGTGGACATAAAGCGCCATGCGGGTGCAGGGTAAGCCTCCAAAGGGAAGGTGCGCCATTTGGTTTTTGAAGGCTGGATTTGGATGGAATGGATTTCGAGGGGCCATGTTGCATTCAAAAGGCCCCTGTGTTGCCAAGACAGTTAAACCCCCCACAAGTGACCCTATTATGGAAACTACACCCCTCAAGTAACAAGGGGTGTAGTCAGCATATGGACCCCACTGGTGACGGGCACAAATGTGGAACAATGTGGCTTGAAAATGAAATATTAAATTTTTTACACTATAATGTTGGTCTAGCCTTGAATTTATCATTTTCACAAGGGGTTAAAAAAGAAAAAAAAACACAAAATGTGTAGAGCAATTTCCCCCCCGAGTCTGTTAATACCCCACATGTGGACATAAAGCGCCATGTGGGTGCAGGGCAAGCATCCGAAGGGAAGGAGCGCCATTTGGATTTTAGAGGTTGGATTTGGCTAGAATGGATGATGAACGCCATGTCGCATTTACAGAGCCCTTGTGCTGCCAAAACACTGTAAACCCCCCACAAGTGACCCCATTCTGGAAACTACACCCCTCAAGGAACCTAACAAGGGGTGCAGTGAGGATATGGACCCCTGGATGACGGGCACATTTGTGCCATGAAAGTGAAAAAATGAAAATTTTCACTTTCACGTCACATTTTTCCACATTTGTGCCCGTCACCAGTGGGGTCCATATGCTCACTGCACCCCTTGTTAGATTCCTTGAGGGGTGTAGTTTCCAGAATGGGGTCACTTGTGGGGGGTTTCCAGTGTCTTGGCAGCACGAGGGCTCTGTAAATGCGACATGGCCCTTGAAATCCATTCCAGTGAAATCCAGCTTCCAAAAGCCAATTGGCGCTCCTTCCCTTTGGAGGCTCGTCCTGCGCCCGCTTGGCACTTTATGTCCACATGTGGGGTATTTCCGTACTCGGGAGAAACTGCGCTACATGTTTTGTGTTTTTTTTTTTCCTTTTATCCCTTTGTGAAAATGAAAAATTGAAGGCTAGAACAACATTTTAGTGTAAAAAATACTTTAGTCTTTTTTCAAGCCATATTGTTTGGAAAATCTGTGAAGCACCTGTGGGGTCCAGATGCTCACCGCACCCCTTGTTACATTCCTTGAGGGGTGTAGTTTTCTAAATGGTGTCCCTTTAGGGGTGTTTTTTAGGTTTTGGCACCCCAGAGCCTCTGCCAACCTGAAGTGGTACAGTCAAAAATGACCAAAAATAACGGAGCCATTGAAATTCACTAGGCGCTCCCTTATATCTGAGGCTTGTGGTTGCGTCAAATAGCGCAATAGGGCCACATATGGGGTATTTCTATAAACTGCAGAAACGGGGCAATCAATATTGGGGTGCATTTCTCTGGTAATAGGTTTATAATTATGAAAAATATTGGATTACAATAAAATCTCTGCACAGAAAATTAAAATTTTCAAATTTCTTACACACTTAGCTTTTATTTCTGTGACTCCCCTAAAGGGTTAAAAAACTTTCTGGATGTGCTTTTGCAGAGTTTAGGGGGTGCAGTTTCTGAAATGGGGTGCTTCGTGGGGCTTTCTAACACACAGTCCCCTCAAATACACTTTAAACCTGAACAGTTCCCTAAAAATATCTGATTTTGAAATTTTACTGAAAATTTGGAAATTTGCTGCTAATGTTTTAAGCTTCCTATTGTCTAAAAAAAATTAAATATAGTTTAATAAATGCCGCCAACATAAAGTAGACATGTTGCTAATGCTATTTAATATATAATTTATGTGGTATAACCATTTTCTGTATAAGCAGAAAAGTTTTAAAGTTGGAAAAATGCATTTTTTCACAATTTTTCACGCTATTTTGGGTTTTTTCATAAAGATTCGTTATAAGTATCGACTCCAATTTACAAGAAATGTGAAGTACAATATGTCACGAGAAAAAAATCTCAGAATCAGCCGGATAGGTAAAAGCATCCCGAAGTTATTAATGAATAAAGTGACGCTGGTCAAATTCATAAAATTTGCTCCGGTCCTTAAGGCCATTTCAGGCCCGGTCCTTAAGGGGTTAAAGGAGAAGTCCGGCGAAAAATTTTATTACAGTATCGTATTGCCTCCCAAAAGTTATACTAATCACCAATATACACTTATTACGGGAAATGCTTATAAAGTGCTTTTTTTCCCTGCGCTTACTACTGCATCAAGGCTTCACTTCCTAATTAACATGGTGATGTCACTTCCTGGATAAAATGGCCCACACATAGCTGTGTGGGCTGTGGCTGCTGGAGTGGATGATGGCAGGGGGACACTGAGGGACACAGGACACTGGAGGGACACTGAGAATCCCCCTGCCATTATCCTCTCCAGCAGCCACAGCCCGCACAGCTCTGGGAGTCAGGTCGTGACATCACCATTTTATCTAGGAAGTGAAGCCTTGATGCAGTAGTAAGTGCAGGGAAAAAAAGCACTTTATGTGCATTTCCCGTAATAAGTGTATATTGGTGATTTGTATAACTTTTGGGGGGCAATACAATACTTTAATAAAAATTTTCACCGGACTTCTCCTTTAAAAGAGCACAGAACTGGTCAATGTAAAAAGCCAATACTGTCCTCAAATATAAAGATAATGTCAGGACGAGATTTAAGACAGAGTGAAGCCCTGTCATAATACTTGCCAAACTGTCCCTGCCTTTTTGAGTTGTAGGCTCCTTAAAGGAGAAGTCCGGCCAAAAGTATTTTTTAATATGTTATTACTTATGGAAAGTTAGACACATTTCTAATGTACTTTAATTATGGGAAATGCACATATACTGCTATTTCCCTTAATTTATTAGATCCTGGAGTGTTAGAATTCTCTCAGAAACCATAAATGTATTCAATGAATACATCAGGAGGGCACCGAGTAGGGAGGGAGAGAGCTGCCTGTGCATCTACCTCCCCCTCCCTCCCTGCTCAGTGCTGGGCACATATACACAGTACTACTCTTCCCATCATCTGCTCATAGTATGCCGAGCCCTCACCGCTCCTCACACAAGGGGTCGCTTCATCATTCCCCCTCCTCCTCCCGGCTTCAAACGTCTAACTATCCCGCCGCCGCTCCTCACACTATTCCGTTGCTCCTCACACTACCCCGCCGCTGGCTGCCGCTCTCTGCTCCTACATATTGGCCGTGCAAGCCCTCCCCCACCCCGCTGGAAGCACGGTGCTCCCGGTGCTTCCTGGTGTCCCCGGCCGCCCTGAGGGGTGGGGGAGGGCTGACACGGCCGGCATGCAGAGAGTGGCAGCCAGTGGCGGGGAGTCAGCGACGGGATAGTGTGAGGAGCGGCGGGATAGTTACAGGTTTGAAGCCGGTTTGAAGGAGGAGGGGGCATGATGAATCGACCCCTTGTGTGAGGAGCGGCGCGGTCGGCATCAGCGGCGATCTGATGGGGATAGCACAGGTATTACTACCCCATTATCTGCTCATACTATAAGCAGATGATGGGAGGAGTAGTACTGTGTATATGTGCCCAACACCGAGCAGAGAGGGAGGGGGGAGGTAGATGCACAGGCACCTCTCTCCCTCCCTGCTCGGTGCCCTCCTAATGCATTCATTGAATACATTTACGGGATACTTTGGGGAGCAAGAGCACTTGCTCCCCAAAGTATTCCATAAATGTATTCAATCAAAACGTACTGTACATAACATTTTTACATACACATCCATTGATTTTATAGAGTGTCCAGCAGGGGCGCACTATATATAGTACTCATTGACTTCTATATATAGTGTGCCCCCTGCTGGACACTCCATAGGAATTACACCCTTCGTCGTGACGTCACGGTTTCTGAGAGAATTCTAACACTCCATGATCTAATAAATTAAGGGAAATAGCAGTATATGTGCATTTCCCATAATTAATGTACTTTAGGAATTTGTCTAACTTTCCATAAGTAATAACATATTTAAAAATACTTTTGGCCGGACTTCTCCTTTAATAGGCTGGCCCCAACCCAAAGACTGAAACCTTCACTGGATAAAGTGTAACACAGAAGACAGGGACAAGACAATACAAACACAATAATTACAGAAGCCGAGTCAGTAACTAACGGTTGTCCAGTACAGAGTCAGAACCAAGAGGGAAGTCAGGGAGTCAAGCCAAGAATCCGTAACCAGGAAATCAAGCCAGAATCAGGATAGCTAGCTTAAGCACATAGGTATAAGGCTCTATAGCAGGCAAGGAGGATCAGAATGAGCAGACTTTTAAGGGAGCTAAAGTTCCCGCCCCAGGACTGATTAGGGCAGGGATTTCAGCCTCCCCACAATACCCTAAGCTGACTGGCAGCTGCACCTGCCAGTCAGCACAATCATAAGTAACCTCATCTGAGAATGCCCGACTGGGAAGTGGCAAGTGTTACTAGGGACACCGTCGGTGCGCCACTGCAGCCAGCCGTGCACTCCGCTGCCACTGAAGTCCATGTCAGGAGTCGAGTTTTCCGGCGGGCGCTGGCTGATGACAGTTAATTAAAAGTTTTAAAAACATACGATAGAGAGATAGATATTAAATAAGGTATTATACGGATTGTAAGGACAGATATTCCTATTAACATGGATGTATTGTATATAAGTCATTATTTAATGAGAATCATAACCTGCTGTGTACTTGGAACTGTTGCCAACCCCCAAAAATGAGATTTTACTATCATTAAATACCTTAGGGAGCCCTGATAACACAGGCTCCAGTTTCTCTCTTGTTCCGATGTCGTCACAACCTTCCGGTAAGGGCCTGCTCAGCCCATCAGTAGCTGCGGCAGTGTCTCACCACAGTCACTGATAGGCTGGGTGGGCAATCACTCAGCCGGGGTCATGATGTTGCAGCTAGCAGAGCTGCAGCACCCCAGCTGCGGTGAACAGGACCCCAGAGCCGCTCTACGAGGCATGAGGAGGGGTGAGTTTACATGTTTATTATTTTCACCCTGGACTGCCTGCTGATTTTAGTCATAGTGGGACTTCTCCTTTACTCTTACTTCTTTGCTGCTTTTAACTGCAGGTCCAAGAGAGCAAAATTGTGATCTGGGACTATTAGATACAGTGCCAACAGGGAGGGTGTGGGCATCTTTGACACACCTCCTGCTTCATCATCAGTCATGGCTGCTATGTTACCAGATTGGCTGCTGTGTATAACACAGACTCATCAGTGTATGGAAAGCTGATTTATATTACTGTAAGGGTGAAATGGTTAGAAAGTACAGATTGGGGCTACATTCACATTACCGCTTGTCCTTCTGGCCCCATTCCGTCATCCTTTTTTTGTTTTAAAGAAAGTGAAATGGAAATTGTCAGATCCATAATAATAACCATTGGTTTCAATGTAATTTTACTGTGCTCTGTTTGACCAAATAGTGCTCTGTTAGCATGCAATCTGTTCAGGTTCCGTTTTTCTGAACGGACCAAAAAAGTCTGTTTGCAGTATTTTTTTTTTCCGGTTTTCAAAAACGGAACTTAACCCAGGTCTAGAGCCGCCTACCCGTGTTCAGAGCGGGGCCACGCTCTGAACCGCCGCAGTCCCAGGTGCTGCATGTAGCCCGGGACCGCGGCTATTAGCGGGCACGCTCCGATCGCCGTGCCCGCTAATTAAATAATCGGATGCAGCTGTCAAAGTTGACAGCTGCATCCGATTACCTTATATAGCCCTTCCCTGGTTGTCCCGGAGGAGCGATCCACACGTCTGGCTTGGGCCGGGGTCTGTGCCGTAATGGTGCTGATCCCGGCTCGGCACTCGATTGCTTCCGACTGAAGCAGGTGGAAGCAATGGAGTGCCTATCTCATTGATCTATGCTGTATAACTATACAGCATAGATCTCAATGAGAGACCAATGTACCTATACTAGAAGTTCCCCAGGGGGGCTTCTAGCATAAGTGTAAAAAAAAAAAAAAGTGTTGTTAATAAAAAGCCCCCTCCCCTAAAAGTTTGAATCATCCCCCTTTTCCCATGTTATAAATAAAAAAAACATATTTAGCATCGCCGTGTGCATAATCGCCCGAACTATTAATTTATCCCATTCCCCATCTCGCATTGCGCATTTTTGGTTGCATCAAATCCAGAAAAATTGTAATAAAAAGTTATCAAAAAGTCGCATATGCGCAATCAAGGTACCGATTGAAAGTACAGATCATGCCGCAAAAAATTACCTCACACATCCCCATAGACCAAAGGATAAAAGCGCTATAAGCCTCGGAATGGAGCGATTTTAAGGAACATATATTTGTTAACAATGATTTGAATTTTTTACAAGCCATCACATAATATAAAAGTTATACATGTTATATATCGTTCTAATCGTAACAACTTTTTTCCTGCATTTGCAGTTTACTTTATGAAAAAATTCAGCCTGTCATTGCAAAGTACAATTAGTAGTGCAAAAAATAATGGTTCATGTGGGTTTCTAGGTGAAAATGGCCTTATAAGCACAAGGAGGAAAAAACGAAAACGCAAAAATTTTAATTGGCCCGGTCCTCTGAGGGTTAAACGGATCAATGCAATCTATTTTTTTGCATGCGCAGAAGGGGAGAGAAGACAGGAAGTAAAAAAAAATAAAAAAAACGTGAAAAACGGACACGAACGGAATTACAAACACATGACAACGGAAGCGAACGGATGGCAAGCTTCCACTAATTTTACTAAAATAAACGGATACACTAACATTTTGGGCTATCGGTTGACATCCGTTGACATACATTAGCAAATCCGTCTTTAGCTATCCGTTATTAAACTAATAGAGACCATGAAGGAACCCTTATAAATTGGTAGTGTCTATTGGGAATCACCGACAGATGAGATCTAATTCTGTTTGTCTGTTTTTTATCTGCTACTATGACAGAAAAGTAAAGAAAAAGAAAAAGAAAAGAATTGACAATGCAATTCAGACCCCAATCTTAGTAATAATGCTCTTATTTGTATAGCGCACTCAGATTCCGCAGCACTTTACATGTTTGTTTGTTTTTTTGCCAATTACTGTTCCCTGTCCCCTATAGGGCTCACAGTCTAAATTCCCCTATCTGTATGTTTTGGGTGTGGGAGGAAACCCGAGTACCCGGAGGAAACCCACGCAAATACGGAGAGAACATACAAACTCTCTGCAGATTTTGTAAGAAGAAAGAGAAGTTTTAAAGGGAACCTGTCACATTGTAATTCCAGTCCAATCTGCAGGCAGCATGTTGTAGAGCAGAAAGGGCTGAGCAGATTGATAATCATTTGTAATTTATTCATCTAAATTCCTGCATATTCTGAACTTACTGTAGGTGTTCTGTGGGCGGGGCTAATCAGTGATCTGTGATGGACCTCCCATCGGACTCCAAAGCCCAGAATGAGCAGGAATTTATAGTATTAGAAAGTTATACTAAATCTTTAACCTGAAACGTATATATCAATCTGCCCAACTCCTTCTGCTCCATAACATGATGCTGGCAAATCAAACAGCATCATCAATGTGAAAAATTCACTTTAAGGGTATAAACCCACACAACGTATAAGCAGCGCATTTACTGCTGCGATACGCAGCAAATACGCAACAAATACGCAGCAGATTAGATCTAAATAACTGAACACAGCATCAAATCTAAACCATCAAATCTGCTGCGTATTTGTTGCGTATCTGCTGCGTATATGGTGTGTGGGTTTGTACCCTAACAACCTGTCAGTAATAGACTTGAACACCACATGCATCTTCTTCCCTGTCCTAAATGTCTGTTTTCAGGGGACAATAGATGGTGGTCACACCACAATAGATGGTTGTCATGCACTTTCAGTGTAGCCGATGGTGGGCCTGATACTAAGTATATCATCTAGACCCTGATTCACACAGTAGCATCCACTAAAAAGTACTGTGTTCCATGCAACATTACTTTGCTAATTATTCATCATTACTAGTCTTCATTGTCATCTCTCATTAGCTATGTCTTTTATTACCCTGACAGTATCACATTGATTTTTCCTGCCAGCATGAGGTCAATAAACCCTTATGCTTACACAGAAGAAGTGCCCTTCATTATCTTATAAGGACCTTTTTAATTACCGTATCCTCAGAAATGTTTAATGTATAATGTTCCTTCCATGAAATTAGAATCAATGAGAATAAAATCAATGACTACGTAAACAAGAAGTGTTTTTAACAACTACCCAAGTGAGCGTCCTTGGATTTAATCAGTTTCAAAGCAACATCTGCCTGACTGACCTGCGTCTTAGCTGCGCAGTTACCTTCTTGACCCAGATTCGGACTAATGTCATGTTAAGGTGATAGAAAAGATGTACAGTGGTACCTTGGATTAAGAGTACCGTATCTTCCAGCGTATAAGGCGACTGGGCGTATAAGACGACCCCTGACTTTAAGAAGATTGGCAAGGGTTCCACGCTGGAAAATGTTAACCCCTGCCTTACCGCAGCCCTGCTGTAGTCAGGTATGGGTTAACTGCAGCTAAAAAAAAAAACAAACAAAACAGTTAATTCACCCGGGACCCGTTCCCGGTGCCTGCGCGTCTCCTGGCCCCTTCCCGGCGCAGGCAGTGTGACGTACACTGCCTGCGCCGGGGACCTCCGGAAGCTCTCCTGAGCTAGGCTGCCGGAAGAGCGTCGGGAGAATGACAGAGGCTTCAGGGTACTTCCAGAGCCTCTGTCAATCTCCCAAAGCTCTCCTGGCAGCCAAGCGTCTCCGATGAGATGCTCGGCTGTTCGGAAGAGCTTCGCGGGATCCCCGTCGCAGGCAGTGTACGTCACACTGCCTGGGCGAGGAACGGGCCAGGAGACATGCGGAGGCCGGGAACGGGCCCTGGATGAGTTAATTGTTTTTTTGTTTTTTTTATAATGGTCGACCCATACTGTGGGGATGAGGCCATTTTTGAGCCCCCCTCCACCATATGGGGTGACCATACCCAGCGTATAAAATGACCCCTGACTTCTAAGAAGATTTTTTGGGCTTAAAAAGTCGTCTTATACGCCGGAAAATACGGTAACATGGTTTTAGAGCGTTTTGCAAGAAGAGCTCACAGTTTTTCATAGTGGTAACTTGGTTTAAGAGCATTGATTTGATTTAAGAGTGATGTGGATTACAAGCACGGTCCCTGAACGAATTATGCTCGTAATCCAAGGCACCACTGTATATCAATGTGAGGACGCTTGTATGTCTGCTTTATTACCTAAACTTTCCTACTCATAAAATCAATCTTTCAACGGTACTACTGATGTATTAAAGGAATTAATTGGACATTATTCCATTAAACATTACTTGTAATTATTTGTAAAGAGCTTGTTTTCATATCATATAGTGTACAGTTCCCAAAAAATTAGAAAATGTTACCATTAGCAAGCCAAAAAGGCTGGCGCATGGCAAGGCATGGCATGTTTGGCCATGCCCCTTTCTCAGCCAAGCCATGCCCTTTCCTCGGCAGGCCACTCCCTCTTGCCAAATGAGTTGCATTTTTCCCTTCTTAGAACACACAACTTAATAAATGTGTCTAAATTACTGCGGGCCAAAAGTTTGGCACATATGGAGACAGAATTCTGGTGTATCAGGCAATTTGAGTCAGCATTTATTGAAAATAGCATTTTATTTTTGTTGCCTTTTCTTCTGTTTTTTTTTTTTTTTTGTTAATAATATTAAAGGGGTACTCTGGGTAAAAAAAAAAAATTATAATTGCTGGGCATAAGGATATGTGCACACTACGGAATCCGTGCAGATCACCCGCCGCGGATTCCGCCCATGCCATAGACTCCATTCTATGGTCGGGCAGATTCCGCCGTCTGTCCAAAGAATGAACAGGTTCACTCTTTGGAAGGACAGAGCAATCCGCCTGACCATAGAATGGAGTCTATGGCACGGGCAGAAATGCGCATAGGCATGGGAAGATCCGCGTGGATTTTGTAGTGTGCACATACCCTTAGGGGGTAATACTTACCTATCCTGGTCTAGCACAGGTTCTGTGCTGCCACTCCCTATATCCAGCTTGTCTCCATCCCCTAGTTCCTGTTACATTATTGCACCACATGACCTGTCAGCTCAGCCAATCAATGACTGAGGTGGGAAACCACTGCAGCCACTGATTGGCAGGGCAGGCTGTTCATCTGGTGTTATGATATAACAGGATCTATGAGACAGAGGAGTCCAGTAGGAGACAGGAGCAGCAACACAGTAACCACACTAGACTGTAATGGATGAAGGGGAATTGTTTATTGTGTTCATAGCACCCCTGCTGCCCAGCTACTTTTTTTTTTGTCCAGACAACCCCTTTAAATGTATTGCAAACACTGTTTATTGTTTTGTTGTGCACATCCTAGGTAAAAAAAATGCTACCAAAAACAGGCAAAAAGAGCAGACAGATAGTGTTCCTGAAGGAAGCTCTAAGAGATCATTTATTTTTTCCACTGACCTGTGAACTTTCCACCGCCATCTGTATTTGTCTACTTTATGGCTGCAGTTTTATTATCGTGGAAAAAGTACAATGGTAATTCAGAGCATGAATTCATAAACTAATTTGCTTGCTTTTATCTAGACTGCTTTGTCGAGTAGACAAATTTTGTTGCTTTGTATTGATCAACACTGCATAAAATAACCCACAACGGATGATTGGCTTTGGTCTGATTGCATTGGTATTAAGCGGCTGTCTCTAGTCTGATTACATTAACACACATGAAAGGCATCATTTCAAATTTAAAGGGGTTGTCCAGCGAAAATCTTTTTCTTTCAAATCAACTGGTTTCAGAAAGTTATATAGATTTGCAATTTACTTCTATATCAAAATCTCAAGTCTTCACATACTTATCAGCTGCTGTATTCCTGCAGGAAATGTTTTCTTTCCAGTTTGACACAGTGCTGCCACCTGTGTCCAGGACAGAAACAAATGCCCATAGAAAACCTCTCCTGCTCTGGGCAGTTCCTGACATGGACAGAGGTGGCAGCAAAGAGCACAGTGTCAGACTGAAAAGAAAATGCCACTTCCTGTAGGACACACAGCAGCTGATAAGTATAGGAAGGCTTGAGATTTTTAAATAAAAGTAAATTAAATAGCTATATAACTTTCTGAAAACAGTTAAAAGACAAAGATTTTCGCTGGAGTTCCTGTTTATATCAAATATTAAAGGGAATGCAATTGTCCTGGGTTCGGTGGCCCCATAGAGAATGAATGGAGTGCCGATTGGTCAGACCCCTATTGATTCCATATGGATCTGCATGTAACATCACCACCTTATGTCCACTGATGTCCAGGCATGATGGGAATTGTAGTTTTGCAGTAGCTGGGGGGCAATGCATTTGACTGATACCTTCCTACTGTAGAAGAGTGCGTGGAGCAGCTCTCATTTGTTGTATCCACAGCAACATGAAATCCCTGCTGGAATTAGCGAGTGCTGCTACAGTGCAGGTGCACTTGCTGAATGTTTTGCTGGCATTATGCGCATATCTTCAACCTTTTTGCCGAAGCAACACGTAAATAAGAACCATGTGATTAGTTGTCGCTGCAGAAGTAATTAGACATGCTTGACTCCTTCCCCTAATATACCGATCGTCTATTAGCTCATTATTGTAATTGGATAATCCCGGCTTTGCTTCTTATGAATTAGAACCAGATTTACATTAAACAAAATTAATTTTCTTTAATATATAATAAAACACTGTCGGAGCTTCCCAGAACAGATGTCAAATAAATGCAGCACAAGTACACGAGTGATCGCTGCTTAAGTAACAGGTCCCTTTGATCTTATACATTTTATTTTTCAAAAAGAAAGAAGACATTTTCACCAGATAGATTTTACAAGACAGACAAGGATGCGCTAAAGCCATAAACGTACTGGCGTGCCTAAGTATTATAGCAATAAACTGCTATATTTCTACATACATGATCCACCTCATAGAATTATGTGTTTAAAGAATCCAATGGACCGTAGTTGGATTTATTAATCCATAAAACAGGTTGGAGATATATGATCATATGAGGGTGCACAACTGTAGTGAGGAGACGTTTGAACTCAAGACCCCTATTCTAAATAATCACAGGAGAAATACAATTACAATTCATTACTACCACCTGGTGTGGTCAATGTCAGTTCTGCTTAAAGTGACCGTGTACCCACAATCTGTTGGATATCTGTCCTGGGGTCCGTTCGGCAGGTGATGCAGTTATTGTCCTAAAAACAACTTTTAAACTTGCAGCCCTGTGTCAAATTGGGCGGCCTAGAGTGTCTATGCCCTAGGCTTGAACTGCCCCTCTGTCCCTTCTCCCCGCCCTCTTTAACATAAGGAATGCCCAAGGCAGGATTTCTCCTATTCATCACTTGTATAAACACTGCACATATGCAGGATGGTTAAGGCCCATGTGCAGTGTTCAGACAAACAATGATTAGAAGAAATTCTGCCTGGGGCATTCCTAATAATGAAGAGGGCGGGGAGGAGGAACAGAGAGGTGGTGAAATCCTAGGGCGTAGACACTTTAGGCCAGTGATTTTCAACCTTTTTTGAGCCGCGGCACACTTTTTATACTTAAAAAATCCCGGGGCACACCACCAACCAAAATGGCACAAAATGACACTAAAACAGTACATATTATACATATAGTTAATAATATAGATTCTACATGTATTTATACTCACTCACAGTGTGAAACCTGGGCCTGTTTTCTTCTCCCCCGTGCTTCTCTCCACCATACTTCTCCACCCTACTTCTCTCCTGTGCTTCTTTCCACCATACTTCTCCCCCCTGCTTCTCTCCTGTGCTTCTCTCCACCATACTTCTCCCCCCTGCTTCTCTCCTGTACTTCTCTCCACCATACTTCTCCCCCCTGCTTCTCTTCTGTGCTTCTCTCCCCCATGCTTCTCTCCTGTGCTTCTCTCCACCATACTTCTCTCTTGTGCTTCTCTCCACCATACTTCTCTCCTGTGCTTCTCTCCACCATACTTCTCCCCCCTGCTTCTCTCCTGTGCTTCTCTCCCCCATGCTTCTCTCCTGTGCTTCTCTCCACCATACTTCTCCCCCCTGCTTCTCTCCTGTGCTTCTCTCCACCATACTACTCCCCCCTGCTTCTCTCCTGTGCTTCTCTTCCCCATGCTTCTCTCCACCATACTTCTCCCCCCTGCTTCTCTCCTCTGCTTCTCTCCCCCATGCTTCTCTCCTGTGTTTCTCTCCACCATACTTCTCCCCCTGCTTCTTTCCTGTGCTTCTCTCCACCATACTTCTCCCTCCTGCTTCTCTCCTGTGCTTCTTTCCCCCATGCTTCTCTCCTGTGCTTCTCTCCACCATACTTCTCCCCCCTGCTTCTCTCCTGTGCTTCTCTCCACCATACTTCTCTCCTGTGCTTCTCTCCACCATACTTCTCCCCCCTGCCTCTCTCCTGTGCTTCTCTCCACCATACTTCTCTCCTGTGCTTCTCTCCACCATACTTCTCCCCCATGCTTCTCTCCTGTGCTTCTGTCCCCCATGCTTCTCTCCTGTGCTTCTCTCCACCATGCTTCTCTCCCCCATGCCTCTCTCCTGTGCTTCTCTCCACCATACTTCTCCCCCCTGCTTCTCTCCTGTGCTTCTCTCCCCCATGCTTCTCTCCTGTGCTTCTCTCCACCATACTTCTCCCCCCTGCATCTCTCCTGTGCTTCTCTCCCCCATGCTTCTCTCCTATGCTTCTCTCCACCATACTTCTCCCCCTGCTTCTCTCCTGTGCTTCTCTCCCCCCTGCTTCTCTCCTGTGCTTCTCTCCACCATACTTCTCCCCCCTGCTTCTCTCCTGTGCTTCTCTCCCCCATGCTTCTCTCCTGTGCTTCTCTCCACCATACTTTTCCCCCCTGCATTTCTCCTTTGCTACTCTCCCCCCTGCTTCTCTCCTGTACTTCTCTCCACCATACTTCTCCCCCCTGCTTCTCTCCTGTGCTCCCCCCCCCATGCTTCTCTCCTGTGCTTCTCTCCACCATACTTCTCCCCCATGCTTCTCTCCTGTGCTTCTCTCCCCCATGCTTCTCTCCTGTGCTTCTCTCCACCATACTTATAATCTGCCACTGATTGCTGCGCATTGCCGGGGAACAAAACACAGGGGCACCATAGTTTGGGGAACTTTCCCGAGGCACACCCGACCATGTGTCCTGGCACACTGGTTGAAAATCAATGCTCTAGGCCACGCTAATCTGACACAGTACTGCAAGTTTAAAAGTTGTCTTTTAAGAAAACTTCCGTGATTTATACAGAAATATACGGCCGGATCGTATACACATAGTATACGTTCCGGCTGGGATCTCTTGCGGCACCGCCAACAAATGATATGTCAGTTTTTTGCGGCCTCTATTCATTGAATAGCGGCCGCAGAAAACCCTGTCAGTGCACACTATGGAGCGAGTGGCTCCAGCTGCTCGCTCCATAGTTTGCAGTGGAGAGTTCTGATGCGGGCACGCACGTATGCACCCGCATCAGAACACTGCGGCCGAAAAGATCAGGTCACGGAACGGCTGTTCACTTACTAAGTCTGCACATAGTGTTATAATGGGAGCCTATGTAACTTCCGGCAATTCTGTACACCAGACGTTTCATAGGCTCCTATTATAATGCAGAGCATTTGTATTACATATTTATAGCAGGGAAGAAGGGGCTGAGCGCTTCTGCCGCTTCGTTCTAGCGATCTGCAGGGGTCTTAGCACTTTGACCCCGACCGATGCAAACCTCTGACATGCTGCTATGACATATCAGAAGTTTTGGTCAAATGATAGTTACACTTTAAAGACCCATGGCCTCTCCTGAATAGTCTATGTATGTATAAATATATATATATATATATATATATATATATATATAAAATAAGAAAGTCCTGCAGCACTCCTCAATGTATACGAAGGTGGGCGCCAAGCGGTCAGCACACGGGACCAATGGTGCGTAGTATATAAACAGGTAGAAAACCGCAGCACTCGAAATACAGTCAAAAAAGCGTGAAGTTTATTTATTTATGGAATAAACTTCACGCTTTTTTGACTGTATTTTGAGTGCTGCGGTTTTCTACCTGTTTATATATATATATATATATATATATATATATATATATATTCCCTATAATATAAATATGGGGTACTCTTTGCAGAGTTGGACATAGACACCAGAAAGACCTGAAGGCCCAGTGCACCCCATTAGCTGATTTGTCTAAAAAGCTTTTTTGCCAAACAAGTGCAATGCCATATTATACACAGTAATGGAAAAAAGAGAGTAAATGGTCACAGTTGCATACCTTAATAAGAAAATATGTGATAAATTTTATGAAGCTCCTTTGCTTCCTCACCCACCTCCCTAACTTATCATTTACTCAAAACAAAAACAGCTCAAGTCTACCTTGTTTTTGTAAGACAGACTACTAGCCTACTGATTGATTAGGTTACATGCTGCCTATTTAGGTCAGTAGAAAGGGGAAGGGGAAAGACGAGTAATTGGAAGTAGAATCAAACAGAGAGACTGAGAACAGTCTACAGGAGCTTACAGTAAGTAAGCTACTGTGCCTTATTCAGGGTGTAAAGTGTAACTATCATTTAAAAAAAAAAACCTCTGACATATCATAGTGACATATCAGAAGTGTGTATCAGTGGTGGTCCGACGATCGCTAGATTAAAAGGGCAGATGCTCAGCAGCGCACGCTCTGCTCCACCTTCTTTGCTAATACAAGTGCTCTGTGTTATAATAGGAGCCTAGGGAACTTCCAATATATGGAATTGCCAGAAGTTCTATATGTGCCAATTATAATTTCATAGACTGCTCGCTTTAGCAGTTATAGCGCAGATGAAGAGGCAGAGCATGTGCTGCTGAATGTGTCTTCCCCATATTCTGGGAATCAGTGGGGGTCTCAGCACCCAGACCTTCACCTTACACATATCTGATGTCTGACATGACTCTATGACATGTCAGAAGTTTTTTTTAAATGATAGTTACACTTTAAACTGATAAGAACTGCTGTATAATGTCCTCTATGCTGCTGCTGCTTCTTAGGGTGTGTAAAGAGTCATAGAACAGGAGAGCCTCCTCTTCTTTGTGTGTTCAGTGCATGTGAGACATCATATCAGCTAGCCTGCACCTACTAGTTCAGAGACAACAAAAAATTTAGTTATGCCAGTTACCGTTAGGTTTTAGAGTTGTATGACTCAGAACCCTGTAAAGATGTATTTTGAATTTGATATTAACTGTCACAACATTTTGGTCACGTTTTTTGTAACACTGAAATGTGGTGGTGGGTCCTTCTGCCTACCAGGCCTGTAAATGGTTCCATAGATTCAGGGACATAGCTAGGACTCATGGGGCCCAATAACAAGAAACTGTACAGGGGTCCTATGAATCCTTTACACCCCCCATCCTATACTCACATGACCTGGTGCATTCCCTCAGCATTCTGTTCTCCCTGACCCCCGGTGTACAAGTGACGTCACTAGTGCGCCGGAAATCTGGGAGAACGAACACAGAGGGACTGTGTTGGGTCATGTATGTACATCGGGAAGAGGGGACTCTGCTAGCAGGAGGTGCAAAGCTGCCTCCAACAAAAAGAGAATGGCGGACTTGGGTGTTGTGAGCCGTAGCTACCATGGAGGCAGACCACTCTTTGCCACAGTTGCGTTGTCTGCCTCCATGGTAGCTACGCAACTTCATAGATACACATTTAGTATATCTGTTCATAGCAGTTTTCCTGACAGGCCCTTACTAGCATTTTGTCAGTTATCGTGAGGGTGGGATCCGTATCTGAAGAAATCCTTAAAACCTGTTGTTAGAATTTCCATAAGGTTATAAAAGAAGAATAATATATAAAACCTTGTAATCCCCATGGTCAGCCTTCCCTCTTTATTAGGAAGATGTAATTGCAATGTTTTCTTTAACCATGTCTATGGCTCAAAGCAATCTCGCATTTTTATAGTTCTTTTTATAGTCGAAGGGGCATTACTATAAAGAAATTAATCTATATATATACCGTGTTATGCGATGGGAAGGAAATCTCACAGGACAATGTATTCAGTGTTAACTCAAACATATCCAAGTCTACAACCAGAGGCATAAAATCAAGGGCCAAACTTGTACCGGGGTTGTTGACTCCATTGGTCTCTTTTATGAACCAGGGTTCTGGTAATGTCTACACACCCTTCAGTTGTTGGCTTTTACTTGGGTTTGACAGAAAATTTCTTTGTATTCGTAAAATTTATATGGTTGTTAAAAGGGTCGCTAGAAGACTTACAGACCAGTGAGACCCCCTGATCCTTAGAACTACAACCAGTTTTTTTATTCTTCGCAGCCCTGCTTTCACCCATTAGTACTAGATCTCTGACTTATTCACGTAAATGGGATTGAGTTGCCGTTGTTGCACAACACTGGGTCAGAAGCAGCTCTGTGCGGAGAAGAAATCTGAAGTGTCTGCTATGTTTTCTAGAATTTCATTCCTTTGTTCTCGGGAACAGTGAGGTTCACGGAGGTCGGCCTCCACCGATCATTAAATAAGTATTAAGGTTTACAACACTAGTGAGGGTTTATATATAGAGTAAATATGTATTTAACATGTTACCAATACAAATAATAATAGCTGTATAGTATCCGCTATAGTATAATACCGTTACGTGACTGTCTCCATTTTATTTTTCAGCCCACATCTAAAATTCAACAATATCACTTTGGTATCAACCCATGGTCTGCCTGGAAATAGTAGTTGTGTGGATCAATCATTTCTTGCCAGCAGGTGAGTATAAATGCTTAGACGTGGAGAATGCTTTATCTATTTTATTTTAGTTTCTTAAAAACAAGTTGATAGAATGATGAATGTGTGTTTGCACATTTTTTTTTAGATGTTGTAGCTATTTTTTTTTTTACTTTCTGGAGGTGCACTTTTTGACTATATATACAAATTCGGGGCTTCTGTCAGAGTGGTACAGCCAGTATTGCTACACAGGGACAGAGACTCAGCTCTATGTCCTGAATCTTAATGACATTTACTACAGCTCTCCTAGCTTTTTAAAGGGGAAGTCCGACGAAATTTTTCTTCTTTCAAATCAGGTTGTTTTAGAAACTTACATAAATATGTTATTTACTTTTATTTAAAAATCTCAAGTCTTCAAGTGCTTATCAACTGCTGTATGACCTGCAAGAAGTAGTGTATTCTTTCCAGTCTGACACAGTGCTCTCTGTCACCTTTGTCCAACGCAGTAGCAAATCCCAATAGAACCCATTAACCCCTTATTAACCGCTGATGTGGATTTTTATGGCAGCCTTATTCTGATCCCAACGCCTTTTTAAGGTGGGATCAGAGTAGAAATCTGCAGCGCTCCTGCGTCAGCAGGAGTGGTGGCTTACCGATCTGGGTAGTTTAAAGGGGTTATCCAGCGCTACAAAAACATGGCCACTTTTGCACCACTTTTGTCTCCAGATTGGGTAGGGTTTTAAAACTCAGTTCCATTGAAGTAAATGGAGCCTAATTGCAAAACACACCTGAACTGGAGACAGAAGTGGTGCAAAAGTGACCATGTTTTTGTAGCGCTGGATAACCCCTTTAAATACTTGTCCCTTTACATTTTGATCCTCTCTGTATAAAAAAATAAAGGCATGTCCCTTGAGTGTAGAATAAAATTAAGTAACCAAGTATTCTGTGGATAAGTTCAGTGTGAATCATCAATAGGATGGGAAAATCAAGTGGTCTGAGCGAGGTTTGGTCATCGGTGCTAGAATAGCCTGGGTCAGGATTTCAAAGACTGCCAACCTTGTGGAATTTTCTTGTGCATGAGTGTCGAGACTGTATTATCCATGCCGCGATCCGTACTAGGAGATGTCCAATTTCTTCACGGTGTAGGTCGCAGTGGGGGTTGCGGCACGGATCGTGTGAATGGCTGCATTCCCTTGAATGGTTCCTAAAATAGAATGTTACGGGACTTGTGAATGCAGCCTTAGGCTATGTGCACACTTAGTATGAGATCAGCCATTCCGTGACCTGGCCGGGTCACTGAACGGCCGTTCTCAGAAAAGATCATCCCAGACGGTACTGCAGTACCGGCCAGATGATCTTTAGCGCAGCAGAGTTCTGATGCGGGCGCATCCGTGCGCGCCCGCATCAGAACTCCCTTCTGCACACTATGGTGCATGCGGCCGGAGCCGCTCGCTCCATAGTGTGCACTGACAGGGTTTTCTGCAGCCGCTATTCATTGACATGTCAGTTTTCTATGGCGCCGCTAGGGATCCCGGCCGGAGTGTATACCATGTGTATACACTCCGGACGGGATTCCCTCGGCCTGCAGCACAACGTAATCTCCGTACCAATCACGGCCGTTGCAACAACGGCCGTGATGAGTACGGAACTTACGTTGTGTGGACATGGCCTTATAGTAGGAATACAATTTGTATTAAATTTGCAGAAGCATGGTAGACTTCAAAAATAAGAACGTCCAAACTTTTCCTTATTGTCTGTCAGAGTTTTCCGTACTTTGACTATATCCTGTATTTCGTATTTATCTTGGTGAGCTGTAATATTTGTCTCAGTAAAAACCCAGAAGATCCAGAAGGTATTAGACGCAACGCTGGCTGTCTCCACTGTTGAGGTATTGGCCGTGGCTATAAAGTACTGTTTTGTCTCATGGATGTCAGCTATTCAACAGAGTGCTGAATTATAAATTATCTCTTGCTATAGGCTTTTGGAAAGCTCACTGCAAGACAACAGCCTTAAACCACTAGAGGCTCTCCACCGACTCACCAGATGTCTAATTAATGCCTGCTGTCAGCTGCTAAAATGTCACTTACCGCTTTTTTTTTTTTCTTTTTCCAGCCACTGTTATAATGATAAAGATTATGCACTGATGTCACTTCGATCCTGGGTTAATGTTGTGGTTGGTAAAATGACTGGCATAGACCGAGCTGCCAAGTTTGTGATTGTTTCCAATGATAGAAAAGTACCATATGACCATCTAATTCTTTGCACTGGGCAGCAGTACCAGGTAAGCGATTGATTGGATTCTGCTGATGCACTCGGCTAATCTGCAAATGTATTTCATTTCTAAACATTTGTCTGTGTAATAAAACTTAGCCTTTCACATTTTGCATTATAGCTCGTAAACGCCTAATTGTTTGCCTTCAGATGTATTCTCTTTCACAATTTGCAGCCGAAAAGAATGGCTGGGGTGGGTGGATGCCAGTTTATTATCTGGTGCCAGGAATTCTGCTCTATTCAGAATTGCCTGTGATGTGCTGTTTACTTGTTATATACCCTGATGTCTAGTGGTGACTATTTACATATGTTTGGCTTCGGCTTTAAACGTTAGCCTCTTGGTGTGTACTTCATGCCATAACAAATACGGCATTATTAAGTAATAAAGAAGAATAAAATAATACATATAGTTATTTAGGCTTTTTGAGGCTTTTTGAAGAGTATTAGAAACCAATAGACATGAGGGCTTGTCCGAACCCGATCATGTGGCATTTGATTACCGGTGGGTGAAGAAGTTAGACGCAGCCCTAAGGCTGCCTGGAAAACATGGATCCAGCCATAGGCTGGGTTTACACTACGTAAGACACCGGCCTTTCTGTGACACAGATGAACATTCCTATGTGCCCGCATCCCGATTACCCATAGCCGACAATGTAATGTGCGTCCGATGCCACACTCTCCATTGTGTGAACTGTCAATGAATAGTGGTCGCACAAAACTGACAAGTCAGCTTTCACTGCGGCCGATTGGATTCCCGGCCGGAGCGTATTCTATGTGTTTACACTCTGGTTAGGATTCCATTGCCTTCAGTGTAATGTAAATTTTCTAAAAATCACGTCCGCTGTTGCAATTGGCAACAATAGCCTTGATTAATTGAAAATTTACGTTGTGTGAACAAAGCCATAGGCTGTAGGGCCATAAATCTTTGCGCCCTCTTACCAGTTTTCCACTTCTTAAAGGGAATCTGTCAGTAGGTTTATGCAGCCTTAAATGAAGGCAGCATCATTTAGTGACAGAAATACTGAACAAAACATTGTATTACTTATATCATCTTGTGCCGCTGTTCTCCTAATATGCAGGAGAATAGGATTCTTGCCACACCCCTCCCCCGCCCTCCAGTTGCTGATTACTGTCAATCAACAGCTGGTGGGCGGAGTTTTCTGCTTCTCATGAATAATGAGGACTACTGGGCTCATGCACATCATGGAGAGGACTACTTATTTTCCATGTTATTCAGGAGGATAGCTCTGGATCAGCTGCACAGAACAATGTAAGTGATACGTCATTCTGTTCAGCTTCTTTGTCACAAGCATATGCTACCCTGAGATAGGATGATAAAGTCTCTTTAGGTACATCCTTCTATGTAGGGTTGGTGCCCAGGCCACCATTGAAATTTCTCTGTGGCCTTGGGATACAGCACAAGCCTCATAATCCCCCCGATCTTTTTGTTATTTAAGCCAGCCCAAAATATGCAGTGGAGGCCTTGGCTTCCCAGGATGGTAGGTTGAAAAAAATCCTCAAAATGTTCAGTTGGGCGCATTGGGAATATGTGGGTACAAGGTTTTATATACAGAATGTGGCACCAGGATAGGAAATGATTGCGTTGGGGATGAAGGAGACCTGCTAGGATTGTTTACTTGGCACAGCCACACCTCCATGCCCAATAATTGTTCTCCATGTCATGCCCTTTAAGGCAAAAATACTCATTGTTACAGAACAACTATATAAAGAGAATTCCAGTTTTCCTCAAAGGGCTTCATCACATTGTTTCATCTGCTGATTGGCCTTGGTGACACTTTCGGATTAGACAGGTAAGCATAATACATAAAAAAACAACATATTTTACAAAAAAGAAAAAAAGATTGCAGGTATAGCTGGTGTGGCAGATTGAATAAACACTGATAGGGTTTTCTAGCAACCAAAGTTGCTTAAACAGTATTTTTGATAGCACATATCCAGCTTATTGACCCATTATGTTTGTTTACAGTAGGCTTTTACTGCCTACAGACATCTGGACTTTTGTGGAGAAGGAACGGCAGGCATGTTTTCCACATAATCTAACATAAATAATTGCATAACAACATGTCCAGTCACAGAGCTACCAGTATATCTCCGGATTGTTGTTTTTGCTTCGGCTTTTGTTATGTTGCTCCTAAGTTGACTTAATGCATAGCTATGAATGCAAGCCTTGTATCCGCTTGTTACACATTAGATGCCCCAACAGTCCCTGAAATCAGCGCTAATATCACCACCGCGTATAGCAACAGAAAACATATTACATTCTGTTTTCCATCTTCCCATGTTCTCTCGATTTGGTATTGATCTCACATAGATACGTTTTTATTGTTTTTCTTTTCTGGACATTTTACTAAATCAGTTTTCTAAGTTTTTTATTTTCCACTAAAAATTATTTTGATTTTTCGAGTTTAAAAAAGAAACAACAGCCGATGATTATTTTTACTAGCATGGAAAGTGGAATTCAACCAAATCCCCAATCTCTCTTCTCATTATTACTACTACTTAATAGTTACATGATGTCACATAACTCCTTGTTCTATTTTCTAGTACAAACTACTGTTGAATTTTCAGTTTCTTAGTCCACCTTCCATGTTGTTCTCTCTAGCTTTTCTATCTGGAACATTCTTGTTTAATCGCTTAATGCTAGAGAAGAAGTTGTTGGAATCAAATAAAACTTCATACATGGGAATGTAATGATGGAAAGAAGAAACAGCACTGTGATACTAATGACTAGGTGAAAGCTTACGGCCTCATTCACACATTGGTTATGTTCAGCGGCGTAGCTAATGTCTCCTGGGCCCTGGTGCGAGAGATCAATGTGGCCCCCCCCCCTTCACGACCAAGTAATGCTATTGGTGTGTGTGTATATATATATATATATATATATATATATATATATATACATATATATATATATATATATATATATATATATATATATATATATATATATATATACACACACATACACCAAGACAGATATTACCAATAACACCAGCATAAAGGAAGAGAAAATATTATCACCATACATATTACCACCATACATATTACCACCATACTGTAACTGACCAAATCCTGTACACTGAGACCAATATTACCAGTATATTGGAAGGAAATATTACCGCACAACCACTACCATCACCACCATATTGTTACTGACCAAATCCTGTAAACTAAGACCAATAAAAAACACAGTACCAGATAACAAGTAACAAATAATTCCACCACATACTGACTAACACCGCCACATACTGACTAACACCACCGCTGCTACTGACTAACACCACCACATACTGACTAACACTACCACATACTGACTAATACCACCACATACTGACTAACACCACCGCTGCTACTGAATAACATCCATTGTACACAGATCACTCACCTCATCCAGTCATATAGATGCTGACGCAGCTGTACACAGGTTCTATACTCCATATACATTACAGCGCAGTTGTATCAGGTTACTCACAGGGGACGTCTTCTCTGATCAGAGTTCTTCCTTTTTCATCTTCTTCTCCATCTGTCCTGGGCCGTTATGAGAACTTCTCCGAGCCACGAACCCACAGAATCTGCCAGAGAAACATATTAGGCTCCTCACTCTGACACCATCCTCATCTCTATACACACTGCACATCTGTATTGGCCCCTGTACGCCCTCATTTAGTAGGTAGGCTGGCTGTATGTGATGCCCCTTATAGTATATGCCCGCCACTGTGCAGCCTCCTTATAGATGCCCCCCCATGTTGCCCCCCTTTTAGATGGCCCCCTCTCCTGCTATGTTGCCCCCCTTATAGATAGCCCCCTCTCCCCCCCTTATAGATGCCCCCCTTATAGATGGCCCCTCCCCTTATAAATGGCCCCCTCTTTGCCCCCCCTTATAGATAGCCCCCTCTCCCCCCCTAATAGATGGCCCCCTCCCCTCCCCTTATAGATGGCCCTCTCTCCCCCTCCCTCCTATCGATGGCCCCCTCTCTCCCAACCCTCTATAGATGGCCCTCTTTCCCCCTCCCTCCTATCAATGGCCCCCTCTCTACTCCCCTCCTTATAGATGGCCCCCTCTCTCCTTTCCTCCTATAGATGGCCCCCCTCAACCCCCCCTCCTCCTATAGATGGCCCCCCTCAATCCCCCCTCCTCCTATAGATGGCCCCCCTCCTATAGATGGACCCCTCAAACCCCCCCTCCTATAGATGGCCCCCTCAACCCCTCTCCTCCTATAGACGGCCCCCTCAAACCCCCCTTCTCCTATAGATGGCCCCCTCAACCCCCCTTCTCCTATAGATGGCCCCCCTCAAACCCCCCTCCTCCTATAGATGGCCCCCCTTAAACCCCCCTCCTCCTATAGATGGCCCCCCTCAAACCCCCCTTCTCCTATAGATGGCCCCCCTCAAACCCCCCTCCTCCTATAGATGGCCCCCCTCAAACCCCCCTCCTCCTATAGATTGGCCCCCTCAAACCCCCTCTCCTCCTATAGATGCCCCCTCAAATCCCCCCCCCCCCCTCCTCCTATAGATGGCCCCTGCAGGCAAATTAAAAGAAAAACTCTGTCTGCCCCTGGCTGATGCGCGGCTGTCGGGGGTGTTGCGTCCTGTCCCCGGCAGCGCGCGCATCATAGAGTTCCCTGTGGCTGTGACTTCCTGCACAGGGAGCGCACGTTAGAGACGCTCCCTGTGCAGGAAGCCACAGGGAACTCTATGATGCGCGCGCTGCCGGGGATAGGACGCGACACCCCCGACAGCCGTGCGTCAGCCAGGGGCTGACGGAGTCGGCCTCTTGTGACCGCAAGCAAAATAATGCTGATGGGGGGGCCTAGGGGGCCCTACGGGTGGCGGGTCGGGTCGCAGCTGCGACCTCTGCGACCCTGGTAGTTACGCCACTGGTTATGTTCACACAACTTATTTTCAGCTCAGTTTAAAATGATGTCCGTCATATTGAGGCTAAAATGACGGACGTCATTTAGCTGTCTTGCCTCCCGTCAGTGCAATGGGCTAACTATTTGCACTTTGGGTGTATCCATTAAATTTAATAGTAAAAATGGTGAAAAAAGAAAAACTGTGTGTAAACAACTAAAAAATAAGTCCACTGTTTGCAATAGATGTCCATAAATAATTGTCATGATCATTATTTTGATGTCCGCGCAGATAACGTCCATCATTTTATACATTGTGTGCATTGGACGTCTGTCATCCCACTAACTTAAGTGCATTGCATTAAAGTCAATTAAATCGCGGCAATACTGGACATCTTTTTAAATAGAAAAGGTGGACGCCTTTTCTCTTTTTTTGACGTTGTGTGAACATAGCGATACAGTGATTTTACAGCTAGAAAATGGGTCCACAATTTTTACTCTGTGATCTGTAAAAAATGGTCCATAATTGCATCAGTAGTGCACGTACATCCACAAAAATGTTGAAATGGTAAAAAATGTTACTAGTTTTCTTTAGATTTGATCCATGTTTTTCACGGACGTCACAGATTCGACTTCTGTGAACAACACTGATCCCATAGACTTCTATTGGTTAATCACCATCTGCGCTATTAGATGTCCATTACATTTTTTTATGGAACAGATTGTGAATCTATGAAAAAGCGGAATGTGTGAAAAGCACAATAGCAATCAATGGGCAATAAATTCCCACGTCCACACTTAAGCCCCTATTCCACGGGTCGTTTAAAGGAGCAATATCGTTCGTATTCGGCCGATATCGGCCGCTACGAATGATAATCGTCCCGTGGAATAGAGTGCAACGATCAGCCGACATCGTTCATGTCGGCTGATCGTTGCAGTCGCTTGTTTTTCAACATGTTGAAAAACAAGCGACTGATATAGCAGCGATCTGCTGTCGTCGCTCCGTTGAATAGGAGCATCGGCAGCAGACGCTGCTATATCCTATGGGCTGCCCGGACGATCAGCGATCCCCCGCGCAGCCCCCCCGCAGCTCCCCGCCGCCCCCTCCCGCACTCACCCGCTCGCTGCAGCCGCGTTGAATAGCGGCGGCATCGAGCGGGGAACGAGTTGCAAACGAGCGCTAATAGCGCTCGTTTGCTCCTCCAAACGACTTGTGGAATAGGGGCATTATTCACATGTCCTGCAAAGTTTAACAATCAAGGACAACTTTGTTGGATATGTGAATAGGGACTATGCCCCTATTCCACAAGTCGTTTGGAGGAGCAAACTTGAGCGCTATTAGCGCTCGTTTGCTCCTCGTTCCCCGTTCGCTGCCGCCGCTATTCAACGCGGCTGCAGCGAGCGGGTGAGTGCGGGAGGGGCTGCTCGGAGGATCGCTGATCGTCCGGGCAGCCCATAGGATATAGCAGCATCTGCTGCCGACGCTATTATTCAACGGAGCGACGGCAGCAGATCGCTGCTATATCGGTCGCTTGTTTTTCAACATGTTGAAAAACAAGCGACTGCAACGATCAGCCGACATGAACGATGTTGGCTGATCGTTGCACTCTATTCCACGGGACGAATATCGTTCGTAGCGGCCGATATCGGCCAAATACGAACGATATTGCTCCTTTAAACGACCCGTGGAATAGGGGCTTAAAAAACCAACTTCTAAAGTCACAAAACCACTTCCAAATTGGTTGCACTCCAGTCTGTGTTTATTCTCCAAACATAAGAAACGGTGTCACTGTCATGGTTTGCACCCACAATGCAGGTGATATGGATAAACCCACTGTAGCATGAATACAGACCAATTTATGGCTTCTCTCTATGCCGTCTCTCTATGTTGTGGTTCATGCCAAGAACCACATGTTATACAAGGATACTTATATGCCCACTTCATGACTCACCAGCTAAATGAACCCACCACATATCACACTTAGGGGAGACCTTACAGCAGTCCTTACTATCCGTCTATGGGATGCTACACCGTCACACATCAGAATTGGGAGGGGTGTTTAGAAAATTAAACATCTCCAGATGTTTAAATCCACATAAATCCAAATAAAATCCACATCACATCCACAACGCCATACATAGGTCTGACCATTACTGGATCCCAAACAAAACCTGGACTTATTGCTAAGGATGATATAGTTCCAGTCCATAGTAGTCCATGTTTCTCTTTAACGACACCACAGCAAGCAAGGACGACGGGAGCTGTCTGTCAATGGCAGGACATGTAATGGGTTCTGTAACAACAAATTACCTTCTGATAAGCTCCTGGAATAGCAGAGACACAGGTGTGTAATGAAGGTACCACCTATGTCTGGATGGTGGACAAGGAAATTGTGTGAGCTTCTTCTGCTTGTCTGGTTGCCTCATCTAGAAGCCTGTTCACCCTGTGTTCATTCCTTCACATAACCACTGCTCCTTACACCAGAGTAGCCTAGAAGTTTGTTAAAAAAAGTCATCTTACTTCTCACGGTCCAAATGATGTGTCCTCCTCTTAAAGTCTTTCTGGCAAAATGGCATTATAGAGACATGGCTAGCAGTGAATGAGCTCTCACCAGGTGGTATACCACCCAAAAGTAGCCGCTAAGCAGGGGAAGCTCTTGTGACAAGACCTAGTGTTGATTCAGACCTGTAATCATTTACAGTATATATCTGCTTGAAGCATAACTGCATGTCATGTCTTGAAGCAATCTTATATCAGTGTGCATAATGAGTATATATCAGTAAGTGAGGATGTTACAGCAGGATACACCACACAGGGAGAGACAGTAGGCAATGTTATCTAAGTATAAAGTCTTATGCATGGAACATGCAGACAGATGCATTATACATCTGTAATACTCGGCTTGCTATAGCACTATTTTATTCCCTCTTCCCGTGTACTACATTATATGTAAATTTAGCAGACAAGTGCTCCTAAGGATGTAGCCCATGGCAAGCTCTCTCCAATGTAAGAATGGCCTGTGGTACAGTGTGCTTAAAGGGAAACTATGGGCAGGTTAGATGAATCTAACCTGGTGATAGCTCCCTATTGCATATGGGGTGCTGAGGATGAAGGTATGTCTCTTACTTTAATCCTTTGGGCCATTTCTTTGCAATTTTAATGTCGTCCTCTGTTCTGTAAGGCCGACTGGAGCACTGTCACACCACAGGTCGGCCCGCTCCACTCATGAAGGGATGGGGCAGTGTTTCAAATGGCCTTACTGGACAGAGGACTATAATAAAACTGCACAGGAAATGGCGCAGAGGATGAAGATAAGAGACATACCTTCATCCTCGGCTCCTGATAGTTCCCCTTTAAATTTTATTAGTACCACATGACATGATATAATATGCGAGTAATATGGAAACATTGCTCCTAGGGGAGAAAATGGTTTCACAGAGGCACAGGATCTGGACATGGGTGGTGCTGTAAAGGGCATGTGCTCGGCTTTTTCATGTGTATGAGCCCTAATTCATTTTGTAGGCAGGAGGTTTTCAAACAAGGTAGAAACCATATTACACTAAAACCTAAGCAGAGAGATGGTGGTCACCGTGTTCCACGTGGGCTAATGCTATGCCACAGTCTCCAGTTAAGTGCATATTTAATAAAAACCAGTCCTTGTGGTGACCACAACTTTATGAATCAACCTCTGCAGCGGCTGTCCTGCACACTGTAGACTGAAATGTATGCTGGCCCCCAAGCTAGTGTAAATGCTGTGGTTTTAGGTTTGCCCCTACTTTCTGGTTTTCTATGCGCTCGTGAGTAAACTAGCTGTTTTGCTGTCTCTGATACACTGAAGAGGAGTATCCTGTATATTTACAGCATAACTGAGCAACATATAGCACTGTTAAGCAAGTTAAGCTGTCATGTCAGCAGTAGGGTGCTTTAACCACTCTCCCATCCTCTTCCTCTATTCCCTCTCCTTGGACGGATATAACCTGATGTCTCAATGAGTTAAAGGAGAATTTACACCAAAGTTAGAAATCTCAGGCAGGCAGAGGGGTGTGGGAACATGATAAAGAAAGCATACTTACCCATGCCTGTGCCCCCACAGCGCTGACTTACCGGTTCCTGCCAGCCGCTGGTTTCCTGCAGCTCTTCCAGCTGTAACATTGCCTATCCTGTTGATGGACTGCTCATTCAGCCAATCAGTGGTTGGGATGGGACATCACTGCAGTCACCGACTGGCTGATGGGGCAATCCCAGCTGAAGGGGCTGGGTATGTGATGTACCCGGTTGTTGACCGAGAATGACAGCGGCGGGTGAGAGTGGCACTATGGGGGGCACAGGGATGGTAAGTATACTTTAGGTTCCCACACACCCCTGCCTGAAATTTTTAACTTTGGTGGGACTTCTCCTTTAATCTGTCTAAAGATTGACCTAATGAATTTTTTCATAGTGAATGACAAGTTTAGGAAGTAAAATTTTAAAGTCTACGGACACCATTAAAAATCATTTGCAATCTATTCTTGCTTTATACTTATGATGTTACAAAAACTATTTCTTCAAAGATCTTTATTAAAAATGTGCTTTCCTTTGCTTCTACAGTCTCTACAGCTTGCTGCATGAGCTCTGTTTTTCTCAATACTTGTACTCAGCCATTGTAATTATTCCCAGCAGACTGCCTTGTATCTTCTCTTCCCATCCTGTGGAAGTTCCCCTTTAGGGTTTCTCACCCCCTTGGCTCCTCTCTGAGCTGGTGTGTCACTCTGCCCCTGCAGAAAGCCCCTGAGAATCTGATTAATTTATTTTATCTTTATCTGTAATGCTGCTTAAAGTGACTCCGTACCCACAATCTGACCTCCCAAACCACTTGTACTTTCAGATAGCTGCTTTTAATCCAAGATCTGTCCTGCTGTCCGTTCGGCAAGTGATGCAGTTATTGTCCTAAAAAATACTTTTTAAACTTGAAGCCTGTGCCAAATTGTTAAGGACCTGGATTGTTAAGGACCTGTGCAATGTTCAGCATGGAGAAAATGTTTCAGTGGCAAAGTGGTGGTGCAAAGTTAGGGCACAGATACTCCCATTTGGCACGGGGCTTCAAGTTTAAAAGTATTTTTTTAGGACAATAACTGCATCACCTGCCAAACGGACCACAGGACAGATCTTGGATTAAAAGCAGCTATCTGAATGTACAAGTGGTTTGGGGGGAGTCAGATTGTGGGTACAGAGTTGCTTTAATAATAGGAACTTTTTGCTAAAGACTATTTTAAAAGTTGCTTCATTTTGCATAAAAAATAAAAATAAAAAAATCAGCAAGGTGTCCATAGCCATGGTCTTCTAGGGAAATAATAAATGCTCTACAAACAAGACATTTTTCCCAGTGGTGTTTTTATTCACTTTTGTTAGGCTGGGCTCACACTACGTTTTTGCAGTCTGTTTTTGCAATCCGTTTTTGGCAAAAAATGAATGAAAAGCTGATGTATTTGTGTGCATCAGTTTTGATCAGTTTTTCTTATAATGGAAGTCAATGAAAAAATGGATCCGTTTTTTTTTTAACACACAAAAACGTAGTCAACCTATTTTTTGTGTCTTTTAAAAAAAAACTGATTCGTTTTATTTTTTAATGGAGGTCAGAGGAAAAAACGGATCAAAATGGATGCACACAAATGCATCAGTTTTTTTTCATCCGTTTTTCATCTTTTTTTGCAAAAAAAACAGATTGCAGAAACATAATCTGAACCCAGCCTTTGGTTAGGTTTTGTTGTGCGTTTTTTCCTGTTTTTATTTTATTTGTTATTGTTTTTTTTTTAAATACAGCATGCTCTTAGGAGTACAATTTTTCAGGCTGTTGGTGGCATTTGCCCCATTAATACGTCTGTGTTTGTTGTTTTTCACATTGCAAATTGTGATTTAACGAAGAATCATAAAATTACATAATCTATGAATTAGATGATTTGTTATGGGAAAATGCCACAGAAAAACACCAAAAAACAATGCAGGTGATGAATCTGTGATCTGTTACAGCTGATAATGAATGTTACCTCCTCTGTCTCTGAAGAGGCAATTACTTTGCAGTCAGCTTGCATTATTTCAATTAAATTACATTCTACGTTTAATCCATTGTGTATTTCTCATTTTTATATTTCCATTGTGGCTTTATATAATTGTATATCTTTTTAGTTTTTCATTTATTGAGCTACTTGTTTTAAATATCCAAATTGAATGGTAAAGACAAACAAAAGTATGAGTTTTGCCCCTACTCCTGCTTCCCGGATAAGAGGGCTGCAATGATACGTATTCATAAGGAGAGGGGTGGATCGTGCACTTTCTTAGTTGTTGGGCGAATTCATAGTTCAGCTGTAAATGGGAAATCAATAAGGGGGTCCACTGGCTATGATTGACAGATTTGTATGTAGGGAGAGATCTTTCAATCAGAGCTGGGTACCTCTGCAGTGACTTGGAGCCCTGTCCCTGACTAAAGTAAAGTGCCACAGCTTGTCAGAGTAAGGCTGCATTCACACGTCCCGTAAAATTGTCCATGGTCGCAAATCCGCGACCACTGACAATTTTAGGGACCATCGATGTCAATGCAGCCATTCACATGATCCATGCCGCTACCTGCACCATGAAAAAATAAGACATGTCCTAGTGCGGAACGCGACACGGATTACACCGCCGCCCGATCAGCTCATAAGCGAGCAAACACAGCCAATAAGCGAGCAAACACTTGCTGCCTGTGGTTTGGGTGGCATGAAATTAGTGACAAGATCCCTTTAAGTTTGTATTTAAAGTGTCACTGTTATAACTTTCAAAATCTAAAGTTATAACTTTCAAAATCTAAATCAACAGGTGATGTGAAATAAAGGAAGTTTCCAATTTGCAATATTTTTTATTTTTTAGTTGTCATGCTTTAAAACAAAGCTATACTTACTCTTATCCAGGCCCAGTCTCCTGAAGGCAGCTTTGTAATCTTGTGCTGGTTAAAAACCAGCGACTAAAGTGAGTACCACTCATCTGTGCGCTCACAGAGAAAGTGGTCATTTGATTGACAGATGCATTAAGCCGTGCCGCTCTGTACTGGCCAGGACCTTCTTCATTTGGTCCTTTTAATTTTTAACCAGCACTAACCAAGACCAACCAAAACTAAAAAGCTGCCTTCAAGAGACTGGACCTGGATACAAGTAAGTATAACTTTGTTTTAAAGCATGATTTAGATTTTGAAAGCCATAACGACAGGTGCCCTTTTACTGTGCAGAATACACAACAGCTGTAAAGATGAATGCAGTTTTTCAGCACATTTATTTTTATACATCTGGCATACTACTAGTACACACCCACAAATACACCCTTGTTTTATATTAAGTTAGTATAAATCAATTGTTTTTGAGACACAACATAAACCTTCTATATAAATCTCATCTGTTCTCTTTATGCATACAGGTCCCTTGTCCCAGTGGAGTGGACATTACCAAACTTTTAACTAACCAAGACGTCTCTGACTGCTCCAAACAGATATATACAGGGAAAATTCCTTCAAATTTATATACTCTAAACGATAGTGAAGACTGCATCAAGGCAACAAACTGGCTGAAAGACAATGTAGTAAACCAAAAAGGTAAGAAAGAACTGGGGTCTATTCTATTATCTCCTTCCACTACTCTGCATCTCCAATGAATACCATTCTTTTTGCATCTTCAGTGTATAATTAGCATCTAATTAATTGCGACAAAATGTTTCATTTGTCACGGCTTGTTTTTCCCCCCACTCCATTCAGAGCACGTTGATATTTTACAGGGGGGGAGGGGAGTAATCAGCATATGTACTAAAAGGAAAGGAAGGCTGGATGCTGTTTAATTATATGTAATTACTACAAAACAAAAATGGAAAGTTCTGCAAACAATGTATGGCTAAACTCATTAACACACTAATTAAAGAATAATTTGATTAACAAGTGCGCTTAGCAATTATGCGGAAAAAATATGTATCATTATGAACTGTAAAAAGCTCTGCGAGGGAAAAGATGGCTAATTTAAAAATCATTTCCAACGTCTTTAAAATCATTTTTCTAATGTCTTTTTTGGCTTGGAGTCATTTACACTAATAAGGGACAAACAGTCATTACAGATTCATTGTTTACTTAAAATTGCCTTCAAGTTGCTCTTTTTTTTGTCACCTGCTTCATTAGGATTTGCAGCTTTTTACGTCTTCTAAAAAAATAACCCCCCTTTTTAATTACTGGCTGGAAAAGTACAAGATACCGAACATGGTCTACCTGAGTCTTATATAATATGCTAGAAGGAGGGGGGGATGTTGGTATGTGATTTTAGTTGGGATGCGGATTTAGGCTATGTTCACACAACGTAAGTTCTGCAGAAATCACGGCCGTTTCATACAACGGCCGTGATTTCTGCAGTACTTACGTAGTGCTGCAGGCTGAGGGAATCCAGGCCGGAGTGTATACACATGGTATACACATGGAGTGTATACACAGAATCCCTAGCGGCGCCGCGAGAAACTGACATGTCTGTTTTCTGTGTCCGCTATTCACTGAAAAAAACCCTGTCAGTTCACACAATGGAGCGTGCGGCTCCGGACCCACACTCTATTGTGTGCAGTGGGGAGTTTTGGGAGATGCGCCCGCATCAGAACTCTGCGGTGCTAAAGCCGGTGAGCCGGAGCAGGGGGTAGGTAATGTATGAGCTTCTAGGTCCGACGGCTGATTAGTTAATAAGGCAGAGCGGCTACATTCTCGCAGCGGATACAAAATCTAGATCGAATATGCAGAGGCCATAGGACATAATTGTACCGCATATCCCTGTGGATTTCGCTGTGAAAATCGCAGCCTGAAATCCGCTGTGAATTCCGTACATGTGAGCGCAGCCTAAGAGCAGATAAGAGGAAATTATCCATTTGGGGCCCCAGAGTGAACAGTGGGACTTATGTATATGAACAGTTGTAGCAGTACTGTGGAATTACTTTACGGTCACCTCTATGTCTTTAGCTCGGTAGTATAGGCCATTTGGTGCAGTTCTGTGTTTATATTATTAATCTTGTTTTGCCGGTGTGCACGTGGGTTTTGTAGTTTGGAATAGTTGAAAAAAGTCATTGGAATCACTATATATGACCAGTTATTACATTGATTATGCATTGTCGATACGTTATGCAGCTCAGAAAACACAGAGACATGTCAAAGATTTTGATCGGTCAGACTCTGGGTTTTCAGAACCCCATCGATCTGTAGATATAGCTAGGTGAAGTTTGTGGCTGAGCGCTTCTCTCCCTGGTTCCCGGTCTCATTGTAAGTTTATGTAATGCAATGAGATGAAGATGACATTGAGCTGGGGAAAGAAACTAGAAACTGTGCTTACCTTGACTATGTCTAAAGATTGGTCTAAGGTGTCTATTCCACGGAGCGATAATCCTCCCGATTCGGCCGATTATAGCTGCGTGGAATAGAGACAATGATCAGCCGATGATTGTGTCATCAGCTGATCGTTTATTTAGGTTCAAACCTAAAATCATCGGGCACCGACCGTGCATCGCTGCGTAAAATAACGAAGTGTGGCCGGTGACCGACGATTTCACAAGCACCATACTTTACCTAAACATGTTGCAGGTCTTCTCCTGCGCTCCTTTTTTCTCCCGGTCCCGCCTGCAGCAGCAGCTTTAGTGCAGCCTGTCTTAGCTGACAGACCGCTCAGCCAATCACTGGCCAGGACCACCGCGGCCAGTGATTGGCTGAACAGTTTGTCAGCTCAGACAGGCCGCACCGAAGCTGCTGCTGCGCGCGGGACCGGGAGAAAGAAGGAGCGCAGGAGAACACCTGCAACATGCTTAGGTAAAGTATGGTGTTTAAACAAGGGCTGCAAGGACATCAGTAACAATGTCCCTGCAGCCCTCGCTAAACCATTATACCAGATCGGCGCTCGTTTACATTATTGATCAGGCCCCCACCGGCCCGTGGAATAGGACCCTAACTCTAAACACCAAAAACCTGCTTAATTAGAATAGCTTACTGAGTTCACATAATGTTGTTAATGTGAGCTGTTAAAATAGTAGGACAGTTCACCATATATCGAGTAGGTGCATGTGATAGGAAACGTTTGGTGGCCACATACATAGACACTAGATAGCAGCAAAGACCCTGGACTGTGTACATTTTCTTTTTTTTATCCTTTTAACCTTTTTGTTGTTTATATATTTCTTTACTTCTCATCAAGTAATCCTCTGATAGTCTGATGGTCATCACCACCATAAATCGTTACAACATTGTATGAGAAAGAAGCCTGTTATGGCTCCAGGGGAGCGAGTGGCCCAGCTCTCCAAAGACCCTGCACAAACAACCATCTTTGTCAAACAGTGCAAGTAAATCTCTTTTTATGAAATAGTATTGATCACTTTGCTTTTGGTGCAGTGACATATATTTGTAGTATTACGTGTGGCTTAGCATTTATTTATTACTGATTTTTTTTTACTCACTAGGTATCCTGAATCTGACTCTCTCTTGGATATCCTCCTATCTCTCTGAGGGGAATTTTAGTGTCCCCCAGTCCCACCTTATCCCATGATGGCCTCTTACTGTTGGTGTACCACAAGTCTCTGTGCTCTTTTCTTTTTAGTTACCTATCTATACTTATAGCCATATTTTCAGATAGATCTGTAAGCACAGGACAGCCAAATCTAACTCTCTGCTTACTCCTGTATCTGCCTGACTGAACCCTTCCCCATCACAGTTCTGCTCCCACACCTAAAGAAGACTATTGACTATGGGGCCTATTCCACGGAGCGATTCGGCCGATTATGGCTCAGTGGAATAGAGAAAATGATCAGCCAAAATCATCGGTCACCCACCGCGCATTGCTTTGTGGAATAGCGGTGCATGGCGGGTGACCGACGATTTGAGAAGCAGCATACATTACCTAGCAGGGCTTCTCCTCCGCTCCGTCTTCCTCCCCGGGTCCCGCGGCGCAGCATCAGCTTTGGTGCGGCCTGACTGAGCTTAGCCAATCACTGGCCGGGACCACCACAGCCAGTGGATGGCTGAGCGGTCTGACAGCTCAGTCAGGCTGCTCCGGAGTTGATGCTGCGCTGCGGGACCCCGGGAAGGAAGACGGAGCGGAGGAGAAGCCCTGCTAGGTAATGTATGCTGCAAGGGCTGCAAGGACATCGGTAACGATGTCCCTGCAGCCCTCACTAAATGATCATCGGGCCGTGGAATAGGCCAAGTAAACGATCGCCGATCTAGCAGATCGGCGCCTCTTTACACTGTTGATTGGCCCCGTGGAATAGGGCCCTATGACTATTCCCCTCTCCCAACCAGGTAGCCTAAGGGTCCATTTACACAGCAAGATCTTTCTGTGTAAATGGACCCTAGGAGTAACATATTACATAACATATAGCCCACACCTGACATCCTCATCTGTTGTCTTTAATTTCAGAAAGACAGATTTAGGTTACAAACCCACTTGCCGGATCTGCAGCGAGTCTCCTTGCTGCGTTTTTGCAGTGAGACTCGCTGCAGATCCTGGCCCTATACTTTCAATAGCAGAGAAACTCGCAGCAGGGATGTACATCCCTGCTGCGATTTTGTCTGCAGCCCGCCCCATTAACCCCCCGTCCGCCGGACATTATACATTACCAGGTCCCCGTTCCTGCTTGCTTCGGGGCTCCCGGTGTCTTCACGGCCCGCCCGGCCAATCAGTGCGCTGCGGCGGGGCAGCGCACTGATTGGCCGGGCGGAACGTGCCGGGAGCCGCTGAAGCAAGCAGGAGCCGGGATCAGGTAATGTATATCGCCCCCAGCCCCCGGCCGCACCATCGCCCGCAGCCCCCGGCCGCACCATCGCCCCCAGCCCCGCAGCCCCCGGCCCCACGATCGCCCCCAGCCCTGCAGCCCCCGACCTCACAATCGCCCCCAGCATCGCAGCCCCCGGCCGCACGATCGCCCCCAGTGGGCGATCGTGCAGCCGGGGGCTGCGGGGCTGGGGGCTGCGGGCGATCATGCGACCGGGGGCTGCGGAGCTGCGGGCAATCGTGCGGCCGGGGGCTGGGGGGCTGGGGGCGATCGTGCGGCCGGGAACTGCGGGGCGATCGGGGCTGCAGGGGGGCGGGCAGGATATACATTACCAGGTCCCCGCTCCTGCTTGCTTCGGCGGCTCCCGGCACGTTCCGCCCGGCCAATCAGTGCGCTGCCCCGCCGCAGCGCACTGATTGGCCTGGCGGGCCGTGAAGACACCAGGAGCCCCGAAGCAAGCAGGAACGGGGACCCGGTAATGTATAATGTCCGGCGGCCGGGGAGTTAATGGGGCGGGCTGCAGACAAAATCGCAGCAGGGATGTACATCCCTGCTGCGAGTTTCTCTGCTGTTGAAAGTATAGGGCCAGGATCTGCAGCGAGTCTCGCTGCAAAAACGCAGCAAGGAGACTCGCTGCAGATCCGGCAAGTGGGTTTGTAACCTTAGGAGGAAGATTTATTAAGTCTGACTTAGCTTACACTGGTCTTAACTAAATCCCCGCCCCTGTATCCCGCCTCATACTTATTAAGAGGTGCACGCCATGGTATGATTTAATCCTCAGCATGATTTTCCCACCTTGTTAAGCCCATCAATTGTGCAGGGCATAGAACAGCAAAAGGTGCAAATTTTAGAACAAACCCGAGGGCTCACACAAACATTTATAGCTTTTTCCCACTGTCTGCCAAGGCACAGCATGATATACCCCCCTTCTATATTTAACCATTCTTACTCAAGAAATATTAATAAATCAATACATGCACTCAGTCAACTAAAAGTTGGTCTAAACTCTCTTAGGGCCCTTGCACACTAAGGAAATCACATGGATAACTTGCAGCGGATTTTGTGTGTGCTCCCACTTGACTCTCCGCCAATCCCATAGACTCCATTCTATGCTTGGGCATGTCAATTCTTTGGGCTGATGACGGAATCCACCTGACCATAGAATGAAGCCTATGGGACTGGCGGAAATTAAAGCGGGAGCACGGGGGAGGTTCGAGAGACGGAATCCGCGGCAAGTTATCCGTGCAATTTCCTTAGTTTCCAAAGGCCCTAAGTTTCCACTGTCTAACAATTAGAAAGTTTGAGTAAATCTGAGCCACAGCCTTAGATAATTGTAATTGTTTCAATGTTATCCCTGTAATGGCCTAATCTGCTATAAGAGTGAAATGAAATGAAAACATTGCAGTTGTTACATAGGCTATTTAAATTTTTAAAAATTAAAAAAAAAATGAAACAAAACTGTGGAGAAGACATGTCCAATGTTTGGCTTTTCCATGCAGTCTGGTAAATAATCCAGATTTTCTTGTCAATTTCGATGCATTCTGGCACAGTCACATTGTGGAAAGATTATGTGCAATTACGACTGTGTCAATTCCCCATAGACTTCATTAGAGCAGATTATTATATTGAAAATGTGGACTGATTTTGCTTTTATTTTACTGCTTGTGAACTTTAAAAAATCTTTTGCAGTTCTATGCTATGTCCCCACTATGTGTTTTTAGGTGAAACAACGGCTGTTATTTTTATAATAACAGACGTTATTTTATAGGGATCATTATTATTTTTGGTCTAAAAATGTTGGTGTGTGAATATAGCCCTAAACTCTTATTTACTGCTTCATTTTACGTAACCTTTTTCTCATTTTACGTAACCTTTTTCCTTCCCCCGCACAGATTTCAGCTACAGTCTAGTATAGGAAATGATGTAATTCTCATAAGTAAAACATTTGGGAAATACAGAGCTTCAATGAATGGCTAGAAGCCTAATCTTTATTATTTATTTTTTCCTGTAGTTTTCAGTTTTAAATGTAAATGTCATTCTGTTTTTGTTAGTTTTTTTGCCATAACTTAGTAGTATATATGAGATAATAGTTTATTAGGGTAAGTGGTTTAGTATTACATCTGCTTTTGTTCTGTATTTTGATAAAGAATATATATATTTTTTATTTTTTTTGTGATTTTGTTGAGATATACCTGTAAAATAATAAATACAGTGATCCCTCAACTTACAATGGCCTCAAGATACAATATTTTCAACATACAATGGTCCTTTCTGGACCATCGTAACTTGAGACCAGATTTAACATACAACATACAATGCTATGGACAGTCAGGATCTGCGGCACATGTAAATAACTAGATGATCAACCAATGAAACTGGCCATTTTACTGGTAAAACCCCAGTTAAATGCATGCACTGGTTGGTTGTCTAGTAGTGATGCTCTGAGTATAGTGTGATACTACATTTTTGACTTTTCCAGATTTTTTTAAAACACTTTAATAATATTTTAGCTGTACATCAGAAGGCAAATTCGAAGCACAGTGCAAACATTACTTTTGTGCACTTTTTTCCGCTCAAAATATAAGTTTTACATGCCAGTCTTAATTGAAAATATTCCAGTGTAACAACATACAAAAAGTTTAGTCTTGCCACTATTGGTATAAACTGTGTCTGGTCATCTCTTCAAGTTTACCGTGGTGTTTATCATGAAAGACAAGTATCCATATGATGAAAGTCCAGCAAGAATTAAAATGCAGTACTCACCTAAGCTTGATGCACGTAGAAACTTTATTCCATCGTACGGGCAATGTACAGATGAAGAAGGACAAACAACTCTTGCTGTACTTTCATTAACTAGAAATATGTTGGAGTAAGATGCCCCAAATTTAAGGGTTCACACAACGTAAGACACCGGCCGTTCTGTGACACTGCACTACCATCCAAATGAACTTCATTTCTTTAGATTTGGGATGCGGGCACATTTTGGTGTGCCTGCATTCCAGTTACCCATAGCCGACAATGTAAAGTGCGGCTGGAGCTGCAGTTTACATTGTCTGCTCTGTCAGTCTTGTGCTGCAACTATTCAATGAATAGTGGCTGCACAAAACTGACTTGTCAGTTTTTTCTGAGGCCGCAAGGAATCCCAGCCACAGTGTATACAGAATGTATACAATCCGTCTGGGATTCCTTTACAATCAATGTAATCAGCAATTTCATTAAATGATGGCCATGGTTGCAAAACTGCAACTACAGCCGTTGTTTAATTAAATTATACGCAGTATGAACTTAGCCAAAGGCTTTTTTTTTTGTTTTGTTTAACCGTTTTCTGGGCCTTTCTTTGAGGCTCAAAAAACAGCTGAATCAGCTGTGGGACAGGAACATACCCTCATACGCATAATGAGTGATTTGTCTTTTGTTTTGTAGTTGATATTAGGTATCGTTTTACTAGTAGAGAGAAGCGGCTTGCCACCTTCTGTAATTTTATCAAACTTTTAGTTGATTTAGAAATTTGATTTTGTGATTAAAATATGTGGCCGATATAAACTCCCAGTAATGGTTACAGGTTCAGAAGTCAATTTTGGCTGCGAGTCGAGAGCTAGTGGAATTGATTCATTTCTCTTTGCTTGATTATTAGATTAGGGGCCTTGTGTAAGCATTTAGCATTAATGTGAATTTATGACGTGTACCTCTTTCCTCCAGGATTTGGGCTTTTAGTACATACAAAGCATAAAAATCATCATGCTTTTTAATGACTTTGAGAATTGTCAGTGTGTTAGTGCGGTGCACATTCCTGACGTGACTGACGGTAATGAATGTATATTCTTTGGATTGGTTCCAGGTACCCTGACACTTCTCATATTGGTTCATCATAATCAAGACACTTAAACAATCTTAATTAGTGGATAAATATTTTGCTTGGCTTCGGAATGAAAGCCATTGAAACATGGTTTGCATATTCTGTGCATACACTTTTGTCTAGGTCCTACAATGTGATGCTAACCCTGAGCAATATTAGGCCATGTACAGCTGCCATTAGCATTTATCTGCATTCTCTCTGTTTGCCATTCATTTCTTTCTTCTTTGTATTCTCGTTGCTTGGCCTCCCAACCTCTTCTTTCTACACCCTCTATTCATGTCCAATGCCTCCTACTGCATTCTCTGTAATTTCCCCTATTAATATTACATCTCTCATATCTCCACTTTTTACTTAACCTGTTATCATTCATTGTTCTTCTTTCTTTCTCATCTCAGTTAATGTTCCCCTTCTTCCTTCCATTACCTATAATTCCTATCTCAGTATTCTGTCAACAATTTCCTTCACTGGTTTTCTAATTTTTAACCATTTGTATTTTTTAATAGTCATCTACACTTACTCAGGGTCCTATCACACAGAGCGATAATCTGCCGAATTGGGCCAGTTTAGCAGATTAGCGCTCATTGTAATAAAGACAATGATCATCAGCTGCACGATTATTAAGGCTCAGTAAGCGAGCGCCAATCTAGAAGATTACATCATAATAATCGGCCAAATCGGGGTGATGTCCATGCAGCCCTAGTTGCCCGATTATCGGACCGTCTAATAGGTCCAGTCTAGCAGACCAGCGCTCATTTACTAAAATGATTGGGCCGTAGCCTGCCCGTATAATAATACCCTTACACTAGTCATCGGGCCGTGTAATACGGGCCTTGGACATTTCAATAATTGTCCCCTTCATAGTTACCATCTTGTCATATATTTCCTTATATATCCTATTACACGGGGCGTCGGCTGATCGTTGTGTTCTATTACACAGGACAATTATCGGCCGTCACGACCGATGTCGGCCGAATACGGCCGATAATCGTACCGTGTAATAGGGCCGTTATAAAATTGTCTCAGCATAGATCATCAATATCAGATCTTTGGGTTGCAAATCATCTGATTGCCAGAGCTGAAGAACCTGGCTACACAAAGAACAGAACTGAAAGCTCCATTGATTGTACTGTACAGTGCTTCTCAATTCCAGCCTCATGGCTCACCAGCAGGTCATGTTTTTAGGATATCCTATACAAAGAACACCTGTCATAATACCTGATGCACTGAATATAATTATATCCCCTGTGAAATACTAAGGAAATCCTCAAACCATGTCCTGTTGGTGACCATGAGGACTGGAATTGAGAAGCACTGGTGCACTAGATTCAATTCAATGAAAGATGAGCGGCAGTAACCCAGCACGGCCTCTACACGATGTATGGAGCTGTCTGTTTTCTGCTCTTTTCTCTGTATATGTGGGTGCTACAGCTCTGGCAAATAGTCGATTGGCAGGGTGCTGGCTGTTGGCACCTCCACAGTCTAAAATTAATTACCTCAATAAATTGAATGAGGTACAGTGTTTCAGTGGTTAGCACTGCTGCCTCTTCTCCCCATGTTTCCATTGGTTTCCTCTTCCCATACTCCAAAGACATGCTGACAGGTGAATTTGGAATTTAGATTGTGAGTCTCACTGGGTACAGGGACTGATCTGAATTATTATTATTGGATGACCAGTGTTTCTATATTCACTTAGGGCGACATTTACAAAGACTGCACCACCAGCGTATGTCAGGGAGAAGAGGCCGATGGACGGGCAGGGGGTTGCGGCAAGGCAGTAGGATTTACTGTAATTTACGCCCGCTTACAGGTGTAAATCATGACAGAAATCTACAGCTGTTCAAGAGCAGGTGTAGATTTCTGTGCCCGCCATATGGCAGGTGCAGGTCTGGCCGGTTGGGCAATTGGGGATGGGGCCTAATTTACGAGTATGCCGGTCTTTATAAATGTCCCCTTAAATTTTAAGAATTTTTTTGTTTTGTTTTAATCCTTTGTCTTTTACTATATTAAATACTTAGTAAGCTCATATTTGCTCCGAAATCTAAAAGTAGCTAAAGAACATTTTTATTTTTCTCAATGAGACCTGCCCTCAGGAAATATTTAATAGTTATTCCAAATAAAATTACAATAATCCCTATTTAAAAAGGGAAAGTTTGACTTTATTTCATTAAATCGGGGCCATTTTTCTAATTAGTAGCTGCCTAGTAATTTTCCACAGCTCCACGTTGGTTAGCTGCTTAGGAAGCAGATTGCGTGTTTATGAAGCCATTCTCCGCCATGCTTTGTGACACCTGTAATTTTTATCTAGATGTTGAGATTACAAATGTTAATAATCTTTTTGTCTTCAGCTGTCAGGAAGCCTGCCAATATTAGGAGGAAAGCGCTTTCCTAAATATGTCCCACTTATTATAATATTAGCTCCTGTTTAGCGCTCATTTCACAGCTGCCTAATTATACTGGGGATATGGCATTAATGATAGTATTTATTCATCTGGGTGGTCTCTGATTTCTCATTCCTCCCCAAGCCGAGGGTCCTAAAGAATCCCATACTACTCTGGTAAAACTATGCTCGCTCGTATACTGAGCTACAGTGTTTATCTTTATAGGACACAAGCACAACTAATATATTGGATAAATGGTGTGTAAGATGTAAATGATCCTTATAATTTAAAGTTATATTTCTTCTATTGCTGAGATCCAGTTTTGGTAGCTTTAGTAATCCGTCTATAACAATTAATCTGAATGGTGACTGACAGGGATGGTTTCTTTTATGGGATAGCAGTTAGGCCTCCATCTCACAGACAGTTTTTTACAGGGCTTTAAATATTTGTTAAAAAAAACAACAACGCAGTTCAAGAATTTTTGTTTGTTTTATTTTATGTAGTTCATGTGTTCTTTGATTATTATTTTTTACATTTTACAATTCTTATTAAGAAGCCTGCCATACCAACATGACATAGCACTGAGGCCACTGTCACACACACACATTGGGGGAAATTTCTCAAGGGCTTTGCGCCTATTTTTAGGTGAATAATTGGATTTTTTTGCCCATTTTTTTGGCTATGTTCTATTCATGAACCAGTATTCGATGGGTGAATACTTTTTAGATGCAACTTTTTTTTCTGTCTGTTTTAAGTATTCACCCAAAAGTTCACATAATCCGGGATTAGCGCCCAATTTATCATTTGTGACTTTTTAAAAAGTTGCACAAACAGGTGCAGGCCTACGTCTGGTCAGTACCAGGTGAATATGATCGGGGGTCGTCTTATACGCCCGGTATGGTCGCCCTATATGGTGGGGGGGGAGGGCTCAAACAAACAGTTAACTCACCTGGGCCTGTTCCCGGCGGAGCAGAGAAGACGCGCGGAGGCCGGGAACAGGCCCAGGTGAGTTAACTGTTGTTTTATTAATTTAGCTGCAGTTAACCCCTGCCTGACCGCAGCAGGGCTGCGGTCAGGCAGGGGTTAACATTTTTCGGCGCATAAGGCGAACCCCTGACAATCTCTTTAAAAGTCAGGGGTGGTCTTATACGCCCAGTCGCCTTATATGCCGGAAAATACACTACATATATGCTGCACATTAGCTGTCAAAATTTCTATTCTATTCATATGTTCCCTGACATCCTGCTCAGCCAATCAGTGGCTGCGGCAGGGCAGCGTACTGATTGGCTAAGCGAGCCATAGAAAATAATCGCAGCGGATTCTGTTGAGGAACTCGCAGCGTAAATTCTGCTGTGATGCGGTACGTGTGAAGGCACCCTAAGAGAAAGGGAGACATGTTGGATTTTAACCCACTTGTTCTCAAAGAAACATGCATTTCTTTCTGGCATTTTTTGGTTTCCTATAGAGAAGTCCAAAAAATTCCATACCCAAAGCATGTAGCATTTGGAAAACACCACAAATTTCAAAATGGCAAAAGGCAAACACACTTTGTATGTAGTTTTATAAATAATACCTGTGCACAAATCATGAAGTATGAAATGCCGCAGATCTGAAGAGGACATTATACATAGCTGTCAGCTGAATATTTGTTTGACTGACAGTTATCTCTCCTGATCTGCATATACATATGAATGTTCGGTCCGCCAACCATTCATGTATTGTGAATGGCAGCAGTATATTGCTTGACCAAAGGGTTAAGCAGTTAAAATCCAGTATACGCTTAAACTGGCAGGCCCCAAACCCGTTAGAGAGTTGACAAAAGCTGGCATGTTTATTTGACTTTTGACCAAAGTATAGGAGCATCTTTATATGATATAATTCTTGGTCCTCTTGGCTGTTTTCTGGTTGCTGAAGATTCATTGTCTATGCAAGAGCTGCTCTGCCCAGCCCATCACAGGCCAAGCAGTTCATGCAGGGATTACACATGATTACCAGAAAGGAGCTGAGAGGACTGAAGACTAGGAGTGTCAGCATTACAGGCGTGGGGGATTGGGGTAGGTGAGTATAGTTTTTTTATTTTTTTTTTTCATTTTACCCCTCCCCATGCCACATATTTATTTATTTGTATTTCTGAAAATTCCCTTTAACTCAATTAACCTTCAGTTACATTTAATACCTTCCCTAATCTGTGTTCAAACTAAAACCAATAGCTGCACTACTGAATAAAGAATAGGGTCACAACATCTCAGAAGTCATATTTATTGAAACATTGAGTCATTGATATGTAGAGGAACTAGCTTGGTATTTTATGTATTAGCTTCAGTAGAGATCTTAAAATTTGATATACAAAATGCAACGCAGGCTTCATGGTTTATACATAATATGTCCAAAATAAGTAAATAAGGATTTGAAATCCTTAGCAAGTCATTTTTGGAGTCATATTCACTATGGAGTCTCCACAGTGGCTTTAATAGGACAGTCAAAATTCTTAATAAATCAACATTGTTTGGATTTTGCTGGAGCAATGCTGCAAACCTGCAGCCAAATCTCATTATTTTTTTTTACTTTAAAGTGAATGTGCCAGCAAAGATTTCCACATGGATAGAATGGAGCCGGCGCTGGGAAGCCTTTGCCTCAGTCTTTTTTTTTTAACCGCAACCCGGTTCCCGCATACGCCACCATTCTATTCCCGGGCATCGGCCAGGGGTGAAACACTGGAGGCGGGCCGATCCGCCCCCAGTGGGAGAAAACTGCGGCCTGACACTCTGAGTGGGAAAACCCGTTTAAGGGTAGCTTCACACGTACCATATCACAGTGGCTTTTCTGCTGCGGATCTGCAGCAGATTTGACTAAATGAATGAACACAGCATCAAATCCGCACTGTAAAATCTGCTGCGGATAAGCTGCGGATCCGCAGCAGATTTGATGGTGCAGATTTGATGCTATGTTCATTCATTTTGTCAAATCTTCTGCGGATCCGCTGCAGAAAATCCACTGCGATACTGTACGTGTGAAGCTACCCTAACCCTGTTTGCATTTTTGATCAGACTTCCACTCTTTTAAAAAAAATTTCTAAATTAAAATATTCTATTCCTTAAAGGGACACTGACAAAAAAAACACATCTATTTAATATTGTATTCAAAGTTTTGATAACGTGCCATCAGGTACATTGTATGCAATCTCAATAAAGTGAAAGATGTCCGATTTTTACGGGCCTCTTAGATGTAAACCATCCTTGTATGGATTCTTCAGAACGTGATGTCTTTTTGATTTTTTTTTTTTATATTTCTCTTCTACCTACTTGTCTTTTCCAATCACAGGAGAAAATAATAGAGGCAGTAGCTCTGAAAGGAGTGGCATGGCATTACGGCCTTACAATCACTAATTTAAGGGGCACTCACATTCACTGCCAATAGTAGCATCGAATCCAAATGGCCCGCTGGGGCTGTGTAACGTCCCCCATTGTGATGGCTATACACTTGTTTTGTTGTGCTCATAAAGAGATGCAAGCAAACCTATTAAAATGATCTTTTCTTCTGCACAATCCATGGAAATCTATGTTCTTTTTAAGCAGGATAGTTCTTATTAGTTCTGAAATTGCCAATTGCTATTCATTTGAGCTAAGCACACTCTACTTTTGTGGGATGTTTTGTTCGGATTCCTCTGTAGATTTTCTAGTTTGGAGTTGCCAGGCAACGCTGTTCGCCTCTACCATCCAATACATAATAGGGTCACCGAGAGCAAATCTCTATCATATAAAATCTTTTTTTTTTTTTTTCTCCCAATACTATAATGTTGTTCTCTTTGTTTTTTCTTTGTTGTTTTCCCCCCCTTCATTATAGGAAACGTGATCGTATACGGGAACACACTTGATAGTTACACCACAGTTGCTACCCTCATGTCGTTGGGAATCTGCGGCTCTCGGATTCATTTTGTACAGCCTCCCCTTACATCAAACGTCACTTGCTTCAACAATTATGCCATAGAGGAAGCTGTACACAAAGGCTTATTGTCCGCCAGGGTGACAACCTACTACAACTGTAAGCTGGCGCAGTGGAATGATGGGGATGATCCAGACCCTATATGTTTTGCATCATTCACTACTGACTCAAAACCATTCAAACTATCATGCATTGTGAGTACGGTTATACAATCAAATATGTGAAGATGTATATGTATAAATATGTGTAACTATGTATAGGTTTAGACCCCCACCAATTATTAGAACAGGGAGAAGAACTTGTCTGTGTGCTTCACTCTCCGCCTCACTGTGCTTCCCATCTTGCTGCTGGAGATAGAGAGATGGGAAAAGGCAGCAAGCTAGGAAAGGAAGTTGTCAGACAGGCATTTCTCCCACATTTGTCTAGTAATAATTGAAAGGGTCTGAACAACCAGACACTTTGCATGTCTGTGTGAGAGGTGTCAAAGCTTTTTCAAAGTGACAAGAACACTTTTTAATTCCCCTGATGTCTTCTAAGAGTGGACGAATGTACAAACCCCAAACACATTAGCTGGCCTGTCCTGCCGAAGCCAAATGGTTCACAGGCTAAGGCCATGTTCTCATGTCGTATAACACCGGCTGGTACAATGATGATCTTCACTTCTGATGAATTGGGGTGCGGGCTCATCTGTGCACGCCCGCATCCCAATTCACCACTGCACACAATGGAGCGTGCGGCCGGAGCCACACCTACAATTCACTTCATCCAAAACGCAGGTGAGTAGGCGCAGGTCGTCCACCACGAGGGAAAGATAATATAGAATATCAAATTTATTAAGCAAAACAATAAGATACATAAAAGGGTAAAAGCACAACGCGTTTCCAGGCGTTCCCAGCCGGGGTGTATACTGTGTGTGTACACTCCGGCCAGGATTCCATAGAGGGCAGCACTACGTAAGTTCCGTAGTAATCACGGTCGTTGTTGCAAATCGGCAACAACAGCCGTGATTATTATGAAACTTACGTAGTGTGAACATAGCCTAACTTAGTATGTATGTCATGCATTAGTACTAGACTACAAAGGTTAAATATGTGACTCATGCATAATACTACAGTAAGTCGTGAGAAATATGAACATTTTATTTAGTTTGGTGAAAGCTTAAAGATGAAGTCCGGCAAATATATTCTTTCAAATCAACTGGTTTTTAGAAAGTTATATAGATTTGTAAATGACTTTTATTTAAAAATTGTCAAGTCTTCCAGTACTTATCAGCTGCTGTATGTCCTGCACAAAGTAGTATTTTTCCAGGCAGACACAGTGCTGTCTGCAGATCAGTAAAAAATCCCCTTAGAAAACCTCTCTTGCTCTGGACAGTTGCTTACAAGAACAGAGGTGGCAGCAGAGAGCACTATGTCAGACTGGAAAGAATACACCACTCTCTGCTAGACATAAGTGCTGGAAGGCTTAAATTACGGCTTAATTTAGAAATATATATATATATATATATATATATATATATATATATATATATATATATAAAACGTTCTGACACTAGTTTGGATTGGTTGAAAACATTATCCCGGAGTACCCCTTTAATGATTTAAAATAATAGCCTTATAGAGGTCACATACTTATGCTGCAAGACATCAAGAAGTATTGGTTACAATTTGTGTTACCCTAATAGATTATAATTCCATGTAGAAGGCAAACCATTCTTTACATACTGCACACATCATATTTACCAATTTATCAATACTGTGGTTGAAGGTATCGCCTTGCTATCCTTAAAGCGACTCTGTACCCACAATCTGCCCCCCCCCCCCAAACCATCAGATAGCTGCTTGTAATCCAAGATCTGTCCTGGGGTCTGTTCGGCAGGTGATGCAGTTATTGTCCTAAAAAACAACTTTTAAACTATCAGCCCTGTGCCAAATTGGCATGACCTAGTGTACCCATGCCCTAGGATTGCAACACCCCTCCGTCCCTCCTCCTCGCCCTCTTCATAATTAGGAATGTCCCTAGAACAATTTCTTCTATTCATCACTTGTCTGAACACTGCACATTTGCTGGATCTTTAGGGCACCTGTGCAGTGTTCAAACAGGTGATAAATAGGAAAAATCCTGCCCATCACTTCATTTTAATTGGAATGCAGGAACATTTGGGTGTGCTGGCCCTCGAATTAGCCATAGCACACAATGTTAAGTACAACCAGGAGCTGTTCAATAAATAGCTGGCGCACAAAATAGACCTGTCAATTATTTTGTGTGGCCACAGAAAAGCCTGGCCGTAGTGTATACACGCCCTGTTACAGCCAGCCATGATGATACATCTATTCCGTTTGCTCATATTACTTTTGTCTTGTAGGCATTCTTCAATTTTGCTGAGAAGAAAGTGGACTCTGATGCCTTTAAGGCAATAAACAGTGCCTGTCTGGTATATGATGGAAGACTGGTTATTGATTCCACGTTTCACACTAATGATTCATCCATAAGAGCAGCAGGACCACTGACCAAGTACTCCAGTCGATATTATGTGAATGAGTGGTCTCACAGCTACTTCAGCTCCAAGGAGATAGGCGTTCAGCTGGCTGCTGCCATGCTTCCTCTTTTTGACCCAACGCTTGAGCCTGTGAGCGAACCCTTGCAGGATGGTGACAGACTCATCCCAATCTATAAGGGACCTACCATTCAAGGTATAGGACTACATTATAAGTGCCTGTCCATCCACATCCATTATAATCTCTCATTCAGCCTGGGTAGTGTCAGGGTACATGCCTCTTGCAGAGTAAGTTATGCTGTGGGAACTTGTGTAGAGAAGGCATCATGAGCTTGATGAAGACAACTGGTGTATAATTTATGTTGATAGGATATTCGTCTTTTTGCCCTATTAGGTGGCCTCGTTCCTGGTGGTTATCACTATTTACACGTCGCCAAACCTGCAATTCCATCTCCTTTACAAGCTCAGATGGCAAAACCAAATTACGTAAGTGAAATGTGTTTCTATATATTATATTTTTATTACAGTAAAAGACTGACTTGACCAGTTCCCCATAGTACTAAGTCCTCGGATTATGTGCAAGCGATCTGACAAGCTACCCCCTTAGCTTCTAGGGGCTTAGGCTTATTGACTTAAACCCTTCTCTCCCCTTGCTTTATTTATTTTCTCTTTTCTTTTTTTTTCTATGTTGCTGTCTGGGTTTATAAACTTTTATTTTGTTTTTAACTCGATACACTGAAAAAAAAAATTAAGGATTTTTCACGTAGTCCCATATTGTATTTGTTGCTTTTTCTGTATTATTGCAAGACTGACATGTTTCTGCCTTTGTTTGTTTAATTAAAAAAAAAAAAGAAAAGATTGAACCATAAAGGGAACTCCTGGGAACCGGAGTTTTCCATTGGAAAGAGTAATTTTTTCATTTATGTGTGTGCATGTTGGCTGTACATTGGGCCAAATATGTTTGGGCTGTTGCTTAACTAAGGCCTCATTCACATGTGGATCCATGATTGTGGACAAATTTAGATACCATTGTTTTCTATGTGCCTATTCACACATCTGCAATTTTTAACAGATCCATAAGAGACATGTCCTAGTGCAGACCGCAAGGCCCTATTCACATGTCCGTAATTCTGTCCACAATTGTAAACAGAAAATAGGACCAAGAGGTTTCAATGGCCCTGTTCATGCATCTGTACACTAAATAGCACCAGTGACTGAATAGCACCAAGGGACACCAAACTCTTTGGCATCAAGATAAATTAAAGGTCCGGTGTTTTCTAAAAGCCGTCAGGGGCAGGGGGAGATTGGTTTCAAGTAACAACTTACATCACCCCGTGCCCGTGGTGAGCGAGTGGAGCAGCCACGGGACCCCTGCTGGAAAATGCCTGTCCTGGCTAATGGATTGGCCGCTTAGCCAATCAGTCACGGGAGCCGAGCCCCGCCCCAGTCACTGACTGGCTCAACGGCCAGTCCATCAGCTGGGTTGTGACGTGGACACCTCGGAGATCCCAGTGGGGGTCCTGCAGCCGCTCCCCCCACTTACCGCAAGGCACGGGGAGAGGTAAGTTGTTACTTAATATCAATTTTTTCCCCCTCCCCCTGCAGGCTGCTGGCTTTTAGAAAACGCTGGACTTCGCATTTAAGCAAGTTATGAATAGAATTGTTAAGTGACAGTTACATATATAGTCAACCTTATGTTTTTTAGCCTCTTGCACATACCACCAAATCATTTTTCAATTCTATTATAGGGACAAGAAATCATAACAGGAAAAGCACTAAATGGAGATTACTTTCGTCTGCACATCACTCAGTACAGTATGGTGGAAGCTATAACCTGTTTATCCCTGAAGCCCATTCCTGCATCCAATCTCATATGTCTATATGGACAGCATGAACGGCTGCTGAATAATCTGTGTTCTCGTTTTAAAGAAGGACTCATCCAAGATCTCTACAGGTAAGGACACAACAACCATGCAACGTTGTTACTGCATTTGTTATAGTCATGCATCACTTTTCACATAAATACATATAACGCATTTTCCTATATAAATTTGGGAACCTAACTGGAGAATCTGCGGTCGCTGCATACGATGGGGGGAACTCAAAAATGGCCGCATGCCTGTTGTATTTGGTGTCCGTATGAAGGGCAGAGCAAGCTGTAGACGTCCAGGGAATGGAAAAAGAGATACAGTAGGGTGGAGCTGTGCACAGAAAAACATACCTCTTTCACCCATCTGGCTGCCCTTGTATCCTACCGGTATTACTGTACCTCCTTCTCTGTCTCTCAGATCTCGCTGCTGTCTGATGTTTTTTAATAATTTTTATTTGGTGAGCATTGAAAGAGTATATCCCAAACTCTATAGTTTAACTAGGGAAGTTGGGGGTCGTCTTATATGCCCAGTCGTCTCATACACCAGAAAATACGGTAGCCTACCCCAGAATACAGACATGGTATAGACTATAGAACAATACATAGACCATTTTCTCAAGGCAATGTTTCAGACATGCCCTCTGCTCTGTTATAGTTGAAGAAGCTGAAACTGAGATTAAACCTGAAACCCCATCATTAGGCAAAAAGTCTATTCTTAGGCTATATTAGGGTTAGATAGTACTTAGGAATCAATTCCTATGGAATATCCAGTATGTGGCCTACATATGGCTTCCTTGACAAGTAGACAATCTTGAACCATTCCTTTGAGTATACTGCATCACTATCTATCCTGAGTATCCAGTCATTCAATATAATAGACGGTGACATTTCCTCTGCCACTCTGAGTAATTGTTCATTTTCTTCAATAAAAATACGATTCCTGCCTCTACGAAAAGTTTCTTTAGATGCATCGATTTGTTGTTCTGAGCTGGAAAAAGAAAGTTGAAATATGAATTCATTTTACTTTCCATTTTGTTCTGACTGCATAATGGATAAAAGCATCTGTGGAGAACAGTAATAGCATCTGTTCATTCCTGAGCACTCCTATGTATGTACAATAGAGAAGAATTTACTAGGGAGATTTGGTTTACCTGGATGGGAATTCTATTGCTTGTGTTCATGCTAATTTCTGTAGCCAATTCAGCAATGTAAGGATAGAATAGTATGGCAATGTATGGGGAATTATTGTTAGAAGACATTCATATTTATTCAGTATCAAGGATGTGCACCACATGCAGATACTGTATACACACCCTTACATGCCTTGGCATGCTATCATTGATTGTTGTCTGAGTAATGTCCTGCAATGCACTTGGGCACGCAGATCATCAATACCCACTGCTGGCAGCTCCCTATGGAGATGCTAAAGTCTGGAGATGCTGAAGACCATGGAAGCAAATTTACTGTAGGCCCCACCACCTGCTCAAGGTAGCAAGAGCAAAATGCAGTCTGGTGTTCTGTTAAAAACGGCTCCTGAGACACTGCAGAGATATGGCTGTACTATTGGTTCTGCAACCAAATCAATGTAAGGGTATGTTCACACGGAGCAGAATCCCGCCTGCTTCAGTGTTACACAGTGCCTATATGGGAGGGCTCACGTGCCTCCGCTTCTGTTGCTTTACGCTCAAAGAATTGACACACTATGAGACAATGAGGCAGGTGGGATTCCGTGGCGGAGAAATTCGCCGCTTTTGCTCTGTGTGAACATACCCTAATACTAAACTGTAAGTGTATCTGAAATAGAGACAAGAGTGGTCCGGCTACTGAACTGTGCAATAAGACAGCCTCTGAGAGCAATGGCATCTGTAGCTGGGCACCTTCGGAAGACACTGTTTGATGCCCTAGGCTTGGTGTGTGTACAGTACAGAATGGATCCCTACGCACCATTCTTCTTCTATGATCCGTCCATGCAGAGTTTTGCCTCTGTGTACCCCCTCGCTGTCATTTCATTATATTGCTGGTCTCCCAACCTCTTGGACATGCAATATTGGATAGTGCACAGTCATACTCTACTGACTTGATAACATTTTGGAGGTTTCATGTGGCTGAAAAAATCACTTTTGATCTGGCCTTTCCCCACTCAAGCCCCTCCCACATGCCTCACATTGGTGCTCGACACTTGAAATTTTACGAATGTTGAAAAGAAAACCTATCATTTCACATTATTTATTTATTTATTGTAATTATTGCTTTAATCTGTTGCTTCCACCTTTCTATCGCTTTAGCATTATTAAAATCACATAGGTCAAACAAGTTGCGCTTCATTGAAACAGTGACATACTGTGCTAAACTGATATAAAGAAAGACAATGCAACCCCCTCACATTAGTCTTATTCCAAAATTTATTTAAATAGGTTGTCAGGTTTATAAACCTCCTTGGAAACACTCTTATAAAGCATTTTGAGCAAAATTCGAGGGAGTTCTGGAAAACATGGATACAGCCATAGGACATATCTATGTTTTCCATGACTCCCTAGGACTGCGCCGGTATTCAAATGCGAAAAGATCCCATTCGAGCATGCTCAAGTCACGCTCATCTCTAATTCTGAGGTAACATAAGGAGCTCTCTCATTTACGACTTCCATCAATTAGCGAGAGTGATTATAAAGAGTGTCTGACTTTTTGGAGGACTCAACATGTCCCTGCCTTACATAGAGAGGTGGTTGGATTCAGTGGCCACCGTGTAGTACTTCATTTGCACTGTGGTGGTGCTGCAGGGTAACTGAACACTTGCTACCTGTATTACAGCTAATTGTTTGTCTCATCCTGTGATCATCTTATTTTTAAGAAAAAAAAACCACCTCCATATAACTCCAAACAGCTTAGTAATCTTTATGAAACAGTCCTGGTTACCATCATTTGCCAACGACATTGAACTGTATAAAGAAACAGGTAAAAAAAAAAGTGACACAAAGACCTTATGTGTAGGCGCTGGAGTCTTCTCTTTGTTTAGATGACCCCCGTCCTGGCATTGCTCCATTTGTATGAGGTAGACACATAAAGGTAGTGAACTCCGCTCGGTATATATGTATAAAGCTCTCTACTGTAATGGTGCAGATGAACTGGCTCTTTAAAGCTTCCTAGATGCCTAGCCAACCACGTTGGGCCAGGAAAGGCTTTATCAACTAAAATGGAGTCTGGCACTAAGTGGCAGAAGGCAGAAGAAAACACTTTGAAATCATTTTATGTTTCTAAGAAATCTTTAACAAAGAGCTGAAAAAAACGAGAGGACTTTTTTTTGTCCAAGACTCCCTTTTGTGGTCACCAGTGTCATCCTCCCGAAGCTCCCTAGGACAAGGATTGTAAGTGCTACTTACAAGTCAATAGCTAGACGTGATAACATGCATTACCCAGCTACTCATGTACTCGTCTCTCTTGGCAGTCAAGCACGCTGACCTTCTGGGAAGCAGTAATGCTTCAAAGCATTTTGAAACAAACACTACCATGAGCGGGAGGAGAAAGATAAAAGGAGCTCCCGAGATGTTCATCTGAAATATTAATAAATAGGTGACATTGTTCCACTGTCATCCTACACTGTAGTGCTCCTCCATAGGGCCCGAATGCTTTGTGATATACCTTTCTGTAGACATTAGCTCATAACATTAGTAATGGGTATGAATGGAGAGGAAGCACTTAGAATGAAAAAGATGATACAATACGTATTATATAAATCAGGATTTTATCCGCGAGTGGTGACTGATGAAAATGTATTTCACTCGTACATGGAAAGCAATGATATGGAGCATCTTTTATAGTAATGCAAAGCATTCTCAAAGCTATGTATTTGTATGGTAAATGGAAAACTGTGATCAAATGTGGAGAGCCCTATATCTGTGACCTGGAAACAAAGGCTCGGTTTTCTGCTTTATTATGTCTTTATTTCTACTTTATTATGTCAGCCGCGTTGTGCAAAGTACTGAGATACATGAACATTGTAATTCTGTTCATATCAGGCTATTAGATTCAATATATCAGCGACCTGTAGTAGTTGATTACAATGGGACAAGCCAAACGCCCCACATAGTTGTTGATGCAGAGGATGTCATGGAATATCAATCTGTAGAGTATAGAGATGAGCTAACCTTGAGCATACTCGGATGTGTCCAAACCTGAGCGTGCGGCATTTGATTACTGGTGGCTGAAGAAGTTGGATGCAGCCCTAAGACTGCCTGGAAAACATGGATAAAGCCATAGGCCATGGGCTGTATTCATGTTTTCCAGGATCCCCTAGGGCTGCATCCAACTTCTTCAGCCACCAGTAATGAAATGCTGCACGCTAAGGGTCAATCATCTCTACTGTAGAGTATTTATAAGAATACTTTTAAGAATGTGTCTCTTATTATGCTGGCTACCAAACACTGGATCCAGACAATTTTTTATTCACTTGTAGTCCAGAGATACATACCAGGGTTCACTGATGTCAGGCATGAGAGTCACCGCCAGTGTAGTGTGCACTGAATAGAATAAAATGTAAAGTGCCTGTCCCCATTCAAACAAGAAAAGCAGCAAGCACAGTAGGAAGTCAGCAAAAATTCAGTAACAGAGACATATAGCAATAAGAATGCTAAATACTAATAATAAGAATACTAAAAGGGCAGACTAGATGGACCTAGTGGTCTTTTTCTGCCGACAACCTACTATTTTTTTCTATGTAGTGGTGTTGGCAGAACACAGGACAAGGCGAAGTACTTGTAAGTGACCATAAGAGAGTGACGATTCATACAGTGTATGCATCGTAGCTCACTATAGGCACATACTGGATTTTCTCAAGCTTTGGGGTTTAAAAAATAATCCCACCACAATGTCCTTACTGTACAGGAGCAGAGCCTTTTGTTTACCACCGAGTTCCGTATTCCTATACAATACTGAGTGGTAATGTACATGATCAGTTATCAATGGCCTATCCTGTGTATAGGCTATCAATCATATAAGCCCTTATGCTGGATTGCAGCATGGGTTGTAATTAGAGATGAGCAAACCGGGTTGGGGTTCGAGTCGATCCGAACCCGAAGGTTCAGTTTTTGATTAGCGGTGGCTGCTGAACTTGGATAAAGCTCTAAGGTTGTCTGGAAAACATGGATACAGCCAATGACTATATCCATGTTTTCCACATAGCCTTAGGGCTTTATCTAAGTTCCGATCGACTCGAGCATGCTCGAGGTTCGCTCATCTCTAGTCGTAATCAATAGCATGGAGTACACTATGGATTTCAGCAGGAAGTGTTGTCCCCCAAACAGTTTACCCAAAGTAATTGATATTTATTATAATAAAAATAATTATGGCGGCCTGGGGAATCTTTAGGGAGGCAATTCATGAGATGGGAATACCCCTTTAAAGTGATATTGTCACCCCCTTTCCATATAAGAAGTTCTCAGCACCAATCTTAGGCTGATATTTTGGACATTTCATGTCTTACCTTATAAAGGATTTGTTGATGGTCTCTGCCCTCAAAAATGTATGTTATTGTTGGACATTGTCATAGGGGTGGGGCTTAACAGGCATGGTGCCCCATATCTCCGCCCACATAGGTGCCATAGGCCCCGTCTCCTCCGTGACATCATCACCGTCAAGGCCTGACCTAAAGGGGGTGGGGCCTAGACTGTGATGGCTGTGGAGGGGGCGGGGCCTAGACTGTAATGGCATTACAGAGGTGCAGGCCTACGGTGATGATGTGGGCGGAGATATGGGGGTTCCAGAGCCATTAAGCCCCACCCCTACGGCACTGTCCACCAACAATAACATGCAGTTTTGAGGGGAGAGACCACAAAGAAATCTTTTATACGGTAAGATATGAGATGTCCAGAATATCAGCCTAAGAATGGTGCTGAGAACTGCTTATATAGAAAGGGGGTGACAGTATCACTTTAAGCCGACATTCCAATTTCCCTCTTTTTTAAGTGCAGTATAACTCAGTCAGTGTAACTAAGAAAGGCTGCCCAAGCTGTGCGCCATAACTATGATTTCTGCGACCATGGATAACAACATACTTATATAGGTCAGAGGTATCCAGTATGGTGCTGGCTTTGCAGATGGTGATGGTTTTAAAAGACTCAGAGGGCTGTACCTCCATTCAGTTTCTTTTTTTTTTTTTTCTGTTGAAAGTTTTTTTTGTACGTAACCCTGTAATTGTCTAAAGTTAAAATTTGTAGATCTCTATAAGACTCCCTCTATGAGACCACCTAAAAGAGGAGTGCAGAAGAGGTGTGGTCTTGAGGGTTATGCCTACTGTCTTATTGTGGCTTTATTCTGACTTATGGTGCGTTTACACAGGCAGATTTATTTGACAGATTATGGATGCCAAAGCCAGGAATGGATTTGAAAAGAGGAGAAATCTCAGTCTTTCCTTTATGACCTGTTCCCTGTTTATAGTCTGTTCCTGGCTTTGGCTTCAAAAATCTGTCAGATAAATCTGTCTGTGTAAACGCACCATTAGGATACAAACAATCATGGCAAACGATAGCCATCATTGTATGTATTCCCGTTATGTCTAAATAACGCACCTGAAAGATACGTGAGTGCCGTGACCTTCCGTTGCTTTCTTCCTTTGAGATAATGTAGAGAAAGTGTGGAGCATTGTGGAACAATATACACACACTTCAAATACCAAGAGCTCTCCCATTATTTTAAGAATTTTGGCTCACACACACCTCTGGTACAGAGGCCCCTGAACATGTGTTTGTACATTAGGATTCATGTGGCATTCCTCTCAGGTTTGGCCGGGCACTTCTCCCCCATGTCACTGGAGGAAACTGTCTTCATTGTAAGGCAGGGAGACAGAGAGTGAAGCACTCAGTTGCACACTTCATCCATCTCTATCAAATGGTAGGGGTCTGAACACCAAGACCCTTTTGACATTTCTTTGTGAGGTGTCAATAGTTTTTTCCAATTTCAGGGACATTTTAGCCGTTCAGTAGTTGCAGCAATGTTAGTACAGATACATTATACCAAACATTTCAGAATATACAAAGGCACAGAAAATCACTCATGGAACTACTAGAGATGTGCGCATCTCGAGTTCGAACGTTTGGCATTTGAATACCAGTGGCTTAAAGGGGTTGTCCAGCGAAAATCTTTTTCTTTCAAATCAGCTGGTTAAAAAAGTTATTTAGGTTTGCAATTTACTTCTATTTAAATATCTCCAGTCTTCCCATACTTATCAGCGGCTGTATGTCCTGCAGGAAATGTTATTTTCTTTTCAATCTGACATAGTGCTCTCTGTTGCCACCTCTGTCCGAGACAGGAACTGTCCAGATCAGTAGCAAATCCCTATATCCCCATAGAAAACCTCTCCTGCTCTGGACAGTTCCTGTCTTGGACAAAGATAGTCAGCAGAGAGCACTGTGTCAGACTGAAAAGACATACAGCAGCTGATAAGTATGGGAGGACTTGAGATTTTTAAATAGAAGTAAATTACAAATCTATATAAGTTTCTGAAACCAGCTGATTTGAAAGAAAAATATTTTCTTTGGATAACCCCTTTAAGGAGTTGGATGTAGCCCTTCGGAGTCACTATAGGCTGTAACCATGTTTTCCCTGACTTCCTAGGCCTGCATCTAACTTCTTCAGCCACCGGTATTCAAATGCTAAATGATCGCCCTCAAGCAAGCTTGAGTTGCGCTCATCAGTAAATATACATTATGAGGCAGATTTATCATCTGTTTTCTTGGCATACGCCATAGAAAAGGAGAGATTCAGGAAAATGACAGAGGCTTCGATAACTTCCGACACCTCTGTTATTCTCCCGACACTCTCCCGGCAGCAGAGCGCCTTCGAGCTTCTCCGATGAGATGGTCGGCTGCCTGGGAAAGCTTTGGGGATCTCCGGCGCAAGCAGTATACGTCACACTGCCTGCGCCGGGAACAGGACACAAGACGTGCGGCTTCCAGAACGGGTCGCAGGTGAGTTAACTGTTTTTCTTTATTATTTTTTTTTATTTAGCTGCAGTTAACCCCTGCCTGACTGCAGCAGGGCTGTGGTCAGGCAGGGTTTAACATTTTCCGTCATATAAGGCGAACCCCTGACAATCTTCTTGAAAGTCAGGGGTCGTCTTATACGCCCAGTCGCCTTATAAACCGGAAAATACAGTACTTGAGAAAGTGTCCATTAATTTCTATTGGGCTATTCACACAATCAGTAGATATACGAATTTGCCAATCCAACTAACAAAAAAAAGGACGCATTCTAGTGCGAATTCACCAATAGAGGTCAATGGAAGCTGCAATTTTTTAGGGATTGTAACCTTTTGGCATCTGTATTGTCCTCAAAAAAATGCGGATCTGCAGTGGGCAAACGTGTGCATAAGGCCTTACTAAGTGGTGTGTGTCTCTTAGCAAGTCCGGCAGACTGCTTGGGGATAGGGCTTTATTTAACCCCTAGCCGCACCATGCAGTTATAATACGTCATGGTAGAAGGTTAGTTTCAGCACGATGACGTATTATAACTGCGCTGCTTCAGATGCTTGCTGTTTACACAAACAGTGACCGGGAGCCGCAACTAAACTGTCAGCTGATAGCTGACAGTCTAGTGTAACTGTCACTGGACCCCCAAAAGAAATCCAGCATCGGCAATTGCCGGCATTGGTGGATCGGTAACGGTAATTGGTTTGGTAAAAAATACATAGGATTACATTGGAATCTCTGCAAAGAAAATGCAAATTTTTACTTTTCACTCTTACTTTGCAGCTATTCCTGTGAAATGCCCAAAGGGTTAAAAAACTGTGTGACTGTGGATTTGAATACTTGAAAGGGTGAAGATTTCAAAATGGGGTAAATTATGGGGATTTCTAGTATACAGGCCTCCAAAATATACTCCAAAACTGAACTGGTGCCTAAAGAATTTCTCAGTTTGAAATTTTCATGAAAAATGCTACTAAACATTAACGTCCTCTATCATCCTAAACAAGTAAAAGCATGCTCACCAAATGCTGTTATTATAAAGTAGACATGTTCTACATATGAATTAATAAATAATTTATGTAGTATTACTATTTTCCTTATTGGCAGAGACTTTCAAATGTAGAGAAATGCTATTTTTTCAATTTTTCACAACATTTTGGAGTTTTAAACCCAAATTTACCACTAACATAAAGTAGAATATGTCACGAAAAAAAAACAATCTTGGAATTACAAGGATTGGTTAAAGCATTCCAAAGTCATTGATGCTTAAAGTGACACATGTCATATTTGAAAAATTTGGCCGTGTCATAAACGCCAAAACTGGCTGTGTCCCCTAAGGGTTAAGGTCGGCATACAATGCTGGTCTTTATAAACGTATTAACTATATAAACATGGTAGAATGATAACGGGGGAGAAAGTACACCCTATTTAAATATTTCCCCCTTACACCCTCATTATGCATGACTTCATCTAGACCAAATTTTGTGCTGTTTTATTTCCTTTATGTATGATGTTTGAGACGATGACACTTCCAGAAGACCATGTATACTGCATATGTGGTTTGCCTACTATATATATATATATATATATATATATATATATATATATATATAATATATATATATATATATATAATATATATATATATATATATATATAATATATATATATATATATATATATATATATATATATATATATATATGAACAAACGAGTAGAGGAAATGCAGCTGCAGGGCGATATATTGGTGGACCTTTTTGTGGTGCTGTGTTACAATTGAGCAGGCGTCTAATCAAATTAGTGGATAAGGAACAGATGAAGGGCACTCACGAATCGACCCTAATAGCAAACAACCCATTTCCTCATTGGCCAGAGGAAGAGTGCGTGCACGAAACGGCCGTTGCCCATTGGGACGCCCCTGCTGATCTTCGTCTACCGTTGTTTGCTATTAAAATTGATATTTGCTATTATATTGATTGGTGAGTGGCATTCATCTGTTCCTTATCCACTTATGTAAAGTATATATATATATATATATATATATATATATATATACATTTTTTTTTTTTTTATAAAGACAAAGTGTCAAAGTACATGACAAGTCATTTCCATCATAGTATACAAGAGATACAGAAGGATCCTCATTTGACTCTTTATTTTACATATAAGGCAATAAAATAAATACAAAGGTATAGTAACTGTGACGGAGAACTCTTACATCTCACTAAAACTAATGATGGGGAGAAGATGCCTCAAGTGCTTGACTCATGCTTAGCTGTCTCCAGAGCTCAGTGTAGTGTGTAGGTGAGAAGCTTGTAAATTGATTGATTTTCTCTGGAAAATATAGCGGTGATGTCATCTGACATTTGTTTTGAAATATGTATTCATGGTTCAAGTTGTTATAGAACAAAAAACATTGCTCCCTTTACAATATTCTTCTATTGAATAGTCAGTGGGGTGAACAGCATTGCACATAAAAGGAAGCTGGATCATTTGAATACATATGGATATGGAGCACGTGTAATAGCTAATTATTCTAATGATTTTTTTTTTCTTTAATTGTCAACATTTTGGTCAAATTAACATTATGAAAGTTTAGTAGTGATTTAGGACATCATTATCCCGGAAGTCTTGTCACCCAAATCAGCAGCTAAACAGGGGTAAAGATAAAGGTCCTATTACACTAATCAATTATCGGCCGTATTCAGCCGATATCGGCCGTTACAAATAATAATTGCTTTGTGTAATAAAAGACAATGATCAGCCGACATCATGCATACACAAATGATCAGCCTAGCAACGATCTTATGATACTGCGCCGTGTAATAGGAGAGACGGCAGCAGACCACCGATAACTCCTACGAGCTGCCCCCCACCCCCTCTCCGCGCTTATCCACTTGCTGTCCGGTGCATGTAATAGCCCTGGCAGTGAGCAGGGAACGAGGAGAATGCGAGCGCTGGTCTGACAGGTCGGCACTGGCTTGCTCCTCTGAATCGGCCTGTGTAATACGGCCTTAAGCCTATGGCTAGATAGGGCTTCTCATCAGGATTCTGAGCATTTTAATCTTCATATCCCTTTCCAGCATCAAGATATAACCCTTTTTGTTACTGTACATATAGGCTCAGGTTTTGCTGGGGAACACCCTCTGGACACTTGAGCCTCATTTACATATTAACAAAAGGCTTATACCTTGTTGCTGGGAATGCACATGGGATTACAACAAGAGGTATACCCAGGGGCGTAGCTAAAGGCTGATGGGCCCTGGTGCAAAATTTTAGCTTGGGGCCCCCCATCTCACCCGATCAGGCAAAGTCCTATCTAACGTTATATCCAATTACTCTAATGTGCCACCATGTTCTAATGCACTGTCACTGCCTCCACCTCATGTACTGCACTACTGCCCCCTATAATTAATGGACTGTACTGTGTCATTGTCTAATCATTGTATTCCAATCTTTGACTCTACAGCTGAAAAACTACAACTCTCATCATGAACTGCCAGTTGGAAATGATGGGGGTTGTAGTGCTGCAACCTGAAGAGCCACATGCTGCAAAACTACAACTCCCATTATAAACTGTCAGCAGGGCATGATGAAGTTTGAACTTCTGCAACCTGGAGAAGTCACCTGATATCACCTGCAGTCCTATGTAACACCACAGATAACAGTGATATCCCTCTGAGTACAGATAATGTAGTAGTCATCTGCAGTCCTATATAACACCACAGATAACGCAGTGATATCTCTGAGTACAGATAATGTAGTAGATGTCACCTGCAGTCCTATGTAACACCACAGATAACACAGTGATATCTCTGAGTACAGATCATGTAGTAGATGTCCCCTGCAGTCCTATGTAACACCACAGATAACACAGTGATATCTCTGAGTACAGATAATGTAGATGCAGCACAAGCTGGAGCTCAACGCGGTAAAGATACGGCCATAGGACACAGCTTGGGCCGCCAAGGCAGATGTCTGGAGGAGGGGGCGCTGGTACTTGCTGTCATCTGATTAGGTAAGAGGCCCAATCAGATGACAGCATGTGCCAGCGGGCGCAGCGGGACAGATTAGTGCAGTGCTTCCCAACCTTTTCCACCTCGGGGCACCCCTACTAAATGATGTTCTACAAAATAAGAAAACCGTCATACAGTGACTCACCGGTGATGTCTTCTTTGATCTGAGGCGTCACTTTCCCTTTTCCTCTTCATCCGGCCCAGTCCTCCAAGATGATTCCTTCCAGATACGTTTCATCCCCTTAGAACCTGCGAGACAAACAATTTAGGCTCCGCACATTTCTAGCAACTTCCTTTCCTTTCTCCCTCCTGTAGGCTCCCATAGTAACTGCGCTGTGTGGTGTAATGTGCAGTAAAGTGAGTAGGAATGTGGGATGCCCCCTGTATGTAGGATTCCCTGCTGTGCCCCCATGAGCTAATAATGCCCCCAGAGGTGCCCCCATACAATAATAATGCCCCAGAGGTGCCCTCATGAGCTAATTATGCCCCCAGAGGTGCCCCCATGAACAAATAATGGCCCCAGAGGTGCCCTCATGAGCTAATAATGCCCCAGAGGTGCCCTCATGAGCTAATAATGCCCCCAGAGGTGCCCCCATGGACTAATAATGCCCCCAGAGGTGCCCCCATGAACAAATAATGCCCCCAGAGATGCCCCCATCAACTAATAATGCCCCCAGAGGTGCCCCCATGAGCTAATAATGCCCCCAGAGGTGCCCCCATGAGCTAATAATGCCCCCAGAGGTGCCCCCATGAGCTAATAATGCCCCCAGAGGTGCCCCCATGAACTAATAATGCCCCCAGAGGTGCCCCCATATACTAATAATGCCCCCAGAGGTGCCCCCATGAGCTAATAATGCCCCCAGAGTTGCCCCCATCAACTAATAATGCCCCCAGAGGTGCCCCCATGAGCTAATAATGCCCCCAGAGGTGGCCCACATGAGCTAATAATGCCCCCAGAGGTGGCCCCCATGAGCTTATAATGCCCCCAGAGGTGGCCCCCATGAACTAATAACGCCCACAGAGTTGCCCCCATGAACTAATAATGCCCCCAGAGGTGCCCCCATACAATAATAATGCCCCCAGAGGTGCCCCCATATACTAATAATGCCCCCAGAGGTGCCCCCATACAATAATGATGCCCCCAGAGGTGCCCCCAAGAACTAATAATGCCCCCAGAGGTGCCCCCATACAATAATAATGCCCCCAGAGGTGCCCTCAAGAACTAATAATGCCCCCAGAGGTGCCCCCATACAATAATAATGCCCCAGAGGTGCCCCCATACAATAATAATGCCCCCAGAGGTGCCCCCATACAATAATAATGCCCCCAGAGGTGCCCCCCAAGAACTAATAATGCCCCCAGAGGTGCCCCCATACAATAATAATGCCCCCAGAGGTGCCCTCAAGAACTAATAATGCCCCCAGAGGTGCCCCTAAAAAAACAAACATCCTACTCACCTAATCCGCGCTGTGGCTGCAGGCAGCAGCTCTCCTCCTCCTCTTCGGGCTCCATCTTGCGAGCCGCAGGGACGGGACTTCCGGCAGGCGTGATGACGTCACATCATCACGCCTGCCGGAGAGGTCACGTCCCGGCCTCCCATAGGCTGCTGGTATGAAGTGCCGGCAGCCTATGGGAGAGAATACAGGAGGAGGACGCTGACAGGTCCTTCTCCTGTATTCTGATCGCTGTAATGTTCCGCCCGCTCACTGTGCGGGCGGAACATCAAAGCGATCTGTGCATCCCAAGAAGCTGCGCGGCCGCAGCTTCTCGGAATGCTTAAAGTGACAGTGTCACAAGTGGCAAGGGGGAGCCGTGCGGGCCCCCCTAGCGTAGGGGCCCGGTCGCCATGGCGACCCCGGCGACCCCTATAGCTACGCCACTGGGTATACCTGAAATCCTGATGCGTAGCCCTATCTAGCCATAGGCTTATTTTTAAAGCGCACCTAATTCCAGAGCGCTATACAGGCGACAAGGGTAACAAACAAGAACATTACAAGATCAAAACACATAACATGAAGGCAAATGGCAGACTGATACATGGGGAAGAGGACCCTGCCCGCGAGGGCTTACAATCTATAAGGTAATGGGAGAAAAACAGGAGGTAAAGTGCAGCCAGTCATGTGTGATGCAGAGTTATTGTAGGTTGTAGCCTTGTTTGAAGAGATAGGTTTTTAGGTTACTTTTGAAGGACTTGATGGTGGGTGAGAGTCGGATGTGTCGGGGTAGCGAGTTCCAGAGTATGGGGGAGGCTCGGGCAAAGTCCTGGAGGCGGTTGTGCGATGTACGAACAAGGGGGGAGCGCAGACGGAGGTCACTGGAGGATCAAAGGTTGCGTGAGGGACGGTAGCGGAATATCAGGTCGGAGATGTACGGAGGGAGCAGGTTGTGGATGGCCTTGTACGTCATGGTCAATAATTTAAAGTGAATACGTTGGGCAATGGGGGGCCAGTGGAGGGATTGGCAGAGGGGAGAGGCAGAGGAAAAGCGAGAGGAAAAGTGGATTAGTCGGGCGGCAGAGTTAAGGATAGACTGAAGAGAAGCAAGGGAGTTAGAAGGAAGGCCAGAGAGGAGGATGTTACAATAGTCCAAGCGGGAAATAATGAGAGCATGGACCAGCAGTTTGGTGGAGTCAGGGGTGAGGAAAGAGCGGATTCTGGAAATGTTTTTGAGGTGAAAGCGGCAAAAGGTGGTCAGGGCCTTAATATGCGGTTTAAAAGACAGGGCCGAATCAAAGGTGACCCCAAGGCAGCGGACTTGGGGGACAGGGGATAAAGTGCAGCCATTGATAGTGGTTGTCAGATTAGATGGCAGGGTAGAGTGGGATGGGGGAAAAATGATAAGTTCTGTTTTGTCCATGTTGAGTTTTAGAAAGCGGGAAGAGAAGAAGGAAGATATGGCCGATAGACACTCTGGAATCCTAGATAGCAAAGAGGTGACATCCGGACCAGAAGTGTAGCATATCAATAGAATGGCACCGGCACGGGGAAGCTGGTGCCGCGACCCGGGCTGAAGCACTGGAGATGGGCCGGCCCATCCCCAGTGGGAGGAAACATCTGCCCCTCTGTGACCCGGCTCCATTGATTCTAATGCACCGGCGCAGTTCTATTGATATGCTGCACTTAAAGCGAATGTACCTGATGGTGCATTCGGTTTAAGTTAAGTTGAAGCCATATCTGCAAGTGCTCCATAAATAATCATGAGACAAGTAACAGGGCCTGCACAGGGTTGCCCAGCTGTCACCCACAGACTGCTACTGTAAAATCACTTTAATAAAAAAAAAAAAAGAACACATTTTGGCTTTGACTATATGGCAAATGTGTTCAAAGGTGGCAATATGGCACCCTCAGTATTACAGTGACATAGAGGACTATGATGTCTCTGTAGTTGTGCCACAATCCATTGTTTGTGAAGTTAAACCTCAAAATCTTCCTAGTAATCTTTATTGATATGGTACTAACATATTCCACAACCCATCACAAGCTAGAGGGTAGATTTACACTTGGTTCTCCCACGTTGGAACTAATGAGATCAAAATTTCGGTTTAACGCAGGTCAACATCAACTCCTACCCCCCCCCCCCCCCCCGGCACAAGTGTGTTCCACAGAGCACAAAATAGTGTAAATTTGCTGGAACTGGTGATCTCATACCCAATTTTTGTAATGTAATTTTGAATGGTAGCACCAGTGTATACAGAAGACTGGATCAGGCCATTCAAAATATATGATGGTCAGAGCTCACTTTCTCCTCCTCCTTGTACAGTGTCATCTGCACACGTCATAGAGCATGCCTAGAAAACTCCCAAGAAGTTAAAGGGGTAGTGCGGCGGTAAAGAATTATTGACAGAATAACACACATTACAAAGTTATGTGAATGGCCCCCTTCCCCGTGTCCCACCACCCCCACCCGTGTACCCGGAAGTGTGGTGCGCTATACATACCTGTCACGTGCTGACTCGTCTCCGATCTTCAGTCTGCGACGTTGTCTTCGGGCGGCCGGACCGAATCCCTCCGAGCGTCCTGAGTGCCGGCTGCCCTCTTCAGTGTCATCAGATGCTCAGCCGCGATTGGCTGAGCACAGTTTGGCTCAGCCAATCGCGGCTGAGCAGCCGATGACGCTGAAGAGGGCGGCCAGCACTACCCCTTTAATAGGGACAGCTTCAGTATTTTGTTTCCTATGTCTGTGGAGCTCGCTGTAAAGCATACCCTTAAATACTTTGCTGGAGGCTCGGAAACTATGGTTGCCTCCATAATAACAAACAAAAATGGAATAGTAAAACAAAAATTACAAACTGCTGGGCTGTACAGTGAAAGTTCCCAAAACACCCCAGTCTGACATGACGTCCTGTTCTTTAACTATTGACTGAGTCTGCATGACACAGACTTCCTGGCCTTCTGGCGTCCTGCATGCACTCTGCACATCATATTATTAAGGCTTTGTTCACACAACGTATATCTTCATAAAAGTACGTCCGTTGTTGCAGATTGCAACAACAGCTGTGCTTATTATGAAAATATACATTACCTTGCCTTCAATGGAATCCCCAGCAGCGCCGCAGAAAACTGACATGCCAGTTTTATGCAGCTGCTCTTCATCGAATAGCGGCTGCAGAAAACACTGTCCGTGCACACTGTGTAGCCAGCTGTTTCGGTCGCACACTCCATAATGTGCAGTGGGGAGTTCCGATGCGGACGCGCACGGATGCACTCGAATCAGAACTCTGTGGCCCTAAAGATCATTAATGAGACCAGCCGTTCCGTGACCTGGCCGGGTCACAGAACAACCGATCTCATAGTGTAAACATAGCCTAAGGCCGGGTTCACACTACGTAAAAAACACGTCCATATGTCATAACAACGTTGTTATGACATATGGACGTGTTTTTTACGTAGTGTGAACATAGCCTAATACTGTAAACTCTGTGCTCCATTTTTAAGAAGCAGAAGTAAGTAAGGTACTTTTTATCTTGAAAGCAAAGTACCATGGTATTGCATCTATTGCTTTTTCATATGTGCCCTATAGTACCAATGGCCACAGTAGATCTGGTTCTTACAGGGGGGTCCCTCCTGACAAACCCACCTACGTTGCCTAAATACACCCTACTAGGACAAATAACAAGAGTTGTTTTTCAGTCTTTTTTTGTGTGTATAAAGCTAATGCATAGTGCACTTTTCCCCTTTATTTTATTTTGCTTTTTGATGTCTTGTCTTGCCTTTGTTAGCCAGAGCTTCATAACATCAGACAAGTGATGATATCGCTTGTATCCGAAGTACATCAAGCCATTTAGCTCTTCTACAACCATCATTTTTATACCATGCGATATTCATTAGCTTCCATTTGTAATCCTATAGCAAAATAGATAATTGTAGCAGAAAATAACATTTCAGTTGTATTGAAAAGAACATTGTCTACCAAAAGAATGAAGCTTGTATTCAAGGGAAGTAATTGAGGCAGGATTCGGCCATGAAATGGGCCTATCTGTACTCTTCAATCCATGCCACTTGTGCTCACATTAACTGCTCATAATCTTACAGTGCCGCTCACCTAGGCGGGCAGCGCTTCATGGCTCGTATTTACAGGCAAGCATCGGCACTGCTAATGCTTTAACCCCACTGGCCTTTTCACTTAGACCCAATTTATATGGGCCATTGTTTGCATCCGGCTAAACGTGATTAAATAATTATTGCAATTTTAATGAGATGCCAAGATGAAATTGCATGTGTAATGAGATAATTATAATAAATGCCAAACCAATAATAGGTAATAGAGACATTAGGGCAGAAGAATGAGCACAGATCCTGTATAATAAGGGAGATTTTTTTTTTCTTTTCCGGAGGACTGGGTAAAAGATATGAATGTGTTTAACAAAGAAATTTTACGCAATAATAATTACCAATCAGATTATGCTAAATGTGAGATGTGGGATGCATATGTAATGAACGCATTATGAAAATACATGGGGGGGGGGGCAAAAAAAACCTTACTGCTTTTGGAATGTTCCAGGGATAAATAGGTTCACAATTACATAAAAGCTGTATCATTTTGTTCTTATTGTTAAACCCCTTCTAGAATTTTTTTTTTTTTTTTTCTGTCAAAGGACTGGGAGGAAATGGGAACGGCTAGAGTATTGACCGAGTAGTTGAGTGGGGCTAATGCGGCTCTGTACGGTGCGCAGTCTAATTAGAGGTAAATAGGTGTGCTTTATACCAGACTGGCCACAGAATAGCAGAGGAGAAATACACCAAGGCAAACAAGGGATCGAGCAGGTTTCCATTGTACTGGAATTAAATGGCAACCACACTTCAGACTACTAATTCCGTCTCTCCAAACGTAATCAATAAAAAATCGCTCGACAACTTAAGATGATTTCGGAAAGGTTTTTCTATTTCATTTCCTCTGGATATTGCAGGAGAAAGAGCAGAGTTTATGGCTAATTTTCATGGATGACAAACTTGGCAAGGTAGAAATAAGTAAGCGCCGTTCATATATTTTTTTTTTTTTTTCCGGATGAGAATTTGGGTTATAAAATGAGCAATTTTGAACCTGAATTGACTATATAATAATAGTAGCAATAATAAAAATGCTAATAAATTCTAGGTAAGCGGTTTCAGTTCAAGTCTTCGTTTAGTAAGAACTAACATGAATATATATTTTCCTGCATTATTATATATGTGTTTGAGTGGTTTCAGGTTTTTCGATATTTTATTTTTTTTATTGTATTTTGGAAAAAAGAATAGCTAACAGGCAGAAAGTATTGTCATCATTGGAATATACATACGCATTAAATTAGTCGTGGGTAGGTGCATAAAAAGAGAAATATAACAATCCATATACAGGTAACTGAGGTGCAAAAAGAACAAAGTGGAGCGCAGGATGTGGTAGCAGCAGAAATTGATTATATTTTGATAGAGTAAGGTGCTAGTGGTACTCAGGAAACTGCATCCCCGTCTACAAATCTCTGTGCACTACATTTTTTTTACAGTCTTAACAAACGCACTCTAACCAAGAGTCAAAGAAGACCAGTGGCTTGGCATTTGTGTCCCAACTCGGCACACCTCACCACTACTTCTTCCTCCCCCATTAGCCTGCCTCCTGTTCCCCATTGCCGTGATGCAGTTGAACACATACGTGGTTGCGGGCAAGGGCTGTGCGGCAACTTGTCAGTTGGCACCTGCACCGATGATTCCCTCTGGGGGCACACTTCTGGTAACACCCTTCGCGCATTCGCAGTAGGGTGAAAGAGCAGCGCACATGCATTGAATGTTCTCACTAAGAGCATTGGCTTCTGGCCCTTAGTGTGTGTTTGAGGCTCATCCGCCTTAAGGTGCAAGCGCGAATGGTCTTGCCAGTTTGCGCCTTTGCCAATTCCCTCTGTAAGCCGCTCCTGGTAAGTCAGTTTATGAAGTTGGCGACTAGGATGCTCCCAGGTATGAACTGAAATACTGACATTTTGTGTTTTTATTAACATCTGTACATCTAATTCACATTGATATGCACACATTTTAACTTCTATGTATATAACAAAGTTGTTATTAAGCAGTATGATTGTCAGAAGTGAGATAGAAGTGGGGCCAGTACTGATTCATGTACTATAACTTAAAGAGTAATTCAATTCATTTTTTTTTACATGTTTTATATTGAATTAATTTTAATAAGCGGTTAATAAAGTAGGGTGCCCTTATAGCTTTATACTGGAGTTTATTCTGGATGGGTATTTTCTGCAAGTCAACTGCAACTCTCTGTGCACCTGGAAGCTACAGGGGTCTGACACTTTCTTTATTTGTGGTCATGTGGTCACCTGTTAACCAATCATGGGCCAAGTTGGGTGGAAACAAGTTCCTTAAAGGGTATACCTGAAGAGCAGGAACAATTCTACTTCTTCTGCTTTCTGGTACTTCACTTCTTCCGTCTGCCCATCCTTGCTGATACTTCCGCAGCTGAGATTGGGGGGTGGCAGCATAGTGCGGATGCTGCAGGAAAAAACACTCCTCTATGCAATGTCCAATCGGGCAGCTATTGATCACTGACCACAACATGCTTCTGCCCCCCTCTCATCTGCCAAACTATCAGCACAAACAGGCAGAGAGAGGAAGTGGGGTGCTGGAGAGCAGACAAGGGAGGGCCTTTTCTGCTCTCTGGATAACCCCTTTAAAGCTTCCAATAGGTGTTCTCTGTATATTTTTAGTGTTAGCTTTATTCTAGAACACAATGGAAAGGATGCTTTTGTTTGTTCGTTCCCTAGATATCACCTGATAGGTCCAGGTACGTATGGGAAGGACTGTCACTTTTATGGATGTTCTTATATTCAGCGAAAGAACACTGTACTAGTCTATAGGTTTTACTAATAGCAGAGATGACGTCACAGCAAAAGCTACTACTACATTAGGTATTGGAGGATATATGACCAGCATGCAACCAGAACCACTGTGAGAAGGACTGAATTTCTGGTGTCCAATACTTTTTATATTTGTCCATATGTAGTTTTCTTTATCATCCATAGTTATGGTCGGATAAGAGCATTTTCTTACCACCTTTAAGGCTGGGTTTACATATATAAGTTTGCATCAGTTGCGTTTTTTGGCTAAAAACTGACCACAACTGATGTCACAACTGATGCCAAAAATGCATCAATTGCCATCAGTTTTTCTATCCGTCTTTTCATTAAAAACCATCAGTTTCCATCAGTTGTCACAAGTTGCTCTCATCAGTTGACATTTTTTTCCCCAGTATGTTTTCCTGTCATTTTCAATGGGATTTGCGGGGGAGCGCACAGGGGGGCTATATACTAATTGGGGGAGCTCACAGGGGGCTATATACTACAAGGGGAGAGCGCACAGGGGGGCTATATGGGAGGGGGAGAGCGCTCAGGGGGGGCTATATGGGAGGGGGAGAGCGCACAGGGGGGCTATTTGGGAGGGGGGGAGAGCGCACATGGGGGGCTATATACTACCTGGGGGAGAGCGCACATGGGGGGCTATATACTACTGGGGGAGAGCGCACAGGGAAGCTAAATACTACTGGGGGGGCAACAGGGGGGCTATATACTACTGGAAGAGCAACAGGGGGGGCTATATACTACTGGGGGAGCAACTGGGGGCTATAGGGGAGGGGGAGAGCACACAGGGGGGCTATTTGGGAGGGGAGGAGAGCGCACATGGGGGGCTATATACTACTGGGGGAGAGCGCACAGGGAAGCTAAATACTACTGGGGGGCAAAAGGGGGGCTATATACTACTGGGGGAGAGTGCACAAGGAAGCTAAATACTACTGGGGGGCAACAGGGGGGCTATATACTACTAGGGGAGAGTGCACAGGGAAGCTAAATACTACTAGGGGCGCAACAGGGGGGCTATATACTACTGGAAGAGCAACAGGGGGGGCTATATACTACTGGGGGAGCAACGGGGGGCTATAGGGGAGGGGGAGAGCACACAGGGGGAGATATATGTTTATTTTTTTACATTGTGCTGCTATTTGCCTCAACGCCGGATGCCAGAGCCGAACGGCATGCGTCCTGCCCGGCGAGGCATCCGGCGCTCCATTCACTTTAGTGGATGCGGCACCTCACAGGAGGACGCTGCATGCTGCGTTCTCCCGTGAGGTCGGTTCGGTGTCACTATTTACACGCCGCATATATTGAACGATCCCATTGAAAACAATGGGATCAGTTCAATAATGCGTTTCCCTCCAGCGCTTTTCTCATGCGCCGGAGGGAAACGCCGCCGCACCGCCGGACAAATGTAAACCCGGCCTAACCTCTTTGTGGTATTATTCTGTGTTTATCTATCCCAATAAATTTTATTGTAGTCAAGGAAGGCAGTGGAGCATATGGCACTCACTGCCAGTGGTCCTTTAAAAGCATTGCCTGAGAGGTTACAAGCTGCTGATGTTATCCTTAAATCCCAAATTAGGTTTTGTAATAACATTTTTTTTTTTTTTTTTTTAATAACTGTTAAGTCTTCTGCGCTTATTTAAAAGCATTAAGAATGTGCTGAAAGAAAAGCCATAAACCATAAAGAGGTCAAAATTACCATAAAAGCCACCAAGACATTACCAAGAAAATGAGACTTCCTTCTCAGGCGTGGTTAATACAGTGTAACCTTGAATAATGTCTAAAGAAAGCGGAATTATCCTCCTCTGATCTATGGAATAGAAATTAAAGAGCGAGTATTAATCACAAGATCAAGGCTTTCTGATGACACCATTAGCCACAAGATTTAAGCAGCATTTGGCTCTGGGATTTGTAAATGGTCATAAAAGTCACATCATTTAATAATGTATGTTATAATAATGTATATTATGGTAGTAGTAAGAATAAGTGATTTGCTCCAAGGGGGACAAGGTTCTGTGATACGTGATACATTCAATGCTGCCCAGCAAAGTGGTGCAGGTGTAGAAAAACACTATGGAAACAAGTAACTGGGGAACATCTTGCTTTGTTTTTCACACATCGGTAAAAACTTCCATAGCTTCTTGAGATCGTTCACACAATCCAACAGAGAGATGGTCTCTAATTCTAGCCATTCTTGCAGTCGTCCTGACCTGTTGATTTTTCGCTTCAAAGTGATTCCACGGAACGATGAACAACAGATTATCGTTCAAGTAGGTGGGGCAAGTCCTTTTTTTTCTCATTCTCTCTGCCTCCGGTGGGCGTATTTTTCCTTTTGTATTTGTACGCAATGTATGAATATTATAAACGTTGACACGCAATATATCCTATTATGTTAAAGTTATTTAAGCTTTGTTTATTATTATTTTTTTTATCAATTTGGATTTACAAAAAGAACACGAGCGTCAGGACTTCTTTTGTATGCAGTGTATCCCATTGCTCAACATATACATTGCGTATGAAAAGGGCCTTTTCAACCATGTGGTCGCCAACTGGAAGTGGAGGCCGCCGCAGTAACTGTCACTTGTCAGCAAGCGGTGTGCGGGTTTATAGAGTGCAAAGCATGGTATTGTCAATATACCTTTGTGGGGGGGCTTCTCCGAATTTTTTTTTTTTCTAGGCCGGACCTCATTTTCGCTCGAGACAGGAAAGGACCTTTTCGACCATGTCAGACGCACGGGGTGTTTGCAAGAGGAGAATTTATATTCCATATATTTAAGCTATTTAGTGGTGTCCGTCAGTCCACAACTATCTTATTAATGATTTTACACCAATAAATTCCCAGATCATAGCCAAAAATTATTCAAATACATTTTTATTAAAACATTTAAAATACATAAAACCAGAAGGAAAAAATACTCCAGTACTCAATCGTATAACTTGCATTGTGGGTATGTATATATATATATATATATATATATATATATATCACACATGTATGTCATCGTTATTATACTATTTACATACAGAGCATTAAAAAATCAATTATAGCAAAAAAGAAGGGGGATATGTATTTCATCACAGTGGGAAACGCACCTATCGTAAAAACAGTATAGGGTTCAATACCAATCTCTTATAAATGTGCTATTTCCAACCCCACAGCTACTAATCAATAACAGATCACAACTAATATGCTCAGTATTGCACCTTACCCATTTTGTAAACACAAGAGACCCCAACGCACCTTCATATCTTCCTCAGAGGGCGCCCCCTGAGGAAGATACGAAACTTGCGTTCGCGAAATGGGTAAGGTGCAATGCTTTTGATAAATCGCCTTGTGTGATATATTAGGTGGACAGTCTTGAGTGGCAATTGAAGGCGTCCACTGGAACTGTTGTATATAATTTATCTTATTAATGGATAGAAATAATTAATAGAATAATGAATAGAAAATGTAAAATAAAGTTATAAATGGAAGTATGGTCCCTGTCAATCAATGTGTTTAGCCAATAGGATTTGCACTATTAAGCTGTTGAACGTACCCACTAATGACCAAGGAACAACCAAACAATGTTTTATTACACCAAACGACTTGCGAACAGTGTACGAACGAGCAACACTAAAAATAGGTCCAGTTCTCATTAAGCGATCAATGATTTCTCGTTTGCCATTTAATCGTTAACTGCTATTCAACCGACTGATTATTGCTTCATTCTGAATGATTTAACGATTATCCAAACGATAATTGCCCCGTGGAATAGGGCCCTAAATCAGAAATATGAGCTCTGCAGCCTCAAACAACTAATTTAGATGAGTTGGACCACAGGCCAGTCTAACATTAATGGCCTACCCTGAGAATAGGCCTTCAGTATATGAAGGCTGGACAACCCCTTTAAATATATAAATTGCTGGAGAAACAGAAGTGTTGTTGAATGCTTAATGTGGTATTCCCATCTCAGTAAGTTATTCCCTATTCACAAGATAACAAGAGGAAAGAGGATAACAAGCACTCCAGCGGGAGTGCAACAGCTAGGACCCCCGCCAATCCTGAGAACAAGGGGTCAGGCCCCACCAGTCTGCTTGTTATAACTTACTGATATAGGAATACCCCTTTAAGTCAAACCATGGCTGCTGAGAGGAGGAGGGAAACGAAGTATGAAATTATTTCTCCTGTCAAAAACTAAAACCTTTATAAGGAACTGCTGCAGGAGCTATTAGAGCAATAAATTATTACATAGATACTTTGGTATTGTTTATTATTCACTTACATTACCTTTTATCTTTATAGGTAAAGATCTAATATTGTGCACAGATGGGTAAAATAAAAACTTTACATGGAGTGGCTGTTCTTTTTAATATGACTATATACATTAAAGGGGTTGGCCACTTTATAGTAAAATAGTTCAGTGTACAGTATTAGTAAGTGTACTCACTGTATATACTGAAATCAGGCTTCCTTCCTGCAGGCTGTACTGCCCTGCTCTGTGGTGAGTCTGTCCATAAGATGGCCAACATGGAGGAGCATGTGACCATACCCCGCCCCCAAGTGTCCAAAACTTAGCCTGTACATGACTAGTGGACACTGGGGGGCGGGGCATGGTCACATGTTTCTCCAGGTCGGCCATCTTATGTACAGACTCACCACAGAGCAAGGAAGCACAGCCTGGAGGAGGGGAGTCTGAGTTTAGCTCTGTTAGGTACACAGGGAGCTGCAGTCAGTAAGTACAGTAAGTGGCCAACCCCTTTAAGGGAGTAATGTAAAGCCAAAAACATGTTAACATGATCACCCCTAGTTTTTTTGTTTTTGAGTGAGGTAACTTTTTTTTTTTTACAAAGCCAGATCTGAGCATGCCGACCCCAGACACAAAGAAAAAGCTGTGACATCATTAATGTTTTTGTGAAATTTCTTTAAAGGTCAAAGACTGTAATTTGTACATCACTGCACATTAGTCTATGCGGAAATGCTATTTTAAAATAAATGCCCTAAACATCTCTAGGGCTAAGATGAGAGGAGGCAGAATCTCTTCACTATGGGTTGCACATAAATGATCTCTTATGAAGAGATGTATAATGAAAAAGTGGTCAGAAGCTGCTCCAGGGAGTATTAAGGTCCATCATCCTAAACACCAGAGAAGAACACATAGCACAGCAACTTGGGAGGTAACAAATAGCAGACATTTTCAAGATAACATAATGCAATAAAAATGACTCTAATCAAAGAGAAAGACATTACAAAACCACCCTGCAAAACTAATGTCCTGAATGTTCTTGTATGATGATTGCTGCAAGATAAGAGTCAAAAAGAATATTTTACTTTGGATATTTAGGTGCTTTTGGATGTACATCCTGCTGCTCCCTGGGGTGTCATTTTAATTGCTGTTTCCACTCACAACTGAAAGTTTTAGGTTTCTTACATTTTAATATGTATACCTATATATACCAAATGACGAATGGTCGCAATACTCTATGGAGTCAATGATAATTATAAATAGCAATGCTGATTAGGAATAACAGTACATTCAATTGAGCTGTGTTAACCCCTTCATGACACAGTCTATTTTGGACGAAGCCATTTTTTATTTTTGCGTTACTGTTTTTCCCTCCCTGTCTTCTAAGAGACATACAGTAGCTCTGATTATTTTCCATGTACAGAGCTGTATGATGGCTTGTTTTTGGTTTATATTATCTGCTTCGATTATTTTTGTGCAGTGCACTTTACGGTAAAACCAACATGTTTTCTTGATTTTGTAGGTTGGTCCGATTTGGCTATTGTTTTTTGGAAAAGAACAGATACTGATTGCAATTAAATCAGCGTCCGTTCTTTTCTGCAGGGGCGGCATTGCATTGAGTTTCAACTCTGTTAATTTTAATGTCCGTATTTTAGAACAGACGTTAAAATAATGAACATGTCGAATATTTCCACACACTGTTCGCGGAACACTGTCCAGAAACAATAGCTGTCCTTACAATGTAAAGTATGACCGGCGGCCGTACATTACATTGTAGTCACTGGTTATTTGAATTGCAGGCACACCCAACGGTGGTCACAATTCAATTGTAAAAAGATAATGTTCCTGCAGTCGATACAGCAGTATCGGCTGCAGTTACGTGCAAAACGCCGCCCGGCAGTTATGCAACAGACAGTGTTTTACTAAATGTGAACATAGCCTTACAATGACACAGTTAGGAGCTGGCCAGTTCCCAGAATCAGCGTCTGGGTTGCTAGGGGTGCGCCGGTGTCCTGTGACCTTGCCGGGGCTTCACCTCGTTCAGTCAAGTGGCACACCTGTATAAGGGCTTTGCTTTGTTACCACTGTATATTTTGCTCATCTCTTCTTTCAATGTATGGAAGCAGAAAGTGGGCAACAGATATAAGAGATTATGCCTTCAGCATCAGACTACTCAGGGTTTGTTTGTAGTCTGTAACTATGGAGAAACATAGGTGTACATAATGGCTAAATATTCTATTATATTGTGCCTACAGCTACAATGCAGACCTATGTGTCTCCATAGTTACAGACTACAAATAAAACCTGAGTAGTCTGATCCTGCAGGGATAATCTTATATTGTTTGCTTCATTAGAATATTTCTAATAAGGCAAAAGAAAATAAAGATTTGGTAGACCTTCCCTAAAGTATAAGGCTGGGTTCACACTACGTTTTTGCAATCCATTTTTTTTTCTTCAAAAAACAGATGTATGCGTGCGCATCCATTTTTTCGATTGAATTCCATTATTAAAAAAAAAAACGGATCCGTTTTTTTAACGGACACAAAAATGAGGTTGACTACGTTTTTGTGTACGTTAAAAAATGGATCCTTTTTGATCCGTTTTTTTTTTTTTTTAATCAAATTCAATGGAAAAACGGATCAAAACGGATGCACACACATGCATCTGTTTTTTCCCTCCGTTTTTCGCAAAAAAAAAAGATGAATAAAACGGATTGCAAAAACGTAGTGTGAACCCAGCCTAATTTTTTATACATGGGCTGTACATTCTTGTGGATCTGTATGCTCTTACTCACGTTACATAGATGGGAAAAGATGCCGAAGAAATGTCGGCATTGATGATTTTGCTTACGGTACGGGTGAAACCGAAATTGCATAATACAATCTGAAAGGAAAATAGCAATTTTGTGTGTAATAAATGCATTTATGCCTATAACTAAGTCTAATGTATGATTTTGTATTACACGCATATTATTCAGCAACTTTGCTTCAAAGAAATAATGTCGTTTCTTGCTGGCTTTGGAGAAAGAAATTAGAAAACAGTATTTATGGGTAATTTCCATTCCCGAGCATGCTGCTATTTCTTCCTTTTTATCTTGCTCTGGATCTGGCCTGTGTCATCTGACATCACGTTGTTGTTGTTCTCCTCACAGACACCTGTTCCTCTTGCATCCTTTTATTTAGTTTGTTAGCTGTGTCTTCCTACCATGCTTATTCTAATCATTTAATGTTATTCTAGCCCCTATCCTTTAATCGAATGGAAGTTTGACTTTATCGGCTGCCCTTTGGAATTCTTGTTTGATTTCTAGCAAGGAGGCATTAAGTTTTATTTGAGCATTTTACAGAAATGTCATTTATTGGATGTTACGTAAACCCGCTCCATGCTGGAGTCATGGTTACTGTGCTTATCTTATCAGCAGCTCATTTGGTCCTTCCGCACCAACTCGCATCTCTCACAAAGCAGAAGGTGTCAGGTTTCATTTTGTCTATCGGCCTTGGAATTACCTCAAATGAAAGGTCCTAACTTGTTGTTCTGGCCTTTTTAGGGTATATACCTAAGTAGCACATTTGTTGCAGACATTTCTGCAACCGTTCTTTTTACCTTGCAAAAAGCCATGTGCTTGCCGCCAAAAAATAAAAAAAAATTATTCAGATGAATAGAACTGATTTTCTGTTGCTGTGATTTTGAGGTTTTATTGCTTTTAGGTTTTTTTTTTCTACTAGTTATTTTAGTAATTTATTTTTACTGTTCCTTTTTATGTCATTATTAGAGATGAGCGAACCGGGTTCGGGTTCGATTTTAGCCGAACCCGAACGATCAGCATTTGATTAGCGGTGGCTGCTGAACTTGGATAAAACCCTAAGGCTATGTGGAAAACATAGATATAGTCATTGGCTGTATCCATGTTTTCCAGACAACCTTAGAGCTTTATCCAAGTTCAGCAGCCCCAGCTAATCAAATACCGAATGTTCGGGTTCAGCTGGACCTGAACCGAACCTGGTTCGCTCATCTCTAGTCATTATGTATTTTTGCAATGAGCTTAAAGGGCCACATAGCCACTGCAGAGACTCAGTTCTCCTTGTATTTTTAAAGGGGTAGTCCAGGCAAGGGCCATTTTTTTTAACTTATGACGAGGGTTAGGTTGTTTTAAAATAATAAAGCACACTTACCTCCCTGGCTCCAGCACTGCTGACGCTCAGTCCCTCTGTTTGGCTGTGGCATTGCATGCCCACCCAGTCAATCTACGACTGCACCGCTGTCCCTCCTCAATCACTGATTGGTGGGCTCGCAATATTACTGCCCCAGGGCCCAGAAGCGGCTGAACAGCAGGACGGAGCGGCAGAATAGTGGTGGCAGCGCTGAAGCCAGGGAGGTAAGTGTGCTTTATTATTTTAGAACAACCCATGCCCAAGCACATGTTAAAAATGTCCCTTGCCTGGAGTACCTCTTTAAACTGAATTTTTATTAGTTATTCTTAAAAATACAAAGTATAAAAAGTGTAAAGGGTACCTGTCACAATGCACTGCCACATGCTTTCCTCTGTTTTGCATGGAAAGATAAGGCTTACACTCTGCGATTGGGTTGCCAAGGCAGCGTCTCACATCTGGCAAGGTCCAACATGAGCCTTATTGAATGGAAGGGGTTATCCAGGATTAGAAAAACCTAGCTGCTTGCTTCCAGTAACAGTGCCACTCTTTGTAATAACACAACCTGAGGACAGGTGGATCCCAGTCTGGTGAACTCGCTTGTTCACTGTCATATGGACATTCAGGCTGCAATAACAATGTAATGGCGTGCTGCGGATCCAGTCCCATTCATCCTAGCGGGATTGACATCCCACTGGGAGTATGTGCGTTAACCACCCGCAGCCGAGAGCTTACATTACCTGCTCGGCGATGGGGCTGTGTGTGAGGCTCCTGGCTCTGGTTCCGCTCAGCAAATCAGTGCTGCCGCGCAGCCGCGGCGCCGAGCAGGTACTGTATGCTCTTGGCAGCGGGCTGCGGGGGGTCTTAGAGTATGTGCATTAACCGCCCGCAGCCCGCCGCCGAGAGCATATATTATCTGCTAGGCGACGCGGCTGCACGGCAGCACTGATTGGCTGAGCGGGACCGGAGCCGGGAGCCTCACACACAGCCCCGTCGCCGAGCAGGTAATGTATGCTCTCGGCTGCGGGCGGTTAAAGCACATACTCCCAGCGGGATATCAAACCCGCTTCGAGTATGTGCTTTCATAGGGATGAATGGGACTGGATCCGCAGCAGATCTTGCTGCGAATCCGCAGTGTGAAATCCGCTGCGGATCCGGTAGGTGTGAAGGCACCCTTAGGCTATGTTTACACAGTGTAATGAGTTCGAAAACCTACGACCGTTGTGGTCATTGAACACAACAGTTGTAGGTTTCTGAATTGATTCATTTCTATAGATTTCAATAAAACAATGGTCGTTGTTGTGCACACAGGCCATCAAGTGCGGCTGTTGTTTACTGCGGCTATATAAAATAATGTACATGCCTATTTTGTACGGCCTCAGTTTGTGCACAAAGGCCGTAGAAAACAGACTGTTCTCAAACTGTGTGGCTGTATCGCCGTAGTATGAATGAAAGTCAATGGTTAATTGATTTTCATTCTTACCTATACGGCCAGCAGATTCTATGGGTGGAAAAAATGTTCCTACGGCCAATAATGCATTATCGGGCGGAGGAACATGTAAGACAGCAGCTATTGTATTACGTGTGAACATAGCCTTAGGCTCCTATTCCACGGGCAGATGGGGGCCTGATCAATAATATAAACGAGCACCGATCTGCTAGATTGGCGCTCGTTTACTGGGCCTATTCCATGGCCCGATAATCGTTTAGCGAGGGCTGCAGGGACATCATTACTGATGTCTTTGCAGCCCTTGTTTAAACACCATACATTACCTAAGCATGTTGCAGGTCTTCTCCTGCGCTGCTTATTCCTCCCGGTCCCGCGCACAGCAGCAGCTTCGGTGCGGCCTGTCTGAGCTGACAGACGGCTCAGCCAATCACTGGCCGCTGCGGTCCTGGCCAGTGATTGGCTGAGCGGTCTGTCAGCTAAGACAGGCCGCACTGAAGCTGCTGCTGCGTGCAGGACCGTGAGGAAGAAGGAGAGCAGGAGAAGCCCTGCAACATGCTTAGGTAATGTATAGTGCTGCTGAAATCGCCGGTCGCGCACCGCTATTCCACCGCTATTCGGTGCTCGATGATTTTAGATTTGAACCTAAATAAATGATCATCGGCCGATCGTTGTCTCTATTCCGAATCGGCCGATTATCACTGGAAAAGGCCCTTAGAGCGGGTTCAAACATAACGGAACGGCGGCAGATTTCATGCTGCAAATTCACAGGGAAATCTGCTGCGGACCTTATCTGTCATTGTGAAATTCTATACTCGCAGCGGAGACCATCCTACTGTATGTAAAAGTCAGCCCCCTTAACCTCCCCGCGGTCTGGTACATACATTACCGGGCCCATGCTTCGGCTTGTTTCGGGGCCTCCCGGAACCTTTCATCGCTCAGCCAATCAGTGTGCCAAAATCTTATTGAAAATGACAATTAGGGACCGGCAGTGGATTTCGCTGCGAATTCGCAGCGTGAAATCCGTTGTGTGTGAACCCACCCTTAACATGTATTGATAATTTTTTTTGTATAGCGCTAACATAATAAATCCAATAATTTACAGAGACTGTCACCACTCTGACGAGACTCTCAATATTAATTCCAACTTAACTTATCAGTATACTATTGGGATGTGGGAGTATTTTTCGAGTATTTGAAGCAAAACCATGCAAACATGGAGAGAACATGCAACAATCTGAACTAAGGATGCTTTCACACATAACAAATCGACTGTAGTTTTTTTTTCTAAGGACAATCCCCAGTGTACCTGCATGTAAATCCACAGCAGTAAATCTGCACGACATTGTGTGAATTTGTTGTTTCCTCTGAGGATATAAATGCCATTATGTAAATTTAGAAAAAGAAATTCTAATCTAGCAGATCCTGCTGGGGGTCCATAGGGAATAGCAAAAAAATCTGAAAAACAATTGACATTTGCACCGCTGACCAATATATATACAGATATATTCAGTGGATTCTATCTGCAGCAGGTGAACATCTTATTTTCAATGCCCATAGTGTAACCTGCTGAGGGAAACCAATAGTGGATAGGACCTGTAAGAAATTTTTATATGTTAGAAATGACTCTTCCATTGGATCTTGAATTCGGCCTCACTTATTTATCCAGGATGGTGCACTGCAGTTTCATTAGGCAGATATGTTTTCTGTTCAGTGGACCCTGTTATTCCTTTATGTCAGAATCCCGAGGGATCAGTTAGTGCAGTGATCAGCGGTGGCAACATACAGAGGAGATTCCTGCTGAGGTGTAGAAAAGGCTCATGCTATAGTAATGGATGAAGGTTTATAAATGTAGACTGTGTGCAGCCTAAGGCTATGTTCACACTACGTATATTTGAGGCTGTATGTTTGAGGCTATATAGCAACCAAAACCAGGAGTGGATTGAAAACACAGAAAGGATCCGTTCACATAATGTTGTAATTGAGTGGATGGCCGTCATTTAATGGCAAATATTTGCTGTTATTTTAAAACAACGGCTGTTATATTGAAATAATGGAAGTTATTTACCGTTATATGGCGGCCATCCACTCAATTTCAACATTGTGTGAACAGAGCCTTTCTGTGTTTTCAATCCACTCCTGGTTTTGGTTGCAATATAAGGACCTGACATGAGGACCAAATACAGCCTCAAATATACATAGTGTGAACCCAGCCTTAGGCCGCGTTCACACTACGTATATTTCAGTCAGTATATTTCAGTCAGTATTGCAACCAAAACCAGGAGTGGATTAAAAACACAGAAAGGATCTGTTCACACAATGTTGAAATTGAGTGGATGGCAGCCATATAACAGTAAATAACGGCCATTATTTCAATATAACAGCCGTTGTTTTAAAATAACAGCAAATATTTGCTATTAAATGACGGCCATCCACTCAATTTCAACATTGTGTGAACAGATCATTTCTGTGTTTTTAATCCACTCCTGGTTTTGGTTGCAATACTGACTGAAATATACATATACTGACTGAAATATACGTAGTGTGAACGCAGCCCTATAGACAGCAGAGAGTGTCCTTCAAATGACATTTCTTTCCTAGATGTAATTGAAGCTTAGATCCGGACTAATTGACAGTACACCTGCCCGCTGCACTAGCAAACCTGTATATGACTGAGAATCAATGGCTAGCTGATCACCTGGTCTATATAAATTAGAGTGTGAAGAGAAAGACATAGGTAAGAGGATGCTGCAAATACAGCAGTTCATTAGTAGAGCTAGACAGTGGCATATAATCTAAATTCTTTTCCATTCTCTCTCAGACCATCAGCACAATACAGCATTTTAAAGGGATACTCTGGGGAAAAGAAAATTGTTTTCAGATCAACTGGTGTTAGAAAGTTATACAGATTTGTAAATTACTTCTATTTAAAAATTTCCAGTCTTCCAGTACTTATCAGCTATCATGTCCTGCAGGAAGTGGTGTATTATTTCTCTTCTGACACAGTGCTCTCTGCTGCCACCTCTGTCCATGACAGGAACTCTCCAGAGCAGTAGCAAATCCCCATAGAAAACCTCTCCTGCTCTGGACAGTTCTTGTCACAAACAGAGGTGGCAGCAGAGAGCAGACTGGAAAGAATACACCACTTCCTGCATGACATACAGCAGCTGATAAACATTTTTTTCTACAGAGTACCCATTTAACCTTGTATTCTGTCAATAGTTTTTCATATGTTGTGTCTATGAGTAAACACATTAAGGCCAAATTCACACACTGTATTCCAACAGCCGTTGTTTATTAACAGAGCTCAGTTACATTGAAATGAATAATACAACCAGGACTGTGGAGTTGGTAAGCTGCAGCTCCGACTCCAACTCCGACTCCTGAATTTTATCAGGACCGACTCCTGCTCCTTCATAAATGGCCGGTCATATACCAGGGGAGTTATTTATCACACCGGCTCAGCAGTTTCTCCCTAAAGTCCTACATGATCCTGGGGCGACTTCTGAGGGAATAAAGATATAAAACAGCTTCTCCTGTGTGTGCAGTGGATGCAGCCAGTCTCCAGCCTCCATGTCCTGAACTACTCACAACTATACTAGAAGGAGCAGCTGGTCTTTTCCTGCTGACAAACTTCTATGTTTCTAACTTAATATTCACCACACACAGAAACACTGCTAACAATGCCAGATACCTGTAATATAGAGGTCAGCCATAGTGATATAGAGGGGGTCATACATAGTGATAGAGAAGTCACACATAATGATATAGAGGGGTCACTGTGGGTGTGGGGGCACGCCATAGAACACCCACACAGCCTGCTGCAGCCATAGCACACACAGCCTGCTGCAGCCACAGCACACACACAGCCTGCTGCAGCCATAGTACACACACACAGCCTGCTGCAGCCATAGCATACACATACAGCCTGCTGCAGCCATAGCACGTACACACACACACACAGCCTGCTGCAGCCATAGCACATACACACACACACACACATACACACTGCTGCAGCCATAGCACACACACACAGCCTGCTGCAGCCATAGCACACACACAGCCTGCTGCAGCCATAGCACGTACACACACACACACAGCCTGCTGCAGCCATAGCACATACACACACACACACACACTGCTGCAGCCATAGCACACACACACAGCCTGCTGCAGCCATAGCACACACACAGCCTGCTGCAGCCATAGCATACACACACAGCCTGCTGCAGCCATAGCACGTACACACACACACACACACACACAGCCTGCTGCAGCCATAGCACATACACACACACACACACACACACACACTGCTGCAGCCATAGCACACACAGCCTGCTGCAGCCATAGCACACACACAGCCTTCTGCAGCCATAGCATACACACAGCCTGTTGCAGCCATAGCATACACACAGCCTGCTTCAGCCATAGCACACACACAGCCTGCTGCAGCCATAGCACATACGCACACACACACACACACACACACACACACACACACACAGCTGCAGCCATAGAACACTGAAGAAAAACACCACACTGAGGACAGAGGTTACAGCTACACTACTTATTTTTTCTCCTCCTCTATATTACACAGGATATCTTCATATTACACTGTTGCTCATATACAGTTATCCAGCATCCAGGAAGAGAACAGCACAGATCTCCCCCCAAACAATGGACTCTTTCAGCTCAGAAACAAACTGCCAAATAGTGACTGACAACTTTTTCTCGAGCACCCTTGTCTAATAGGGCCAGTGTCCTATTACTGATATATTCCTGAACACCCTTATCTAATAGGGCCAGTGTCCTATTACTGATATATTCCTGAACACCCTTATCTAATAGGGCCAGTGTCCTATTACTGATATATTCCTGAACACCCTTATGTAATAGGGCCAGTGTCCTATTACTGATATATTCCTGAACACCCTTATGTAATAGGGCCAGTGTCCTATTACTGATATATTCCTGAACACCCTTATGTAATAGGGCCAGTGTCCTATTAGAATGTTGCTCATAATATATATTGATGAGCAAAACTTATAAAATTCCTATCAAAACTCAATTCCTAATTGTTCTAGGATTTTTCTAAAGCTGGAGTCTGAGTCGGTACATTTTTTCTGACTCCAGACAAAACTAGCTCCGACTCCGACTTCCCTGTCTGTGCAGTAGGTGGCTATGTTTTCTGTCAGCCATGCTTAGGTCAACAACAAATAGTACCTCCTTTTCCACCATGTACATTGCTGAAAAAGATAACCTGTTTATGGACTTGCGGTTTTCTTTAAAATGGGCTGAGAAGTCATCGTTTGCACTAGGACTATGTAGCCACAGGAGGGGAGACCCAGGTGATTTGTAACATCTCTGGTAACATAATCACTCAATGAAGAGAAAAGCCACTTCTTGTATTTGCGCCAAGTACCCTCTAGAGGTAAGATCTCATCTGCTTTCATGATGACAAATGTCAGATTTTCCCCATTGGTAGCTCCAGTTATAGGAGAGACTGTCCGGTCCTGTCGCTTGTATGTAACGCCATATAAGCTACTGTCATATTGGCAGTATTGTAGGTAATGCAAGGCTTCATAACTTTTTTTTAAAACCTACTTTTTACAAAAAATTAAATTAACACTTAAATGTGTTAAAACAGAGATTTTAGTGCTTTCCCTGTTATCGAGACACTGTCTCCTTTTATAGTGCAGTTTTTTTATATTCTACACATTTCGTGGTATGGGATCAGAGCTGGGCTTCTTGTCCCTTACTTTTCTAGCCACAGTAAATCATTTATAACTATGCTATGCCATTGTGCTGGTTAAAGTGCATTAAACAGGATTAGAATTTGCAGGGCTGCTGATTTACTTAGACTACCATAGATGGCATGTGTAGATGAAGAAGTTACTGATGCACTTTGATTTTGAATGTCAACAGACAAGAAAGACACAGCAGGACAGCAAGGAAAGGGTTACCCTAAATACTGCACAGGCAATGTTGGGGAGAAGGTGTTACAGATGCACTGGCTTTGCAAGGTGCAATGAGCAGAAAAGAAATAAACAGTGGTAACAAAGCAAGGAAACTTTACACTTTAACAGAGCTGCTGCTGAGATGAAAGAGAAGCCTTGATTTACCTTGCATGAACAGTGCAGATCCTCTGGATACAGATGCTCCCACTTCCATCTTACTGAGGCTTTTATTAGAGATAGATTCCCCTGACAGTAGACAATGAGATTGTAGAAAAGGGAGAGACCCAGTGGCCAAGACATTGAAGCTGTTTTTCCAGGTTAAAGAGTAATTTTAGAAAAATAAAGTAATGGCAAGATATGTTAGGTATGACATTGGCTTTTAAATGGAGGGGAGTTGTTTGAAATGACAGTGACCATTTAAACTACATTTACAAAATTCTGTAGGGTCACAGTTTGGCATCACAAATTGGATCCATTACTAATATGTTTGTTTAAGCAAAAAAAAAACTAGCTGCAAAACTAGCTGCAGAAGCATATAGCTTTGCTTACCTGTCTAACCCAGCTTTGAAACTACCAAAAATCCATTTGTTTTGGGGAGTTTTGTTCTGTATTGTGTGGCTGTACTTCCTGGTTGAGCAGTACATTCCAGAATGCAATGCTTAACCTCAGCTGTTCATCACAGTCCTCCACCCTGCACATTCCCCACCCAAATCTGTTGCAGAACATCTGTGTTCACCCATTGCAGTTTCATTTCATTAGAGTCCCAGCCCCACACAACGCTGTATTCTCTACCTGTAACACCACACAGCACGCTGTATTCTCTACCTGTAATGCCACACAGCACGCTGTATTCTCTACCTGTAACACCACACAGCACGCTGTATTCTCTACCTGTAACACCACACAGCACGCTGTATTCTCTACCTGTAACACCACACAGCACACTGTATTCTCTACCTGTAACACCACACAGCACACTGTATTCTTTACCTGTAACACCACACAGCACGCTGTATTCTCTACCTGTAATACCACACAGCACAGTTACTACCTGTAACACCACACAGCACACTGTATTCTTTACCTGTAACACCACACAGCATGCTGTATTCTCTACCTGTAACACCACACAGCACGCTATATTCTCTACCTGTAACACCACATTGTGCTGTATTCTCTACCTGTAACACCACACAGCACACTGTACTCTCTAACTGTAAAATCACACAGCATACTGTATTCTCTACCTGTAACACCACACAGCACACTGTATTCTTTACCTGTAACACCACACAGCACACTGTATTCTCTACCTGTAACACCACACAGCGCTGTATTCTCTACCTGTAACACCACACAGCACGCTGTATTCTCTACCTGTAACACCACACAGCACACTGTATTCTCTACCTGTAACACCACACAGCATGCTGTATTCTCTACCTGTAACACCACACAGCACACTGTATTCTCTACCTGTAACACCACCTTGTGCTATATTCTCTACCTGTAACACCACACAGCACGCTGTATTCTCTACCTGTAACACCACATTGTGCTGTATTCTCTACCTGTAACACCACACAGCACACTGTACTCTCTAACTGTAAAATCACACAGCACACTGTATTCTTTACCTGTAACACCACACAGCACACTGTATTCTCTACCTGTAACACCACACAGCCCTGTATTCTCTACCTGTAACACCACACAGCACGCTGTATTCTCTACCTGTAACACCGCACAGCACGCTGTATTCTCTACTTGTAACACCACACAACACCCTGTATTCTCTACCTGTAACACCACACAGCATGCTGTATTCTCTAGCTGTAACACCACACTATATTCTCTACCTGTAACACCACACAGCACGCTGTATTCTCTACCTGTAACACCACACAGCACGCTGTATTCTCTACCTGTAACACCACACAGCACGCTATATTCTCTACCTGTAACACCACACAGCATGCTGTATTCTCTAGCTGTAACACCACACTATATTCTCTACCTGTAACACCACACAGCACGCTGTATTCTCTACCTGTAACACCACACAGCACGCTGTATTCTCTACCTGTAACACCACACAGCACGCTATATTCTCTACCTGTAACACCACACAGCATGCTGTATTCTCTACCTGTAACGCCACACAGCACGCTGTATTCTCTACCTGTAACACCACATTGTGCTGTATTCTCTACCTGTAACACCACACAGCACACTGTACTCTCTAACTGTAAAATCACACAGCACACTGTATTCTTTACCTGTAACACCACACAACACCCTGTATTCTCTACCTGTAACACCACACAGCATGCTGTATTCTCTACCTGTAACACCACACTATATTCTCTACCTGTAACACCACACAGCACGCTATATTCTCTACCTGTAACACCACACAGCATGCTGTATTCTCTACCTGTAACGCCACACAGCACGCTGTATTCTCTACCTGTAACACCACATTGTGCTGTATTCTCTACCTGTAACACCACACAGCACACTGTACTCTCTAACTGTAAAATCACACAGCACACTGTATTCTTTACCTGTAACACCACACAGCACACTGTATTCTCTACCTGTAACACCACACAGCGCTGTATTCTCTACCTGTAACACCACACAGCATGCTGTATTCTCTACCTGTAACACCACACAGCACGCTGTATTCTCTACCTGTAACACCACACAGCATGCTGTATTCTCTACTTGTAACACAACACAGCACGCTATATTCTCTACCTGTAACACCACACAGCACGCTGTATTCTCTACCTGTAACACCACACAGCACGCTGTATTTTCTACCTGTAACACCACACAGCACGCTGTATTCTCTACCTGTAACACCACACAGCACGCTGTATTCTCTACCTGTAACACCACACAGCACGCTGTATTCTCTACCTGTAACACCACACAGCACGCTATATTCTCTACCTGTAACACCACACAGCATGCTGTATTCTCTACCTGTAACACCACACAGCACGCTGTATTCTCTACCTGTAACACCACCTTGTGCTATATTCTCTACCTGTAACACCACACAGCACGCTGTATTCTCTACCTGTAACGCCACACAGCACGCTGTATTCTCTACCTGTAACACCACATTGTGCTGTATTCTCTACCTGTAACACCACACAGCACACTGTACTCTCTAACTGTAAAATCACACAGCACACTGTATTCTTTACCTGTAACACCACACAGCACACTGTATTCTCTACCTGTAACACCACACAGCGCTGTATTCTCTACCTGTAACACCACACAGCATGCTGTATTCTCTACCTGTAACACCACACAGCACGCTATATTCTCTACCTGTAACACCACACAGCATGCTGTATTCTCTACCTGTAACACCACACAGCACGCTGTATTCTCTACCTGTAACACCACACAGCACGCTGTATTCTCTACCTGTAACACCACACAGCACGCTATATTCTCTACCTGTAACACCACACAGCATGCTGTATTCTCTACCTGTAACACCACACAGCACACTGTATTCTCTACCTGTAACACCACCTTGTGCTATATTCTCTACCTGTAACACCACACAGCACACTGTACTCTCTAACTGTAAAATCACACAGCACACTGTATTCTTTACCTGTAACACCACATAGCACACTGTACTCTCTACCTGTAACACCACACAGCGCTGTATTCTCTACCTGTAACACCACACAGCACGCTGTATTCTCTACCTGTAACACCACACAGCACGCTGTATTCTCTACCTGTAACATCACACAGCACGCTGTATGTTCTACCTGTAACACCACACAGCATGCTGTATTCTCTACTTGTAACACCACACAACACCCTGTATTCTCTACCTGTAACACCACACAGCACGCTGTATTTTCTACCTGTAACACCACACAGCATGCTGTATTCTCTACCTGTAACACCACACAGCATGCTGTATTCTCTACCTGTAACATCACATTGTGCTGTATTCTCTACCTGTAACACCACACAGCACACTGTACTCTAACTGTAAAATCACACAGCACACTGTATTCTTTACCTGTAACACCACACAACACGCTGTATTCTCTACCTGTAACACCACACAGCACGCTGTATTCTCTACCTGTAACACCACACAGCACACTGTATTTTCTACCTGTAACACCACAGAGCACACTGTATTCTCTACCTGTAACACCACACAGCGCTGTATTCTCTACCTGTAACACCACACAGCACGCTGTATTCTCTACCTGTAACACCACACAGCACGCTGTATTTTCTACCTGTAACACCACACAGCACGCTGTATTCTCTACCTGTAACGCCACACAGCACGCTGTATTCTCTACCTGTAACACCACATTGTGCTGTATTCTCTACCTGTAACACCACACAGCACACTGTACTCTCTAACTGTAAAATCACACAGCACACTGTATTCTTTACCTGTAACACCACACAGCACACTGTATTCTCTACCTGTAACACCACACAGCGCTGTATTCTCTACCTGTAACACCACACAGCATGCTGTATTCTCTACCTGTAACACCACACAGCACGCTGTATTCTCTACCTGTAACACCACACAGCATGCTGTATTCTCTACTTGTAACACAACACAGCACGCTATATTCTCTACCTGTAACACCACACAGCACGCTGTATTCTCTACCTGTAACACCACACAGCACGCTGTATTTTCTACCTGTAACACCACACAGCACGCTGTATTCTCTACCTGTAACACCACACAGCACGCTGTATTCTCTACCTGTAACACCACACAGCACGCTGTATTCTCTACCTGTAACACCACACAGCACGCTATATTCTCTACCTGTAACACCACACAGCATGCTGTATTCTCTACCTGTAACACCACACAGCACGCTGTATTCTCTTCCTGTAACACCACCTTGTGCTATATTCTCTACCTGTAACACCACACAGCACGCTGTATTCTCTACCTGTAGCACCACACAGCACGCTGTATTTTCTACCTGTAACACCACACAGCATGCTGTATTCTCTACCTGTAACACCACACAGCATGCTGTATTCTCTACCTGTAACATCACATTGTGCTGTATTCTCTACCTGTAACACCACACAGCACACTGTACTCTCTAACTGTAAAATCACACAGCACACTGTATTCTTTACCTGTAACACCACACAGCACGCTGTATTCTCTACCTGTAACACCACACAGCACGCTGTATTCTCTACCTGTAACACCACACAGCACACTGTATTTTCTACCTGTAACACCACAGAGCACACTGTATTCTCTACCTGTAACACCACACAGCGCTGTATTCTCTACCTGTAACACCACACAGCACGCTGTATTCTCTACCTGTAACACCACACAGCACGCTGTATTCTCTACCTGTAACACCACACAGCACGCTGTATTCTCTACCTGTAATGCCACACAGCACGCTGTATTCTCTACCTGTAACACCACATTGTGCTGTATTCTCTACCTGTAACACCACACAGCACACTGTACTCTCTAACTGTAAAATCACACAGCACACTGTATTCTTTACCTGTAACACCACACAGCACACTGTATTCTCTACCTGTAACACCACACAGCGCTGTATTCTCTACCTGTAACACCACACAGCATGCTGTATTCTCTACCTGTAACACCACACAGCACGCTGTATTCTCTACCTGTAACACCACACAGCATGCTGTATTCTCTACTTGTAACACAACACAGCACGCTATATTCTCTACCTGTAACACCACACAGCACGCTGTATTCTCTACCTGTAACACCACACAGCACGCTGTATTTTCTACCTGTAACACCACACAGCATGCTGTATTCTCTACCTGTAACACCACACAGCACGCTGTATTCTCTACCTGTAACACCACACAGCACGCTGTATTCTCTACCTGTAACACCACACAGCACGCTATATTCTCTACCTGTAACACCACACAGCATGCTGTATTCTCTACCTGTAACACCACACAGCACGCTGTATTCTCTACCTGTAACACCACCTTGTGCTATATTCTCTACCTGTAACACCACACAGCACGCTGTATTCTCTACCTGTAACACCACACAGCACGCTGTATTCTCTACCTGTAGCACCACACAGCACGCTGTATTTTCTACCTGTAACACCACACAGCATGCTGTATTCTCTACCTGTAACACCACACAGCACGCTATATTTTCTACCTGTAACACCACACAGCACGCTGTATTCTCTACCTGTAACACCACACAGCATGCTGTATTCTCTACCTGTAACACCACATTGTGCTGTATTCTCTACCTGTAACACCACACAGCACACTGTACTCTCTAACTGTAAAATCACACAGCACACTGTATTCTTTACCTGTAACACCACACAGCACGCTGTATTCTCTACCTGTAACACCACACAGCACGCTGTATTCTCTACCTGTAACACCACCTTGTGCTATATTCTCTACCTGTAACACCACACAGCACGCTGTATTCTCTACCTGTAACGCCACACAGCACGCTGTATTCTCTACCTGTAACACCACATTGTGCTGTATTCTCTACCTGTAACACCACACAGCACACTGTACTCTCTAACTGTAAAATCACACAGCACACTGTATTCTTTACCTGTAACACCACACAGCACACTGTATTCTCTACCTGTAACACCACACAGCGCTGTATTCTCTACCTGTAACACCACACAGCATGCTGTATTCTCTACCTGTAACACCACACAGCACGCTATATTCTCTACCTGTAACACCACACAGCATGCTGTATTCTCTACCTGTAACACCACACAGCACGCTGTATTCTCTACCTGTAACACCACACAGCACGCTGTATTCTCTACCTGTAACACCACACAGCACGCTATATTCTCTACCTGTAACACCACACAGCATGCTGTATTCTCTACCTGTAACACCACACAGCACACTGTATTCTCTACCTGTAACACCACCTTGTGCTATATTCTCTACCTGTAACACCACACAGCACACTGTACTCTCTAACTGTAAAATCACACAGCACACTGTATTCTTTACCTGTAACACCACATAGCACACTGTACTCTCTACCTGTAACACCACACAGCGCTGTATTCTCTACCTGTAACACCACACAGCACGCTGTATTCTCTACCTGTAACACCACACAGCACGCTGTATTTTCTACCTGTAACACCACACAGCACGCTGTATTCTCTACCTGTAACATCACACAGCACGCTGTATGTTCTACCTGTAACACCACACAGCATGCTGTATTCTCTACTTGTAACACCACACAACACCCTGTATTCTCTACCTGTAACACCACACAGCACGCTGTATTTTCTACCTGTAACACCACACAGCATGCTGTATTCTCTACCTGTAACACCACACAGCATGCTGTATTCTCTACCTGTAACATCACATTGTGCTGTATTCTCTACCTGTAACACCACACAGCACACTGTACTCTCTAACTGTAAAATCACACAGCACACTGTATTCTTTACCTGTAACACCACACAGCACGCTGTATTCTCTACCTGTAACACCACACAGCACGCTGTATTCTCTACCTGTAACACCACACAGCACACTGTATTTTCTACCTGTAACACCACAGAGCACACTGTATTCTCTACCTGTAACACCACACAGCGCTGTATTCTCTACCTGTAACACCACACAGCACGCTGTATTCTCTACCTGTAACACCACACAGCACGCTGTATTTTCTACCTGTAACACCACACAGCACGCTGTATTCTCTACCTGTAACGCCACACAGCACGCTGTATTCTCTACCTGTAACACCACATTGTGCTGTATTCTCTACCTGTAACACCACACAGCACACTGTACTCTCTAACTGTAAAATCACACAGCACACTGTATTCTTTACCTGTAACACCACACAGCACACTGTATTCTCTACCTGTAACACCACACAGCGCTGTATTCTCTACCTGTAACACCACACAGCATGCTGTATTCTCTACCTGTAACACCACACAGCACGCTGTATTCTCTACCTGTAACACCACACAGCATGCTGTATTCTCTACTTGTAACACAACACAGCACGCTATATTCTCTACCTGTAACACCACACAGCACGCTGTATTCTCTACCTGTAACACCACACAGCACGCTGTATTTTCTACCTGTAACACCACACAGCACGCTGTATTCTCTACCTGTAACACCACACAGCACGCTGTATTCTCTACCTGTAACACCACACAGCACGCTGTATTCTCTACCTGTAACACCACACAGCACGCTATATTCTCTACCTGTAACACCACACAGCATGCTGTATTCTCTACCTGTAACACCACACAGCACGCTGTATTCTCTTCCTGTAACACCACCTTGTGCTATATTCTCTACCTGTAACACCACACAGCACGCTGTATTCTCTACCTGTAGCACCACACAGCACGCTGTATTTTCTACCTGTAACACCACACAGCATGCTGTATTCTCTACCTGTAACACCACACAGCATGCTGTATTCTCTACCTGTAACATCACATTGTGCTGTATTCTCTACCTGTAACACCACACAGCACACTGTACTCTCTAACTGTAAAATCACACAGCACACTGTATTCTTTACCTGTAACACCACACAGCACGCTGTATTCTCTACCTGTAACACCACACAGCACGCTGTATTCTCTACCTGTAACACCACACAGCACACTGTATTTTCTACCTGTAACACCACAGAGCACACTGTATTCTCTACCTGTAACACCACACAGCGCTGTATTCTCTACCTGTAACACCACACAGCACGCTGTATTCTCTACCTGTAACACCACACAGCACGCTGTATTTTCTACCTGTAACACCACACAGCACGCTGTATTCTCTACCTGTAACGCCACACAGCACGCTGTATTCTCTACCTGTAACACCACATTGTGCTGTATTCTCTACCTGTAACACCACACAGCACACTGTACTCTCTAACTGTAAAATCACACAGCACACTGTATTCTTTACCTGTAACACCACACAGCACACTGTATTCTCTACCTGTAACACCACACAGCGCTGTATTCTCTGCCTGTAACACCACACAGCAGGCTGTATTCTCTACCTGTAACACCACACAGCACGCTGTATTCTCTACCTGTAACACCACACAGCATGCTGTATTCTCTACTTGTAACACTACACAGCACGCTGTATTCTCTACCTGTAACACCACACAGCACGCTGTATTCTCTACCTGTAACACCACACAGCACGCTGTATTTTCTACCTGTAACACCACACAGCATGCTGTATTCTCTACCTGTAACACCACACAGCACGCTGTATTCTCTACCTGTAACACCACACAGCACGCTGTATTCTCTACCTGTAACACCACACAGCACGCTATATTCTCTACCTGTAACACCACACAGCATGCTGTATTCTCTACCTGTAACACCACAAAGCACGCTGTATTCTCTACCTGTAACACCACCTTGTGCTATATTCTCTACCTGTAACACCACACAGCACGCTGTATTCTCTACCTGTAACACCACACAGCACGCTGTATTCTCTACCTGTAGCACCACACAGCACGCTGTATTTTCTACCTGTAACACCACACAGCATGCTGTATTCTCTACCTGTAACACCACACAGCACGCTATATTTTCTACCTGTAACACCACACAGCACGCTGTATTCTCTACCTGTAACACCACACAGCATGCTGTATTCTCTACCTGTAACACCACATTGTGCTGTATTCTCTACCTGTAACACCACACAGCACACTGTACTCTCTAACTGTAAAATCACACAGCACACTGTATTCTTTACCTGTAACACCACACAGCACGCTGTATTCTCTACCTGTAACACCACACAGCACGCTGTATTCTCTACCTGTAACACCACACAGCACACTGTATTTTCTACCTGTAACACCACACAGCACGCTGTATTCTCTACCTGTAACACCACACAGTGCACTGTATTCTCTACCTGTAACACCACACAGCGCTGTATTCTCTACCTGTAACACCACACAGCACGCTGTATTCTCTACCTGTAACACCACACAGCACGCTGTATTTTCTACCTGTAACACCACACAGCACGCTGTATTCTCTACCTGTAACACCACACAGCAGGCTGTACTCTCTACCTGTAACATCACACAGCACGCTGTATGTTCTACCTGTAACACCACACAGCACACTGTATTCTCTACCTGTAACACCGCACAGCAAACTGTATTCTCTACCTGTAACTCCAAACAGCACACTGTATTCTCTACCTGCAACATCACACAGCACACTATTACTACCTGTAATGCCGATATTAGCATAAAGTAAAGAACTTTTAAAAAAAAAAATTCTTTTCATCTCCACGCACATATTCTGATCAAGCATCTTTTATCTTTGAGGTTGAGCCCCACAGTAAGGACTTTATCTGATATTATCTCACATGGGATATACTGTTTATGCCTCATTTTTTGTCCAGGAGGAATTGGCAGTGCTGGCTCTGATACTCTGCGTCGTGTAGCATCATATAAATGTGTTACTGTATCATATTTGTGAAGACGCTGCAGTACTGCAATGAAGCTCCAACATGTGTGAACACAGCCCTAATTTCACTGCAGACTTCTGCAGCACAATCAGTGAAATCAGTGCAACACCTGCTTCTGGCTGGTCAGAGATGGTGAATCACTTGGGGTATTGGGGGATCCAGCCAAGCCTCCTGTGACATCACGCCCTGCCCCCTGTCTGCATCATCAGCCTGATCTCAGCAAACACACACAATGTGAGACAGAGGCATGGAATCTTTGTCTCCTAAGGGGGGGGGAGAGCAGTGGGAGCAGGAGACAATGTGAATTGGCACAAGGGCCTTTTTTCTTTACTTCCTGGATTTCTATCAGCTACCAGTGTGGCAGAACTGCACAGGTATAGTAATACATTGTATAGACACATCTTTATAACTTTTTTATGTATTTTTAATAGAAAAACAGTTTTCCTTATGTGGAGTTCCCCTTTAACATTTGCTCATAAAAATGGCCCCAGCCTCAAATGTGCCAGAATGGTAGGATATGTACCAAAATGTTGGTGCACTGTTTTTGCCTACAATAATCCTATGAATAGTTGGTGTAAATTTAAATTAGACAGTGCAGACTCATACTAGACAGTCTACAGACCAAATCTACCAAGAGACAATGCGCTGCTGTGAACTGCAGTCTTTATACATTTGCCCGCATATTTACCACACACATAAAGGAGACTGCCTAATATGCTTAATATGATTTGTACACCTTAATATATTGTCCAGGATAATCTCAGTCTATAAACCATATTAAGCGGAGAACAGTTCAGTTTAATTCTATTTTCTTAATTAGAAATAATTTAATCATTTATTGTGTGAAGCCGGGGAATCGCTTTATTGGGCTCCAGCATAACATATTATTACGAGGCGTAGACAATGGAAGATAGCAGGGAACTTTTCCATCTTCCTTCTAACATTTTAAATCATAAGCAACAGGTATGTATTCTGAGAATATATAATGTTATCTATAAAGACGCTGAGAAGAAATACAGTAACGGCACGTACCACCACTCCTATAAAAGCATAGAAACTCTCTATAGAGACATCTACCAGGTTACATACAGAAAAGCATTTGATGCATTTTACTTCAGTACATGCTGTTTTCTGGATTTATCTATTTACGGTATGTCTACCACAGTAATGTTACATAGACCCTTGAAAACCTTTCTATGCAGTATGGATGTGGTGTATATCCGACCTGCCCATGACATCCAAATGTCCAACCACCATCTTGTGTCTCAAAATGATAGAACATTTCGCATTTTCACCCTCACTGTACAAAGACATGGCCGACCGAACCTTCTTCTGTAGAGCTTCAGACATGATCCGGTATTGGAATATGTTACATGGAATACTGAGCATTCTACTTCAATGGTGACATCAGGACAGGAGGAAGTAGCTAACTTCTGCATTTCCTCCCATTCTGTGTAATAATCTAGTGGCCCGCTGCCTTTTCCATTTAATAATCTAGTTGCCCACCACCTTTTCCATGTAATAATCTAGCTATCCGTTGCCTATTCCATGTAATACTTTAGTTGCCTACTTTTAAAAGGTCATCCTCATTCCTTTAAAACATGGCTTCCTAGCTCCCTCCAACATTTTTGTGGCTGCCAAATGTGGTCAGGAGGCCAAAAACTGCCATACTGGCCCTAAGCCATTTTTCAAACCTCCATTGACGATAATTTATAGATTGTAAGCCCTCGCGGCCAGGGTCCTCTTCCCCCATGTATCAGTCTGCCATTTAAATTCATGTAATGTGTTTTGATCTTGTATTGTTCCTGTTTGTTACCCCTATCGCTTGTATAGCACTCTGGAAATAAGGGCGCTCCATAAATAAATAATAATACTAATAATAATGGGAGTTGTGAACATTTCATGTACTACACTGCTTACATTACTCTCAGAATTATGTAAACTGTGTAGCTCTGTGTTTAACCATTTACACAACTCCCATTAAAGTCAATGGCAGTTATGCACATTGCATAAGGCAGCCACCATAAGGGGGTGGGGAAGCCATGTTTTAATAATAGGCCAATACCCCTAAACCGTACATAGTAGACGTTATGCTATGTTTTATATATATGTACTGTATACATAATATATATATATACACACACACACACACACACACAGTGGTACCTTGGTTTAAGAGTAACTTGGTTTAGGAGCTCATAGTTTTTCAAAATTGTGACTTGGTTTAAGAGCATTGCTTTGGTTTAACCCCTTAACGACGCATGACAGGTATACCTGTCATGCGGCTGTTAAGGGGGATTAGAGAGGGCTCCCGGCTTGAGCCCTCTCTGCAGCCCGCGGTCCCCGGTTGCTATGTGCAGCCAGGGACCGCAGGTCTTAGCCGCCGCGGCCGGCTAATTAACTATTCAAATACAGCTGTCAAAGCTGACAGCTGCATTTGAATAGTATGTGTGGCCCCTCTCCCTGGTGTCTAGTGGGGGATCTCCCCCCCGCAATGCGATTGCGAAGGGGAGATCCGTTCTAATGAGCCGGCCCGGGCTCAGTGTCGGAATGACGCTGATCCCGGCTCGGCAATCTATTTACATGGTCTGCAGCAGACCATTACAATAGAGCACCGATGTGATGGATCGGTGCTCTGTTATATACACAGCATCAATCTCTATGGGAGATCAGTGCTGTGTATATAGAAGTCCCCCAGGGGGGCTTCTAATTACTGTTAGTGAAAACAAAATAGTGTTTTTATTAATAAATAATCCCCTCCCCTAATAAAACTCCAAATCACCCCCCCTTTTCCAATTTTATAAATAAAAATAAATAAATAAACATGTTTGGTATCGCTGTGTGCGTATTCGCCCAAAATATTAATTTATTTAATTCATGATCCCTCACGGTAAACAGCGTAAGCGCAAAATAATTCCAAAGTGCAAAATTGTGCATTTTTGGTCGCATCAAACCCAGAAAAATTGTAATAAAAAGCGTTCAAAAAGTCGCATATGCTCAATCAAGGTACCGATAAAAAGAACACATCATGGCGCAAAAAATTACACCTCAAACAGCCCCATAGACCAAAGGATAAAAACGCTATAAGCCTGGGAATAGAGCAATTTTAAGGAACGTTTATTTTCTGTAATTTTTTTTTTTTTTTTTACGAGCCATCAGTTAATATAAAAGTTATACTTGTTAAATATCGTTTTATGTTCGTAGGAACATATATAACATGTCAGTTTTTCCATAGGACACACGGCGTAAAAACAAAGCCCCCCCCAAAGAAAAAGAATTGTGGGGTTTTTTTGTCAATTTCACTAAGCATATAATTTTTTTTCTGGTTTTGCAGCATATTTTATGCAAAAATTCAGCCTGTCATTGCAAAGTACAATTAGTGACGCAAAAAATAAGGGCTTATGTGGGTCTGTAGGTGTAAAAATTCAACTGCTATGGCCTAATATACACAAGGAGGAAAAACGAAAACGCAAAAACAAAAATTAGCCCGGTCCTTAAGGGATTAAGAGCTCCCTGTACTGGGTGGGAGAGGGGGAGGGGCATGGTCTGCATAGCGGAGTTTACAGCCCTGTACTCTGACCCAGGAAGTCTCCCTCACCTTCCAAATCATAGCAAATCCACTTCAGGCTGGGGCTTACATTAGGGGACAGGACTGTGGAGGTAATCTCTCCATAGCTGTAACCCCTTTCTCCCCGGACAGAGAGTGCTGCATGTATGTGCCCACATCTGCCCTGCTTATTTCTTAATGCTTCCTGCAGTCTCTGTCAGTCCTGATTGGTCCAGACTGAACACACACCTCTTCCCCATTGCTGTCATGTGATCCCACAGACCTCTGGCAGCAGCCCTGCTTCTCTATTCTAGCCTGTTGTACTACGCTACTGCAGTATGGGGATCTGCAGTTCCATCCTATATCTACAAACTGCGGCTGTTTTTCATGTTGATGCACTTACTATACATTATATTCCACATGCTGATTGTTATACTGTACAGTCACTTATAATATCACATATTCAGCTGTTTCTGAATATTCAGAATCACTATTTTTGGGGTGTGGGACCAATTGTCTGCATTTCAATGATTTCTTATGGGAAAATTTGCTTTGGTTTAAGAGTGGATTTGGATTGCAAGCACGCTTCCAGAACGAATTATGCGTGTAATCCATGGCACCACTGTGTGTATGTATGTGTGTGTGTATATATATATATATATATATATATATATATATATATATATACCCTCTAATACAGTCACTTATTCATCTAGTAATGGCAGGTTTTCATGTGCACAACCTTATAGATTGTTTTATTGAATTCTTGCAAGTTAATATCTTTTTAAGAGACACATACTGAGCACTTATCCATCTAATCCAAATCTGCCCCCAGTGACCTTGTGTCCCTATGTGAGTTATTGCACATTACTTTGCTATAAACGTCTGTATGACCTCATAGACAGAATGTGCAGCCACAGACCAAGCGTCATCCATGTCTATATACCAGTTCTTACACTTCTACAGCCTTCAGCACTAAACAAGGAAGTTGTGAGTTAGCGGCCGCTGCGCCACAACACTACGGTGGCCTGTTTTTCTGTCATGTATTAATCCTCAGACCTTAATGCTGAACAACATTTGTGTCATTGTCTACACAAATTTAATTTGTTTATGCACCAGTTCAGTTAATCCTACAATCTGCTTTTCTCAAATGAGACGGGATAATGGAGACATGGTCCCTCACATGTCTTCAGGCTTTTAAATTCTGATAAAATCAGGATTCTTCACTGGGTCTTGCTGCAGCTCTGAATTAAGCCACTTTAAATGTAATTACCAGAGCTGGCTGTACATCAGGAACATCCATTAAAAAAATTGATTGCCCATGCTGTTATAGGGAGGCATTTTATGAACAAACGATCCTGATGGGCCCTGAGCTGAAAATTATGAAAGCAAAAAAAAAGGGAAAAAAGAAATCAGGTAAATACTTTATTAGCTGTTAATGAGAGGTTCACTGGATAACTCAATTTCTTCTCCTTTTGAAAACAGCTACTTCATGGAAGCGTGGTGCATGGCCATCTATCACGATCGCTTTATTGATTTCCAGCAAGAGGTGCGCGAAATCCTAGCGTCCAAGAAGGTAAGAAAAATCACTAATATCTCCTTTTCTCTACGAGGCGGAACTTTGTGTTAGTGCTTCAGCGCTCATTAGGACAGGCCACTTTGTTCTGGATTATGTGAGCCTGCAGCAATATGTATTAGCCTGAGACTAACATAATTATATATGGACTTTGCCAGGAGATGGATTAACTCACAAAGATGGATGTTTTTCATGAATTCTGCATTATACATATTCTATACTGTTATTTATTGTTATAACCAACGGAACCAGAGATAGCTATAAACTTGTTGGGGCACCCACTTCTTTCCCATTGCCTGATACTATGTTTCTTTAGAGTTTTAGGATTGTGGAACCTGAGATTAGGCTGGAATGAGGTTATAGGAAAAAGTAGGAATAATCACCTGTAAAATACAACACTCAAAAAAATAAATAAATAAAAAATAGCAAAATATTCCTATTTTAAGGGTGCCTTTACACAGAAATATGATCTGACAGATTATCTGCCAAAGATTTGAAGCCAAAGCCAGGAATGGATTTGAAAAGAGGAGAAATCTCAGGCTTTCCTTTATGACCTGATAGACCTATAGTCTGTTTCTGGCTTTGGCTTCAAATCTTTGGCAGATAATCTTTCTGTGTAAATGGACCCTAAGAAAAACTGTCACCGGCTGATATGTCTTTATAGTGTATGGGGCGCTGAGGATGAAGCTAAATTTCTCCTCTTCATCCTCTGCCCCTGTTTTGTGTAGTTTTTAGGTAAATCCCTATGTTAATAAGGTGGTTTGGTGCACTGGGGACAGGACTACCACCACAGTGCACCAAACCGGCTGCCCCGTACCCCAGCCTGTCCGCTCTACTGATACTGATTAGAAGGGGTGGCCGATGGGGGCGGATCAGTGTACTGAGGGTGGTAGTCCTGCCCCCAGTGCATCTAACTATCCACTATAGCGACATAGCAGGTTAGATGCACCTTTGACCGTGACATGTGGGAGGCAAAGGGAACACATGATGAATGTTGTAAGAAAAAAAATTCCACCCCCAAAAGTATGAAAGTTAAAAGGGAAGTCCTATGTACCCCAATGTGGTGCCAATAAAAATACAGCTCATCCTGAAAAAAAACAAGCCCTCATAAGCGTCTGGCAACAGAATTTAAAAAGTTACAGCTCTAAGAATTAGGCAACACACTCTTTTGTAAAAAGATTTTATTGCACTAAAGTTATAAAACAAAAATATACCACACAGTGAGCAACATAAAACAGTATATTATACGAAAAGTATCATAAAAAAAAAAAAGAGAAAATTGCAAATACATATACAAATTGTCCCTTATAAATATACCTGCAAAAAATGTCAGAAAGCTGCAAGGAGAAGCATTTTCTAAAATCTTGCACACAGACAGGAATCCCCTTTCAGCTCTTCAGCAGGAGAACAGCTGGTACCAGCATGACCTCTCTGCATAGACTAGAAGTTCAGAATAGGAGGTAGGCATAATTACTAGTTATCTGAGAGGGGACCATCAAAAAAGCGGTAAGAGGTAATAAGTGTGGTGACCACTACTGATCCCATCTTCATTGCCATGCTTAGTACTGCCATGTCTGTGCCACTCACCTACTCTGCCTTTAGAGTGATGACTGGACGCCCAAGTGTCCAGTATCACCATGGGGCCCCTTTATGGATGGGGACCCTGGGAAATTGCCCATTATAATGCCAGTCCTCCTGATTTAATACAGAGGTATCTGGTTACATCTGATGACAGAGTAAAGGTGCCAATGTGTGGGTAAAGATAGAGGGGGGGACAATACTGTTTGGGTTGATTGTAGGGATGGTCCGAACCGAGTTCGGTTCGGGTTCGTACGAACCCAAACCCTCGGTAATGACTCCCGCTGTCTGCCTGCTCCGTGGAGCGGGCGGATCCAGCGGGAGGACCGCCTGGAAAACTGGGATACAGCCATAGCCATAGGCTGTATCCCAGTTTTCAGGGCGTTACTCCTAGATCCACCCGCTCCAAGAAACGGACAGACAGCGGGAATCTGCTGCTGAGCGTTCGGGTTCATACAAACCCGAACCTCCGCAGGTTCGGACCATCCCTAGTTGATTGGTTCCCTTTAAGCACTTGTGCCAAAAGAATAAGGACATCTTCAAGGAGCCTATGTACAGCCACTATACAGCACTCAGGACTGAGGACTATATACGGTTACTAGCTGAGTTTATTACTGTCAGATCAGGTCGTGAGCTGCCAATATACCCTTGCTAAAGCTTCTGCATAAACAGTACTTGCCCCATGCCCCAAAATATGCGCTACAAAAGGAGATGTACATTGATTTCTATTTCATGGTAGTGGGCCTTTTAATGTTCAGCAATCCCAAAGAATAAACATTTAAAAAAAAAAAAAAAAAAAAAGGAACACTTTGGCCCCCGTCCTTCACAACAAAACATCGGGGTCATTAGTATAGAATTACATGTGCTTATTCCTAAATGGGAAACATCATTAAGTGGAAGCTGCGCGGCTTTTAGCGGTAATTAAGGTTTCTGAAATGTTTTCCAGTGTGAAAACAAAAATATGTCACCAGAGCCAATTGGAGACAATGCCGACAGATTTCAGAGGATTATTTATGGCCGGGATGAGTCTATCGGTACCTGCTGCAGAGATGACAAGGTGATGGAAAGTGCTGTGGATGGGCCCAAGCGCATTCATGTTTCTAGTAGTATGCCAGCTTCACAGAGACACCGCACACTAAAAAGACTAGAATAGTCAAACACTGCAGAACAGCTGATGGAAAGAAGTCTGGGAATAGTCTCTTCTCCATTGCTCTTAGCTAAACACTATGGGGGTATTTATCAAGTAAGGGTCTTCATATAAAAGTGCACTGCTTTCCACTCCTCTGATCTAATAAGAGGCACACGTGAAGTGAGTTTTAAGTGAGAATTTAAATGGGTAGTGCAGCGTTAAACATTTATTCACTAAATAACTCACATTACAAAGTTATACAACTTTGTAATGTGTGTTATTTAAAGAGGACCTGTCATCCCCCACGCCGGGGTGACAGGCTCCCCACCCCCAGATAGATCCCCTTATACTTACCTCATGCCGCGGAGTCCTGCTGCCGGAGCCGGTCCCGGGACGGAGATATCCCGGTCAGAAGCCGGCGCGTGCTGTGGAGATGAGTCCAGCGTCCATAGAGAATGAATGGAGCCGGACTCATCTCTGCTGCGCGCGCACGGCTCCATTCATTCTCTATGGACGCTGGACTCATCTCCACAGCGCGCGCCGGCTTCTCACCGGGATATCTCCGTCCCGGGACCGGCTTCGGCAGTGGGACTCGGCGAGATGAGGTCAGTATAAGGGGATCTATCTGGGGGTCGGGAGCCTGTCACCCTGGCGCGGGGGGTGACAGGTCTCCTTTAAGTAAATGGCCCCCCGGCATGAGGGACGGCTGGAGCGGTCCGGCCGGCCTCCCGAAGATGGCTTCGTCGACCCAAGATGGCGTCCGGGGTCGACAGCAATTGAGTAAGTATACTGCACCACACTTCCAGGGTGGGGGGGAACATGGGGAAGGGGGCCATTCACTTAAATAACACACATTACAAAGTTGTATAACTTTGTAATGTGTGTTATTTAGTGAATAAATGTTAAATGCTGGACTACCCCTTTAAGCTACCTTTTATGCCAACTTTGGTGAGTGTGGCATAAGGTGTAAGAAGTGGAGGCTTGTGCAAAAATGTTATATTTAACCTTCTAAACCTTCTAATTTGAAACAACGCATTGTTCTCTCTCCTTCATCTTATGGGGGAGTCTCAGGGGGTTACCATACACATTAGACAGACGGCCCCACTCATCAGGACATTCCACTTTCTGTGGCCATCTTGAAAGGTATCTTCTGAGATAAGAGGGAGGCGGTTGCATGTTTCAGTTAGGGCCCTATTACACCAACAGATTATCTGACAGATTTTTTTGAGCCAAAGCCAGGAATGGAGTATAGTCAGAGAACAGGTCATAAAGGAACGACTGGCTTTGGCATTAAAAAAATCTGTCAGATAATCTGTTGGTGTAATAGGGCCCTTACTCAATAGCTGCCGGATGTTACTGATGTTGCAGATACATTGGGCAGCTACTGTATTGTGCAATGTCAATTGTCAATGAGATGCCTTGCGCGCCTCCGCTCAAATAATTGACATGTGAATTATTTGAGCAGAGAGCGGAGGCGTGCAAAGCATTGCATTGACACACTGAAGCAGGCGGGATTCCAAACAGAGTTCGTGGCAGGGGCTTTGCACGAAATTCATCCACTTTTGCTCAGTGTGAACAGACCCTAACTCAGAGCTGGGAGAGAACCTGCTGCTGCTGGAGTCTTCTCCCCGCTCTTTCTCCCAATAAGAACGGGTATGAACACTCAGACCCGGACCGAACAAAACTTTTGATATTCTCTATGACATGTCAAAAGTTTTTTAAAACGACAGGTAAACTTCAAGTAACTGTGTTTCATCAGTGAAAAAAAGAAAATCTAGGTCATAAATGCCCTCTAAATGAACTCTGGATCTTTAATATTTCTGGTACTCCTCGGCTCTGGAGAAAACAAGTTACAAACTTACAGAAAATAAGAGAATCACTTTCTTAGCAGGAAAAGTTCAAGTTTACTTCTTCAACGTCAACCTGTCATTAGTCCATTCTATCATCTGCCTCTAGTCACAGACTATAGACCCTATAAGTGCTCGGCTGCTTAGTATGTATAATCTTAGTGGAACGGTATGTTTTTCCTGGATACCCTGCTCTATCTTTAGCTCCTTCCATTAATGGCAATATAATATAGAAGTTTCCGGTTATGTTGTGTAGAGCACCTTTCTGTTGGAGGCACTTTCTTAAAGGAAATATATTGTCTAGGTTTATATTAACTGATTAGAGCAACATACGGGGACATGCTCGTTTTTTCTAATCTGTTTCTATTTTTGTAATCTTCAAAGTTTTATTTGCAATACATTATTATTTGAGGCTGCCATTTTGCCAAAGCTGTTTAGTGGCATAGACAAAATAAACCAACAGAGTGAAGATCCAACAGCACCTTGTGGAAGATATCCAATAATGGCCATACGTACAAACAGGGGGATGCACGCTGGTTGGCCTACAATCCTTGGTGTAGGTGCTGTAAATGTGAGTTGGAAGGAAAATCCAACAGCGTCCAGATGAATAATATGCAGGTTTATTTACACAGTGGGATACAGGATTAGCAACGTTTCAACCTGTAGGTCTTTGTCAAGCATGCTACAGGTCGAAACATTGCTACTTCTGTACCCCACAATGTGAATAAATCCACATATTATTCATCTGTACACTGGATTTTCCTCCTACTCAAATAGATACAGTAAACATCTCTGGGTCCTATTCTTTGTACAGGATACATTTGTGAGCATGTTCTATGGGATACAGGAGAGGAGGGATGAGATGTGAGTAACAGTTATTGTGCTCTGTTATCTATATACTGGTGTCACCTCTCTCTGTACTCCTGTACTGGGAGATGATCTGTACAGAACAGGAATTCTCAGCTTACTTTTGAAGTGTCATTGTCGTTATAACTTTCAAAATCGAAATCAGTAGATGTGATATAAAACAAGTTTACAATATACATTCATAATTTTTTTGTTGTTGTTATCATGCTGTAAAACAAAGCTGAACTTACCAGAAATCCAGGTCCAGTCTCCTGAAGGCAGATTTTCTGGTTGAAAATAAAACAGACTAAACACAGAAATTCAGGCCAGTACAGAGTCACGGCTCAATATGTCCATCAATCACATGACTGTCTTCTCTCTGAAAGCGCTCAGGTGGCCTGGGATACACAGGACCTCCAGCTTTCTGACTGTTTCCTGTTTGTTGAGAAAACAGGTCAGAAAACAGGAAGTGCTGTGTTTTATATGATAACTAAAAAAAGAAGAAAAAAAAGATGCATGTAAATTGCAAACTTGCTTTATAGCACATCCACTGTCGGTTTAGATTTTGAAAGTTATAACAACAGTGACACTTTAAGCAAAGTGGTTTAAAATGAAAACTCTAAGATTTAAGTTTTTTTTATAAAAAAAAATCTTGAAAAAATGTGTTTAACATAAAAACTTGATTTAAACAATCAGTTATTTTCTGAAGACACATTCCCTATAAGTGTGTCATTGAGTATAAGCTAGGATGTAACCGTACAAGTTTCCTCTTACTCCTCCTCACCATCACCATGTAATAAACGGCAAGTCACCCCGATGAGCCATTCATCTACAATTATCACGCATTCCATAAAGTTCATAAGTAAAATGAACATGGGCCCATTGACTGCCCTTTATTCTATCACTGCTATTGTCAACCATGACATCCTTTCCAGCATATTACTATTCATGACACACGACTAATAATTTAGGAAAGATTAGCCTTAATGGATGTTGACAAGCCATAACAAATATATACATTAATGTGCTGTTTGGATGGTGCCTGAAAGGTGCGGCTCTTTTGTGCACGGTATATGATTACGGGCCAGGACTGACGTCCGTACTATTGGATGATATGGCAGGGAAGGTGCCCATGTGCACACACAAGAACGTCAGCTAATCCTCTCAGATAGCCACAGCCACCAAACACATTTAACTCCTGCTGTGAAGATGCTGGACCAGCTGCCTCCATGTCTGATGCCAGCTATTACCATGCTCTTGGTAGTACATGCGGATGTTCAGCTCGCTGCCTCCCTGGAGACCCAGTCATTTTTACAGAGCAGCCAAGCATCCTTTATTAGAGGGACGGTGATCCCAAATCTCTACATTTGTAATGCAGGACTGAGCATTTGCTATCCTGAGGACAAAGATGAATAACACTTTGTTTCCCCCGTCTCAGAAATGACTGCATCATCCCATTTATTTTTGCACAGAAAATGATGTATTTTACAATAAGCCATCTTACCGGGGATACTTAGGGCACTAATCCAGTCACTTTTAATAGCATGCAGTTTTCCTTCAGACGAGAGCCTCTGACTCCGCTACATGGTAATGCGTTTTTTCTTTCTCTCTCTCCAGATTTTTATATGATTCATTTACCGCTCTCTGGTGATTTAATTAGATTTAGTTGGTTTTTTATTGTATGTCAACACAACGATAAAATCCTGAAACTACCGCAATAAAGTATCGGCCAAAATTCCATGAACTGTATTGATTCCAGCTACTCGGTCCACGTCTCAATGAATCATTTCAGTCGGCAACACTTAAAAAAAAAATTAAGTTTAAGATGGTAGAGAATAAATCACAGATGCGGACACATTTGATCATTTCTGTACATGGCCTAACATTGTAAACCCATAGAGCTCCTGCTGTAAGCAGCCTCTCGCCCCTAAGCGTCCATAGTTCACGCTCTATGGTTGCACTGCAACTCACAAACAGGTCTGTTTCCTAGAAAATCTTCATTTCCTTCTGTTTCATGTCAAAAGCCGTAATGCTTGTAGACATTAATGCATTTTCTGCCAGTTTCCCCATCTTCCCCAAACAGTGCAGATTAAGGTGCTTCCTTTATGTTTTATCACAGATATGTTAAACATAGCCCCGGGCGTGCACACAGCTATCTCCATCCGCCCTCCGTACTCCCTGATCCTCTGCTTTGACTTTCAATTAGACGTATTCCGCTGGCTGCTAAACTCTCACTCGCCTCCTTATTATTTCTGTCTTCTGTCTTTTATACATTTGCGTGTCGAGATTCAGGGCCAAACACTTACACTTTCTAGTTTTTTCGTTTCTAACTTAATTGTGGTGTGAACTAGTGTGGAGGGACCCGACATTTCTGATATTGCAAAGTCCATTGGGAAATAATGTCATTTGAAATTGCCGTCACTGGTGGCACCGATCACATTCACCACATTTTGTTATTGGGCCCTACCTTAGGGTATGTTTTTTTTTAGCACTTTTCCAGGAAGGGTTAAGCTCCCTCGAACAAATGTAGTTGTGGATAGAAGTCAGTAGATCTGTAGACACTTATTATCACTACAACTGTGGGGAACTTTATACCAAGCTACATTGTGTGCACCAAGTGGGCGGAAAGGGGAGTGGCACTGCGCAAAGCAAGATGTGGCCTCCCTGTGCACTTGATTTATTACAAATCGACAGGCATATAGTGCCTGGCATATAACTCCTAGGGCCGCAGCACGGCGTGCGCTGCTCCATCCAGCAGAGCAGGTGCGATTTTATCTAACAGCGGCGTACAGAAAAGTGCACTTGATAAATTCCCTGTGTGTAGTTTGCTTTGTGCTATTAATTTAGCTTTATTTCTATAAAAGCTGGTTTGAGGGTAAAGTTTCTCTTAAGCCAAAAATGATACATTACTAGTACATACTAAAACATGTAAAACCACCGCTACACTGTGTAAACAAGGCCTTATAGCTGTCCACATATCCCCATACTAAAAAGGGATAAATAGCAACAACAATACCCAGGTAGTGTCTGGAATTTAACCAAGACTCAATTGATATTAAAACCAACAACTAACAGGCAAGTATCTGTTATTATGACACCAAACCTTAGAAGTAGGGCGACAACTTCATGACAACTGTTGAGCTGGTATGATAGGGGCATGATGAGGGCACTGCAGGGTGCACAACCAGGCCCAACCGGACCTGTGTAACTGCTTTATAATAGTCTATAATGTAGGATGGATATCATGAGTTGTGACAAATGTTGTAGACAAACTAATGGCACAATGCTAGAAGATCCCAGGAGAGTATTGATAAACCTTCTCCATTGATTATTAGCTGTACTTGAGCTTAATTCCACATCAGTGTCTATAGTCCATTATGTGCTGCACAGTCTGGTTACCCAGTGCAATCCTTTAATAACTAAAAGTAATTAGCCAAGTGCATGACAAACCAATACAAACAAGTGTATAATGGATGACTCTTCAGGGGAAAGTATGTGCTGGTATACATACTCTAACCCATAAATACTAGACTTTCTACAGAATCTGTATTAATCAATACTGTGAGTGACTTTATAGAAAGTTGTAATATATTTTACTAGAGAAAAATTTCGTTTTCCTCATTTATCAGGTAACTATAGCCCCCCCCCTGCACCATTTACTTAAAAATAAATAAATCATTATTAGAGCTTACCCTGTTACAATCACTGTTGACTACTGCTGACCACTGTTCTATAATACCCTCCATGCTGTTTCTGGTTGCTGTAAAAATAATAAATATGCTATACTCACCTACTCTAGTCCCTGCAGCTGCAATGCTCCAGATTCTCCACTGCTTTCTGCTTCTTCTGAGTTGTGTCCCAATCCTACAAGGTCTGCCCGCCCAGCTAGTGATAGGACACTGCGGTGACAACTGACTGGATGACCAGACAAGCTCTGCGGAGTTGAGATGACGCAGAACCTTAAATATACAGAGACCAGCAGAGGTCTGGGAGTGTCAGTTTGGCAGGTACAGGAGACCAGAGGGGATGAGTATAGTAGATTTATTATTTTTCCACCAACCCCAGCCCTGAAGCGAATTATTCTGCCCAAACAACCCCCATGATTTCCCCAGGGTAGTTCTGCAGTGACTCTGACTTGCTGTTAAGTGCCAATGTACATTACAGCTAATGACTGGAAGTCCTGGAACATATCATCAGCTTTTGGTCTCCGTTTCCTATACATCTCCTATAAGTGAATAACCCCAATAATATAACTTAAAGATTCAATTAAATGATTGTGTCAAAAGGGGGGACCGCCATCTTGGATAATCCAAACCCAACTTTCTTTAGGGCTCATGGAAATTAACCACATTACAAAGGATTCTTCTGCTAGCAATCCCCTAAATAAGATGTAATCTGTAGGGAAACCTGGCAGTAAGTACTGAATTTTCCTATAGCATCACCACATGGGAAATTAAAGGGGTATTCCTACCTCAGCCAATACAGGTATACTGGTAGGGCTTGTCTAAATATTAAATATTTTTACAGATACATTGGTCTAGCCAAATTGTTTCCTTCTCCTGATAAACTGTTCTTGTCTATGCAGCTCGTTGCCTAGGTTACTGATCACCACTCTGCTCTAAAAGCAGTGGTTGGTGTTATAATTACAGAATATATACACTTAGGGGGAGATTCATCACACATGGTGTAAAGTGAAACTGGCCCAGTTGCCCCTAGCAACCAATCAGAGTTCACCTTTCATTTTCCAAGGTGGAATCTGATTGGTTGCTAGGGGCAACTGGGCCAGTTTCACTTTACACCATGTGTGATGAATCTCCCCCTAAGTGTATATATTCTGTAATTATAACACCAACCACTGCTTTTAGAGCAGAGTGGTGATCAGTAACCTAGGCAACGAGCTGCATAGACAAGAATCTCCCCCTATATCTCTATACATCTACATTATTGTTATATATACACCAGCCAGACCACTGCTTTTAAAGCAGAGTGGTGGTCTGTAACCTAGACAACGAGCTACATATTAGGAGGAGACAACTTTGCTAAATCAATGTATCTGTGAAAATATGTAATATTTAGACAAGCCCTACAAGTATACCTGTGTCAGTTGAGATAGGAATACCACCTTTAAGCATTACATATTTCCCATATAAATCAATAGGCTGTTGTGGTAATGTAAGTCCTCCATAGCAAGAAATATGCTATGTTACTGCTCCTTATTCTGACCATAAGATACGGATCCAGAACAAAGGACCCCTTGTTGTAAAGGGGCTGTAGATATCTTTCGTATACCATAGCCCTACAACCAAGGAGAGATGATAATAGAGATGATAATAAGTGGCTGACGGCAGGCAAAAGGTCACATCACCTGTTTTCTAGTGGTCTCATTATATGACATTATGTGAAAAAAATGTGCTTGATGGCTGTGGCCGTGTCATTTCCCAGGGTGCTGATCCTCCATGTCTCCATATCTACTACTTAAAGGAAACCAATCATCACCAAACTCACTATAAAGCTAATAAACATTGTAAATGAAGCTCCAAACAGTGTGCCCAAGCGGGTTTGTGTTTCCTGACTCTCAGACCGCAAAACTCCAAAAACGTACTTTTATTCCTTCCCGCTGTGTATGCTTATCAATTCCAACTAGTCATCTGGGCGGTCCTGAGGTCCCAACTAGTCACAGTCATAGTGCTGTATTCCACTGTAATCTCGCCTCTCTGGCCATGATTCACAGCTTAGTTTGTCACAATATCTATAGTTCGTTATTAGAGATGAGCGAACCTCTAGCATGCTCGAGTCCATCCGATCCCAATCATTCGGCATTTGATTAGCGGTGGCTGCTGAAGTTGGATAAAGCCCTAAGGCTATGTGGAAATCATGGATATAGTCATTGGCTGTATCCATGTTTTCCAGACGACCTTAGAGCTTTATCCAACTTCAGCAGCCACAGCTAATCAAATGCCGAACGATCGGGTTCGGATCGACTTGAGCATGCTCGAGGTTTGCTCATCTCTATTAGTTATAGTTCAAGTTAAACTAACTATATTCATGCACACATGTGTAGTACAGGGAAGTCCTTCCCCTGCTGTACTGCCCATGTCATAGCCAAAATAGCCTTGAACACATCCCCTCCTGTCGGCAATGCTGGAAGCATCTCCTGGACCCTTCTGCAGCAAAGATCATTGAGACACCTTGTTTTCATCAGTAACACTGTATGATAAGTTGGGACCCTAGGACCGCCCAGATGACTAGTTAAAATTGATTAGCATACAGTGCAGGAAAGAATAAAAAAGTGTGTTTTTAGGGGTTTTTTTTGGGCCAGGACTGTGTTAGCTTTATTAACAACGCTTATTAGCTTTATAGTGAGTTGGCTGATGATCGGTTCCCCTTAAGCCGGTGTCATTTGTTTTACAGTGTTTAATGGATGTGTAACTTGCTTTCCTAGGTGCATGACCAGCCTTCCATGAAGGAATTAGTCCACAAGGTCACTGATGATGAACTGAATCTTGCGGAAACTCCCCAAAAATACCTGAGACGTGTACTCGAGCAAAATGGATACAAACAGGACATAGAGAAGAGAATCCTAAACTACCTTCAGTACAACAGCAACCACTTGTCCATGTTTGCCCGGCCTGGCATTGTATAAGTTATGAACTTACTACATTTATTTCTGCCGTTGTCAAACGAATGATTCAGCTGTATGATACTCTACACAGTGCATTCTGCATGTCCACCTGCAGGGGGAGCTGCTGCCTACTCCACTGTGTAGGGAACATACTTCTAAATAAACATAAATATACCTTTCTGTTGTGTATTTACCTATTACTTTCTCTTCCTACTATATGGTACGTCAGCTAAAACCTGGAAACAAAACGCCTCTGTGTCTGGTCATACATATACAGGAATGTAATGCGTATGATCACCCAGCCAGGCGCAGGTCTCATTAACATGTGCATGACTCTAGCTTCTTGGACTACTTAATAACCATTATAACAGACCTACGTTTTTTGTTTTGTTTTCAAAGAAATATGCATGAAACATCTACAAGAAATAACAACATTGATAGCCCTGCGTAATTGTGTATATACTAGGTACATGTATAAGCCAGGTCTGGGGTGCACTAGGGTAATGTTCTCCAACAGCTGAAGAACTACAGCTCCCATCATGCCTGATAAGCATTATTGATTATTTCCCCTTCTGTCCTTATCACTGTGGTCAGTGGCCAACAATGGGCCAGCAGGGGCTCTGTCTACAGAAACACAGCGATAACAAGAGCAGGAAAGAGAACAGGAATGCTTCTACCATAGGAGTTACTGGAGCTTTGTAAATGTGTTGGGAAGTTTTTGCCCTGTATAGAGGTTTCTCCTAATAGATCTCATTGTCCCTGTGATGATTGTCTCTGCTCCGGGTTTCTTTACTCAGAAGGAAAACACATAATTACACAGACAGGTGAAGATAAAATTGCTGTCACCATGGAAAGACATCAGTGCAAAACAGATCCTCAGACCAAGAAAATCAATACAGCGACAGCTCTGCCAACTCTCCCCACTTGAAGGGCAGCATTATGGCTTTCTGGTGAGATACAGACGGGCATTCAGTACAGAGGGCTCCCCAGGAACTCTGACATGCTCCCCATTGTAGTGTGATGCCATCCCTACAATATACAGCAGTCAATGGTCAGCTATTTACCATCAAGGATGTTAACAAATGCACAACTTTAGGTCCCTAATCATTACATTTAAGGTGTACGCCAGCAATTTTTTTTCTTTTTTACAAATCAGATGGTGTCAGAAAGTTATAAAGATTTGGAATTTAATTATTTTTTTTTAAATCTCATGTTTTCCAGTACTTATCAGCTTCTGTATGTCCTGCAGAAAGGGGTGTATTCCTTCCAGTCTGACACAGTGCTCTCTGCTGCCACCTCTGTCCACGACAGGAACTGTCTAGAGCAGTAGCAAATCCCTATAGAAAACATCTCCCGCTCTGGACAGTTCCTGACATGGACAGAGATGGCAGCAGAGAGCACTGTGTCAGAGTGGAAAGAATACACCACTTCCTGCAAATGTTGAAATCTAATGAAGGTGGGGGCAAATAGAGATGATCGAACATCAGGATTTTTCAAGTTCGTTTGAACACGAACCATCTGCTTTCCATTTATTTTGAATGGGAAGCTGATGGTTCGAGTTCAAACAAACTTGAAAAATCCCGATGTTTGATTATCCCTAAAGGCAACCAGTCAATGCTGATTATGCTGCATTTGTCAGGTATGGGTACCATTAATCTAATACATATGACCAGCTTTCACTTTTAATTGTTCTGGCTTCCCTCTTATTATTTTATTACAACTACTTTCTATTTGTTAGAGTTCAGAGTTTTCTCCAGATAAACTTTATAAAGCACAACCAAGTTATCAATTCTTGAGATTCTTTTCTGGGTTATGAGCCTTAATACACCCATCAGGTCCACACATCCAGTCTTACATAGAAGTACCTAATGCTTTCACTGGAGACTTGGCATGACAACAGTAGGTGTTCTAGACTTTCTAGACCTATTAACGCGGTTGTCCAGCGAATTTTTTTTATTTTAAATCAAGTGATATCAGAAAGTTATATAGATTTGTAATTTACTTCTATTAAAAATCTCAAGGCCTACCATACTTATTAGCTCCTATATGTCATACAGGAAATGTTTTATTTTCAGTCTGACACAGTGCTCTCTGCTGCCATCTCTGGCCGAGACAGGAACTATGTCTCAGTTTTATAGAAAACCTCTCCTGCTCTGGACAGTTCTTGTCTCAGCCAGAGATGTCAGCAGAGAGCACTGTAAGTAAATCTCTTCCAATGGAACAGCAGCAGCTAGAGTCCTTTAAAGGGGTTATCCAGCGCTACGAAAACATGGCCGCTTTTGCCCCTCTCTTGTCTCCAGTTGAGGTGTGGTTTGCAATTAAGCTCCATTTACTTCAATGGAACTTAGTTTCAAACTCCATCCAATCTGGAGACAAGAGAGGGGGAAAAGTGGTGATGTTTTTGTAGCACTGGATGTGAAACACAGAGGCTCTTCAACGCATTTCGGGCCTAAAGCTCTAACAAGCGCTCCTCGGGTTCTTCAGGATACCTAAGGAAGGCTTGTTAGAATTTGCTGCCTGAAATTCATTGTTTTATACAATACATGACACAATTTGTTAAGATACTGGACCATATACTGATCTAGTATTCCAGAACTGTGTCCTGTACAAATGTGACTTCTCAATTAAAAATGCTGCACAGGTACAATGTGTGAAATCCAGCGCTACAAAAACATGGCCACTTTCCCCCCTCTCTTGTCTTCATTTCAGGTGCAGTTTGCAATTAAGCTCCATTTACTTCAATGGAACTGAGTTTCAAACCCCACCCAATCTGGAGACAAGAGAGGGGGGAAAATGGCCATGTTTTTGTAGCACTGGATAACCCCTTTAGGTTCATTCTGTTCTGGTCAGTGGTCACAAGTCACACAACACGGTGAGATGACTACACATTCCAGCATTACATAGGGGATGATAGTGATGATCATCTCTGGCTGCTAAACACACTTGTACTCCATTCTCCAAATAGCAGCATCGCTGACCTCTTCTCTAAAAGCATCTGTATAGTAGCTGGAGTATCTTAGCAATACAGGATCTGTTAGTTGCACACATTAGGATGTACATTCCTTTCAAGTAAAGAAGCGCATTCAGGCCATGTTACTTATATATGTCAGGGAATATATTGTTTGAAGTTTGAAGATGGCAAGAGATTTACACAGGCAACAAGCTATCTACAGTGCTAAAAGGTAGATCGAGGTATAAAATCATTACATTACTCATTAAGAACATGCAGTGAAGCTTTGTGCACCTGTAGCTAATAAATACCACGGAAATAGAACAGCCTTCAATTTATATAGGAAGAGGGAACTATAAAGAACACTGGAGTGTGAATGTCAGGAACTATTTTCTCATTTGGTAAAGGAATTTTAGATGCACAGAAGACGAATGTAACAAGTGAGCGAAGGTTCCTGGTAATCCTGCCTGTACAGTAATAAGAATAAAGCAGACAATACAAAGTAAAGAAAACTGTTCAACAATTCATTAGTTTACTTTGAAAAGCTATACATCATATCTAATACTACAGAGCAGAAGTCTGATCAGAGAAGAGCAGCAGCAATAGCTGCCACTTCTATAGTAGGGATGAGAAGCTCATCTAGACAGTGAAAGCTGTCAATTCATATCCAGAGCATAAAAGTATACAATAAGGGTATGTTCACATTGCAGAATATGCACAGGGATTTCAAGCAGATTCCGCCAGACAGCCTCCGCTTGAAGTGCCACCCATCCCATAGACTCAATGATATTTGCTGGTGGATACCGCTATCCGCCACGAAACCTCTATCAGACCCTACTATATAGGCATGCAGTGGCATCTGTTGTCCATAAGCTCTTTTGTTAAAAAAGTAAAATAAATTCCCATGCAGTGTATGTGTATATATATATATATATATATATATATATATATATATATATATAAAAAAAAAATTTAATTTATTTATTTTTTTCCCCCTTACATCCCAAGCAGCAGCACAAAATGGGTTTGTCTGTGCTGCTGCTTTGGACTACAGGGAAGAGAATTTGCAGTGAGTAGAAATTCCACTATATATATATATATATATATATAATATATATATATATATATATATATATATTCCCCCCCCCCCCCCCCAAAGCCCTCTGTATAGAATAATGCAGTATTGTACTATTCCATACACTTACACAAAGTGTACTAGCCACATTGAGGAAAATAGAAAATAATTTGGCCTTGGATGGGGTATGACATCCAGTTTTGCCAGCACACACGGCAAATGGATGCAAGAATGTGAAAAGCAGACTGAGCTCATTCACTCCATTGGTTTTCCTATCAGTAAAGCCTTTGTCAGAAAGTTAGATACTAAGGATAAATGCTCTCCTCAACTATGACCAAGTCTTATAAGTCCGGCTCCATGGTGAGAGTAGGGGCCTAGAGCCATATCCCAAATCTAATACACTGAATTTTCCAGTGTTGAAATATGTGAATGCTTTGTATACAGATAGCAAGGGGGGAAAACCACACACACACTGAATTGTTGGCCAGAATAGTCAGACGACTGCTGCCTCTGAGGTGTGAGGGAGTCAGGGGCCGGAGATGTGGAAGGAAGGAGATGTTGATTTTCTCTCCGGTTGCCTGAGAGAAGAATGATGATAAAGCTGGATAAAGTATACATGGCTTAAGGGAGTGTGTATAGTATGAAGGTGGTGGGGGTGGAGAGGGCTAACCTGCAGCTGTATGCTAATAGGGGAAAAATCCACTGCCTCCAACATTAAACAAGCAGGCACTAGGCGCACACATCACTGAGCAAACATAGTGTACTAGGAAGGGACAAAAATAAAATAATACCAATGTACAAACAGCCAGCAAAACCACGAAGAATGAACAAGCCAGGGGGACCGAGTCACCAGCCATTGTGTGTCTGCATGTGGCCATTTCCATAGAGACTGAGGAGAAAGTAAAGGATCTAAATTGTGAAGACTCAACAACCTGTTCTGTCCACAAAAACAATCAATGTGTCACAGCCCCGCACCTCCCCTCGGCCGGCATTGTGAAACCCATCGTCCTTTTAAACCACTGGACGTGGCGAGTGACTTTCGATTCTTCCTGGGATCATTGTATCTCTCATCTGCCGTTATGCTCATAATTTGTCCCCAGTTCCACTCGTCTGACATATTGAGCTTCTCTAGAAAAAAAACAAAAAAAAACCCACTTTTCTAAACAACAAAGTTAAAGAGTAAATTACCGTTCTGATCTATTTCCATTGAATCTCAGCGCCATATAAAGTGATGATGATTGGTCGCACTATTCTACCGCTCCAAGAAAATCTTCCTGAAACTACTACGTGTTAACCATTTGGTAACCTGGAGACGTTAACAAAAGGGCTGGCTTTGCATTTTGCTGGAAGGTCTGAATGGAGGCAACAGATTGCAATGTGTATTGTTCAGCAAATTCCTAATGTATTTACCCCCTTTCAGTTTTGGCCCTCATTGGCTTTTTTTATTCATTCCCTATTCCACTGTCTCTCCCTATTAATTTCCCTTTCTCCCTTTTCCCTGTTCATTCCATTCTATTATGAATGTAATTATTTAAACGGGAGATCTATTGCAGCTTTATGCTAATGTCCCGAACAAAGGAGAGGGGTCTGGGGAGGGGAGGAAGGTGAATAGGGAGAGAAATGAACTGGGAGGGAGGGGGGTTAGTGCCAGGGGTTGACCATGTGTGAGTGTATGATTATGTGAGGCTCTGTTGTGTGTGGAGAGAATACAGCACGGCCACTACAACGCTGAGTGCTAGAATTTGGGGATGGGGTCCGCAGCTTCCACTGGCTACATAAAAGGATTTTTTTTTTTTTAGACTTTAAACATTTTTTAGTCTTAGTATTCAACTGAACCCAGTCTGTTACATATACATATAAGAGATGGGTTCCTAAGTTGTATGGCAGTAGTTCTTTTCTACGCATTATCATACACAAAGGAATCAGAAGTTATAGATTGTGTAATGGATTCACTACCGTATCTATAAATCTGAAAACCTGGTATAACCGCATACATAATATTTTCTATGTGACTGGGATTAATACAGGTTAATACATCCAAACATCAATCCTTATAATTATAACCAGTTCGAGCCCGGGTCATGTATCCTTGGAAAAAGAGCTTCATTTTGATATGTGCAATGTAATACAATCACTTCAGTCCTACAACTACAACTATGGAAAATGTCAGGGAGAACATGGCAGCACAGGACACCTCTCTCACACACTATTTTTGTGCTATGTTTATGGATTATGTGGTTTTACGTGTTTACTGACCCGGTTTTGTGGTGTTTTTCAACAGTAGAGTGTTTAAATAATTGCTTGCATATTGCTTTTTGGTTGCATATATGTGCACTTGCTTTTCTATTACAAGTCATGTGATTCTTTGACCAAGGATTTCTTTTAAAGAAGAAAAAGATTCTTTTGAAGAATGTGAAAGTTTTTTTTCAAAAAATAAAAAAAATGCAACAGACAATAGGAAAAACATTGGAGGTCCATAGGAGAAAGGTACTAAAGAAAAAAGAAACAACCGCCAAGTATAGTGCTTGCCACATTTTTTGAAAAACTGATACTTACCCAAAAAAATGAATCTCACATAAGGAAAAGCGCCAGACAAAAATAAATAAAGTGATAGGAATAGCGGTCAAGATTCATATTGGCTTATTCTGAGAAACAAAAGCTGGGCTGGGATTGGTTGCTATTAGCCCCCTCTATAAACTATAAAAAAACAAATACTTGCCCGTGATAAATCTGTCTATATAGTTTTAGTAAATTTAGGGTATAGGGTTTTTCCCAAAAAATCTATGCATGACTCCACCCTTATAGAAGATTTGCTCCGCTATGGATAAGAGATCTCTCCTGGTGAAGCATACAACACTATATGACCAGGACTCCATTGGCCTCCGCTGATGCATCACTTTCTCATTTCCTCATCCATACACTGTGGTTTAAAAAAAAAATTCTGTGCTTCTAATCTTTACCTGTTCCTACATTAACCAGGGATCACGATAATATTGTAACTTATTTGGGACCCAAAAGTTTGTGTGGAGATCATATGACTGACAGACGGCACCTGGCAGTGACAACCCTTACGTTACACCAAGTGCAAATATTGTAACACACACACACAAAGTGTGACAATGTGGTCCTCTTGTATCTCTAAGATGCAACAGCCACTAGTTCCTCCCAACACAATACCCTCACTGCTAACTTCCCCGGGGTCAAACACTACACAAACAGCCCATTCTTCATGCTCAGTGTGATAATGGAGGCATGGAGCCTCTGAAGGCAGCACACTTCTATTGACAGAATCAGAAATAAAACAAAGGCACAGAAGGAGAATCGGCCGTCAGCGTGCTATTGATTCCAACCACAGAATACAAAAAAAAAAAAAAAAAAAAAAAGAAGCGGGACAGACACCATAATGTGACAGCATTCACAGAAATGCATTTGAGAGTTATATTACATCTAACCAGGTCAAATTGCTGTGCAGACACTTCTCTCTCCTCATTTCACAAATACTAACTTACATAATAATATGTAATAGCCGGGAATTTAGCTGATCACAGAAGCTGCAGGACTTGAAGAGGTGCTGAGCGCCAAGCGGGAAAAACAGCAGAATGTGCCATTTCTCTGTCCTGTTATCTGAAATCACATTCATTATCCAAAATCCATCTCTCCTCGTGTTTATCTGGGGTTTTCTCTTCTAGGCAGCGGGGTGAAAGGGGAGCGCTCTCCATTTCAGGGAATTATTCTCCACATGTGTCTATTAATCACTGGAAATATTGTTCCCTGGATTACGTGTTAATCTGGAGTCGGCGCAAACATGGCCGACCGCTCCATCTCCTCTTCTTTCCATAAGGAGAGGTAATTTCATTTTATTTAGGATGAACTATATATATATATATATATATATATATATATAAAATTATAGTATATACTATATTATATATTACTCGCCAAAACTGCTTTCAACTATCATGTGTATTACCATACAATTGCTCAACTAACAACTCCCATGTACAATGCAGTGTGCCATAACCCTACGTTACTTTATACAGAATGCACTGTGTAAGCTTGTGGATCACCTAGAGTAGTATTCCCCAACCTGTGCTGCTTCAGCTGTTGCAAAACTACAATTCCCATCATGCCCAGACAGCCAGGAGTTGTAGTTTCGTAACATCTGGACAGCCACAGACTGGAAAATACCAACCTAGACTATAGTGATGCTGATATTTGTGTTACATTAAAACACTATTAACTATAATAAGTACCTTCTATCAATGACCGGGTATATAAAAGGTTGTGCAGCATAAATGGCGCTAAATACAATTACTCCTGGCTGTAGACAATCTAGATTATTAAAGCTGCTGTTTGATCACTTGGACCTTCTATATATTGCTACTTTTTAATGTTCTGGGCATTGTGCTTCGGGCTATGAGTTGCTAGAATTCATTACCCTTTGGAAGCTCATATTCTTTCTTTCTGAGTGGTTAAAGGAAATAGAAAACATGAAGCTCCTTTCCTGTAGAAAGAGCGCCACTCTTGTCCTGTGTTTGTATGTGGCACTGCAGCTCTATTCCACTGATGTGGAGTTCATTTAAAATACAACATACAACCTGAGGACAGGGTGGCAATGTTTTTTAGAGGAAAGCAGCTATGGGTTTTTCTAATGCTGAATAATCAGTCACATTAAAAAGACAGGCAGGCATCATGGTATACAGCAAGAGGAGCTCAGCAGATTGATATATAGATTTATGGAAAGATTTTCAGGATAACTTCACATTTATCCATGTAAATTTCAGCTCCTTCGGGGCTAAGCAGTCAAGAGGGCGGTCCTACAGTTATTTGCATATAATTGTTAATATAGAGAACTTTCAATCAAAATAAGGACCACCCACTTGACCACGAAGCCTAAAAAGAGCATAGATTTACATGAATAAGTTATCCTGGAACTTTTCCAGCGAAACTATATATCAGCTCAGCTCCTCCTGCTCTATAACCTGCAGCCTGCGGACTGGACTGAATTCTCAATCTGACAGGTTCCCTTTAAGCTTTTACTGTTCTTATATCCTATAAAGAATATATATTAGATGAGTTCTATGAAGTGTCTTTGCTTGATAGCTAGTGATAAACTAAAAACTGATCAACTTAAAGGGGTACTCCAGCCATGAAAAACTTTTTATACATTGCTGCATTGCCGCAGAAAATACTAAAGACACTATCCTTAGCTCACCACACTCCCACAGTGACGTCCTACAGTGTCTCTGGGTCCTCCACTGCCACTTCCGGGACAGACCTGTTTTGGCATTGACAGCCTGCTCAGCAGCCAATCACTGACGGGACAGCACATCTCAAAAGTGTGTGTGTGTGGGGGGGATGGTCAGCGTTGGACGTAAGCATACTGCAGGAGAACCCTGGGGTAGAGTGATTAGGTAATAATACCATCTTAATTATTTTGTTTGGATGGGCAGCAATATATAAAAGTTTACCATGGTCAGAGTACCCCTTTAAGTTAGAGCTGCTGCAGGTATTCAGAATGGGAGATATGTCATGTAGTGGTTATCATAGGGACACTGACAAACATCACAGTCAGAATGGATGGATCCTAAGTATAGTGTCTCTTTAATAAAACAATAGATCAGACAAATGCTGTGTACCAGAGGCAGGAAAGCTTTGCCTATTGTTTTCTATATAATTATATGTAATAAAGCTGTGTACAAACAAAAGTGAAAAAAACATCAAATACAGATTGATTGGCTCCATTGTACAGCAGTTGCATACCCATACTGTAAGCGAGCGATCAATAGTACTATTTAATACACAAATCATCAGATAATGCGGCGGCGGCGGAGTCTCGCTCCTATTCTCAGCACCGCAGTTAAATACACCCTGGGGTAAATGAATTCCCTGTAAATTACAATGAAAATTTGGAAGGTCTCACGAGTGACAGCACTGATGCGTCATACTATTCAATCCATTTGTATAGGGGAAAACGAAGTTACAATAAAGTACAATTGCTAAAAAAAAAAAAAAAGAAAAAAGTAGACTCACGATGTGAACAGCTGACATGAAGAATAAAAAAAATACAATAAAATAAAGCAATCTAGCTAGAGTTGGGTTCATCCAATTTCTTCAGCCACCAGTAATCAAATGACGCACGCTCAGGTTCGCTTGTGGTTTTGTGGTTACAGTATAAGCGGCTATGCTAATAAAGTTATACTACAGTTCCATAGCACAGTTTACATAGGTTCTGGTCATACCTTAGTTCCATCAGATTTGACAGGAGAAAAATCTATTCCGTCTTTACATCGCCACAGAGGAACCTGACGGAGCCCATTATAAGTCAATGTAGTGCATGCGGCACAGTTGGCGTCCATCATCCGATAGGTCTGGCACTGCCATCACGCCTTCTGTCATAATGGAATTCAGTATTAATGAACAGCCTTAGAGTATATTAGGAGAGATCCCCAACTGGACTTTTCCTTAGATCCATGTCATGCATGCATAGACTTAGGGTGGTATTAAACTGGACGATATTTCGGCAATTAACGATAAATGATCTCAAACAACCTCTAAGACAAACGATCTTAAATCGTTCACCCTATTAAACGATCATTACTTATGGCCGTCCTTGCGCTTGTCCTTTCTTGGCTCATAGACCAAGGAATGACCGAATGACGCGTTGTTACACCGAACAATGTTCAAACGATTTGTAAAGATCAATGATGAAAATAGGTCTAAATTTTATCAAATAATATTATTTGATCTTTGCCCGCTATTACACGAAACGATCATCGTTAAAATCCAAACGATCTAACAATTTTTCGGACGATAATCGGCCCATGTAATACGGCCCTTAAAGACCACCCATGTTCACTGATATCAGTGGGTGTCTATCAAATTAACTGGGTACTATGCAATGTAGAAGAAAAGATCTGGCCAATCCCCCGACAATGTACATCACTCTGGGGGTCACTCTGGGGATCACTGACCATAAGGCTGTGGGAGTATAAGGGTCCTATTAGACAAAGCGATTTTTAGCAATTAACGATAGACAATCGGAAACCAGAGCTTTTGAAATTGTTGCCCGTAACAACAGAACGATAAGTCGTTAGTTATGATCGCTACTAAGGTTGGTACTGTAACCGTTTAGGGCTGTATTACATGGGACAATTATTGTTTGAAGTGTCGTTCGGATTTAAACAATAATAATTTCGTGTAATAGCAGACAACGGTTAAACGCCCAACGAGAAATCATTAATTGTTTCATAGAATCTGGATCTATTTTCATTGTTGATGGTTCACAAATTGTTCGAACATTGTCCGGGATAATAAGACGTCGTTCCCTGGTCAGCCAGGAAAGGACAAGAGCAAGAGCGACCATAAGTAAGGATCATAGCAGACAACGATTAAACGTCCAACGAGAAATCATTGATCGTTTCATAGAATCTGGATCTATTTTCATTGTTGATCGTTCACAAATCGTTTAAACATTGTTTGTTGTAATAACACGTCGTTCCCTGGTCAGGCCAGGAAAGTACAAGAGCAAGAACGACCGTAAGTAACGATCATCGTCCTGTGCGATTTAAGATCGTTTGTCATAGCGGTCACTTGAGATCGTTTATCGTTAACTGCCGATAAATCGCCCTTACTCCTTCTGATTCCAGAAAAAGAACAAGCGATGTGTACATACTCCGAACGATTCACAATGATTTTACGGTCAGCTTAAAGGATGTGGTCAACGACACACAAACAATTTTTTCAATTGTCGCCTGCAAAGCGATTATTGTTTCAATTCAAACGATATAACAATTTTACCGCACGATAATCGTCCCGTGTAATAGGGCCCGGAGTCTTATTCTAATAAACAGAACAAAGCCCCAGGTTGGTGTGAAGTCAGATGTAAGCTGAGACGCTGGAGCTGTAGAGAGGCAGGTGACTGATGGGGCAGCGCTACTTCAGACTCCAGGAGCTTGGAATAGGTCTAGCCGGTATAAAGAGACGTATATAATCTCTCTGCGGCGTGCACCTGCCCTGCAGAGCTCTCTGCTGCTGCTCTTGTGTCTGCCGTCAGCTGCTGAGCCCTCCAGCTACTGTACAAGACTATACCTCTCCACATCATCTGCCAGAGAACAATGCAGGCAGGAGCCCCACAAAGCCAGGTCACCCCCTCTCCACCCAGGGGCCGAAATAATCTGGCTATCTAGATCCGGAACTATGCTCTATAGGACGGGATAGCAATTCTACAACTCAGAAAGTTTCCTGCTAATCTGCTCTATGAAAGTGATTAGGAATAAATCATAGCGGGACGTATACATGTAACTCTCGGTATACACGTGATGAATTAGCCTGCAATAAAGTCATAAACGGCGTGCCTGCGCCCCATTGTGAGGGCTTAGATGGATGGAGATGTGATGACCACAATCTGGGTGGCTTTTGTGAGATAAGAGTGGCTCGGCCTCCGGTGACTTTGTGTCCAGGGCGGCTATACATGGCTTATTGTTTGTGGATATGGAGAGACAGTTGGTCGGAGGAGGCCGCGTCCCACCCCGCCCACCCCCCTCTCTCTCCAGGCACGTGTCTCCAAATACAGCAGATTGGCCACAATCCCCCCATCAATAGAAAGAGGTTAATTTCCTATAGCCAGAGGTGAAAGGGGCAAGGGTCTACACACACACACACTTTATATACAGCGCCTGCCCATTAACTGCCTGTACTAGCCACAATGACTACCATCACAGCACAGAGATGCACACTAAGGGCCCTATTCCACCGGACGATTATCGTTCAGATTATCGTTAAATCGTTCGAATCTAACCGATAATCGTTCGGTTGAAATGCAGTTAATGTTTAGTGACCGAAGGAGAATTCGTTGATCGCTTTATAAGACCTGGACCTATTTTTATCGTTGCTCATTCGCAAAACGTTCGCATTGAATAAGACGTCGTTCACAGTAGATATGGACGCAATAGCGAAGAAATAGCGAAGAAAAAAACTACCGCAATTACGATCAAAAGTAACGATTATGGTTCCATGGAAATGAATGAACGTTTTCAGGTCTTGCGCAAAAGCGGTAGTTTGAGATCGTTAATTGTTAACGATTATGCAAACGATAATCGTCCGGTGGAATAGGGCCCTTAGGATACGGTATAAGAAGTCCCATCTCTCCCCCTGCTCCTGCTCCAGCGCTCTTCCTCCTGTATATGTCAGACATCCCCCTTAAAGACTACCGTCATTCAGTCCTCCGGCATCTGGTTAATGCTGCCCGAGCGTGTATCCCTGCCTTCTGGCGACCCCCCGACCCCCCTAGCAACTCCATGTGGCTTCGTAAAGTAGAAGATATCAAACGTATGGAAGATCTTACTCCACAGCTCCCGTTTCTTTCGGACGTGGTATTACGGGAACAATTCACTGTAGAATATAAGTCTCTTCCGGCTCAGTGAGGAGTTGTCTGTTATACTCTATATACAAGATAGGGCAAAATAGTGGATGGGTAGGGGTCTAACCCCTAATGAATAGCGCAGAAGCGCCCAAGAGGGGTCAGTGCCCCATTCATTAGGAGGAAATCTGACATTGGAAGATTTAATCACAGTGTGTTCATTAGTAACTTGACCTCAGGTTAACCCTCCCAGCATTACAAAGAATCTACAATGTTGCAGATAAAGCCAGCCGGGGACTTGTTTACATCAGCTGTCTCAGAAGGGAGGGAGGAGGAGGGGGAGACAGAGAGAAAGGCTCACACAGATTTTTGAGTCTTCAGCAGAAAGCAGCAGCTGAGAACTGGGGGAAGGAGACTGAATAGATAATAACAAGTATGGAAGGAATTGTTAGCCTCACCATGGGCAGCAACATATCGGAAGTTATGTTTAAGTGGAATACCCCTTTAATATATACAATCATACACATTACTCAGTTGTAGGTTTTAGAGTAAATTCGCACAAGGTGGTAAAACTGCATACATATACTTAGCCATGATCAATGGCACTTAAAGGGATATTAGCGTCCCATAAGGGGCCATATTCTATTAATCTGCCATTACTTTATGGGATGGGAATTACATTTACAGTAACACATCTCCTTAGTGTTATAGTATTTGCATCACAGGTGTCAAACCTGCGGCCCTCCAGCTGTTGTACAACTACAATTCCCATCATGCCTGAAAAGCTTTGGCTGTATAGTCATGATGATAATTGTAGTTGTGCAACAGCTGTTGGGCCGCGGGTTTCACCCCCTAATCTGCATATACAGGAGCTCCCCAGTAATGTTATGTATTGTAGGGATCATGTAAAGCAGTGATCCCCGACCTGCAGCCACCAGGCCACGATGTGAGTTGTAGTTCTGTAACAGTTGTAGAGCTGCCGGTTGGGGATTACTGATCTATGGGAATAATAGGGAGTACTCTTATATGAGAGAGTATAATACCGCCACTCTGTTACCCCTATAGGGTGTTACTCCAGTCTGTTACTGACATCCATCTACTTAAGGCCCTATTCCACCGGACGATTCGCATAATCGTTAACGATTAACGATCTCAAACGACCGCTATTGCGAAAGACCTGAAAACGTTCACTCATTTCCATGGAACGATAATCGTTACTTATGATCGTATATGCGATTGTTTTTTCTTCACTATTTCTTCGCTATTGCGTTCGTATCTACTGCGAACAACCGTACGTATTCAATGCGAACGATTTGCGAACAAGCAACGATAAAAATAGGTCCAGGTCTTATAAAGCGATCAACGATTTCTCATTCGGCCGTTAATCGTTAACTGCATTTCAACCAAACGATTATCGTTTAGTTTTGAAAGATTTAACGATAATCTAAACCATAATCGTCCGGTGGAATAGGGCCCTAAGAGACCCGATTTTGTTGACTCTGTTACCTCTCGGCTGCTATAGGTTCCATAGTCAGGAGTATATACTTATAGCTTATATTAATGTATAAAATGCTGGTGTTATATACAGGTATATACACACCAGGGACTGGATCTACACTGTAGGATGCCGGCTGGTGTTATATACAGGTATATATATATATATAGATATATATATATATATATATATATATATATATATACACACACACACCAGGGAGTGGATATACACTGTATGATGCCGGCTGGTGTTATATACAGGTGTATATATATATATTTATATATATACACACCAGGGAGTGGATATACACTGTATGATGGTGGCTGGTGGTATATACAGGTATATATTTATATATACACCAGGGAGTGGATATACACTGTATGATGGCGGCTGGTGGTATATACAGGTATATATTTATACATCAGCTGCAGACACATCACCTACATGACGTCACTCCTCTCATGGGATAGCACATACGTCATAGTGTCATAGTGTATATAAGGGGGTGACATATAATGTCTATGAGGTCATAGACGCATACGATAGAGTGCTCAGCAGGTGTCAGGCACCGGGCTGCAGTTCTCCCCTCAGAGCTTGCACTCTCCCGGTCTTGCTCCTGGCTCAGCACCGGACACGTCCATACTCGCCCCCGTCTCTCAGCAGCTGGACGTGTCAGGCGGGCGCCGTGCCGGGGGTGTCGGGTCACCGCCGCCCCCCTTCCTCTCAGGCACGTGTGTCCGGCCATTGAGAGGCAGCGAGGCGTGAGGGCGGGCGGGGCCGGGCGTGTGCCGCCGCAGCCGGAGGGGAGGGGCGGGGCTCAGGTACATCTGCTGCCTCTCTCCTGGCCCCGCCCCCAGCAGCACTCCAGCCGCCGGGCCCGGCCTGTGATTGGCTGCGGCGCTGACAGCTCGGCGTGTGCTCGGGAACCTCGCGGCTTATAAAGAGGAGGCGGCCCCGGGGCTGAGGATCCACAGCGCGGCTCGTACAGCACCTCGGACAGTGCCCGCCGCCGCGGCCAGAGCAGCACCTCGGACAGTGCCCGCCACACAGCCGCAGCCATGCCCAAAGGTTTCCTGGTGAAGAGGAGCAGAAAGTCCCCGCCCGTGTCTTACCGGGTCCGGGACGAGGATGAGGAGCGCGGGGAGTGGATGATGCTGGTCGCGGTGTCCGGACAGAGGCCGGAGCTGTGCACGGCAACCGGAGGAACTCCAGCCCCGGCCAGTCCTGACCGAGCAGCCCCGGCTCCCCCATGCAGCCCCCGGCAGCCTCCCGCCGGTCAGTACGGGAACCCGGACTCTGTGCCGCAGTCCCTGTCCAGCCCGACCCGCCCGGTGAGCCGGGAGTACCTGGACCGCAGCTTCAGCCTGGGCTCCCCGGTGTCCGCCGAGTCCTTCCCGGCTCTGGTGGCCTCTATGGAGCCGCAGCTGTACCTGCCCACCGACCTGAAGCTGAGCAGCCTGCCGCCCGCCTCCTCCTCCACCGGGGGGGCCCCGAAGCGTCCGGCCGAGCCCCACAGCAAGCTGCCGGGCAGTGCCCACCCCAAGCCGCCCGCCGCCAAGAAGACCAAAGCCATCCGCAAGCTGACCTTCGAGGACGAGGTGACCACGTCCCCGGTGCTGGGGCTGAAGATCAAGGAGGGTCCGGTGGAGCCGCCCCGGAGCTCGGGCCACAAGCCGCTGGGGGAGTTCATCTGCCAGCTGTGTAAGGAGGAGTACAGCGACCCGTTCTCCCTGGCGCAGCACAAGTGTTCCCGCATCGTGCGGGTGGAGTACCGCTGCCCCGAGTGCGACAAGGTGTTCAGCTGCCCGGCCAACCTGGCGTCCCACCGCCGCTGGCACAAGCCTCGCCCCCCGGCCGCCCCCAGCGCCCCCGCCGCCGCAGCCAAAGACGAGCCGCTCAGCGACCGCGACACCCCGAGCCCCGGCGTCTCCGAGTCCGGCTCCGAGGACGGCCTGTACGAGTGCCCGCAGTGCGCCAAGAAGTTCCGGCGCCAGGCCTATCTGCGGAAGCATCTGCTGTGCCACACCGCCGAGGAGCTGCTCTACCCGGAGGACAGGCGAGCCAAGAGCCCGGGGCCCATCAACCTGAGCGGCAGCAGCGAGTGCCACCCGTGCCCGGTGTGCGGGGAGACCTTCCCGGGGAAGAGCAGCCAGGAGCGGCACATCCGCCTGCTGCACTCCTCGCAGCTGTTCCCGTGTAAGTACTGCCCGGCCACCTTCTACAGCTCCCCCGGCCTCACCCGGCACATCAACAAGTGCCACCCGTCCGAGAACCGGCAGGTCATCCTGCTTCAGGTGCCCGTGCGCCCGGCCTGCTGACCAGCCAAAGACTCCATAGAGCAGTGTGGGGAGGGGGCACTGCCAGCCTGCCAGGCCCAGGACACAGGGAAAGGGGCCTGGTGGGCAATGAGAGGGCATGGAGGCTGCCCACTACTAGCCCTTCCAAAGGGACACATGCCAGGCTGAGTACCCTCTCAGGGCGATGCTGCCCCCCGCTCATCCCAGGATCTGCCACCACCTGATAGCATTGGACTGCTGCCAAACCCCGGCCCTGACCACTGTGGCCTGAAGAGAACTGTGCCTTTCCTGACTGCAACCCATGCTGCCACCCTCCTCTAGCCTATAGAGAAGTGGGCGCTGCCACCCTTGGCCTCTACTTAACTGTTCTCTCGCTGCCAAATCGAGACGCAACCAGAAGCAGCCATATAGGTTGAAGTGCATTAAATGTGGTTATTGTGCTTTAAAGCAAAAGACAGCCAGTCACGCAGGGCAGAGAGCACTATGGGTAGACTGCTACCAATGACTGTGCCCACCTGGTAAGGGAGGCAGCATCTTCATCCTAAAGCAATAATGTTCTCCAGAGACCACCACTGAGACCTGAGCACTATAGATGGAGGCAATGCAGTCTCTCCACCCCAGTGTGGACCCTTTGCACTGTCCTAGCGCTTGCTATTGCCCCCCCCTCCCCCTCCCCCTCCAGCCTTAACAGGGGTAACATTATTGCTTTCCAGCTCTGCTGCCTCCCTCCTCTCAATCACTAGTGATGCAAACATGTAATAGTGTTGTCTCTGTATCTGCTCCTTGGTGTCCTGGCCCCGGGCCTGGCCCCAGAATGTGAGTGTAGCTGTTCTGTAGTCTTTTCTGTTGTAGGATGGTGACCTGACACAAGACGTCATGGTGTTCTTGGTATGTGCATATCTCGTCTAGGGTGGGCGCCTTCTCCTTTCCTTGCCAGCTTTGCCCACTCTTCTATAGACAGGGGTCTTTTTTTTTTTTTTTTTTCCCCCCTCCCCGTCTCCTGTGATTGTCGTCCCCGGCTCTTGTCTGTTGACCGTGTTTCTGTCTGGAGTCCACCACATCCACTGCCTTTCGTTCCCAGCCTGTCCCTGACATGACGATTAGCTTTATAACGGCTGGTGAATGCCGCCCGATCCCGTCTCTCTCTATACTTTCTGTGACCAAGTCTGTTCTTAGGATGGGGGAGGGGGAGACGTTATTTAGTCTTTAGCCACAAATGCCTTGTCTCATAACTTTGTAGAAGAAACGATAAACTGCCTTGTGTAACTCTTACCCACCTAGAGGCCAGCCAGTCATCCTCGCCATCATCATTGCCACCGCCTGCCGGGCGCTTACACTACTATCCAAATGTATATGTTAATTTTATGATTAATTATTGTTTATTTATTCCTTTATTTATTGATGTGAATGACAGATGTGACTATTATTTGATCGGAGTATTTTTCAGTATAGCATTCCTCTCGGTTTTATTTATTGGTACGCTTTTCCCCCCCTCCTTACACTGACAGCTCTATAGTGAAGGGTTGCGCCTTTCTTCATTCCTAAACAAATGGCTATTTCCATTCATTGTGCTTTAAGGGGCAGACGGCTCTTTTAAACGGATAGCTCTTAAATGTCTAGAAGCAATCTCTTTTCTACATACATTATTTTCTTATCTGCTAGCTATTTATAGAGAGCTTCAATAGAACTGTTTCGACTGTGTAACAATTTGCTATTCAAATAAAAAATATTTTCAAATTGAAATGGAAACTTGTAAGTTGTGTGTTTTACTCTCCGGTTACTGAGTCTGTAATACATATACAGTGCCACCTCTCCAGGAGACCACCCCCAGCCCAAACCACATTATACTCTGTGGGTTTATTTATTATATCCCTTATATCCTGTATATATTGTGCTGGTCATGTCAGAGAGGTTTCACTGTCTATTATGTACCCAAAAAGGTAAAAAAACAAACCAACAACTGGACAAAACGGGGTTAACACCTTCATTTCTTACTGAAGAATGACAGGGGAGAACATGGGGTCTCTTTCTTTACTTTATAAATTATATGATTTGATAGAGTTATTTTTAGTACTTTATTTAAATAAAAAAATATCCAATTATTTATATACTGTTTAAACAGATTTTATTACTGGGATATTATATATTGTATAAATGTATCTAAAATATCCCAGTATAAAAAAAAAAACTATTCAAACAGTATATAAATAGAATTATATATATATATATATATATATATATATATATATATATATATATATATATATATATATATATTATTGAAGAATAGGTGTACTTTTATTTAATCTTTACACTTTTTCGTGCTTCATCTTAAATCTGTGAGTTTAGTTTGCAATCACATAGTCAAGTAGAAATAATTCACAGAAACAGTGTTACATGTGATCTGTGCCCTTTAAGAGGGTAATGAATCCTTTCTCATTTGAAAATAAATATATATATATATATATATATACACACACACACACTGTGGTTGGACCATCAGCCACTGTGGAACTACAAGAGCCAGCATCCCTTTAATTTAAAGTAATTGTGGAGTCCCTGGTTAGGTTGGGTTCACACTGCATTTTTCCATCTATCTGCTTCATTTTAATTAAATTTTAACAAGGAAAAATATGATCAACCATGTATTCGTGTAAGTGTAGAAAAAAAATAAAAAATAAATAAATAGATAGATAGATTTTTTTATTATCTATCTATCTATCTATATATATATATATATATATATATATATATATATATATATATATATATAGTTATTTTCCCCCCCAAAAAACGCAGTGTGAACCTGATGATTCTGGGGAAATCCTTGCAGGATGAACCTTCTCCTTGTCTGTGGAACTCTTGCAGTCAGTGTATGTGCATTTTCCACTTTAGGGTGCACATTAGGTCCATAATACTTTTTATCATCTTGTACCTCCATGGTGGTAGAGATTGTGGTGGTAAAACTGACGAGAGTAAAGAAGACAATGCACATTTATTGGATTGCACACAAAAAAAATATAAAAAGAAGCTTTACAGCTGTAGGCTTACTGGGGGGTAAAGATTCTCTATCTCACACCTATTACAGCACGGTTCCTTTAGTCTATAGCAGGGGGAGGGACAGCTTTGGCTGTCCAGGCATGATGGGAGTTGTAGTTTTGCAACAGCTGGAGAGCCAAGGTTCCCTACCCCTGGTTTATAGCATAGTAGAGGTGACAAGATAAAGCTGCTTGGGGTTTGTTCAGGTGTCTCCTCCTATAACATGGTTGCACATAAAGATGTCCTTATTTCCTAGTATACTCAGTGATACACTGATTCCAGGACACTTTGCCAGCTTCTCCTATCTATGGGTGAGGGCTATATGCTTAGATGTTGTATGCACTGTGTATATGTAGGTAACTACCAGTGACCACCCCAAGGTCTTAGGTCTATAAGATCAGCATAGAAGCTGTAGATGTAACAGACTGGATCCGGAAATGACCCCATGTTCTGTCCTCTGTATATACGCGGCATTGGGACACCTCCGCAGGACTTCTTTACTCACTGTTCTGCAGGGTAATGGTTTGTAGAGAATACCACCTATAACTATAGCCACTGCAACACAGACAGAAGCTAAGAGGGTCCGGTCAGGTGCAAAAGCACTGGCGGAAAATGTAGCAAAACACATGAATAAAAGAAGAGAGAGGGGGAATCCGCCATGAGAAACCCCTCGCCTTTTCTTCCTATGCATCAATTTTGATACATCCCAGTCATTGTTAAATTTGCAAAAAAAAAAAGGGAGATTTATCAAACATGGTGTAATGTGAAACTGGCTCAGTTGCCCCTAGCAGCCAATCAGATTCCACCTTTCATTTTCCAAAGAGTCTGTGAGGAATGAAAAGTGGAATCTGATTGGTTGCTAGGGGCAACTGAGCCAGCTTCACTTTACACCAAGTTTGATAAATCTCCCCAAAGGTGTTGACTTTCCACCATCTAGCTTGACTATATGGATTCCCCTGTGTGTAGATCCGATACATAACATCCATCCTTTACTGCTCATTAAAAGTAGTTGTTGTGCTGTTCGTCAAATAAGATTCCACTGTTCATCCGTCACAGACTCTTTGGAAATTGAAAGGTGGAATCTGATTGGTTGCTAGGATATATATATATATATTTATCTCTCTCTCTCTCTATATATATAAAATATTACTCCATTTGAGCTTTCCAGACCAGTGACTGCAGAGAAAAATGTACATCAGTAAATGTACTGTATACAAGGCTTAGTCTTTGAATACATGACTTCACAACCTAGAGATTCCATTGTGACTAGAGATGTTCATGGAGCTAACAGAGCAGCAGCTTGTCGGTCCCATGTGACTGTGATGCCGTGTGCTCATCATGTTCAGCTCTGGTCACCGGGGAGAACACAACCTGGTAAATTAGTCAGGTGTCCAAGACGTGTTCAGTACCTGATGCCCTAGGAGACAAGATATTGGACATAGGAGTCTTATTAAAGAAGATTACAGTGGAGATGTAATACACGGCGCTCCTAATGATTAATAATAATTAATCTTCTTATGGTTATACCTGCCGTCAGGTGATGTGCAGCAGCCATAATTATAATCAAAGACTCCGTTATTGACCTTCTAGTAAAAAATCTGACATGTCCAAGGTGGAGATCAGCAAAGAAAGTGACTTTTTAAAATGTATCTATGAATAAAATGTTCTTTTTCGCATTAATCTTTGGTACATGTGACTATATGAAACTTATTAGCGGAAACGGGCATCTTCTTTAAAGGGGTGCTCCGGCAAAAATCTTTTTCTTTCAAATCAGCTGGTTTCAGAAAGTTATACAGATTTGTAATTAACTTCTATTTAAAAATCTCAAGTCTTACAGTCCTTACCCGCTGCTGTATGTCCTGCAGGAAGTGGTGTTTTCTTTCCAGTCTGACACAGTGCTCTCTGCTGCCACCTCTGTCTGAGACAGGAACTGTCCAGAGCAGTAGCAAATCCCCATAGAAAACCTCTCCTGCTCTGGACAGTTCCTGTCTTGTACAGAGGTGGCAGCAGAGAGCACTGTGTCAGACTGAAAAGAAGACACCACTTCCTGTAGGACATGCAGCAGTTGATAAGTACTGGAAGACTGGAGGTTTTGTTATATAGATATTTAATTTACTTCTATTTAACTTTCTGACACCAGTTGAGTTGAGGGAAAAAAAGAAAGAAAAAAAAAAGATCTCCGCTGTAGTACCCCTTTAACTTCCAAAAGTCTGTAATGCCTGCTGATGAATTGCTCTGTAAAATGTTCAGAAACTTCCTCAGAGACCAAAAACATCTGTCCAGACTGAACCAGTGAATAGCAGAGGTGAGAAGGGGGATGCTGCTGCAGAGGGGTGGTCAGCCATGGGGGGGGGGGGGATCACATCACAGAATCTCTGCCTCTGCGACGTACATTAGGGCCGATGGTAGCAAATTCGCATGCACTGATGCATTCTTTTACGGCTGTTGCACTGCAATTGAGCTATGTCGCAAAACAGCTGTCAGTTTCCATTCAATTAAAGTGCATGTCTGTAATTATTACAGTAACAGGGACCACTTTTGGACTGTTTAAGTCTAGAATAAAACATTAGTTGTTTTTTTTCCTTCCTCCGTCCATGCTGCTATGCAAATTGCATCATAGATTTTTCCTGAGATGCCTGATGAAGAGGACGGTGGCCTCCTCGAAACGCAGAGCTGAATGCAAATAAAGAAACTTAACATAGAGTTTGCCATTGCGGTGAGCTGTTTCATTTCTCTGTGTTTTTGTGTGTTTACAATTTCAGCCATAGCAACGCGCTCCTGTCTAGTGTGAATGGTGTTCTAGGACAGCTGACCAAATTTGTCTTTTTTTCTGTGTTCCAGATGGGAGGAGTGGCTGCTTCTACTTGGTCGTGCACACCACCCATCCCACCCAGGTGATGCAATTATTTTTGCAGGTATAAGATGGATCTTGAATGCCCAGAGCATAGGTATATTATACGCTATAGTACAGTGTAGGGTCTGCCCCGATATGAGGCTGCTTTTGACTATTTTCATGTGTGTGGTCGGTCTGTGTCTTGCTATTGAGCTGCTGCATTTTTGTGTGAAAGAAACTTTTACACTAGAACATGGAGTCAGTGTCCGGTAACTATGAGGAAACCCAGTGATCCAGACATTAGGGCCCGTTCACACTCTCAAATCGGTGCAGAAATTCCATGTGGTCGGGTTTCCTGGTCGGGTTACTGGAAGGAGATGGGCTGCAATACCACTGATACTTCCAGCTCTGAATAGTGATTTTGCTGAAGCAAAAAAGGACTAAAAGTGTAAAAAAAAGCTGCAAAGAATGAGAAAAAAAAAACTGCTAAAAATGTTCCAGATGCCAGAAAAAATCCATGAAAGTTTGAGATTCATTTTGCTTGTAAAAGGGACTTTTTTTAGGCTCAATATGCTGTGTGTGCACCTAGCTTTAGGGGTGATATTACAGACCCACCTGTGCACTACAGCCTGAGGTGGCCCAACAGACGCTTTGCTACATAAGGACATACTAGTGTTATTACCTCTGTGCTTTGTATTACCGTGGGCTTTATCCTTGTATTAGGATTTGTGTTATTTTTTTTCCCCTGTGCTTTGATATTACAGTATTTCTTAGCATTAGGCAGTGACATCGCTACTGTATATGCATCCTCCTCCTACTGTCATACATTAAGGTGTTATATCATGACATAACCATTTCTTTAAATGGATATCCCCATCTTATCACATGCATCTGTTTAGATTCCTATAAGTCTTTTTGCAATAGGTTCTCTCAACCTTCATGATATTTGTTGCAGAGATCTCATCCTACTAGGGATGGTCCAAACCGAGTTCGGTTCGGGTTCGTATGAACCCGAACTCGGTAATGATTCCCGCTGTCTGGCCGCTCCGTGGAGAGGGTGGATACAGCGGGAGGACCGCCTGGAAAACTGGGATACAGCCTATGGCTATGGCTGTATCCCAGTTTTCCAGGCGGTCCTCCCGCTGTATCCACCCTCTCCACGGAGCGGCCAGACAGCGGGAATCATTACCGAGTTCGGGTTCATACGAACCCGAACCGAACTCGGTTTGGACCATCCCTACATGGTGGTTTTCCATTGTATTGTATTAGGGTCCTATTAGACAAAGTGATTTTTAGTTTTCTCCGATAAGAAATAAACTATTGCAAATGACCTGAAATCATTCACCATAATATATGGAACGATAGTCGTTAGGATCGCAATTACGATCGGTCACATACTCTAGTGCATGAACAATCATAATAATGTACGAACGAGGTGTACATACCACAAAAGATTTATGAACAATTAACAATGATTTTATGGTCAGCGTCTATCGACATTTGAACAAATTTTCGTTAGCCGTCTGACCATTGCCTGCACACACCGGAAATGTATTGCTTAAATTTGTACAATATAACAATTCGCACAATAATCATTCCGTGTAATAGGACCCTAAATTTGCCATTGCCATAGTATATGGGATGGCAGGAAATGGGGCCGTCGCTATCTTTATGATCCTAGAGAAGAGATTACAAATTTCATTCTCTCTGTATTGTGACATCTCTTTGTGTACGGTATCAAAATTAATTTTTTTAGTTGTAGTAGTAGGATACCATTGTGTATATTACCCAGGTCCTGCGACTCAAGTGTAAAGATTATTCATGTGCAGCGACATCGCTATGTGCCTTTTGATATGTAAATGGGATTAAGGGGTTGTGGGTGGCTCATCTGTTCTTCTGTCACATAAGAGGATACCAGTTTTATTAACTAAGTATAAAGATATAGGGACCTTCAAGTTCTCCAGCAGAGGTAGCATAGTAGCCAAAGTACACAGAGCCCTGACATTATACCATAAAAAATGGCCACTAAAGTTAGAAAAAATAAACATTTCCAAGATTTCAGGAGATTATTATATAATATATATATATATATATATATATATATATATATATATATATATATATATATATATATTAGTGGTACCTCGGTTCTCGAACTTAATTGGTTCCGGAAGGCAGTTTGAAAACCGAGCAGTGTCTTCCCATAGGAAATAATGTAAATGTGATTAATTGGTTCCAGCAGCCACCAATAATTACCTACAACAGGGCCGTATTTACCATTAGGCACCCGTGGTCCGGTGCCTAGGGCAGCACTTTGCAGGGGGGCAGCACCAGGGAGCAGGGGAACAGAAAAAACTAATTTTTTTGTTTTTATTTTTTTAGTTTCCCTTCTCCTGTTCAGACTTGACAGTAAATCTGGTGTCTTTTCCAGGGAGGTGGGGGGTATGGTGGTATTGGTCAGGTCTAGTATCGCCAATAGGTGCGTGAAGATGGGGCGTCTTCAGGTTTAGTACCTAGGGCAGCAGCAGCTGTTAATACAGCCCTGACCTACAATACTCATTTATTACACTGATAAGTGCTCAGTATAATCACTACAGTACAGAACAGCACTATACTGTACAGTACATTATACACAAGAAACATTCAACAAAACCAGATATAATAGGACAGTAGTCACCAACTCCTCATTTATCCTTTACTGTATAGCGTACCCCCCACCCCAGCACTGTAAGGGATGGGAGATGGTGGTGCAGTGACTGTACTACTACTGCACTATATATGCAATCCAGCAGTCTTATACAGCACTGTACTGTATGTGAAGCCTCACCACTGCTTAACTCGCCAGGTACAACCCACCATCCACGCTCGCAAAAACGTTGGAAAACCGAGCAAAGTTCGAATGCCAAACACTACTTCTGGGTAAATTTTCGTTCGAATACCAAGCAGTTCGAGTTCCAAAGCGTTCGAAAACCGAGGTATTACTATATATATATATATATATATATATATATATATATTATACATTATACACTATAGCTCATACATAGATCTTTAGCTGTATAAGGAGGCATTGTGAATTGTGGTTGGGAAATATTAGGTTCTCCCCTTGCAGAGTGGGAGTCGCACTGTTTGTTGAAATTTTAAGGGGTTATCCAAGCATAAAAAAACACGGTCACTTTCTTCAAGAAACAGGACCACTCTGGGTGTGGTTTTTTCAGCTCAGTTCCACTGATGAGAATGGAGCTGAATTGTAATAACACACACAAACTGAAGACAGGGTGGTGCTGTTTTTGCAAGTAAGCTTTGCTTTTTTTCTAATCCTAGATCGCACTTTTACATGGTCAACATCCCTCCCTCCAGCCTACATCATTCCTGGTTTATTTTTTCAATAATTAAATTTACAAAAAATTGTTACCCCGGAAAAACAGCTCTTAAGAGTTGGCCACTAGGGTCACTTGTTGTTCGTGTAAACTACAATAAATCTCCAGCAACAGAGACAACAAAATGGAACACAGGAAGTGGGGCTATGTGCAGGACAGGAGGAAAGTCTGAGAGTGATTCAAACTGAGGCTTTCTCCTCATTTCAGCAGGTCGGTGCCTAATACAACCCTTTACCTGTGGTGCTGCTGTTCATTTCCTTTCTATTCTCATAGCACCTTGCAAAGCCAGAGCATCAGTAACCTCTTCTTTCTCTACATGTAACCCTTTCCTGATTGTAGTCCACTTCTCATGCTATTGGCTTTAAATATTCCAAATAATAAACAAATTGACAACTGGGCGGTCTCAGTGTCAAAGGGGCATGAACCTCTGGCAGCTCGCTCTTATTAGAGAACTTAAGACCCAAGAAATATACAGTTATGTATACATCTACAGAGTTCTAAACTTTGAAAACTGCAAAAGACATTGGGGGGGGGGACGGATTTACGAAGCTTACGCCAAAGGCGTACGCCAGGGAGAAGGTGCAGATTCGACCGATGGGAGGGCTGGCGGAGCTTGGGGGGTGATAAGGCGGGGAGGAGGAGTGGCCTCCTCTTGCCAAAGAGAAATGGTATCAGCTCACCACATGTGGTTCACTCTCTGTAATGAGGGCTCTCCAGAATGGAAGCGCGTTAGATCTGTATTGCGGGCCGTTCCCCGTTAGTCCATAACTTAGAAAAAAAGGTTGGTGATCTCCAGCTTTGTAAAACGTAATTTCTTTATTCACTTAGGCATCAACATAAAAAACAAAACATTTAAAAATACGCCGACGCGTTGCAAGGCAAACCCTCTTAATCATGGCACATAATACATATATACAAGGAAATAAATACCTTTTGCTTGATGTGATGCCTCCTGTGGGAGCCACCCACAGCTGTGGACAACACCTGACTCCTGGAGGCCACATGACCTGCTCACACTAGGTATTGGGCAAAATGCGTGCTGGATCAACCTAATAAGATGTCAGTATATGTAGAATAAATCACTCTTATAATTTAATCCCTTGGGATACCTTGTCCTAAACTTAAGGATCCAGTAGGCTTCTCGTTTTCTCAGACCTTCCCAATCCCCCCCTCCCCTAAATGGTCTATTAATACGTTCCAAAGCACTAACCTGTAGGGTATCTGTAATACCATTGTGACATTATTCTATAAAGTATTTCGAAAGACACACAGTGTATTTTAAAGTTTTGTATGTATTTTATGGACACCCAATAAACTTTTGGACTTTATTTGGAGCTGTGGATTTCCTTTTGCCATGATTGCCCAACTGGTGGTGTAGCTCAGCCTTCTACACGTGCTCCAGTCCTACATTGGGAAACCACTCACTCTACTACGTTATCCTGCACATGGTGAGCTGACCCAGTTTCTATATTTCATGCTAAATAAATAGTGTAAGTGGATGTACAATTAATAAATGATTTGATCCTATGGCTTTGTCCTGTACTACAAGAAATAACTGCTGTTTTTTCACAAACACATAAACCGCATCTTGGTTGTGCACATTTGTACATACCAGACATTGAAAGCCAGTTATGCTGGTTACTGTGAACCTGTTCCTTCTGCAATACACTAGGGGATAGTAAGTCACCTATGGTTTGGCCCCTGCGAGCTACACATCTAATTCCCTGTACCAGTATTTGTTCACACCTATGATCTTGATACAGCATTGGTAGGTATTTCCGCAAAATGCCGCAAATGCTGTTGTATTGGGGACTATAGGTGAGGTAAGGGGCAGTTTGTGTTTAATGGGCAATCTCTCAGTATCCTGACCTCCACTCCGACTATCTCTATCGGTAAGATGGTAAGTGCTGCTTTTTCTTTCGGCTATTTTTCTAGCTCGATTAATCACGTTTATCATAGCCTCTGATTTTAAGTCTGTCCTCTAGGTTAGGTGCCATATTTAAATAGGTATTCATATCAGAACAATTCCGTCATAAACGGATGAATTCCCCAATGGGGAGATAACGTGTTACATGCGTAGGATGACTGCTGCTAGCGTGTAAGATGCCGTTGCTGGCACTGGGCTTTCTGAACAGGCTAGTGTGAACATAGCCTTCAATCAAACTTAGAGACAAATCCAAAAATGATATGGTATGTGGTTCAAATTGATAAGTGAACTTGAGATTTAAAGTGTTTGCATTGATGTAACGTAAAAAATCCTGTGCCTGCGTCTCCGTGCCCAGCCAAACTAGGAGGAGGTATCTCCCATACCACCCAATAACCCCTAGATAGGGGTTATGGGTGCTGTACAGGACGACCTCCTCCCAGTATGCCATAAAAATATTGGCTAATGATGGGGAAAAGCTTGCTCCCATTGGGCAACCAACCAACTTTAAATAAAATGAAACTGAAAAAAGTTGTGAGATAACAAAAAACGTGTAACCAGCAAAATAAAGTTTTGTAGTGTATTGTTGTAGTTACTGTATTTTCGTAAATTAAATTTTAATGCTTGCAGAGCACAGTCATGTGGTATGCTGGAGTATAAGGCTATCACATCACATGATAGCCAAGCTCCACCAACAAACTGGGGCAATTTTTCTATATTAGCCAGCAAACTTTTGTTGTCTTTAATATAGCCTGTTGTTCTTTTGGCAAGTGGCCGTAATAAATGATCTAGCCAGACGCAAAGGCGTTACTGGACAGATCCTATCCCAGAAACAATGGGGTGGAGAGGTGGGGGAAATATATTCTTATGGGTTTTGGGTAGGGCATGAAACACCGGGACAACCGGGCCTTCTCTTGCGCCTCATATATCATGATTTACGCCTGCAGGCGCAAATCATGACGCAAATGTACACCTGGGGAAGGGACCTAATATAAGACCGGCGTACTTGTACACCGGTCTTCGTAAATCCCATCCCCCCCATTGTCTCTTGTTTGGCTTTATGTTTAAAAAACAAACCCTACAGTTCATCGAGGCTACACTGCTCAGAAGAGTCATACTAAAGTCGTTTTTAATGAGACACGTTTTTATACTGCAAGACTGTTGTTATAAGAGTCTGACAACCCGTTTTTGTTGTTTGTTCCCTGGTTTAGCAGCTCTGGGATATTCAATGAATCTCAAAAGGGTTGGGGCCATGAGTGTGTCTTGCAGGCAGGAGAAGTAGCCAGTGAGCAAACACATGGTAATCCGTCTGTCTGACACTTCTAAAAGATTTCACAAAACCTGGTAAATCAATTCATGCAAGATGGAAAAGTGAGGAGTGGGCTGAGAAGCAAGAGATGATGGTGTGATGGTATATAACTGGGGGAATTTCAATGATAGCAATGTAAACCACAGCAAGACCTGATGACAACTGAAGGAATTTCCATTGTTTATTGACTCACTATATGGAGAAAAAATGGGCCCCACCCCATTTAATAAATATGTATATCATTGAGTCTAATTGCCACCGCTGTAAAACATCCAACCTTTATCAATGCAGTCTGCCTTTACAAACATTTGTGAAATAATGGCTTATTCAATGAATACTAGCCTGGTACTGCTATAGGTTTACCATTGCTGCAACTTGCCAGTTCCTGAAAGGTCTGATAAGTGGAAAATATTACAGAGATGGATCACTGAGTGCTGAGTGCAAAACTGAAGAAAGAAAGAAAAAGGTCAGCACTTAAACCTCTTATGGCATTAACATCAGTAGAAAAGCAGTGCACCAGCATCATAACATGTTTTTCCATGGCTGAGCAGCAGCATGCAAGCTTTCCCAGGTTCAATGCAAGCCATACATCACCACACTCAATGTCCAGTGGAAAAAAAAAGAGGCATAAAGCACGTCACCACAGGCAAAATGTGTCTGGGTTTGCTGAACATCTGGGAATGTTACCTGACTGCATTGTGCCCACCATTAGTGCCTGACCCCATAAACGGAAAGTTCCCACATACCTCAGAACTTCAAGGTGGGGGTGGGGGGGGGGGGCTGGGGGGTGTAAACTCAACATTAAAGGCGTTTTCCCAATAAATACTTTTAGATCTAAATGCATCCAGTATACCCTTATGTCTCTTCCCCCATAAATTGCTAATATCAGTTCTACTATGTTCCCATGATCCACAATTTGATGCCTTTGCTGTAGGTGTGAACTTGGGGGGGGGGGGGGGGGGGGGGGGTTGTAGGTGTTATGTTTTCTGCAAACTCTATTAGAAACTTTACTCAAAAATTGAAAATAGGAGCCTGGCTCTGGAAATTGGAGTCATAGTTACTTGGCAAATGGTTTGCTAAGATCCTTTTTTTAAAATCAGTATTTTAGCCACAGGCTGCGTGCAACCTACATGGTAAACAGTGACATGTGAGTGCTGCCAATTTTTTTCCTATAGTTTGTTGTGCTATACTATAGATATAGATGGGTATATGCTTTATTGCTAAGTGGTTAGTACTGAAGCCTTGTACTGCTGGGGTCCCGGGTGCAAATCCAAAAAAAATGGCTAGAGATGATCGAACAGGGCCGAGATTCAGGTTCGTACGAACCCAAACCATCGGCATTTGACTCCCGCCGTCTTCCCATTCCGTGGGAAAGGTGGAGACAGCCTGAGAAGCCTATTACCTAGGCTGTATCCCTGTTTTCTAGGCGGTACTTGGGCTGTCTCCACCTTGCCCACGGAACGGGAAGGCAGTGAGAGTCAAATGCCGATGGTTCGGGTTCGTACGAACCTGAACCTCGACCCTGTTTGATCATCTCTAAAAATGGCAACATCTACAGTACATGGAGTTTGTGTTCGCTCCATCTGTGTGCTGTTTTATCCTGTTTTTTTCCCATCCTCCAGAAAAACACTGATATTATATGGCTTTCTATAAAGTCAAACCCCATGCATTTGAGGCAGTGAGGACCAATGGGAATAAGGACTGGTGTAAGTGATAGTCTCTACAATAATGACATCTAATGTGCACATGTCAATGAGAGGCACAAGCCATGGATTTTAAATACTTTTAATTAAATTCAATTCAGATTAGGAAAAAAAACACAAATCATTTCAGGACATATTTAAAAAGAAATGAATGATATGTCAGCAGTAATCTGGGTTTCAAGCATTCATTTTGTTTTACAAATATTACAATTAATGCACTAAAAAGGGAAAAATCGAAAGGACCCGCATTTCTTATAGCACACCCTCAATATAAAGAACGAGTTATAATACACATTTATACTCCTATGTACAACATCTAAATAGAATTCAAGAATATAGAACATCCAGAACTGACTGTTCACACTGAAAACCTCCCCAGCCAGTAAGAGAAAGGCCTGTGAGAAGGTGGCCCCGCACACAGGGCAAGGCCACAAACCCGAACATCAAGTTCACGTACGACCCACAAGAACACAAAGAACCCTGTTCAATCCCAGTCATCTAAGATCAAAGACAAACGATATTTTAAGGAAAGGAAAAAAAATCTTTATGGTCCGTTTTTTTTCTTCTTCTTTTACATTTCACTTTACGTACGAGTAGACTGGGTGGTATGGACTGAATGGAGGATGACTGACAGCTTCTAAAACAGACTTAATGGTGATAGGCAAGATGAATACGATCCTGCGTTCTGCACTGACTCATATTTACTGGCATCACCTTTGTAATTCTAGAGGAACTGACAGCCAAAGTGCTCAAATCCTCTCCTTCACATCACCCTGAGTGGAAGTAATGTGTGCTGTATAAATCTCCCCGAGATGAAGAACACGAATCCTGTAAGAACCTTCTATAATCCTTCTGCAGCTCTGTGCAAGCAAAGAACCCAGACTGTGCCAGCTCCCACTACTGGAAATGGCACAATGACTTTACCTCTTGGAAACCTACACAGCATCTTTAACAGTAATTTAACAGTAAATATATATATTTTTTTCCTACTGCTTGTTCCAACTTTTACACTTGAAAGGCTTGTCCGGTGAAAGAAAACACTTTTTTTGAAAGTGGTCAGAGTTAAAATAAAAAATATATAGATTACTCCCTTTACCTGATCCCCCTGCTGCTGCTGTCCACTGTGCACAGGGTCTCCATTGTTTACACACGCCACTTCCTGGTGACCTCATGACAAGCAGGAAACGCCCAGTCTACACTGTGACAAGTGATTGGCTGTGTCTGAAGACAGGAACAGGAAGTGGTGATCATGCAGGAAACAGACACTGTTGGGAACAACATCGGAGAGGGACTAGGGAAGTCTCACAATTTAGGTCCTGATTTGGAAACCTCTTTCTGTTGTGAGAATGGTGTACGACAATAGCTGCCAAATGTCACTGCAACACCGGTAACATGCTCAAAACTTGCACATGTTCCTTATACCCTCTGAGACGGCCAGAGGAAGGAATTGGAGCAAAATGGGTAGGACCTCTTGTGCTCCCCCGACAACCCCTTTAAAGAGGTGGTCTTCAGTGTCAAAAACGGTGTCACATATATCCATAAGCTGTGTTGCTGGATGTTACCAGTGAACTGGAGGTATGTTTTTTTCTATTCACAAAGAACCCCTTAACTTCCTATTATAGCGAATAGTGAAATTAATTCCCAGGATACCCTCACTATTCCAGCTTAGTGTTATGCTGTAAATTTACCAGTGTAAATTGTATAAAACTACAGTAGAATCAGGTAGCAATATTCCTAGCCAGATAAGCACTTTCATATACTGTATCTTGCATATATATATATATATATATATATATATATATATATATATATATTTTTTTTTTTTAATAAAAGCTGTATGATTGTTTTTTCACATGGCTCACAATTATTGGATGGATATGGATTTAACTCATGTCCTAGTCCACTATTTCATGGTTAGACTGGCCAAATTGATCATCATGTCAACTATTTCCATCAGCGCAAATCTGTCCGTCTTTACTAAGTGATAATCAAGAGCAACGTCCTGCGACACCACAACATAAACACACGGCGGTGGCTCCAGTGTCTCCGATATGCAAATGACACAATTACTACTAATTTGCAGTTGACCTGCTGGAGATGAGCAAGAGACGGTGGCTCTGACACAAGAGGCGTCTGCAAGGCATGGATTTACACAGTAGCAGGCTATCTGACTGTGAAGACATCTGTTGATTTAGCCTCAGGAGATTCACAGATTCACACTGCTTAATGCTTTCTGTCTGGAAGTAGAAATAAAGCTTCTGCTCTTCGCTTATAAGTCCACAGAGCAACATTTCAGTGTAATCACCAGTTCCTATATACAGCAAACTAAATTGTACAAATCTGAATAGAGTACAGGAAAAAAAAAAATCACTTTAAATTAGTGCAAAAATCCCATCGACACACACACAAATAACACACGAGTGCCTGAATCTGCATCCAGCTGCATATAAAGACATCTCTACTTCATATGACTAATGTAACTGAACGTAAATGAATCACATTGAACAACGTCCTAAGCCGCTAATTCAGAAGACCGAATATGTAGAAAGTCACACACACTGAAAAAAAAAAAAAAAGAGGAAGGGGTATCCATTACACAGATGTGGAAACGACAAACAAGGCCATAACGACAATACGCTCAATTAAACATGAACTTTAAAACAAATCAGCAAATTAACATTTCATTTCTTCATCTGGGAATATGGGTCTGAAATAAAACACTTAAAAAAACAAACAAATCTTATAAATATATGTGCGGAAACCATGCAAAATAACAAGAGAAGTAAGAAAGAGAAGATGAAGCATATCGGAGATCTCCTCCAGTGAATGCCATCCAATATAGTGGTAATGAACGATTCAGACAAGTGTAAAACGGACGCAGGTCATGGCTCCACCAGAAGTATAATAACCCATAATGTTGCACCTATGGGTGGGTCGGGACCTGCAGCCATATTACACTTACCTAAAACTGATCTAAAGGAGAGGTCCACCTTAAAAGCAGGAGATGCCATTAATGCATAGATGATTCTCAATCATGTAAATCTCCAACTAGCTTTAAAGTGGTTAAGACCTGGTTAGCGTCTGGGCTCAATGGCCCCCAGTTATGACATTATCTAAAGCTAGAAGACTGATATCACACATCATCCCACGTTATCTTTTTTTTGGGCCGTTTGAGACCAAATACCAACCATTATTTGATAATGACAGCTATCATTTGTACAATAACAGCCATCGTTATGAAAACGGCCGTTTTTTAGACCAAAATGTCCAAAAAAAGACACAAACAAGAGTGAATACAAAAAGTATCTGTCTTTCCTTTATAGCTTTTCTTCTTGTATCCACTAAAAACTAAATAAAAAACTGCATGTGTAATGCCAGTTTAAATTTAGTTTTTGATTTTTTTTTTTTTTTAGAAAAAATTAGTACGGGCTGTAAAAAACAAAAAACTTTTACTCACCTGTAAATTTGTTGCTGCTGTACAGACTGATAATGCCAACTGTGTGCACCAGTGATTGGCTGCCATTGTCATGTGAACAACGCACGTCAACATAGCACGTCCATCTGGGGTCATTGGAGCGGCAGCAAATTTACTGATTAGTAACTTTTACTTAATTTATTTCTTTTTATTCTTCATGTTTTAGTCCGTACTATTTTATTTATTTTTTTTACAACTATCAAAAATCCCTTTAAGGCGGATTTCTCCCTTAAAATTCCTGCACCTTGGCATTTTTTTTTAGTTACAGATCTCAGCAGGTGATTAAAAATATATAATTTTTTTTCCTTCTTTTTTTACACACCATTGGGGAAAAAAAAAACATGTTTAAGGCCCTGCTCACGCAGATCCACCCTGCAGCCTGAAAGTTTTGAGATAAGTTTTAATATACGTGGCCTATTAAGACGCAGCAACAAAGCATTGTATAGTGTGCCCTCTGTTCCACTTCCCAGCAGTGAAAGTGTTACACAGATAGCCGTAACAATGTGAGGCAATTACATCCGAAATGCCTGGCAAGAAGTGTTGTTGTGCTTCCTGCTCGCTGCTCGTGTGCTCCCTTGTCCTTTGGTGCTGTTGCATCATTACGCTTTCTCAGACAATCCTCTTGCCATCATCAGTGTTACAACCATAGTTGCATCATACCTCAGTGCCTAATGCATGGGTTACTAACAACCTGCCCAGGGGGGTCCTGCCCCTTTAGACACACATTACAACATTGCACGGCTCGTCCATTTTTTTTAAAAAGTAATATTCACAGGTGCAAAGTCATATTTATATATAGTTTTATCTTTTTTTTTTTTTTTTTTCTTTCTTTTTTTTTTTTTAGATTAAAAACAGCTCTTCAGTAGAGTTCAGTATAAAAAAAGTGCTTCAATTGGAAGATTTGCTGACAGCACTAGCAGAGCGTCGAAGCTTTCCCGAAACCTTTGTTTTGGTGGAGCGGGTTAGTGTTGGAGAGGTGGGCTCTGGGGGTTCTGGTCCTGTGCTCACTGACAGATCAGAACTGGTACTTGAAGGGAGACCTACGGGGAAAAAAAAAAAGAGAGAGTATATTAATACTGCTGTGACAAGACTTCCATAACCTTCAAAAGAATTAGAAAGGCAAACAGGTCCCAACAGAGACGTCCGAGTCAACAGGTTTACACAAAAATTGGTAATCCGATAGCATTTCTTTAGGCTGACTGATGTTATTCAGTGCTGGATCATGAGCTGCATTCTTTCAGACACTATCCACGTAACGTTATCTCAAGCTGCCAGGTGCCTGCAGATATATGGATAGCGGCAGATGTCTGCTTTCTACACTGAAGAACTGAACGACCAAAGTAATGTCCCTCCTCCATATGGACCGAAAAGCATGAAGTCCATCAATGATATTGCCGGTGGAAGATGCCTACAAACTCCTGACGTAAAACCCAACTCATGTATAAGAATAGATGCAGAGAACCCATAGAAATCAATCTGATCGCTCAGACCTGCTTTGAAAAAGACAGAATCTTGACTTGCTGCTATGGGCACCTTCAGTTATCGTTTGCAGTAGGTTTTCCTAAAAGAGTTCCAATATACTTACCAATAACCATATAATATGCTAAACAGGTAATGGTTGTCACCGTCTAAGAAACCTATAAGAACATCATAAGTGCATAACAATCTGCATTGACGTCAAACAGGTCAACAGAGTCTTCAGCCAAGAGGGCATCTTCACAGGCTCATAGCAATGTTTTAGGGATCCTCCTTACTTGGGGCGTGCTCACTGTAGTCAGATTTACTATCTGAGTGATACATTGGATTAGAATTACTGGCCTACCCCTTTTGAAGTGATATGTAATGCCTACATTGGTGCTTTTGGATACTTAATGAGTATCTGGGCCCTACTATCTAACCAACTAGATGTTGGGATTTGGGATGAACGAATGTACAGTACTAGCAAACCAAACCACTCGCTAGGCTTGGCTATCAGCCTGCTGCCTTTAAACTCTGTGCTGCTCTGCTCCGGGTGCCTGAAAAAGCTGGATCCAGTCCTGGGAAACTTCTCCCAGTTTCCCAGGACTGGATCCAGCTTTTCCAGGCACCCAGAGAGGATCGGCGCAGAGTTCAAAGACAAACGGCTGACAAGCCAAGGACCAAGCCTAGAGTAGCCCTTTGCTTTGCTACTACTATAAATTTGTTCATCCCTAGTTGTGATTGATCTTGACCGTGGCATCTAAGGGGTTAATCTGTGGTTATCAGCTGTAACAAACAGGCAGCACCGGGTCAGATTTAACTCTGATTTATCTCAATTAAATGTATGTAGTACTGATAATAGCGCAGTAACTTATATAGTCATGTTAATTCAGGGCCTATGCTGTATAATGAAGCTCTCAGCCACTGGTTTCCAATGCCTACTGTCAGCTGGACAGCTCCTCCGCTCATATGAGGTCTTCTGATGGAGGGTCAAGTGACCAGTATACATCACTCTGCCTCCTCCACAGGAACGTCTACATCACGTGGCCCTCCATCAGAAGCCATCTCATGGACAGTGGAGCTTTTCAGCCAGAAGCGGGAAAGGAGGATTAAGGGGGAATGGCTTCTATATACAGCACTGTGGCATTGGACTAACAACTATAAATTTATATACTATATAAATCAGCAACACTATGTTTATTTAGAAAAATGAAAGCTGTAAAGTGACCAATCCCTTTAAGGGGATGACTGGTGATACGTTGCAGTATCTGATGCAAACCACAGACAAGAGTGGTGCTGTTTCTAGAAAAACCAAAGCAGACTTTCCTTCACTTCTAAAATATGTACAGCAATGTACAGTGCTGTCCAAAAGTATATAGTAAAGGAGACAACCACTGATAAGTAAATACAAATACTAAGTAAGAGAAAAAAGTCATGAAATGTGTGGGACAGCAGAAAAGAGCAAGCTTACTGTCAGTGATTTCATGATGGGGAGCAGGTTTTAGGTTTGTACACCTCGGCTCTGGTACCCAAACAAAGCATAAATCATAAATGAAAACCAGTGGGAGGATGAGATCCTGCGAGCCCCAGGTTGAGGCAGCAGCTTACGTGATCTCGCACGCTGATATTTTCAACATTAACGGACTACGCAATTATTCCCCGAAGAGGAAGATGACTGAAGGTCATGACAAAATAGCTTGTCTGAATGAGAGCAGATGAGGTAGCAGCTATTAAACATAACAGAAAATGAATAAAATTAAAGCCTGCGAGTAACAAATCTTTCCCAGAACAATTATAACCGTGCACCGAGGAATTCAGAGATGTCTGTTGCAATCGAGGAGTGTTGTTGCTTGCAGTTGGCGCACAGTCTCTCTGGGCAGTACGGTAAGAGGGAATTTAATTTCATCACTTACTCTCTTTATGCATCATCTTTAAATCATGAGATATTGCCGCAAACAACGGCACATGCAAAAAGAAAAAAAAAATCTCCCGGCTAACCCTTCCAGCACAATGGAGGGAAGTGATAATGAAGTGGATGCCGGTGAAAATGCTGCACTAGAGAATACTGAAGAGATGCACAAATCCAAAACAGCTCCAGTCCTGAAAAGCAGGATGTGCTGCGTAATTACCTAATTAATAATATAGTAGAGGGGATTGCGGTGATTTATGGATGGTTAAGGCGGAATTCTAGCATCTGTGATATGATGGGAACACCCGGAGCTCGGCAGTTCCTCTGCATGGAACATAACTCCAGGTTCTCCTAAAGCTGGCCGCACACATGAAATAGACGCCGGACAAGTTGGACAGCTACTTCACTCATAAAACACATTGGAAATGAACCCTATATATTTCGTGACAAGTCTAAGGACTACAAATATAAATTCAAGGTCCCTTAGGACCTAAAGCTCCATCCTATATAATGATGATTCTATCAGAAAATTACATACAGGGGCCATTGGCGAGACGCCAATGGCCGTTGGATGTAATTTTCTGATAGAAACGGGGTATTTCACGTACTTGGCTCTTCCAGCTGCAACGTCACAGCCAGCTGAGCGACTGCCCGTCCCAGTCACTGATTGGCCAGGTATGTGACATTGCAGCTAGGAGAGCAGCAGGACACGGGCGGCTGTCAGCAGGACCTGAGAGCAGCTCTACAGGGCACAATGATGGGTACGTTTCCTATTATTTTCTCCGCTATGCTGCCTTTCTGTAATTTTTTGACTTCCTGGGACTTTGACTGAAGCACAGAAATGCAATTTAAAGGCACAAGTGGAGAAGATCAAGGCTTGGCCATATGAACTATACTAGCCACCGATGTTCCACTTCATTCCATTCCAGAAATTTTAGTTTTTTAAAAAGTTGACGAATACAGTGTATTTATACAACTGCTGTATATTTGTTTTTTCCCTGACAAATCAAAATTAGTAAAAAAAAAGTGGGCAGTATATATACTGCTATACAAACTATTGTATAAACTTATTTGACAAAGTGCCAGTGATGTAGCGCCATATTCAACAACAGTGTACCCATCCTATATAATGATGCTGCCCTAGGTGGATTAGTAAATCTTTTTAATATGTTTAATCTATATTTTACCCATCCCTAAAAGTTATGCTCAAATTATTTAATTAAAAAAAAAAAAAAAAAAGGTTAAATTAATTGCTTCTCCCACATTGTCACTCATCATTGTGAGTGACAATGTTTTATGTCTTTAAAAGGGGTTATCCAGTATTTTATTTTTAAATAAAAAAAATGTGGATGCAGTGTTTCCCCTACTGACAGCAGCCCGGTCAGTTCCAAGACAAACTCTTCTCAGAAATGACAATAATTGGTTGAGACAGGACAATCCAGCGGGCAGTGATATGCTGAGCAGGCTGTCACTCCTGAAATGTGCTAGTCTTGGAAGTAGTCAGGCTGCAGTCAGCGAGAAACACTGGAGAGGCCGCATCAGGACACTGGGGGAGCGCAGAGAGGTAAGCATAACAGAAGGACTCAGGACTGAGATGAGCTGCAGAAAGCTGCACTACTTGCCACAGCAACTGCAAAATGTACAGAACTGAATATAATGTATGGCATTGAGATTTTGTAATAATTTACTGTGCAACTGTGCACATCTATAGAACGTCCTCTTTTTTGAACCGGGGACCGGTTCCCACATCAAGGAGGGGCAGGCTGGTCCTCCTCCAGTGCTTCACCCCCAGCTGATGCCCTGGAATAGAACAACGCTGTAGGCAGGAACAGGGCTGCGGTTCAAAAAAGGACCGTTGCACAGCTTTCCCGTGACGGCGCCATTCTTTCGATGTGCAAACCGTTGACATGCCGCTGTGAGTATGCAAGCTAATCCCCCGCCGCCGCCGAGAGCATACATTACCTGCTCGGCGACGCGGCTGCATGTGGCGGCTGGGGGGGTTTACTCATATACTCACAGCGAGATGTCAATCCCACCGCAAGTATGTGCTATCATAGGGATGAATGGCACTAGACCAGCAGCGGATTTCGCTGCAAATTTGAAGCGTGAAATCTGCTGCGGTTACATGTGAAGGTACCCTAAATGAGATAAACGTAATGAATTATTGTGATGGGTCCTCCAGACTAAAAATTTCTCTTTCTAGCTGCTTAAAGAGACTCTATCTCCTCCAACCCACCCTCCTCAGAACCCTAAAAGTCATCTGTAAGTAAGATATAGGACGCGGATTCCAAATTTGTAATTTGTAGCTTTCTACTCCTTTGTATTTCCCTGCTGTAAGCCTACATACTGGGCATGTTGATGCATAGAGAGGACTACTTAGCTCAAGAATATAATGGAGAGGATGACTAAGACTTCTTAATTTGTGACTTATAGCAAAGGAAAGCAAGAACATAGAAAGATAAAAATATAAAAGATATAGAATTAGCGTTGTATACTCTACTGATTTATAATCTACTGATAATTTAAGTTTAGCGGGTGTTTTGGAGGTGGCAGAATCCCTTTAAGGTCCAGCTAATAAATGTGCCTTTTAAATAGGAGGGTAGTCTCCTGCATTAACTCCCTAGCACAGTATGAGAAAATGGGTTTTCTTAACCAGATAAACCCCTTTTTGCCAGTGTGCATTGTCCATGTTGCCAATGTCTATCGACACAATCTGTAGCTATTGTCTATTATTCTTTATATTACATACATACTTTCTATTTCTTGCTTTAGAAATGCTAAACCAATGCATGATGCTTTGATGGAGTTTGCAGTGTGTAGATTCTTGCAAGTATTTCATAATGTAACAATAGACCAATAAGATTTTACTAAAGCTTGACCCAATTTGGAAGACATAAGGTCATTACCTGCCACCCACATTCACAGTGTGAGGCCACATAATGATATACCCTAAACAGCAAAGTATTTATACAGCCCCTATTCAACCCTCTCCCTCCATTCTGTTCCCCACCAAGAGGTCAGAAGATCATTGTCAGGGGATTTAGCTGGGTGCAGTTATACCATTATACCAAACAATACATCTGTGCAATCTGAAAATCAACTTGTCTTTGGATTATCAAATGTCAATGCTCCCCAATGATGTTCTGAAGCCACCAATATCCATAATGTTTTTTTGGTTTGGTGGTAAAATCTATCATTATCAGACGCACATCTAAGGAGATGTTAGAGGCCATGAGATTTATCGTGCCTTGTAACGGTTGTAATGTGATGTAGGGTTGTAAAAAAAAAAGGTTGAAATGAACCACCATCTTAAAGAGCTTATTCCAACCCCTAAGTCTATCCACAAAACAGGGAATAACCTGGCTATTTTGGCCCCAACTGCTGGGGGCTTTTAAAGTACCCACAATCTGCCTCCCCCCCCCCCCCCCCGAAACCGCTTGTACCATCGGACAGCTGCTTTTAATCCAAGATCTGTCCTGGGGTCCGTTCGGCAGGTGATGCAGTTATTGTTCTAAAAAACAACTTTAAAACTTGTAGCCCTGAGTCAAATTGGCGTGGCCTAGAGTGTCTGAGCCCTAGGCTTGCATCGTCTCTCTGTCCCTCCTCATTATTAGGAAGACCCCTGGCAGGATTTCTCCTATTCATCACCTGTTTGAACACTGCACAGGTGCCTTAACGATCCACCACATGTGCAGTGTTCAGACAAGTGATGAATAGGAGAAATGCTGCTTGGGCCATTCCTAATGGTGAAGAGGGCGGGGAGGAGCGAAGGAGAGGCGGTGCAGGTCTAAGGCACAGACACTGTAGGCCATGCCAATTTGACACAGGGCTGCAAGTTTAAAAGTGTTTTTTTTAAGACAAAAACTGCATCACCTGCCAAACGTACCCCAGGACAGATCTTGGATTAAAAGCAGCTATCAGACAATACAAGCGGTGTGATGGGAGGGTGAGAGATTGTGGGTACAGAGTCACTTTAAACTTGCTAAACAATATATTTACATTTGACCAAAGTACAACCCCCTTTAAATGACCTGATGTCTACAGTTAAAAAGCACATACTTACCATGGCCACTGTCTCTACCAGTGATTGGCTGAGGGTCCTGTCACCCACAGACCAGTCTGTCTCGGAAGTGGAGACTGGATCGGTCAGCTGGGGACCCAAAGAGGATGTAGGAAAACAATGGAGGAGCACAGAATGGTAAGAATACGCTGTTTGCTAGGTTATCCCAATGGGCAGCAACATATGAAAAAATATGAGCGAAAAGGCACTATGTAAAGGCTTTAAAAATTCATGAGGTAGTTAAAGTCTCATATACTATCTCATGTAATAGTAACTAAACTGAGAACCCCTACAAAGAGCTCCCTCTTGCTCAGGAGGACTACATTTATGAATGTACTGAATGGGGTATCCTGGGTTAGAAAATTACCAAGAGGCAGGAATAGCCAGGATAAAAAAAAACAGCTCCAAAAATATACTCTGCTCTCAAATTTCCTGCCCTTCTTCGATCTTGTGTCCTGAAAACCCCTTTAGGTAAATAAATACATATATTTTTGTTGTTATTATATATTTTCTTAATAGATCAAAACAATGAAATGCTAAAACAACCCTACAAATGGATGGATATGGTCAGTGAAATCTAAAAGAAGACATGAAGAGATCTATATGAGCTTGATATTGTGACACTTTTCATGTTAGAAAATCTAGCAAAAAAAATAAAAAAAGGGGCAAATTGTACTGAATACTGTACTGAATTGCAGCATGACCGACGTCTGCTGTATTTAATAAAAAAAAAAAGTACAAATAATCATAGATTATCAACCAAAGCACAGCAAATGGAAAAAAAAATCTAATTCACTCATGTTTAAAGAAAACTGCTCTGTGAAAAAATGCAGATGCTTGTTAGTCTGGGGTTAGGAATGAAAATTCTTTATCCTCTTTTTTTTTGTGTTCCCTCGGGGCATGGAGACAGGGGGAGGGAGCGGCTTTTTGTATCATATGTTCCTGCAGCTAAACAGAATGGCAGATGGTCAAATTAATACAAATTCAGCCAATTGGGCAAGCTCAAGCAGCATTCATGCTAGCTATTCAACAATACTGCTCCTGTGCATATAAAGAACGGTGCAGTCCAAACAGGCCGGATTGTGTAAAGGCAGGCCACACCTAGGTGCGTACAAGCACTCACAACATTCCATTAGCCCGAAAACTTTGCACATTCCATCAGTCAAAACTTTCTTCTGGCAAATCCTTAACTATGCAATCAACCTTGAAGCTTCTTCTGAAGCATCTTGATTGATAGAGAGACAGCAGCTGCACAACGAGCAAGTAATAACCACAGAAGATAAAGCCTTTCATACAAATATTGTAATTCCACTTGCAAGCTGCCTGGCACGAACTCTAATTACTTGGCCTTTTTCTTGTAATGAAACTTTGAAGGTCTGTTTCCACACCAAGCTGTAAACCAATTAACCCGCTTTATCCCAGACGGGGTGCGCTAACAGACACTGCAAGATGACACTTAAAGAAATATTAATCAGAAGTGCAAAAAAAAGAAGTAAACAAAGTAAAAGTAAAAAGTAAACAAAAAAATAAAAAGGTCAATGTTTAACAATAACATTTAACTTAAATTAATACATAATTATATATATATATATATATATATATTTTTTTTAAATGACATTTAAAACTTTAAAATAATAAAGATATAAAGATAGCAAAGTGCAAATAGAAAAGAATAAAAGCGCAAATTTTCTAAAAGCAAGTGGTTGTGAAACTTTTTTTTAAACTTTTCTAGGGCCAATTTATCTGTATATAGATCACGTACTTTACTATAAATCTGATCTAACCGAAGTCCGCTTTTCTATGGAGATTATCCCCTCTTATTCCTCAGACATGGCACATGCTGCTCGCCCGCTGGTTCTGCAGGAGCTATTTAGATGAGATTTATAGTGATGGCCGTCTGCTAATTTTGATGGGTTCGTTTTATAGCTACTACGGATATACTATTATCACTTGGCTATTATGTATATGTATGAAATATTAGTATTGGGCCAAGTTACTGACTATACTGTTATCAGAATATAAAGTATTATTAGATGCCACCTTGGCAGCCAGTGGCCTGTCCAGTCACTCCGTCTAAGGCTAGGTTTACACTGCGTTTTCAGCATCCGTTTAACTGATCCGTTTTTTGCAAAAAACGGATTGCAGAAAACGGATGCATTTGTGTGCATCCGTTTTTAATCCGTTTTCCCATTGACTTCCATTATAAAAAAAAACGAATCACAACGGATGCGTTTTTTTTTGACGCACAATAAAGTACTGTTGACACTACTTTTTTGACTGTTAAAAAAAACGGATCCGTTAAACGGATTGCAAAAACGCAGTGTGAACCCACCCTAAGCCTTTTTTTTTTCATTATATCACCACAAAAGTGCTTGGCGACTAGTAACACCCTTATAATTTTCCAGCGAGGAACACAATTTTATGCATCGCTCCTCATAAGAGGGGAGATTTAGCATGCACTTTTGTTTCTTAGCATTCCAAGGAATAATTTAGCGTCCACCCCCCCCTTCCCTTGAGGTTACAGCTTTAGTTCTGATCATTATGCCTCAGACCAGGCTTCCTCTGCGTCCTTCATTATATACAACAAGTATGCTGTCACTATCTTTCAGTCCTACTGCTGAATTGTAAATTGCCCAGACAAACAAGCAGAGCCAACAAGCCTGCAAAGGTCACACCTGGCGTGTGGCCAGCCTGCTCCCTGCTCTGTACACTATTCCCTCCAATCTCTAGGTTCATAGCACTCAATGATTCCTCTTCTTTTGTCTGCCTTTCCTCTCCCAGCTGTTCCATTCAGAAGCCCAATCTGCCCTCCCCCAAGAAAGGAAAAAAAAAAGAAAAAAGAAAAAAAAGAAAGGTACTTATTAAGTTTAGCTAACTCAAAGGGCTATAGTAGCACAGCACGTGCCGATTCTTATCTGTGTATCTGCAGATCCTATTCTATGCTTCTTAAGCTTACAGAGGCAACGAAAGAGCGAGAGGCAAAAGAAAAAGTAAATGGATTTTAACTCCCATTGGCGCCCCTGCAGCAATTCAAACAAAAGTGCAAAGCAACAAAGACGTGTTCCAGTATGGCAGGTGCTGGTGTCAGATTCCGCCCCAAGCAAACAGAAGCAGGAGAAAAGGAAAAAGAATGTGCCTTTCCGTTGAAGCTCAGACATGCAAGGGCAGGGGGAATTACTAATGGTGCAGAGTTATTGTCAGTGCCACTACAGTCAGGTGTTCATTCCCAATAACACTTGTTTCAGAGAAGCTTCTCTGGGAATTTGTTTTCTTTTGATTTAAAGGGATTCTTTTTTTTTTTTTTTTGTCTTTCGCACCCCCCTTTACAAGCCTTATAATAAGAGCAGATTACTCTAAAAAAAAAAGGAAGCCCCAGTGAAACAAGCTAGGGTTACTGGTGCAGCCCCCTATGTGTACAACTCTTACCTTATTCATAACGTGTAAGACATTTTCTAATCTACAAGAAAGGAAAGAACAGAGAAAAAAACAACAACAACAAGGGGTAAGTACAACACATGAGGAGCATCTGAGCTATAAGCCTTATAAGAGGGTTCGGGCATTTAGCGGATACACTCTAGGATAGATGTAAGTGAGAGCAACACACAATACAGAAAGGCAATGTGATTGGGTAAGTACGCAGCCTACTAGACTGAATCACTGGTACACCATTCCTCAATACACAGAGTTAGTATCAATTACATTGAACTCTCTCATAGGGATGTATATCTAGAGCACTGCGACACCTGTACCAGTATAGTGCATGGTATACTTAGGTTTTCTATTTGCAGTAGGCCACTTTATAGGAGAGCATAATCTGCTGATACAAACCATTCCAATGGAGGCCAAATGGAGGGCTATGGTGGCATCTAACAGATCTACCATTCTAGGCATATACACTAAATAAAGGGTTCCAACTGAGTGGACTGAGCCATACTGAAAGCCAATCATGGGGGACATTGTGTCCAATGGGGCGTCCAGCATTTTATCCCAAAGCTCAATGTTTAGGTCACACTTACCTGTCGCCATTTTTCAAATACAGGATATAAATCTCATAGACCAATAACTGCAATATAATGTTATAACTAGAGATGAGGGAACCTTGAGCATGCTCGAGTCGATCCGAACCCGAACTTTCGCCATTTGATTAGCGGTGGCTGCTGAACTTGGATAAAGCCCTAAGGCTATGTGGAAATCATGGATATAGTCATTGGCTGTATCCATGTTTTCCAGACAACCTTAGAGCTTTATCCAAGTTCAGCAGCCCCCGCTAATCAAATGCAGAACATTCGGGTTTGGATCGACTCGAACCCGGTTCGCTCAACTCTTGTTATAACAGAACAACAGATATAAGGGTCTCTGATGGGTCACATGGAATACGGGACCCCTCCTCCTCAGAGAATAGAATATCCTTGTTACCCAATGACTTATGGACACTAAACTGTACTTATAGTTGAATTATCAGAGCATTAAGTGGCGGCATTCTGCATTTCATAAGACATAAGACATGCATTTAGAAAGTAAGTAAAAGGGGATGGAAACGGAGGGCTGGGGGTGGCGGGAAGCATTGTTATTTACAGGAGATGGCTTCTGGCTGTTATTCTTTTTCATTAAGCATTATAGCACAGGAAAAAAAGATCACTCCTTTCAAGTCAAAAGGATTAGTTTACATCCTAGAACGCAATACCATAATCCTTCATAATTACAAGCAAACCCACAGGGATGACCAATGTTCTGTACTAGCCGCATTCTGCCGGGGATGTTTACTTCATATTTCAAGTTGTCACACACTCACGAGCAGAAGGGAAAAAAAAACGTGATAATGCTCCAGTTTACTCCATGGTTATAGGACTACAACCTGCCTCCTCTTCTAATGCTTTATACCGCAAAGGCGGACACTACACATACTAGCTTTATACTAATACATTACTAAAGTAGACCAGCAATAAAATAACGTACAGCAGGTGAATGTCATTCCTAGGCCTCATTCACATGATCTGTGCCGCGATGACTGGAAGAGGATCGCAGCATGGATCCCCAAAGTGCAGCCCCGCGCCGACCGGAGGCAGAGATGACAGGAGCGCAGAAGACAACTACTCCCCGTTCTGTGCTGCGATTCGCATTAGGACATGTGCTATTTCTTCACGGAGGGGGTCGCAGCACGAATCGTGTGAATAGTTGCTTTCATTTGAATGGAAAATTGTCCTATTTTGCGGGACATGTGAATGCAGCCTTAACCAGCATCAATGCTAAGATATAATCATTTACAGTGACTGGAATAAAGCTGGACTACTGTGAGGGTGTGCTGACATTCTTACAGTGGTCTCTCCTGATCTGTCTGTTTTGGTAAATCCACATATTCCCCATGAAATAACAATTTTGGAACATCTTCTCTTATAGCGCTTTGTTGTTCATCTATGCTATAGAAATTTTTAACTAAAAAGACAACTGGGTATTAACAGTTGGGAGGGTGTGCTTACACGGTTAGCTGTGACTGGATAGTGTTAGTGTAAGGACACGCATTCCAAATGGTGACACCCACTTGGCTATTTAGTGAACCATGGGTATGTTACAGCACATTTTTTTTTTTTTACCCACTTTCCTCATATTAGTGAGATAACTTTCAATACCACATAACTTTTTTAGATTAGGTTTAATCAAGAGAGTCAGAAATTCTGTACGGTTGGCAATTTTTGATGCATTTCTTTGAGCCAAAGCCAAGGGTGGGCTCATAAAGAATGGGAAATATAAAGGAACAATTTATAGAGGACCTGTCAGCACTGATTTGCCAACTAAAATAAGCCCACATGCAAACGGGTCACCTAATGTAGATTTACCGCCTATAGCAGTTTTAATCCATATGCAAATGAGCTGGAAGCGCCCAGGAAGACCCATCCTTCCTAAACATGGCGACACTTCCTGCTCTTGTAACTGCCTGCCCTTTTTTGTGTAAAAAATAACCATAGGATATATCTGTGTTTTTCAAGACTCCCTAGGGCTGCATCTAACTTATTCAGCCACTGGTAAGTAAATGCAGAGTGTCTGCCTTTAGACGAACTAGAGCATTCTCGATGTTCGCTCATCTTTAGTGAGTAGAGATGAGCGGACTTTTCGGATTTCTGGTTTGTGAGAACCAGAACGATCGGCGTCGGATTCCCGCTGTCTGCTCGCTCCGTGCAGCGGGTGGATACCTCCTAAGGAACGCCTGGAAAACTGGGATACAGCCAGCTCTCTCCTAGTGAGGAAGTCTTGTGTAAGCACAGCCTCATGGCAGGGGAAATAGCCAGGAGACTTAAGCAAGAAAAAGGGTGGGCAGTTGTAAGGCCACTTGGTGACAGATGGGCCGCACAGAGCAGGGCATTCGCGGACTGTGGATTTAAACATTTGAGCACTGGGGCGGACAATGAATTAAAAAAAACAAAAAAAACAAAACTGAATCCAGGTAAGGTGCCCTACTGTATCTATACACATCTTACTTTCGTAGGCAATCCATGCTGACAGGTCCTCTCTGTCCCATTTGCTGGGCAGGCCTCTAGGATTGGGTCAAAGAAATGGCAAAAAGCTTTATCAAAAACTGCATGTGTGTGTCCAACATAGCTGAATAGTTGCTTGCAACTTTTTTTTTTATTTTTTTTATACCTGTTAAGTAATTTTACTGCACGCAAGCCACCAGTCAGAGAATAGAACAACCCAGAGAGTAAAAACAAGCCATTAAAGAATGGAAATTAAGGTCAGTGCTGTAAATCTGCCTAGACCAGGTCATCTTTAACCACATCAATCCTGTGGGTTTTTTTTTTCTTTCTTTCTTACATTTACCCCCCAACCCACCTTGGAAACAAAGACAATTTACACACTTTTTACACACATTCATACTCATATTTTCTGGAGCGGTATATATGTGGTATATAGTGAAAATTAGACCAAATAATTCAGTTCTGTGGTGCTGCTGACAGAGCCTTATAGTAGTGTCAGCATGAGAGAGCATTGCCACAGGTGCAGTAAACTAAATTGTTAACTTGAGTTCATCATTTCTAAAAATCTGATAGATACACGTCTGATAATTTGATTATCATTGAACAATCATTCTTGGCGTATACTTTACTGGAAAGCATCAATTTTGGATTTACTATATGTGTACAGAAATTGAACGTTAATTTGCATCAAGAGCTTAAGAGGTTGTGTTAAAACAATTTAAGATCTTAAAAGCACCATATAGAATCAGATTTTGCTATACGATATTAGAAGCTGCCACCAGTACTGTAAGGAATGACAGCACCAGAGTCAGGTGAACACCGAGCAAAGTATTGCTGGCATTCAGCATACCGATAGTACACTATTCAGAAAGCAGGGAAAGAAGTTTGCTGAAGACAAAAAGGGTCCTGTTGTAGGAGGGCCAGCACGGCCTTTGATGGATGAGAAAAAAGAAGCAGCCTGAAAGGTTTGGAGAAGGGAATGTTTGGGGTGGACAAAGAGAAAAGGTGAGGAGGGGGAGAACAGATGTAGGCACAGAAGGGGAGAAGATATCTAGAAGGGAAAAGGACACAATAGGTCAGAAATGAATGAGGGCAAGAGGGAGGGGGGCTGCAAGGAGTAACAATAGAGCGAAGGGGAACGGACACTGAACAACAGATCCACTGGGACTGGGGGTAGCAGAAGTCATATTGCTGACGGCTGGAGAGATGAGCAGATGAATTGTTTTACTAGGACATGTTCAATTCTTATTTGATTATGGAGAAGAAAGCGCATCAGAAAATACACTTACTTATCACTAGCTAACTACTCTAACAAACCTATCTGGAAAAGTTTGTATATATATATATATATATATATATATATATATATATATATATATATATATATATATATATATATATATATACACACACACACACACACATTTATTTATTTTTTTAAATTTTAAGATGTAATTTTGCAATCATCGTATGCGGAAAGGTATTTAACTCGACACTTACTATAAAGAACCAAGCAACTGGCTATAAAATAAAATGCATGGACATGCTGGAAGTGAAAGAATGATGATATATAATTAATCTCCAGCAGCATCCTCCTCCTCCTCCTCCCTCCCTGCCCTCCGCTCCGCTCCAGACGCCAGCCCACCCTCAAGCTATGACAGCTGTTAAGCAGGGCTCCTCTCCGCCCAGGACAGCACTGTAGATGCACAACTGCTGTTCTCTAAACGGTTAAGCCGTGGATAGTCATACATGTGGCAGATCAATTACTCAGCTGTAGGGACTCTAAAAAGACCGTTCTATTTTAGAGCCAAACAACAAAGAAATAATTGTCATTGATACACATGAAACTCCTCAATGGCAGATATAGTTTATTGAATCAGACGTTTGCAGTCTCTGCCCTTTTCAATGTAAGCGCTCTACATTGGGTTCCTGGTAGACTGGAAGAAAAGGGTGACTGTATTCTGCTCAAATGTCACAAATCAGGGGTCTGTCCAGGAATCTTTACTGCTAAGATCCATACTACAATGCGGCATTCAATTGCTCTTACTACTCGGTAACTATAGCTGAAGTTAGATAAAATTGTGCATAATTTTTTTCTTGACTTTTTATTTAGTTTCCAGCTAAAAAATATATATTTTTGATAAAAACCATACAGGTTGAGGTAGAGGGTGTGTGCTACAATGCTTACGTAGTGTGTTCAGCCTTAGTAAGAACAACGTCTACGTTGGGTGCCAAGTCTACAACCCTGCTCTATAGTCTAAAGGTGGCCATATACCTTCAATAATGGTCAGCTGAGCATTCATTGGGCTGACAACTAACTCCCCATACTGTGCGGATTGTTCATGTGTTCTCAATAGAGACAGTAGGACGTTGCCAGACATCTCTAACAGCAGAATATCTCCTGAAAACAAATGGGTCACCTGTTGGGAGGACCCCCCTATCCTACACACAATTATGCAGCCCTGTGGAAACCAACTTCTGACATACCGGGAAGCTTAAAGTTGGGTTCACATGTAGCATTTTGGTCAGTGTTTTTAGCCAAAATAACCAAGAAAGGATCCAACAAAGAGAAAAGCTATAATGGAGATTTGCACCTTCTTCTGTGTTTTGGATCCCTTTCTAGTTTTGACTAAAATGCTGATTGAAATACGAAGCGTATGGTAGCTTAGCTTGGGTTCCCCTGGACCTTGCTCGCCTTGCACTTAGGACAAGCCATTATTCTGCAGATTATATTGCCACAATAAAATAAAATTTGTAATAAAATTAGTGGACAACATACATAGCAAATGAAGGTGGGGACGTTTGCGGAATGTCCTCTTGTATTCCCTGTGCATAGTGAATTACTTCTGGTTCTATATATGTAAAACCCTAATGATAAAATAATTGTAGTTATAATGAGAACCTAATTCAGCCATGTAATTGAATACCATTAATATAGAAGAACATATTCATTACGGCCTCACCACTAACTAACCCCGCTAACATGGCAAATAAAAAATAGCCTAGTGGCAAAGTTATGCAAATTGTCAACTATATGACCCAACATGTTTACCCGTACATATAATTATGCTAATGTCCCATAATAGAGCCAAGGATGTGTTCTATCTAACGTGGACTGAAAGGTGACAAGAATATACCTAATTGAGTCAATTAGAGGAAGCATTTGACTGGGGGGCGAGATGCCTTGGGCTAGGAGTTAAAGAGTCTATAGTATCAACATTGATGATGTGAACTTTAGGTTTTCACAGTCATAAATTTACATATATGTGAACTGGGATGAGAGGTTCATTCAAAGAAACAATAGATTACAAAAATTAGAAGTATGAAATATTATAATAAAATTAAATTATTAAAAATAATTAAATAAATGGAATGGTTCTGATTCCCTCATAGGTTTGTAAAATACTGATGCATTGTAGTGCTAGGAGATGACAAGCCCCTTTATATCTGTGTCTGGAGTAACAGGTATAGAGTAAAACTGCTTTCCTCCATTAGTATAAAGCGTATCCCTACTCTTCATTTGGCAAATCATTAGCATGCAGAATGACCTCATAGTGAACAGATGTACATGGAGGCAGCAGTGATTAGATCAGTCCTCTCAGCGGTCGGCAGTCCCCATGTAATTAACCCTTTGGAGGTTCCATCTACTTCCCTCTACATAATGATCATGTGCATTGTGCATAAGCACCAACACTCAGCCTAGAAAGAGCAAATACCTAATGCCACAAACAGCTTGCAAACCTCTAGTAGCAATTTGCTGAATTAGTGGCGTAACGTCTTCCTCAGTGTACTGTGTGCGAGTAGCTCTAAAGCCGGTTACAGCCAAGAATACTCCCCTCAGTCACCTAATATTTGGAGGCAGAATATCAGCAGTTCTGATAAATCAGGTATTCATCAGCGGGAACAGACTATATATTAGTATTACCATACAGAGAATACAGAAAGTTATTTATAAAGGGGTTTTGTCAGTGGTGTGCAGTGACTGATCCGAGAATTCTGGCCATTTCTGGTCAAACTTCTATATTCATCAAATGTAAGAAAGGTCGGTCATACCGGTCACATTTGGCATGACCGGCTGGCCATCCTCTGTGTATGGGGGTCTTCTACCAGATATTGTTAGGGAAAGCATGATCGGGAATGTTGAATTTTAAAGCTTGATCCTTTTGTTCTCCTGGGAAAAAAAGCTGCTCCTAGAGTTGGCTGGCAGCGGCATACTCCCATCTACCCATTTAAAACATATGCATGCTTGGCCAAACTGGGTAAACGTACATCCAGAAGGGTTACAAAGGATAGCAGTTGGCTAAAGATTGGTCTAGCCGACAGCACCCCAGCACAATACCGCGTGACAAAACCCACCATCTCCCCTGTAAAGCAAGGTGATGGAAGCATGATACTGAGGGGACGCATCTTTGTAGGGGCTTAAATATAGGGGTACAGTGGTAGATACACTTAAGAAGGTTGTGGCAAATAGGGGGTCTGTAACAGATTTTGCACTGAGGTCCAGGAACTACAGGTTCCACCTCTGGAGAAGGCAAGAGGTGTGGCAGGAAGTCAGCAAGCAATTCTCGAGGAACGCCTACTTAAACCTTCAAGAGAACTGCAGCTTGTGACATGACCATAAGTTAGGGGGTACTTACAGGTTCCTTGATCATGGTCCGTACACAGATGATGTGCTACAGGCCGGAATTACAGGACTCCAGGAGAATTACAGAAGTGTGTCAGTATAGTCCCGCAAACATTTAAAAAGAATCATGATGCTGGGGAGTTCTGTGACGACACTCTTTAGCACATCTCCCATGCACGCAGTGTAATCACGGAACATGTGTATGCCCCCTCACTGTATGAAAATGAAAAAACATTACAAAAATATAGCTACTTTATTTTTGTTTGCAAAAACAGCACCACCACTCTTCGCCACTCACTTCAATGAATCAGAACTGCAATACCAAACACAAACTGAGGTAAAAAGGGGCACTGTTTTTGAAAAGTTTTAAAATGAAAAAAGCCCCCCCATCTTTGACATGGTAGCTCCGCCAGTTTAGAATGGTGGGGAAGAGGTCTGCAGGTGGTAATGGGGTAATCCTCACTAAGCAACCCCTTAGTTATATGTATTGTGCAAAATTTGGGCAAATGAGCCTTTAGAAGGATTTAGGTTTATGGTTTTTATCACCAATGCATCAGAACTGTATTTTAGTAGATCAAACCTGAGCTTAGACGATTGCTCATAGCTTGGCCACCTTGGATGATGACCAATTTCACTGTGAATACATTTTGCACATCCCCATGTACTGTTATGAGAGGAAGCTGAAAGCCCTGTTACTAAAAGTTGTCCACGTCATTTAAATTATAATTTGCCACTACTTACACTTAATAATCCACATAATCACATAATACACATAATCTTCTTGTGATTTATGATTGCTACAAAGAGATGTCTACGTAAAAAGTATGCCCCCGCACACACATTGCTGTTCATGTAAGGCACTCACTGTTAACAAGAATATTTTCTTCTAAAAATAATGAGTGGGGGGAGTAATCGATTTCAAGTGGAGTACATCTCACTCGTCATACAAGATAATTACATAAGGGTTTTTTTATTTTATTTTTTTAAAATAATTTGAGCCGTACAAAATTTGGCAAAAAGTTCAAAAGCAAAAGAAAAAAAAAAGTTTGCACCTGTCCCACTTCTATTAAATAAAGAGGAGGGAAAAAAGAGAATGAGTGCTAATGAAAAGCCTTAACTTAGGCGCTTTTCCCAATGTTGCTTAGTATTCCAGTTCAACAAAGATAAATAGAGGCCATCCCAATGTTTCTTGACGCCTCTCCAGGAAGCAGGGTACGATTATGTAAATAGCATCGGTTCCCTTTACTTCTGCCAGCTTGCTTATCTCCAAAGCCTTCTGCCTGCTGCTACTGGCGACCAATACAAGTGTATGCACACAGCTCTTATCTCCGAACAAAGCTCGAGAAAGGCACAAGGACGGAGGCCAGCAATGTTGGACAGTGACGCATGGCTGATTCTCTGTACGATTTATTTTACTGAATTTAATTTCTTTTCTTCACTACTGCAGTTCTGATCAGAGATATTTATGAACTGTGCCAAATGGGAGATTAGAAAAGCAAGATGTCTAGAAGCGTGGTTATTAATTAAACTGAAGGAGGGATAGGAGCTTTTTATACTCCTAATGACGGACATGTATCTGGGCTGATGAATTCCATTTACTCGGAGCAGACGGCAGAGACGGCCCATTCCCTAAATATGACAATATGACAGACATGCCATCATAGCCTGAAGATGAGTGACAAGGAGGAGCACAATTCAATACACAATGTACTTCTGCCCTTAAGTCAGTGTGACCTGCACATGTCTCAGCTCAATTCAACCCATACAATTAAACTTTACCAAAGTACTACTGGTAACAAGTGGTAATCCCATTTATAAAGAGAACAAAAAAAAAATTACAAGCATTTTTACAAATTGCAGTGGTTCCTGGAGCTAGAAATGTTACACCAAGTTTGAGTCTGCAGACTTCATTCATTTTAATCTCCCAATATATAGTTCGTAGACTACTTCTACAGGTGTTTCCCCCGAAAATAAAACACCCTTCAAAAATAAGACACCCCAACTACTCTACTCCCTAGCCTAAAGTAAGGCATACCCCTGAAAATAAGACACCCACTACTCTAAGCTAGGGCACCCTCCCAAAAGCAAGGCCGCCTGTTGCCACCCAGGACTCACCTAATTCTCTCGTGGACCTCCGAAGCTGGCGTCACAGGCAGCCTGTCCATGGCCCCCATGTCCTCCGCACGTCCTGCCATTGCGCGTTTGATGCCCATCCCGCTGCATGCCTGACCCTAGTCCTGCCGCTTTTGGTTCTGGGGTGAGTATTCTGGGGAAGTCCGAGGAGGTTGTTTTATTTCTCTCCCCCCAGCCAGGCGAGGGGGGTAGGGGTGGGGAAGAGAAAAAAAAAACACCTCCCGAAAATAAGACATAGGGGGAGATTTATCAAACTGGTAAAAAGCAGAATTGTCTTAGTTGCCCCTAGCAACCAATCAGATTCCACTTTTCTTTCCTCACAGTCTCTTTGAAAAATGAAAGGTGAAAGCTGATTGGTTGCTAGAGGCAACTGAGCTAATTCTACTTTACACCGGTTTGATAAATCTCCCCCACAGTGCCTACTTTTGAGGGGAAAAAAATATAAAGCACTGTCTTATTTTTAAGGAAACACAGTAGGTTAAGATTCTTGTCATGTAGGTATGTCCTCCATGTAATACAGGCACCATGTGATGTCTGTACAGCACGCCAGAATCGCCATTGGTCTATTTAGTGTTCCATTTGACGATGTGGGACCATGGAGCCTTGCTTGTCCCTACCACATATATGGGCGATTACCAAAACCATGAATAAAGGCTCAATAGCCCGAAACGCGTTGCTTTTCCATGTAACCCAATAAAGGAAAGGTTTTTATAGGAGCTGGAGATTTTAGGTTTCAAACTCTTGACATGTCTTAGAGACATAACCACTAGAGAAGAGCAAACATGCTGAGGCAGTCCTCAGGCTGCATCCACCTTCTGCAGGTAGCGGGATTCAAATGGCAATCATTCAGGTTCTTGTAAACCTGAACTTTTGGCAGGTTCTCTCATCTCTAATAACCAGATATGGGACATTTCTAGAAAATTTCTAGGAAATCCCCCCAATTAATGTCTCTGACATGCACTACAAATGCAGAGTGAATTTATCCCCTTGCTGTAAATCCACTGTCCTGGATACAAGTGAGTACAGTGCTATACGAAGAGCATATAGCAGGTCAGCAGCAGTAAATACCTCTGTCTGCAGTGTAATGACACGGCCATAAACACGTACAAGACAGCAGCAGAGAAAAAGCTCTGGACTTCATAAACCCAGCAAGAGGCCGCACACAAGGGAATACTGCTAGTTTCCAATTTTAACTAGAATGACCCACACTTCCATTAAAGTTTGACAACTATAAAACTAAGGACAACATATAAAAGCACAGGGGCATGCTGGTGTTTCTAGCTGATTTCACCAACAATAGAACTTTACAGTTGTCCTATGGGCACATCACCCGGGCATTCTTGTCTCCTTAATCCCTGACCTTGGTGTCTGGGCAGTATAATCCCTGTTTAGCATTAGCAGAAACGACTTCTCGTGTGATGGCCAATCTGTCCTCTGCTTTCAGCCTGGCAACCAAACCCCAAATCACAGATAAAGCAGAAATTCTCACTTCTCTGTTTAGCATCACACCTTTAAGGGTCCTATTACACAGAGCGATTTTTAATGATTAATGACTAACGATAAATGATCGCAAACGATTTTTATCGAGATGTTTATCGTTAACCTGAAATCGTTCACCATATTACACAGAACTATGGTCGTTCGTTACAATTGTTACTACGATTATTATTGCGATCGTTGCTATGATCGTTTATTCCTTCTTATCCCAGCAAAACAATGAACAATGGGCAATTACACTGAACGACTAGTGAACAATTGCGGAACTTGAGCGATTGAACGTGGAATTACAGCGAAAGATAAGCAAACGATTAACGATAAGTTTAGGTCCAGATCTAAATCAACGGTCAACAAAATACGAACGATTTTTCGATCGTTGCCTGCAACTACACAGAACGATAATTTAAATTTGAACGATATAACGATTTTTCACACGATAGGTGTGTGAAACTTTATACAAACCGTATTATATAAGTTGTAGCAAAGGAGACATAATAAGAAAAAAAGATTAAGGGGCTCCCAGTCAAAAGTCATGAAAGTGACCACACACAACAAACCTCCTCTTATACGTATAATAAAGTTGTCGTTCCCTTCATTGGATTTTTTAAGTGAATGTTCACAATTCTTTGCTAAATTGTTATATGGTTATACTGGTTAGACCTGTGTGTTTTGACAAGGAGTTGAGAGATAATATTGCAGCTACCTGCAGCCACCAGTAGGGGGAGCTGAAAAGCTTAACGCATACAGCTGCAGTGAGACTGAAAAAATGTAACTCTTTGTCTACACAGGGAGTGTTTAGCAACCAAGAAAGAAAGAGATAGGAGAGAAGAGGTGCCTTCTAGTGCAGCAATACATGTAAAACAAAGGGAGTGAGGATAAGGTGAACAGGTGTACGCTCACCTGGATAAATTGTGCAAACCATTGGCACAACTCTATCAATAGCTCCGATAACACCGCTGCCATCTCTGGGTCATTCACAAACAAACCAACAATTGAAGCAATTAGGAAACACAGAGAGACCCAGCAGAGGCCTTAACTTAATATAGGCTGAAACAGAGGGAGATTTATCAAACATGGTGTAAAAGTCAAACTGGCTCAGTTGCCCCTAGCAACCAATCAGATTCCACTTTTCATTCCTCACAGACTCTTTGGAAAATTAAAGGGGGACTCTGGTTGCTAGGGGCAACTGAGCGAGCTTCACTTTACACCATGTTTGATAAATCTCCCCCATAATGTTTGAATATTTTCTTTATTTTTGGTCCAAGATTGCATAGTGTGTTGGTGATTGGCAACAAGCACTCATCCCTGCGTATTAATATATAAGATACCTAAATTCAGATATAAGATACCTAAATATATAAGATACCTAAATTAAGATATAAGATACCTAAATACTCGGACTATATTAAAAACTAAAACGTTTCCAATTATCTCATGTTCTTTACATGCCACATATGTAGTTTCAAAACTCAAAGAAAGATCTCCAACTAGAGGGAGTGTATGGAAGGCCTTCATCCAACATGTTTTCTTTTCCAGTTACACATTGAATAGGCTAATAGATTTCCCTATAAGTTCTATATATCTCTCAATTAAATCTCACATGCTTAAAAAGTAGACATTTGGGGAAAAGAAATAAATAAAATAAATATGCTAATCTGTAGAGGCAGGGATACTCACCCAAGCCAACCAGGGAATAACTGGGAGTTGGAGAGAACACTTGAGCAGCAAAGTCTTCAAAAGTCATCACTTCTCTGTGGTTCTGAATTATTGCTTCAAGGTACAGAGCCCTTTCCTCGTAGCTGGGGTGACCAAGTTAAGGATAAAATAGCAAAAACAAACAGATGCAGTGAAGAAAATTATTTTTACGTAGTAACATGGAATATAAAAGTTAACAATGAACAAGTAAAAAGTAAAAGGAACAAATATAAAACCTTCTTTTATTAGTTACTTTATTCCCAAAAGTACTGGCTTTAATTTTTAGAAAAATCTAACTTTTTTTGTGTGTGCAAATAACTGTTTAGGACAAAGTCATACAATACACTGCTTTAGTGGTTCACAATAGATGAAACGAAAAAGCCTAATTCTATACAGCCTAAATTCTTTCAATAGTTAGTAGAAGAACAAGCTGACTGACAAGTAAATGCGAGCAGCGTACTGCCTCTTGTCTGGGCAATTTTATGTGCCTACAAATTATCAAAGTGGAGTTGCTGCTGTGGTCATTACTGGCTGAACTCCTAGTTAATGAATTGGCTTCCAAACTTGCTTGGAGAGGAGACACACGCCCATACCCTTTTCTTAGGGGAACGAATGATGCCATTCACAACTCATTACAAGCATGCTTATTCTGCTCGGCGCTTGGCTGTTGCCAGGGCTCCATGCTGCACACTGCCACAGCAAGCCTCTGGTCCTGTAAACAGCAGGATACAAGGCTTGAGTGGCCGTCTGGCGGGCAAGCACTCTGACACTAAGCTGGCACGTGCTGGAACAGCAGGAGCAGGCTACTGCGTGACAAATTACTGAAAGAGCTGAGCTAAACTTATGTCACACTGCCACCTGAGCCTGCGGACCTCTGTAGGTCTGCCATCTCTGTACTAGGCCCTGGTCACTCATTCAGGCGGCTAGAGGGTCCAGTGTAGGGATGCAAACCTAAAATACCTGTTTAGGAAAGCATGTCTGCATTTATAGCACTGCAAAGCTATCTAGCATTTCTTTACATCTGCCTGGCGTCACTCTACATGATCTCTACACACATCTATAGATCCATGCGGCTGGTATACTGACCTGCTTGTGTACATTTCCATCTGCAGGCAACAGATAGTACCTATTCCATAGCATAAAAAAAAATAATACTTCTACATTGCACACAGACACTGACACAACATCGAAACTAACACTGAAGTATAAAAAGCAACACAGAGAGCTGCTGCTGTCCATGGTGCTGAAACAGTCCAGAGTTCATGTCCTGATGGACGAGGCAAGAAGGGAAGGTTTTTCGGAGGCTACAAACAATTTCAAGCCATAAAATAGCAGTAATGTTTTTCCACTGGTCATTTACTTTACAGTTTACTATATACACATAAGGCTGGGTCCACACTGTATTTTTGCGACCAGTTTTTTTTTTTTTTTTTTTTTTTAAACCGATGAAAAAACTAATGCATTTATATGCATCCGTTTTTTTCATTGACTTTAGTTATATATCTATATATATATATATATATATATATATATATATATATGGATCAAAATGTTTTTGTTTTTTTAACGGACACAAAAATTAAGTCAACTATGTTTTTGTGTACGTTAAAAAAAGAATAGCTCCGATTTGATCCTTATTTTGATGGAAGTGAATGGAAAAACGGATGCACACAAATGCATAATTTTTTTTTCCATCTATTTTTTGAGAAAAAAAATAAGGGAAAAAAAAAAGCAGTGTGAATCCAGCCTAAGGCTGGGTTCACACTTTGTTTTTGCAATCCGTTCAACGTACCCGTTTATAATTGGTTAGTTTTAAACGGACAGAAAAATGTAGTCAACACTATTTTTGTGTATGTTTAAAAAAACACCAACATCGCGCATGAGGAAGGAAGAGCTTATGTCCTCCGAAACGTCCGCGGTGAGGACGTACCTGGGCGTCCGTGTCTGTAGAATGCATCAGCTGTGAGCTTCAGCATGTTACATACAAATGGAAAATAAAGAAATATATGTCACGAAGACAGTTGTGAGTATTTCGGACCGTGTGAAACTACAGAGTGGTGAGCCAACCATTTATTTTCTCCATACTTGGTGTATTACACGTTAAAAAATCAGTTTCGTTTTTTTTTTTTTTTTTTATAATGGAAGTTAATGGAAAAATGGATTCAAATGGATGACACACAATTGCGTGCATTTTTGCATCAGTTTTTCCATAAAATGTATACGTTACAGATAGGGAAAAACGCATGAGAGTTACACAAAACAACTGTTTCTTTCATAAGCTGCTTAAGCTTAATATTATTTCAATCTTCCTTGGCATCTGCCATCGAAGATTTTTTCTCTTAAAAGAAAAAAAAAAAAAAGTATCAATAGGGGATAGTAGAGCAGTGGGGCTATGGTGAATGTGGTGATTGTAGGAGGGGGGAATGTTTTTGTGTGCGACTGACTTATTCAGCTGTGAGCAGTCAAAGGAATTCTAAGGCACCCACATACAATGACAATAATAAAGCTAAATTAATTTTTTTTTTTCAAAAATAAAAAAAGACTTCAAACAGTAGAGAAGTGGTTTATTTCAGCTTCATTATGTCTCATCATTCAACCTTGCCCCCACTCCCCCCTACCCAAAGAAAAGTGCAATATTAACATTCCACTTTTCACATTGCTGCAGCCCCATTTTTTATTAAAATAATTTACATGTGAAAATGGAATATTCTCCAACACATCAGAAGACAATGATGACAGGGGAGGGATGACTGGAGGAAGAAGAAAAACATTAAACGCGAAATGCTAATTTATTCTAATACACACCTGTTAGATGATACAAAAGCAGCGACAACAAGGGTAGGAAAGAGAAAAGAATTAAATTATTTCCTTTTATTGGAAGGTAAACAATCATTGGGAGGCAGGGAAAGGTGCGTAACAAAGCTGTACTCCAACGTATCAAAGGACCCGGAGTTTAAAAGGAAATGAATGAAGATTATAAATTACCTGACATTCCAATAATTTATACAAGCTATATTACATTGTACAATTGGTTTCCAGACTGGCTTGGCGCTAGACTGTAATGATAAATGGCTACAGCTACAAAATAATAAAATCTTGACTATACTATTGGGAGAAGTCTATGTCATATTTATGGCGGAACAAGAGAAAAATCTAAAAACTTTTCTGGTTCCAAAATTTGCGATTATTACAGTAGTCAATCTTACGTGTCAGGCCTGCAGTGTAAAGCATGAAAAGACAAAGAGAAGCAGTGGCTTGGGCCAATGGTAGGAGGTGGATACCAGAAAACTCTGAATAGGACAATCAGAAGACAGGAGATCAGCAAAAGTCATTGACCATTAACTGATCTAATGGATCCCCCCCCCGCAAAAAAAAATAAAAATAAATAAACAAACAAAAAAACTGTTCTAACCAATGAATATATTCAAGGGGTTTCCACCTTTTTTCCCATAAAAGGCACTTATAATAAATACGTGGTGGAGGTATATGATTACAGGTTCTAAGAAGATACTACAACATATATGCTAGAAAAAAAAAACAAAAAAAGTAAAAATAAAATATATATATTTATATAATTTCACTGGTTTACATTAAGGGGTTGTCCCATAAACAGAAACCCTTTCCTATAGGCCTTAGTGGGGCAAGTGAATAAAGTAGAGGAGGGTCTTCCACTTTGGTCATACCTCTACTAGTCATTGTGGAGCTGCGACCATACAATGACTTAGGCTGCATTCACATGTCCGTAGATTTTGCGGACCTATGGACGGTGAATACACACAATGGATTGTTTCCCCTGACACATCATGCCAGGTAACCCGTTGAATCGATGTGGCTCTGTCACTACAGTGCCAAGGTGATTCAAAGAGTTTTGTTTTTATTCTGTTCACTCATAGTTAAGAGTTGTAAACAAAAACTGGCCAATGGGTAGAAACCTACTTTAAATGTATTAAAAGTTCATATTGCAGTATGACAAAGAATTGTAAAGCCTTCATATTAGGAGTCAAGTAGTACATTTACCTGTAGTTTCTTTTTAATCACAATCAGAAACCTTGAAATTCTATCATAGTCAAAACATGAAAATATCTACATTAATGGATGAACTATTTCTATTAGGAAGTAAAATAACATTTTCAAGGCAATTCCATATAACACACTACAAAGACTAAAGTTCAAAGGTCTCTAGAAAATAATTGCTGATCTATGCATACCATTGATGCCTAATGTCTGTATGGTTCCTGCATGACTTCCCTTTGGTATTAAATGTTATATCCCCACATTAGAGGGAGGCTAAAAATTTTAGGGGACTTTTTTTTAGAAGAAGTGACAGAAATTTAAGTCATCCAATTGCGGTTTCAAATATGACTGAACAATTCAATGGCAGACCGTGGAAAAACATAAGTGACACAAAAAATGTGTTCCAGTTCTACAGGTTTGCTACTTAAAGTGCATCGTCCACTTATTCTTAACCATACGAGACTGCTGACACAGTAAGCTAGCCCTTAGCACAAGGATACATATTGTACCTTTTACAATACTATGCATGCTTTTAACTTGCTGAAAACCCAAATTCAGTGTGCCTTAAGTGGCAAAGAGGGGGGAGTTTAAAAGGGCCTCGGCCTGCACCGCCTCTCCTCTGTGAGATTAGGCCCACTCCACATGCGTAGTGAGTCTGCCAGGTTAGGATTTGGCTTTGCACACTGACCGGTAATACACGTTACATAGGTAGGCAAGATGTCACTGTGATAAGGCAGTGAGTGCTCTTTGGACTCCTCCTCTTTGACACTTTAAGTTGTATTTTCTTTTGAAGAAAACTATGCACAAACACCATGAAAGTCATGTGAGCGCACACATAATGGGGACAGGTGGGGTTATTTTCGATAATACAAGGGTTAGTCTGATTTTGTCCTTTGGTTTGAACACAGGAACCATGAACTGTCCTTTGACAATGTTCTATCCTTTCTCTCCCCAGTTTTTATTTTTTTCCTGCTTTTCGGTTCTAAACCTTTGAACTTACATACTGTATAACACAAAGCTTCACTAAACACCTCATTTCAGGGAATATTTAACATGGTTAACATAATACTCAGGGGAACCAATAATGTTGACAACAACAGTATGCGAATAATATCTAATATGAAGTATACAATAAGAGCTTGTGTTCTCTAGTCAGATAATAAAGTTGTCACAGGAAATATCACCCATGTGTGAACAGATCACTGAAGCGACTCTCCAAATGAAGAGTCAATTTGCACAAAATGACATAGGTCAAGTATGTATGCTTCGTACTGACATTTCATTTATATAAAAATTGCTTTGGAAGAAAAGAGAAGAATGTTGATGTTAACATAATTTACCTATTCTGTCCATGGGCCAAATAGTCTAAAAACCTAATCTGAAGGTTGTGCCAACTCCTGATATTATGTCAGTATGGCCAATTATATGGACTTGATTGGCACAAGAAGACACCACCATTCACCATGGCCTGCTTACCCACTCTACTGAGCAATGGGATGGGAAGGAAGCCAAAATATTACTACTACTGTGTTTACTGGGTACCACTGTGTTTCCCCCAAAATAAGACAGTGCCTTACATAAATATTTACTCAAAAAGTGAAGTGAAGCTCCACGAGGGGATTAGGAGAGTCCTGGGTGGTGGCGAGGGTGTGGTTAGGGGGTTATTTTTGGTGGGATGCCTTACTTTAGGCTAGAGGGTAGAGTAGTTGGGGTGTCTTATTTTCGGGGAAACAGGTATATGTAAGCAAATGTTGGAAAAATTGGTAAAGTACGACCTAACAACAATCATAACAGTTAGTAATGTGAACAGCCAAGTTCTGGGTCCTTTCTAAGGATCCATGGTTGCCTCTCCAGAGTCCTTCCTGCTGGCATCACTTATATAAAACTAATCATACTAATGGAGATTAAATAAAGGAAACCAAACAGCTGACCCAATGCTATGGCAAACAGGATTTCCATAAGCACCGGGTACAGTGATTAAGTGATTTGTGAACATGTGAAGTCAATGTCTATGACCAACAGATAATTAATTCCTCATTTCCGGTAGGTCATCCATTTAGGATCCTATTATATTTGAAATTGTTTAAAAGCATGGCGACTTACAATAATGTGGCGGCTCGGAGACGCCCGGGATTACTTATTGTCACATAACCTTTTAGTAGAAGTGGCCATGAAAAGGTGACTTTTCCTTTTAAATGCTATAAAAAAGGGAAAAATAGAAAGGAGGTAAAGCAGAGGTGAACCTTACATGACCTCCCTGTAATGCACAGTACCCTTTCATTCCATTGATTTAAAGAGCAGCCAAAAACACAGAACAACGGACATTAAGAGAAGGAACATCTTCACGTCGTATTTACTCATAAAAAACATTGCCAAAAGATAATAAGCCATTAGCTGGTGCAATTAACAAATTGCCATAATGTGGGTAGTGTTTCATTAAAAACAAAAAAACTAAACATAAAAAAGCCAGGCAGAGAACGCCATCAAGCTTTTCTAAGTAATCATGGCTGAATCATTTGTAATACATTAACCTCAGGGCTCAGTCCGCACAGTGACATTTGGTATCCCAAAAGTTGACGCAAACTTGAGGCTTTAGCGTGACTGAGGCAACTTCAGAGCTTTCCTCCTAGAACAAGGATCTAGTGACCCTCATCACAATCACCTGTCACCTTGTTATTTAAAGCTTATTTTTTTTAACTTTAATTTAAGTTAAATACATTGGTCAAATCAATACATATACATCGCTCAGTCTTGTGTCTATTGAAGTCTCTGGCTCCTAATAAAGCCAATGTACTTTTAAAGCAAATGGCAAGACCAGAGTTTCCATATTGGCTTAAACTCTCAGCATAAAAAATACAAAAAAAATACACCTCGATTCCTAGAATTCAAACCTTAAATATCTATTAGTGACACCCAAGAGTGGATACATTGAAGGGACTCAGTCTTAACGTTCTGTGGGAAATCTCTAAAGTCCATGCATCCTCTTAGGCAGAGACTTCCGTTCCATCAGGAAAGCCAGTAGCTGGCGTAGTCACGCTACATTTCGGAGGTGTGTCCCTACTTGCTCAAGAGCATAACCGCAGGAGGTGAAGATGGAGCCCGTTCAATGTATTCACACTCCTGGGTGTCACTAATACATGTTAAGGTTTGAATTTTTGTAATCAACGTGTAATTTTTTGCTGAGAATTTAATGTAATATAGAAAGTAACTACAACTGTCTGGTCGTGTCATTTGTTCGAAAAGTACATTAAACAACGATGCACATGGAACCAAAATGCCATACCATAATTTTTTTTTTTTTTTTTTTACATATAAAGATTGTGATCAGAGTTACATGGATGTCCTAATTATTTAATATCAGCTATGTGTAACTACATGAAATGACAATTATACTTGTGGGTTGATGCTCTGGTGTTCAAGTACAAATTGGCACCATAAATGTGTGTGGTGCCGCCATAATGAGCACATAGGTCACAGTGGTCACTAACCTATCCACAAACACAGTACAAGTGAATATAAGAAACATTGTAACATCTATCAGAGAAAATAGATCCATTCCTCTTTCTCCGACTCAAACTATCAGCTGACTGAGGGATTAGTTACATGCTGTCCATAGAAGTCTATTGAGAGAGAGTGAGGAAAGGAGGGAAGGGAAAGGAAAGGAATGAAAGGAAGGAAGGAAAGGAAGGAAAGGAAGGAAAGAAAGGAAAGAAAGGAAGGAAGGAAAGGAAGGAAAGGAATGAAAGGAAGGAAGGAAGGAAAGGAATGAAAGGAAAGGAAGGAAAGAAAGGACAGGAAGGAAAGAAAGGAAGGAAGAGGAAGGAAGGAAAGGAAGGGAAGAGGAAGGACAGACAGACAGACAGATGGACGTAAGGATTGTAATATCTCCCGGCAGGGCTTTACTTACTGGTTACATTGCTCCATAATGGTTCCATAATGTCGTCCCTGCTGCAGTGTCTGAGGGTGTGCTATAGACCTCTAGGAGACAAGATGACCTCTTTTGTGTGGGTAAAGTATGGTTGACATTATAGCAGATAATGTGCACCCACTAGCTCGGAGACAACTGAAAAGTTGACATGGAGCTTGCACAGTCGAAAATGCTGAATATGTGTTACATAATGGCCAGAAATAGTGCTACTCCTTCTGTTAACAGATGACAACTTCTGCTGCAACCTTTGTTGAATAAGTAGTGACTTGAGATGAGCAGAAATCAAGCAAGTCCGATTGTTTTTAATTTGAATACCAGTGACTAAAGAAGTTGGATGTAGCCCTGGGGAATCATGGAAAACATGGACAGAGCCTATGGCTATATCAGTGTTTTCCAGGGCACTCTTGGGCTGCATTCAACTTCTTTAGTCAACTGGTATTCAAATGCTGAACGACTGGACTCAAGCATGCTCACGTTGTGCTCATCTCAAGTACTGACCATTTAAGGTTGCCAATCCAAGGTACAATTACTCCACCTTGTCATATTCCTATGTTCTACTGATAAAATGCAAAAGTACACACAGTGAAGGTATCACAGGATACATATGGACTTCTAAAATAACAATTCCATCCAACCATTAACTCTGCAGAGTTTTTCTGCTTCAGTTTAAGAATTAAAAAAAAAAAAGAAGGAAAGAGGGTGAAGGGCTGGGAGCAATCAATGGCTGAATGTGATCCATTTTCTCATTTTGTCTGAAAAGCCTCCTATAAAGCTCAAGTCACTTTCTCTATCAAGTAAGACAAGCGTGCGTGCTTTCTGTGTGAAATTCTCAAGCCTGTAACACAAATGACCACATTACCAGCGCATGCAGCCGAACAGCTGGGTCTCACATAGCAGCTCTCAAATCAGAAATCCAGGGTCAACAGCACAAAATCCGATAGAAATAACATGGAACAGGCAATGGAAACTCAATAATCAATTACTGGATATTCAGTACTAGAAGAGCTGACCTTTTAAACGATGGATCAAGCAAGAAGGTAGTATATTCATTGTGCTATATAATTCACATTAACGGACATGGACAAGAGGTCTTCAGAGACTTCAAAAAGGCCGTCTGTACATAGCTGTGTTTAGAAGGACATAGCCGTGTGCAATATTACACACTGGTTCCCTATAATTATAATAAAAAGACAATGTCTACTGAAAACTAAGAGAAAAAGGCCAGTGTTACCTAATAAGACTGCCACTACAATTACCAAAGACTCTGGGCTACTGAGGCTGACAATGTAACTGTGCATAGGTCCATATTACAAGGAGCAAGAAGGCTTAAAGGGGTATTCCACTCAAACATAACTTTTGATATGTTGCTGCCCATGGTGAAACTAACAATTTATTCCTTACGTGTAATTATCCATTCAGTCTTCTTCCCTCAGTTTCTGCTTAAAACACAAAAATCTGTGTGTAAACCTTTCACTCTGTCTCCCCCCTCCCTTCTGAGACAACTGATATAAACAAGTCCCTGGCAGGCTTTATCTGCAACTTTGCAGCTTCTTTGTAATGCTGAGAGGGTTAATCACAAAGATCATTAGTAAAAAGACCTCAGAATAATCCTCCCAGCATTACAAAGAAGCTATAATGTTGCAGATAACGCCTGCCAGGAACTTGTTTCCATCAGCCGTTTCAGAAGGAAGGGGGAGACAGAGAGAAAGGGTCACACACAGATTTGTATGTTTTCAGCAGAAAGCAGCAGCTCAGAACTGGGGGTAGTTATGTTTGAGTGCAATACCCCTTTAAAGGGGTTGTCTGGGCAGTGAACTTTTTAGATACATGTTTGGGGGGGCAACTAAAACAAAGAACACGCCGTCCTCATTCCTGTGCTGTCACCAGTATTATGCCGCTATGGTTCCTGCTGTATAGTGCTCCAGGGTTTGGATACATAATGTCACAGGCCCAATTTTCTATGAAATATACACTAGTGAAGGGGGTAGGGAACCTTGGCTCTCCAGCTGTGGCAAAACTACAACTCCCATCATGCCTGGATAGCCAAAGCGAAAGCTTTGGCTATCCAGGCATGATAGGAGTTGTAGTTTTGCCACAGCTGGAGAGCCAGGGTTCCCTACCCCTGCCATAGTGTGTATGCATGTGTGTCTGCCATAGGGAAATGGCATGTGAATGGTGGCAATCTCTGTACAGTGCTGCTGTATATGTCAGTACTATAACAGTACCGTTTAAAGTTTATTAACAAAGAAACCTAAAATGAGTAATTATTTAGGATGTGCACTTACAGAGTCTTCTTCTGCTAAATAACTACAAGAAAGAACTATCATGAAAAAATCAGACATCCAAGTATTGCTGGTTCTTAGAAGCAGGCAGCACCAGTTCTCTCCCCTGCTTCCTGTAGAATCCAAATCCCTGAACTTCTCTGGGTCTACTGGGAGCAGTGTAACAATGTAGGTGTCCTGTTCTATCAGTGCTGCCGATAGCCATGTTATGTAATTAGCCGCCTTGTTCTACAAGCCCGGCTATTACCAAGGGAGTGATGTGTGAGGAAAGGCTGCATGTTACCAGGCAATGCGGTCCTCTGTGTGTTGCTGCACTGTTAATCCCATTCATAATGACGGTAACATGCACGTACTTCAAGAAGTCTCCTAATCAGTTGTTGCTTCATAGAGAGGAATGGAAAGTTAATTGTATCACTGGGGACTTAACTATTTCTAACTTGGTGGGGCCGCTTTATTCCCCTGTTATACCAACAGGTCTGAATGACCGACAGGAAAACAACTGCAGGGATAATGGACTGCTCCTGATTGGAGCCATTGTTATCATGTTATTACAATTGCATAACTAACAATTTCCTAATATGCTATTATAGCACATTCCCAACATGTTTCTGCATAGTAATGTAATGGCAACCATGAGTGGCATCTCTTTCCTGCTGGTAACATTGTCGACAAGTCATCATCCTCTTCCAAGCAGTGCTACAGATTATAAACTGATGGGCACTTGCTAGGCTAGGCATAGGCAGAAGTGGATCTAGTAGGATCCTAGCTGTACAGGTGTACACTCAAGGTCTATGAGCCAGCACTGCTGCAGCCCGTCAGGTAAATGACTATGTGGAAAGATTATAAACAGCCAAGTATGTAGAGAAAGTTGTAATAAAGTATTTGATGTGCTCTGCTGAAGTAGGAATCGTTCTTAATACAGTCTCAAGTGCAGAGAAAACAGATGCAAAGCGGCACTCACCGATAAGACGCAATTTCTTTTATTTCATTCCAAAAAGGGAGCACTGGTGCATGGAAAAATGATCTGCCGTAAGGCTACTACAAACAGAATAAAAGACAGCGCTCCATAGCATAATTCCGACAGGTAACAAAGGTGAGTCAATAATAGAGGTTCTTCCCTAGTGGAATTGTGCTAACTGCACTGACAGAGAGGGCTACAGCCTGTTTCGCAGAAAAATGATCTGCTTCCTCTGGCCTCTCTACCACCTTTTGGAGGTAGTGTCCCTGCAAGTGTGTGCTCTAAAACCAATGTGCAAAGTAACACTCCGCAAAAGGAAGGAAGCTTGCTTTTTGGCATTACCTGCACATTATTTTCTAAGTGGTGTATTACATGGCCCACCATTCCTCATAGTCCTTTTGGTGCACTCCACAAGAAGAATCTATACACCTTGGGCACTTGTAAGCCGATCTTTGTAATAAAGTATTGTATTGTGCCTCAAAAGTTATACAAATCACCAATATACACTTATTACGGAAAATGCTCATAAAGTGCTTTTTTTCCCTGCACTTACTACTGCATCAAGGCTTCACTTCTTGGATAAAATGGTGATGTCACTTCTTGGATAAAATGGTGATGTCACGGCCTGACTCCCAGAGCTGTGCGGGCTGTAGCTGCTGAAGAGGATGATGGCAGGGGGACACTGAGGGACACTGAGCATCCTCTCCAGCAGCCACAGACCGCACAGCTCTGGGAATCAGGTCATGACATCACCATTTTATCCAGGAAATGAAACCTTGATGCAGTAGTAAGTGCAGGGAAAAAAGCACTTTATAAGCATAAGTGTATATTGGTGATTTGTATAACTTTTGAGGCACAATACAGTACTTCAATAAAAATTTTCGCCGGACTTCTCCTTCAAATCAAGCCTGTCCCCATTTACCTGGCCAAAATTACTAAGAAGCACAGGCCTCTTACTAAATCCGTTGTGACCTGTGCTCACCGGAGAAAATGTACATGTTTCACAGCAGGCTTTATAATTGACGTAAGTATAATAGAACTATCATAACTACGCAAGTATAATATAAATATCATATCACAATCCATTATTCCAAGAAGTTACCGCACTCCATTGCATAAAGTAAAATATAGTTTATTCGTCTATGTTTCCAAAGTTCCTTTGAAGAGCTAAAGCGCTACCTTGTGAACATGAGTGGATGACATATCTGCTGTGATTCTTTTTGCATCATTGCATCTGGCTTGTGGAAGTACATGCACCTGGGTTCTGTGAAAATTTTGGCTACTGTTCTTCTCCTGCATCGTCTTTCTATATTTAAGCCTATTGTAGTTCCAAAATGGTTTGGATGTTGGCGATACCTAAAGTCGTATGACCAGTTCTGGTTGACAAAGCCATGTCTCCAAGGTTGTGCATCGTAAGCAGCACATTAGCGTGATAATGTTCATATTGTGTATACATGACACATTTGTTGTTCATCCAGCCTTCAATTTCTCCAGAGAAAATTGAAAAATGTTCTGGATGAACTGGTTGACAGGAGTCATACGGAATAGCAATTACAACGAGCCGTCAGGATTGGTTAAGCCCAAACATCTGCAGTGATGTTCAGAGGGTTTGTTTTATTTATAAGCAATATTCATGCAAACAGGTTAACACTGTCAATGCCAGGTGAGCCGTGCCTCCAAAACATTAGAATATTAAACAATATATTGTTTGTATTCTATATTACATACTTATTAATTAAGAGAAATCAGGCCTTGCCAATGCTAGATATTAACCTTTTTAAAGCTTCATTTCAATTACTGAATTATAAAACACTCATTATCTTAGGTAAGATGTCAGACTGTATAGTCACTTTGAATAGAATGTTGAATCTCTCAATATTTCTTCATAGAAGGCAGGACCCCGATTTTTAGAATTAAAGCACTGTCCTACAACAACTAACACCACACTATAACCATAAAAGATGCACAAGCCAAAAAGACAGAAATGGCTGCACATTGCACCCATGGTTGACACGAAAGCTTGTCCCTAACCAAAAAAGCGAGTCCCTAACCAAAAAAGCGAGTCCCTAACCAAAAAACATCACTGTGCCGGTCAGTGAACACAATCCCCGCAAAGAGTGGGCAACCATAAAAGAATTACACTTTGTACCCTAAACACATACAAAAATGTCCTATGGCAAGCAGAATTGCAGCACAATGTACAAGTACAGCTGTAACTTATGCAGAAAAGGGCTAAATTTCTGCAGGAATCAGACAACTCTAGCAATATATAGAATTCTGTCTATTTAAGCCACCACTAGAGGGGGCTAAGCAGCTGACTGCATACTCATATTATTGAGATTAATGCATAAAGAGTATTCAGGAAATTCCTTAACTTTTCCCAATGACTTTAATATTTTCAGATCAATGTCTATTTAGAGCCTTAAACTTTATACCAGTAAAGCACTCGGGCCAGATTTAGAAAAAGTAGAATTAAAAGGGTGGACATTCCCTTTAAGGGCAGCTTTACACAGGAAAGATCGCAGCAGAAATCTTTAAAAAAACTGCCACTGCAATCAAAGGTCCTGGCAGTTTCTTGTGAATACATACTTGCAGCGGATCTTTCAGACCGATGTGAGTATGTGAACCTCCCACCCCCTTAACCCACACCCCGCCTGCACATACATTACCCGTCCTTAATCCGACTTGTTGCAGGGGGTCCCGCTGCTTCCTGTTCTCCTGCCCAATCAATCAGTGCATTGCCCAGCCACAGACAATGATTGGCTGGGCGGGAGAGCAGGAAGCAACTCATTTGCAAAAAATAGCACCATCCCTGTTGGGATGCTTAATTACAATTCAGCTCCATTCACTTCAATGGAATTAAGCTGCAAACAAAATGGAGGGGTGTAGTTTATGGGAGAAAGCGGCTATATCTTTCCAAGCATTGATGACCCCCCTCTAAGACTGTGCTAAGACATTGCAGTTTCACTACAGTAATGTATTGTGTCAGTGGAAAACATTGCAGTACTGCAACGTGTGTGAACATAGCCTCAGCTGGTTTTCACCAACCAGAATATGACCCATGGTTACTACCAAACTTTTCCTGACTGCCATGTGGAAGCAGCACAGGTAATGGAAGATTAACCATGATCTGGCTCTTTCTGTAACATTGCCATCAGAATTGCTCGCAAACTAAATGTAGACATTACATTCCTGTTTTGAAAGAATACACTGCCTTCTGCAGAACATAAATCAGCTGATAAATACTGGAAGAATTGAGATTTTTTTAATAGCAGTAATTTACAAATCTCTGGCACTTTCTGGCACCAGTTCATTTGAAAGCGTACAAAAAAGAAATTCTGTTCACAGAAACTAGATATAAACACACATCCAATTTAAAAGAAAAAAAAGAAAAGTAGAAAAATCCGTTTTGCACAAGCTGATTAGAGACACGAGAGTAGAGAAGATTATGAAGACCTGGAAGCCGCTTTTTGCCAAGCAATCCTCCAAACATAGCCCGACAGTCACACTGAGAAATCAAGCGGTTTATTCCAGTGTAAGAATCAAAGAGATAGAGGCAGCAGAACACCTGCTTCTCCGTCTCACATCTTCCCTGGCTGTCTTTCTTTCCGATTCATGGATTGGATTCATACTACCAGGTGGTATTTGTTTAATGACATTACCTTCTCCTTTTAAGATTATCCTCCTCTAGTGCCGAGGGCTCAAATGCAGCACTGATCCCTGGAAGCTTAGAAATGTAGCAATGCATGTATTCCGAAGAAACGTCAAGTTACATGAATCTCCTTCACTGCTGCAAAAGGTATACGGTTACTTTATTTACACTGAATAGCTATGCTAACCATGACTTGTATAGTCAGACTGACAATTCATAAAGATCGACAACTATGCTCACACTTTGTCAGAAAACTGTATATTTAAAGCAAATGTACCATCAGGTACATCAACAGACTGGTGCCGGTGCGGGGATGCCAGTGGTGCTGTCTTTTTTTGAACTACGGCCCAGTTCCCGTACACAGCACTGGTCTCTTCCCAGGCACCGCTCCAGCCTGAAGCACAGGGGAAAGGCCCACCCACCACCAGTGTGACGAAACCCCTACCTTCTATGACGCAGCCCCACTGATTCTAATGGAGCCACGTCACAGAGGGAAGGGCAGAACGTCACAATGGCGGCGGACGGGCTGGTGACCGAGAATAGATCGGCGCCGTGCACAGGAACTGGGTCGCAGTTATAGGGAAAAAAAAAAAAAAAAATGGCACTGGCATCCCCACGTCGGCACCAGTCTGTTGATGTAAAGAACTTAAAGCGCTGTACCTGATAGTACATTCGCTTTAACTAGGATTTATAGGCTGTTTGTCACCAGACCAAATATGGCCTTATTTGTGTCTACAACCGTCCGGCCTTTATATCCATTTTATTTAAGGGTTTGGAAAATGTAGTATACTATGCTTGGTATTCTTCAAATTAAATGTATACAAATAGTCACAAATAGACCATGCATGAGCTAATAAAGCCTATTGACCGTGGCACGGGCATGCCACAAGTATATATCAGGATGCCTTTTTTATTGTTTTCCAATGTATACCTGTGGTGTACAGCATGAGGCTGGGTTCACACTATGTATATTTCAGTCAGTATTGTGGTCCTCATATTGCAACCAAAACCAGGAGTGGATTGAAAACACAGAAAGGCTCTGTCCACACAATGTTGAAATTGAGTGGATGGCCGCCATATAACAGTAAATAACTGCCATTATTTCAATATAACAGCCGTTGTTTTAAAATAACAGCAAATATTTGCCATTATATGGCGGCCATCCACTCAATTTTAACATTGTGTGAACAGAGCCTTTCTGTGTTTTCAATCCACTCCTGGTTTTGGTTGCAATATGAGGACCACAATACTGACTGAAATATACATAGTGTGAACCCAGCCTAAAGATGTGTGAATGTCCCCTAAACGGCAATCCATTTAGTGCTAGAGTGGATAGGATATTCTATGGAATGAAACACTTCATTAGGCTTTAACCCACAAGGATTATCCAGGTTGTTTCCCTGGTTACAGTCTCTAGAATAGTCACCAACTGGTGGTGGAAGCAGTACTGGGGAACTTTAAGTAAAGTCAGGAACATTGCCAAAGATGACTACTATATCAACATTTAGGAAACAGCAAGTCATAGTGGGAAACATAACCATAGTCAAGCCAGGAGGAGAACCACAAGAACCAAGAGACAAATCCAAAAGGGCAAGACTAAATGTATTCCAGGAAAAAGGTCAAAGTCTACTTAAGGGTCATGATCATGAGAAAGTAAAATAACAAATACTATACTGGCAAGGATGTACCTTGATCTTTAGGCAAGAGCCCCATGTCAGGCCTTAAGGCCCTATTTCACGGGCCGAGCAACAATGTAAACGAGCGCCGATCTGTTAGATTAGCGCTTGTTTACTTGGCCTATTCTACGATGATCCCCCGATGATCGTTAAGCGAGGGCTGCAGGGACATCGTTACTGATGTCCTTCCAGCCCTTGCACCATACATTACCTGTCCAGGCTTCTCCTGCGCTTCGTCTTCCTCCCTGGGTCCCGCGGCGTAGCATCAGCTTCGGTGCGGCCTGACTGAGCTGTCAGACCGCTCAGCCAATCACTGGCCACGGCGGTCCCGGACAGTGATTGGCTGAGCGGTCTGACTGCTCAGTCAGGCCGCTCCGAAGCTGCTGATGCTGCGAGCGGGACCCGGGGAGGAAGACGGAGTGCAGGAGAAGCCCGGACAGGTAAGGTTTGCTGCGCTTCTCAAATCGTTGGTCGCCTGCCACACACCGCTATACCACCGTAGCGATGGGTGGTGGGAGACCGATGATTTTAGGTCTGGCCCTAAATAAACGATCAGCTGATGACATGATCATCGGCTGATCATTTTCTCTATTCCACCGAGCGATAATCGTCCGAATGGGGCCGATTCGGCCGATTATCGCTCCCGTAGAATAGGCCCCTTAGATAGGCCAATAGGTCTGACACCACAGTTGCTGAGCAGAAGAGGCAGAAGAGGACTCACTGCTGGAATCAGGCAAGGCGACCAATAGTTCTAAGATATGACAAATACATAGAAGTGAACCTGCCAAATGTTCGGGTTCGCACAAACACAAACGTAAGCTTAGTTTTCAGCGCGACCGTTGATGCCAACGGCCATGATTAATACTTAAATTACATTGTGCTGCAAGTAGAGGGAATCCTGGCTGGAGCGTATACACATAGTATACGCTTCAGCTGTGATTCCATCCAGCCGCACGAAAAACTGACATGTTAAGTTTTTCGTGCTTCCGGATGGAATCACGGCCGAAGAGTATACTATTCATTGAATAGCGGCCACAGAGAACCTGTCAGTTCACACAATGGAGCGTGGAGCTCTGGCCGCACGCTCCATTAGGTGCAGCGGTGAATTCGGAATGCAGGCACACAGGTGTGCCCGCATCAGAATTCAGCAGAAAATAAGATCATCCGGCCGCTACTGCAGTACCGGCCGGGATGATCTTCAGTAGTGTGAACCTGGCCTTAAGGTGCATGGAGATCCACATGTGGCTCAATGGAAGTCCAGGTAAGAAAAAGAAAAGATTAATCAGCACTTCGTAAAAGCATGATTTCTTTATATTATTCATTAACATCAACAACACACTATCAGCAAAATGTGAAGCTTGACATCAAGAAGCGCTTCGAGCGCATGTGCTCTGTCACAGAGACTGCATTTGAGACGCTACTTGATTCCAAGCTTGAAGTTTTGCTGATGGTATATGGCTGATTTTAATGAATGGAATAAAGAAATTGTGATTTAAAAAAATAAAAAAATAAATGATATCTCTGAAAACAAAAAGTTTAGACATACGCGATAACTTAAGGTTGGGATGGTACCAGTACCAGTTGTTGACAATTTTAATCAATCAATCACCAAAGTCGCATGATCCCAACTGTCCTGTTCTGTTATGAGGAGCCCATAGTCTACCAACCACATACTTTACGGTAATAGCATGTAGTCCTATATATAAATGTTGTTAAAAGAAATGGAAAATACCTATTAAGTAAAACCAAATGAATAAACCATGAAAAAGGAAGGAAAAAAAATAACCAAAAAGTTAGGGTAAACGAAAAAGCCATTTATCAGTGAGCTGTCACATCTTCTGGATGAGTGGTCTTCGCGAGCCCTCCTCATAAATCCAAGCTGTAAGTGCCAAGTTACATGTACAGATCCGTTTGGGTAAGCACCTAACATTCTCTCTGATTAGCGGTCAGCAACTAATTACAAAACTGTAATTCCCCTTATTTAACCGCTACAGGAATAGATTCCCAGATGGTTTGGAAGTAGGCCAGATTACACAAATGGGTAACTCCAGTTCTATACACCAATGGCTCTTGCACCTGCTTCTTGCGATGGGAAGTATAGAGCCTTATGTGTGGGAAAATATACCAGAAAAGAGATCCTATATAGACCTCCGAGAAAGTACAAATGAATGACTTGGCATGTGTGGGAGATTTAACATTTTTACAAAGGAGGGATACCTTTAATGAATGATACGATTAATAAATTACAAAGAAACAAAGTTCCCATAAAAAATATGACTTCTGAATAGACTGATAGACTTTACTCAAAAGACTGAATTAAAAAGGTAGGATAATGGCATTTGTGGCAATTCAATGGGAAAGACCATTGCTCTAAAATGCTTAAATTCCAACATAAAAGGGAGCATACATAGTCAGCTGAATGTATAGATTAAAACAAGTAGATTGGGTAGAAGGATCCTGCTCTACATGGTCAGTCTCCAAATAGATGTGCAGACACGTTAAATTGGAGAATTTATAAACAATATGGGACCTGCAACTTTCTGGAAATGAACGTATACCATATGGCAAAAAAAAAACAAAAAAAAAAAACACCTGAATGACCTGTCTGTGCGCTGTGTAATATTTTAAGGGGCTACGAATAATTATTACAGTGTCATCTACTGAGTCACAATCTTCTTTCCCCTTTGTCTCCCTGGCAGACAAAATAAAGAGGAAATTCCAGTGTTGGGCTGGGGCATCTTTGACAGACCAGATTTTTAGGGTCCACCATCTATACAGTACTTGTGTAAATCCACTATTGCTCAAATGTTAGCGGTGTCAAACTGAGGTCCTCCAGCTATAGCAAAACTACAATTCCCATGCTGTCCAGGCATGATGGGAATTGTGGTTTTGTAACAGCTGGAGGACCTGAGTTTGAAACCTGTGTGTTAGATGTTAGCTCCAAATCAGGTTGTCTACTGCTCAACCTTTAGGTTCATTGAAGTATCAGAGCTTGGACCCACTGGAAGATCCCCTGGTACTTTAGTGGGCCAATCTGACCAAAAACCTTTACTACTCTTACCTACGTAACGCCTCTATGACACTTCAGAGCTGCAATAAAAAAGTTTTTTTTTTTTTTTTTTTTAGGTGACTGCAGCTTTTCACAACTACAATAAAATGTATGGATAGTCTCACACCTTATGTAGCTATAAAGCCATAGAGGCAATTTTAGCATGTCTTTTCTAGACTCACTATAAAATAATAATATTTAATATAAAAATAATATAACTAAAAACATGGTCAACATACATTAAAAAATATACATGACAATATTAACATCTCAATATCGGCAAAATAATAATCCCTTCCCTGTCCATTCTCCATTGTATGTGAAAAACAACACCTGCAAAATCTCCTCTACCAAACAAAATGTCACCACTACACATCAAACAGCAGATTCAGCCCGGCCGTTAAACACCAATAATATTATCCGATGTTCAAGGGGCATTAATTGCGGAGGTATCAGAATGCGCTTATTTGAAGAAGACACTTCTCTGTGTCAAAACAATGACCGCACTTTCTAAAATGAAAAGAATCAGTGCGCGCATTAACACATCAAAAGGCCCGCTCAGCAAGAAGAGAACATTTGCATGGCTGCCACTTTCATCATGAAGGCAATTGGTGTAAATTCCATTTTTACTCAAAAGAGAAGATTTGTCACAAGGACATCATTTCCACCTCAATATAAACAAGACGGTAAGATACTGCATTGACTATTTAACCCCTTGTACAGTTATACTCACAACAATACCTTTTCCCAACTATGTAAAAACATTCTAGGCCAATTACAAGAGGACCCAGCATAGACTGTTTTTTTATGGATTTTTTTTTTTTTGTCTTAAAACCTGGATGTTAAAAATTTAGCTTTAATGCACATTGAAAAGGAGTCTACCATAATAAAATAAAAATATTGATTCTTTATATATTGTTTTATTAATGAATGTCACTACATTAGTTATCATCCATATAGTGAACAGAACTACTTTAGTTATCAAACAGCTAGGTTAGCTGTTGCTTACATATCTTATTACCAGCTCGATGCAGCAAGGACTTCATTAGCAGTGTTGGTGCAGACTTTGCTTGTATTCCAACATATATAGAAATTAATAAGGCTATACTTAACTCTCCAGGCTCTCTCAATGTCCTCCAGCCTGTTGCCCACTGACCACAGCTGCCGCTGACATTGTTAAGCCAGTCTCTGCAGTGACAGACCACTAAGCCAATCACTGGTCATGGGGCTGTCCCGTCTCAGCCAGATATTGCCTGAGCGGCATGTCTCTGTAGAGACTGGCTTGGCAATGTCACTGATGGCTGTAGTTAGTGGGGAACATAGAAACAAGCCAGGAGAACACCGGGTAAGCCATGGGCTGAACATCACTATTAAACGGAGCAATAATTTTAAAACTTGCGGAAAGACAACGTTCAGCCGATCATTGCCCGAACTGGCCTTATTCGGTAGATTATCTTTCCCAGTAATAGGGCCCTTACACTATTGACCTAATAAACCTTAAGGAAATGTTCACACGTAGTATGAGACCACGGAACGGGCGGCCTCAGAAAAGATCATCCCGGACGGTACTGCAGTACCGGCCAGATGATCTCTAGCACCGTTGAGTTCTGATGCCGGCGCATCCGTGCGCGCCCGCATCAGAACTTTTCTGCGGCATGTCAGTTTCCTACGTCGCCACTAGTGAGGAGAATTGCGGCACGGATCCCCTAGCCGGAGCCCACCTCCCCCGCCCGCCACAGATCTCCCCCCCCCGGCTGCAGAGATGACAGGACAGTCATCGCATCTACTACTCAACTATTCCCCCATGCAGACTGGCTACAAGCGTCACCTGGACTACACTGCTGGGAGAAAGCTGCATAGTCCAGGCCACTTCTGGTGAACATGAAGTCGGTCAACACAGGAGAGTAGGTGAGTAGGAGATGCGATGACAGCAGAGTACATCATGCTCTTCTGTCATCTCTGCGGCCGGAGGGTGATCCGTGCCGCGATCCGCACTAGGACATGTCCTATTTTTTTTCAAGGTGCGGATCGCGGCACGAATCCTGTGAATGGCTGCATTCACTTCAATGCTTCCTAAAATTGTCCGTGGTCGCGGATCTGTGACCACGGACAATTTTACGGGACGCGTCAATGCAGCCTAAGTTTGGTTTGCAAAACCCCAAACAGTCATTTGACTCCCGGTGGCTGGGGAAAATGGATACAGCCCTAGGGCTGCCTGGAAAACATGGACACAGCCATAGGCCTTAGGGCTGCATCCATCTTCTCTAGCCACAAGAAGTCGAATGCAGAGGGTTCAGGGTTTCACCAACGCCAGGCTATTGTAATCACATCTCATTTCTACTCCCTCCATTTCCCTTATTAACTCCAATATCACAAATTATTAGAACAACCAAAACTGCATTCTACTTTATATCAAAATGTATTTGTTTTATAGTATTCTGTTATTTTTCTGTTTGTATTTTTTGATCTTACCACGATAATAGGCTGTAATTATTAAGAAGGCTCTCGGCAACCATGGAAGGATAAGATGAAAGGCACTTCTCTCGGAACCCTAGATTTTATTCTGTAACTTTTAAGAGAACGTGAAATAGCATTACATTTAATAGCTTATAATGACTTGAAGTATTACAGGCAATAGCTGTGCAGGAGTAGGGAAAATCATAGTATGGTTTAATTCCCCATATGCCTAGATTATAACTATAGCTAATATCATAATAATGCGTACAGAACCAAACATACAACCGGGAGATCTTCTGTGCTAAGAATTTGTAACTGAGCAATAGTATACCGATGCCTGTAATATCTTGGTATATAAGTAATATAATTATGGAAAGTCAAATAAAATTTATATCTGGGTAGTAAATGCCCAATGCTATAGAGATACGATAAGCGAAGAGATGCGTCTAATAACTGGAACCGGTGTTCCATTTTGGTTCATCGACAGGGGTTACTCATAGGGAATTTGGACAATACCATTAAAGGGGTACTTTGGCAAAAAAATAATAAAATCTTTCAAATCAACTGGTGTCAGAAAGTTATATAGATGTGTAATTAACTTTTATTTAAAATTCTCCAGTCTTCCAGAACTTATCAGCATAGATGATCGAACAGGGCTGAGGTTCAGGTTCGTTCGAACCATCGGCATTTGACTCCCAGCCTAGGCTGTATCCCTGTTTTCCAGGTGTTACTCAGGCTGTCTCCACCTTCCCCACGGAACGGGAAGGCAGCGGGAGTCAAATGCTGATGGTTCGGGTTTGTACGAACCTGAGCCTCGGCCCTGTTCGATCATCTCTACTTATCAGCTGCTATATGTCCTGCAGGAAGTGGTGTTTTCCTTCCAGCCTGACACAGTGCTTTCTGCTGCCACCTCTGTCCATGTCAGGAACTGTCCAGGTTTTCTATAGGGATATGCTAATGTTTTGCACAGTTCCTGTTATGGACAGAGGTGGCAGCAGAGAGGACTGTGTCAGACTGGAAAAAAAAACACACCACTTCCTGTAGGGCAAATAGCAGCTGATAAGTATTGGAAGACTTGAGATTTTTAAATAGAAGTAAATTACAAATCTATATAATTTCCTGAAACCAGTTGTTTTGAAATATATTATATATATTTTATTTATTTTTTTTGCTGAAGTATCCTTTCAAGTAGGAAATATAATTGACGTTCAAAGTTAATGAAGCAACTAAGGACAAAAAGATGATGGAACAGTAAAAAAATAATTATTCTTTCAAATTCTTGTTCTTTTAGAGAGCGTAATCATTCAATATGTTAGAAGCCTAACCATTAGACTGGCAATGCTAAAAGGGACACTAGACAGCAGAGCTTTTATTCCATGCGATAACAGGACAATAATAAAATACAGTAGCTTAATTAGACAAAAAAACAACCTTTTTTCTAACCTAATTTTGACCTAATTTTGAGAAAAACTCTAATTAAGCATCAGAATAACAAAATTGTAATCTCTTTGCAACTCTTTTCAAGTATTAATATGTAAGTGTGAGTTTTGGGATTCCATAATGAACGCCACTGCAAGATTTCTTTGTAATCAATGAGCAAAAAGCTGGAATGCAAATCCTATTCAACATCTTGCGAATACTAAGAGCTTTTTACAAGGCAAAGAACACGCTGAAAAGTTCATTAATTAAACAGTACTTGAAGAACAGATGGAATGGCTATCCGGATTCTAATTACTGGAAGTTGGCATGCAGGTTTGCAGACCTTAATGAGATTCAATAAAACAAGTGCTTGAACATCAATCACTATTGGGAAAAAAAGAGGGAAAAAAAAAAATGTTGAAAGATGAGCTGACTTATTAGGCAACAAGTTATAACATAGCACTGACATAGTGGAATTTCAGTTAATGCTTAAAATCTTGAAGCTTACACAAGACGAATGGTATATAAGAAGTCAATGTAGTGTTGTGCCCTGTGCATGTCAGAAAACGTAGATGGCAAGGGTTATGGTAGTGTAGTTCTAAGAGTGCCATCTGTGTTGCTCACTCTCTTTCTAATATACTGACCTACAGTCTTATGTTACTTTTACACAGGTCGATTAGCAGGCAGGAACGTTTACTGCCGATAATCGGCCCGAGCGCCCCCGTTTATTGGTAAATCCCATCTTTTGTGAAGGATTTAAAATTATTGTTTAATGGCTGCAAATCTTCCTGTGTATGTGGTTATGTGCGGGGGACTATGACAGTCAATAGGCCACACAAATGATACAGTAATCACTTGTGTAACCTGGCTGTATAGGGCAATGTAAATGGGCCCTTAATAAAGACGATAGTTAGTGGATGCCTCTCAAAGGGGTTATTCTAGAACAAACACATTTTGTATTATTTTTTTTTTTTATAATGGAGAGGTGGTAATCTCAAAACAAAAAAAGACCAATGCAAATTCACTTGCCCCAAATCCCTGCTGATATTTCTAAAGTTGGCAATATGCCTTCAATATTGGTCAGTTATCTCCACGTCCTCTCCATATAGAGGAATGTTTAGCAAGGTCGAGCATTCCTGTGTTCTCTATGGGGAGCGGAGGGTTAAGCCGCAGCCATACTGCTTTGGAGGCTGCTTATCTATCCGAGGACAAAGGGATCAATAGGTTATTTTCCATCATACCCTTTATCTCCACCAACATCATTTGTTGGTGGAGTGTTGGGACAGCCCCATATACTCTATACAGGTGGCCCATACCACTGCAAGCAAAAGTATAAAGTTTATGTGGACCTTAAAGAGGATGTACCACCCGGTACCCACGGATCGAACGGCGCAAGCCGCTGCCGCGGTCCGTTTTTCGGACCGCCGCCCACTTCCCGTGCACGGCGCCGTTCGATCCAGCGGTACCGGCCGGTGCTGAAGCACTGGAGGTCGTCCGGGCCGCCCCCAGTGGGAGGGAATTCCCTCCCCTGTATGACGCGGCTCGATTAGAACCGGCCTCCCCGTGCCGGCGTTGTTCGATCCGTGGGTTCAGGTTAAAGAGGATGTACCTGGTGGTACATCCTCTTTAACACTTTGAGATGGGAGTAGAGGCCAAAAAGAGGAAAGAACTTGTATTGGCGTGCTTTTGAATCTATCTTAGAAGCAGGACATTAGCCAGTTACACACTACAATAACATGAAAGATTTTTTTTTTATAAAAAGCAATAAGAACATTTAGTAAGTTAAAAACTGCATAGTCAAATACTTGGCTGAAAAGCAACTCTTTCTCTTCTATTGGCTACATAATCACAAAAAAAAAAAAATCCAGTAACATAACTTGTCATGAACAATCTTCTTTTGGTATGAACAAGGCACATAACAGCACACGCAGAGAAAGCATGTGGATTACGTAGTATTCGCAAAGGGCCAATTTTCAAGGGAGTACTATTTATTTACACCTGAATGCTACATTACCATCACACAAAGTACAAGGAATAAAAAAAAAAAAATAGAATGGAACATTTTCATGTTGCAAAATTATTCTGGGAATTCTGGGGCATAAAGTTCTGGTAAAAATTTTGGTGTTTTCCAAAGACACTCAAATTTCTAGGTGAAGCAGGTCATTATAATCTGAAGCTTCAACAAATGAAAGTAACCGCAAAAACTACAGGTGTTGCACGCTAACATTGAAATGACGTCACTGTGTTACTTCCAGTGAACATAACTTTCCAGTTACTTTCTCTCCTATGACATACAAAGATCATTTGTTAAGGGCCTTCTACATTGGCTGATTATCAGCAAGGAGCATGGCTAGAAACGCTCCTTCTGCCAATAAAGGGGTCTGTGTATACGTGTCAGCGATCACCTCAGGAGCAGAAAAACGTCAAATCTTCGGCTGATTGCCGACACTTTTATGTGGGCTTTAAAATTTATCGCTATTGGCCACACATCTTCCTGTGTGAACAATTCAAATATCTGAACAAGCAGTAAAGGCATCATTCATGAGGCCTTGCCATGTAACCACGTGTGCCATCTAAAGGCACTGCAAACTAGGGACAATCTATCTTGCTGATCGGCACTTGTCTGCATCCTTGTACTGCCCCATCGAGAAGTGTAAAGCTACTTTAGTCAAAACTAAAGGGGAGATTTATGAAAGGGTGTAAATATACACCTGGTGTAAACTGTCCACAGCAACCAATCACAGCTCAGCTTTCAGCTCTGGAAAAATATAAGAGGAGCTGTGATTGGTTGCTGTGGGCAGTTGACACAAGGTGTATATTTACACCCTTTCATAAATCTCCCCCTAAATGTTTCATGGATGCACGTCTAGAAAACTAAAAACTACCTGTCTGATTCCTGCCAAGTAACATATGTCCTTTACACAACTTTCGGTTCTTCATGCCTGCACGCATAAGGCCTTCCACTTAGTCACAAAGTAGCCGAACTTTACCTACTTGATTCTAATGCTACTGTCAAGTAAAACAAAAGGCTGGTCATATACATTAGATTATTGCACTCCAGGCTTAGTGGGACTGGCTTAATACCTAAGTACGGGGCCTCGTGACTCTCCTGTGTCAGGAGAAGGACTGAGTAGTTACATTTTAACATGCCCAATCGTTTTGTTCTGAAAGGGGTTAATCTGCCAGAGCACATGAATATCCTAAGCCAAAGTGGCTCTGCATGTGTTAGGAAGGAGGGGGGGGGGGGGGGGGGCTATCTAATGTGTATGGCCAGCCTAGGGACATTTTACACCAAACAATTATTGGCCGTACTTGGCCGATTACCGGACGATAACTGCTTGGTGTAATAGCTCATGTTAAAAGGGCACAATCAGTTGACATGCCAATGTTGGGAGATCGTTGTCTGTCAACATATTCAATAAAACAATAGCGAAAGCTGTCGTTCCATGTAATAGGAGCAGAAGGGCAGACTGCCCCACTCTCCAATGGACAGCCGGACGATCAAAAGATCTCCTGGGCAGTCCCTCTAGCGCAGTGTTTCTCAACTCCAGTCCTCAGGACCTACCAACAGGTCCTGTTTTGAGGATTTTACAGGTGACATAATTATAGTCAGTGCACCAGTAACTGCCACAGCTGTTCGTTAGAGCAACAATTCCTCCAACCACAAACACACGGGTGTGAGGGCGCAGGTCCAACAAAAAAATATAATAAAACTAAAAAATATGTATAATATATATATATAATTTATTAAAAGACTCAAAGCGTTTCGGAACCGCTCCGGTTCCTTTCTCAAAAGTCAGGATAACTCTTGAGAAAGGAACCGAAGCGGTTCCGAAACACGTTGAGTCTTTTAATAAATTTTATATATGTTATAATATTTTTTAGTTTTATTATATTTTTTTGTTGGACCTGCCCCCTCACACCCGTGTGTTTGTGGTTGGAGGAATTGTTGCTCCATTGTTCCTTGGAGGATATCGGGAGTGGCTGTGGTCTGTCTCATATGTGCTTCTGAGTGTTGTGCCTCCTAGCTAGCACAATCTTACCAGGTGAGGGTTACATCGTTTTTTCCTCCCCTTCGTTTTATCTATTTGATCCTCGCCACGGAGCGCTGTCTCCTTTTTTGTCTACAGCTGTTTGTTGTATGGCATATCCACAAAACATGACCTGTTGGTGGGTCTTGAAGACTGGAGTTGAGAAACACTGCTCTAGTGGATCCCTACATGATGTCTGTGCTTGTAATAGCACAGACGGCGAGCAGGGAACGAGAAGGAAGTAAGGGCTGACCTGACAGGTGGGCGCTCAGTTCCTTTTCACATTGTGCTGTGTAATAAGGCCCTAAGACCGGGGGGGAAAAAAACTTTCACCCTAGAAAAAATGTTGTTATATTCTACGGCTTCTTTTATTGGTGGAGTCTGCCAGATAATCAGTTCTCCAACAGGCTTTTTAGCAGCCTCCCTCTCTCCTATGTCTTGGAGTCATCTTTTACAATACGGCCAGGATCCCTAGTGGCGCAGCAAGAAACTGACATGTCAGTTTTCTGCGGACGCTATTCATTAAATAACGTCCGCAGAAAACCCTGTTAATTCACACAATGGAGTGTGCGGCTCCAGCCACACGCTCTATTGTGTGCAGTGGGGAATTTAGATGCGAGTCACAATCAGAATTCAACGGCAGTAAAGATCGGGTCACGGAAAGGCTGGTGTCTTACAGAGTGGGTGCATATGCATTTTTTTGTGATATGCATTATTTGTACGAAAGGATACTTCCATAACCTTTAACTGTTAAACCACACAATGTAATAATTACATACATATAAGACCCATACTACATATCTTGGAAATAACAAGACGATTATACCATGTAATCAATAGTCAATTGTGTGATAGGAATATAGTTAAAGGCTGAGACCACATCCTGAACACAAGTGGTTACAGAAATTAGCAGAACAGAAATCTTTTTTGGCACTTACAAAATACCTTACTGAATATGAGACACTAAGGGCTCTTTTTCATCTGTACAAGAAATAAAAAGGTAGAGAATCCAAGGCACTTAGTATTTTTTCCCTCCTGAGCTATCCAGAAAATTGAGTTAATAAGACTGTTTCTATCCAAAAAACATATGATGTTTTTTCTGCATAGTATTAATTAGACCCTCGCTCATAGAGAACTAAAAGGCTCTTAACCTTATCTCTTTGTAAGTCTGTCTTTGTTGCCTCATATGCCGAATAGACTGCTCTTAAATTCTGTATAACCGCTTAAAAGAAAAAAGTACTATATGTAATAAAAAAAAAAGAAAAAATAAATAAGATAAAAGAAAATCCATTTGTTGCCGACCCTTAGCTGTTCACTGTCGCTCTGTTTTTTGGCACATTTATGGCAAGGACAAGATGCATTTTTAATAAATGATCTTCAGTAACAATTAAAAACCTGAAGAAAAGTGCAGTGAAGGTCACATCGGACACTTTAACACTGTACCCTGCATAAAATAAATCACCCCAATGGACTGATCAAGGAAAGGACACTTGAAAGTCTCTTGATCTTACACTAGAACAAATATTTAACCCTATCAATATCAGATATTTTTAAACCCCATGGAAAAAGGGGAAAACAAATTATGAAACTGTGCATCCGTGTTTTTGTTTCCTTAATTCACCCAAAATACTTTTTAATAATATGTGGGACTATACATGTGGGACTTGTCCCTGGTGGCCTCTTACTGCCCTGCCAGCCTGATATATTCCTCCTTATACCAAAGCAGGAAAAATGTATCAATCAAGGTTGGTTTTTCATGGGAGGGTTTATGTAAGGCTAAAATGTGGGTCAAGTCATCAATATTCCTTGTTATGCATAATCCCTGATGAACCCTGCCTGTGTTGTGAGAAACGTGGTGGAACTTCGATTCCATGATGTGTACTACTGGTTGCATTTGGGTCATACTCCGGTACAGACTCTGTTCCTTTAGGGCAGTACACATTTAGGCTATGTTCACACTACGTAAAAGTACGGCCGTTGTTGCCATCGGCAACAACGGCCGTACTTTATGCACCTGTGAACACTGCCTTCACTTCAATGGGATCCCGGCCGGAGCGTATACACATCGTATACACTCCGGCCCGGGATCCCATGCGGACCCGCAAATAACTGACATGTCAATTCAGTAAATTGCGGCCGTAGAAACCCATGTCAGTTCACACAATGAAGCGAGTGGCTTCTCGAGTGTGCTTTAGGCACATATTATGGAATGGGAATCTGGACTTACCTGCATGTATTAAACACGATGGGGGGAATTTGCCAAAACGTTTCTTAGTGAAATCCTGCTGCCTTAGGCCCTATTCACATGTCCGTGGTTCTGTCTTTAGCTGCGGACCTGCAATTGTGGACAGAACACAGGGCCAATAGATTTCAATGACCCAGTTCACGTGTCCACTGTCTTCAACATAGTACTCAGCGAAGCACATTCGTAGTACAGTCCGGGGTCATGGTCTGCACTACAGATGTGTGAATAAGGCCTTAGGGCCCTATTACATTAAGCGATAATCTGTAGAATCAGGCCGATTAGGCAGATTATCACTCCGTGTAATAAAAACAATGCTCGTTGGCTTTTGATCTTGACCTAAAATCATTGGCCGCCAACTGAGCATCACTACATGTAACAGCAATGCTTGGCCGACGGCTGATGAATCTATAAAGAAAATTATATATACACGTCTATGCTCCCTGGTGTCTTCCTGGCTTCTGCCCGCTGCTCCTTGTGGAGCTTCAGAGCTGGTCTCTGAAGTGACAAGCCGCTCAGCCAATCACTGGTCGAGACAGGCCAGCGCCGTGGTCAACGATTGGCTGAGTGGCCTGTCACTTCAGAGACTGGCTCTGCAGTTCTCTCAGCGGCTGCAGGAGCCAGCAGAAGGAAGACACCGGGGAGTGCGGAGAGGTACGTATATATTTTATTGTTTTTATTTATATTAGGACTGCACAAGGCTCATTACTTTACTGATCGGGCCGTGTTTACACCAACATACATTTTAGTAACAATATATGTTAGCTCACTGGTGTGTAGTGTAATAAATTAGGGCCACGCCCCTTCCCATCCCACTACACTTTTTTTTTTTTTTTTTTAAAGACGTGGCAGGGCTGGCATAATTTGACCGAAATTCATGCATATTTGCCCAAATGGAACTTTGCACAAAAAAACTGCAACTTTTCCCTGCCAAACTGAAAACATAGGGGGTAGATGTAAATTGCAACTTACCTTTTTTTACTTTTAACCGTGAATTGACCAACTTCTGTAATGTTTGATTTGTATGTAATTGTTGGATCCCTTCAAACAAATTGTCATCTTTTTGCTTTAATATAAACATTAAAAGTTAATTATTATGAATTTATGGTTTTGTGACTTCCCACAAGAAATTACCATAAACTGCATTGTATGAACACGATCTTAGAGTAAACAATGCTACTGCATTAGTGATCAGGTAGCCATACCACCTTAAGTGTGCAGTCACTAAACCAACAGCGCATTCTATTTGTGAACTGTGTTTAAACCTTAGAAAATTCCAATCTCCCGCTGAGCAGTGTACATTAGGCTAATGACCACAACACACTTTAGCACCTACAAACAGTGCCAGAAATCACTTTGAAGATGTGAGACCTGAGTGGGCAACACATGTCAATTAGCATGATAATTCCCAACAATGTAAACACAGCCCCTGCGCATTCAACAGACAGATTGGCCTTAAATGTTAATGGTTAAGTAGATTTTTAGGTAATAAACCAGAATTGTAAAAATACTTAAAAGGCGTGCGAGCCATATTGTACTTTCACATTCAAGGAAGAGGACAATGCGAATTGACACAAAGCTCACATTTTACATCAACCACTGCCAAACGCTAAGGATAAGCTTTTATTTGACCTCCTGGTTAGCTACCTAATTTCCTAGTCATCCTTCCGGAAAAAAACAAACTGAAATTACATGAAAATATGTCTAGTAAAGGGACCGGCTGTGTATCCCATCCCCGATTTTGTGTTAGAATTTAATACTTAGCAGACATAGTAAAAATATGAGATAAAGGGAAAAAAAATTACAGAAAATTTCATTAGGTTTCTAATCATGCAAAAATTACTAAAAATCTAAATATCCACATAAAACATTAAAATATTTACCATTTAAAATTTCCTAACAGTTAAAACCGTAAAGTAAGAACTTTTTGGATTATTTTCTTTTTCATAACCACAAGCTTTGTGAGACTTCATAGCCCGAGGTTTAAAAGCATGGGTGTGGAAGGTGGCTTTTGTTCGGAAAAATTAGCAATGCTATGAGTCATTGTGCATTAGAGCTGGAATAGTTTTGCATCTTGTATGAATCCAGACACCATATGCCATGCGAGGCTCTATTACTTTATTTGGTGCCGTTGTAGACAGGGGCAGACACGTGGGTATCCCCAATGGAAAGGCTGTCTCCTCTCAGTGGTGAGTGGAGGAACCCAGTGATCTGAACACATCAGACATTGTAGCTAGCAGCAGGAACAGCTGGTAAGCTAGCAAGAAGCAATGGCAATACAGAACTAGAATGTTAATGAGACCCAGTGAACTGACAACACAACCCCTAGAAGGGAAAGAAAATTATCTTAATTGTGTTCTAATTTTGTAATTTAAAAGCTGGATACACAAAGTACTGCTAAAAAAAAACAAAAAAAAAAAACCCACATAAATAATATGCAAAAATATAAAGTAGCATAAATAAGAAAGACAAAGACCTACTTGGACTTGAACCTTGGTCACTTCTGTGACCAGCTGTATTAAATAACACGAGTTTACAACTGCTAAAACTACCACCCTCCATCAAGTCCATGGAGAGGATATAGCCAACTATAGAAAATGTATTCTAGAATGTTGAAATATTTGTTGACATTTCTATCGTGTTACGCTGGCGTGAGCAATGCGAGATGACATCTAAAGCAAATGCTAATGAACAATCCTGTTTAATATTCCTAAATGCAATGGCTCCTCAAAAGCTCAGTGATACGTGTATTATGGCCCACTGAGTGGCGGCTGGTTACTGCGTTAATCCGGCATATTTAAGTGGAAGGAAAATGAAGCTGATGAAGTGTTTGAGATGCAGACTGCTCAATTAACCCCTTAAGTGCAAAGGTGGCCCGCAAACACTGCATATAAATAATCTGAGATTAGAGACATGCACATCACACTACTATCTAACGGGTAAGATTCATCCCCCCCCGTTTTCCATCTCTAGGTACGAAAGAGAATAATTTTATAATAAAAAAAACTGTAAGAAAACCTGTATCATACACTATCGTATAACACGGCATGGTATTTAGAGTTTATTAGTAAAAAGACAAAAGTGATCAAGAAGAATAAAAAATACAATAAAAACTTATAATAAACAAGAAAAAACAAACATTGGAGTAGTTTTCCTTTTTAAAAAGAGACACTTAAGACAACAGTTAAACATTAAAGGGGTTCTCCAGCACTACAAAAACATGGCCACTTTCTTCCTGAGACAGCACCACTCTTGTCTCCAGTTTGGGTGAGGTTTTGCAGCTCCGTTCCATTGAAGTCAATGGAGCTTAATTGCAAACCATACCGGAACTAGAGACAAGAGTAGAGCTGCCTCCGGAAGAAAGTGGCTATGTTTTTTTTGTAGCGCTGGAGAACCCCTTTAATGCTGTGGCAGGGGGGAGACAAAAAAAATAAAAACACCTTACTTCGCCCGAATCTCCTGCAGCTCAAGTTTGGCTTTGTATGGCCCTAATCTATTGTCATTCTGCTTTGAAGCAGGACCTACCAGCTCAGCCAATTGACTGGCCGCAGCAGTGTCCATCTTGGAGCTGAACAGGAGCTGCAGGGGACTGGGAAAGTATTATTAAATGATGTGTTCACACGTATAGATTTTGTAAAAAAAATTTTTTAGTTATCATGGAAAACACAGCACTCCTGTTTTTTGAGAAAGAGTCAGAAAACAGTAAGTCCTGTGTATCTCAGGCCATCTGAGCGCTCACAGAGAAGGCAGTCACATGACTGACGGACACATAGAGCTGTCACTCTCTGTACTGGCTGGAAATTCTGGGTTTAGGGTGTCTTCACACCTAGCGACTGTCTGTCAGGTCCTGGCAGATCACTTTCACTACATACACGCAGCGGTCTGAACGACTGCTGCGTGTATGTAATTCTGCCGGCCCCTTAACCCCTTCAGCTCCCGCTCCCCATTTTTAGGCTTGTGCTGAAAAAAAAGAGACTAACGGTGCCCGGCCAATCAGTGGCTGCGGCAGGGCAACACACTGATTGGCTGGGCGGGAGAGCAGTACGCCGGGACCCGTGCAGCGAGGAGAAGTAATGTATACAGAGCGGGAGCCGGGCGGCAGCTGAAGGGGTTAAGGGGCCGGCAGAATTACATACACGCAGCGGTTGTTCAGACCACTGCGTGTATGTAGTAAAAAGTGATCTGCCAGGACCTACCCGACTCGCAGCGTAATTTACGCCTCGAGTCGCTAGGTGTGAAGGCACCCTTAGTCTCTTTTTTTTTTTTCAAACAGCACAAGCCTAAAAATCTGCCTCCAATAGACCTGGATTTCTGGTAAGTTCAGCTTTGTTTTACAGAATGAGAACAACAACAAAAATAATGAATGTATATTGCAAACTTGCTTTATATCACATTACTGTTGATTTAGAAAGTTATACTTTAAAGACAGTGACACTTTAAACCTTTCTTAAGTGGAGTACCCCTTTAAGGAACAATCTCTGTCCCTATAGGCCCTTTGAGGGAAGGATCTAGCTGGCCACAGCTTTCCCCATTAAAGTTAGCTACTTACTAAGGGTTAGCTACTTAATAAGGCCTATTGTACCATAGTAAAAGGACTGTCTGTAGTGGTATTTGTATTTAGAAATGAAAAAAAAGATGGCCATGAATAACTAGACTGGATTTAGAAGGGAAATAGAAAAAGTTTTAGGAATCACAAAAAATATGGATATACCAAAGGAAACACATTCGGTATTTTATTTCCAATATTTTAATAAAGTTAAATAAAACCGATTGAGGAGCCGTAGTTCTGTAAGAATATAAAATATGTCAAATTTTTGTCCATGTTCTTGAAGGGTGCTACAAGTAAGAGCACCTTTTCTACAATCTCATGTAATGCTACCTAAAAGCTTTGCCTTGCATGAGTTGTAACAGGCTAGGACAGATTAGAGTTATCGATTGATGCCTGGAGAAGGTTCTCACTGTGAGAACGGAAGGTAAGCAGTGGAGACAGACAGCTAAAATATCGATCGGCAGCAGCAGGGAAACTGCACTTCAAAATGAAGGTCAGGGCTTTTTTATCCCACCTATTATAGCTACCGCGGTGTTCATCAGGGCACGGCCAAGATTGGTGTTGCTTGGCCAAGTGCTTATGCTTCCAAACTCGGCTCTGTCTTTAGATAACTGGTTACAATAACTGACAGGAGCAGCTCAAGATGGCAAGTTAAATCTTGTGCTTCCGTCTCAGAGAGGTAACAAAGACCGACCGCAGACAAACCTGTCAATCAAGGATGATCATCTCACAGAAGAGAGCTGTCAGGTGCCACGGTGAATAAATTGCCGCAGCAATGTCAGGCTCCCCTCAAGACTTCCATAATAGTTTCCAAATGAATCCACATACAGGTGTTGGATGGACACAGTCACTATCTAAAAGGAACGAAAATAAGGAGGACAGACTTCATACCAATAAATTGTGCTTATTATTTAAAGGGATACTTAAAATATTTAATTTAATATATATTTTTTTTTTACAGCGGAGGCCAGCTGCCCAGACCCCTGGTCAGACCTCCTAAGCGGATCCGGGGCGGTTAGGAGGTGCCACTCCCCACCGCAATGCCTCCCGCGGAAGTGTCGGCCTGGCCCCCGGCTCATACGCGCTCTCTGGAGATGTCTCGGTGATTCCTCAGCAGAGCGCACACCAGTGACCTCAGTGTATGCCCCCGTCCTGTACATCCGGTAGAGTAGGCTGGCGTACACTGAGGTCACTGGTGCGCGCTCTGCTGGGGAATCCCCCGAACGTCGCCAGAGAGCGCGTATCAGCCGGGGGACGGCCCTACAGAAGAAAAGAAGAAGACAGCCGCAGCAGGGAACAAGGTGCTAGGTGAGTTGTGTTTTTGTTTTTTTTTTGTCTGGGGCCATCTATAGGGGAGAGCTATATACTATTGGGGGGAGCTCACAGGGGGGCTATATAGTACTGGGGGGAGCTCACAGGGGGCTATATACTACAGGGGGAGAGCACAGGGGGGCTATATACTACAGGGAGAGAGCACAGAGGGCTATATACTACAGGGGGAGAGCACAGGGGGGCTATATACTACTAGGGGATATCACAGGGGGGGCTATACACTACAGGGGGAGAGCACAGGGGGGCTATATATTACTGGTGGGAGCTCACAGGGGGGGAGCACACAGGGGATATATACTACTGGGGGAGAGCGCACAGGGGGGGCTATATACTACTGGGGGGAGCTCACAGGGGGCTATATACTACTGGGGGACAGTGCACAGGGGGGCTATATACTACTGGGGGAGCAACAGGGGGCTATATACTACTGGGGGAGAGCGCACAGGGGGCTATACACTACTGGGGAGAGCGCACAGGGGGGCTATATTCTACCAGGGCAGTCACACCCTTTGTACCTAATATCAAAGGACTGGTGAGAGAGAAAATATGCCAGTTTTCCCGCTAATAAGCAGCAATTCTGCATGTAAATAGTTGAACGTTTGTGAAAAGTACCTACTGAAGTTCAGCTCGGACCTTCACCTGACAATAGACCCCGGTAAGTGGACCTTCACTAAAAGTTGTTGAGTACCCCTGATATATATTACTAATACATTGCTTAGATAAAGTTATATTACTTTGTTAAAATAAATATATAGCCTTTTCTTCCCTTGAGCGGTGGCATCAGTAAGGGACCGCGCCGCCCTCTGCTGCCGCCAACGTTTGTGTCAGAAACTGCAGGGCTCTAAATCCTAGACCCACTAGCAAAGTGAACAGCGACAGTATTCACCACTCGCTGTGGAGCGGCTGCTGCACTGTGTATAGAGTCAAGCAGTCTCCCCTGGGTATTGTGTATATGTGTGTTCCAGACACGAATGTTGGGGGCAGCAGAGATGCCGGTGTCGGCCCATACATGTTCCAGTGTCTGGAGTATCCCTTTAAGAAGCTGACTGTGCCTAACAGCTATCAAACAAAAGAGGGGTCTAACAAATGTAAACGAAAATCAATATATAATAAAATATGATAAATAACAATAAAAAATAAATAAATAAAAAGAAACACAGTACAATCCCAGAGTATTCCAATACATGTCACATAATATAATCATAAAAGTTCAAATCTCGGCACTCACCATTTTCATGCTTCCAGAAATCTTTTATTATAGAAAATTCATCAGATTTTTTTTACAGCAGTAGAAAACAGGACTTTTCGGCATCAAGCCTTCCTCAACTGTCTACAGCAGACAGTTGAGGAAGGCTTGATGCCAAAACGTCCTGTTTTCTACCGCTGTAAAAAAATCTGATGAATTTTCTATAATAAAAGATTTCTGGAAGCATGAAAATGGTGAGTGCCGAGATTTGAACTTTTATGATGCTATAGAATTTCTTGGACATAATGTAATCAAACGCTTGTTTTGGTTTAGGATAAAAAATTACAATTAAAAATGTAAAAGATTGTACATGTTCAAGAATATATTAGTTTTCTCTTATTAGAGTGAACCTCTAATATGTCAATATTCTTTAAAGTCTTTACACAAAGTGATGATTAAAATGCCACAAGTGATCTCTACTGCTTCTTGCCTATTCTTTGGAACCTATAGGACTGCTGTATATAAGTTGCGCTATTCTATCTAACTTCGGCTGGCTGCTGAGTAGGACATGACACTGACACTGGACAATGGACAATATTTCATGTTGAACTTTGGTGGGAGGTACGACCTCTTATAGTTATTTAACCAAGTTCAGGTTCAGGGCATTACATGCAGTAGCTGGGAAATAGCAGGTCAGGGTCTGGGAAGGTTGAGAAGCAAAAGGTCTCCTGAGCAATTATTACTATCCAATGTGACAGGAGGAGAAAAAAACCTCAGGGGCCAGATTTACAACAAATGCCTGATTCTTAGTCAGTTTAACCTTAGACTACGCAGCCTAAGACTATGTTCACTCACAATTTTTGAGTTTCATAAAACTCAATAGTTAAAAGCAAAAAAAACAAACAAACAAAAAAAAATAAAAGATGGCTTTTTTCGCCATCTTTTGCATCATCAAATAGAGCCTTTTTGGTACAAAAGACAACTGAAAAAATATGTGTGAACAGATGAACCTAATAATGAGACTTATCAAAATTGAGACCTACTATTAGTTTAAACTGTGCTTGATTTTTGGCCCATTTTGGCACATAGAGTGGCCACTTAGGCATGCTTCCTTACAGCAGCCATGTTCTTTTTACCCCGACCACTTCCAGGGAACAGTGTGTAAAAGTGTGCAAGTTAGGGGTTTTTTTTGGCGCAAATTCTGCAAAAAAGTCTGGGGCATTTACAATATTAGCTTTGCCCCAATATATTTTAAACTAGAATAAGTGGAAAACAATTATAATGGGAAGCTGTAGCAACACGTGCCTTCCAGGAACTCAAGCTTCTCATTGAGAGCATAAAGTTAAAAAAGGGTTATGTATGACACAAAACACAGCTACTTTACTGCAAAAACAGTGCCACCCCTTTCCTCAGGTTCTTTGTGGTACTGCAATTTAGCTCTGCTCACTTCAAAGGAACAAAGCTGCAAAAGAGTGGTGCTGTGTCTAGAACAAAGTGGCTGTGTTTTTTTCTAAGCCTGGATAAGCCCTTTAAAACTTCACTGAGCCAATGGCTCATAAGGGCCTTATATTCACTTCTAATTTACTTCTATTAAAAACCTCCAGTCTCCCAGTACTTATCAGCTGCTGTACGTCCTACATGAAGTGGTATATTCCTTTTAGTCTGACACACTGCTCTCTGCTGCCACCTCTGTCTATGTCAGGAACTGTCCAGAGCTGAAGCAGATCTCCATAAAAAACCTCTACTGTTCTCCAGACTGGACAGAATACCACTTCCAGCAGGTCATGAAGAAGCTGAAAAGTACTGGAAGACTTGAGATTTTTTTTTTTTAGTAGAAGTAAATTACAAATCTCTGGCATCAGTTTTCTTTTCTTGCTTAACTACCCCTTTATTGCACAGCATCCCCCAATCCTTTATAGGACCACAGTCTAATCTAAGGGAAACGGTGCGGGGAGGACACACTTCTGGTGGGGCATGGCATTCAGCAGGGATAGCGACAATGAAAGACATGTCGTAAGCCTTACAAACACAAGTCTCCCTTAATACTGATCAGTCAAACCTGTCAATTGAGGAATGTAATCTCTCTCTCTCTCTCTCTATTATATATATATATATATATGTCTAGCGTCCCAAGCTTTCGCTAGTATTGAAGAACCCCTATCCCTCTTCACCAGGACGGCCGCAGTGCAGAGGAGCTGTATGGGCGCAGACGCGCTGCACAGGACATATGTCGCCCAGTGACCCAACATCACTTATAGCACATGAACTAAACTTCAAACCCTAATGTCATTTCCAGAACAAGCTACACGCTACAAGAACTTAACTTCATTGGCATTTAGTTATGTGGGGAGGAAAAAAAAAAAAAAAAGCTTTCTAGCAGTAAAAAAATGTATTTGGTGGAATTTGTCATCATGATCAAATGATTACAGTGCAAACCCCGGAGATTTTTCAATGGCTCAGCAGGTTTCTGGTCCCCATGGAAACCAAATTTGGTACATTGTCCTCCACTCAGCTGGAGTATTGAATGTTGGGGCCTTTTGTGCATGATGAGATTTCTTCTCCAACCTTCGGCGGTGGTGGCGGCGGCGGCAGACTTCCCTGCTTCCTCCTGACTCGCTTCTAATTGAGATGCAAATTAATCTCCGCGGCTGATTACACTTCCCTCAAAGCTCCTGACAAGTGCAGCTGTATCCAGAGTCTGCAGACCCTCCAACAAGTGACTTCAGCTGTCTTTACTTCAAAACGGCTGCCAAGCTTCCACTGTCCTTGTGGAGATAGATTCGTTTCAGAAACACCCATTCCCGAAACTCTACTAGACACAATTATCCATCGCTCCATTGTAGTCCCCCCTTCTACGTTCTCTGCGGAGGATTCCCCTATAAAACTTTCATGTGGTATAATGGGACTGTGCACTTGTGAGCAGGTCAAGACCCTTTTCTTCCGATACCCCGAGATTCTTGTGGAGAGATGTTCTGCATTACGCAGGTCAGGAGACTGGAATGTGCACAAATAGCTCTTTAAAATGACAGCGAAATTGTCTTTGTAACCTGCTGGGAAATTTGTATCTGTATTCAGCAAAGCTCTTTACAGTCTCCTGTATTTTATGGTCTGAAAAGGACATAGGAGCTGCTGGCACAACACCTGCTCCTGCTGAAGGGGGCGCCATAGATGGAGGGTACCTGTGGCTTGTGACCCGTACAGCAATGTTACTAGACTATGAAGACAGCTATTATATGGAACCACTATGGTCGCATTATTTGAGTACTGTATAAGATATGGTACATTGTCACTATACAGTACTGGAAGCACTGTATAGCATTCTTATTTAGGCAACTGTATGAAAATGTTATTATCCAACAGATGTCTTTTTTTAAGGATACAAAAGAACTGAAAAACACTAACAGTAAGTGTTGGTGCTTAAAAAAAAAAAAAAAAAGGATGCATACTCACCTGCCCCAATTCCCCACCTCTACCGTTCCAAACACAACCGCTCTCCTATTCTTTCTGAACTCCTCATCTTCAGCAGTCATAACCAATCACAGCACTGCTTTCGTTTTTCGATCAGTTGGAGTCTGAATGTTCACATCCCCAAGAATCAAAATGACCTGTGAAAAGTTTTCACTAATGACAGGGACACTTTAAAAAGCTGCACAGTGCCTGGAAATGAGCCATAAACACAAACCTTAGTGAGTTCTTTTTAATAGTGAGCCGGCAAACCCATGTCACTGTCCATTCACTTTAACCTTAAAGGCACTAGCAAGACTCAATATGGAAACTGTCAGCTTGTGGGCGTACGCTTGACAATGCGACATCATTGAGGGGGACGATAGCCCTCTCGTTTTTCTTTTAAGACGACTCCGGTCTTCTTTCAATTCATGTAGTATGAAAATCTCCATGTGACAGCTACCTGTGCGCTGCCAAAATACCAAATGAAGGCACTTACCAAATCAAAGGGAACCTTCTTTATGACATAGACCTCATATAAAAAGGATACAAGCTCTGGTAGAGAGGGATAAGCGACTTGACAGCTCTGCTGGCGTTGATACACGTTGCACACACAAGAGTTGGCAACAGATTTTCTGTTACAATAGCGCCGTCAAAAAGGGGACCGAAAAATGGCACCTGTAAAATAAACAAAGATATTTAGAGACAAAAGGCATTTCACACAGTTTACAAAGACAAGCGATCATCCCAGTGCCAACATGGCTTCCTATACAGCAGCACAGGCCGTATGCGCTCTGCATAGTGATACACACAATGTGTATGTTCTATGGAACATACATCCGCACACAATGCGTCTTTATACAGGGAGAAAGAAAAGATGTTTTCTAAGGGACCCTTACGGTAGATCTCCTTTAAACAGATTAAGGAGCATCTGCCACCAAAATGCTGAAAGTAGAATGACATGAGACAGACATTCGGCAGTATGTGCAGCCTTACATAACATGGAGAGATCCTCATCCATATCCTAATCTAAATGCTCATGAATATTCACGACAGGTTGTACCCGGGCCTCTATAATACAAAGCATAGCACGTTCCTATGGATTCTCACAGCTCATTGGCTGAAATATCAGAATTCAGAATAATGGGCAGTGCCAAACCAACCCAACAAAATGAATTCTTTGGGACTTTAAGGGACTTGTCTCTTGCATGCTAACATGGTGCCTTTACCATAACTTAGGCTCTGTTCACACTGATACTACAAGCCTTCATAGGGTTCCATGACACTTGATAGCAATGTTAGTCATCAAAAGGACAGGAACCTCTGAGGGGTCCTACCTCTTCTGCTCTCAAGCGCTACACTTCCCCCCTCTGCACTTCGGTGCTGATACCTTTCACAGACGAGCAGGGGGATATGAGCTAGTTGCAGGCATGGTATACGGGTGAAACCACACCCGCACGCAATGTCCAATAGCTGCCCGAAGTCACAAGATATGTAACATCACTGTCCACAACATGTTCCCACCCCCCCTCTCCTCTTGCGGAAGAGCAAAGGGAGGAAGTAGAACCCCGGAGAGCAGAAGAGCTAGGACCTTTCCTACTCTCCGGGATAACCCCTTTAAATCACTGATCAAAGCTCGCATATCATAAAAGCCATGATGCTATTGTGAACCTAACCTTATAGTGGGGTTCAGCCATATACTACAATAGAACAGTCGTATTATTGAGCACTCCTGGGAAAACTTACAGAGGGATGATAAGCCTTTAGCAATACACAATTCAGAATGTAGTCTGATCTAGCTCATCTTCCATCCTGTTATGTTACCAGAAGTATTTTCTGAATTATTAAAAACACAATGGTCATAAAACAACCACAAATAGCCGGAATCAGATGTAAACAAGTTATTTATTTGCGTTTCTTTTTTTGTTTCTGAAGGATGACAAGGGATGGGCCCGGCAATGATCAGTGACATTTGACAGGGGCCACAAACTGCTCTCCATCCACACTGCCAGGATGAATGGGGAATCTATTTTTCTGCATACATCGGGAGATAATAGAGTAGCACTAGCAGAAAAGAGGAGATGTAGAACGCACTAGCATCCCTAAGAAATGCTGCACCGTTGTTATATTCAGTATACAGCTCCGCCGGTTGTTAGAGGAAAGTGACAGACATGCATCTAATCAGCGTCCAACATGAGGAGAACAGAAAGAGGGGGGAAAGCAAACAAAAAAGGACGTATATAAAGCCTGCGTATCGATCGGCCCAATCACAACGGCCTCCTATCCTGAAGAGCTCAGCAGGGCAGATTGAGCAGCTCTCCAGAAGAGACAGAATGCAGCCTCTGCCTCCTCTCCAGCACTTTGATAAGCTCACTTAGGTCCTCCAGGGAGAAAACGGTCAGGTCTGACACCAGATTTGCACCATCTGTTCCCCTTTTCTTACAGTGTACAGACCAGCCCTTACTGACCAGAGCCAGCTCGGATACACAGGGGTGCTGGCTGTAGTAAAACACTACTGCAAGAGAAGAAACACATGCTTTCTGAATTATTAATATAGCACTTAAAAAGCTTGCTGCATGCCTTCAGGTGTCTATACAACCAACTGACTGCAAAACCTAACAAAAAAACTAACACAACGGAAATGTGATGTTCACTAACTAAAAAAAAACAAAACTATTTACTTGCATACACAATAAAAGCTATTGAGGAATACTGAGTAATGTTTAGACCAATATTCTAGGAATATTTCAGTGACAAAATGATGAAGCTGCCTGAACAACATTGCACTTTTACCTAGTGTTTCTCTAGTTTTAACCCTATGGTTGTGTAATAGAGCCACTCCTCACAGTAAAGCAATAGGGCGACATATGAGGGGAATATTAGCCTATTATGGAGACTGGTAAACAGAACAAGGCTGGTTAACAAATGCTTCAACAAGTCTGGTAATCCTGTCTGATCTGATCATTATAAGCTGCATTACACTGAATCCAGCAGTATATACTCTAAGACATAGAAAACAACAGCAAAGATGCCTGAATCCTCCACATAACTGGTTCACCATAACACAGAAGACACCACGGTTCAGAAGGTTTTTGTACAATCAGATTGCACATAAAACAACCGTATCAATTATCAATCAATTATTTTATTATTATTTTTTGTATGCTTTTTGTGTTATAGTGATGTTCATAGTGATAGTTAGCCACTTTCCACCCTGTGTGTACTTTATAGGCTTGTCCAAACCAACACACACCAATCAGCCATAACATTAATATTGTGTAGTACCGTCCCACAAATCCCCAAAACAGCTAGAGGTGATATGTGGTAAGTTTATGTAGGTGGTGTGTGCCACATGGATGCCAAGGATGCCCTGCACAGCTTTACCCAGTGTATCACACTGCCTCCACTAGCTTGTTTTTTTCCCTATAGTACATCCTGGTGCCATCTCTTTCTAAGCGACACATGTACTGTACCTGAACTTCCACAGAAAACATGATTTATCAGACCAGGCCACCTTCTACCATTTCCCCATGGTCCTGTTCTGATTCTTACCGGCCAATTGTTGGTGCTTTTGTGGTCTACAGGGGGTTAGCATGGCCAATATGACAGGTCTATGACTACATGGCCCCATACACAGCAAGCTAAAATGTCTGTGCTCGGACACCTTTCTATGAAATCCAGCAGTAACTTTTTTAGGAATTTGTGACTGGTAACTCTGACCTGACAAGATAGTCTTCTACACACATCAATGAGCCTTGGCTGCCTGGGACCCTGGTTGTGCTTTATTAAACCACATTTGGTAGGTTGCAAGCAATGCATTAGGTACACTCAACAAGATCTGCCATATTGTGTCCTGACCCAGTCATCTAGCCATGACAATCCTCCTTCATTCAGCTGACGTTATCAAGGACTTCCTAATACATGGGTCTCCAAACTGCGGCCCTCCAGCTGTTGGGAAACTACAACTCCCATCATGCCTGGACAGCTAAAGCTTTGGATTTGGCTGTCCAGGCATGATGGGAAATGTAGTTTTGCAACAGCTGGAGGGCCGCAGTTTGGAGACCCATGGCCTAATATATTCCTATATATGTCAGTGGTTTCAATGTTATGGCTGAGTGAAGTATATTAGAAGGTATGTTGCATAATACTGGCACATATGGACTCTTAAATACTATAGAGGGAGATTTTTGGCCAATTTCAATCAGAAGTGTATGGCTGTACAATATGAAGAAAAGTTCCAAATGACTGGCGCCTGAAAGATATTGCAGCCCTGCTTAATATTACATGAATGAGATGCCAACATCTAATAAATAGTAAGCCAATAGGAAGACTTCCAGGAACTACTGTGTTTCTCCAAAAATAAGACCGGCTCTTATATTTTTTTTTCTCTCAAAAAAGGGTTAGGGCTTATTTTTGAGAGAAAAAAAATACAAGAAACAGAGAACGACCCTACACTGTAGTGAGCCGCCATACTGTATGTCCCACTGTTGTTAAGCTCCTATACTGTAAGTTAGGCCTCCATACTGCATACCTCCCACCTCCCTCTATAGTTTTTCCTCCATAACGTATACATCTCCCCTCTGCAGTAAGGCCTCCATACTATACACCTCCCTCTACCCATGTTCCCCCATACTGTATGCAATCACCCTCTGCAGTAAGGACCCCATACTGTATACCCCTCTCCCCTCTAAGTAGTTGTTCCCCCATACTGTATACATCCCCTCTGCAAGTAGTCACCATTGTGTATACCTCTGTTCCCACTCTAAATATGGGGGGATGGAGGGTACAAGGGCCAACTACAATGTTCCCTACTGTGCATCTTCTTACCACTCCTGCAGTCTGGGTTGAGAAGGTGGGGGCGGAGCATAATGTGTCTGGCACTGATTGGCTGATACTCCGCATCCGATGTCAGTGATCATGGTATTGCTCAATTAGTTTGCCATGTTTGCTAAGTTTTCATATAGCATGAAGTTGCTCAGTAGTGAAAAGAATGAGGGATACTGAGACCTATGGTGGCTTCCTTTGGGCCACATTCTTTGAAATTTAGTGGATTGTCAGACTCGCACTAAACCATCAGACGTGCCATGACCACTGTTGGACACCTACTCTGCGTAGTTCAAGCTAACATCCTTTAATGGACTAACCACAAATGACTGAATGTGGCCATAATGTGCAAAGTAACTACACCCATGGGAAGGGGGAGATTTATTAGCTCTATATACAGATCTCCACTACAAATAGTGTCTAATCAATGATTAAGAAAACCCTATTTACTATAAGGGTGGGTTCACACGTCCAGGCCCTGCAGCAGATTTGATGGCGCAAATTCAAAGCCAATCTGCAACTTCAAATCTGCTGCAGATCCTGTACGTGTGAACCTACCCTAAGGTTTAGTTTCCACATGCTAATCTTTATGACCATTGCTAAATGTCTCTTTATATTAAAGAACAGCTCTGTCAGTCTTCCCAATAATAAATGATTCTGATGATGGTCCCAAAGGAGAAGACTCAATGTGTAAGAAAAGCCATCCTTGGATATAGTGATAGCTCCAATGTTCCCAAATATATGTTATCCCTTAAGATAGTTTTAATGTTTTTAAAACTATTTAAAAAATTTTTACCATTAAGAAATAAAAAAAACAAAACAAAACACTGTGGATAAAGTTCACTCTCCAGTACTAAGATCTACGGTCCACAGTCAATGACACTAGTTAAAGCACAGGGGAATGGGTAAATTATTGTACCAAATGGCTAAGAATTAATCTCCAATGACTAGCTGCAATATAACAAGGCATCTGTGTCCCAGGGAGCCCATAGTATGTCCCTAGCGGTATGTGCAGTGTGGAGAGCCTGCGTGCTGGTCTTTGTCCGCCATGGCAGGCAGCTTTTCACCTCATTGTCTAGAATACCCTCATACATCTGTGACGCGTGGAATGCTTCCATTCTAACAGACTTACTATTGTCTTTTCCTCCGCAGCTTTGTTGAGCTACGGCTGCATTATGTCTGTGATAATTCTATTGCTTAATTAGGTGAAAAAAAGTACAACTTGAATTTCTTTCTATATTTAACAAGACAGCTAGAAGGGGGGAAAATTTTTTTACTTTTTTTATTATATTAGTCAGGCATCAGAACTGTGTCTGTGTAATTGAGAGTCAACACTGTCCCAGGTGCTGGAGCTTCAATGCAAACAAAAAAGACTAACATTATGCTATATAAAGGCCAAATGCTGTTATGGATTCTGTAACCCGATAGACAGGACGGTCTTTTCATTTGATTAGGGAATGCAATTTAAATACCAGGAATGAGGCCAAATAGCAGACATCTCCCTTACAAGCTTCTCCCATACACCCTGGGGTCAGGAGCTAGTGAACAAAAGGTCAGCTGCACTTGCCCTGGAAATGTCTGGATACAGTTTATTGCCTTGTAATGGCTTTGTGTTCATTTTAAATATAGGAGAATCCTTACAATTCAAGTGGCCTAGCTGTGTGTGTACATCTCTAGTAAGACAATCAATGGTTATTATTAGGACATTCCTTCTTCTTTACCTTTCCATCAACTCTAGTCCCATATGTTGTTATAATTCCATCATCTATGAACATTGTTATTTTAGAATATGGTCCAAACTGTGTAGTGACTGGTTACTACTAAATTCTGCTTTATAGCCTTCATAATGGAAGACATAACAGACATATATTGCACCAATTTCTATTGCTCTATTGTTCAAAACTTTGCAAACGATCTTGACAAAAATCTCCTATGCAGAACTATACATCTCCTTGGTAACAGACTACAAACAAACCCTAAGTAGTCTGATCTTGTGGTCAAATTCTTTTTCCATCTTGCCCACTAGGGATGTCACGATACCAGAATTTTGAGTTCAATACCAATACCAGCTTTCTTATTTTGATACTCGATACTAATTCGATACTAAATAAAGTTTTGAAAAAAAATATGTAAAAATACAAATATAATATTTTTTTTTTTTTTAAAAAAGGGAACAGGGATTATTAGAACCTTTATTATGATTGTTTTTTTTAATTTTTTTTAATTTAAACTTTTTTTTAAACACTTTTTAATTCCTCTTTACCCCGCAGCATACCTCCCTGTGCACAACTCCCAGTATACCTTCTTATGCACTACAACTCCCAGCATACCTTCTTGTGGTGATTTGTAGTGCACAAGTGGGTATGCTGGGAGTTGTGGTGCATAAGAAGGTATGCTGGGAGTTGTAGTTCACAAGGAGGTATGCTGGGAGTTGTAGTACACAAAGAGGTATGCTGGGATGTTTTGTCGGGAGGCTGCTGCTGCACAACTGCAACTCCCAGCATACCTCCTTGTGCACTACAACTCCCAGCATACCTCCTTGTGCACTACAATCCTCAGCATACCTTCTTGTGCACTACAACCCTCAGCATACCTTCTTGTGCACTACGAATCCCCAGAATTCCTCCTTGTGTGCAACTCCCCACAAGGTGGTGTGCTGGGAGTTGTAGTGCACAAGAAGGTATGCTGGGAGTTGTAGTGCACAAGGAGGTATGCTGGGAGTTGCAGTTGTGCAGCAGCAACCTCCTGACACAACTTCCAGCAGCACAACTTCTTGTGCACTACAAGCCCCAGCATACCTCATTGTGCACAAAGAGGTATGCTGGGGGTTGTAGTGCACAAAGAGGTATGCTGGGGGTTGTAGTGCACAAGGAGGTATGCTGCTGGGAGTTGTAGTGCATTAGCAGCCTCCTAACACAACAACTCCCAGCAGCATACCTCCTTGTGCACTACAACTCCCAGCTTACCTGCTTGTGCACTGCAACTCCCCACAAGAAGGTATGCTGGGAGTTGTAGTGGACACAGAGGTATGCTGGGAGTTGTTGTGTCAGGAGGCTGCTAATGCACCACAACTCCCAGCAGCATACCTCCTTGTGCACTACAACCCCCAGCATACCTTTGTGCCCAAGGAGGTATGCTGAGAGTTGTAGTGCACAAGAAGGTGTGCTGTTGGGAGTTGTAGTGCATTAGCAGCCTCCTGACACAACAACTCCCAGCATACCTCCTTGTGCACAACAACTCCCCACAAGAAGGTATGCTGGGAGTTGCTGTGCCACTGTACCGGAGGACCCCGAGGGAAGGGGGGGGGCAGGATTGTGGACACCGGAGGGTGCGAGGGACCGCATTGCACCGGCAGGTCCTGGGGGTGGTGCGGCGCGGGGGACCCGGCTGCAGCAGCGGGAACTGGTGGGTACGGGGGACCCGGCTGCAGCAGTGGGTCCTGAGTGGGGGGGGAATAGTTAAATGACTGCCGCCCGCGAGGTCGCGGGCCGCAGTCATTAGCAGTGGGGGCCGCTCCATATGCAGCAGACTCCTGCTGCATATGGAGCGGCTCAGGAGGTGTTAATGCCGCTGTCAGGTGTGACAGCTGCATCTACCCTGTAAAATAGCCGGCACTAGCGATCGCTTTGTGCCGGCTATTTAAATTTGGCGCCGCCGGGAGCGGAGAGCGTGCGGGCGGAGGAGGGGACACCAGGGGGCAGGGGGCGGCACACAGAGAACATGGCTGGCGCTCAGGTAGCCGCCGGCCGTGTTCTCTGCACCATACTTTATGTTAAGCTGCGTTATTAGGCAGTTTAACATAAGGGTATGTGCACACTGAGCAATTCTCGAGGAATTGAAGCAGAAAGTTTTCAGGCAGAATTCAAGCAGAATTTAAGCCCCCCATTGACTTCTATAGGATTCCTCTAGCAGATCTACAGCAGAAAATTCTGCTCTGAAATTCTGCAGTGTGAACAACAGAGCAGAAAACCCATTGAACACAATGGGACTTTGCTCTGTACATATTTTACAGGAGGAATTTCAAGCTGAATTTCAAGCTGAATTCCTTGCCTTTTCCTCAGTGTGCACATACCCTTCAGTATCGATACCAGGAAATCCTGGTACTGAACCTTTTTTCTGCCCGAAATATCGATAGTAGTATCGATATTTCGGTGCATCGTGCATCACTATTGCCCACCAATCTTGCCAACGTGCATAGAGTAGTTTATCAAGATATAAGGGCAATCTGGGTGCAGGTCTACATAGCTCTATACAAACATGACAGGAGATTGTTAGGGCTATTCAAAAAGCTAGTAAACTTTTTCTTATTTTAGCCTGGGCAATAATAGCCTACTTGGTAATAATTCTGAATAATTCGCATAGAAGGCAACTACCAGAATTCAACATTATAGGACTCCTGAGGCAAATGTAGCACATGAATACATATATAAAATTTTCCATACAACCTTATCAGCACTGTACACGGATTCTATCTGGTCCTTCTTTTAATCTGCAGCCCGGGGCTGGAGGAACACAGAAGGCCTACGGCACCAAGAGCAGACATACCCTTGCAATATTGGCTATGGACAGGCTCCAGTGCAGCAGAAGACTTCATTAGCATATGTATGAAATGGCAAAAAATATCTGGAACCGGGCCGCGGATTTGGGGGGGGGGGAGGGGGATGGACAGGCAGAATGCAAGGCTGTATGGTAACCTTAATACATGTGTTCATCTAGTATATTTGCTTTAACAGTATCCAAATATGTATTGTTAAATGATTACATCTCTCATATTGTACTGCATGCACCACTGTCACACTATATTAGGCTCACACTTAATGAGCCAAAGGGATAAGTATGATTAGAGCTAGCGCCATAGGAAATCAATAGAATGTGTTGTCTTAAAGGACTTACACAGAATTCGAAAACATAACTGCTTCCCTGCCCAAAAAAACAGCATCACACCTGTCCTCTGGTTGTGTGTGGTATTATAGCTCAGCCTTATTCACTGCAATGGAACTGAACTGCAAAACACAGCGCACCTAGTGGTAAGAAGCGGAAGTGCAATGTGTACAGAGCTCTAATAAGCTCTGGCGCTTCAGGCCCATCCCCCTCCCACAACAGGTCCTGGTTCTTACTGATACTGATATACAGTATGCATGTTACTGTGCAGAATAAATCCCCCCATCCCCTCTTGTAGCCAGATATGTCATCCATCCCCCCTTGTAGCCAGATATGCCATCCATCCCCCCTTGTAGCCAGATATGCCATCCATCCCCCCTTGTAGCCAGATATGCCATCCATCCCCCCTTGTAGCCAGATATGCCATCCATCCCCCCTTGTAGCCAGATATGCCATCCATCCCCCCTTGTAGCCAGATATGCCATCCATCCCCCCTTGTAGCCAGATATGCCATCCATCCCCCCTTGTAGCCAGATATGCCATCCATCCCCCCTTGTAGCCAGATATGCCATCCATCCCCCCTTGTAGCCAGATATGCCATCCATCCCCCCTTGTAGCCAGATATGCCATCCATCCCCCCTTGTAGCCAGATATGCCATCCATCCCCCCTTGTAGCCAGATATGCCATCCATCCCCCATTGTAGCCAGATATGCCATCCAACCTCCTTTAAGCCAGATATTGCTTATTGGATGTCTAGAAACGTTTCAGCTAATCAGGCTGTGGCACCAGCCAGCATGTAGTGGCTTCAGACCAGGGCCGCTGCATACGCAATTGCATGCTTGGTCTTCTGCATACGGGCACAATGATGTCCCCATACCCAGAGAGAGACTAGCGCCTGAGTGGTGTCAACCTAAAAGAATGCACTGCGCATGCACGGGAAGGCTGTCCTATGTACAGGTGATAGCTCAGCCCCTGAAGTGCTAACATCACTGTACACAGAATTGCTGGAAGATGGAGCAGAGCACAATGTCACCAGAAGACAGAACCAGCGATCTCAGAGGACTGCTGACTAAGGAAATATATTTTAGACTTCTATACACTGGCACTCCCAGGGCAAGATTTCTGCTAGCTGTGACTAGTTAGGAGCTCCGGACCGCCCCCATCTGCAGGTTGTACAAAGTATGTCTTCGGAACATATAAGTAAGGCTCATAGGGGAAGATTTATCAAACATGGTGAAAAGTGAAACTGGCTCAGTTGCCCCTAGCAACCAATCAGATTCCACCTTTCATTTTCCAAAGAGTTTGTGAGGAATGAAAGGTGGAATCTGATTGGTTGCTAAATCTCCCCCATAGTGTTTACCTATATGCACATATAGGAACATATTTATAGCTGTAACAGCGTTTTTCTCATGACTAGGTCTCTTTAAAGGGGTATGACAGTTTCAACATAAAGACTGATCAATGGAATGGAAAAGTTATACAAACTTCTAACAAACGTTCTGTTTTCTTAAAATCTCCGCTTGCTGTCACTGACTGGGAAATCCCATTGTTTATTGTTCCATTGTCCCACTGCACAAAACTCCGTCCTGGTCACGTGATGGACACACAGGCTCAGAGCTGTGCCGTGTAATGATCTACGATCAGACGATCAGGGCACAATGAATGATAAACTTCACAGTGTACAAACCATAATCTGTATCTGGCGAGCCTGTAATATCTGGGCGCATACTATACCTAATGGCTTGTTGTTTCCAAGTGGAAAAGTTTTCTGTTTTTATTTTCCCTAAATGGATGTAGCCATTAATTACAGCAGGTTCATTAATTCTAGAACTCTCATGTACACCTCATTGTCATACACTGGCAGCATCGTATTGAACCGAATGGTAAAGTACTTTAATGACTGCTGATTTCGGATTTTCTCAGTCCTTCATTTACCCAGCAGTCAGAGCCCTCGACTGTGCTTTCTAGCACTTGAGACTAGGCTTTGATCACCATGTTTCCCAAGTAGATGAATGCAGAGAACTATTTCATATTTACAGCCATAGCCTATATGCCTCTCGGCTGTGCATGTGGGTAACAAACTGGCAAGTCCTTTATTTATAAAGGTATCCATTTACTTCTATGAGTCTATCCAGCCACAACTCTTATGCATTGTGGAGATAGGTATTGTTGTAGTCAAAAGCTTTAGTTCTCCATTCACAACATCTATCAATGCATGATGTTCTGAGTCATTTATAACCGCATTACCCGGAACAATGTTCTCTCTATAGCGCAAAGCAAGTTCCTCCAAGACACTAGACGTATTCATGAAAGACGTTCTCTGATAAAAGGCAGACATATAATTATTGCTAGGTTGTACACACTTCACGCGAGACCCCAATGGAGAATCATAGAATCTGTCAATAAGCAGCTCATGCTCCTCACAGGTGTTTTAAAAATGAAATCTGAAACATTGATCAGCCATGACATTAAAACTAGGTGAAATATATTTTATTTATTTATATATATATATATATATATATATATATATATATATATATATATATATACACACACATATACACACACACACACACACACACACACTGTATAATATATATATATATATATATATATATATATATATATATGATACAGAGGGGTGGCAAGAGATCTTTAATTTAATGTGACAACTGGGTCAAAGCATCTTAAAAATTGCAGGTGTTTAGTTAGATGCCCCTTATAAAATGGTCCCAGCAAGAACAAACGGTGTCTGAGGATCGTATAATGGGTAACCAAAGGCTCACTTATGATGTAGAAAGCAAAGGCTAGGTGGTCTGGATAGACCATAGAAGAGGAACTGTTGCACATATCGCTGGCTATAACTGTAAGAACCCACCTTGCATTGCAGCCTACTATGTATGGGGCTATATGACCACTGACCAAGTGCCCATGCTGACCCCGACTCCTACAATGGGCATCTAAGCATTAGAACTGATCCACAGAGCAATGGAAGTAGGTGGCCTGGTCTGATGAATTATGTTTTACATCATGTGGGGTGCATGCGTTGCTTACCTGGGGAAGCAATAGCACCAGGATACAATAAGGGAACAAAAAACAACAGTGGGGTGCAGTGTAATCCCCCTGGAAATCTGGTGGTCACATTCATGAGGATGCTACTTTGACACACACCATAAACATTATTGCGGACCAAGTACATAGACCCCCTTGTGGCAGAAGTATTCCCTAAGAGCAGTGGTCTCTTACAGAAGAATATTGTGTCCTGCAAGAATAGGAACATTACATAGAGAATGCCCAGAATCTCAATATCAAACATCTATGGGATGTGCATGGAAGAATCGCTGCCAGATACCACAGGGCATCTTAGGGGCATCTTGTGAAGTCCAACCCTGACTTACCTCTGGTTTCTTCATTATTTCTATAAAATACATCCTATTCTTCATCGGGTAAATAATAATTAAAACATCGCCAAAGTCTGTAGGTATAATGCCCCTTCGATAGTTCCTGGTATGCTCAGACCAAACAATGTGAACTTCATCATTTCCAAGGTGCCGGAGCTTAAAAAACAAACAAACAAACAAACTCAATAAAAATAACAAATATTACAACATAATGCAGTTTAACATATAGAGTACTGTATATATTTATATATGTGCCTGCACACTCTTTTCTTAATAGTTTACCCACGGCAAGACAACCTTTAATGAGATGAGATTATTTAAAGGGTAGTTCAACTAAAAATGTTCTGTCTTAAGTGTCCAATTACTGTAAACCCAAAGCTTTAATTCAGTCCTTTGTGTTTCTATGGCAACAGACTACAAACCAACCTTATGTAGTCTAAGCCTGTAGCCATTCCATCTATCCCTTTATTCTTGCTAACAGGTTGGGGACAAATTGATGGAAATATAGTTCAGCTTACACTAGATTTGTTCGTTGACTCTGGAGCACATTTATCATTGTGCGCCCCTTGTGTACACCACGGAAAAGTTGCACATCTTAGCCTTTTCCAGGGGTAAGGCCCGCTCGCCTGGTGGGCAGGCAAGGGGAGCACGACAAGGCAGGGGGGAGACATGGCCTCTCCCTTCACCTAATTTATCATGGATTACACTTTGCCAGATGTAAACCATGGACAAACGTACACCTTGTCAGGAGAGGGTGCAGATTTCTGTGCCCACCGTGCAACACGTGCAGGTCCCATCACATTTACTAAGAGGCGTGCACCTGTTAGTAAATCCAACTGGATAAACTGGGGCAGAGCTTACGAGTACGGCAATCTTATTAAACCTCCCCCTTTGTGTACAGGAAAACTCTATTTGTGCAAAAAGGATTCAAAACATTCCAACGCTCAGCTCCACTAGAGCAAATTTATACAGCTGGAATCTACTATAATTTCTGCATCCAAATCAGTGCAGTTTTGCAGCAAATAAATAAATAAAACCATTTCCCATTACTTTAATTTCAAAATTGGCAATAAAATCTATGTGGTCTTTAAAAGCAAACAGTGCAAAGATTTTTCAGTATGGAAAAAATTGACTTTTACTTTTCTGCCTATTTCCACATAGATTCTTACTGTGAAATAAATAAGAGCTTTAAAATCTTTGTCAAAATCAGCACGGATTTCAGATGTGAATTCCACATGGTTTATGAAGCAAAATTTTCCGCCTCTTGAATTTGAGTAAAAAAGCCCTTTTATAAAATTATAAAGTTTGATGTAATCTGAATTCATCAGTTTTAGCAGGGTCTTTAAGGTCGAATACAGAGTGATAATTTGCCACATAGGGCAGATGTCCCCCCTGTGCACTGTGTAGCCAATGAACAAGCAAATGCTTCCTCATCGCTGACCATTCACTTTCAACCTGTCAAAAATAAAGTACACAGCAAGCCACATGTGTGTTATAGGGGATGTGCAGCCGATGGCTCATTAAAGGAAAAAGCTGCCAATCATCACTAGTGATGGTCGTGCAGCCCTGCCCTCACAATCATCAAACTGTGGAATAGGCTCTGTAAACAATCACCGATCTAGCAGATCATGCTTGTTTATGGTGCGTTTACATAGAGAGATTTATCTGACAGATCTCTGAAGCCAAAGCCAGGAACAGTCTATAAACAGGGAACAGGTCATAAAAGAAAGACTGGGATCTATCCCTTTTGCAAATCCATTCCTGGCTTTGGCTTCAAAAAATCTATCAGATAAGTCTCTCTGTGTAAACGCACTATTACACTGCTTCTCCAGTGTAACACAGTCTTTAGTTACTGGTCTTACATCTCTCTGCTTTATACTACAGCCTTGTCTGTCCAGCTCAGTTTCTAATCATCTTCTTCAATTGAAAATCAGAGAACTAACAGCTATTATACATTACCACAAGGAACGATCATATAATATACTCAACCAAATAAACCTCGGATCAGCTTTTAAAAATAAACCTTAAATAAACATATACATTTCCTCTCATTTGCTCTCCAGAAACTTGTTTGCTGGGTCTCATCAATGAGGTGACTACCGGTTATTTATTCGGTTTCTCTTGTTTTGCGCCCGTAAGGTCATTATTATGGCATGGAAGAGCTTCACGTTCCAGCCTTATCTCACTGGATCCAGTTGGTCAATAAATATGTTCCCTTGTATCAAGAGTAGGAAGTGTCCCCAAAAGTTTAAAAAGATATGGATCCATTGGACAACTTTGGAAGTCACCAATGTAAAATCCCATTGAGATCACACAGTTGGGCTACTATTGTGTTGCTTTGGACCTGAAGGGAGAGGGGAGGGGTGCCTTGGGTGAATGGGTGTGTGATTGTGCGAGTGGATGTTGTGTCAGTTGTGTTCAGATTCCTCAAAAGTTGGCGTTTTATACTGTTTTTCTCCTGTAGGCCGGTGCGTTGTGTCCTGTTTATTTCCTTTATCTACTGTTTATACTCACTCAGTGTTGTTCACCTGACTATGTACTGTTGCCAAATATTTACATGCGTTTATGTCTTGTTTGTAATGTTTTTTTTTTTTTTTTTAAATGATAAATTCTTTAAAAAAAAAATTTGCTCATAAACTTTTTTCTCTATTGAAAGGAAACAGAAATTTTCCTTTCACTAAAAATAATACTGTGGTGAATGAAGGCATTCACTTGTACATTAAACACAACAGTGCAAGTTTAGTTCAGTCGTGTCTGAGGACGTTAGGTCAGCCCCAGCACACACGTTATTCATGTCTCCGCTAAGGCCAGCTCTATTCATTTAGTCTGAACTGGGTGTCCTCGGCAGCAGCCGCCTGCGCCCGCTGTCAGCCTCTGAACAAACGCTCATTTTTCAAGTCTAAGCAAAACACTATAATGCTTTAAGAGGCCGTCCATGTGCCACACTCATTCAGAAGCTGAAAAGGCCATCTAATTCCCCCTTCTTTTTTTGTCTTTCTCCTCCCCACTCTCGTCTTCCCGATATGCAGCCAGCCGGGCAGCACGCCACTAGTGACACTGGACATGGTACACACCTAATGGTCTGACCTCTTTTCCCTACTAATTGCATTACATGGCCAGCTGGCTCCAGCAAGAACTTGTCTGTTTGGTTGAAGAATTTCTGCTCTCGAATAGTCACGGCTGCTGCTTTCACCAAGTATCTTGAGCCTGACAACCCCATTGTTTTCCTGACAGTGTGCCCATCCTAAAATCTAAGTTTTATTTGTAAATTAACCGGGAAACTTCCTGCCAGATCGGCGGTGCCTGGAGACTAATAATGTGCTCCTTTCATTCCCTTTCACTCTTACTGTATCACTGCCAATTTGTTTTTCTGCTGCCGGCCAGCCCCAGGCTATAAAAGGCTGGTAAGACATAAGTGCAATTATAGTCCTGAAGTCAAATGAATTGGACAAATCCAATAGCACAACCCTGTCCCCACTTTACAAACCCCTACAGCAGTGAGATTAGCTGCTAAAAATCTAATATCGAAATAGCTAACAAATTTCTACAGCAAAGGAGCAAGAGTTCACGATGGGGCTACATCTAGGTCTCGGCATGGAGAAAGGTTCTCGTGTAAATTTGGTCTATGATAAACCCGACCTCTTTTACAAGAGGAAGAAGGGAAAAAAAACTAATTTCAGAGCTGTTAGCTGCAATTTAGTTAGGATAACAGGACAGATTGTGAGAAGCTGTTAGTGTGATTGATTTTTTATTCTAGCCGAGAGACATCCTGATAAAGAATGTTTATTGCTAATGAACACAAATCTCAGAGCTGGAAAAGGTATCATCTGAGTCATGGTCGCTTCGGTAGGGAATCTTCCTGTCAAAACTAAGGCATCCAATACCACTTAACTGGCACGCTTTGGAGGTGGACAAGTGCATGGCTGGATTCATCTCGGCAGCTCTACAAGTCATTTGATTTGATTTTCCACCAGGGTGGTGTGATGCTTGGGAAACGGCGACTGTCTCCACTAAAGAGCCACGGCTTCATCAAAGCTCATCAATCAGCATTGAACATGACACTTTCCAGCTGAAGAACACAAGACCAATCTTCTGCTCTGACACAGGTTAGGAGGGCATTCATGGCAGGTGATCTATTACTTTATTCAGGGAAAACAGGAGCAACGAGGACCCTCACAATGCAGATTAATAAAGGCTACAGGAACACTAAGCTATACCAATATAAAAAATATAATATTACAAGTTATGGGCATTAGATTTATGGTCATACATTGATCCAGGGATTATTCTGATTGCCATTGGAGTCGGTAGGGAAATTTATCCCTGTGATGGGGCAATTGTCATCTGCCTCATAGAGGTTTTTGCCTTTCTCTGGATCAACACAGTAGGGTTTCTCTAGGTTGAACCTGATGGACTCTTGTCTTCTTTCAACCTTATTAACTATGTTACCATAGCTGCTGACCCAGAATACGAAGAACATAGACAATAGTCCAATATAAAATATACTTTAAAACTAAATAACCATAAATTTGTATGATAAACTCTGCACCTACTTATGTAAAAATTACATTTGTTTCATAGTTCAGATATAAGGTCATCAACGAAAAAGACAAACCATAATCGTAACTTTTGTTTCTGAGGTACATTTGGCAAAACTATGTGTAACTAGCCAAAACACCAACGTTACACAGCTGAAGTGCCACAGTAGACTCCCAAACAAACAATTTGCACAAAATGGACCAACTTAAAGGAAAAGTCCGGCAAAATGTTTTATTAAAGTATTGTATTGTCCCCCAAAAGTTATACAAATCACCTATTTACAGTTATAACAGGAAATGCACATAAAGTGCTTTTCCCCCTGCACTTACTACTGCATCAAGGCTTCACTTCTTGGATTAAATGGTAATGTCACTTCCTGGATAACATGGTGATGTCACTTCCTGGATAAAATGGTTAAGTCACGACCCGACTCCCAGACTTGTGCGCGCTGTGGCTGCTGGAGAGGATGATGGCAGGGGGATGCTCAGTGTCCCTCCAGTGCCCTGTGTCTCTCAGTGTCCCCCTGCCATCATCCTCTCCAGCAGCCACAGCCCGCACAGCTCTGGGAGTGGGGTCGTGACATCACCATGTTATCCAGGAAGTGACATCACCATGTTATCCAGGAAGTGACGCCTTGATGTCGTTGTAAGTGCAGGGAAAAAACACTTTATAAGCATTTCCCATAATAAGTGTATATTGGTGATTATGGTATTGTCCCCCAAAAGTTATACAAATTACCAATATACACTTATTACGGGAAATGCTTATAAAGTGCTTTTTTTCCCTGCACTTACTACTGCATCAAGGCAAAAAAATTTTTGACGGACTCCTCCTTCAAAGCAAATGGAGCATTAGAATAAAGATTGCCACACAACCTGATCGGCACTGTTGTGCACACTGGAATGGAGCTGTCCATTCTCCCCATCACTGCCCGTTTCCCAAGGTTTCCTTTGGTTTGCATATATACAAATTAAGGCTCTCAGGAACAGTGATGGGAAGAATGGACGGCAGCGTTATAATGTGCGTGGCAGCGCCAATCCGGTTATATGAAAATATTTTTTATTTTTCAATCTTGATTTATACATTTTTGAATATTAAAGAAAAAGAAAATCCAGTTTTAAAATCATATAGGATCAAGAGGGATACCTTTGAATTATTCCAAAGAGAGGGATAGATCCAGAAATATTACATCCATACCTACTTTCAAGAGGGGGTATCCCTGAGAATGCTTCCAAAGTCCTTTACTACTACTTATATTGAGCCCACTAAAATTTAACGGGGTTATCCGGCGCTACAAAAACATAGCCACTTTTGCCCCTCTCTTGTCTCCAGTTCAGATGTGGTTTTCAATTAAGCCCCATTCACTTCAAGTAGCCATGTTTTTGTAGCTCTGGTTAACCCCTTACAAAAAAGACACTTCTTCTCCCATGTCCATAAATATTTTCTAGTTCCTATGCATCCAAAACCTACCACTACAAGCCAAATTCAGTCTCATCAATCGGTGGTGTTACCTAATGAACACTCCTCAAAAGGATTGACTCAAACAGGTAGACTTTTACACCGGTCTGAGAAGTGCGCCAAGCGGCCCCCAGCACCTATGGTGAACGGGATTCCTGAAACATCCTGGAAGAGCTGAAAAAACTACAGCTATCGTCTATGGTTTATGATAAAGGTCTCCAACCTGTGGCTCTCAACCTGGGCTGTCAGAGCATGCTGGTAGTCATAGCTCTAAATAGTTGGGAAGCCTCAGGTTGGGCACCACTGGGCTATATAAACATTACTTCCAACAATTATATTTTATTACAGTTTCATTTTAGAAGTTACAGATCCTTCTACATTACAGTCATAGCATCATCTCTGGACAGGTACTATATATAATAACCACAGCCTAGAGCGGATTCCATCTTTCCGTAGTGCAGTTGTGATTTATAGGTTAGAATTGGATTTACAACCTCATCTGAAGGCTGTGCTCCAAATCATTGACTGACAGGTGAAGACCTGGACTACTGGTGGAAAAAAAGTAAATTTATTATATCAAGAAAGATTCAGAACTATAGGAAACTTTCCCAATAAGTGCTGTTTGCACTCAATGATAATGATTCTTTTTCTGCTTAATTAACACACATTACAAAGCTATATAACCTTGTAATGTGTGTTAATAAGCTGTCTGGCCCCGCATGTGCACCCGCAGCCTTTTCTCTCCCATTCACTACACCCGGACCTGGGCAGCAAATGTGAACATCGATTGTCACCGGAGGGACGGTAAGCATATATTCTGTGTTTTTTTTTCTTTTTTTCGGGGGGAGGGGGGGCACACTACCCCTTTAAAAACCCAGATACATTACATCAATGTTCTCGTCTGTTACCTTTTTGGTCAGTGAATCATCTGAATCAGACAACATGCGAGTAGAGACGTGAAAGATCACTTCAACAGTAGAGGTAGCATAATAAGGTGCAGTCTGTCCAGTGCTTCCGTTTCTCTGTAGACCACCCATAAACCCACAGTGAGTTGAAAGGTCAACCTAAAATAGAAACAGAATAAGGCTACATTCCTGTATAGAGAATATACTAAAATGATAAAAGTATGTCTTTGGTTTTGATAAGGAGCAAATCAGGAGGAAAAAAAAGGCATAGATATTTAAAGGGGTCGGACCCCCTCCAATTCCTTTAACACAACCATAGAGTTAAACGATAAAGCTCTTGATGCCTCCAGCCAGGTCTATAAGGAGATTAGGGTCACATCAAAAACAGACTGTAGAGCTCAATAGCAGGTCCATAAACTAGTCTGCAGTATGCTCCCCCTTGTGATGTCAGTAGGTAGACGGAATATTGTCATTTAGCTATACTCCTAATTGGAAGGAATATTTGGGCCAATTTAGGGTCAAAATATTAAGATTTAGTGACTATGCAAAGCAAAAGAAGTGCTGTATATACCTAAACACCAAAATAAGTATACAATATTCATAGGTTTCCATACACACATACAAAGGTTACTTTTTATTCGGGTCCCCTCCTGACTTTAGTTTAAAACCAAAGCTGGATAACAATAACTGTGATGACAATGTTCAGTTACCTCCCAGCCGAGGCCTGCTACAAAATCTTCGTAAGCCTTGCTTCCCCCGCTGTTGGAAAGTATGGAGCACTTATCCTCCTGCCCCTCAGCGATGTAAAACACGGCAATCTTGTGGGTCTCACGACTGATAAACAAAACACATCATAAAATAAGCATTTACTATATTTTATTGTACAGGTACTGAATTAAAGGGGTCTCCCCAACTCATAAAGTGATGTCCTACCGCTAAGATATGATATCAGTTTATGATCTTCCACTGATCCTGAGAATTAAGGGGGCACATAGTGTTTTTTCATCCTTAGGATCAGCGGAGGTCCCAGAGGTCCCACCAATTATAAAGTGATGGTATATTATATACTGTATCTCCTACAACAAAAATGATGCTAGACAGTACACCCAAATCAATGAATCAAATCCATACTTTATTGTCACATATAGAAAAAAATATATATTTAAAAACATATTAAAAACAAGGAGTACATGCATCGGATGGCTTACAAGGCAGATGAGATAATATATACTCTGTATAGCAATTTAATTGATGATATGTCACTCAATCCCAGGAGGTACCAAGGTGTATAAATCTAAGAAAACAATATACTCCTAAGGTGCTTAGATCTTTTGTACATAGGTATATGTATAAAAGAGTGAGCTGCAAGTGCAGCTAAAAAAGTACAAAGAAATACCAATGCAAAAGTGTACAAAGGAATACAATCAAAAAGAAAAACTAGTATAAGAAAATAGTGCAAAAAAGTATACTTAGACCTCTGGTAACAAAAGTATGTTCTGGCCGGTAAGACCACTCAGCCAACGCTGCGTTTCGCTAAACAAGCTTTGCCAAGTTTAGCGCAACGCAGCGTTTTGATTTATTGATTTGGGTGTACGCGGCGATTTGATTTATTGATTTGGGTGTACTGTCTAGCATCATTTTTGTTGTAGGAGATATATTTATTTTCTGATGTATATAGACATTGGAGATAAGTAGTCCGAATTTAGGTTACTAAAGTGATGGTATATTGGAGCTGGATGAAGTCACTTTGTGAGATGGAAATACTCCTTTAAGACTTTCACAAATAAATTTCATGTATACATTCACTCAAAGCAAAGTCAAATGGCAGTTTCCTTTGTCTTTTTTTTTTTTTTTAAGTAAGGCTGGGTTCCCACTACATTTTTCCTATCAGTTTAACGTATACGTTTTATCAAAACAGATCAAAAAGAATGCGTGTCTTTTTAACATACACAAAAATAGCGCTGACTACGTTTCTCTGTAACCAATTAAAAAAGGAAACGATGAATGAATAGGAGAAACGTAGTGTGAACCAGAAACAAAAATACCTCAAAAACGGATAAATCTGTGACTGAGGCATGACAGCCAACCAGGGAGCTACTGTGCTGCCTAAATGTCCTCGTAGTCGTCTTCTCTAAATGTAAAAGTTGTGATAGTGTGCCACATAAAGTGCTCCAAACTGCCTTACTGTACGGAGAACTATACTAAAACTGTACAGGAACAGCACCGAGGATGAAGGTGAAAGACATAGCTTTATCCTCAGCGCCCCATGCTCTATTGGGAGCTATCAGCAGGTTAGAGTCATCTAACCTGCTGATAGTTCCCCTTTAACCTTCCAGCCTCAGCAAGTGCCCAGTATAACATGACGATCTGTGTGAAAAGCTTACGACAGACATCTAATTGAGCAAAATCCTCTACACGGGGTCTGCAGCCTATGTCCCCTTCGGCAAGCCATACTGGTTAGAGGTTTCTTCAATTAGAAGCCAATAAGACGGACGCATATAGGATATATGTGGTACAGATATAAGTGGCAGACTGAACAAATCGTTTTTTATGTATACGCATCTACACACAGCTAGAGCCATAAACCTGACCCGGAAAGGGAGTGCCGTAAAGAGCAGAATGGTTGTAACAAGCGCAGCCAAGAGACTCATTCAATAAATGCTACACGGCTTTTTTTTTTTCTTTTTCATTCAGCCAATGTAAATCTATAAATTGCTGGTGTTTGCCTACCTCAATGGCCTTCAGATTAAATTATCCCTGGGATTCTCCTTACCTAATTGAATTTCTCCCCTTACAGAATTAATCAACGTGTCTACTTAACAACCCTGCGCCCAAGGGCTTCCGGGGCCTTAACATCACATTTACCTATGAGAAATAATTGCTGGAGGAGAGGATCGTGTATCGGATTTTATTACTAATATTCTATTCATATCTGCCTCAATCAGCCATAACATTAAAACCCAACAGGTGAGGTAAACAATGGCTCCTGTCAAAGGGTGGGATCTATTAGACTGCTGAGAGACCTTTAGTTCTGGTATATGGCTGTTACTCTAACATGTACCACCTACCTAAACATTGTTGCAGACCACCTACACCCCTTTAGTGGTATACATAATTGCCGCCTGTTTCAGCAGAATAATAAACAAAGCTGTACTTACCAGAAATCCAGGTCCAGTCTCCTGAAGGCAGATTTTATGACTTGTGCTGGTTGTAAAAAACAGACTAAACACAGGAATCTTGGCCAGTACAGAGAGTCCCGGCTCAATGTGTCCATCAATCACATGACTGCCTTCTCTCTGTGAGCGCCCAGATGACCTGGGATACACAGGACTTCCTGTTTTCTGACTCAGGAAAACAAGAAGTGCTGTGTTTTCCATGATAACTAAAACTAATGAATGTATATTGCAAACTTGAATTATATCACATCTACTGCCGATTTAGATTTTGAAGGTGACACTTTTTTTTTTTTTTTTTTTTTTTTTAACATGCCTAGTAACATTAAGCTGCCATAGGTATACAGTAGAGATACACCAGGGTGTCCCCCAATGAATACCCCTGTCAGACACCACAAAAATGTGGTGTGGAGAGAACCTAACCTATCACTGCATCTTACAAAAGATTGGTAGAATCTGCTCATGTTTAAAGCCAGTACTGAAAACCAAACACAACTGGATCCTGTATGTGTCTCTGGGCCTGATGATATCCCATCCATCAATAATCAATTCAAAAAATATGTTCAGCAGCACTAGAAAAAAATACAATGTGCAGGTGCACGTCTCACCAAACCGGACCCAGGTTCGTATTGAATATCCAAAGAGAAGTTGGAGACCGCACTTCCAAAAAGAATTCACACTTTATTCACACCAGATGCAATCTGGTGTGAATAAAGTGTGAATTCTTTTTGGAAGTGCGGTCTCCATCTTCTCTTTGGACCCTCCATCAATAGTTTTATTATTTGCGGGATATGTGGGATTGACAACTAAACCACCTTGTCCTATAAAAGACTGGTAGAATTCAGCAATGTTAAATAGTAGAGATGAGAGCACGTCAAGCATGCTTGAGTTTAGCGTGCTCGAGTCCATCCGAACCCGAGCATTCGGCGTTTGATTGGCGGTGGCTGCTGGGGTTGGGTGGGGCCCTGGGGCTGTGTGGAAAACATGGGTATAGTCATTGGCTGTATCCATGTTTTCCGGGCGGCCTTGGAGATTTGTCCAGGTTCAGCAGCCCCGGCTGGTCGGGTGCCGGGCGTTCGGGTTCGGATCGACTCGAGCCCGAACCCGGTTCGCTCGTCTCTAGTGGCTGGCATAATACAAAAAAAAAAGCATGCTTGAGTTGGATCGCTCAGCATTTGAATACCAGTAGCTGAAGAAGTTGGATGCATGTTTTCCAGGACTAGGAACGCATCCAACTTCTTCAGCCACTGGTATGCGACCAAGCTTGAGTCACGCTCACCTCTATTCAATAGTTTTACTGGGCCTGTAATCCAAGTCCTGTATTCCTGTAACATTACTGTTCTTTTATTAAAGTTTGCCATAGACAAGGTGTAATAGGAGAAGAACCAGGGCAGGCATGGACATCAAATGATCACTGCCCCACTGAGAGGGGATTTAGTGTACCCCAGAAGTGACTGGCGTGTGCATTCTAATGATCTAGATGCTGTGACTGCCACTGACATAGGCATCTAGGTGGTTAAAGCGGTTATCCAGCAAAAAAGAAAAATTTCTATCAATTCAACCGGTTTCAGAAAGTTATATACAGTATTTTCTTGCGTAGAAGACTACTTTTTAACCCAGGAAAATCTTCCCAAAAGTAAGGGGTCGTCTTTTACGTCGGGTGTTGTTTTATAGAGTAGGTGCTGAAAAACTTTGGAACCGGACAGGAGACTCTACGGTCCCCGCATACGTGGGAAGAGCTCGAAAAAATCTGAATCCCTGCCGTATGCTGCGACCGTATGAAGGGCAAAGGAAGCAGCAGGTGCCCGGGGTATGGAAAAAAAGACATACTGTAGAGTGGCACTGTGCCCAGAAAAACACACCTCTTTCACCCGTCTAGCCACCCTTGTAACCTACTGGTATTACTGTACCTCTCAGACCTCACTGCTGTCTGATGTTTTTTATTAATTTGGTGTGTGTTGGAGGAGGGGTAGTTTTATACAGCGAGTATATGCCAAACTCTCTATTTTTGATGAAAAAAATTGGAGGTCGTCTTATACGCCTATGTTGGAAAATACGGTAGATTTGTAATTTACTTCTAATTAAAAATTTCAAGTCTTCCCATACTCATCAGCTGCTGTATGTCCTGCAGGAAATGTTGTTTTCTTTTCAGTCTGACACAGTGCTCTCTGCTGCCACCTCTGTCTGAGACAGGAACTGTCCAGAGCAGGAGAGGTTTTCTATGGGGATTTGCTATTGCTGTGGACAGTTCCTGGCAGCAGAGAGCACTGTGTCAGACTAAAAAGAAAACTGATACTGATAACTATGGAAAGATTGAGATTTTTAAATGGAAGTGAATTACAAATCTATATAATTTTCTGACACCAGTGGATTTGAAATAAATTTTCGCTGAAGTACCCCCTTAAATAGCCAAAAGTGCAGCTAACAGCCACTGGGTATAAGGAGGGCTTCCAATCCCACTCTATAGTCCCCCTGCTCACATCAGGTGTACACTTACATCCAATGACACAAAAGGTGTTAAAACCTTCTAAACATTCACACACTTTAATTTTCCTTGCAATTCTGCATGTTTTTCCCCCCAAGGATTTTCCTTGTTGACTCCAATGAGGAATCTCTTATAAAGAAAAGGAAAGAAATTTTTATATATATTATATATATATATATATACACACACACATATATATATATATATATATATATATATATATATATGTATATGTATATGTATATATACACACACACACAAACACATTTAGATGCTGACCCTAAATAAATAAGTCTATAGTGAATAGGTTGCTTCTACCATCTGCCGGCCATGGATGTGAACCTACGGCTTGTTCTAGCCGCTGCAGCGAGTTCTCCCTAAACTGTGCCTTATGAAGGGCATAAATCACACGGTATGACACAATACATCTGCAGTCTAGGGCTTAGCATGACCGAAAGAGCCCAAGTCCCATATTACTACTTATTTATTCATTAAAATGATTCAATTTTAACACAGATGCGAAGATAAGGCGGTGATTTATGACTAATGCATCTCCTCCATTGTAGTGAGCATGCAGCTATCGCTGACACAACGCCAAGCCATTAAAACTCTAAGAGGACCAATTAACTGTGCATGAAGAAAGTTTGCTTAACTGCATCCTAATGCGGGCAGCCCGCCATCAACGGGGAAAATAAAATAAAGACCAGATATGAAAAGTTTCCCTACCCTGGCAAACTCCTTATTGAAGCTGCTGTTTTTCAGCTGGTGTACACAAAAAGGAAATCTATCTCCCTTGGCACACAATCGTCATGAATAGTGCATGATGATCCTGGCGTGGGCTACGAATAATCAATGCATCCTTTGAGGAAAAGACGAACATGTAGAATGTGGGGCCAATCGCAACCGAGAACAGGCTGCATGGCTTTAACTTATTCACACTTCCTAATGTCCTTTTGGTGTCGACAGAAAACCCCATAAATTATAAAAAAAAAAAATGTGCAATTTCTTTCTATAATCCGGATGGGAGTGATCTGCCGCACTCTTAAATCACTTGCAGTTTTGTAGGAATATCACACAATGCTGCGTCTTATCCGTAGGCTGCACAAATGAGATTTATTCCCCCCTAAACTGCTGTAGTCTTTTATGAGATGACAGCATGGGATGTGCGGCTTGTACACAGCAGGGAGCAGTCTGCGGCCAACTGGGGATTGGAGGGAATCCCAGAAACTTCACCACCTACTAAAACATCTAAACATAGAAATGCAGTTTATGACTGAACACCACGACAACATAGAAAGATAAAATGACATAATTGCCAACACAGAGGGAAAGGTTTGAAAAAGTATTTTTTCATATATTTTTCAGTATACTGCTGGCTTACTATTCTGTCATTCTATAAACTGCCTGCAGAAAATTTTAACCCTAATTCATATTCTGCTGACAGATCCCCCATCATGGCTGTCACAGTAATGTCATCTTATTCTGCTGACTGCTACCCGGTCAGGCTTGTCATGGAATGTATAATATCCTATTCTGCTGACTGCTACCCCATTATGTCTGTCACAGTATGTATAATATCTTATTCTGCTGTCAGCTTCCCAATCTTGGTTGTCACAGAATGGATAATATCTTATTCTGCTGACTGCTACCCTGTCAGTCTTGTTACAGCATATATAATATCGCCTTGTTCTGCTGAGAGTTACCCCATCATGGTTGTAACGGCATGTATAATATCCTATTCTGCCAAGAGTTAACCCACCAGGACTGCCACAGTATGTATATCACCTTATTCTGCTGACAGCTAACCCATTAAGCCTCTCAAGGTATGTAAAATATCCCCTTATTCTGCTGATAGTTACCCTATCAGGCCTGTCATAATATGTATAAATTCATCATATTCTGCTGACAACTACCCTATAATATCCCCCTCAAAGAACGTATGTTCTTATTCTGCTGATATTTACCCCATCAGGGCTGACATGGTACATATAATATTATCTTATTCTGCTGACAGCTACCCCATGAGGTCTGTCACAGTATATATATTATCCAATGCTGCTGACAGCTACCCCATCAGGGATGACACTGTATATATAATATCATTCTATCTTGCTGACAGCTACCCCCAGTAGTATGTATAATATATTATGTTATCTTATTCTGCAGACAGTTACCCAGTCAGGCAAGTCATAATATAAAGAATATCTTTTTCTGCTGACATCTAACCCCATCAGGTCTGTCACAGTATATAAAATATTGTCTAATTCTGCTGACAGCTACCCATCAGGGCTGACATTGTATATATCATACTATTTTGCTGACAGCTACCCATAGTAGTATGTATAGTAATATCTTATTCTGCTGACAGCTACACCTAGTAGTATGTATAATATTATTATTATCCTATTCTGCTGACAGCTACCCCTAGTAGTATGTATAGTATTATCTTATTCTGCTGACAGCTACCCCTAGTAGTATGTATAGTAATATCTTATTCTGCTGACAGCTACACCTAGTAGTATGTATAGTAATATCCTATTCTGCTGACAGCTACCCCTAGTAGTATGTATAATATGATTATCCTATTCTGCTGACAGCTACCCCTGGTAGTATGTATAATAATATCCTATTCTGCTGACAGCTATCCCTAGTAGTATGTATAATAATGTTCTATTCTGCTGACAGCTACCCCTAGTAGTAAGTATAGTATTATCTTATTCTGCTGACAGCTACCCCTAGTAGTATGTATAGTATTATCTTATTCTGCTGACAGCTACCCCTGGTAGTATGTATAATAATATCCTATTCTGCTGACAGCTACCCCTGGTAGTATGTATAATAATACCTATTCTGCCGACAGCTACCAATTCAGGCGAGTCACAATATGTAGAATACTGTATCTTTTTCTGCTGACAGCTACCCTCTTAGACTATAATATAATATCCGCCGGACTTCCTACACTGGTTGCCACAAAGAGCGCTGTCCCACCTTATCTGAATTCTACGAATTTATAAAAAAAAAAAAAAAAAAAAAACTTGGGCCTTAAGGTGCAATAACACAGGCTGTCTCTTAAGGGGTTAATGGCGTAGCCTGAGGTTTCCTCGCTTTCAGCATGACTTCCCCTAACAGTCTATTTGTCCCAAAATGATTTCCATTTAATGTCTAAAGACTATTCCTCCCGCTGCTCCGGCTAAACCACTGGAGCTTGGTGCTCAGCAGCTGGTGGGGAAACTTTTCTTGAATCACCATGTCCGACAACAAAAGACTTACATTAACAATAATAAATGTATGGATGGCAGAGAATTACTGCCGCCTGAATGTCCTCTCAGGGAGCCTGTTGACACACAATGCAGGAGAGAGCCGGAGTAACCCTTCCAGACAAGATTTGTCACCTGGATTTTGGTTGTTACCACTTTATTTTGCAGTTTGGTTTGAATGGAAACTTGTTTCTTTTGATTTTCGCTATTTGCTTCCGGCTGAGTTATTGCTCTACTTACACGCTAGTTTTGCTACAGTGTGTCTATGGTTTCTTGATGACCTATTTCTAAGTAAGTCAAAAGTGACATAGAAGACAAAACACAAAGGTATCTAGACACTGGAGGTCTGTTCTTCAGGCCCAGGGACAATCACAGAGGTTTCAGAATATAGCCCCCACTCACGTCACCCCTCTACTTTTTTAAATGTCCCAAATAATCACATAAAGTACATATTAAAGTCATATTGTCACCTGAGATCACACGGGTGACATTGACATAAACAGCCAAAACAGCGGGAGGTCTGTTCTAGGTCCAGGACTTCTTTTTGTAGTTTAAACCTTGCTATCATGGCGGGGCTTCTCTGCTGCCGAGTGCCCTCTCCCCATCTCGATCAAGCGCTGTAATCCATGCCTCCCCCTTGTGGTGTTGTGCAGGGAGGGGGGGGGGGGGGGTTATGGTCAGCCCTATCTATATGAAACAAGTGCCACCAATGCCTATGGGGCGTGGATATTTAAAACTTGTTTCTACCAAAAGCCCCGGACCTCCTGAACAGAAGTATATCTACAATATGCAGGAGCAACTGTTGTTGCTGTGAATGTCACCCCTATCATCTTGGGTAATAGTGTCACTTTAAATTTAATCAGAAAAGATCATTACCACTGCCTGGAATCCAAATTCTTAAGCTCCCGTAATAACTTTGAATTCTTCTTCAGCAGGTGGAAATTTTTCCTAGCGAAAGGAAACAATTACATTGTATAAAGCAAAGCACAAAATAAACACAGAATTCTTTTTTTGACAGATTGGCAAATATACTGCGGTGTAAACCATAATCGTACGTGTAAACGCAGCGAACGATCAAACGACAAACGAGAAATCGTTCATTTTGATCTTACAACATGTTATCAAATCGTCGTTCGTAAAAAAAAACGCAGATTGTTCGATGTAAACAGTCGTTCGCCGATTTAACCAATGTGTGAGATAAGCTTAAGCGATCGCACAAATTTTTTTGAACGATGTATCGTTCCGTCTAAATGCTGAAAAAAAACCCCGTTACTCCGACATCGTTAATCATATGATCGGGCAAATTATCGTTTCGTGTTAACGCACCATTAGACAGCTGGCCGAACTTGGCAGTGGTGGCAGGCTCAGACAACTTTAGTATATGGTGTATGGCCACCTTAAGTGAGGGAGATCTATTTAGGCTGGGGTTTTAGGTCTTAAGGTCCCGCATACACCTTCAATAACTGACGTCCAAACAATCGTATATATCTCCCACCTGTCCTCCCCGCACACAGGAACATTTGGCACAGCCCAGTGCTAATAAGCTCTCAATGGGGAGGGATGGGGGTAAGCCGCAGCCAGAACACTCTCGCTGTGGCGTATCTCTCTCTGAACAAAGGGATTTTCCATCACGGCTGACCCCTATCACCAGCGACATCATCTGTTAGTGGTTGTTCAGGATGGCCCCACACACGTTAGATACCCGAATAGTGAGTACGGCCAACAATAGCCTAAAGTGTATGGGGACTTGTAAAGGGCTATTTTCCATATCAATGTGAAAAGCTGATCACTGGGGTTCTGACCACTAGGACTACCTTTATGGCTATTTAATCCTTTGAGCCATTACTGAAAACAAACTCTTCTTATGTTAAATGCCCATTGCCACGCTGTGTTATGTCGGGTACAGGAATCACTGTATAAAACACCACATCCTCAAGCCTAGCACCAGCAACAACACAGTAAATCTGTTTTCTTCTGGAGTGTTATTGTAAGTGATTTGGGGTATCTAGGGACCCTCAACATACCTCTTCTCCCAGGAGTTCATTCCAAGATCATTCAACAAAAGTCTACAGAAATAAAAAGGTGCTTGTGGCTCAGCGGTGCTGGGTTCCTCCTGGGATGACACCTTCACACTGGGGTCACAATTACATCTGTCTATGTGCTCGGCCTCACTAGCGCTTTGTCTCAGGATTGCCTGGACGATTTCCTCTTCTTGTTCTTGACTCATTCCAACAGGAGGTAAAGCCGGCTCATTCAGCTTCAGCTCCGGATGTTGTAGGCACTCCGGACTTGTGCTGCCAAGTTTTTCCAGTAACGTATCCAGAGCATCCAACTCATCCCCATCAAAGAAATCTGACTGCCTCAAAGTTAGATCTGTGCAATCCGGTTGTCCACTTTGCAGTTTTCTTGGCTTTGCGGCCACTGTGGGACCTTCTAATGGACCATACATGATACCACCATCCCAAGAGTATTTCCCTGAGATATCTCTGACTATTATGCGCACATCGCCAGGCACCCCAGTAGTTGAGTCTCTCTCGAAGGAATTTGCTGGAGGGATTTGCAGATAAGAAATAAGAGCACTATCATTAAATACAAAAAGCTGCAGGTTCGGGCTGCGGAATACATCATTCGAGAGCTCGGCTGTCTCCACAAACGGGTTATCATGGTTCTCGCTAATCAGGCTATGCAAAATAGCGGGACCACCGCTCAGGGGATAGTGTCCAAGATGGTTGACTAGCTGCGTCATCACCATACGGGCAGTTAGGGGGATAAGTTCCAGATTCCGCCTTTTCTTTTCTAAAACACAGAAAAAAAGAAATAAGTAACAGAGAAACAGCTTATTACCTAGTAACGCAACACCTTAAAGGGGCTGTCCAGCGAAAATCTTTTTCTTTCAAATCTACTGGTTGCAGAAAGTTATATAGATTTGTAATTTACTTCTATCTAAAAATCTCAAGTCTTCCCATACTTATCAGCTACTAAATGTACTGCAGGAAGTGGTGTATTCTTTCATTCAGACACAGTGCTCTCTGCTGACATTTCTGGCCAAGACAGGAACTGTGTCTCGGTTTTCTATGAGTCCCCATAGAAAAACTCTCCTACTATGGACAGTTCCTGTCTCGGTCAGAGATGTCAGCAGAGAGCACTGTGTCTGAATGAAAGAAAACAACATTTCCTGCAGGACATTTAGTAGCTAATAAGTACAGAAAGGGACACGCCAAGTTTTTAATCAGCCAAGTTCTGAGCGTTAAGAGCCTGACCAGTAAGTAAAACTGGCGCTTCTGCACTCTCCTCTATCTATGAGACCTGGACAGCATCATACACTTGATTTGGGAGTCCGTCCAGGTCATGAGAGCTGGGAGTGAATGCACTAAGCGTTTCTATGATTGGGTTACTGAACTCAATGGACATCAAATTGTACATTGTACTGTTCTGCTGGTATGCCGATGTATACCAGGAATGTAGTGCAATCATCAGATGTCAAAGTAGTCTCATTGGAAGTGCTCTAGAGGCTAGTGTTAACGTCACAGTAATTCATGGATTGTTCTCATAGGGGGGGGAAAAAAAAGTATAAAAACACTTAAAGGAGAACGTGGACAAAAAGTCTTCCAAGACTTAGCTGCTGTATGCCCTGCAGGAAGTGGTGTACTCCCTCCCGTCTGACACCTCTGCCCGTAATAAGAACCGTCCAGAGCAAGAGAGGTTTTCTATGGGGAATTATTACTGTTCTGAACAGTTCCTGACATGGACAGAGGTGGCAGCAGAGAGCACTGTGTCAGAATGGAAAGAATATACCACTTCCTGAAGGACATACAGCAGCTGATAAGTAATGGAAGACTTGAGATTTTTAAAGAGAAGTAAATTACAAATCTATCTAACTTTCTGATTTCAGTAAAAAGTCAAAAATATATTTAAAAAATGTTTCTACAAAGAAAAGAACTTTTCCCTTAAAAATCTCAACCCAACATGTTATGAAAACCTTACTGATGCTTCCATACCTGGCAGACAGCTCTGCACACAGAAAAAAAGTGCTTACTCCAGAATCCAGAACCCTAGAAAAGCACTCACTTATCACGTCTGCCTTTTTCATTATGTTAAATTTCTTTTACCAACCCATCGACTGTGTAGCTACTTAGCGTAATTACTTCTGATGATGGTCACAGCCATTTCTATGAATCTAAGCAGAGGGGAGCTTCTTGTAATCCATCTATTTACTTTTCAGAGAAAGCGGAGCTGGATTATTTATGTGTTTGTCTCCATGCGGGATGGAAAGGTATGGTCGGTGACATTTACTACTCACAGTTCTTAGGGATTGCGGGGAAACAAAAGGAGTCGGCCTGGCAGCTGCTTACCTTCTGCCACTGTCAGGAGGTTGCTGAAGTCAGAGGAGGAAAAAGAAGGTGGAGGCTCACAATTCTTCACGGTCCCTAGCGGCAGAAATGGATCATATTCCATAGAGGAGAGGTCAGCCAGGCTCAGGATGTATTGGCTTTGCTGAGTGTAGGTGTTAGAGCCACACACACAACAGTGCAGGACCTGTGTACATGTAGAATGGAAAGGAAACAATTACTGAAACATGTAGAAATTCCTGCAATCCAGAAAGACTGATACTAGGTCACTGGTTACAAGGCTGTTACTTGAATCAACAGGGATGCTGTAACAAATACAGAAGGCCCTGTGTAAGTGCACAGCATTATATTAATCAGAATGACAGGGTCCTTGTCCTCAGAAAAGATTATAATATAGTATAGTATAGTATTAAATCCTGTGTTAAAGGGGTGTGATTTTGTTATTTTTTAAATCAAAGAGTGCCAAAAAAGTATACAGATTTGTAAAAGACCTCTTTTAAATTAAAGTCAAGATTCCCAGTACTTACCGGCTGCTGTATGTCCCAGAGAAGTCATGCAGTACCTTCCTGACACACTGCTCTCTGCTGCCACCTGTGTCCGTATCAGGAACTGTGCAGAGCAGGAGCAAATCTCTTATTTTCCACCTACTTTGAACAGTTCCAGACACGGACAAAGGTGGCAGCAAGGAGCACAGGACCGGACAGGAAAAAAACTACACAACTTAGCAGCTGATAAAAAAATAAAAAAGTTTGACTTTCAGTACTTAATAAAAGTATTTTACAAATCTGTATAACCTTTTAAATTGTCTTTCTGAAGGTTTAGTATCTTTTTAACTGATTTTAAAATTGTTATCAAGAATTTGGAAAAGCATAACTACTTTCTTGCAGATTTAGCAATTTAGCACCATTCACTTTAATGAAACTGAGCTGCAATACCCACACCCAAAGGGAGGACAGGGAAGGGTGCTGTTGCTGAAAGTGAGCAGCCATGTTTTTCTAAGCCTGGACAACCCCTTCAAAGGTGAAGTCCATGAAAATTTTTGTATTGCACTGCCCCCCAAAAGTTATACAAATCACCAATATACACTTATTACGGGAAATGCACATACAGTGCTTTTTTCCCCTGCACTTACTACTGCATTAAGGCTTCACTTCCTGGATAACATGGTGATGTCACTTCCTAGATAAAATGGTGATGTCACGACCCGACTCCCAGAGCTGTGCGGGCTGTGGCTGCTGGAGAGGATGATGGCAGGGGGACACTGAGGGACACAGAGCACTGGAGGGACACTGAGCATCCCTCTGCCATCATCCTCTCCAGCAGCCACAGCCCGCACAGCTCTGGGAGTCGGGTCGTGACATCACCATGTTATCCAGGAAGTGACAGCACCATGTCATCCAGGAAGTGAAGCCTTGATGCAGTAGTAAAAGCAGGTAAAAAAGCACTTTATAAGCATTTCCCGTAATAAGTGTATATTGGTGATTCATATATCTTTTGGGGGGGGCAATACAATACTTTAATAAAATTTTTTTGCAGGATTTCTCCTTTAAAGTGGTTATAATGGATTAGATAATTGTAATCTATACCAGTCGTTAACTCCAGTCCTCATGGCCCACCAACAGGTCATGTTTTGAGTATTTCCCATCCAAAGAACATCTGCAATAATACCTGATGCACAGAGTATAATTTTATCACCTGTAAAATACTAAGGAAGTCCTCAAACCATGACCTGTTGGTGGCCATGAGGACTGGAATTGAGAATCATAAAAACTGTGTCACACTTGTCCATAGGTTGCATGTGGTAGGGCAGTTTAGCAGCAGTAAAGGAAATAGGGCTGCACACATCCTATGGACAGATATGGCACTGTTTTGGGGAGAAAGTATCCATGTCCTGAGTTTATATCCCACCAAGGACAACATTTGCAAGGAGTTTATATGTTCTCCCCATGTTTGTGTGGATTTTTTTCCAGGTACTCCAAATTCCTCCATAAGAAAAGAAAAAAAAACACATATACAGATAGGTGAATTAGATTAAGAGCCCTAATGGGCACAGAGACTGATCTGAGTGATGTAGAGTATGGAGGAATAAGTTATATGCTATATAAATGAAGAGATTAATCTTGGGCAAACATCTTATTATACATGGCCCCTTTCTATCAGAAACTGCATCACTCTTGTCAAACGTGGTGCTGTTTTTGCGGGAATATAGTCCTGAATAAGCACTGTAATGCTAGTCTAATGCCTTTTTAATGACCTGGACAAATCTATACAGTAATCATAAAATAACCTCTCCCTAAACTATAAAAAAAAAAACTTTACACCAGCCTTTTATAAGAATCACAATGGCTCGGCTGGTACACGGAAATACACAAATCACATGAATTACCCAAACCTCCATTTGACCCTCATAAAGCGGGAGACGCGGAGCGACCCAACTGTGTAGAGCCTCTGGCTGTAATCACATTGTCCCTGTCTAGGGAAGAACTGCTCATTTCAGGAGCTGGGTACAGAACATCATCACAGCGCCTAACACACATACCCTGTAAATGTAGTCGAGTAGGGAAGGCTTGGCTATATTAGAGTCTTCAAGAGGAGATGTAGATATGGGCTCAAGTAATGTCGGCAGGGGAAGATCCATGCACCAGTCCAACAGGCACAGCAACAAGGACACTATAAACTGCATGATAAAAAGATAAAATTATTAACAGCAGTAGTGCTGTTTGAATACAAGCATGAAAAAAACCTAAAACATAATATAAAATAACCAGAGATGAGCGCAACTGGAGCATGCTCGAGTGTGATCGTTCAGCATTATAATACTGCAGCCCTAGGGAGTCCTGGAAAACATGGATGCAGCCACAGGCTGTATAATGTGGCTAAGACAGCCCAGAGAAGGTGCTCTCTTAATGTAGGAACAATGTCTGCACTGGGAACGCTGGTCTTTTCCCTGGAGGATGCAGCTGTTGCAGGTGTAAACTTAATATTAGTAACAAATATTTAAACAACTTTAATGGTTGAAACAGAAAAAGGTTATCACACAGTATTTTAAGATCAGCAACAACAACAACATAAAATATTACTTACTTATTATATACTAATAGGGCAAACTAGATGGTCTTTTTCTGCCAACAATTTTCTATGTTTCTATTTGCCCACCAGCTCATTCACAGGTTATTCCCCCTGATGCTCCTATGTACAGGTATTCTACTTTTTGTCAGGGCACCATTGCTACTGCTTTCATTGCTATGGGTCTCAATCTTGTGACCTTCATATTGTTGTTTCTAACTTTTATTTATTTATTTTTTTTAAACCAACAAACAGATAAAAACTCTAGGTAATCACAGTTAAGAGACGTAAAGGTGTTTTCCAGGCAGATGGAAAAACCTCATGTACTGCAACCCAATTGAGTAAAAAAATAACGGAGAGCCTACTTACCTCCTTCACCCCCCTCCCTGCTTCTGCTATGCTATTCTTCCAATCCCAGATGTGTTCTCATTCTGCTGGTTTTCAGTCACTTCCCGCTCCCCGCCAATTACAGAGTCGAGCGGGTGTCATCGAAAGGATTGAAGTGCAGCCGGGATTGGAAGCATATGCAGACGGAAAGGGGCTGGGGGGAGATTACTGAAGGAGGCAAGAATATGCTCTGTTATTGTATGACTGCATGAGGTAGCAGTACACAATGTTTTCTTATTTGTCCCCCGAAAACCCCTTTAAAATAAACCACTAAATGTAAAATGTGACCACCTTCACCCCTACATGAACAAAATAAATACACCCTTAAAGGGTTTTCCCAGTCCTTATGTTAAAAAAAGGTATACTGCTGGGGAGGGAGATAAAATGGGAAATAAATATACTTACCTAGCCCAAGTCCATCACAGCTCCAACCACTGGCTGAGGTGGCACACCGCTGTGGTCAGTGAGGGGGGGCAGGGCCCATCATATCACCCTAAGCATTTGTCTCAGGATGTAAGTCAGGGTTTGACCAGGCATATACAAAACTGTATGTATATGTTTGATTTAATATATATATATATATATATATATATATATATATATAATTTAACTATGTTATTAGTATTTAGTATTCTTGTTATCAGTAACATTTTAGTTGGGTCTGGGAATGAGGTATAATTTCTGATCTGGAAGCTGAAATAGCCGGAAATCTGACTGTACGTGTCTCTAATGACTAGAGCTATGACAGACGCTGAGGCATCGCTGGAGGGTGACAACATTTACCTTTTTATCTGTTTCCACTGAGGAGTTCTCTGCACTTGGCAAAAGAAAAGAAATAGTGGCTACCAAAATCTACAAGAGAGATGAGAAAACATATTGTCTATTTACCATGAAATCATAACAGGAGAAATGTTTACGTAATGAATATAGTACATTAAACACGAAATGGATTAACCAGGGTTAGGAAAAACATACTTCTGCCAGAAACAGCGCCACTTGTATCTTCAGTCTGTGTGCAGTATTGTAGCTGTTTTCACTAAAGTAAATGAATTGGTGTTGTAGTGCCACCCATAACCTAAAGCAGTTATGTGTTTGTAAGCAATCACTTGTCAATGCGCATCCTAAATCTAGCTGTACACTCTACTTGTAAATGTGCCCTTAAAAACGCTACCTGTCAAAAAGAATGTAAGAATTCCTTGTACAAAATCCTTAATATCATACCTATGAAGCCTGTGTCCACAAAAAATGTGTATGTTGTGGGAATTTTGCGCTAGGACCGGGGACGAGGTCCATTCAGCCACTCAGTGAAGGAGGAGGGATCAGTTTCAAGTCCGCTCAGATCCCGCCTCCTTCACTGAGTGGCTGAGCCGTCACGTCTCGGGCCCGCGTCAGAAACCCAGAATAGGTCAGGAACCGGCCACCGGAGCGCCGCGTTGCGGGACCCACCGCTGGAAGCGGGGAGGTGAGTGGACGTCTTTTTCCTCTTTCCCGATCCCAGCGCAGTATATCGGCCAAAGGCATGCCAACAGGACAGGCGTATCAGAAGCAACAGGAAGAGCTGATAGCCAGAAGTCTTGAAGATCTCACAAATACAACTTACCTCTGTGATCTTTCTACACAAAGGCAATTCAGCGCTTTGAAGTTGTTGCCAATAAGAAACTAGCAGCTGAAGCACATCACAGGCCACCTGGGCCACCGTTTTGTTGGAAAACTGTAAAGAAACCAAAGAAAAATGCCCCAAAAATTAGGAAAGAAAAATAAGTTGGTGTCTGCAGTAAAACACAGTCCCACTGGCCCCGGCTTATTCCACTGTGTGTTTGGAGGTTTAGGACAAATGTAGCCCTAACTTATTGTAACTTCCATTAACATTATTATATAACTAAACAAATAGATATCTATACTATTTACACCGCCCAGAAGTAAATCCACATGTAACAAGGCAGCTGGCAGCTAGATGCGAGTCCTGTTAGCACAGCCATGACATGAACTATCCATGGTGCTGAAAACCAGCCGCGCTATAAAGCAGCAGGGGATGCCGACAGGGAGGCACATGACTGCCGCACAATGCTGCTTTATAGCAGGAAGAGCCATATAAATAACAATGGAACATACAGTAAGTATACACGTAAGACGCAGCCTCTGATTTATGACAACTTAATTTACTTTAATAATAGCAAAAAAACTTAATAAAATGGGCTTTTAATCTGCAGAAATAGTCAGATGCCTAAATGAAGCACAATGACATTAAGGAGCTGTTCCTGGACTTGAAAGGGTGCATGTACTCCATGTCTGGAGATGGTGCACGTAATGCTTTGCTTAGGCTCAACTTAAAGGTGTTATCCAACGCTACAAAAACATGGCCACTTTTGCACCACTCTTGTCTCCAGGTTAGGTGTGGTTTGCAATTAAGCTCCATTTACTTCAATGGAACAGAGTTTCATACCGCACCCAATCTGGAGACAAGAGTGGCCCTGTTTTAACCCTTTTAAACATTTCTGATAATCAAGAAAAAACAAGGATTTTATTTCTCTGATGCTGGAATATTATACACTGTCTGATGATATTTATAATGACAGAGAATGAAAGCAATACTGAGAAGTTTCACCTCCGACACCTTCATAAAGCAGGACTAAAGGTCAGTACAAGATCAGTAAAACTATATTTCTTCCCCCACATTTAAGCGACTTAAAGAGTCAAGAATAGTGTTGAACGGACTTGCCAAACCCAAACTCTTGGCATTAAGACTCCCTGTGTCTGGAGAACTTGGATGCTGCCCTAGGGCTGACAGGAAAACATACACGCAGCCTATGGCTGTAGTGATGTTTTTCAGGACTCCCTAGGGTGGCATCCAACTTCTCCACACACAGGAGTCAAATGCCAAGCGTTTGGACTTGGAGAATGTTGCCAAACCTGAACAGTTTGGCAAGTTCACCAGACACTATTCAAAATCCTTTTAACAAACTTTTTGGAACAAGCAGTTGGGTATGTTGCACAGGAGGAGCTAATTCTGAATAAAAATAGTAAATGGTATTTTTTTTTACCAGTTTTTCCCTTTTCAGGCCCCATCTTCACCTCCAGAAGAGAGAATCCTGCTCCCATGTATCTCTATAGAACACTGGAGCAACCATGAAATGGACACCATAGAGCAGCACTCTATGCAGATCCCTCCTTCTGTATAGGCTTCTATAAGGACCTTATTGAGCATAATAGACAGATAGATAGATAGATAGATAGATAGATAGATAGATAGATTTATCAGACCCCTCCTCCTACATGCTTTATCAGTAATTCTAGAAAAGTGATGAAAGTCTGGGCCAGCTATTGGTTCAATAAGCTGCATGGAGTGAGACTGAGGCAGCAATACACCGAGGAGCTGTTAAATGTTTACACTGCTTACACTGCTTTGTGCTGCTCTATAGTGTCCATTTCAGGGCTGCTCCAGCATTCTATAGAGGTACAGGGGAGCAAGACCCTATATATAGTTTATTTACCATGGATCTAGACATACACAAAAAAAATGTTAATACTTTATCTAGACCCCGCTCGTGTCTGGCAAATGAGGTGATATGAAGAAACCACATGAAAATAAATGGAGCCTCTCATCCAGTAAAATGACAACTAAATGTCTATAAAGGAACTAATGCGAGGCAGAAACTTTGCTAAACCAAAGGAATAATAGGGTACAAGCGTAATACTTCGATGTTCTTTCCTCTCCAGAGTGTGGGAGTAATACCACAGAGCACTGACGCTTATTGGTTGTAGTAATATGGACATACAGCCCACAGGGTCAAGCTTCTCTGCGGCTTCTGATATGAAGACACTATGTTAATTACCCATCACTGACGTAGAAATACATTGCACTCAATGCTCCCCATCACTAACCATTAACTAATGTCACACACCTCTCCAGTCTAAAGGGAAGAAAATAATTGATAGTGTGTGACAAGGGGAAGGGCTGCATATAATCCAAGCAGTAAAGGAAGATAAGCATTGGAAGAGAGGTGTAGAAATTATAAATACAAATTATAGCAGGAATAATAACACTGGAACTTGCAATCCACTGAATGTACTGAATAGCTTTTCACCTAAATGTGGGAAAGTGGCTAGCCAGGTGCCGTACTCGGGAATAACTGTTTTTTTTTTTTTAAATATACTGCTTTAAAAAAAGTTGTATTATTACAAAATAAAAAATTATATATTTTTTTTAAACTTACACAGCAATTTATATTGAGTGGCGGTAAGGGGAGGCTTGGGCCTCACTGTTACTACTAATGTTTATGTCAGGAACTGCAGGGCTGTCCAAGCCCTGATCCCTGCTCCCCTACTCTGATCCAGTGCTGCCACGCAAACAGCGCTACTGATATAGAGCACGAAGCCCCACATTTACTGAATATTCTTGTTAACCCCCTCGCTGCAGCGAAGTTAATTTACGATACAGGAACAGTAGCGGTGCCTGTGTCATCCACAGCGGCCTCAGCTGTCAGTGATAGCCAGGGACCCGCTGCAACTGTCAGCACCGGAGTCGCACTCCAGTGCTGACAGTTAAACCCTATAGATACTGCAGTAGGTATGACCGCAGCATCTATAGGGCTTTAGATGGTAGCTCCAATGGTAGCCATAGAAACCACAAGCCTCAGACCTCCGGTTTCCGGGCTACGGAGGCCAACAGGAAAGAGAGATGAGGCCAGTGCATGGCTGCGTTTTTTGCCCCCTCCCCTCTTTCCCCTGACGCTGTTACAAGATTATAACAGCAGCAGGGGACAGAGAAGAGGGGGCAGAGCTAGTGACTTAAACTTATGGGATCATTATGAGTCCTAAAATTACCTGGGCGTTGAGGCATCAATGACCCCTAGTCTTGAAAGGGTTAAACTATACAATGCATAGGAGGAGGCTGCCTATCACTATCGCTCCGAGAGAGGCAGCCTTTGCACAGCAAGCAGTGGTTACTATTACAGCTCTCTTTCCTGAGTGGCTCAGGTAATTTCAGAGTGAAAAATTTACAATTGTTACTCTCCAGAATACCCCTTTAATATCTGGCATATTTAGAAAACTAGACAATGAAGCTTAATTCACCCTTTAAAGCAGCAACATAAAATCTCAATGTCTCTACCCTGTGAATCATCTTTGAGATTCCTCAGGACATGTACATCATGTGCTCCACATTGCTGAACAACATTTTCAGCCACAGATGAGAATGTTCTGCAAGAATAATAGTAGCCCAGAATATAAAAATGTGCAGTGAGTCACTTGGTACACGCTGACAATACCTATCAATGTCTAATTCTAGAACAGGAGGGTTGAGCTCAATAGAAGATCAATTGTAATGTAACACATGCAGTAACATATCCAGTGGATTATTGGAAGGAAAAAGAGCAGGAATTACCTTTAATGTGACTCCAATAACGTTAATTGCATCGATAACCTGAGGATGATTGGTGTTCTCTGCCAGCTCTTCACAGATCCATATCCCAAGACAGCAGATTGCAATGCACCTTAACACAATAAATTATTATTAAAATAAGTAGAGCACAACTTATAACGGGGGTTACCCTACATTATGCCCACATTCTTACAATATAACTTATATTTATTGGATCACTTGTTCAGCGAATAACAGAGCTGCTGAAACTCAGCATGATGGGCATTGTAGTTTCACAAAAGCAGAATAGATGCAGGCTGAGGAGCACCGCACCAATTCAATGGTGAAAAACAATATGGCTGCACTTCCCGTTGTCACTGTTGTTATAGACATTTTGATACTTTTAATTCATTAAAGTTTTAAGAAACTTTGTAATTGGGTTTATAAGGCAATATATCCCCATTATCTGCATTCAAAAAGCCTTTCCCCAGGTCCCCCCCTCCCTCCTCTCTCATTATCAGGAAATCTCGACTCTTACATCAGTCGTGCCCTGTGTAACATATGGAGAGGGGAGGGGGAAGGAGGGAGATTAGTCGCCAACAGAGAGCAGAGAACAAAAGGATTACACAGTGGGAGCCGAATGAAAGCCGGTATTCAGAGTTCAGTGCTGAGATAGCCCGGTGATGTAGCTGTAAATTAACTCGTTGTTGTCCTGTTTTGGTGCCTCATCTCTCTCCACCTCTCCCCTCTCCATAGAGAACAATGAAGACAGGGGGGAGAGCTTCAAAATGCTTTTTCATGATAAAAATGCATTCTTCAACAAATAAACCCAATTACTAAGTTTCTTAAAATCGCATCCCCTATACTACTGATTTCTGCAAAAAAAATTTAAACAGTGACACTAAGTAAAGCGTGTTCACGTGGTCCTCATTCATCCATGGGTTATGTTTCATTCTATTTATGGGGAAGGGGGTTCTAAAGAGCATTACACTGTACTTGCTTTGTACCCGGATATAGGGTTGGGATGGATTGCACAGTCACCCCCCCTCCAATCATACTTTCTCTATACAGATTATTTTTAGCTTGTGTGTTTAATGAAGGCATTTTTATTGTTATTTGGATGGATGTTTCTGAGCTGGTTTTCTGTGCATTCTAACATTATTTACAACAACAGTGTGAATCTCCATTATTTGGTGTGTATCAACTTCTGGTGCATAACACATGGTCTTTGCATAGACTGTAAATGCGGAGCACAAGATTACGTTTCATTTAAGTCAGAGCAACTCCTTTCAGAAACCTTAGAGCATTACTGTCTTTTACAGTAACTTCTGACATGATATCAGACATGTCAACAGTTACTGATCACATCAAACCTCACTCCTTAGGCCTACTGCAATCTAAAGATACAGCAGGGAGGAGAGTGGCAGCCCACATCTTTCCTGGGCTGTTGATTAACTCGGACTTGTTTGCGCCATAGACTTTATTGAAGGGAACAAGTCAGATGTTCTACTGGACAGTGAGTGGAGTGCTCTACCCCATACTCAAGCCCCCCCCCAAGCTGTATTTTAGGATTGCGGCAGTTCTCAGGAGTGAGACCTGGTGTGATCAGTAACTTGATGAAAACGTAAAAGTTACTGCAAATGACATTATCGCTTTAAACACACACCACAGTCACTTTGCAGCCTCTTATAAGTTTACCTTGCGGCTTCATTTGGCTCCTCCCTGGCATTCTTCAGCAAATGTTCAACCAAAATGCTCTAAATAGAAAATAAAGTATTATTATGAATACGGCCTACACTGCAAAATAAACAAACTACATCTATAAGTTGATCTATCATTACAGGTATATACTCCAAAGCAAATTGCTGCCACTAAATTAGAACTCTGCCCCATTATATACTGGTAATCTCATAGGCAAAGCCTACATGGCCTGGAGAGTATGAGAAAACACATGGATTAATATAGTAAAGAGCTAATTCAGAACAAGCTGCAAACATGAGATTACCAGAACATACCAGCGGATACTACTATTTTATAGTCATCTAGTCGCTGCTATACCATTAATAGAAGAAAATGATTTCAGTTCAGTTGATTTAATATCTCACAGTCCAGAAATGTTGACCGTCTGGCATTTATTTCTGGCATAGAACTAATATGGAATCTCTACAGCAGAAGTCAGAGACTCAGTGCACACATAAAGACACATGCCGACAGAGTGTCCAGAGCCCAAAAATCTGTAAAGCGAACCATGAGAAGTGCATTGCAGAGTGCGTCACTTCCCTAGTTCACTGTAATCTCATTTTCAGCCATTATAAGCCTATGGAGCTTGGACGTGAGCAAGGAAGTGAAGGACATAACCGTATGCTTCTCCCAAACAATTGCAAAGATCATGCTTTCTCTTTCTAAATATGGTCTTAGTACATACTGTCAGTATGCCAAGACATGAACAGATTTAAAGTGGTTACCTAGGATTAGAAAAACATAGCTGTCTTCGTCCTCTTGTCCTCCATTTGTGCATGGTACTGCAACTCAGCTCTAATGAAGTGAAAAGAGCAAAGCTGTAATATCACATACGCCCTGAGGACAAGGGTGGCCCTGTTTTTGGAAGAAAGCAGCTATGTGTTCCTACTCCTAGATAACCCCTTTAATGTTTGTGGAATTGTGCTACTATCATATATGTCAAAAATAGTGTCACTTACCTTGATGTCCTTGTCATTCAGCCCACCGGATGCCTCTAGCAAGGGGAGGTCTTTATAAATGTTCGGGTAACAAACAAGGGAACCCAGAATAATCTGCGCCTCCAGACGTGGAGCCTAGGAGATAAAGGAGACTTTTTCAGGTTACTAGTTCAAAAGGATTGATACAGGGATAAAAGTACAAAAAATGCAGCACTCATCCAACATATTCATTAGTGCAAAGCGGTGTAAACCCACATGACTAAGCTGTAGTAATAGATCAACGCAGAACCAATTGGATAATGCAGAAAAATACTTATAAAATAGGTTATAGGACATAGGACACCTATATTACTATAGGAGACCTAGACAATTATATATGACAGCCCACATAAAAAACCATGCACTTTGCTGACAGCCCAACATTGTCTCTTACATCCAGACGCTGTATTGGTTATATAATCACTTATAAATGTTGTACACTGCCCACCCAATTTGCCGGGGGTCTGGGCAGATGAGTGACAATGAGCCTGTGTTAGCAGCCCTCCTTTGTAGTTAGCCACGCTCTGGAGATGATCCATTCACTTCCAATCAGCCGGCTCCTATCTGATTTTATTTCCGGTTAGCCATTTTCCGAATAATCATTTCGGCAGTGTGGTACATGGGCAAGTGGCTGAGATGACAGCGGTTGATTACAAGTAGTACTTATGATGGGAATTATTCTTCCCATGAGACACAATTAACCTTTCCCGGGTCGGCAAGGTTTTTCTTTTTCTACATACAACCCCCACAGCTGATTACCTCATGTTATTCTCATACTGTCAGGAATACGGAGAGACGGAAAAGCTTACAAAAGTGGAGAAGGGCAACTAAAAATAGTGCAGCGTGGAGATGCAGCGAGATAAATGGACCTTTAGAAACTGAGAAACGTAAGAATCCTGCGGCCAATTCATCTCTATATTTGGTGCATTTGGCTGAACGCTATAGTGTGTCTCCAAACCTTGCAGATTGCTACAGATAAGGCGGCAGAGAATATGACTGGAGGCTGTGGAGATATTCCATCTAAAATAATAGTAAAGGTAGTAGATTCCCAGACATGGTTTCAGTACTCACTGCTGCGCCAATAAAACAGAGATTTTGGATATTGTTCTGTATGACTCCAATAGCGGAAGACAATGGAATCCAAGATGTGCGATTTCTACAAATTATCCTATGTGCTGCATTGATATAACCTGTTGCTGGGGTTATCTGAAGATATCTGCACGGTTTCTTTAATACCAATGTAATCTGGGCTACAAACTCGCATCTCCACCTGTGTTATAGACTTCATTCTATGCACAGGCTGATTCCACCGTCCGCCCGAAGAATGAACCTGGATATTCTTCGGGTGGGCGTCAGAATTTGCCTGACGACAGAATCACGGGCGGAGATGCGCCCGCCCACCAGTTGGGACAAGGTGCGGAATCCACAGCGGGTCATCGTCCCGGTTTCCTTACTGTGCACATACTCTCACACTGAACTTGCCCACATACAAATTCCTTCTATAAAAGTAACCTTCCACTGAGACCAAGTGAGTCTGTGACCCTTAGGCTGCATTCACACGTTCAGTGTTTTTTTTGGTCCGGGATTGTGGTCTGCTAGCTACCTCCGTGATCCGTACAAAACAGTCAGTTTTGCATTGCATGCAGTTTTGGATCTGTTTTTAAAGCATTTTAAAATTACATTGATTACATCACATCCTTTTTTTTCACGGACGCACGCGGATGTCACATCCATGTACATCCGTGAAAAACACGGATCTCATTGATTTCTATGGGGAATCCTTTCCGTGCATCCTTTCCGAGTAATGACATGTCCTATTTTTTAACGGCATGGATCACGGATCTGTGAAATCACGGAACGTCTGAATAGCCCAGTAGAAAGCAATGGGCTGTAAAATTGTCTGTGAGTACGGACAACTTTGCGGAACATGTGAATGCAGCCTGAGTGTTTGCAGTATTTTGTAGACATCACTCATGCACATAGATGTACCATGCTCCCGTTTTATACAGACACATTTTTTAGCACTTTTTTTTTTTTTTCTTTAACATTTCCTTTGTGATCAAACATGGTAAAACAGCTAAAGAGGACACTGTGGGCAGCTAGTAAAAGCGCTAAACATATGAAAATCTAGGTGCCTTGCCCCCTGGGAAACAGACTCTCTTTGTGTTGTGATCAATGGGAGATGAAAGCCACCCTTCTTTTTCCTGTGTCAATTCGCCCGTATACTTATCAGGGTAATGTCACACACTGCAGAAAGGCTGTGGTTATTCTACATTCCACATCTAATCAAATCGATAAAGATTTGTCGCTTTGGATTTCTGATCGGATATGCTAGCATTATTAAAGAAGCCTATATAGTGAGCACTTATAAAAGTAACACAGCATTACTATCAGAATATGAGGGGGCAAAAAGGCTCCCTTTAAAGCCATGCCTGTACAAAGCAGAAATAAAGAGTAAAGGTATTTTCCTGTCAATTGCTATCTGCTCCCAATCCGTCTCCGGCACAGCGTCACCTCTGACAGCCTTGGCATTTCCAATCACCTGGTTGGGAAACCAATGTCTAGTAAGTCCGGGCCACATTATAAGTGCGGATATGATTTCTTAAACTTCGGTTCTTTAATGAAACACCTCTGCAATACCAGAGTGTCATCCTATCCTACAATTTCACACATCAGCTGCCCTGGTATCATTCCCCTAGAGAGCAGTTTCACATTGCACTAATGAGTCAACACCTGTTGGAGTAGAGAAATCTGAACCTTGTTAGCTACTGGGCTCTCTCCAGAGAGTGCACAAGGAGCATTGTCATACTTACCTCCAACATGTCTGTACTTAGAACCCTGGCCGCAGCTGCAATGAAGTCTCCTATCAGCATTGTGTATCCAGGCAAGCCGAGGAAGAAGAAGCTGGAGGAGCAGTGCTTTATGATTGTATTCACGATATCCTGCAATGAGAAGAGCAAACCACTCAGTCCCTTGGGAAGTTACCAGTTTGGGATCAAATTGCATTTTATATCTGAAGTTTAAGCGTAATCGTCGACTTAGGTGTTAATCACGTTACGTTAATGCATGACTAGAATGTATAACCTACCCTTGTCTGCAAACTCCCTAAGACCTTGTGCTAAGAAAAATATTTTGTGGAGCAGATGTCCACTGAAAGTGTGGTTTCTGCCAGAATGATACCGCATTATTTCTGAACAATGGCTGACAAACAATATTACAAACACTACATCCCATGTAAGTAGTGTCAGCCTCCCCAGCCTTTGGAATGGCAAACCCTCCCTGCAGTCCATGTACTGGAACAGGGGGTCAATCAAAATCAGGAGTGACAATTGAAGTGGTAATTGAAGTATAAAAAAAAAAAAAAAAAAAACAGTAGAAAGAAGAAAAAGGAAGAAGAAAGGAAAGTAAAGAAGCAAGAAAGAAGAAAAAGGAAGAAGAAAGGAAAGAAGCAAGAAAGAAGAAAAAAGGAGAAAAGGAAAGAAGAAAGAAAGAAGAAGAAAAAAGAAAGAAGAAGCAAGAAAGAGAAAGGAAGAAGAAAGGAAAGAAGCAAGAAAGAAAAAGGAAGAAGAAAGAAGGAAAGAAGCAAGAAAGAAAGAAAGAATAAGGAGATGAAGAATTATATTGGGGGGGGGGGGGGAGATTTGATAAAGCTGTCCCAATTTGTGTTACTAGACGACATGGCTTAATTGATTTGCATGGGAAAAAAGGCAGAAAATGGGTTTGGATGGTTTGTTACATGACAGACACCAATGGATCCTGATGAATCCCATTGACTTTAATTGGGGACATCCCAATTCCATCAGGTGTCCTTTTCATTTAGCAAGATTAGACCAGTAAAAAAATAAATAAATGGCGCCCTTAATGCTTGCAAAAAAGACAAGACCTATAAAGCAATACAGAGACAGCAGACTTATTGTCTAGTGTTTCTCCTTAAGGATAGCATCGTAAAGCTGTGTAGAGATCTGTATAGACCCATTCATGTCCCACTGGGAATTCTGGGAAGAAGGATACGCAAAACAACTCTTTGACGCCACCTTTTGGAGGTAGCTTTCCCTTTAAGTCAGTGTCTGACTCTAATATGGAGTCTTTGGATGTGACTGGAAATGTAAGCCAAGCCAGGCAACTTTCTAGAAGGAAAGTTTAAGCCGCACAGATGAGGGGCAAAAACAGCTACCTAAGAAGGGTCTGGCTTGGTTTACAATCCCAGTCATGTCCCAAGGCTTCTTATCAAATTGAGACAGTTACTTGAAGAGAAAGTTACCCGAAATTAAAGAAAAGCTTTGTCTATAGGGAATACATCTCAAATATGTCCACAAACATGTCATGTATCTTGAACGGGCAGGTGTCTCTAGTCAAGAGGCCACTTATTGTATGTTCTGTTCTTAGGCCACAATCCCACATGCTGACAAAAAAACGAAGCATTTGTCAATGGCTACACAATGTTGCAGAATGTCCCTGCAGAATCATGTATGTATTAACAAACACAAGGGGGCCTGGTTTTAGCTGCATGTATTTGTTGGTATGTGGGAATGCGGCCTTAGGGGGGATTCACACATTCCTTAAACGGAATACAGAATTAAAAAATTTCTTGTATATTGCTGCCCTGTTGGTAAACATAATAAACATGTTATGCTTATGGCTCCGCTCTCTCCCGGTTTCCCGATGAAGCCTCTCCGGTGTCCCATGCTGCCTGCAGCCCTGTTACTACCAAGACAAATTTGCCCCGGGACTGACAGCCCACTTAGCCAATCAATCGCTGCAGCGCTGTCCTGTCTAAGCCAGTGATTGGCTGAGCGGGCTGTCACTCTTGAGAGGAGTTAGTTTTGAAAGTAGCAGAGCTGCAGGCAGCGGGCGACACCGCAACAGGACACTGGGGAATTGCAGAGAGGTAAGCATATCATGTTTATTACATCTACCAACAGGGCAACAATGTATAAAAAAAAAGTAACACTTTAACCTGTTTAATTATGCTCTACACGCAGACAAGATTAGTCGTCAGCAGATAGCAGAGAACAAAGGATTACACAGGACCTGTGTAAAAGTCTTTATTCAGAGGTCAGTGCTGTAGCTGTAAATTAACTCTTTGTTGTCCTGTTTTGGTGCCTTATCTCCCTCCACCCCTCCTCTCTCCATAGAGAACAATGAAGACAGGGGGCAGAGCTTTAAACTGCTTTCTCATGATAAAAATGCACTTTTTGGCTAATAAACCCAATTACACAGTTTCTTAAAATCACCTGTACTATTGATTTCGGCAAAAAAATAAATAAATAAATAAATAAATGACAGGTACACTTTAAGTTACCCATTTTCATTCCTTAGCTGCAATGCACCAGCTCCATGTGGAACAACATGGCGATCTTTGGTAGTCACGTGCGGCCGTAAAAATAGTCATGCAGCCCCAGACTTACCATCAGTCTAATACACTCCTGCAATGAATACATGCAGTACTTTGCAATTAAGAATTAAAAATTACCCTAGTTACAAGTCAGTGTAGGTAATGTGGCCCCTTGAAGTATTTCTAACCATCGGGCTCCATGTAGCCTCAGTTTACCTGTTCATAATCACAAATTTTTTTCACCTCTTTTTATGGCTATCACTCCTGGATCTGATCTGCAGCTCCGCTCTTTAGCAGAAATCTAATCCTCTGCCTTATTTCTGACATCTCAACAGATTGTGTTTCCACTGGACAAACCCGCTGCCCTAATGCTTCTTTCAGGTTAATGTGTAAACTGGTTTTAATCACTTCCTTTGATACATTTTTATGTCAATATCAGTCAGAGTAAACACTCTGAGAGTGAGCAGATGGATGCTGGGACTCATAAAAGTCTGCCGAGGCGCTGGGCCGCAGGAACAAAAGAGCCACCTATGCCATAATGAAGGGGCTGATTATAGCGGAGGGCTCCCCTGTACACACCTGTAATTACTGACACAGCGAGGTATTGTGCTCCGCTCCTGTCTGCCCGCCTTAGCCACAAACCTATACAGCAGCAGATGGGAGTGCATTTCTGTTGACATATGCTACAATAAAAGGGGGAGAAGAAACCTGGCTCAAGGAGGTGACAGAATGTAGCATATCTGAAGATTAATAACTCAAACAGCTATGCTGGGTCGGCTCTACATCCATCTGTTACACTTGGAAATAAAAACGGGGCATTAAAACCAATAGTAAAACTCACCCAAAAGGCACAAGGATAGCTATCCAGATTTTCCTGCGGTGCAATAATTACATGGAAAAAGAAAAAGGAAAAAAAAAAACTAACAGACTCAGTCCTTTTCTATGTGATATTCAGTTATTTAGAGGGGAAAAAGTTATTGGGATGGATATGAACAAAATCCGGTCAATGAACGTCAATAGCTCCTAATAACAAATTGCACAGCCACAGACTGCAGTGTCCCCTGTCCAAAAGCTGATGGATATATGGCTTTTCAGTTACGATTAGAGATGAGCGAACCGGGTTCGGGTTCGAGTCGATCCGAACCAGATCGTTCGGCATTTGATTAGCGGGGGCTGCTGAACTTGGATAAAGCTCTAAGGTTGTCTGGAAAACATGGATACAGCCAATGACTATATCCATGTTTTCTACATAGCCTTAGGGCTTTATCCAACTTCAGCAGCCACCGCTAATCAAATGCCGAAAGTTCGGGTTCGGATCGACTCGAGCATGCTCCAGGTTCGCTCATCTCTAGTTACGATGCAACAACATTAACTGTGAAGCAGCGAGGTCAGGTGGCCATCCAATGTGTGTCACTAGCCATAGGTGGGGGGGACAAAGATATTTGGTAGCCTAAAACGTTGCAGATTTTATGCTGTGTTCTATTGAATGTATCAATAAGATAACATAAAAACCACAAAGTGTACATTAAATGTGAACATAGGACAGGAGGACCTGTAGATGAGATATTATTAATAAAATCTGTTACTCTTGCTTCAAAAGGCGATGATATCGCAAACATATGCCTGTGTGTGGACCACCAGACTAAAGGGGTTATCGAGTGCTACAAAAACATGGCCACTTTCCCCCCTCTCTTGTCTCCAGGTCAGGTGTGGTTTGCAATTAAGCTCCATTCATTTTAATGGAACTGAATTTGAAACCCCACCCAATTGGGAGACAAAAGAGGGGGAAAAGTGGCCATGTTTTTGTGGTGCTGGATAACCGCTTTAAGGCAGGTGGAGCTGGAGGATCCTCTGCCTTTTGCAGGGATCGATAAGCAAAAAAGAAGGGGTGGGGGCAGTTCTTCACCAACTGGAGGAATTGGGAAGGAATGTCTTAGGGGGGATACCCAGGAATGTCAAAAGTATTACTGAAAAATTCTATTCGTTTTTTTTATTGATCTAACGTAATATTTTTACCTTAAAGTGTATCTGTTGTGTGTTAACATTTTTTTTGTTTTGTTTCAAACCTGCCTGGCATGGTTACATTACCCCTTCATAGTGGTAGCAATGATTTTAGTGCTGTCACTATTGTTATTGAGCCATAGTGTACAGGTATTCTCTATTTTGTCGAATTTAGTGAGCAAGAGCAGAGCCTGGCTGTCAGTAGTGCACACAGAGGTAATTCCACTATTTGTTGCCTGTCCCAGCACAAACACCACTCTGCTATACCATTAAATAATGATGGTGAACTGCACTGTGCACTGATCAGTCTGAAACTTTGCTGGCCTAATCTTCTACACTGCAGTGCGGTCCTCTCGCCACTCATTCTCCCGATTCATACGGGTCTCTATGACTGTTTAAATCTTTTTGTAACAATGACACTTTAAAGAAAAGGCAGCACAGCAAAAATGGAGTTTTATCAATTACTAAATTGTTGCTGAAGGCAATCTTGCAGACTAAAAGGGAAGAGAGGAGGAAGATGAGACACAGAAGACAGCACTGTGTACATATAGCAGCAGAACGGCAAGGAAGGGTTAATAAAGGTTACACTTAGCCCCGCCCCACATTTTGTCTTGCCGAGTCTGAGACAGAATTCCCCTAACAACAGGCAGTGGACATAAGATTGCAGTAAAGGAATACACCAAGTGACCAGGACTTGTTTTCTGGGTTAAGGAGTCATTTTTGGTATATGAAGTCATTAACAGAAATGTTCATAATCAAATGGAGGAAAGTTGTCTCAAACAGCAATGATCATTAAAAAAAGAAGTATAAATACTTCTGTGACTGTTTCTACAATTCAGCTAAATCTTGAGCAACAGACAGATCACTGTATGCACTTCCTTCCACCAGAACAACAACTAATATCCTAGAGGGTTTCATATTTTGTGAGATTTAGAACTAAATCTCATTTTGGAAAAATCAGGCAATTATTTATGGTTCTTAAAAGTTTTATTTTATGAAATATTTAAAGTTTATTAAGGTTCAACGACAGTGTGGGTGTATAATAATTTTAATAGCGGAGCTGTAGAATAATATCTGAAAGATTATAATGGTAAACAAATCATCACATCAACTGCATAATAGTAACAATAGATGAAGTGCAACACAAAAACAAGGGGGAGGATAAGAAGCTGAGGGGGCAAACCATCTTCAGAGTTGTACATGGAATTACAGAAATAATTCTGGCAACAAGTGTTTATTATCAGTAACATAGGTGTAACTTCTGTGTGCCATCCACAGTATATGGAAGTGGCACTGTCAGCAGGTGTACAGCTGTGTCTGTTACCTAGGGTGGTATTACACGGAACGATTATCGTTCGAAAAATTGTTAAAATTGTTCGGGTTTGAACGCTAATAATTTAGTGTAAATAGCCGACAACGATTAAACGACCAACGAGAAATCGTTGGTCGTTTACTAGAATTAAGACCTATTTTTATCGTTAATCGTTCGCATGTAATAAGACGCCACAGCGGCAACAACAGGACAAACGCAATAACGATCATAAGTAACGATCATCGTTCTGTGTAATTGAGTTAACGATTTCAGGTTGTTCGCCATAGCAGTGGTTTGAGTTCGTTTATCGTTAAATCGCCCAAAAAAAAAATCGCTTCGTGTAATAGTACCCTTACTCTGTCAGCTGCAATTCACATTCCAAGTGTTTACATTGTAAGACTGCATACACACGTTCGGTGCTACAGACTTGATTCTTAAAGGGGTTATCCAGAGCTACAAAATCATGGCCACTTTCCCCCCTCTCTTGTCTCCAGTTCAGGTGCAGTTTGCAATTAAGCTCCATTTACTTCAATGGAACTGAGTTTCAAATCCCACCCAATCTGGAGACAAGAGAGGGGGGAAAAGTGGCCATGTTTATGTAGTGCTGGATAACCCCTTTAAACATATATAGTAGAACAATAATCAAACACTATATTATTGAGGGATAGGCAGTACAGAATGATATTTCAAGCACTGGCATGGACTAGATCTGGGCTTATTGAGCTAATGCTTATGCATTTGTTGGAGGACCATGTGTTATTAAGGGGTATATACTGTGCCATGGATGTGCGGATTGGGTATTACCATTTTCATAGCATGTCCTCCTATTAATAGCTGTACACAGGACTGGTTACTTGTTGCTCAGTGTACATGTGATACTATTGTAATTTGTATTCACTCGCCTACTGGTGGTCTCTACTGCCTATCCCTCATTACCATTTTGTCTGATCATTTTTTTATTATGCATGTTTAAGAATTTGATGAAGTAACGTATATTACTATATATGAGAGATGATGTGTCCAGCATTTCCTTGATGTATTGATTGTGTCACAGAAATGTAACAAACGTTTTTATTGGTCTGAGTGTTCCCTGCGCTGTGTCTACATGAGCGAGACTACCCCATAGACAGTATGCAGAGGGCACACAGAGGCAGAAGAGAAGGTGCCCAGTGCAGAGTCACAACCAATAACCTTAAGGGCACATAATGTGAAAATGGAGATCATTAAGACTATATGGAACTTGTATTAGTTGATCATGGGTAGGCACTGGCGAGCAGAACTTTTTGCTCCATGATGGAGACTTCAGATATCTTTTAGACTCCATGCCAGAAAACACTGGATGTACACTGGATTTACTAGAAATAAAAGTAGCCCAATTGGCTTTTGGAATGTTGCCCAAATAAATTCTTGATTCCTAAGAAATATAGCACGGCTGTGGTTACATCTATAACTTCGAACAACCAAATATCATATAGAAGTATAAATTACGAGTAACACTCCTGTTCTAAAGCAAGCCACCAAAGGGTGATTTAGGTTCGTGCACGGAAGATGTACTACAGAATAACAGAGCTCCCGGCATCATAATACATCATAATGCTCTGTGATTCTTAGTACATCGTCCGTGCATGAACGTTAATCAAAGAACATGACACCTTGGTGGCCAAGCTCCAAAACAGCCGCCCAGCTGTGTCAGTAGAGTAGCGCAAAAAATTTAACAGATTTAGAGCTCCTAGCATCATAATAAATTATAATGCCGGGAACTCTGAACTCATATTTATGGACTGTGCATGGAACACCCGAATGAGGCCTAAATTTGTGTTTTATTGCATGACGGGAGGTAAAAGATATAAACAGTTCTGTGAGAATTCAACCACAAGAACCCAAGCAGCAGATATGCAGGAGTGTAAAGAAAAAGGAGGGGGGGGGGGGGGGTTACGGGGCTGAAATCACGTCATGCAAACAGATGTGTTACTTTCCAGAATGCAAAGTGCAGATCTTTAAACACAAACTGCACAGAAAAGCGAGCTGCCTAGTAAATGAATCACCTTAATTGAATGCTACTGTATGTACACAGCGCCCGGGAAAACACAGCCAATGAGGAGGAAACATATGGTGGTGGCAATAGAAATTGGTTTACTCATTTGGAGCGACGTTGTTTCTGCAGCACTTTCATAATTGACCTTTAGAGCGATAAATGTGTAAAATAATTTTGTTTATTATTGGCTCCAAAGCTTTCGGCAATTACACGGAATGAAATGGTACGAAGAAGGAAGGGTGCGTTCTGCAAGCATTTCCATTGTTTACATAATTGCACAGCTATAATTTGGTGCTTGTGTTGTTATGGAAAAGTATTAAAGAGGAGGGGGGAAAAAATAGAGCCATTATGAGCCATTTCCAATTTAAAATGAAAATTCTGCCGTGGCAGAAACAGGAAAGAGACCCTAGGTGTGCCAGCTTAAAATGATTAACGGAGGGGGGATGGTAACAGATTTAACCCCATCCATCCTGCGCGCTGCTGTCACAGCTGTAAGATGCCATTAAAGAGCCGAGAGGTTAAGAGACCTCCGCGGTGATAACAGATTAAACGTGGCAATTACTGCACAGACTTAGGAAAGCTGCAGCGGACTGGCACAAGACAAGCAAAAGGTGCGCGTACTAATACAATCGGGAGACTAAAAGGTCAAAGGAAAATAAATATGCAAGAACGGGACTATTTTTAACTTGACATTTTTGCTAAGGGGGGAAAAATGATTACTGCAGAGTAACCGAATACGTCCTTAATCTGCTTCTCGGAACCATCGCACACTGTTCCTTTTTTAATTAGAAATATGGAAAAGATATTTACCAATGAAAACACACAAGCCTTGGCAGTTACTAGAGGTGTTGTTTTTTTTTTTTTTTTTTTTATACTTAAAGAGGACCCATGGTCAGTCCAAAACAATTTAGGTTTTAAATGAATTTATTGCAGCGGGTGCCCAGGTGCCCTGATTCCAATGAGGATTTTACCTGCTTGCTATGTCCTGTCCTGTTCCCGCAATATAGAGGTTTTACTAGTTGGCTGATTGTTTTTTCTGCTGAATAGTCAGATAGAAAGGGACTTGATTACAAAATATGGTGCGAATGTTATTTGCAAAAAATTGTTACATCATTCACATTTAAGCGATAATCTTCTGGTGTAAACGCAGCAATGATTAAAATACTAAGAAAAAAAAATCTTCTGTATGTTGATCATATATATGAGCTGACCTCAAAATCATTGTAAATCGTTCAAGTCTTTCAGTGTAAACACTCATCGTTCCCATTATGTATCATTTAAAAGAAAAAAAAAAAACACCACTTGTTGGTCGCTAAACAAGTGATTAAGAGATTTATCTGTGTGTGTAAAAGAACTCGGGATATACAAGGCTGGGGGTGTGAGGCTAAGGGTCCTATTAACGACAAAAGATTGCAAACTAGCGATTTTGGGAACGACATGAAATCTTTCCCCATAAGGCCATGTTCACACAACGTATATTTTCGTAAAAGTATGGCCGTTGTTGCCGATTGCAACCACAGCCATGACTAATACGAAAATATACGTTACCTGGCCTCTATGGAATCCCGGCCAGAGCGTATACACATAGTATACGCTCCGGCCAGGATCTGCGGCCGCTCTTCATTGAATAGCGGCCACAGAGAACCTTTCAGTGCACACTATGAAGCGCGCTGCACATTGTGTGCAGTGGGGAGTTCTGTTGTAGGCACACACTGATGCGCCCGCATCAGAACTCAGCGGCACTGAAGATCATCTGGCCGGTACTGCAGTCCTGTGCAATGTGTGAACATAGCCTAATACAATACACGGAACAATAGTGGTTAGTTAAGATCAATGGCATACAAATATTCATAAATCGTTTGATCATTGTTTGTATACACGGAAAGATTACTGCTTAAATTCAATCGATATAACGATTTTTCAGATGATAAAGTTTCTATGAACTAGGGCCCTAAGAGGGTGTGAGGATCTTAAGCTCCGGAACATGATTTACACAGTGTGGCTTCACCACTTTTTTGGCACAATTTTGAAAAAATTGCAAGAATTCGGCTATTTCACTGCAGCAAAGGCAAATAAAGGGGTTTTTTTAACCACAATTTGCATAGTTATGGAAAAAAAGCACAAATTTTTGCCACTATTCTGGGAAAATCAGTGGAAAGACGTGCCAAAAGCAAACAGTATGTATGTATGTAAAATGTCCCCTACTGAGTCACTTGTAAAATACGCATTACTCTGTCATGGCTAGGTTGCTGTATATCACATTTGAAAAAAAAAAAAAATGACTGTGCACAGTAATGGGAATCACGTTAATGTATATTTCGCTCCTGGCAAACTTTGCGCTATTTTTCTGAATTTGTGGGAAGAATACATTTTACTGCAGTTTGCACAATTTGTATTACTACAGTAAAATAACCAAATTTTTGACACTTTTTTCAAAATTGCATAGAAAACATGGCTAAACCTGTGCATCAACACAGGGTAAATAGGTGTGATTATGAAGCTGAGGAGCTATGAATAATGTATATATGTATATATCCATGCTTTTAGTTTCCAGGTCACACATCAGTGCATACTTACCTAGTGTGCTGCTTCGGCGATCCAGCATCCTGCTCTTTGGCTCTCCCGTCCTGATGCTGTATCCTCTAAAATGACTGAGGAGGAGGCGGGGCTTGAAGACACACCGGCTGGATGGGAGAGCCGGATGCCAGATCACAGAAGCAGCGCACTATGCACTGCTGTGTGATCTGTGCTGTCAGTTTGCCTTCACAGTTATTGGCCTCACATCTCCTGTTTACACAGGAAGATGCGCGGCCGATAAGGATACATCTTGAAGCTGATCCTAAAGAAATGATCGGCCTAGGATTGGGTGTTTGCTCAGATGAATCTAACCTGCTGATAGCCCCCTATTGCCCACAGGGTGCCGAGGAGGAAGCTATGTCTGTTACCTTCCACCTCAGCACCGTTTCCGTGCAGTTAGCACTGTTGAAAGCACTGACCCATCCTACAGCGTTGCTCCAGCCTGCCTGCTACACTGCCGATAGTTCCTCTTTAAAGAGAATGTACCATCAGGTACATCCTCTTTATTCTGACCCAGGGATAGAACGGCGCCATCACGGGGAAGCCGGTGCCGCGGTCGGTTTTTTGAACCTCGGCCCAGTTCCCGTGTATGGCGCCGTTCTATCTACGGGTATCAGGCCGGAGCTGAAGCACAGGAGGTCGGTCGGCCGGCCCGACCCCAGTTGGAGGAATCCCCCGCCCCTGTATGACGCGGCTCCATTTATTCTAATGAAGCCGTGTCAGAGGGGAGGGATTTTCCTCCCATTGGTGGCGGGCCGGCCCGCCTACTGTACTTCAGCTCCGGCCTGATACCCGTAGATAGACCAGTGCCGTACACGGGAACCAGGCCATGGTCTAAAAAAACCGACCACGGCACCGGCTTCCCCGTGACGGCGCCATTCAATCCCTGGGTCAGATTAAAGAGGATGTCTCTTTAATAACGTAATTTTTTTGTAGTGACCACAGTACTCCAGCGAAGATATTTTTCTTTCAAATCAACTGGATTTAGAAAGTTATATAGATTTGTAATTTACTTCTATTAACAAATTTCAAGTCTTCCCACACTTATCAGCTGCCATATGTCCTGCAGGAAATGTTGTTTTCTTTTCAGTCTGACACAGTGCTCTCTGCTACCACCTCTGTCTGAGACAGGAACTGCCCAGAGCAGGAAAGGTTTTCTATGGGGATTTGCTGCTTCTCGACAGCTCCTGTCTCGGACAGAGGTGGCAGAAGAGAGCACTGTGTCAGACGTAGAAAATAACATTTCCTGCAAGACATACAGCAGCTGATAACTATGGGAAGACTTGAGATTTGTAAATAGAAGTAAATCTATATGACTTTCTGAAACCAGTTGATTTGAAAAAAGAAAAAAAAAAAAAGATTTTCAGTGGACAACCTCTTTAAGATTATGTTCACATCTGTGTCAGAGCTCTGATTCAGTTTCCGTTTGAACAGTGGGTCCTGACTAGACCAAAAAACACATTGCATGTCTAGTCACATCCTGAATGAGCACCACATGACAACCTTATTATTATGACAGACTTATTATGGTCAGTGGGATCTGTCAGGATTATCGGCTTCATTTTTCGACCATGAATGAAATCTGTGACAGAAGCCACCAAGGAGCCTCAGACCAAATAGGAGTCCTAAAAGGGAATAAGCCACAATGGACACTTATCCACTAGCCACAGAATAGGAGATAAAAGGTGTGACCAGGGAAGGTCCAACCAACAAGGATCTGTGATTGGGAGAACAAGACTCCCAAAGCTCCCATCTGAATGATGCAGCAGAGCACATACTCTGCCCCTCCTTTCATTGTCTGTGGAAATGCTGAGACTGACTAGTACAATGCTATTCTTCACTCTCATAGACAACGACAGTTAGGGCCCTATTACACGGGACGATTATCATGCGAAAAATCGTTAAATCGTTCGAATTTAAACTATAATAGCCCTGTGTATTTTCAGGCGACGATCGAAAAAATGTCGTTAATCGTTCGCTGTAATTCCACAATCATTCGCTCAAGTTCCGCATTTGTTCACTAATCGTTCAGTGTAATTGCACATTGTTCATTGTTTTGCTGGGATCAGAAGGAGTAAACGATCGTAGTAACTAACGATTATCGTTCTGTGAAATATGGTGAACGATAAACAATCTCGTTTGCGATCGTTTATTGTTAAAAATCGCTCTGTGTAATAGGACCCTTACTGAGACTGCAGGGGCCCCACAATTAAGGTCCTATTACGCACAGCAATTATCTGCCCAACCAGAGAGAATTTGTCGAAACTTCGGATTTGGAAACGTTCGTCCGAAACCAAACGTTTGGTATTTAACTCCTAGGGTCTGCAAAAGTTAGATGCAGCCCTAGGGCTGCCAGGAAAACGTGGATACAGCCTATGGCATCCTGGGGAACGTGAAAATGCACAAAATAAGTGATGTCACTTTCCCATACATACAGTACATAGAGAGTAAATGAAAGAATTAGTCCTGGCCTCGGAGGTCTCGATGGTGCACAGTCTGCATATACAGTAGGTATTGAGCCTCTAAGACTAATTCACTATTTAGATCTTTACATTACATCTTAAAAGTGGGTGGGGGGGCGGGGGAAGACCTCTGCTTTAACGCAACCTCAGTTTCTGCCCGTCCCTACTGAAATGTATTATTAAAAATGTGTGTAAAGAAATCCAGGCAAACACATGAAATGATATTCTGAGCATCTGCTGCTAATGGCCCAGTACCAGTAAACATGCCCCGGCTCACCTCTCCGCTACAAAGAGGACTATTTAAATGAGGAAAGTGTCGCCTATCACCTTACAGCTCGACCATATTGAAGCATACTCATGACATGCAGGAGAAAACCTAATAGCTCTTTACTGGGACCATCACCATCTGTTCATAGGACATTCTTCCAGTCTCTCCTTTCAAGGTTTTTTTTTTTTTTTTTTTTTACAAAGTGGATTCTTAAAGATTCCACAATAACCTCTTTCCAAAAGGGGAGGAGGTCACAGATTCTTCAATGATAAGTGATAAGTGATAGATTATTTCCACTGTATTTGGAAGTGTATTTCCACTGTAATTCTCACGGCAAGGATTTTATTTCCACCGTGTTTGATGTTCGCTCATAATTTTTAATCTCAATAAATTTACATTTACTTAGTAAATCTCCTCAATGTGTAATACTTAAGGCCCTATTACACGGGCTGATCAGGAGGAGCAAGCAAGCACCAACCTGCCAGATCAGCGATTGCTGACCGCACTATGACACGTGCCGACAGCAAACGGATCAGAGCGGTGGGGCTACCCGGACAATCTTTAGATCGTCCAAAAAGCCCATAGGAGATAGCGGTGGTCTGCATAGATTTGATCTGTGTTTTTTGCTGACGTCACAGATACGGATCCCATAGTTGGTAATCCATACCGCAATCACAATCCGCACTAGTATATGTCCTTTTTTATGGAACAGATTACGGATCAAAATTAACACGGAATGTGTGAAAAGCTCAATATACATCAATGTGCTTTAAGTGGAACCGTGATTACGGATCTACAATTACTGACAACTTTATGGGACGTGTGAATCCACAGCTTCCAGCTGTCAATTAGGCAGGGATAGGGATGAGAGGGGAAGCAAGGAGGCATTACACTCCAGCACTTCAGGAAAGCCTCTGACTCTTTGCACTTGAGAATAAAAGCCTTTTTCTATGTTCTGGAAGCACAGACAGATATATGAAAGGTACCATGTGTCTCCTTGACCTAACCGCTATGTGCTGTAACACGAATTACAGATGACAGATTCTCTTTGACTGAATGTCACAATTCACAGATTAATGGTGTGTTCACACCTACAGGATCTGCAGCTGATTTTCTGCAGCAGATTTCATTTAAATAACTGAACACCGCATCAAATCTGCTGCAGATCCTGTAGGTGTGAACGCACCCCTAAGGAGAAGTCCGGTCAGAAGCATTTTGTTAGCAAGTGCTGGGGGGATAAAAGAAATAACATGCCCTTACCTCCCCCGCTCCAGCGCTGGTGGCTGTATACTGCCGCTTACGTCCCTTGGTCCCCAGTCAGCGGCCAAGGCAGGACCAAACTATGGCCGCTGACTGGCTGAGTGGACCTCACACGTCACAACTCGGGTCCCAGGAAGCGTCTGGGGACTCCGGGACCAGAGCGGAGTAATGCGGCACTAGCGCTGGAGACTTAATCTGACAGATCTTTGAAGCCAAAACCAGGAACAGACTATAAACAGGGATCAGGTCACAAAGGAAAGACTGGGATCTATCCTCTTTTCAAATCCATTCCTGGCTCTGGCTTCCAAAATCTGTCAGATAAATCTTTCTGTGTAAACGCACCCTTAAGGCCCTATTCCACCAACAGATCTGACGACAGATTATCTGCCAAAGATTTGAAGCCAAACCCAGGAGTGGATTTAAAAAGAGGAGAAATCCAGTCTTTCCTTTATGACCTGTTCTCTGATTATAGTTTGTTCCTGGTTTGGCTTCAAATCTTTGGCAGATAATCTGTCGTCAGATCTGTTGGTGGAATAGGGCCTTTAGGCTTCTATTGTAATCTGTTATAAGAAACAGATGCTTTATAAACAGAGCCCTCTACGCTAGTGTGAACAAGGGTGACGCTAGGGGCTACATCACAAGATGGCAGAATACATAATTCCTGTATGCTATCTTTCTGATGAAGATTCTAAGCAGTCAGGACTACAGGGAAGGGGACTGAGTGATCCTTCTTGGCTATAGGGGATGGAACAGACAGCTCATATGAGGTAAGCTCCCCATTTTGAGGTCATCTATTGAACTCTGGATGAAAAGTTAAGAGAATTTATTCCATGCCTACGTAAGTCACACACGATATGCATACTGCTCCGAAAATACAACAGTAAGCGGCATAACTCTGTTCTTTCCCTGAACATTTTGTTTAATAGACAAATAATAGCCTGAAGCCTAATAATGGACATGAACCATGACTCGAGAACATTCTCTAAAAAATTTATATCAAAAAGGTCAGGGCATTCATTCCACAGAGCAGGGGAACGCTTGTGATTCATGCCAATGTCATCCTCAGTACTAGGAAAGGAATTGTACATTACGGCAAATAACAATTAGAAAGCCGGTAAGAAGATGATTTCATTAGTGTATGCTTGCCTCGTATGGATCCGCACCATCTGTATTCTCAACGCAATGAAACATTGAATTTTTAGATCTGAAGAAGACATTGTGGTAGCTCTGTGGAGTAGGGTTCACGCTTCTATAGAAATACCATAGGCAACAGCGCCCTCATGTGGCACCCACCAGTCATCTAGGGCTTTTATCCAAGTATTATCTTCCTTATATACTAGAAAATACTTACACGTCATGTCATCCTTTCACAATTTAGGGGGGTGCCAACATATATGTGTCTTGGAAGGTGCTAACATAGTGTGAACATAGGGGGAGTTTGAGCTTATGCAGATTAAAGTGGTACTCCAGCAACATAATTTTTTTTCTTTCAAATCAACTGGTGTCAGAAAGTTATACATATATGCAAATGACTTTATTTAATAACCCCAAGTCTTCCAGTACTTATCAGCTGCTGTATGGGCAGATTTAGACACCCTCCCACACAAAGTGGAATAATCATCTAGAGGAGAGCCTGGCATTGCATAGCCACTTTAGTGTCTTCATTCTGGCAGACATGCACAGTACAGTGGCATCCAATCCCTGCTGTACTGCGCATGTTCAAAATAGCCTCTGACTGCGATAGCCTCAGACTCTGCCTTACAGAACCACGCTGGATGGATCATTTTGACCCCGCTGCAGCCACCTCCACAAAAGGAAAGAAAAGTTATTCTATAAAGCAGAATCTGAAACTATTTCTGGCATGCACAGTACAGCAGGGATAGGATGCCGCTCAACTGCGCATGTCTGTCAGAACAAAAACGTCAAAGAAACTACACAGCGCCAGGCCCTCCTCTAGATGATGATTCCGTGACACAGGGCTGTGAATCATGCCTATAATGGCGTGATTACAGCGAAGATCAGCTCCGGGACTGACTACTTTGCCCTGAAGAAACACCTAAATGACTATATGACATCAATAAGCATACAACGCAGGAAGAGATCTAAGTATGTTTTTTTTACCAGGCAGGGAAATTCAGGAGATTGGTTCCCTTTAAGGGTACATTCACACTGCTGCAGATTTGCTGGTGAGGAGGGTGGGAAGGAGGGATGGAGGGGTGGTGCAAGGTTAGGGCACAGACACTCTAGGCCACCGCAATTTGACATGGGGCTACAAGTTTAAAAGTTGTTTTTTAGGACAATATCTGCATCACCTGCTGAACGGACCCCAGGACAGATCTTGGATTAATAGCAGCTATCCGAAGGTACAAGCGCTTTGGGGGGGGTTAACCTTGTGGGTAGAGAGTCGCTTTAACCTTTGTCTGTAGTGGTCTGTAAAGCAAATGCTCATACCACTGAGGCATGGCAGGCCCCTTTTATCCAACAGAACAGGTCACCCTCCATATAGTGAGCAGCTTCATCTGTATAAAGCATATCTAGGGCAGAGCAGCCAGTGCATTGGACTTCTCCTTGTCTCTTAGCCGTCGTCCTTCCTCTGCACACATACCTGCACTTCATACAGCCATTTACATATCAGGCTATTTCACAAATCAGGACATGACCATTATTACATTTTCCCTGCTCTTAAAGCATTCAGCATATTGGTTTCTACAATAACAGCGATCATTACAGCAGCCGGCCGCCGGAATAAGCTAAAATTGTAGTGCCGGGGCGGCTATTATTTTACAAGTAACAAGGAGAGTGACTGATCACAGGGATTCTGCTGAAAGGAAAATCCTTTGGGTTTATTTGCTGACCTTTCCAGCCATTAGACGGGTGGACCCTCGCATCCTACACAGTACATGTACTGACACATCTTCTATACTTTACCACAACTAAACAAAAGTAAAAGCCCCCCAAAATTACCAAATTCTTGTGAATTCTCTGCAGAGGAATCAGCCTAATCATATTCATGCTTAATAGTAATCGTCCTTCACCAATGTGAAAATATGGATATATGTGACCTTGTGTATTATTCCTCTACATCAACATCACTGTGGTTATTATCCATGTACTCAACAGTGTGCATTACCCCAGTGTATAAGGGAGGACGATTAATAGAAGCTGCTGATAAGAGGGTTATGGTGCACTGGGACACCATCACATGAACCCTAGGATTACTTGTTATCCCCCTGCATTGATAAAAGCTAGCAATTGCCATCAGATCATCTTGTGGCCAAAAAAATCCCTGGTTACTAGGCGTTTCAATTCTATGTCTGTTAGGAAAATTCCATGTGTTGTAACAGACAGACCAAGATAGAATACAGGAAGTGGGGCAGGGCTTAGCTACTACTGCACACAAGAGAGGGGGAGAGCGTTTGGACTGGGTGCCTGCAATATGTAAGCCTGTCTCCAAAAGATTCAAACTGTCCCTGAAAGGTAAATTAGGTCTTCCTTTTCATCTCAGCAGCAGCATTTGTTTTCTGCTCACATGGCACCTTGCAAAACCAATGCATTGGTAACTTTGTCTCTGCTAAAAGTGAAACCTATAGTGGTGTACTATAAGTCATCCCCCAGCATAGGGCATCCTGTTAAGTCCACTACACGTTCACCAACACTATGTCATAGCATATCAGTAAAGAGTAGGTGCTGTGACTGAACAGACAACTAGGGTAATGGAAGAACCTGTGTGAGTACTGCTGGTCTCTGGTTCTGCTCCCTAAAATTGAGAGAATGATCAATATCTGTGCATCATGGACTCTCAGGGGCTCAATAACAGCAATCACCCTGTCCCCACTATGTAGGGTTACCATAACAAAGTCAAGCAAAGACCAGTAAGCTTTAAATAAGCCAGATGTATGTCTATACAAAGCGCAACCCCACTAAACCACCCACACCTCCCATTAGTCATTGAGGTAGCATCACTCTACTTTATAGGTGATACGATACCATACAGCGTTATCACTTTCTTCCCAAATAGTTTCTCATCTACCCATTCCCACATGAAAATATCAGCTTTTTACATCATAGGTAATGACCATTGTTCATAAAAAAAATGGCGACAGTCTTCCAAAGCAGAGCACTTCAATGAAGACAACGTTTAGTGCAAAGTACAATGACGCATGGAAGCTGAGACTTCTTGTGATAATGTGGTCTCTCGTGTTTGTAGTCCAAAAGACAGCAAGAACAGGTTATTTTGACCTGCATTAGGAATAAAGGGCTCCTTTATGTATTATTCTTGCCGGATGACAAAGACAAGGGGTTTGACACTGTGCTCCTTTCAGTCACTAGATTGGACGTTGTGAAGGGTTTATTATGTTTTAGCGCATTTAACCTCTTCCCCGTGAGGCCATGTTAACCCCAGAAGATCTTCACAATGTGTGTTAATTCTGCTAATGAACAGTACAGATTGTAAAGGTGTGATTTCTAGGAATACCTGGCATAGCCCACGGCTGGCTGATGACTTACAGATTCTCCTATTCTACTGGCAAGAGAATCATGGTTTATGGCCAGTGGCACAGTCTTAGGGTGAGGCTCACTTCCATTCACCCAAATGAGGAGGACTGCAGAATTTCTCATATATATATATATATATATATATATATATATATATATATATATATATAATATTATATTATGTTATACACACACACACACTATCAGAGACCGCATTAAAGTGAAATACCACTATAACCACTTAATTTCCGTATCACCTGATCAGCAGTGCCACGCATATTGTAATGGTGCTGTCCGTTTCTCCCATTGTTGCCACTGAGATCTCCGCTGGTTTATACTTGCTAATGTCAGGTTTGGTGCACTGGGAGAGGCCCCAGCGCCCCCAGTGCACAGATGTCTCTTCCCCTCAGTGACAGCCCACCTTCAGAATAAAGTCCTGAGAATAATGTTCTCAGCCTGAAGCCTTACTGAGGGGAGGAGATGTCATTCGGTTTGTATCTACGCAAATGTACAGTTGGTGCACTGGATTGGCATCCAGTGAACCAACTGGACATTTGCATAAGTACAAACCGAATGACATCTCAGGAAACGTCCGGCAATGGGAGGAATGGACGACACTGTCACAGTGTGTGCTGTGCCGCCAATCAGGTGATATGGAAATCTTAATTTAGTAGATATAATGGTACAAGATGGCCCAAGAATTTATCATGGGCAAAGCGAATGATACAATATACGTATAGAGGACCTGTCAGTTTACCATCGTTTCCTATTCTACTGCTTCTCTGTTACTCCTCCTGGTATAAATAATTTCACAACTCCTTGTCAATAGGATGTGTACCAACATGACACAGACACTGTCAGCACTGCATTGACTGTAACAGATTGTGTAAGGACTTACCCTTTCCACAAGGGGAAGTGCACCACCCAGCTAGCATTTTATTAATACATTTCCAGGAGGAGTCACAGAGGAAATGCACATTGCAGAGCTTTAAACAAGTTTCAGAACAGTTTTATCATGGGTGAATACTAAACTTAGGACTGGAGATGAGAATATTTAGATAATAAAAGTATAGTATAATGTAGGTAATACTGCATTCAGGGGCGCAGCTAGGATTCAGGGGGCCTCCCTCCCCTACACACAACACAAAGTACTGCATAATATAGGCTCAGTGATGTGACCAGAGGAAGGAGCAGCAGAGAGACAATGGCTGCTTGTTCTGTCAGTCAATTGTATTTAACTATAAGGACCCATTAGGAGCCCTTATGGTTAAATACATAGGTGCAAGAGAAGAATACCTTCTGCCCAACCTCATATGTACTGCAGTGTGTAAGTGACCCAAAGTTCTCTCACATGCTGCAACACAAAAAAAAAAAGTTAAAAAGTAAGACAAGGAGATCTCTGCTTCACTGCTCGTGCACTGATAACCCCTGACCTCTGGCACATTTTCCTACTTGATCGTAGCAGCCAGAGAACAGAGGTCAGGGATTATCAGAGCAGTGAAGCAGAGTTCTCCTTGTCCTCTGCATATTAACCCTTTTTTATGTTTCAGCATGTAATTGAACACTGCGTCACTTAAACACTGCAGTACATAAGGGGTTAGGCAGAAGGACACAGGACGACTCTTATCTTCGCTGTGCATCCCCGGGCCCCATGGCACCTGTCTACCCTACATCTCTATGGTAGCTAAGTCACTGACTGCATTATAAATAAATGACATGCTCAGCACAGGAGCAATGTCCACAACACCTACCTGATCTTCATGATTGAGGCCATTGTGAAGGACAAGGTAAAAATGAACCAAGACATCAGAGTTGGGTAGGACATCCTGCCGTCGTGTCATCATGCCACATATCAGCTTGTATGCCTGCAGCTTGCCTTCCTTGTACTCGTTCGGCATGGTAGTTGCCTGTTTAGAAATCATTTGGTGAACAGGGTGCACCAGTAATATATCCCTATTCCATTGACATGTAATAATTATGACACTGCGCAGGGTAATGGCCTCAAAGGTAAAACAAGAAAGGCATCACATGATGACATCTAATCCTCATGTGACACAAATGGACCATCCTGAAGTAAAAACACATATAACTCACCTTAAACAACCACGAGGCAAACATCCGGAGGGGTGGGATCAAAATAGGGGGCGAAGGTGAAGATTGATTGTCCAGACTGATAGATAGATTGTCTCTGATCTGGAAGAAAAAAATAAATAAATAAATTCTTTGTTTATATAGTGTTCCACTGAGTGTTTGTATGAATTATATGTATTCAAGTAAACATTCATGTCTTGTGCATCAGGATGTTATACACTGCTGCCACCTACTGTTCAAACTTCACATCGTAGGGTTTTGACTGAGAATTTACCTAAACACTGTCAATCAGAGAAGAGATATCTGGGTGTAATAACCGACTACAATCCCTTGTGCTCCTGTAAGTTTTTGCACATTGTAGCCACCACTTTTTAATGGATTACAGTGGTATGTATTCCCAAACACGTGTGTATACGTCTAATAGAGCAGAGGGAATGTATATGAGTCCACTACAAGTTACAGCATGCCATATCTATTGTTTTGGGTGAGCCTTATAGGATGCAGGGCTGTGGAGTCGGTAAGCCGCAGCTCCGACTCAGACTCCTGAATTTTATCAGGACCGACTCCAACTCCTGCTCCTTCATAAATGTCCGGTCATATACCAGGGGAGTTATTTATCACATCGGCTCAGCAGCTTCTCCCTAATGTCCTACATGATCCTGGGGCGACTTATGAGGGAATAAGGAAAGATATAAAGCAGCTTCTCCTGTGTGTGCAGTGGATGCAGCCAGTCTCCAGCCTCCATGACCTGAACTACTCACAACTAGACTAGATGGAGCAGGTGATCTTTTCCTGCTGACAATCTTCTAACTAAATATTCACCATACACACAGAAACACTGCTAACAATGCCAGATACCTGTAATATAGAGGTCAGCCATAGTGATATAGAGGGGTTTACACATAATGATCGAAAAGGGTCACTGTGGGTGTGGGGGCACGCCATAGCACACAAACACAGCCTGCTGCAGCCATAGCGCGCACACACACACACACACACACACACACACACAGCTGCAGCCATAGAACATTGAAGAAAAACACCACATTGAGGACCGAGGTTACAGCTACACTACTTATGTCTTCTCCTCCTCCTCTATATTACACAGGATATCTCCATATTGCACTGATGCTCATATACAGTTATCCAGCATCCAGGAAGTGAACAGCACAGATCTCCCCCCACACAATGGACTCTTCCAGCTCAGAAACAAACTGCCAAATAGGGACCGACAACTTTTCCCCGACCACCCTTATGTAATAGGGCCAGTGTCCTATTACTGATATATTCCCCGACCACCCTTATCTAATAGGGCCAATGTCCTATTAGAATGTTGCTCATAATATATATTGATGAGCAAAACTTATAAAATTCATATCAAAACTCAATTTTAAATTGTTCAAAGATTTTTTTAAAAGCTGGAGTCTGAGTCGGTACATTTTTTTCGACTCCAACTCCAGCCAAAACTAGCTCTGACTCCGACTCCACAGCCTTGATAGGATGGTCACACATTTTAGATTGCACCATTAAAATGAATAAGAATTACCGAATCTATCAACTTCTTAACAAGTCCTTAGAATCAGCTAAAGTTTTAAAGTGAACTTGCCATTACTATCATACTGCCAGATCCAAAAGTATTCTGGATAGTGTCCAGAGGCTTTTCCCTACCCCACCAGCCTTGATCAACAGATCTCTTTCAGTTTGTGTATCACTGGAGACAGGATAGGGGTAAAGTATCTGATCGGTAGTGGGCAGATCTCTGGGACCCACAGAACCTGACAACATAGGATAGTAGCTCTGTAAACTGTGCCTTGCTTTTTGGAATGGAACGAGAAAGGTGTCATCTGACAAGCCCCATCCATGACAAATTCCTATATGACATGCCAAAGGATCACTTAAGGTTGATTTATTCTTTAAAATCTCCTAAAACCTCCACTGCAAGGCCCACAGCCAAATCTGCCGCAATACTCTGTAGTGTCGTTCCCTATGGCTCTACATTTTTGCAGCAGATTTTCATTCAGCTGCAAGAATGCAGCCCCCGCCCACTTAACCCACCAGCTACCAGACTAATACATTACCTGTCCACGCTCACGTCTGCTGCTCCGGCTCCCGAGCATCCCACTCCAGCCACCGATTGGTTGAGTGAGATGTCAGGGAGCTGGACAAGCAGACAGGAGCGTGGACAGGTAATGTATTAGCCTGGCAGATGGTGGGTTAAGTGGGCAGGGGCATCGGGAAAGACAATACAGAGTATGGCAGCGGATTCCACTGCAATATATACAAAAAATGTGAAGGAAAAAAGGCTCTCTCACCAGGTCACTGTAATCTTCGGGTATTTCAACCCACTGTACTCCAGCAATATGGAGTACAATATACTCACAGAGTCCACTTGACTGCAGACGTTTCAGAGGATGCAAGCTCCTCCTTCCTCATGCGCATCATGAGGAGCTTGCATCCTCCGAAACGTCCATGAGGAGGACGTATGTGGGCGTCCGAATGTGAGACACATCAGCTGTGAGCGTACTACTGAATGCTGTATTCAATAAAAAATAAATAAGAATTTTGCAGTCAAGTGGACTCTGTGAGTATATTGTACTCCATATTGCTGGAGTACAGTGGGTTGAAATACCCGAAGATTACAGTGACCTGGTGAGAGAGCCTTTTTTCCTTCACATTTTTTGTATATATTACTGTGTTTACCGGACTGGTGGTGTCCGGAGGTGTGGAGGGTGCACATAAGCATTTCACAGTGCGTAATTATTCTGTTGAACTGAGCGGATTTCACTGCAGCATTTGCAGTGTAAAATTTGCTGCAATACTGTATGTGTGCAGGCATCCTTAAGTCAGAAAAGACATGTTGTAGCCCCCCTCTATGAATCAGAACTTAGTTTTTTCTGCCAGAACATGAGCCATGTTAAAGGTTCTTGTCACAATAAAGACCAGTGAAACGGTGTGCAGCCCCAAAATCGCATCACCCTAAAGGTTAGTATACCGTGCTCGCAGTGGGTTATGACGTTGGTGTACGGTGTGTGGGGCTCTCCCGATCATCCATTGACAGAGGTCATTAAAGAATGGAGTCTGGGATGATAATATTGCTTTTATTTTGCAGCACTGTATATAGTTTTTGTATATTTTGTTTCCTGACCCCATTAGGGCTCACACTCAAAATCTGTATGTTTTGGGTGTGGGAGGAAACTTGAGTACCCGGAAGATACCCACGCAAACACAGATGTTGTCCTTGGTGGGTTAATTTTAAACCAAGGACCCCAAGAGCTGCAAGACTACAGTTTGAACCACTGAGCCATGGTACATGATGGAAAATCACTGCCCAACCCCTTAGTTCTCAGAGAGAAAAGTTACCACCAGAGCTGTCAAGCTGCAGCTTTCCCTTCCCCATAAACAACACAGAATCGCCAGGTTGTGCTGAACGTTCAAAGGTCCTGTGTATGGGGAGGACAGGGAGAAACAACTGACGGTAGATTGATCACTTGCCCATCAGTTATTGGAGGTGTGTGGACAACGTTAATATGTGTCATGCCAACCAAGGCCGGTGTGGGATGTATCCAGGAAAATGCAATCTTCCAGCGGCACACATGGCTGCACACCATTCTGCACTGGTCTTCTTTGAGACCTTGTATCCTTTAAGAGCAAATCGCTGGGGCAGAGAACTTAACCCCCATGGTATGTTCACAAAATAAATTTTTTAGTAAGGAAATCCAATCATCTGTTTAGAATAGAACTTTGCCATATAAGAAGGTGTGATCTATGAAACAGGTTCCCATTGAAAAAAAATTAGATGTGAATTCCATGTCTTTGACTTGGGAGATTGAGACCATGCTCTGCATCAAAACTGACTGTGCAAAAACATGGCCTAAAATATGGTTTACTGCATGCTGATCTGACAGGGAGCAAATCTCAATATCCTGCCAATGAGTTACGTTAGGTTACAATCACATTAAGGATTCTGTGAGTTCTTTTACCTTAAAGTCAGATTAAACAATAATACAATCACATAGGACCTCACCTTTGCCAGCTTGTACCACAACTCATAGAGGTAGCCAAACACCTTGGCATGGATTCTGGTGGACTGGATATTGTTCACATCTCCGAGTATTCCCAGGATTCTTCTCCACAACACAGCTGCAGAGTCCGGATGCCAGCCGGCTAAGTTGCCGCCAGCTATTATGCTGCAGTCCCCGGCAAGGCACTCGCTGCTGTCTGGAAGGAAAGTGGAGTCACAAGGATATGTCAGGTGGATAATATAACCAGCCCAAACATCACAACAGCCTATAAGCCTCCAAGGTGCTCTATAAACCATGTATTTGTCTGGTTAATAGTCAAGCAACACCTAAGTGAAAGTTTATTAGTACCGCTGTGCAAACATGTTCCTACAGATCCAATGAAATCTCAGGACAATGATATAGTCACAGTACCTGTATGTGGGACCTTATTTACTGTTTGCTGCAGTCTTTCCACTGACACAAAAGCCAAATAGGTTATCCAGGCTTAGAAAAACATGGCTGCTCTCTTCCAGAAACAGCACCTCTCCTGTCCTCAGTTTGGGTGTGGGTTTTGCAGCTCAGTTGCCTTGATGTGAATGGAGATGAATTGCAATACCACACACAACCTGGTTTTGCAAGAAAGTAGCTGTTTTTATAATCCTGGATAACCAATATCATCTATAGGGGTCAAAAGCCCACAGACAACAGTTTCTTACTCCTGTGTCCCCAGGACAACACTTCCTGGGATGTGCTGTGTCATATGAACACTATATGGACCCAGAAAACCAATGGCATCAATATTCACAGACTGCAAAGCTTACAACCTAGTCCCTTATAGTAGAGATAGCTTTAATGGGATGGTCTATAGTCAGAGAACCTAATATAACATTCTCCTGACAGAGTAGATTCCCGGCTTCATTGCAGTAAAAAAAAAAAAAACAGTTCTATCTCTAGTGACAGAATAACCTTAAGGTTTCTCACTAGCTTTATGCAGCCTAAAATGAGGGCATAAACTAGTGAGAGAAATGCTGAAAAATTACATATTACTTACATGATTCTGTTCAGAGGTTCCCCTGATGTGCAGGAGAATGGACTTTAGGCCGCATCAATAACTGTGCCGCCTGGCTGCTGCTACCCTTAGACAGGCTCTTTAAGGTACGTTCAAACTTATTAGATCTGCGCCGTATTTTCCGCAGCAGATTTCATTTAAATAACTCAACACAGCATCAAATCTGCACCATCAAATCTGCTGCGGATGTGCTGCAGATCTGCTGCGGATCCTGTAGGTGTGAACGCACCCTCAAGGGCACTATGCTAAGCACAGAGACAGGCAGAAACTAAAAGGTAGCTCACTGTACAGCAATTCTTACAGCTCCCTTTTAATTCATTACTTGCTGTATAAATCTTATTGTATTGAGCTCCCCCTAGGGGTGGTTGTTCACCAACAGAAAGTGTAATATAAAGGGGGTTATGTGAACTTTAAAATCTGAGGCCTACCATCTATTTTAGACTGGTAGGGGTCTAGCTCCCTCTGGTGCCTCTGTATTTACCTCTCCTGCAAGGTTTTCTTTACTCACAATGACCGCACTTCCTGTAGTGGTGGTGCAAAATACTGCAGAACTGCACCAGTCAAGTAGACAGGACAAGATGCAGCACCTTACAGAGCTGCTACAAACAGTATTTGTAAGTATAAGCTGATGTAGGCACTAAAAAGGAGAAGAAGCATTCCCATGGGCACAGTAGCCCGTTCATTCAGTGGGTGGTGCCAGGAATCAACTTTTAAGCCCCACATAACCCATTTACCTGTGAGGACGATGCATTATGGACAATGCGTTAGAACAAAAAAAAATAAACTAAAAAATAAGCAATAGTCCGGCTTGTTACCAGACATTGGGGGTCTAAACACTGCCATTCTAGAGTTCTAAGCCCATCTGCACAGTTCCACTCCAGGCAGAATTGTGTAGGAACACACTAGCTGCAATGACATGGACATTATTTAAAAGGCCTTCAAATATGGAAGATCACTCTTGAATAAGCAGGTACTGCATGCTCCCTGTCTATCTGTTATAATAAAAAAAAAAAAAAAAAAAATCTATGAAATAAAATTTTTAAATCAAAGGCTCCTAACTACTGGATGACCTCCCCTGCCTCATCGACTGTTCACTAGAGAGGAGCGAACTTCCCAAATTTTCGGGTTTGCATAAGCCCGAACGTTCGGTATTTTAACCCTGATGCCTGGAGAAGGTAAATGCAACCAGAGGACTGCCTGGAAAACTTGGTACAGCCATTTGGTCCAAGCTAGCCAGCATTAGGACACCATAACATTGTCCAGGCCTGAAATGTACAGTCATGATACCGCCCATTGCATTAAGCTTTTAGTCATCATGTAGAAATCTTCCTGAAGTACAAGGATAAACATAGCATTATACTGTTAAGGTTCACTTTAACAAGATGTTTTCTGAAGGTTAGAAACACCATTTGTGACCATAACCGTACAACGCTGTATATCATCAAAAAGAACAGCGCCTCTTACTGTCCAACAATTTTGGAAAACTGGCCCGAATTGAATAGACCTTATATTTGTCTGTAACAAATAACTGGCCCGAATTGAATAGACCTTATATTGTGTCTGTAACAATCATGGCCGCCTATTCGCCAGCTGAATGTGTAACATTTGAGTCTCTCTGGAAACATCATTTCAGGAGCTGAGAATCCTAACAAATACTCTCAGACTATAAAAAGGAGTTTGGTGTCTCCTCAAACAATGAGGGGAAACAAAACCAACAATTGAATGTGTAGATGCTCTTACATGTGAGAGCAAGTTCCAGCTTTGCATTTGCCGGAGCCAGAATGAATAAGATAAGTGGTGTCTTAAATGCTATACAGCAGTGCCAAAAACGGGACAATGGAAGGATTCCTATTGACAAATAAATGGCAGATCGCTTGGGCCGACCGCCGACGCCTCGCAGCCTCCCAGCACCTGTCTCCTCTACCTTACACTTTCCCTTTAATGAGTGGCTTGGAGCGGCAGCTGCTTAGGGTAAATGAAACTGCGTATCTAAAGCATTCGCCTCCGATCTATTGCACACAAGGAAGCCGAGAAATAGCCACAATGCTGATAAATAGAAAAGGCATTCATCCTGCAGGTTACAGCAATACAAGATGCTTGGTGGCAAAGTGCACAGTAAGGAAAGATAACAGCGTCTATGTCAACAATGTCAGTGAATGGGTTAGGTTACAATCTGAGGGCTGTGTCTGCGGGAACACCTGCCAGCAGCTGCAGGTCTCTGTCAGGAAGCAAGTCGTGACTTTGGACAAAGCTTTTGCACTGTACACCTTCAAAGCCCCGGAGGAGCAGCTGAAATAGTCGGACACAAAACAGCCTTTTGTGCTATTCTTCTTCCTTTTACACTCCAAGTGAAGCAGGTCATATGAAGCACGTGGCCTAATCCCTCCCAAAGACGTCTACTTTCCCCCAGTCATATGCGTGGGTCTGGAGCAGAGATCTGGCTGCAATATACCCAAGCCTTACACGGGAGAGCTGGTTCAGGCCACCCTACTCACATCTGTGGATAGAAACTCCGGACTACTGCGATTTTTCTTTGACAAAATGGTGACAAAAAAAGAAAAAAAACATCGTTGTTGACCCCTCTGAGCCACTACTTTGTGCAGGAGAATGTAACTAACCGCCTATTTACAGGATAGCTATCAATTGGTCTCTAATAGAGATGAGTGGATCTCGAGCCCCCCGGGTCCATCCGAAACCTAACGGCCCTATTACAATGAAGAGATTATCTGCTATTATGGCAGATAATTGCTTTGTGTAACGATCAGCTGACATGCACAATGAACGTTGCCGTTCTGCTGCCGTTGTTCCATGTCATAGGAGCAGCGGCAGCAGTATGCCGCCATCTCCTATGGCCTCCTGCAGCTCCCCGCTGTGCCCCTGCACTTACCCACTCACTGTCTGTGCGTGTTATAGTGCCGACAGTAGGCAGGGAACAAGAAGCAAGCAACACTCTAAATTTTATTACAGGTGGCTGCAGAAGCTGGATGAAGCCCTAGGAAGTCTTGAAAAACATGGATACAGCCTATGGCTGTATCAACGTTTTCCAGACAGCCTTAAGGTTGCATCCAACTTCTGCAGCCACTGGTAAGAAAATGCAGAGCATTAGGGTTTGGATGGACTTGAGGAGGCTCAAGATTCACCCATCTCTATTAGTTAATAGTTATCAGCAACTCTGCTCGCACTAAAGTGAAAACTGGATGAAAAGCAGTTGACTCTGTAGTCCTCATGGTGGCATCGCCGGGTTATTGTGGCTTCGCCAAACTTTCAAGTCGGACTGCTGTGCGGCTCTTGGTTGCACATCACACTACTGCCCAGCTGCTGAAATATGCAAGGTACAAGCTTTACGTCACTTGCACAGATCCGTGAATCCTGTCCAAATGCAGACCTAGTCATTTGTATGGCCCCATACACACATCCATATGTGTTACGGACGAGTGTTAGGGCCCTGATCTGTAGTGGGAGGGGGAAACCCACCTACTGTGTATGAAGGTGTCCATCCAAATACCAACACTTTGCAGACAATTATGGATGCACATGTGTAGTCTTGTCCATAGCTGCAGGTCCTTGGCTACAGAGAGAGTACTACAGATGTGTGAATCCGGCCATACAGAATGTATCATTGCAGAAAGAAAGCCGCATGATGCCTTTTATCTGTGTATGCTAGAAAAGATCCGTCTTTATACAGTCTAAGGCTGGGTACACTACGTATATTTCAGTCAGTATTGTGGTCCTCATATTGCAACCAAAACCAGGAGTGGATTAAAAACAAAGAAAGGATCTGTTCACACAATGTTGAAATTGAGTGGATGGCCGCCATTTAATGGCAAATATTTGCTGTTATTTTAAAACAACGGCTGTTACATTGAAATAATGGCAGTTATTTACTGTTATATGGCGGCCATCCACTCAATTTCAACATTGTGTGAACAGATCCTTAATCCACTCCAGGTTTTGGTTGCAATACTAACTGAAAAATTCTGACTGAAATATACATATACTGACTGAAATATACGTAGTGTGAACGCAGCCTAAGGAAAGAAAAAATAGGCAAGAGGCGGCGCCTCATGTGATACCGCAAACGGTAGGGTAGGCAGTAGATGCAGATTCAAGGGTCACTTGAGGGGTAGCAGATGTGACTGGTGCGGTGTTTGGAGGCCACAGGGGTGCTTGCAAGCTGGATGGAGTACTAAAACAGGATGCTCCCATAAGAGGCCCATGGGTGCAAGGTGCAAAATAAAAACAGAAAAAGTTGTACTCACTCACTATTGAATGCACATATGACGCCTTTCGGAAAACTGGTTCCCTTTCTCAGATAAAGTGCACTTTATCTGAGAAAGGGAACCAGTTTTCCAAAACGTGTCATGTGCATTTAATGGATTGCTTTTATTTATTTCTAAGTCTGTTTTGAGACCACTTTATTGGGGTAGTGCTGGTACCCAGTGAGTACAACTTTTTTTTGTTTTTATTATGCACCTTTCTTTATACAGGACCAAGCATAATATATATTAAGACTTCCATGCATAGAGACACTGCAAAGAACCTGAACCCGTACTGCAACACATTACAGCTGATCACTAGGGATCACTCTGATCAGCTTAGTGTCAAGGGACTGTTCAAACAGGAGGTCCCTGTTCTATGTCTGAATAATGTTGGAGTTTTTACATACAAATCAGTAAAGGGAAGGTGATGATATGAAGTACCTGTTAGAGGCGCTGCAGGATCAGCGGGAGTGAGCTGCAGCCACTGTCTTGTATCATGATCGATAGCCACATCAGTAGGTGTAGTGATCTCTGGCTCATCCTCACAGTTCTGCCATGGCATTAGGTACTCCGCCTCCCGACCATATCCATTTGTCACATCGCTGCTGACACTTTCAACTGCATTACAGTTTACAATTAGTCATCATGGATAATTAATTTTTAAATCAATATACAATATTACACATTTTAAAAGGGTATTTCCCTATATAACTCATTGACTTCTAGGTTCATAGAATCTGCACACAACAATATATATATGCAATGCACTATATTTTCTCTATGGCATCTCTAAGTTGTTATTCTTGTTTGTTGGCTGATCGCTGGGTCAATTACCTTCAGTGAGTATTCCTGGCTGATAATAATTGGACCGTGGAAAAGGATCTTATAATATGTTATCCTTTGTATAAGCAAGTTATTTTAGCATATAGTATACGCTTATTCTTGCACAGCAGCACAGAGGAGTGCAGGAAAACTGTTGGGGTTAATACAGCTCTGCTCACTTTTAATTCATTGGGGGCTGAGGTGCAGTCGCCCAGCCGCTACAATGTATGGAGGTGTCCAACCTCCTCCTTTATGTATAAGAGTTATTAGAGAGACATGATATCGCTTTTTATACCTCTCTCATGATCAGACACTCTCCCATTTGCATGCTCAGAATCTGCGTGCCACTCCAATTCTGCTGGACTGCTACTCCTCCGAATCATTATCTGCAAGAAAATAAGAAGCGTCCATCGCTGTCAGCTTTTATCTGTGCTTTATACTGAAATTTCTGATGTGTTGTATAGTTAATTCTGGTAGGTGCATTTAAAATGGCCATTTGTTAATGTAGAATGGCATTACTGGAAGTTGGCAAATGCAAAGTTATTATAGAGTCTAAGAAAATCTAAAAATAATACTTCCAAGAACACAATTCAAAATTAAAGCCAACATAAAATACTGCACTGAATCCTCAGGTTTTCTGGACTATATACTATCATATTTAAAGTATTTAGGGTATATATACAGAGTAATATAGGCGGAATCCCGCGTGCCTCCACTCAAAGAATGGACATGTCAATTCTTTGTGCTGAGAGCGACAGAAGCAGAGTCATCCCATAGAGACACTGTGTGACACTGAGGCAGGCGGGATTCCGCAGCGAAGAGCTCCGTCACGGAATTCCGACTATTTTACTCCGTGTGAACATACCCTAACAGCGTATAATGATGTCTAAATATAAGGCATGTGAAGTTCTTACCACGGGCCCATCTGTCTCCTTCACAATGCCATCAGAGGCCTCTTGCGCAGGGACAGAGTCCAGGGAACAGTCAGCAGTGATATCACTTTTCGTCTCTGTAGGCATTGATAATAACAGATATTAGTGTATTGTACACCGATACACATCTAATACAAATAGCCAATCTCTTCTACTTCAAAACATGAACTTTCCTTTTGTTCCCAGACCGCCGGAGGGGTGGGGCCGGATTGGGTGGGAAGGGGGCAGGGCTAGTTTTAGGAATTAAGAAATCAGAAGGTTTATGAATAAAGGAAGTAAGTAAGGTTTAAGTAGTAGATGTAAACAGAGGTCAGGATTGGAGGAACCGGCAATACATTAATATAAATGAGGGGAAATGAATTAGGTGAAATAAGCCCCAGAAAAAGGTAGGAAATAGCAGTAGGAAGGTAAGGAAAGAGAAGGTCGGAGTGGCAAACAGGGTAGAATGTGAATGATAGGATGTAAGAATGATGGATAGTGGTACCTGATGGTGAATAATAGCTGGTGCGCAATATTATAATAACTTAAACACAAAGACAGGGAAGCCTCAGAATGGATGGACTGGGGACCTGCTCGGCTCATAGGGCTCCATTATATATGGACCTGTAGACTCAAGTAGGAAATCCAGTTAAGTACCCTACGCAGGCCGCAATTTAAGAGAAATGTGGGGCCCTTATGGATGTGGACTGGGGAGAGTTGGGGTCCTCTTCAGGACTGCCTGTTGATAGTTCGAGGGGGGGGTCCAGGTGGGAGACTTTGACCTGGGTCAAGAAGATGAAATATGAATAGGAGGCTAAAAGGGATATAGAAAAAATGTATATAATGGAATGTGGAGGAGTGAATCTAAAGAATGGATGGTGATGACCCTGTCTTGTTCATTTTGTTTCCTTTCTTCTTGTGCTATGGTAGATAAAAAGGGGCACACGTTTAAACTAGGATATGGCAAGGAGTAGGGTGCCAGAATTGAAGTGGGTATACAGTCCAGTAATGTATTAAAGGGTGTGTAAGACCGATGAAACCAGGCCTGCCTTCTGGGAACTGATGAATGGAAATAGTTGGATAACCTTGCTTAGGATATCAAATTAATATACTGAAAGGAGGTAACGTCAGCTAGTGAAGGTGTGGGATGGAAGTATATGTTACTACCTCAGATTTTTTTTTCTTCAGGAAGGGATTTTTCATTTGCTACCTAAGATATCCCAACTAAAGATGAGAGCAACTCAAGCATGATCAGGTCCACTCAAACCCCAGCGTGCGGTATTTGATTACTGATAGCTGCAGAAGTTGGATGCAGCCCCCATGGATACAGCCTATGCTCTAGGGCTGTATCCATGTTTTCCAGACAGCGTTTGGGCTGCATCCAACTTCTTCAGCAACTGGTAATCAAATGCCGAGCATTCGGGTTTAGGTGAACCCAAGCATGTATGAGCTTCGTTGATCTCTAGTCTTCCCCATTACAGAACTGCAGATCCAATAACTCCTCAAGTGCAGAAAAGTTAAATGTAGAAAATCCATAGCAGAGATGCTGAAAGTCAGCAGACAGCTCACCTTGCAATGAGTCAGGACACGACTGCTCAGCTAGATCAGAAGTACTGCTACAACGGGTAAGCTCCTGAGGTTCCTGACATCCCACCCCTCCAGATTCATAGCCAGCTTCCTGCGACTGCTGCATCTCATCCACTTCTGAACAGTAGAAATAAAATGCACACTTTAGTTACACAAATCTAGACTATTGATCCAACCTCATCATACGCCAATATTCTCTCAGAACCTGAAAATAATGCTTAGATCTACATAAAGGAGTTATGGATAAACTGGTTTCAGACTGTCCATGCATTGATCACAGGGCATCCCAGTGCCTACAGTCCCTGCAACTAGCTGTTATCTGTGCAAGAACCACCATGTAAACCTCACAACATGGCATCATAAGCTGCACATTAAAATCATTGTTTATAATGGACACCTGTCATCCACCAGAGCTGCTCAAACAACCCTATTAGGAGATAAAACAAGCTGCCGTGTAAAGGCAGGCATCTCATCTCTAGAGTCATGGTTATTGTTTAAGTGTCACTGTCGTATATATATATATTTTTTTTTTTTGCAGACATCAATAGTACAGGCAATTTTAAGAAACTTTGTTATTGGGTTTATTAGCCGAAAAATGCGTTTTTATCATGAAAAAGCAGTTTGAAGCTCTCCCCCCTGTCTTCATGGTTCTCTTATGGAGAGGGGAGGGGTGAAGGGAGATGAGGCACCAAAACAGGACAACAAAGAGTTAATTTACAGCTACATCACCGGGCTATCTCCTCTGAAATCAGCACTGACCTCTGAATATGGGCTTTCACACAGGTCCTGCTGCTCTCTTGGCAACTAATCTCCCTCCTTCCACCTCCCCTCTCCATAGATTACACAGGGTACGTCTGATGTAAAAGAGTTGAGATTTCCTGATAATGAGCAGTGGATAAGAGAGGACGAAGGGGGGGGTAAGCCTAGGGAAAGGTGTTTTAATGCAGAGAATGGCATATTTGCCTAATAAACCCAATTACAAAGTTTCTTAAAATCACCTGTACAATTGATTTCTGGAAAAAAAAAATACAACAGTGACACTTTAAGCAGACGCCATCTCTGAAACCTAAATTAGTGGACACAAAATGGACACTTGCAATAAAAAAAAACACAAAGTCTGCAATGAAAACAAGAAAATATTAGCCGCAAGCATCTAAATCGGTTTAAATAGGAAAGACAGTGTTAAGACTGGAAGATGAAGAAAAGTATATAACCTAGCATGGCAGAGCTGGAAGTTCCAGAAAAGGAGAAGTTAGATACAGTACCTGAGAGTTTCTGAGAGCAAGAAGCGTAAGAGATACCAGGTAAGAGAGAGCTCACAGTGTGAAGGAGATGTGGAACACTTTTAGCAGCTGGCAAAGCCTCATAGAGATGTACACAGTTGCTGATAGACTGGCTTCGCTTGGCTTTAGAGAAGAAGAGTACAGGGCATAAGAAAACGTGTCAAACAACGGCCATCATCCCACACACCCAACACTGCTACATCCAGCATTGGAACCTTACAATTTTCTAAATGGATTCTTTCATTAGGATAGACCCTTTCCACATGCACTAAGGCATAGGGGCATCACAGGGTGGTGGGACACTGCTAAGGACCCTCATTTTTAAACCTGAATGAAAAGTGACAGCTCCAGTTCTGGCAGACTGAAGCCATCCTTGTATTATAGATGGCAACTTATCTGAAGGATGCCTTGTAATACTAGCCACAAATTAAGTGGTTGTTGCTTTTTGTGGTGTCAGGAACACGGCCTGTGACAACCGGGGGGAAGGTTGATGTGTTAAAGGGGTACTCCAGCACAGCGTTACCGCTCCTGAAGCTTCCGGTCCTGTGACGTCATAATCTGGGTCTGAAATGCCCGCTCAGCCAATCAGTGACCGAGGTGGGACACCGCTGCAGTCAATGATTGGCTGAGAAGGGAGGGTCTGTGAGCAGTAAGACAGTTCCCACAGCCCCCTGCATGCACTGGGTTTTTCATTTTTGTCAGAGCTCTCCTTTAAAGGGAACCAATCACCTCAAAAATGCATATAAAGCTAAGTACATGTGCTGTTAGACCACAGAGCACACTTTCCACACATGTTTTCATAGCCTCCTTGCCTCCCCCGTGTAAGCCACAAAGTCACTTTATAAAACTGGCGCCCTGTATGCAAATTACCTGAGGTAGTCATCGGGGCGGTGTGCGGATAGCAGGTAGTCACGGTCTGCTGGGCGTCTCCTATCGTCCTGGGTGTTCTTCCATTTTAATCACGCCCCTGTGGGCTTGATTCAAATTGCCCAGTAGCTGTGACGTCACTCGAGAGCGCGCCGTACCAGACGTCGGCGCGCCTACGTTTTGACACCGCCGCACATGCGCAGTACAGCCGCTTCCATTCCGGCGGTACTGCGCCTGTGCAGAATGGAGTTCGAGGCTATTCTACACAGGCGCAGTACCGCCGGAATGGAAGTGGCGGTACTGCGCATGCGCGGCGGCGTTACAGCGTAGGCACGCCGACGTCGGGCACGGCGCACTCCCGAGTGACGTCACAGCTACTGTGCAATTTGAATCACACCCACAGAGGCGTGATTAAAGCGGAACGCCCAGGACGATAGGAGACGCCCAGCAGACCGTGACTACCTGCTATCCGCACACCGCCCAGATGACTACCTCAGGTAATTTGCATACAGGGCGCCAGTTTTATAAAGTGACTTTGTGGCTTACACGGGGGAGGCAAGGAGGCTATGAAAACATGTGTGGGAAGTGTGCTCTGTGGTCTAACAGCACATGTACTTAACTTTATATGCATTTTTGAGGTGATTGGTTCCCTTTAAGGCTAGCTTTACTGTAGAACTGCAGTTCTTCTACAACTCTACATCTACTTGAAGCTCTTGAGAGCACAGAGACAGCTGAGGACATAGATCAGAGTGAAGCTTCACTGTGAGGCTGTAACCACTATAGATGTAATACTTGTAAACATTACCTGTGGCTTTTTGCCGCACGATGTTCCTCGCCTTCTCCACACCAGGAGCCCCAGAGGTAGTAGCGCTGCGGAATCTCATTGGCTCATGGGAATCTTGATGATTTCTCCAACTCAAAGAGAATGACCTGCCCACCACAGCACCCTTCTGAGGATCTGCATAGCAACCTAGGATAAGTAGAACAGCATCAAAGAGGCATCCCTAAACCATTATGTGCCATGATACAGTACATAGAATGTAAACGGGAACTCTGGCCAAAATCTATTTTTTAATATGTTATATCATAAGCAAAGTTAGACAAATTCCTAATGTACACCAACTATGGGAAATGCACATATAGTGCTATTTCCCTCAATTTAGTAGATCAGGCAGTCTTTGATTTCTCTAAAAAAAAACCTTTTTAAAAAGTGACATCACAACCCAGGTCTATACCTAAAGATTCCAGCAGGGGGCGAAGTATATGTAAAATTACATGTAAAAACTAACAGATCCCTTCCAGTGCTTTTATCTGCAGCACAAAATTCAGCTACCCGCACCTCCCGAGCTTTCAACAGCTAGACGCTGTGCTTTCAAGATTTTGGCCTCTATTTATACTGTATTAACTAGAAGTTGACGTTTGCTTTAAGAGGGAGTAACAATGAGGTTTAAAGTTTCATTATATATGAGCTTGCGCCCTTAAGTGAAACCTGTGAATGAAAACGTGGAATATGGACTATTTTATGGGTACTTTTACAATCTCTTGTTGCCATGGATGAACAGTCTTGTTTGTAATGGAGCTGTAGCTGTTAGGGGATAAAGTTTAGTGGGTCCTTGGTTATATGGTGGTGCCCTGGCTTGGTGTCCTTCCATTCTCCAGCCTTAGCCCGTTGGGGGAAAAGAATATTTCCATTAGAGGATGGAGGGGTTCCCTTTAAGCATGGAGTAAGTTATAACTGGGGAGATAATTTAGTGAAGAGAAGTATAATGGGGTGAAGGGGGCCTCCAACTCTTCGGTAGGTAATAACGCGTTTTATATTATGTTGATAATTGTTGATAATTGTTGATAGAGAACTTAGTTTTGTTTTTTGTTTTTTTTTTGGGGGGGGGGGTTGTATGAGTTTTTTTGTATTTCAATGAGATTTTGGGGTGTAAAGAAAGGAAACCTTTAAATAAAGATTTAATAAAAAAAAATTATAAAAATAACTAGAAGTCAGAGGCACAGCGCTCTAAAACTGGCCGCAGTAAACATTTATTTCCTACTGAGCTCATTATTTGTTGTGACGCTGTACTTTAGTAAGCAGCCACTAGATGTCACTACTTTAACAGCCTGCAAACAAGAAATTCTGAGAAGGATGTATAACGTCTTTGCAGACATTATTGACTGGAAGTCTCTTAAAAAGGGGTTTCCTCCCCTCATTAAGTTCATCTATATACCTCATCTATAAAGCCTCCCCTGCCCCCATCAATTATTTTTGTAATGGGGTATAATTACCATTAGTGTCTGGAAAAGATCACTCCCTGGAGACTGGTCACTGCTATAGTATCCCCCCCAGGCTGTGATACAGCAGCCATGACCGGATATGCACAATGTTTTCTCAATGTAGGAGATGGCCACTCTGATGTGTGCATACTAGCACGTGCACAGGAGCTCACAGAGCACATTGCTGTCTGTGCCCTTGATGCTGCTACCACACTAGCTTTAGAGTTTTTCATTTTTTGCTGCCCGATGGAAGCTGGGCTTTAAAAAAAAAAAAAATTATTATTGAGGAGTCATGTTTCTCTCTTGGCTTACCCTTGCCCCTCTGTTTCTTCTCCTTCTGCTCACTGAGCTTGTCCAAGGGTAAACTGCTCATGTCCAGTCCATAGACAGTCCGTGCTAGCACCGCAGTGAGAGAGTCCATGATCTTGGACCACTCGCTGATAAGTTCTTCCCAGTCGGTGAGTGAGGACAGGACGCTCAGCAGCTCATCCCACAACTCCCGGGATATAAAAACACTCAGGTTGGCTCTGATCCAGGCGACTATTAGTGTCTGTGACAAGAGAGAGACATTGTTAACAGGACAGTACAAAAAAAAAAAAAAAAGCAATCAGGTTAGACTGTACTAAATCATCAGGAACCCATCACACTTACAACCCTATATTGCAAGGGTTCTGGACCTAAACTCTGCTGGCAATGTAAGTGAATAGGATGGTGTGAGCAATACTGAGCTGCAGATGTTATGACCCACAGCATATTAACTGTGCACGCTAAACCTGCACACAGAAGCCGCAGATCAGCTCCACTGAACTCCAATGGGGCTTAGCCACGATTGTACTCACATGCAAATCCACCGCAGCATAACAAGTCGCAGTCTCCGATTCCTGAAACAGATTTCCCTTAATACAGCAGATTTGCCTGTTATACGTTCTGACTGAACGAACGAACATGGTCCTATGGTTCAGGTTAGTGAATTTACAGGTTCTGACCAGGCAACAACTACCAGTAAGGGTAGCTTCACACATACCATATCGCAGCGGATTTGATGGTGCGGATCCACAGCAGATTTGATCTAAATAACTGAACAAAGCATTAAATCTGCTGCGGCTCCTGTATGTGTCAACACAGTAGGATTTCCCTAGGTTGAACCTGATGGACTCTTGTCTTCTTTCAACCTTATTTACTATGTTACCCTCAGGCCATGTTCACACAACTTATGTTTAGCATAAATCACGGCTGTTTTTGCAATTTGCAACAACAACCGTGATTTATACTAAAGATACGTTGTATGTGAATGAATGGAATCCCGGCCGGAGCATATACCCATAGTATACACTCCGGCCGGGATTCCATCCGACATGTCGGTTTTCTGCGGCCGTATTCATTGAACAGCGGCCCAGAGAACCTGTCAATTCACACAATGCAGCGTGCGGCTCCAGCCACACAGTCCATTGTGTGCAGTGGTGAATTGGGATGCGGGCGCATCAAAATTCTGCAGAAATGAAGATGATGGGATGATCTTCAGTAACACCGCCAATTCTGTGACCAGGCCGGGTCACAGAACGGCCGGTCTTATACTACATTTGAACATGGCCTAACAGTGTTAAGATCTCTTTGCAGTCTCTACATACAAATTCCCATATTTTAATATCGCACCCCCAATGGAACTAGAGTGTAAAGAGCGTACATAGAAAAGTTTAAGGGGTTATATATACTAGGGGAGATATAGTAAAGGGTGTAAAATATACACTGATGTAAAACTGCCCACAGCAACCAATCACAGCTCAGCTTTAATTTTTACCAGAGCTGAAAGCTGAGCTGGGATTGGTTGCTGTGGGGTATATTTTACATCCTTTGATAAATCAGGACCAGGGTGTCTGGCACTTAGCTGAAAAGGACACTTAAGGAGGGCATGTTGAGGACAGGTCAGCCTGATACCCTTAGTTCTCAGCCTGTAGTGCTGAGTGACTAATGACAACTCCTCAACAAATCGTTTGCAGCTAAATGATAGGTTTATAACACAACCAACGAAACTTTGTATACTAAAAGCCCTGAAGATGCTCATACACTTCGAAGAAAAGTCAGCTGATGTGTATGATTCAGTCCACTATCTAAAGCAGGGATGGGGAACCTTGGGCCCCCCAGCTGTTGCAAAATCACAATTGCTATCATGCCTGGAAAGCCAAAGCATTAGATTTGGCTGATGGGAATTGTAGTTTTGCAACAGCTGGAATGACTAACGTTCCCCATCCCTGATCTAGGCTGGGTTCACACTACGTATATTTCAGGCAGTATTTGGTCCTCTTGTCAGGTCCTCATAGCAACCAAAACCAGTAGTGGATTGAAAACACAAAGGATCTGTTCACACAATGTTGAAACTGAGTGGATGGCCGCCATATAACAGTAAATAACGGCCATTATTTCAATATAACAGCAGTTGTTTTAAAATAACAGCAAATATTTGCCATTAAATGACGGCCATCCACTCAATTACAACATTATGTGAACAGATCCTTTTTGTGTTTTCAATCCACTCCTGGTTTTGGTTGCTATACAGCCTCAAATATACAGCCTCAAATATACGTAGTGTGAACCCAGCCCTAAAGTGTATTGCAGCCTCCTGTTAAATTTCAACTGCCTGCACCCATTGTTCTACTAGAGATAAGCGGCAAGAGAGGTCTGGCTGCAGATTACCTCCACACCCAATAGAGCAGTGATGGCAAACCTTGGCCCTCCAGCTGTTGCAAAACTACAATTTCCATCATACCTAGGCATCCAAAGCCATATCTCTGGTTATCCAGGTATGATGGGGACTGTAGTTTTGCAACAGCTGAAGGGCCGAGGTTTGCCATCAGTGCCTTAGAGGATGCCTGAACATTTGACCATTCCAAAATGCATGCAAAGGGACGTTGGGAGAGATCACTGTTGGTTAAGCAAACCTTCATTCATCTGACAGCTACTATGCATGCATTTTGGAATGGTCAAATGTTCAGGCATCCTCTAGGGTACCTTGGCCCTCCAGCTGTTGCAAAACTACAGTTCCCAACATACCTGGATAACCTGGATAATATGATGGCAATTGTAGTTTTGCAACAGCTGAAGGGCCAAGGTTTACCATCACTGCTCTATTGGGTGAGGAGGTAATCTGCAGCCAGACCTTTCTAGCCACTTATCTCTCCCAGAACAATGGAGTCAGACAGTTGAAATTTAACAGCTGTTGCAAAACTACAATTCTCATCCTACCTGGACAACCAGATTATATAGCATAATACCATAAATAACAAAACATCACGGCCCGACAGGTGTTGCTATGGCATGATGGGAGTTGTCCTTTTGCAGTCACAGGTTGGGAAACACTGGGTTAGATTATATGAATTTACATTAAAAGAACTCACCCGGAATAACACCCCAGCAAGATCCTGAGAGAACACGTCTTTTTTGGAGGAATCTTTTGGTTTCTGAACCACGGCTTCTGTTATTCGTAAAAGTATCTGCAGCATCTGCTCCCTGTGCAATTCAATAGGAAAAAACAAGAGGGTAAGACAGTAGTAAATGAAGGTATAAATGTACAGAATATCAGACATTTTACAATAAGTGTTCTAGCTGGCTTTATATGGAGCCCACAGTCATATCAAAGGGCTCTCTCCTCTACATGGACAGTCTGCACTACATGTATTCTGGTCATGTCCCCATATGACTGTACACGAATAAGAGTACATCTATCTAAAAAGGAAAAAAGTTTAATTATATTTTCTGAAGATTAAAGAAAATTGGCTGTGTATTAGAATATTTCAGCAATAAAGCCCAGACAGGAAAATGCTGGATTTTCGGTCTGTAGAATTGGCTCAAAAATACCATTTAGTATCTGCAAAAAGCCACATCTTGGAAGCATATAAAAGCCTGATAACTTGGCACGGCGAGGTGGTAAATCGCTTTTATTGCTCTGAGGATTTTTAAAATGTTCTTTTGATGAGAATTGGCGGGAGCCAGAAACGTGGCGCGTCTTCTTCCCCATCATCGGCCGGATTTAAATCACATTAGAACAAAATGCAGAAGGATCCGTGACCTGCCAATAGCCGAACGGTTCACACAAAAGTGCAATCTTAACTTTTTTAATTAAAGCGTGGATAATACAGATTTGTGTATGTTACAGAAGAGAGGAAAACATTTGTGTAGCTGCCACTGATTAACCACGACGGCTGCCAACTGCACAAACCACAAGCCTGTCACTGGGGACAGGGGAGTCACATAGCTGTTATAGGGGTCATCAGAGTAGGGCACGTATTGTCTCTCCTGGCCACATCGCTGTATTAAAGGGATAAGTCAGCAAAAAAAAAAAAGAACTGGTGGCATAAAAGGTTGTAACTGGAGAAAACTAGTCCCACATTTCCTTCCACGCTGGACATGGCTGGGAAGAAACAGCTCAGTTTCACAGAAACTTAACCTATTTTTTAAAAAAATCTAATTTTGTCCTTGAGATAACTGGAGCATATGGCTTAAAACGAATGTAGCACTATAACTACTAAGTGAAGATTTCCATATTACCTGATCGTTGCCGCAGCCCGCAGCACACATTGTGGAGGTGCCCCAGTTGCTCCTTTTCACTGCCCAGTTACCGAGATCTCCTCCAGTTTGTACTAATGTAAATGTCCTGTTTGGTGCACTGGAGGAGAGACCAGTGCCCCCAGTTCAGATATCTCCTCCCCTCTGTGACGCATCAGGCCAGGGACAAACTTGATTCCAAAGGTGGCGTGTCAAAGAGGGGAGAAGATAACTGTGCACCAGGGCTCTGGGCCCCCCTCCAGTGCTCCAAACCTGACATTTGCATAAGTACAAAATAGAAAAGATCTCCGGAATCGGGCAATGGGAGGAACGGAGAGCACTGCTACAATGGGCTCTGCAGCACCGATTAGGAAATCTTGATGGGTAGTTATAGTTGTACGTTCACTTTAAAGAAATTATAAAGCATTAAAAAATTATGGCCTATCCTAAATTGACTTCTCACACCCTTACAGAGCAGATGTTTTAAGTCGCTGCAACTTCCTCAGTGTATACCAGCTCCTGCAATGCCGTACCTATAGCAGCAGTGTTGCAGTGCTGTCCCATTCAAGTAAATGGAGCAATTCTGCAATACCTGATGCCGCAGTTACAAATATATGCAGGTACAACGGTGAACAGGTGGCGGCACAGACATGACTGCTTTAGCCCTTTCAAATGGCTAACTGGTAATGAAGCTGGGAGACAGGTCACCAAAGCCACCCCCCTTTCTGATACTATTGCATTTGCAAAAATAAGTCTGCCATACTGTGATTAAACATTTACATTTACAGATTATGCTATAGTAACGCTGCAGATTTATTGCACATTTTGACTTGCCCATTGAAGTCCATAAAAACATGTGCAATAAAACCTCAGTGTATTCAATATACTGTAGATTTTAAATCCCCACAAGAATCCCCTTTATGATGCCGGGAGCTGTGAAACTATTCAAACCTACTGCGCTACCGTACTGACACTACTGTCTCAGCACATGAATGCGTAGATTTAAACAATATCATGAAAGATGTCAGGCCTTCTACGGACGGCACATCTGTGCATAAGGCCTTAAAGCTGCTACTGTAAATCTTGCAGATTTTTCCCACTAAAAATGTGAGTGTCTGTTCCCTAACAATGCATTGCGTGCTGGGTAATAGAATTCCGCTATAATATTCTTACTACTAGAGATGAGCAAACCATGGAAATCATGGATATAGTCATTGGCTGTATCCATGTTTTCCAGACAACCTTAGAGCTTTATCCAAGTTCAGCAGCCCCAGCTAATCAAATGCCGAACGATCGGGTATGGATGGACTCGAGCATGCTCGAGGTTCGCACATCTCTACTTACTACCCATCACGCTGTTATAAAAAGCTCAAGTGCAGATAGTTTACCATGTTCTTTTATCCATCACCAGGTCCATGATCATTCGCCTATAAATGCTTAACACCGATTTACAGGCTTCCACTTGTTCCTCTAACAGCATAGGAACCTCTGGACATGGCTCCAACAGGAACACGTTTGCAGAGTTGGTCAAGAACACCTTAAGAGAAACAGTAAGACTAAATATGAGAAGTGACATATTATAGAACTACATTTCTCTACGAGTTACTCCCATTGTCCCACTTCCCTCTAGTTGTGGTTATTAAATCGAATTTCCCCACAGGCCATTCAAAGGTGTTTCCTTATACCCTGGATATGTGGTCAGCCAGATTACCTAACAGAATACCAGTGAAACAGAACAGCTAAACTAGCTTCTGAGTAATGTTCAGCTTAAGCATGAAAGAGGAAAAAAAAATACATATAGCACTCATCTGCAATAACCATGGTGCACCACTGTCTAGCTCTGACTGCAGTGACTACAGTAGGTTCTGCTGCTGGGGGAAAATAATACATCTTTTTCTATCTGTAAAATCATGAAAATTGCACTACCAATACAGATAAGAAGACAAATCTTAAAGAAGTCCCATGAACACTAAAAGAGTCAGGAGGGGGGTGAGAAAATAAATACGTAAACTCACTCCGCCTCGTAGCTACGCTCCAGGGTCCCATTTACAGCAGCCGGGTTCCTGCAGCGTCACATCCTGGCAGTGACATTGCTGCTGGAAGAGCCAGGTATGTGACATACCTGGTTTCCAGCAGAATATGACAGTCGGCTGCTAAGAACAGGACCCGGGAGTGGTGCAACAGAGTCACAGGGAAAGGTGAGTTCACTTGTTCATTATTTTCTCTCCCCCCTCTGCCTGCCTGACATTTTTAGTGTTCATGGGACTTCCTCTTTAAGCAGTCCTGTTATAAAAGGGAGAAGAGCCAGAAACACAAAAAACTTATGATTGATAGATATTGATTTTGTGTGTGTGTGTGTATATAGATAGATAGATAGATAGACACACATACCTACATGCAAGAAAAAAAAACTCAATTTTGACTATACTTAGCCTTATGAAATAAGAGTTTTTACTTAAGAAAAGTGACAATGCTCATAGAACACTAGGTGGCAGTATTCAAATGTAAATGGTCTTCGCTAGGTCTGGAAAGTAACAAAAAAACACTAAGACTCCTACGCCACCAGCTCTACAGTGCTAAAAATAAGCGAGTCCTGACATATTAAACCTACCTGCAAAGCAGCCTGATCCCCGGCTTTGACGTCCATATTCTCATCCTCGCACACACAACCTCTGCTAACAGCACTAGTGAAGGAATACGTTCTCCCCCAACTGGACGAGCGCTTGTGTCCACTGGGCTCTGCTGGGACCTGTAACAAAATGTCCACTCAAATTATTACACTAAATAGATTCAGGTAACAAAGGTTAAACCAAACTTTACAATGACAAAATTAGGCGCAAACACACTAGGACACAGTTTGTTAGGACTTTTACCAGTATTAAACTTAAAGGGATTTTCCGGTTAGGTAAAATAGAAGTCCAACAATCTTCTATATACTTGTTACTACCTTATTAGTCACCTTCCCTGAGTTCTGACTACGCTCCCTTTAACATTAGACAGTCTCAGCATTCCTATTTATCCCAAAGTTCAGTGGCGGGGTGCAGAGAAATGCTGAGACTACCGTGAGCAGAAGTGAGCACAGTGAGAACTTAGGGAAGGACACTGAATGTTTAATAACAAGTATTAGACATTGGTAGTCTCCAGAAGGAGAGGGTGGGGGGAATTATTGAGCATGTACTTTATTTGACCGGATAACCCTATTAAGGTGTAGTCATCTCTAATGACATGTCAGAATTTTGGATTGGCAAAGTCAATCCAAATCCAAGACCCCTGCTTATCCCTAAAATGAACTCTCAGCAGCGCAGCACTGAAAACTGTGCCCATTGGTTTATCTTCTGCACTGCTCGGCTTTTTGTTGGCAGTGGCGGGCTTAGTGTATGGAATTGTTAACTTCCCCTGTAAACCCATACACCACGGTCACCACTGTCAGTGCAGAGCCGATCCTTTTAATCCTCCAAAGCAGCTGAGACATATCATACTGTATTAGCATAAGTCATAGTGGGATAAAGTTGTGGTCAGCACTACTGCTTATTATCTTCAGAAACAAGTGCATATGAACCCGCTTTGTATCCTTAGAATACTTTATTGCAGTATAGGAGAGACCATAGATTCTGGAGGAGGAAGAAGGCGGCTTTAGGGTCAGTTCACACTGAGGAATCGGCACCGAAATTCCGAGCGGAATCCCCGCTGCGGACTCTGCTCAGAATTTAGCCCGCCTCAGTGCCTAAATGTAAGCTATAGGGAAACTTCAATCTCAATTCCTTGAGCGAAGAGCCGCAGAGAGCGGAGGCCTCCTATACCTTACATTGAGGTGCTGAGGCAGGCGGAAATCCAAGCGGTGTCCGCGATGGTTCCGCTTGGAATTTCTTCGCAGATTTCTCAGTGTGAACTGACCCTTAGAGACCAGATGTAGAGAAGAGATAGGGAGCAGGGGTAAGGAATTCTAAAAGGGATATAAAGACAGTGGTAGAGGCATAACATTTTGCTGCGTGATTACGGCACAAATAAGAAAAGTAATAGGTGGTTTAAATTTAGAGACATGCACCAAACACATCATACGGCCTAAGCCACTGTTATAAATCTGGTGTCTAACTAGACTGCCTGGTCCAAATTTCCACTGTCTAAGAATTAATAAGAACAGATAACAACACGGTACAACATAACTAAGAATTGATAAATCGTGTACCTGGTACTGTTGTTGTTTTTGTTAAAAATTAAATAGAATTCAGAAATAAAAAAAATAAAAAAAATAATAAAAATTGATAAATTGGTCCCAAAGTGATGAGGGCATAAACAAGCACTTGGAGGTACATGAGTGAAGGCTAAAAGGAATATTTCCTAACTAAATGTCCAAAAGCTGTAACAGGTCCCTTCATCCACCATTTATAGAACTGGTGTTTTTATACATGGCAGCGCTCAGGGTCTGGGTATGGCTGCTACCTCTGCCCTCCTACAGCTACACCCAGCTATCCAAAGCAGCATGAGAATGAACCTTTATACTTAGCCATCCCATACCTGTTTGCTATCGGTCTCTGTGACAGAGGATTCAAAAACTGGTAAATTCACATGGTCACTCGATGGCTGCGACGGCTCCTCCATAAAAATCGGCTTCTCCTGCAAGATCCATTTCCTGTATACCTTCACAACCTTCCTTGTGGCAGAGACATCACATGCAGGCAATAAGAAAGCCTAAAAAGACAAAAGTACAACTTATTACTTAAAAAAAAAAAAAAAGAAGCCCTAAACGATTACCTGTAGAAATAGTGCGACTGCCTGGCAGGAGAAATATTAAAGGCAATCCGTCAGCTGCAATTTATGTTCCATACTGCAGACACTGTTAAATAGCTGTTGTACTGGAAGGTTTTGCTCCCCCTCCCATCCCTATATCACTGCTCAGGCTAGAAGGGGAGCCCTGCTGCCAAATCTCACACCTGCGCACAATTTGTATGCATAGCTAAGGAATGAGATGTGGAAGCAGGGCTCACGCACAGACAGGGATGGGAGGGGAAGCAAGGAAGCGTTACACCCTCAGCACGTTAAATGTGATCGTTTATCAACAGCATAAATTGAATTGAAGGGCTGACAAAGTGAATGTGTACTAGAAAGCAAAGTCAAGATTCTTTAAGATGCTAAGATGTGTTGGGCTGCACATAGAATTCTTTTTTCGTTCATGCAGCCCTGGAAACTGACAGCAAACATAAGTCTATATCTGTGCTTTCAGTCTGCAGATAACAAGTAGTGTATACTTACCCTCCGCACTGCTTGTGATCCGGCATGTCTCTCCAGCCCTCTGGCTGTATCTCCGGCGGCAGGAGGACTGGAGAGACATGCCAGAACACAAGCAGCGTGGCTAGTAAGTATACACTGCTTGTTATCTGTAAACTGACAGCACGGATATATAAACATCCTATATAGGTAACTATGTAGTGAGTTTTCCGTTATCGACCGCACATTACCCTGTTTACACGGAAGGGTGTAAAGCCTGCTCAATAGACACTGTCAGCTAAGGATCAGGTGCTTGCCTGGTCCTCAGCTGATTATAGGCCTAATGAGCGTTTTCTAGCATCCCTCCCTGCAGATAACTGGCTGTGTAAAAGGCCCTTTAGACTTCTCATCAGTCACTGATAACTCTTTGATAACATATCTCCCCATAAGAGGAGCCGGTGACAATGTAAGTAGACCTGAATTGCGCACCTGTCTGAAGACTTCATTGATAAAGTTGACATATCCTCGCGTGGACAGAAAAATCCTCTGCACCATGTCGTACACATTCTTGTGGTCCTCCTCTATACTACACAGACTGGAGTTACTGAGTCTCCGGTCTGACAGCGTGCTGCTATTTGAGTGGTTCTTCTCGTGTTCTTGGGCTCCAGTGGGCTCCACCTCTGCATTTTTTTCCTGGTTCACATTTATCACAGATACAGTCTAAAGGAGGGCGTAAAACAGCATGATATAACATTACATATCATATGTACGTTAACTAGCAGAAAAGATGGAGCAAACGGCAGCTCTTTTGGAAGATGAATTAAGAGACATCTATCTCCAACAATTTCCCCACTTTTGATAACACTCCCTTCTCCCTTTCTTCACAGCTAAGAGTGGACAGAGGAGTAGTCCAGGCTGCAGTCATCCCATGGTTTACCAGATCTTACAGCTATAAAGCTCCCAGGACATACAATGAATGGCCTCTCCATCACATCTGGGAATACACCTGATGTATATCTCCAACATACTGCTCTAGGCTAAGAGTGTATTCTTCTCTTTGCCAGGGAAGTATAAGTCTGTGCTGTGTTGACTCCACTATACAGTACACAGTCATCCAGTAAAAGGAGTTATCCAGGATTAGAAAAAAAAAAAAACAGCTACTTTCTTTCAAGAACAGCCCCACCCTGTCCTCAGGTTGTGTGTGGTATTACAACTCAGCTCCATTCAATTCAATGGAATGGAGCTTCAAACCACACCCACACTGTAACCCTGGCCAGATCCCATAAAGTGTCAAGGGATACATCAGACACATTGGAATCTGCATGGAAATATATGTTATACCTGTTATTAAGTCTATAATTTAGCATGTTCTGTTTCTTCACATTCTTTCCATTCATTTACATAATGTAAATTCCCTGTCAACACCATGAATAGTAAGTGAAGGCGGGCAGGGCTGTTAGAAGCCAAAGGGGACGTCCCAGGTTACTTGTAGCCCTTTTCTTTGCTGGTTTTTGAGCTACGATTCCTCTAAGATGCTGCAGCCTTGGGGAGTGAATCCCACAGCACTGCAGTAATGTAATCTACCCCAAATGGATGTCAGGAGCAGGACTTTATTGCAGCCTGTGTAAGTAAGGGAGGCCAGGACATACCTGGATCAGCTTGGGTAGGACCTCCCCTCCATTCTTAGTGCTTTGAGAAGATGCTACGTATTTCTTTTCCAGAAAGAATGTGACAAGCCACTTGATAAACACGACTCTAGCTGCCATGTACGGGATTTTTGTGCTATAAAGGTTTTCATTGTTACGGTTGACGGTGACATACACTGGCTTTGGTCTGACATCCGGAATATCTGAAAGATAGAGAGAGTGTGTTAAGCGAATAGTGTCATTGAGCCAGGTCACTTTACAAGCTTTCGCTGAGATCTGCAAACAATAAGTATATTGTTCTAAGTGGTGCACGTGAATGGATTCCTGCCAATTTCCTATGTATGTACACTACATCAACGAGAAACAAAGTCAAAGCCGACTGGAGATGACCTTTGTATCAGGAGATAAGACAATACTGTACAGCACCGTGCTAGATGCTGATGTATATATGTATCAGGTATCAGTAGATGCTGCAGATTTCAATGGCTGCGGCCAACAATGTACCACGTGTGAGGGCAGCCTGGCATATTCCACTAGTACAAATAAAGGTATTTCCACTAAATATTATTAGTTTAATTGATTTAATTCATATAAATATATCCGTGCTGTCAGTTTCCAGATCACACAGTAGTTGCATACTTACCTAGTGCGCTGCTGCTATGACCCGCATCCTGTTCTCCGGCTCTTCCGTACAGCTGCTGTGTTTTCAAGCCCTGTCTCCTTCAATTGTCAATCATTCTTGAGGAGGCAGCCATCTGAAGATTCAGCGACTGGACGGGAGAGTTGGATGATGGATCACAGCAGCAGCGCACTAGGTAAGTATGTACTGCTGTGTGACCTGGAAGCTGACAGCATGGATATAGGAATTCTTGTGCTTTCAGTTTACCTGTCATTATCGACCTTAAATCCTGTTTACACAGGAACATGTGCATCTAATAGCAATAAGTTTTTAAGCAAACTATATGCAATCAGCCAAGGATCGGTCATTTTCCCAGTCCTCAGCTGATCACTGTCACTTTTACATAGGTCAATTATTGGCGACAGGAGCGTTTCTTGCAACACTCCAATAATTGGCCAGTGTAAAAGGCATTAAGGTTGTAGGGGGTCTGACCGCTAGGACCACAATAATCAGCAGAACGGGGGATGTTCACAATGTATATGGCACTGGTGAAGACTACCAGGCAAAGTGATGGAAACAGTGAATCCCTGCAAGTGTCTGAGGGTCAGCAAGTGTTTGGTCAGACCCCCACCTATCAAATACCCAACAGATGGGAATGGACACCCTTTTTAATAAGAACTCCAATTTACAGACATTGCACATTTATGATCCTTTATTCTAGACAGAAACATTAGTCACCATCAAGTCTATTACATCTACTATATATGTGTGACCGATGCGCCACATATATATCTGCTACACTTACCAAGTACCGGCTTGTAAAGATTTGTCAACTTAGTAAATGATGGAAATAAGTGGCTGAGATAATACTTTCTAAATAAGTTAAATAAAAACTTGAAGCCAGTGTCTTGGTTCTCCTTATTTCTCCAGGATAAGCTTGCCACCTATGAAAACAAACACAAGGACAAAAGTATTTTTGTTAGTCCTTTAATATTCCTATATGGCCCTAGGGGACACTAGTGAACTTTATGTACTCACCTGTATTACCATGTACTTTAGCAACATCTGTAAGAAAAAGCAGCTGGGATCATCAGGGTTTTTCTCACCAGACACCGCTGGTATGAGAGGCATTATCTCCTCAGGATAAACTTTACCTAGAAGAGTAAGAGCAGTAGTATTACCGCATACAAGGTAACATACATCCCCACTGTGCTCAGGATCATTCAATAAAGTACCTTCTCACAGAATTATCGCTAGTTTTTGTAATATAACATAATATAATAATGTAATGTAATATAACATCTAACATAACTTCTTAAAAGGGTTATCCATTGCTACAAAAACATGGCCACTTTTCCCCCTCTCTTGTCTCCAGTTCAGGTGCGGTTTGCAATTTAGCTCCATTTACTTCAATAGAACTGAGTTCCAAACCCCACCCAAACTGGAGACAACAGTAGAGGGAAAATGGCCATGTTTTTGTAGTGCTGGATAACCCCTTTAATTCTTAAGGTGGCCATACACTTTCATTAGCTGTAGGCCAACAGCTATCTCTTCTGACCTGCCCACACAGTGCATGTTTCCTCTATAGGGAGGGGTGGGATATGGATTTCTTGAGGTTCAAAAAATACTTTGGGTCCATTCCACACCTAGAGTGATTTCAGCTGTATGGTTTTTCTTTTGTTAGGAGTATGAAGCCCAAAACCAAGCCGGAGCAAAGCCAAGAGCATGCGGCCAAAAACTCTGTACGAGTGAATGAGCCCGTAAACTGCGAGAGCACATAGCCTTACTCTGATATGTTGCGGCTTGAAACAGAGTAGTGCTTAGGGAAGAGGGAACTGGCCTCCCCAGTTTCCCTCCTGCTGAGTTCAACTTAATGACAGGTCTCTCCTGGATTTCTGTACAGAGACCCATCAGCGGGAGCGGAGCAGGGGGAAGTATAGGAGGGGGCCTTCTTGACATTTGCTCTGTGCCATGGTTAGTCTATAAAGATCTTGCTATGTTACACCGCAGTAGTTGTCTGTGATGGTTCGGACAACATAAATCTGCTGATATGCTCGCTTTAAAACCTGCACATAAAGCCCAAGATGTCTTCCTCTTCCATCTTGCTATCAAAACCAGCCATAAGGTATGCAGAGCTGTGTCTGGACCTGGAACCTAAGGGGCTCTACACCAGCTCTATAGAAGGCCAGTGAAAGTTAAGGTGCCCTGCTGCAGATTTTAGAGTGAGTTCAAGAAATTTTTCATAACAGATGTCAGCACACAGTCCTGTGACCCCCTTTGTATGTATTGAATGTACGTAATGCAGATTTACTTTAGGGTTATAGGGAAATAACTACTGCCGTAGCAGCCATAGCTGCTGCTACAGGGCCTGCTGCATCAATACAAGCCCTTGCAATAAGCTGGGCCCCCTGAGCAGTCTACATTTGCAGCACCCAGTGACCTCCTGGGTCTCCCTAGTGCTGCAAATGGCCCTTTAAAGCGGCTCTGTACCCACAATCTGACCCCCCCAAACCAGATTTATCTGTGCCCTAACTTTGCTCCACCCCCTCAGTCTCTCCTCTCCACCCTCTTCATCATTAGGAATGCCCCTGGAACATTTACTTCTGTTTGAACATTGCACAGGTGTCTTAATGATCCAGCCCATGTGCTGTGGTAACACAGGTGGTGAGTAATAGGCAACCTGGCTGGTGCATTCCTAATGAGGAAGAGGGCAGAAAGGAGGGACAGAGGGGTGGTGCAAAGTTAGGGCACAGACACACCTGTAGGGCACGGAGCTGCAATTTTAAAATACATTTTTTTATGATAATATCTGCATCACCTGCCAAACGGACCGCAGGACAGATCTTGGATTAAAAGCAGCTATCCGAAGGTACAAGTGGTTTTGGGGGGGGGGGGGGGGTCAGATTGTAGGTACAGAGTCGCTTTAAACTGCAAGTGTTTGTCAAGAGCGCTTGCAGTTAATGTGGCAAATGATGACAGAGCGAGGAGCCATTGGCGCACTGCCCTGCTAATCGCTCTTGTGGCTGCAGGCTGCACTGTGCCTTCAGTCACACGAGGCCTCTCCCACTCTTCATCAGTGCTCCAGCGCACAAGTGAGCAAAGAGAGAAGTGCTGCAGAGCTCAAGCAAGGTGAGTAAGGATTTTTTTTTTATTTTACACTGGGGAGGATAAAGGTATTCCCAAGGTAGATAGGACCCTAGGTGAAATGCCTAACATACGCTGTCTACTGGGGGGGAGGGCTAACAGACAGGGGGATTACAGGGGATTCATTATATTAAAAATATAATAAATTACAAGCTATTTTACTGAATCAATTCACTTATTCTTGTCCTATTGTGACACCCCAGAGAAGTCAGGGATGAGACTCTTCTGTCTTCGATCTGATTCTTACTAAATACATTGCAGCTTACACTTCTTACCCTAGCGACCTGTATGCTTATATTAGTTACAATGCAGAGTGCTCTGAGAAAGCAGCCTGTGTATAGGAATGAATGAAGACATTACCGCTTTACAACGCAATTTATTAATGTAAAGTGAACAGCATCAAAATAAGCAGGTAAAAGCACAGTCACTAACCATCATGTAAATTATAAGTAGGATTTATGAGGGTATCCAGTGTGCAAGGACCTCGAGATGACATGACGGCAGGAAAGCCGGGAACAAGACATGCAAATATTAGCGCCTGCTCCTCTCCGCAATTTGTCTGCAGTGCTTGAAGCCAGAGAAGAAACAGCCGCATCCCTTCACATCGTATCTAAAGGATGAAAGACATGTTCATTTAGACAGGATGCATGTGCCACGAGATGCTGAAGCTACACATGCAAGACCAGAGGGGGCACAGCCAGGAGGGGTAACATGCATGCACTGATATATAATGGAGGCGGCCATTGGTCCATCAATACTTTGATTTGATAACACATTGTAAGCCTGTTAGGGTTTATATTCAGAATAATGAATAAGAATTCTATATAAGTTATTCAGCAGATGTGCAAGGAGGGAAATCTTAAGGCCCTATTCCATGGGCCGACGGAGAGGAGCAAACAAGCGCTATTAGCCCTCGCTTGCTGCCGCTGTTATTCCACGGGGCAGCAGCGAGCGGGTGAGTCTGGGTGGGGCCGCAGGAAGCTGCCCGGGTGATCACTAGATCGTCCGGGCAGCCCATAGAGGATAGCGGCGGTCTGCTGCCGCCGCTCCTAATCGTCAGAATGACGGCAGCAGTCGCTTGTTTTTCAACATGTTTGAAAAACAAGTGACACAACGATCAGCCGTATTCCATCTGCCGTAACGGCTGACAATCGTTCCGCGGAACAGGGTACTTATGGTCCTGTTCACATCTGCATTTCTGTTTCCTGTATAACCAGAAACCACATTGCTAGACCTGGTGACTGCACTAGTGACCTGCAAAGTAGTGGTAGACATTCACAAATGTGCTGGCCATAGTAACCTTTAGGCCATGTTCGCACAACGTATGTTTTGTGTAAATCACGGCCCTTGTTGAAAATTGCAACAACGGCTGTGATTTACAAAAAAAATATACGTTGTGTTGTGAATAAATGGAATCCACGGCCGCAAAGAACATGGCAGTTCACACAATGGCGTGTGCTGCTCCGGCCGCACTCTCCACTGTGCACGGGTGCGCCCGCATCCGAATTCATCAGAAAAGAAGATCATCCGGCCGATACAAGGATAATCTTCCTTAACACCGGCCGTTTTGTGACCTGGCCAGATCACAGAACGGCTGTTGTTATACGAAGTGTGAACATGGCCTTATACTAAAAGAATGGATGTGGCAGGGGCAAGCTGTGGTATATGTAAGCCTCCCATACTGCTAATGTGTGTAACTTTATAGGATACAGAAGAAGGTTTATTCTATACAGCTTCTCCCAAACAGGAAACATTGATCCAACACTCTGTCTAGGGTGTTTACCATCTTAGCTCTATCATGTGCTTATGTCAGGTTTTTCTTGACTTTGCACTGACAAAGCAGCTCAGAAACCTGAACAGATGTCCCAACACATTAAGGTTTTATGACGGTTCTTGGTGCCTCTACTTAGCTGACCAACTTTTACACTGGGGACACGATTGGCACATTGGCATAAAATCGTGCACAGAATCGCATGTGAAAAAACCTCCAAGAGGCAATTGGATAGTAAATTAATGGGAAAAACTAAAGGGAAGTTAAAGGGGTTATCCAGCACTACAAAAATATGGCCACTTTACCCCTACTGTTGTCTAAAGTTCAGGTGCAGTTTGCAATTAAGCTCCATTTACTTCAATGGAACTGAGTTTCAAAAGCCAACCCAAACTGGAGACAACAGTAGGGGGAAAGTGGCCATGTATTTGTAGCGCTGGATAACCCCAGACAATGTGAGTAGATCTGGGCCATAGTGTGTTTCAGATGCAGAAGGTGCTGGAAAGGCTTCTATACTTCTGGATAGGGAAGGGAGGAGCTGCTACAGAGAAACAACATGGACATTGTCTCCAGGTGACATCACTGCTAAAAGGGGAAGAAGGGCGGTGACGGCTACCAGGTGGCCACCGAAGGGTTACAATAAGGAACTCTAACACACACAAAGGAGAATCCCCACTAGTAATAGGATACATATATAGGTGTATGTCACAGATACAGCAGAGATGTACATTATGTTATCACAGATTCCTCATAAAATTATACCCTGCAGTCCTATACACCACAGAAAAACACAAATAAATTAGTGTCAAATGACAGTGGGTGCAGTGCTGCTGCCTGCATTCTGCTGCACCGGTCCCCTGCTGCTTCCGACAGGGAATACTATGAGATCAGTGGACGTCTGACTCGCACTGATACTGAGAATACAGTAAAACTGCAGCGGCTGCCACTAGTAAAGAAGCAGGAGGGTAAGTATACATGGTAAGATATTTAATGCATCCCTGAGAACAGCCCATCAATATTACACCAGTGGTAGTGCCACCCTGGGCACCTCTTCTGATCACCAGCATGGCTGGTCTATATGGCTTAAATTTAATTTTTTTTCCCCATGTTGGGGGTGATTCTCGATTTTTAATCTCAATTTTATTTTTCTAAAGAAGCTAAAAGAAAATAAACCACATTTTTTGACACAAGAGAATTAAATGCTCAGCCTGGTCTCACTCCTGACTTCCAAATACAGATGAACATCTGGCATGTGTTCACTTTGTGGACGTGAGGTGTAAGCCACCACTCTGGCACTGGCTCTTCCATCCAAGAACAGCAGGATCATGCAATGAAAATCCATCATGCCCGTTCTCTAAGGCCCCTATTACACGGGGTGACTAGAGTAGCAAACGAGCAATTGCTTGCTCCTCGTTCCCCGCTCGCTGCCATCATGTGCACAGCAGCAAACGGGCAAGTACAGGGGGAGCTATTTATTGAAAGACAAATGACTGCAACATTCAAGTCGGCTGATCGTTGTCTTCTATTACACGGAAGATTTATCGGCCGTAACAACCGATAATCGTTCCGTGTAATAGGGCCTTAAGACCTAGAATTAGAAGTTCTACTCTGTATCCAATTAACCAACAAAACACAGTAATCACTGAACTCAAGGAGAACAGCGAAAAAAATTCCAATGAAGTACTCAATCAAGAGTCTCCACTGATGCCCCCAAAAATTTAAATATGCAAAACAAGAGTCCGTGGAGCCTCAGTTACGAGTCTCAAAACACGGGATAGCCAGATATCTCTAGCCTGTTGCCAACGGGGTGCCTCCATGATGGGGAGAGCACCACACCACCCTGATAAATAACCCCTTAAGTCCCACTCGGTTGCGAGTATTGGAACATAGACAGGGAAACAGCAGGGTGGCCCCTTTTGTCAATGTCTAACTCAAGGTGCGAGTATTGCGATCATGACAAGGGCTTGCAAAGGCAGGCTTCCACCCACAGACAGCCGTTTCGGGGTTTTTGCCCCTCGTCAGTGTGGGGTAGGGCAACAGGCTAGAGATATCTGGCTATCCCGTGTTTTGAGACTCGTAACTGAGGCTCCACGGACTCTTGTTTTGCATATTTAAATTTTTGGGGGCATCAGTGGAGACTCTTGATTGAGTACTTCATTGGAATTTTTTTCGCTGTTCTCCTTGAGTTCAGTGATTACTGTGTTTTGTTGGTTGATTTTTCATTGCCCCAACTAGCCAGAATCCTACCCCACACTGACGAGGGGCAAAAACCCCGAAACGGCTGTCTGTGGGTGGAAGCCTGCCTTTGCAAGCCCTTGTCATGATCGCAATACTCGCACCTTGAGTTAGACATTGACAAAAGGGGCCACCCTGCTGTTTCCCTGTCTATGTTCCAATACTCGCAACCGAGTGGGACTTAAGGGGTTATTTATCAGGGTGGTGTGGTGCTCTCCCCATCATGGAGGCACCCCGTTGGCAACAGGCTAGAGATATCTGGCTATCCCGTGTTTTGAGACTCGTAACTGAGGCTCCACGGACTCTTGTTCTGTATCCAATTAAACCAATATTAGCCCCATCTCCAGGCAAGGACTCAAAAGCAGCTCAGCCACATTAGCCAAAAGGATACCCGTAATAAACTGAAAGGGAGAATTAATATTATTTACCCAGCCTTAAAAATGAAGGGATCATGGCGTTCAGACAACCTTCTCCTCATCCTTACATTGCCATGCTATTGGAAGCAGCGGTGCATGTTGCTGCTACGGACGAGTAGCAGTAAACGTTATGGAGTGCCATGACCCCTTCAAACAGCTGATCAGCAAAAGAGCCTTGAGGCATCCCCTCCTCCCACAGCCAATCTAATACTGATGGCCTATCCATTTGGAATTGTTGAGATCCATTTGTTAACGCCAATTGTTGGTAAGGATATCATACTAGCACACCTGCTCCATACGCTACCAGGTTGTGTTACACCTTACTGATACTACATTGTAATTTTTCATGGTGGATTTCATTTTTATATCCATCCCCTTAGGTTATGTAGTAAATTGATGAATGAGGTGAATTAATGATTTTCCATTGAATCGATGGTCTGGAGATTTGCAGTTGCCATGTCAAGCTTGATGACTGATATCATGTAAGAAATTTCCATGACAAATTGATTGAGTGCATTTCCCCTTTAAGAATGCATTATCTTCACTATTCTTTTTCAGCACTTACCTTTATAGAATTTCCAGTGTGTAAAAGCTTTTTTAAAACTGAACCTATAGGACAAAAAAAATAGGAATTTACTAAATAAGCTAATTTATAATGAAAGCAAAGAGAAAAAAGCTGCAATAGTAAAGAAAATGGGATTCCTAAGGGAAAATCCGAGGAATGATCAGAAAAACAGGGCAGAATCCTAAACTCATTAAACATTTACTCATTGGAAAACATGGGGCTGGGAACTCAAGGTTTTGTCCCGTACTGATAATAAAAGAACGAGCAGAGGAAGGAAGAAGCTTTCAGTAAGTCAGGACAGATGTCTCAGTGTTCCCAACAACAAGACCCCATTTCCCTGACCTTACATTTCCAGCCATTCTTTCCATAGATAGACTGATGCACGCTCAGCAAAAGCTGGAAAGCACTGGAGTAAACTGGACTGAAATTAACCCTTCTGTGATGAAGAATAAATAAATCTTCATCTAAAGAAAGGCAGATATGTGAACCCTTTAAGGACGCAGTCAATAGATTGTAGTTGTTTCCCCCCCCCCCCCCCCTTCCTAAGGCTGCATTCACACGTTGTATAAGATTGTACGGACAATTCAAATCAATTTACTCATTCACACGATCCGTGCCGCGACTCCCTCTGCGAAAAAACGGGACATGTCCTAGTGTGGAGGAGGATAGTGCCACGAATCCCCCAATAGTAGTGCAGCAGCCCGCCCCAGCCAGAGATAACAGGAGCAAATATTCTGACAACTACTCGCCTACTCCCCCCCCCCCCCCCATGCCAGCCGGCTTACACATGTTCACCAGAAGTGGCATTGTCCCTCGCTGCCTTCTTCTCCCGGTGCCAGCACGAACCAGCATAGCCCACGCGACTTCCGGTGAACGTGTAAAAGCCGGCCGGCGCGAGGGAAGTAGTCGAGTAGTTGTCATATTATGCGTCCTGTCATCTCTGCTGTGGGGCGGCGGGGGTGGGGGGAGGGAGAGACACACTTCTATTGGGGGATCGGTGCCACAATCCTCCTCCGGGCATGACCCATTTTTTCACAGTGCAGATCGTGTGAATGAGGCCAAAGAGCCATAATTTATACTGTGTATTCATTGACACCCTTCAATTATAAATAAATAAATATATATACACACATTTAACAAAAATTGTTCTACTGTCTGTATTTAAATATTCAGTTTTGAATGCCCCATAACGATGACACTTCCTGATATGTAAAGTGCTGCGGAATCTGTGTGTGCTATACAAATAAAAGCATTATTATTATTATTATCTGTAGGGATCACTTCTCCACTGTAACTTTCATTACCGGATTACAATGAAAAGTGACACCTATACAAGACCGAAAACACAATGCCCCCTAAAACATGACATTCTGTTGGTGGAGAGGGATGGCTAGATGGCAAGCTACTCCCACTGGCGCTTCATTGATATCAGTGATCACAGGCCATGTTGCACAAGTAAATACTGCATGCAATACTACTCTGTTTTGCAAAATGACTCTGCTGGAACGCATACTGACCATTATGGGCACTTTCCACGCAAATGAAGGATTTACACAGGAAATGTTGGGCCTAATTCGCCACAACTGTGTAAGAAGTAAGCTGTCCTTGTTGCCCATAGTCACAGGGCAATGAGGGCGGTCATACAGCTAGGCGGTGCTAGCTAAGTAATCAGCTAAGCTCCTTTGTGATCAATGTCAATATCAGTTTCCCTCACTTGATTGCAAAAAAAGTGGAGGGAACTGATAAGAATGAAGGTGTGAACTCGCCTCTAAAATGTTGTTAGATTTCCAGCAAGGGCAATCTCTCTATGAGAAGCACTAGGGTGGTTTAACCCCTCTGTGTTCTGAATGTATACAGATCCATAGCATTAGTGATCTACTTTCATAGAGAAATACTTAATACACAAGCCCTGGCACCATGCAGGACAGGCTCTCTGGAGGCTGGACAGCTCTCTGCATAGAGATTTCCCAAATAACCAGTTACTTTAATGGAAAGGGAAGATGAATGGTCGCTCGACACATCTGATGCCTCTAGATGGGAACCAAAAGGTCAAGAAAAACCCATCCTTGGTCAACCTTCATACGTCACACAGACATAAGATTGTTGGCCTCATATAGGTCAGGATCATCATTTAAAAATTTGATGTTAAAAAAAAGAAAGAAAAAGAAATTAGAGGAAAGGTCAATAAATCATTTACAGGTCTTCGGTCTTTCATGGCCAGCCATGCATTATGCCTTCCAGTATCCAGTGTCTGTACTTCTAAAAAGTAAAGACCTTATTACTCGGGACGATCTGGAGAAGCAAGCAAGCACCAACCTGCTTGCTCCTCGTTCCCTGCTTGCTGCCAGGAACTATCACACACGCCGACAGCGAGTGGGAGGAGGGGTGCGGTGAGCTGCGGGAGGCCCTAGGAGCATAGGAGATAGCGGTAATCTGCTGCCACCTCTCCTACTATAAGGAGCAATGGCCAGCAGACCATCACTATGGGTGGGTTCATACTGAGGAATTCTCGTGGATAATGTCTGTGGAATTCTGTTGTCTGTCCGCGCGCACGGCCACGCCCCTTTCCGCCGGCTCCATAGACACCATTCTATGGGACTACGTATTCCGCTATCCGCCGAAAGTAGTGACATGTCACTTCTTTCGTCGGATAGCAGAGTACGCCGGCCCATAGAATGGTGTCTATGGAGCCGGCGAAAAGGCGCGCGCCCGTGCGCGCGGACAGACAGCGGAATTCCGCGGACATTATCCGTGAGAATTCCTCAGTATGAACCCACCCTATCATTCTAAGGTTTTCAACATGTAGCAAGACAAGGATCCGCTGACATCATGCATGTCGGCTGATTTTTGCCTTTTAACAGGAGCTATTACACATAGCAATTTTCGGCCAATAATCAGCCGAATACAGCTGATGATCCCTTGGTGCAATAGAGCTTCAAGGGCCCTATTACACACACAGATTTATCTGACATCACTGAAGCCAAAGCCAGGAACAGCCTATAAACAGAGAACAGGTCATAAAGGAGAGACTGAGATTTCTCCTCTTTTCGAATCCATTCCTGGCTTTGGTCTCAGAAATCTGTCTCATAATGTGTGTGTAATAGGGCCTCAAGTGTGGTCCAGTGGGGGCAGGGCACCACATGGGTACAATGTCATATTCAATGTCAAATACTTTTATTCCAGAAATCTCAATAATAATAATTTACCATAAGAATAACTTCTTACCTATACTATGGTACTGCCAGCGGTAGAAAATCCTTTCAGGTAGTAGTTGTAGAATTTTCTAAAATGTAAAGCGTAGCAAGCAAACACAATGAGACAAAGTATACATAAAATCAGGATGTTACTACACAGTGAAGGGTGACTGTCTAGAAGGGAATGAGGACACTGCTTAGCTCTGCCTTATTCCTGATAATACAGGTTAGACATGAATAGCTCTCCTCTGGGCTGGCACAATTCAATCAGCTCAATGACAATTGTGCAGCTCCATCCCCCGGGGACACATCCAGGCCAGAGTTTAGGAATGACTCAAATTACCAGGTAATTAACCCAATTTTCTGGATCTCTAATCGTGTCTGTTGGATGGCTAATGGTTTTTGTGGCCATGAAAGCTAAGGACCGTCATTACTGATAACCGAGGATCAATTCTTATTTCATCACTAAGCAAAGGCATTTTAATGACTCGTCTATGGAGCGGAATCATGCAGGAAGGAAAACAAAGACAACGCAGCATGTGGACAGTGGAAAATAAATATCTTTATATACATTCATAGAGGATAGGGAGGAAGTACATTTCTATAGTCATAAGGTTTCCTTAAAAAAAAATAAAAAATTAGTCAATTCTCTCAGCAGCTTGATATGGCGCTCACTGAAGGAGATAGGTTACCTCTACAGGCATTTCACATGCGGTGGGATGGGATAAAAGGGAATCTGTCAGCTCCTGGGCCCTACCTAAGGTGCTGACAGTGTGCTGTAGCGTAGTAGTGTACTGGATTATGCACAATCTTGGGTCTCCTACTGTAATGAAGAGTCAAAGAGGAGTTGTGGCTCAGTGTTTGTGCGGCACTCTGGCACGCATCACCACTGATTTCTCCTCCCTTTTCAATGCTGCTCGGCCTCCTGCACACTCATGCTGTCAGCCAGTGTCTCTGGTTGCAGATCAGGCAGTTTATGTCAGAAAGAAACACTCAGATGTAGCTGAATCTCCTAGCCCAAATGTGTTGGACTCCTCTGAGTTATACATCGTCAGTTAGGGGTAATGATTTCTGACAGCCTTAAAATAAGTCACCAATGCAACCAGGCCGTAGGGAAGGTAAATCGTATGCTGGGCTGTATAGCTAAAGGGAAAACCAGTAGGAAGAGGGAGATTGTGATCTCGTTGTATAGAGCTCTAGTGAGACCACATCTGGAATACTGTGTCCAGTTCTGGAGGCCTCACCTAAAAAAGAATATTAACAAAATAGAACCAGAGACCATATGTCCACAGACGGGCTACAAAAATGGTGGAGGGTGTCAGGCATAAAACAGATCAGGAAAGACTTAAGGATTTGAATCTATATAGTCTGGAGGAAAGAAGGGAAAGGGGGGACATGATTGAAACCTTTAAAAGGGGTAGTGCGGTGTAAAGCATTATTTCATTAAATAGCACACATTACAAAGTTGTATAACTTTGTAATGTGTGCTATTTAGTGAAATTAAGTGAATGGCCCCCTTCCCCATGTCCCCCCCCCCCCACACACACACACACACACAACAGACCCGGAAGTGTGGTGCTGTATACTTACGGCATCACTGTCGACCACGGCCACCATCTTGGGATGATCACATTATCTTCAGGAGGCCGGCCGAACCACTCCAGCCCTCCCTCATGCCGGCCCCCCTCCAGTGCGTCATCAGCTGCTCAGCCGCAATTGGCTGAGTATAACTATGCTCAGCCAATCGCAGCTGAGCAGCTGATGACGCGCTAAAGGGGGGCCGGCATGAGGGAGGGCTGGAGCGGTCCGGCTGGCCCCCTGAAGACGACATGATCGCCCCAAGATGGCGTCAGGGGTCGACAGTGATACAGTACAGTATCACACTTTCGGATCTAGCACGGGGGGGGGGGGTTATTGGGGACACGGCGAAGGGGGCCTTTCACTTAGATAACACACATTACAAAGTTGTATAACTTTGTAATGTGTGTTAGAGAAATAATGCTTTACACCACACTACTCCTTTAAGTATGTTAAATGACTACGGTTCAGGAGGGAAGTGTTTTTATTAGAAAAAAAAACTCAAGAACAAGAGGACGCAGTGAGAGGTTAGTTGATGGAAAGATCAGAAGCAACGTGAGAAAAAATTACTTTACTGATACAGCAGTAGATACATAGATGGGATAATAAAGAGGGAAATACTAAAAGGCAAGACTAGATTGACCAAGTGGTCTATTTCTGCATACAATCTTGTATGTTTCTATGTGGTCTAGGGGTAAATCATCTGTGTAGAGACCAAAAACACACTTTTTTTCCTTTGTTTGAATCCTTTGTTCGAAGAAAAATAAAAAAATATATTTAATTTCCTTATTCTCATTATTGTATCATTTTAAGAGTGCAAAGAATTCCCAAGAAAAAAATAAAAATAAATAGCTATATTTAATTTCCTTAAGTTGTTGGTCTCTACCGACAAGTTGGTGATTTACCCCTAGATGACGGCTCCAACACATTTGTTGTAGTAGATTTAACTATATCTGAGTGTTTCTTTCAAACATAACCTACCTACAGAGAACTGATCTACAATCAGAGACACTGGCTGTGCTTAGCGAGCAAGAGGAGGAGGAATCAGTGATGAGGTGTGCCAGAGTGAGGAACAAACACTGAGCTACAACTCCTCTTTGACTCTTCATTACAGTAGGAGACCCCAGATTGTGCATAATCCCGTACACAGACAAAATTACCAAAAGGTAGAATGCGCACTAGGGGATGCCAGCTACAGCACAATGTCAGTACCTCAGGAAGAAGGGGGTTATCCAGAATTATAAAAATCACAACTTCTTCCTTGCAAAAACAGCACACAACGCCTGTCCTCAAGTTGTGCGTGGTATTACAATTCAGCTCCATTTACTTCAATAGAACAGAGCTGCAAAACCCAAACTAAGAACAAGAGTGGTGCTGTTTCTACAAGAAAGCGAGCATGTTTTTTTAAGCCTGGATAACCTGTTTAAAAAGGGAAGATCAGCAACGGCCAGGTGACGTGTCAGAACATTGAAATAGCTTGTGTGGCAGAACAAAAACAGCTTAGTTGCACATATAAATATTTTTCTTCTATACTGGAAAGTAATGTAGAGGCTTTTGTGCACACCTATGTTGGTTGATGTGGCATGCCATAATAATTCCCATTTCCTCTCCTATATGGCTCTCCTATTACAGCCTACATTTATAATGATGTCTTTGGCTTTGCAGAGACAGAGGGGGTGGGGTCTTATCACTGCTCCTCCTAATCAGGAGTTGAATGCAAAGTGATCAGCTGATCGCCTAGTCGTAATCAATTTAACCAAAGGAGACAAGCGTTCAAATAAAAAAATAAAAATAAAAAAAAAAATTATGGCCTGCCCCATGTAAAGTGTAAGTACAGGTTCCTTCTGCAGGATTGCTTTATACAATACATAAACTCTAGGCTTCTGCCAATGATCACATCAATGTGAGAAAAATACTTACTTCAAAAAGAAATAGGATGGAGTCCAGCTCCTCCCTTTGAGATTTATTCCCTGAAAAACAAAAAAAAAATTCCTTATATATTTCACAAGATCTGGATGTCCATAACTAAGCTTAAATTGTGATCTTATAGTTATGTTAATCCAATACTTCACAATCCAATTAAATGACTGTAATTTTAAGTGATGTGAGCTGTGACACAACTACTAGTGTCTCTCCTGCAGAATCACAGTCTTTCCAAAGAGTTAGGTGTCAAGTCTGTTTAGTTTAATAGCAATGAATGAATCATGAAGTTACATGAGCACAAGTGTCCGATCCTTACGGTGATAACAAGGGAGGGAGGGAGACTGTGCCCTATTTATAGGTAACAAAGTACTAGAAGCCAAGATTCCAGGCTGAACAGAAATAAAACATTGAATTTAAAGAATGCAACTCAAGTCTGATCGTTCGGCATTTAAATACTGGTGGCTTAAGTTGTTTGATGCAGTCTTAGGGAGTCCTGGAAAGCATGGATACAGACAATGGCCTATGGCTGTATCCATGTCTTCCAGGACTCCCCAGGGCTGCATTTAACTTCTTCAGCCACCGGTATTCAATGCTGAACGATCGGACCCAAGCGTGCTCCAGTTGCGCTCCTCTCTAATTACATTCCATTGTGACTGATGTCAATGGAAGACGGTTTTATTTGCACCTGTTACGTCATTCATTTTAAAGATCCCTTCATGTAGATGGATCTGCTCAAAACCAATGACAAATGCACATGTGAAAATAGCCTAAAATGTATTTCTGCTAATATGTCAAGGTATAAAGAGTCCACCAAACAGCCATCCCTCCGGACTTCCCGATACAATTGTATATTCTGTTTGGCCAAGCATATGCTCTCAATGGTTAGAGGGAAATAATCTGCTGGTCAGACACCATTTTCTTCCTCTTACATCAATTACAAACATTTTGCTTCGGTGGACTTTCTTTTGCATGTATGGACACCTTTAAACTATGTGACAAAGACAAGAAGTGAAAAGGTGCCAAAATATCACCCTAAGAATTATGGTTATGTTGGAAGAATTATTTAGCTGTTCTATCAATACACCATTTTGATATGACGCACTAACTTCATGAAGAGGAGCAGCTCAGCATTACCATGGTGGGGCTCTTCTGAAAGCCTGTAGTCTATATTAGCACTCTGGGCAGTAAACCTAAAACCTTAAAGTGAATCTGTCAGGACCTGGCCCGACCTGAGGTGCTGACATCGTACTGTAGGTGGGAGGCCACTTGTGAGCCTACTACCTTAATGCGTGCAAGGAGTAGATTCCGTGCAATCTCAGGTCTCGTACTGTAATTAAGTGTCAAAAAGGAGTAGTAGTTTGGCGCTTCCACTTCTACATTAATATTTTCTGCCGGACGCCATTCTGCTCACTTTTGCCATCATCACTGTGCATGCACGCAGTGCTGATCTTCCAGACTGTGCGCTACCCGTCGTCGCCATTCACACGGGTGCAGTGGACCGGAGGAGCTGTGCACGTGCGATGATGGCGAGAAAGAAAAGGAGGCAGACTAGCAGAAAATATAGAAGAGGAAGGAGAAAGCAGTGGTGAGGCGATCCAAAGCACTTCACTACGGTAAGAGACCAGAGACTACATCGAAACTACCCCTCAAACACATTTACAAAAGGTACCATGTTCAGTAGGGGCCTGCCACCTTCAGTACACCGGACCCACCAGAGGTCCTGACAGATGCCCCGGAAAGCTTTTAATCCAGTAGTTTACATTATCACTACAATTAAAGGGGTTCCCCCATCCTAGCATGTTATCCCCTATTTATAAGAGAAGGCATGTGGATTAGTAGGTGTCTGGCAACTGGGACCCCCACAATTCATCTTGTGGACAGAGGATAAGATTCTGAGAGGGCAGTACCACTTTAAGGTTACCCTTTGGCTTTCATTCTGTATTATAACTAGAGATGAGCGGACCGTCGGCGCTCTCTCATCATGCCTTTGATCCCGGCCGCATATTTGCGCTCCCGCATATATGCTGCCAGGATATTCCAGGGAACTCAACAGGGATTCCCTGGAATATCCTGGCCGCATATTCCCGTGAGTGCAAGTATGCGGTCGGGATCAAAGGCATGACGAGAAAGCGAACGGCTTTTGGACCAAAAGTCTGAGCAGTTCGCTCATCTCTAATTATAGAAGCGATAGGAAGTTTAAGCTATAGGAAGTTTAAGTGAAGTGTAGTTTCCCTACCAGCAGGCATTGTTTGCTGTACTAAAAGGTGTAAAATTGGCTGCCGTAAATTTTTGTTAACATGAAGAAAATGATTTCCCTATTGCTACCTTCCTTCCTTCTCATACATATAAGCATACTAGAGAACCACTCCATAGGCAGCACCAGAATGTAGAATCCTTGCTCCCCAATGAAGAAGAGAACTAGAAGTGACGTGTGCTGTCAGCATATTACATGGAAAACCTTTCCAGTGCATTGAGCTTTGTGCAATCTCTCATATACAGAATAAGGAGACAAGCTGTCAATCACCCTGTGTGGGCGGGGAAAGCAGGACTCACAGGCTTTCCCTATGAGTCCTAGAGGGAGGAGCGGCAGAGTAACACACTGTATAAGCACATACAATACTGTATACAACCAGACCAGAAGCAAAATACAAGGGATAAAGCAGAGGCAGAAGAAATGAAGGGATACCTTTTAGCTTTAAGCTACTTTCCAGTGTAATGAAATTTTCATAGAAGATAAAATAAATCTGAGAATAGTGCGCTTCAAAGAATTGCTTCAATTCACTCCACTCCTGAAAGTCTGCAAAACACAGAAAAGAAGGGTTATTGCACTATTTATAGCTATATATACATACACACTGTATACAGGTAACACTAAACATTTCTCCCTTAAGAGTATGTTTATTCCACGGAGGAGATAGCCTTGACCTTCCATAGAAGCAGATTGCTGGGGTCTTATATTAGCTTGTCTCTGGGGGATCATGTCAATTGAGGGCAGCCTTGTGCCATTGCAAGGGACTAAAGCCAGTGATCGACATGACCCACATGGATCCTACTGTTGTCTAGAGTGGAGTGGAGTTTGAGCACGGTCAGCTTCCTCTGAGCCCCAGCCTGCGGAATTTGGTTAGTGGGGGCTGCAGAAGTTAAATGCGGCCCTAGGAAGTTCTCAAAAACATGGATACAATGGGCTGCATCCATGTTTTCCAGTGCTCCCTAAGGCTGCATCCAATGTCAGCAGCCATCACTAACCAAATCCCGTAGGCTGGGGTTCAGAGGAAGCTGACCGTGCTCAAAGTTCACTCAGCTCTCCAGGCTCCAATAGATTTCTTATATGGGACCAACCAAAGAAACATGGGGGGGAAAAAACTGAAGTATGATGTAATATGTTATCAAAGTGTCAGGAAAACAATTATTGCGCTCTAGGAGTGGCCTAATAAAATATTTATGTAAAATAAAAGGTGATTCACGCAGAAGGAGTAAAGTACAACAAGCCAAGGTGTCGAAGTATATTTAATACATGCTAGACCAGAAGAACAAGTGGGTAATTCATAAAAGTGCTTCATTACTACCTCTTCAGGAATCTTTATAGGACATCATTGCAAAATACTGTCTGCAATGAGTCCCCTCCCCCACTGGAGGTCATACACCATACACTAACTATTTGGGGTGGGGGGAGGGGGGTTGTTCAGTAAAATGAAGCAGCAACATGGCCATCTCTCCACTCATTTTCTATGAAACCTCCAAAAAATTCTGAGCACTGAACTCTTATTGTACGGAGGTCGTAAGGACAGTAAATGGAGCAGTGAGTGATCATGCAGGCTACCACTGTATTCACTTGGGGACAATAAACCTTACACCAGGTGTTTGGTAAAGACGACAAACAGAAACACACAGGGGCGTTAATATAGTGTAGCAGGCGAAGTATAAATAATCACAAGAGAAGATTCAGTCAGACTAAACTGACTGTGTTGTGCAAGGATAGGCACAACACTACTGATCGCATGTAGCATTTAAATCCAGAGCCCTTGCTTGGGGTCTAAGGGTAGGTTCACACTACCGAATCCGCCCGGATAAGTTCAGGTGGATTCCGTCGCTCGTACCTGTTCACGGTGAGCACGAATTCCGCCCAAAGAACTGACAAGTCTATTATTGCGGCGGAACGCAGACTCGGCCCGGCCATAGAATGGTATCTATGGAGCTGGAGGATATGCGCGCCGCCGTTAATGGGTACAAGCCAAGGAACCCGCCTGAACTTATCCGGGTGGATTCTGTCGTCTGAACCTACCCTTAGGCAGAGATCACAATGTATTTGTCAATAGTAGTAATCTCCAACCAGACAATAAAAACACTTGATACGCCTTGGAGCAGGACTCGCAAAGAATCATCTGGATACTGAAGATATATTTCTGGACGTTTATTCACACACCTAAAACTGAATTACATGTTTTGGCGATGTACTAGCGATTTCCTCAGGCTCCTAACCTAGTACATCGCCAAAATGCGTCATTCAATTTTGTGTGTGTGAATAAATGTCCAGAAATATAAAACAGAGTTGCGCATTTCGCCGCTGTACTAGTGCCTTCCTCAGGCTCCTAACCTAGGATGGAGCCTGAGGAAGGCGCTAGTACATCGCCAAAACATGTCACTTGGTTTTGTGTGTGTGAATAAACGTCCAGAAATATATCTTCAGTACCCAGATGAATCTTTGCGAGTCCTGTTCCACAGCATATAAAGTGTTTATATTGCCGGGTTGGAGATTACCATGTGTTTGGTGGGGTCTCAGCAGTAGCACACCCATAGATCATCTAGTAATCTCCCATCCTGTAGATAAAGATGTCATTTCCTTATAGCAAGGCTGAGCCTCCTCTTACCAGGGCCCACAGAGGTTACATATACAATACTGAAATGTCTGACGGAGAGGAAGTATGAGCTGTATCATATCTAGTTCAAATAAAAAAATTAATGAATTTGCTGCTTTAATTCTTCAAAAACAAGAAATGAGAGACTGACAGGCCGCTGCGGGTGCCCGCTCTACACCCCCCGCACCAATCTAGATGTGTCTCCCCCGATCCTCTACACTTGGCTCTAACACTCCTGTCTAGACGCCACAGAACAGCTTCTCATTTATTACAAGGAATAGACTCCTGTCAAAATATAGATGAAAAGGAAATTAGCAAATGTTTACTACAGAAGAAATGGGGCGGCCTCATTACAGCAGATGTTACATAAGACTCGTGCACACTCTTGCTTCCTAACACATAACCCAGCACTAGGGCGATGTTCACACTCACTATCCTGGACAATATATGGTCACTTAGTGGAGGAGGAGAGCCAGGAGTGGAGGCACACAGAGATAGGTGGTCGTATGCTCACACATAGCCTACGCTTAGCGCCATGCTGGACACAGTCTGGGACAGGGCTGAACAGTCGGTAAGCTGCAGCTCTGACTCCAACTCAGACTCCTGAATTATCAGGACCGACTCAAACTCCTTCATAAATGGCCGGTCATATACCAGGGGAGTTATTTATCACACTGGCTCAGCAGCTTCTCCCTAAAGTCCTACATGATCCTGGGGCAACTTCTGAGGGAATAAAGGAATACTGTATATAAAGCAGCTTCTCCTGTGTGCGCAGTGGATGCAGCCAGTCTCCAGCCTCCATGTCCTGAACTACTCACAACTAGACTAGATGCGGCAGGTGGTCTTTTCCTGCTGACAATCTTCTATGTTTCTAACTAAATATTCACCATACTTGAAGAAACACTGCTAACAATGCCAGATCCCTGTGATATAGAGGTCAGCCATAGTGATCTAGAGAGGGGTCACACATAGGGATATAGAGGTCACACAGTGATATAGAAGGTAACTGTGGGGGAATGCAATAGCACGCATACACACACAGCCTGCTGCGGCTATAGCACACACACACAACCTACTGCAGCCATAGCACATACACACACACACACACACAACCTACTGCAGCCATAGCACACACACACACACACACACAACCTACTGCAGCCATAGCACACACACACACAACCTACTGCAGCCATAGCACACACACACAGCTGCAGCCATAGAACACTGAAGAAAAACACACAATCTTCTCCCAGAGAGAAAACACCACACTGAGGACAGAGGTTACAGCTACACTACTTATGTCTTCTCCTCCTCCTCTATATTACACAGGATATCTTCATATTACACTGCTGCTCCTATACAGTCATCAAGCATCCAGGAAGAGAACAGCACAGATCTCCCCCCACACAATGGACTCTTCCAGCTCAGAAACAAACTGCCAAATAGTAACCGACAACTTTTCCATGACCACCCTTATGTAATAGGGCCAGTGTCCTATTAGAAAGTTGCTCATAATATATATTCATGAGCAAAACTTATAAAATTCAGTTCTACATTTAAAGCTGGAGTCGGTACATTTTTTTCTGACTCCAGCTCTCACTCCACAGCCCTGGTCTGGGAAGCTTCTCCCACTCTCCCAATGGTCACCCCCAGCATCAGCACAACAATCTGGGGGAACCCCTCCTGGCAGGTCCCACTGACTAATCAGGGGGCTAGAATTTCCCTTAACGTAAACCAAGTTCACTCACTCGGATGAACTTTAGTATGGTAACACTTATCAGTACTTCCCAGGAGGCAGGCACAAGAATGAAGACAGTTCCAGGAAAATAGGGTGGTGTCTTGGTTGCCTTGAATTTACAATCCCAATAGATAGATGCAGGCCGCCTTTCCCAGTTGAGTACAAGCAAGCACCAATTGTCTCTCGCTGTCACTACAAGCATTTTCCTTCAAGGGTAGTCACCACGTCCACTCAGTGAGTGACAGTCCAGGTCTTGATGCCAGCAGAACTCTTCTGTTCGTACACACGGTAAGGCCCTATTCACTGGAAAGGTGAAGTCCACCGCTCCTTAAAATAAGAAAATCTTTATTTTGCGCCCAACATCAAACAAAAATAAACATACTGAATAAAAACAAACGCCTACGCGTTGCGGAGATACACTCCTTAATCATGGCCCTATTCACACATCAGTAATCCTGTCCATAATTGCGGATCCGCAACAACAGACTGGATTCAAACGTGTATCCATTCCCATTTTGCACTGACCCATTGATTGAAATGGTTGGAGCCATGCAATTGTAGATGAAAAGGGTCCATCCAAATTAAAGGGTACTATACTGTCCGCAATTACGAATCCAAATAAGGGTATTTGCACACTACGGAATCCGGGCGGATCACCTGCCGCTCGGCACAATTCCGCCCATGCCATAGACTCCATTCTATGCACAGGCGGAGTCTGTCCAAATAATGAACCTGTTCATTCTTTGGGTGGACGGCGGAATCTGCCCGTGTATAGAATGGAGTCTATGGCATGGGCGGAATTGTGCCGAGCGGCAGGTGATCCGCCCGGATTCCGTAGTGTGCACATACCCTTATACTGAGGTGTCAAAGGGACCTAAAGTTCATAAATGCAGACAAATGCACAGCGGCAAATTAAATAACACCACTCACTTCTTACCTTTGCAACAGAGATGACAGAAAAACTAATCCAAAACCCTAAACTATAGACAGCCCCCAAAAAGTGGGTCACCCATCCATAGGTGACCATAAGCTTCCCCACTATCTTACAGCTAAACCAGCTTCTACAGACAAACATGTTTTGTACAGACACAACACAACAATCTGTGTATAATGCAAGGATTCTCTTCACTATAGCCAATGAAGAGAACAAAAAAATGCACTTAGTGACAAAATGTTACTGGATAAGACAGAGCTGAATAAAAAAAATCTTGGCTGATATTGCAGTCAGCGGTGGAAGGATGTTCTGGGATAGCCCTGGGATATAGTATGCCCTAAATATGAAGCCATATTGTCAGGAACGAGTCTAAAAAGGATCCGGAAGCTTAAGGAACAGATTAATAATATTCCTTTCTGAATAAGGAAATAAAAATCATCAAAAACTGCAGGGGCTGTGCCACCCCCTGATATGCCCTTAATACTGCAGGTGAGGTGTAGAGATGAGCGAACCAGCCCAGGTTCGGGTTCATATGAACCTGAACTCTTGGCTACTGATTCCCGCGGTCTGCCCGCTCCGTGAAGAGGGTGGACACATCCTGAGGACCGCCTGGAAAACTGGGATACAGCCTATGGCTGTGGCTGTATCCCAGTTTTCTAGGCGGTCCTCGGGCTGTATCCACCCTCTCCACGGAGCGGGCAGACCGCGGGAATCATTGCCGAGAGCTCAGGTTCATACGAACCCGAACCTCGGCCGGTTCGCTCATCTCTAGTGATGTGTACACAATTATGTACCACCAATAGACAGTAGCTTCTATTGCACACCAAGGGGCAGCAGCAGCCAACTCTTGTTGGCACATTGCCTTCAACATATGAAAGTGCATGGCATAGGCTACAGACACAGGTCATAGGTATAACTGGTAACAAGAATCATTAATGCAGAATACAGAGAGAACCATAAAGATAGTAGAAAGGCCTATAGTGCCTTATAATAAGAGAGTGACTTACATAAACAGCTCAGGACTGAAACACAATGCAATCCCATCTGACACATGGGCAGGAACGAGTGCAATACTTATGTATTGGGACATCATTTCCGTTTATTACCAGACGGAGGCCGCAAAAAGTTTAAGTATTCCAAAAACAACAACATCCTAACAGATGACAATAGGTATAATATACAGAAGTAATAAGATCCTCTGACTAGAAGCTCGTCCTGCAAGTCTACTAGTCTGGCCTTACATCAAGTATCAGTAAAGGATCCTCCATGAAGGGCCCGAGCACACTGCTGCCCATCCCTCCTGTTACTGTGAGATAAGCCGCCCATGTGCACATTACATCCTCTTCCTCCACAGACGCCTTATATCAAGTAACTAAGCAAACAACACGGGGAGAATGGTGGAAAAAAGAATCCTACTAGGCAACAGCAAGCTTCCTTTGCTCTTTAACCCTTCAAGGACTTACGCTTTTGTGCTTTCGTTTTTTCTTTCTCATGTTTACAAGGCCATAGCGCTTGCATTTTTTCACCAAAAATTCTATATCTAGGCCACTAGGTGTCTCACTTCTCCACAATCTGCTGTTCGCTGCCTGCTGTAAGTAAAATTCTGTCTTTAGTAACAGACAGAGGAAGACAGAACAAAGAAGTTGGAGTGGTGGCTAACATAAGTGCTGGAGAGGAGAAAGAGAAAGCCCATGTGGCCATGTCCTTACTGTCCAAGCTATCAGGCTTCCCTCTTATCTAAACAGTAGTCTCAGTGCTTAGTGTAACCCTTTCCTTGCTGTATGTATACAGCACTACCTCCTGTATCAAATCTCCCTTGGCCATAGTTTGCAGGCTTACCTTCAGAAACAGTATTTTTAATGCAACCATTTCCTTTTGGTATTTTTTTTTCTTTCTGACAAACCCTGTGCATCACTAACCCTTTCTGCCTCCCCATGCCATCCATAGTAATGTGTATATCATCAGTTCAGGAGAGTGAGAGCCTGTTCAGTTCAGTGGCTCAAAGTGAAGTAGATGCTATACTGTGATTGACAAGACAAGTAGGAAAAGCCTATGCGAGTACAGCCCAGCTCTCTTTCTGTCCCCTTGAAAACAGAGAAAATGAGAAATGGCTGTGCACTATGGTAGGGACTCTCCAGGGATCAATAATGGCAGGGTTCAATAAAAGCACCTTGTCACCACTGTGAAGGGTTAATGTAGCAAAGCAAAGCAGGCTTTTAAGAAACCTTTCTATATATGTTTGAGTTAAACACCACTTTAACGTGAAACTAACTTTTCATATGTTGCTGCCCATGGCCAGACTAACAATTTATTCCATACTTGTTATCTATTCAGTCTCCTTCCCCTAGTTCTGAGCAGCTGTTTTCTGCTGAAGACACAAAAAACTGTGTGTGAGATTTTTTTCTTATACATCTCCCCCTCCCTTCTGAGATGGCTTATATAAACAAGTCCCTATCTGCAACTTTGTAATGCTGGGAGGGTTAATCTGAGGTCAAGTTGTTGATGAACAACTCATTCATCATCGTAATTGCTCAATAATCGTAATCGAGGTTACATGTTCAATTAATCTTAATGTTGCTTTAGGCTATAATCGCCCAGCCCTAGAGTGAACGGCACGGTGTAAAGAACAAAAAAAAACACCTGTGTTTCATAAAAAGATTATACATAGTCACCGGTAGACTATACTGAGACCGATAGAATGGATTTCCCAATGTATAGTGGCAACATACAGCTGGATATGTTGTGAATCCAGCCTAATATATCTGTCCCTGCATTAATAACTACGGGACAGGTTTGTTATCTTCTCCCGTATGGCAAGAAGAAGAATCGGGTCACCGCACAATGACCGTATAATGGATGTAAATGTGCTAAAAGAGGCTGAGACATGTTTCCTGGCCTTTTACAACAATTGGGACCAGAAAGTAAGACCAGACATAAGAATCTTACAGATCATTCTCATTTGCAACAGTTTGTATGGATAAAACCAGCGCTATGATCAACTTGCCAAATCTCGCAGAAAGCTAGTGCGATTTTCTAGAGCAAAATAGCTGAGAATATCTTAGAATTGTGCTCAGCATGAACGGTTTATATAGTCCTCCTAATACCAATCTATAACATTCAGGAGTAGCAGAGGACGTGATCCCCTCTGCCACCACAATCCTCATCCCAACACATTCAAAGGCTTTCCTGCGTCTTAAAGGGGTATCCAGCGCTACAAAAAAATGGCTACTTTTCTCCCTCTCTTGTCTCCAGTTCAGGTGCGGTTTGCAATTAAGCTCCATTTACTTTAATGGAACTGAGTTTGAAACCCCACCCAATCTGGAGGCAAGAGAGGGGGAAAAATGGCCATGTTTTCGTAGCGCTGGATAACCCCTTTAACTTCAGCATGAAGACATACAGGAAGGATAGACTCCAACGAACAACAATCGACATAATGAGATTGTAACAGGACAACCACATCCACGGCACCACTCCCTATACATAGCAGTATCCTGAATGTAGGTAGCAGGATCTTAGCTGACTACCAGAACTATGAGGGAAAGAGCCGGAATCGGAGGATATGTCTTACACTTTGTGGCTGCCACCTACTGGGTTTTCCTTTGTGTCACTTCAGTTAATTTAATCTACACAGAACAATTTATGGCGACGGACTTTGTGCCCAGCAAAGTCTTCCAGGTAATTGCTGCACTAACCACTGTAATTCACACAGTCCTCCATCTCCCACTGGGCACCAATAGTCAGAGCCAATGCCAGGACACTTAGCCCAGCGGGTAGGACTTCGCTGAGAAGAGATGCTATAAATCACATCTATTTTCTTTCCCATTGAAAGGCATTTGGCTCATTTTCTCAAAACTGACCTTTACTATGGCACCTGCAAAATCTAATAAATACTCCGACCACTGCACAATGGCGGAAGGAGAAAGAATCCGTCTAGACATCAATGCACGGATTCCTAGATGCAGGAAAACTCACAGATCAGTATTATACACATATAAGACGCAACAAGCCAAGGCCAGAGATTGCAACATAATAGTAATGTTCCCACTACAACACTGCTGTGTATGTGCACCGCCACTCCATGCATTACCTAGTGGAGCTGCTAGAGATTGCCAAGTAGGACCTAGGCGATAAATATTAATAGCTGGACAAGCCCTTACTAGAGACGAGCGAACCCCAAGCCCAATTGGGTTTGTCCGAACCAGAGCATGCGGCATTTGTTGACGAGCACTGAAGAAGCTGGATGCAGCCCTAATGATATTAGTTTTTTTTTCCCATTGACGTCAATATAAAAATAGTATTAAAAAAAAGCTGATGGGTAATGTGCAGGAAAACATTAGCTGTACAGACATCCCCAGCCCACATCATTCCATTGAAGAGAATGGAGCTGAAGTGTAATACAACACACAACCTGGGGACTGAGGTGAAGCTGTTTGTAAGAAAAGTAACTCTGTTTTCACTAATAGTAATACCCTTTTAGGGGTAGTTCAACCAATAATAAAAAAAAAAAAAATCTTTCAAATCAACTGGTGCCAGAAAGGGCCACAGATTTAAAATTTACTTCTTTAAAAAGGAACCTGTCAGCCCCCGTGCCGGGGTGAAGGCAGTCTCACCCCCCGCTAGAGCCCTGGATACTTACCCCATCTCGCCAAGTCCCGCTCCTGGAGTCGGTCCTGGGACAGAGATATCCCTGTTGGAAGCCGGCGTGCACGCTGCTGAGTTGAGTCCGACACTCAGAGAATGACGGCTCCATTCATTCTCTATTGGCGTCGCACTCATCTCAGCAGCGCGCACAGGGCTTCAGACGGGTAGATCATACCGGAACTGGCTCCAGGAACAGGACTTGGCGAGATGGGGTAAGTATCCGGGGCTCTAGCAGGGCGGAGGGGGTCAGGCGGCCTTCACCCCGGCACGGGGGGGGGGGCGGGGGTTGGGGGTGACAGGTTCCCTTTAAAAAAATCTCAAGTTTTCCAGTACTTAGCAGCTGTATGTTCTAGGTAGTTTTTGTCCCACTGGCTAACAGAATGAGCCGTGCAGGAGGCCGGGCAGCAGAGATTATTCATTAAGGAGAGGAAGGAAGAAGCACTAGTGAGATGTGCTTAAGTGTGGCACAAATGCTGAGCCACAATTCCCCTCTGACTCTTCAATACGGTAGGAGACCAGAGATGGCGCATAAACCACTGAAAAATTACCAAAAGATACCATGCTCACAAGGGGACTGACAGCTAAAGCACACTGTTGGCACCTCAGGTAGAGCCCAGGTGCTGACAGATTCTCTTTAACCCCTTCTCAGACCACCATGCTGAATCACTGGTGGTCCCTTCTTAGAGCACTTTTAGTAGGTACAAACTATATACAGAGTACACCTCTACAAGCAATGCTTTGACCCACTAATCTAGCCCTTATAATTCATCATATTTGCTCTGATCCTTATGTCTTCCAATTTTTCCTTCCTCCAACACAGTAACCAAAAATAAATTGTCCACTCGTGACCCAGTATATTCCACCCTTGAAAGCTCCCACTGTAATGAGATAACCTACAGTACACACTTCACCGCACGGCATACATTATATTAACATCACTGCCCATGTAGACAGATGGCACAGTGGTATCCCTTCCCCCACATATATAATAAATGACAAATATTGGGTAAACTCCAGCTAAGCAGGTATCAGGATATCATTCTCCTTTAAGGAGAACAAGTTTACAGAGACTTGTATTAGGATGAGACGCCTATTTATACAAGGAACATAGGAAACCAGAAGAAAGCTAAATGAGTCAGTACTGACGGCTTCTCAAGGTACAGAAAACCAACGTGTTCCCAGGGGTAACCGAGTGCTCTAGTCAGTGCATTATTTTTATTTTGTTATTTTGCCACAAAAGGACTGTAGGAAAAGTTAGTCATGTAACCATTCTACGCACTGAATGAATATCAGGAAGGTAGAGTGCTATATTTTGCTAAATGTGGATTAACTTGTAGAGATGCTGCTATAACATTTTTCTCATACACTACCTGACGCACAGCCAAAAATCGGATGACCTGATACACAGCCTGATGCCAATGACTGCAGGTTTCTATGTGCATCACCGGATTTTGTAATGACATCACCGCAAGTATGATAAAGGGGTTATACAGGGTAGAGCACCACCCCTGGTTATGTGCGGTATTACAATTTAGCCCTCTTCACATCAAGAGGGCTGTAGGCCACAGTATAATTCCAATATAGCAAGGAGGAAAAAAAATTGGTACTTTTTACATAATCATCTAAAAGAAAATAGATACAAAGTCACAAATTCACGATAAAAAAAAAGTTCACCCAAGTGCTCGGACAGTTAGATCAGGTCTTCATGCTACGACATGGCGCTCTTCAGATCTGGACGTGCTCTCGCTCTACACTGACAGGAAGTGACATAGGGTTTTAGGGTCCTCCCCTTTCTCGAGCATTGGAGAGTCTCCAGGGACGTCTAGATCTTAAGAGCCCTATGTTTTAGGCCTTATGTACATATTGAGTATTTTTTTCCAAGTCTGTAGATTCCTCCCGCTATCCACCCGTACAATCCGCGGAAAAATGATGGATTGGGCATATGCAGTACAGCAGTTTTTTCAGTAAACCCTTTTTATTTCTTTCAACATGTCAATTATAACTCATCTGTATTCTTTTACGGAAATCGGGAAATACGGACGCCAAACAGGTTACAATTCGTAAAAAAATAGCAGATCTAGTCGATTTCTATGAAAGGATCCATAAAAATAAATAAATAAATCTAGGTCCACACTAGGACATGTCTTTTTTTTCAGCATTAGTTTGAGTCCTTGTAATCTACTGATCGTGTGAATAGCCCAGTAAATAAAAATGTGCACTAACTCAAATACTGAAATAGGGATCCCTAGATTACGGGACGTATGAATAAGGCCTTAGCGTGAAGACCTAATCTAACCGTCCAAGCACTTGGGTGAACTTTCTGTTCTATCATAAATTTGTGACTTTGTACTTTCTGCATATGAATTTAAAGTGTCCCATTATAAAAAAAAACAAAAAAAAAAAAACACTCAGACATCGGTCTAGGTCTGAGCGTTCACACCTGTACCGATTTGGAGATAGAGTCGGGAGAAGACTGCAGCTGCAGCAGGTCCTCTCCCCACTCTGAGTTTTAAAAAAAAAAGTAAGTCCATTATAAGGGTAGCGTCACACGTAACGGATCCGCAGTGGATTTCACACTGCGATTTTGCAGCGAAATCTGCTGCGGATCCTGTACTGTGAAGCTGAATGGGTCCCATACCATATATGTATGGGATCCGGCCCTTTTAACCACCCCCGCCTCCCGCAGCCCCGCGGCTGTGTGTGACGCTCCAGCCTCCCCTCACTCCCGATTGGCTGATGGGGAGCGAGGGGAGAGTCACACACAGCCGCGGCACCGAGCAGGTAATGTATGCTTGGGGCCGGGGCTGCGGGCGGTTAAAAGAGACAGGTCCCATACACGCAGCGGATTTAGCTGCAAACTCGCTGCGTGAAATACGCAGCGGATCCGGTACGTGTGAAGCTACCCTTGGTCTGACACCTTTTTTTATTTTAATTCAGAGGGCAGAGTGGATGAACTGCAGCTGCGGTCTTCTCCCGGCTCTATCCCCCGATCAGTACAGGTCTGAACACTCAGACATGGACTAATAAAAACTTTTGACATGTCTCTGTGACCTGTCAAAAGTTTTTTTATAAACGACAGTGAAAATTTAAGCATACAAAAGAAAATATATATGAACATATTTTTGTGACGGGAAGAAAAGGTTCATGTTTTTCTAAGGCTGGGTTTACACTACATTTTTGCAAATTTTTTTTTCCCTTCTTCAAACAGATGCAATTGTGTGCATCCGTTTTTCTATTGACTTCCATTGTGAAAAGTAAAAAAAAAAAAAAAAAGGATCAAAATGTATCAGTTTTAACATACACAAAAACATAATCAACCTCAAAATTTTTATGTCCATTAAAAAAACTAATCTGTTTTGATCCGTTTACAAATGGAAGCCAAAGGAAAAGCGGATGCACACAATTGCATCTCTTTTTTTCATTTTGCAAAAAATGAATGAAAAAAAAAACAGATACAATTGTGTGCATCCGTTTTGATCCGTTTTTCCATTGTAAAAAAAAAAAAAAAAAAACTGATCAAAATGGATCCTTTTTTTAGCGTACACAAAAACTTAATCTCATTTTTGTGTCCGTTAAAAAACACGGATCCGTTTTAATGTTGTTTTTTTTTTTTTACAATGGAAGTCAATGGGAAAACGGATGAACACAATTGCATCCGTTTTTTCATTTCGCAAAAAACGGATGAAAAAAACCGTAGTGTGAACCCAGCCTGAGCAACCCCTTTAAACTGCACGTCTTTTAGGTTGTGCGTTTCTCGGCTGCGTTTCCACACATGTGTTCTGTACGTAGTAGAAACCACACTCCCATTTCTCCCATAATATCTGTGTGTGGTTATCGCTGCATAGGTGGAAACACGGCCTAAGCATCATCCAACCTACAGGGATCAGACAATGCAACAGGAGGCTCTGTGTAAAATAAACTATTGTGGTCGAGTGTATAAACTAGTTTCCTACCGCACTGTTTTCAGAAACCTTTCCCATACACTGGTTACACTGTTCCTGAAACCGCTGCACAAACATCACTAATGTGAACAAGAGGTTACACAATATCTGCAGTACCTGGCAATAGGTTATTACATGCGGCACCAACCACAGGCGGCAGAAACCCTGACATGTCCCCCCCGTACAATGAGAGATCGGGGCCAACAAAGTAAGGTACGCCACGAGGACCGACCCGAACAGCTCTGAAACTACTATCCCTGCTGCAGCATTTCCGAGTGGATCATATATGGCTGTAGACAAGGAACCAGTTGGCATTTCATGCTGCCTGTAGTTTGGGCTGTATGAAATTGATGACAGGTTCCTTTTAAAAGGTTTATCGGGACTTTTATATCAAACGCTTATAAATATTAGAGTGACCTCTTCAGACACCTCTATATACGTCTTATCAGTTGTACCTGGTACTGCAGCTAGTTCCAGTGAAGTGAATGGGATCAGTTGCAATACATGGAGCAGCCACTAGTGAATGTACGGAGCTGTGTCTGTGATGAAAGGAAGAGCGGCAGCACTGGCCAGAGCTCTGCAGCCACTTCAATCAGATGATCAGTGAGGGTACCAAGAAGAGATGAGCGAACCTCGAGCATGCTTAGGTTTGTCTTAACCTGAACGCTCTGCAATTGATTACCGGTGGCTGAAGAAGTTGGTTATGGCACTAGGAAGTCCTGGAAAACATGGCTACAGCCATAGGCCATATCCATGTTATCCAGGCAGCTTTATCCAGCGATGCAGGGAACCATATCAGCCAAACAGGCCGATTGGTTCCCTTTAAAGGTCTTATCCATACGTCCCATAAAGTTGTCCGTGATCGCGGATCCGTAGTCACGGATCAATTTAGTGCCCACTGCATCCTATTGTGCTACTCACACGTTCCGCTTTTTCACGGATCTGAAATCTGTTCTGCGAAAAAAATAGGACATGTCCTAGTGCGGAACGTGCTTAACAGATGTCACATCCATAAAAAAAAAAAGTGCAGAAGCACTACGCAAGCAACTACAGACCATATTTCACGAATCACAGAGTAAAAAAGTAAATAAGGCCGGGTTTACACTACGTTTTTTTTCATCCGTTTTTTTTTTTTTTTTTCAAACTTTGTGTGCATCGGTTTTGTTGTGTTTTGTTGGTCTATTTTTCATTGCCCCTGCTAGCCAGAATCCTACTCCACACTGACGAGGGGCAACTACCCCGAAACGATTGTCTGTGGATGGATGCCTGCCTTGGTAAACCCTTGTCATGTCGCAATACTCGCCACAAAGTTAGACTTTGACGCAAAAGGGGCCACCCTGGTATTTCCCTATTTATGTTCCAATACTCGCAACCAAGTGGGACTTAAGGGGCTACGTATCAGGGTGGTTTGGTGATCTCCCCACTGGGAGGCATCCCCTTGGCAATAGGCTTCCCTCCCCTGGAGGAATATCTGGCTTTTCCCGTGTTTTGAGGCTCGTAACTGAGACTCCACAGACCCTTCTTTTGCATGTGCATCCGTTTTGAACCATTTTTCCATTGACTTCCAATATAAAAAAAAAACAGATCAAAACAAATACATTTTTTTTAACGTACACAAAAACGTAGTCAACCTCATTTTTGTGTCCGTTTTACAAAAAACGGATTGCTAAAACGTAGTGAGAACCCAGCCTAAGCTGCACCGAACTGCAGCCACCGGTAATAAAATGCAGAACGTTCAGACAAACCTAAGCTTGAGGTTCACTCATCTGCATTACCACGTTTTGGAACCTCAAGCAGTCAGTATATGATGGCCTATGCAGTAGGCTATCAATATAACAGTCCAAGAAAATCCTTTTTTTAAAAAAAAAAAAAAATAATTATTTCCTTAGAAATAGGAAATAGTGCGACAACCAATACAAGTTCTGTTTCCTGGAAGGTAATGTTCATTCTTTAGCGCTGAGAGATGCAGCGCTCGCCTCCCATAGAGTGTCATTATGACACGGAGGCTGGCGGCATTCCGTGGCAGACAATTCCACCGCTCTTTCTCTGTGTGCACAGGGCCTTAGTGTAATTCTATGTGCCCCAATCCCATACAGAGGCATAAGGAGGTGCTATTGTGCCAAGGTTCACTATCAAACATATTATGAGATAATTCTAAGCCATAGGGCATCACATGGAGTCCCTGCAGGGAAATTAGTGTGCCGCCATACAGTACACAGGGCTGCTGTGTACACGAGGCTTCTGGGAAACATATAATATAACATGGACCTGCTTAACGATGGCTTCTCACGGATCAGTCTGACGGCCTCTAAAGTCAACAGAACTTTGCATGTGATGAATATGGTCTATTCACTTCTAGGGTAGAATAAACAGAGATAACTGGATCATATTTGGCAGTCAACTTAAAAGTACATATTCACTGAAAATAATAGGGTGAGACAAAACAAGCACGCTGCTCAGGCAATATGAGGAAGGAAGCATGGTGATCACAGCCGCTAAGGATTTCCTATAGGCTTTAAACCCTCTAGGTGACATTGTAAACAAGACAATGAAGTGCTAGCGATTGTGCCGTTATAGGATCATCCTCCTCAAAGGAGTAGTCCTATATCTGTGACTGTCCCACTCATCTGGATTTGGGTTGAAAATCCAAGTACTTGCTGCCAAAATATCCCCCATTAACATAAATGGAAGAGACTTTCACTAGTAGAACTATCTGCTGCATGTGAGAGATAACAGACCGATGACATCTGCTACAGGTAACAGCATTCTGCAATATAACCCTTGTCTCTAGGTGACAGTGTCATAAAAAAGTACTGTATATGGGGTAGGAGACTGTTTAAAGGGAAACGCCGGTAAGACACAGGACATTAAAAGTATTTACTACACAGCCACTGATCCTGTAAGCAATGGCGTAAAGGGAACCGATCACAATGAATACGTCATACGTCATAGCAGCCGATCAGCTTCACATTTCCAAGGCTTAACAGTGTGTTTGCAGTCGGACTATCTATCTTACACACACACACACACACACACACACAGGTGCCTTGGATTACGAGTATAATTTGCTCAGGGACCGTGCTTGTAATCCGAATCCACTCTTAAACCAAAGCAGATTTTACCATAAGAAATACCTGAAATGCAGACAATTGGTTTTACACCCCAAAAATTATGATTTTTTTTTTATTCTGAACAACATGTAAAACAGATAAAACAAACAATGAGAAACAGCTGAATATGTGATATTATAAGTTATTGTACAGTATAGCAATCAGCATGTGGAGTATAATGTATAGTAAGGGCATAAACCTGAAAAAACAGCAGCAGTTTGTAGATACAGGAAGGAACTGCAGATCTCCATAACGCAGCAGCGTAGTACAACAGGCTAGAATAGAGGAGCAGAGCTGCTGTCAGAGGTCTGTGTGGTCACATGACAGCAGTGGGGAAGGGGTGTGTGTTCAGCATGGACCAATCAGGAAGTGAGAATTACAGAGCTGTGCAGGAGGACAGTGACAGAAACTTTTCTATACAGCATGGCTGTGAATGGCTGAGTGTAAGTGCAGGCACATTATAGCAGCAGTGTGAATAGCTGAGTGTAAGTGCAGGCACATTATAGTAGGAATGGAGAGGATGGGAAACACAAGGACTGACAGAGACTGCAGGGAGGATAAAGGAATGACAGGGCAGATGTGGGCACATAAATGCAGCACACTTTGTCCGGACAGAGAGGGGTTACAGCTATGGAGAGATTATCTTCACAGTCCTGTCCCCTGATGCAAGCCACAGCCTGAAGTGGATCTGCTATGATTTGGAAGGTAAGGGACACTTCCTGGGTCAGAGTACAGGGCTGTAGACCCTGCTATGCAGACCATGCCCCTCCCCCCCTCCCACCCAGTACAGGGAGCTCTTAAACCAAAGCAATGCTCTTACACCAAGTCACAATTCTGAAAAACTGAGGTCTTCTTGCAAAACGTTCTCAATCCAAGGGAGGCTAGAATTAGAGGATACACAAGGAAATACTAAAAACCCAGTGAAGCCCCCTTCATATAAGTAATCCTTCTTCAGGGATTGATCCCTTTTGTTTCAGTATAGATGTTCTCTCTGTACTGTGTACAACGGTGTCCTGTTCTATAAACCATTAGCCGCTACTTAAAAGGTTATAGGTCCTTTAAACGATCTGTGGGCGATCAGCGCTTGTTTGCAGCGTCCTCACAGGGCACTATAAATTACATGGCCGGACCATTAACGTTCATTGTTATTGGCCGTGTGTCACCTGTTTACACAGAGAGATGTGCAGCCTGTAACAATAGATTTTACTGCCGCACAAAAGACCCAATCAGCCAATAAGCGGCTGAAGGAGCGTTTCTAGGAACCGTTGTTATCGATAATCGGCAAAAGGGCCCTATATCCAAACTTCCAAAACCTTGTCTTATACTCAATGACATACAATGATATATAGCTCGGTATAGGAGATGCAGAAATAAAACTACTTCTACACAAGGCTGATAATAAAAAATTCTTTATTTTTAATTTTGGGCCCCACAATAAATAGGTTGCAAAGGTGAGTATTGCCTTTAGGGTACAAACACACCATATACGCAGCGTATTTACTGCTGCGATACGCAGCAAATATGCAGCAGATTAGATCTAAATAACTGAACACATCATCAAATCTGCTGCAGATCTGCTGCGTATTTGCTGCGTATACGGTGTGTGTGTTTGTACCCTTAAAGGGTGCTGCCTCCCTCATACATATACTTAATAAGGCTGGATCCTTCTCCATCACAATTTGTCCGCAAATGTACAATGAGGCTATGTTCACATGGCGTAAGACTCCGGCCGTTCTGCGATGCGGCCAGGTCATGGAACGGCCGGTGTGAGAGAAGATTATCCCAGCCATATTATCTTCACTTCTAATGAATTGGGATGCGGGCGCATCTGTGCGCACCCGCATCCCAATTCACTGATGCATACAATGGAGCGTGCGGCCGGAGCTTACGGGTTCTCTGCGGCCGTTGTTCAATGAATAGTGGCCGCAGAAAACTGACGTGTCAGTTTTTTGTGGCGCCGCTAGGGATCCCGGCTGGAGTGTATACACTGCGGCCGGAATTCCCTCAGCTGCAGCACCGTAAGTAAAGTATTAATCATGGCCGTGTTGCAAATCAGCAAAAACATCCGTGATCAATACTTTACTTGCGTTGTGTGAACATGGCCTGAATCTGCATGCATTACAAGAAGAATCTGTTGCCCACTCCCATGGATTGGTGTGGGGTAAGATATAAAAATTGACAATCCACACACACGCACAATGTATATGCTATGTAAGAGGGGCTGAGAAAACGTGATAATCTCGGCTGTATCTTCCTTGTGTGCATGTCGGCCGGTGGCTGCCTGATTCTGCTTATCACAGTGTTTACACCTCATGTTCCTCACAAGTAATGAACAATGTCTCCTTCTACCTCAGCGTCTTGCTGCAATGATGAAGAATGACAGTGCAATCTCCAGTCACAGGGAGGATGGGAGCCGAGCGCCTCAGAGCAGGTATTACTGCCACCACAGCTCCCACTCACATGAATGCAGATAATAATGTGTGACCCTCAGACGCTATCAAGGTCTATGCTGGAGATATCCTACCATAAGTCACTTCCCATTAAGATGTCTGAATCAATAGGAGAATGTGATGTTAGGTAACAGAGATGGATGTTGCTACAAAGTGAATTGCACATGTCCTCCCCACCGATCCCTATTCCTGTGTGCATGGTGCCGCTCCACCCATGGCTGTTACCATCACACATGGTGGTGTCTATGCTGCACCATCACTCCCTTCAGACCCTTCCTGTGTTTGCAGGGGGGGCTGATACCCTAATAGTGATGGTGGTGGTCCTATCAATATGACATTCATCCCCTGTTCCTCTGGCAGCTTCTATGTATATTATGCAGATCTGGGTCCCTGCTGATGCAGAACATCTTACAACTTAGACCTAAGCTCCCGCAGACTTCTGTCTATAAGGATGAGGATTTTACATCAATAGAGATGTAATGCGTCTAACTCTTCCAGAAGAGGTTCTGCAGCAGCTGGGGTGCTTCCTAGTGACTACAGGCACTTGGGACCCAACACTAGACTGTGACAGTGTGCACCTACATGCCAGTTCGCTATGGATATGATGTCAGAACACAGAAGGGGAATCATCCCCCAGCGCAGACGCATTGAGATGAGCAGCAGAGAAGTTTTTATCTGAATAGACATTTCTTCATCACTTATTCATAGCGCAGGAGGCTCAGAAAATGGACGGAGCATTACGGAGAATGTGAGGTGTTCTTACCCCGCCGCCATGTGCAGAGCTGGGGAGACGGTTCACCACTCCATCCATTAACCTTGAATAACCTGCCATTTATTCTGAATAAGCCATATCATAACCAACATAAACAAGCTCCTCGTACTGCATAAGAACTGGGCATGAAGGAGAAGATGACAAAAAGCCAAATACAGGACTTCAGAAAGACAAAAAGACAAGTACGGACAATAATGCTTATTTTGATGTCTTCTTAGCGTTAAAATGAGTTCCCTTGGGTCTTCTAGCCCCATATTCCTAGCTACTTAAAGGAGTTATGCAGTGAAAATATTTTCCTTTCAAATCAGCTGGTTTCAGAAAGTTATATAGATTTGTAATTTACTTCTATTTAAAAATATCAAGTCATCCAGTACTTATCAGCTACTGTATGTCCTGCAGGAAATATTGTTTTCTTTTCAGTCTGACACAGTGCTCTCTGCTGACACCTCTGTCCGAGACAGGAACTGTCCAGAGCTGGAGAGGTTTTCTATGGAGATTTGCTGCTGCTCTGGACAGTTCCTATCACGGACAGTGGTGGCAGCAGAGAGCACTTTGTCAGACTGATAGGAATACACCACATTCAGCAGCTGATAAGTATGTGAAGACTTAAGATTTTTAAATAGAAGTACAAATCTATATAACTTTCTGAAACCAGTTGATTTGAAATAAAGAGATTTTTGCTGGAGTACCCCTTTAAGGCGTATGAGTGTAGAACACACTCCCAGAGCTGTGCGGGCTGTGGCTGCTGGAGAGGATGATGGCAGGGGGACACTGAGGGACACAGGGCACTGGAGGGACACTGAGCATCCCTCTGCCATCATCCTCTCCAGCAGCCACAGCCTGCACAGCTCTGGGAGTCGTGACATCACCATGTTATCCAGGAAGTGACATCACCATGTTATCCAGGAAGTGACATCACCATGTTTATCCAGGAAGTGACATCACCATGTTTATCCAGGAAGTGACATCACCATGTTTATCCAGGAAGTGACATCACCATGTTTATCCAGGAAGTGACATCACCATGTTTATCCAGGAAGTGACATCACCATGTTATCCAGGAAGTGACATCACCATGTTTATCCAGGAAGTGACATCACCATGTTATCCAGGAAGTGACATCACCATGTTATCCAGGAAGTGAAGCCTTGATGCAGTAGTAAGGGCAGGGAAAAAAGCACTTTATGTGCATCTCCTGTAATAAGTGTATATTGGGGATTTGTATAACTTTTGGGGGGCAATACAATACTTTTATAAAAATTTTTGCCGGACTTCTCCTTTAAAAGGTGGAGGTTATATCAGTGGCAAATTTCTAGGACTAATGTGGCCGCCCAATGGGACCGCTACTATGGGTCATGCATTGACACAGAGAAGATACAGCATTGTAGAGGGGACCGGCCCAGCGAGCTTACACCTATTAATACATATACACCAATGCCGCAGCAAGTGATGACAAGTCCCCTTTATCGTCAGGCAGTTCAGTGTCTCTAGATTTGCATAACTGCATTAATTCACTACATAGAAAAAAAAAAAAAAGTGTCTGCAGAAAAACCTAACGCTGACAGCAGAAGCCTGAGAAGGGAGGAGAGGTGAGGAGCAGCGCTCACACTTCATCAGGGGATGTGATAGAACGGCTGCAGGAAGGGGCCCATCATCGGGATAGGATACAGATCACTGTGGACGGATCAGAAAACAGCAGAGACACCAGAAGTGACGGTGACACCTCGCTGTGCCGACACTCCACTGAGCAACGCCTGACGTGTGAAGTTTAGCACAATGTAATGTAGGAAGTTTTATACAGTTTAAATTACTTTATAATAATCAGGTACAAAAAACAAAACAAAACACAATACATGATAACTATAACAACTTCCAATATTGTTATACATCAGTCTCTATATATAGTGATACCAGCGCTTTACTCAAGATAACCGGGGGGGGGGGGGGGGGGGGGGGCTCTGTGATTCATATGCAGAATGTTCCCGTCACTTGACTAGAAGGTATAAGCAGGCTGCCTGCTCCACCATCACAACAGAATCTGCACACACAGCCTCACAGGGGTGTAGCTGTGTCTGATCCTCCAGAATGTAACAACACCAATGTGAATAGAGCCCAATATATAGTGTCTGCACAACCTCCTGCTCCCACACTGCACACTGAGGGGGCCACCACCGACTGACAGGACACTGAGGGGGCCACCACTGACAGGACACTGCACACTGAGAGGCCACCACCGACTGACAGGACACTGCACACTGAGAGGGCCACCACCGACTGACAGGACACTGCACACTGAGAGGGCCACCACCGACTGACAGGACACTGCACACTGAGAGGGCCACCACCGACTGACAGGACACTGCACACTGAGAGGGCACCACCGACTGACAGGACACTGCACACTGAGAGGGCCACCACCGACTGACAGGACACTGCACACTGAGAGGGCACCACCGACTGACAGGACACTGCACACTGAGAGGGCACCACCGACTGACAGGACACTGCACACTGAGAGGGCCACCACCGACTGACAGGACACTGCACACTGAGAGGGCCACCACCGACTGACAGGACACTGCACACTGAGAGGGCCACCACCGACTGACAGGACACTGCACACTGAGAGGGCCACCACCGACTGACAGGACACTGCACACTGAGAGGGCCACCACCGACTGACAGGACACTGCACACTGAGGGGGCCACCACCGACTGACAGGACACTGCACACTGAGGGGGCCACCACCGACTGACAGGACACTGCACACTGAGGGGGCCACCACCGACTGACAGGACACTGAGGGGGCCACCACCGACTGACAGGACACTGAGGGGGCCACCACCGACAGAACACTGCACACTGACAGGACACTGAGGGGGCCACCACTGACAGGACACTGCACACTGAGAGGGCCACCACCGACTGACAGGACACTGCACACTGAGAGGGCCACCACCGACTGACAGGACACTGCACACTGAGGGGGCCACCACCGACTGACAGGACACTGCACACTGAGGGGGCCACCACCGACTGACAGGACACTGCACACTGAGGGGGCCACCACCGACTGACAGGACACTGAGGGGGCCACCACCGACTGACAGGACACTGAGGGGGCCACCACTGACAGAACACTGCACACTGACAGGACACTGAGGGGGCCACCACTGACAGGACACTGCACACTGAGAGGGCCACCACCGACTGACAGGACACTGCACACTGAGAGGGCCACCACCGACTGACAGGACACTGCACACTGAGGGGGCCACCACCGACTGACAGGACACTGCACACAGAGGGCCACCACCGACTGACAGGACACTGAGGGGGCCACCACCGACTGACAGGACACTGAGGGGGCCACCACTGACAAAACACTGCACACTGACAGGACACTGAGGGGGCCACCACCGACTGACAGGACACTGAGGGGGCCACCACTGACAGAACACTGCACACTGACAGGACACTGAGGGGGCCACCACTGAAAGGACACTGCACACTGACAGGACACTAGACACTGACAGGACACTATAAACTGAGGGGGCCACCACTGACAGGACACTATACACTGACAGGACAGTGAGAGGACACTGCACACTGACAGGACAGGACACTAGACACTGACAGGACACCAGACACTGACGGGGCCACAACTGACAGGACACCAGACACTGACGGGGCCACAACTGACAGGACACCAGACACTGACAGGACACCAGACACTGACAGGACACCAGACACTGACAGGACACTATACACTGACAGGCCACCAGACACTGACAGGACCCCGCAGATGACACAATGTCGCACATACGCTGCTCTCATCCATTCATTGTAACAATGTAAGCACTGATCGGCCAATCAGATCCCGCCGATCGGTCACGGTACACACACGTCACTATGAGAACACACGGTTTATCCCGATACAAAGCAGCGGGGGGCCCGGTGTGTCCGTCAGGCCCCGGGCCCACTCACCCAGCACTGCTCGCAGGTGCTTCAGCCGGGTGGGGACGTCCTTCTTTGGGTCCAGAACTTTCTGTGTAGATTTCTTGAGGTCTCCATGACTTTTGCGGGAGAACATGCCGCTGCGGGCGGGCGGGGGGTCAGTGGTGTGTGGGGGCGATCAGGGGGCAGTGCGGGCTCGGGGGGGCAGCACGGGGGGACACTGGAGGCTGCCGCCCGGATCACTGCATGTCCCGGACACCGTGCTGTGCTGGAGGCTGCGGCGGGTAACAGTCTGTGCCCCGGGGCGCTCTGACACTGCGGCCGCTTCCCTCCGCTCTTCCCGGCTCACTGCCCTCCTTCCTGGGGTGTGTAAACACGGAACTGACCAGCGATAACGTCAGCCCAGCGGGGGGAGGGTAGATGCTATTTCCAAGTGGGCTAAAGGCCCTGTGATGTCATCATGCCCATGTGACCAGACTCCTGTGTGGGAGGAGCTAATCTCAGTCTGCAGTAACTTCCCGGGCTTTCTTCTCACTACAGAGGATCCTGTCAGGCTGGCTGTTGTGTTATCACACTATGGGGCTGTTTATGAGGTGGTTTCAGTTTCTGTGCAGTGAAATATGATACACATGAGGTAAGCACCCTCTGGCTGCACTGTTATGGGATGTTATGGAGGGTCAGGGGGTCTGTGGCTGCACTGTTATGGGATGTTATGGAGGGTCAGGGGGTCTGTGGCTGCACTGTTATGGGATGTTATGGAGGGTCAGGGGGTCTGTGGCTGCACTGTTATGGGATGTTATGGAGGGTCAGGGGGTCTGTGGCTGCACTGTTATGGGATGTTATGGAGGGTCAGGGGGTCTGTGGCTGCACTGTTATGGAGGGTCAGGGGGTCTGTGGCTGCACTGTTATGGAGGGTCATGGTGTCTGTGGCTGCACTGTTATGGGATGTTATGGAGGGTCATGGTGTCTGTGGCTGCACTGTTATGGGATGTTATGGAGGGTCAGGGGGTCTGTGGCTGCACTGTTATGGAGGGTCAGGGGGTCTGTGGCTGCACTGTTATGGGATGTTATGGAGGGTCAGGGGGTCTGTGGCTGCACTGTTATGGAATGTTATGGAGGGTCAGGGGGTCTGTGGCTGCACTGTTATGGGATGTTATGGAGGGTCAGGGGGTCTGTGGCTGCACTGTTATGGAATGTTATGGAGGGTCAGGGGGTCTGTGGCTGCACTGTTATGGGATGTTATGGAGGGTCAGGGGGTCTGTGGCTGCACTGTTATGGAGGGTCAGGGGGTCTGTGGCTGCACTGTTATGGAGGGTCAGGGGGTCTGTGGCTGCACTGTTATGGAGGGTCAGGGGGTCTGTGGCTGCACTGTTATGGAGGGTCAGGGGGTCTGTGGCTGCACTGTTATGGAGGGTCAGGGGGTCTATGGCTGCACTGTTATGGAGGGTCGGGGTCTATGGCTGCACTGTTATGGAGGGTCAGGGGGTCTTTGGCTGCATTGTTATGGGATGTTATGAAGGGTTAGGGGTCTGTAGGAATGGTGTTATGCGACGGTCTGCAGGGTCAGGTGTCTGTAGGAATGGTGTTATGCGACGGTCTGCAGGGTCAGGTGTCTGTAGGAATGGTGTTATGCGACGGTCTGCAGGGTCAGGGGTCTGTAGGAATGGTGTTATGCTATGGTCTGCAGGGTCAGGGGTCTGTAGGAATGGTGTTATGCGACGGTCTGCAGGGTCAGGGGTGTGGGAGCGTTCTGCGATGTTCTGCAGTCACCATCTGTGAGAGCCAGTGTCATAGCTATAGGGGCCACATTAGACGACTAGGCCTGGATGCCCCCTCACCACCTCCTATCGCTCTCCAGTTCTCCTGAATGAGCTGATGCGCTCTCCTCGTTCTCCCTTCATCTTTTGGCACAGGCCATGTCCTTGTCCAACGCTGCCTGCACCGAAAGGAGAAGGAGGAGAGTGTGCAGAGGACGAAGGAGGTGCCAGGAGAGGAGAGCGCGGAGAGGATGAAGGAGGTGCCGGGAGAGGAGAGCGCGGAGAGGATGAAGGAGGTGCCGGGGGAGGAGACACGCGCTGCCACCAGAATGCTGCCAGGGAACAGGTGACAGGTGAGTTGAAGTTTGTTTTGTTTTCTTTAAACTAATTGGGGACACAGGGGCCAATAAAATATATCTGGCATAGAGGAGGGCATAAATCTGATTGGGGGCACAGGAGGGGGGGCATAAAACAACTAATTGGGGGCACAGAGGGGCATATATCTGGGGGGGCTAAAAGTGATTGGGGGGGCTAAAACTGACTGGGGTGTACAGAAGAAAGCCTAAAACTGATTGGGGGTCACAGAGAGGGTGTGTGTGCATAAAAAAACTAATTGGGGCACAAAGGAGGGCACAAGTCTGATTGTGGGACACAGAGGAAGGCCTAAAACTAATTGGGGGCACAGAGGAGCATATATCTGGAACAGAGGAGGGCATAAATTTGATTGGGGGGGCTAAAACTGAGGGCACGGGGGGCTAAAACTGATTAGGGACACAAAGGGGGGCTAAAACTGATTGGGGGCATAGAGAGGGGGCTAAAACTGATTGGGGTCACAGAGGGGTGGGGGCTAAAACTGGGGGCACAGAGGGGGTGGGGCTAAAACTGATTGGGGGCATAGTGGGACCCTAAAACTCATTGGGGGCACAGAGGGGAGGCCCCTAAAACATATATGGCTCCAAGGGGGGGGTGTATGGTTTCAAGGGTACTTGTAGATAACTAGACTAGAAGATAAGGGCTGTAGTAGTTGTGATATCAGGAGTGTGTGTGTGTGTGGGGGGGGGGGGGAGGGTAATAGTAGCAGCAATGGCAGTGCAAGCAGTAGACTAGTGTTGGGGGGAGTAGTAGACTAGTATTGGGGGGAGTAGTAGAGCAGTATTGGGTTGGTAGTAGTAGAGCAGTATTGGGGGGAGTAGTAGACTAGTATTGGGAGGAGTAGTAGAGCAGTATTGGGGTGAGTAGTAGAGCAGTATTGGGGTGAGTAGTAGAGCAGTATTGGGGGAGTAGTAGAGCAGTATTGGAGGAGGAGTAGAGCAGTATTGGGGCAGTAGTAGACTAGTATTGGGAGGAATAGTAGACTAGTATTGGGGGAGTAGTAGAGCAGTATTGGAGGGAGTAGTAGACTAGTATTGGGGGAGTAGTAGACTAGTATTGGGGGAGTAGTAGAGCAGTATTGGAGGGAGTAGTAGACTAGTATTGGGGGAGTAGTAGAGCAGTATTGGAGGGAGTAGTAGACTAGTATTGGGGGGAGTAGTAGACTAGTATTGGGGGGAGTAGTAGACTAGTATTGGGAGGAGTAGTAGAGCAGTATTGGAGGGAGTAGTAGACTAGTATTGGGGGGAGTAGTAGAGCAGTATTGGGGGAGTAGTAGAGCAGTATTGGAGGGAGTAGTAGACTAGTATTGGGGCAGTAGTAGAGCAGTATTGGGAGGAGTAGTAGACTAGTATTGGGGGGAGTAGTAGACTAGTATTGGGAGGAGTAGTAGAGCAGTATTGGAGGGAGTAGTAGACTAGTATTGGGGGGAGTAGTAGAGCAGTATTGGGGGAGTAGTAGAGCAGTATTGGAGGGAGTAGTAGACTAGTATTGGGGGGAATAGTAGAGCAGTATTGGGGGAGTAGTAGACTAGTATTGGGGGAGTAGTAGAGCAGTATTGGGAGGAGTAGTAGACTAGTATTGGGGGGAGTAGTAGACTAGTATTGGGAGGAGTAGTAGACTAGTATTGGGGGGAGTAGTAGACTAGTATTGGGGGGAGTAGTAGACTAGTAGAGCAGTATTGGGGGAGTAGTAGACTAGTATTGGGAGGAGTAGTAGACTAGTATTGGGAGGAGTAGTAGACTAGTATTGGGGGGAGTAGTAGACTAGTATTGGGAGGAGTAGTAGACTAGTATTGGGGGAGTAGTAGACTAGTATTGGGGGGAGTAGTAGACTAGTAGAGCAGTATTGGGGGAGTAGTAGACTAGTATTGGGGGGAGTAGTAGACTAGTATTGGGAGGAGGAGTAGTAGAGCAGTATTGGGGGAGTAGTAGAGCAGTATTGGGGGAGTAGTAGACTAGTATTGGAGGGAGTAGTAGACTAGTATTGGGGGGAGTAGTAGACTAGTATTGGGGGAGTAGTAGACTAGTATTGGGGGAGTAGTAGACTAGTATTGGGGGGAGTAGTAGACTAGTATTGGGAGGAGTCGTAGACTAGTATTGGGGGGAGGAGTAGACTAGTATTGGGGGGAGGAGTAGACTAGTATTGGGGGGAGGCGTAGACTAGTATTGGGGGGAGGCGTAGACTAGTATTGGGGGGAGGAGTAGACTAGTATTGGGGGGAGGAGTAGACTAGTATTGGGGGGAGTAGTAGACTAGTATTGGGGGGAGTAGTAGACTAGTATTGGGAGGAGTAGTAGACTAGTATTGGGGGGAGTAGTAGACTAGTATTGGGGGGAGTAGTAGACCAGTATTGGGGGGAGTAGTAGACTAGTATTGGGGGGAGGAGTAGACTAGTATTGGGGGGAGGAGTAGACTAGTATTGGGGGGAGGAGTAGACTAGTATTGGGAGGAGTAGTAGGGCAGTATAGGGAGTAGTAGAGCAGTATTGGGGGGAGTAGTAGACTAGTATTGGGGGAGTAGTAGAGCAGTATTGGGGGGGAGTAGTAGACTGGTATTGGGGGGAGTAGTAGACTAGTATTGGGGGGAGTAGTAGACTAGTATTGGGGGAGTAGTAGAGCAGTATTGGGGGGGAGTAGTAGACTGGTATTGGGGGGAGTAGTAGACTAGTATTGGGGGGAGTAGTAGACTAGTATTGGGGGGAGTAGTAGACTAGTATTGGGGGAGTAGTAGAGCAGTATTGGGGGGAGTAGTAGACTGGTATTGGGGGGAGTAGTAGACTAGTATTGGGGGGAGTAGTAGACTAGTATTGGGGGGAGTAGTAGACTAGTATTGGGGGGAGTAGTAGACTAGTATTGGGGGGAGTAGTAGACTAGTATTGGGAGGAGTAGTAGGGCAGTATAGGGAGTAGTAGAGCAGTATTGGGGGGAGTAGTAGACTAGTATTGGGGGAGTAGTAGAGCAGTATTGGGGGGAGTAGTAGACTAGTATTGGGGGGAGTAGTAGACTAGTATTGGGGGGAGTAGTAGACTAGTATTGGGGGGAGTAGACTAGTATTGGGGGGAGGAGTAGACTAGTATTGGGGGGAGTAGTAGACTAGTATTGGGGGGAGTAGTAGACTAGTATTGGGGGGAGTAGTAGACTAGTATTGGGGGGAGTAGTAGACTAGTATTGGGGGGAGTAGTAGACTAGTATTGGGGGAATAGTAGAGCAGTATTGAGATTGTAGTAGAGTACTATGGGTAGTAGTAGACTAGTATTGGGGGAATAGTAGAGCAGTATTGGGAGTAGTAGTAGACTAGTATCTTTCTCTCCTTTTTGTTTTTTCAGATCTCTTTATCCAGAGCATTCCGTATTCCATGGACTAGATCGATGTTTTGGTTTAATAAAATGCTCATCGTGTTTTTATTTGCATAAAACATATTTTCAACTTGTGTCTTGTCTTTTTGTGTTTACTTTACAGTAGGGCTGGGCGATAAATCAAATTAATTCACCCAAAATTTGATAATTGATTTGATTTTTAATTAATTTTTTTTAAACTGATCTTCAAAAAAAATAAATAAATCATTGGACGGAGGAGCGTTGTTGGCGGGTTCAGCTGCTGAAGCAGAGCCTGGGGAGGGAGAGCGCCCAGCAGTGTCCTCTGTCCCTCCTGTTGACCTGCCCCCATAGCGGGATGAGTATACGCACTCCCAGCCGCACACGCCCCCAGTCTCTGGAAGAGGCGGCCTCAGGTACTGCAGGATAGGGGGACTGGGGCAGAGATGGTAGCGTCGCTGTGATTACTGGAGCTGTACAGGATCGGGGTATGCACTGCGCCCCCGCTCCTGCTGTACACTTCCAGTAACCGCAGTGACCCTATCCTGTGGCCTGCTCCAGAGCTTGGGGCCTCCATATTTGCCTGGGAGGGGAACGTGCGTGCCCGGAGTGAGAGGAGGAGTAAACCAGGTGTGTGCTCTCCTCCCCCAGTCTGCCCCTTTTCAAGGTTTCATGGGGCCCCATGAAGTTGTTTGCTATGGGATATCATGACTCCTAGTTACGCACCAGCCCCTCATCTATACCTGTACTACTATTACACCCCTCATCTGTTCCTGTATTATTACTGCTACTACACCCCTCATCTATACCTGTACTACTATTACACCCCTCATCTGTTCCTGTATTATTACTACTACTACACCCCTCATCTATACCTGTACTACTATTACACCCCTCATCTGTTCCTGTATTATTACTGCTACTACACCCCTCATCTATACCTGTACTACTATTACACCCCTCATCTTTTCCTGTACTACTATTACACCCCTCATCTGTTCCTGTATTATTACTACTACTACACCCCTCATCTGTTCCTGTATTATTACTACTACTGCACCCCTCATCTGTTCCTGTATTATTACTACTACTGCACCCCTCATCTGTTCCTGTATTATTACTACTACTGCACCCCTCATCTGTTCCTGTATTATTACTACTACTACACCCCTCATCTGTTCCTGTATTATTACTACTACTGCACCCCTCATCTGTTCCTGTATTATTACTACTACTACACCCCTCATCTGTTCCTGTATTATTACTACTACTGCACCCCTCATCTGTTCCTGTACTACTATTACACCCCTCATCTGTTTCTGTATTATTACTACTACTACACCCCTCATCTATACCTGTACTACTATTACACCCCTCATCTGTTCCTGTATTATTACTACTACTACACCCCTCATCTGTTCCTGTATTATTACTACTACTGCACCCCTCATCTGTTCCTGTACTACTATTACACCCCTCATCTGTTCCTGTATTATTACTGCTACTACACCCCTCATCTATACCTGTACTACTATTACACCCCTCATCTGTTCCTGTATTATTACTACTACTACACCCCTCATCTATACCTGTACTACTATTACACCCCTCATCTGTTCCTGTATTATTACTGCTACTACACCCCTCATCTATACCTGTACTACTATTACACCCCTCATCTGTTCCTGTATTATTACTACTACTGCACCCCTCATCTGTTCCTGTATTATTACTACTACTATTACACCCCTCATCTGTTCCTGTATTATTACTACTACTACACCCCTCATCTGTTCCTCTATTATTACTACTACTACACCCCTCATCTATACCTGTACTACTACTACTACACCCCTCATCTATACCTGTACTACTACTACTACTACACCCCTCATCTATACCTGTACTACTACTACTCCCCTCATCTGTTCCTGTATTATTACTACTACTACTACTACACCCCTCATCTGTTCCTGTATTATTACTACTACTACTGCACCCCTCATCTGTTCCTGTATTATTACTACTACTACACCCCTCATCTGTTCCTGTATTATTACTACTACTACTACACCCCTCATCTGTTCCTGTATTATTACTACTACTACACCCCTCATCTGTTCCTGTATTATTACTGCTACTACACCCCTCATCTATACCTGTACTACTATTACACCCCTCATCTGTTCCTGTATTATTACTGCTACTACACCCCTCATCTATACCTGTACTACTATTACACCCCTCATCTGTTCCTGTATTATTACTGCTACTACACCCCTCATCTATACCTGTACTACTATTACACCCCTCATCTGTTCCTGTATTATTACTACTACTACACCCCTCATCTGTTCCTGTATTATTACTACTACTGCACCCCTCATCTGTTCCTGTACTACTATTACACCCCTCATCTGTTTCTGTATTATTACTACTACTACACCCCTCATCTATACCTGTACTACTATTACACCCCTCATCTGTTCCTGTATTATTACTACTACTACACCCCTCATCTGTTCCTGTATTATTACTACTACTGCACCCCTCATCTGTTCCTGTACTACTATTACACCCCTCATCTGTTCCTGTATTATTACTGCTACTACACCCCTCATCTATACCTGTACTACTATTACACCCCTCATCTGTTCCTGTATTATTACTACTACTACACCCCTCATCTATACCTGTACTACTATTACACCCCTCATCTGTTCCTGTATTATTACTGCTACTACACCCCTCATCTATACCTGTACTACTATTACACCCCTCATCTGTTCCTGTATTATTACTGCTATTACACCCCTCATCTATACCTGTACTACTATTACACCCCTCATCTGTTCCTGTATTATTACTGCTATTACACCCCTCATCTTTTCCTGTACTACTACTACTACACCCCTCATCTGTTTCTGTATTGTTACTACTACTGCACCCCTCATCTGTTCCTGTATTACTACTACTGCACCCCTCATCTGTTCCTGTATTATTACTACTACTGCACCCCTCATCTGTTCCTGTACTACTATTACACCCCTTACCACTATACCTCCACTACTACACCCTACCTTGATGGAGGCACAAACAAGATCTCCTATACGATATAAGGCACAAAGGAGGCTTGTCTACTACATGGGGACACGGGGAGCACTGTTACTTTCTCACGTCATTAAAATAGTATCTGACGCTGCAAGGAGAAAAAGCGAGAATCTTCCCCCAAAAAATTTAAAAATAGAGATTTTATTTTTTTGGTCCTACGTTTACAGGCTTAGTAGTGGAAGCCATCGCCAGTACCTGGTCCTGTGAAGAATCGGGTGCCACTAGTCCTACAGAATAAGACAAGGTGTTCCTGGACTGGATGGTGACAGGCTGGTGTTATTAGGGTGGGAAGGGCCAAAATAGATGCACATTCCCACCCTGGTACAACTAGGCTGCTGCTTTTTTTTTTTTTTTTTTTTAACCTGGCTGGTCATGGAAATGGGAGGGGCCCCTACACTTTTCATTTTAATTTAAAAAAAAAAAAAGGTGTGTAGGGTCCCTCCATTTCCATAAACAGCAGCCACCTAACTACAGCATAGTAGTAGCTGAAAGAACATAGAATGGATGAATTATGGTAAATGCAAGGAACATTAGAAGACATGGATCAGATAACATCCAAAATAAAATCTATACCAATCCTTACACACGGGCCTAGTCATTACACCCGCTATAGGGTCCTGTACAGGCCCAGTCATTACACCCGCTATAAGGTCCTGTACAGGCCCAGTCATTACACCCGCTATAAGGTGTTGTACAGGCCCAGTCATTACACCTGTTATAAGGTGCTGTACCAGGTACATAGATTCACGTTATAAGAGAGCAGAAGTACTGGGTACATAGATATAAGAGAGCAGATGTACCGGGTACATAGATATAAGAGAGCAGATGTACCGGGTACATAGATATAAGAGAGCAGATGTACCAGGTACATAGATATAAGAGAGCAGATGTACCAGGTACATAGATCCACTTGGATTTAGCATCCTCACACTGGGTAAGCTATTTCCAAGTGAGGGAATGGACAGGGTACACAGATCCACTTTCCAAGAGAGCAGATGTACTGGGTACATAGATCCACTTGGAAATAGCTTACCCAGTGTGAGGATGCTAATTGGAACATCTGCTGTCTTGGAAAGTGGATCTACTGTATGTACCAGGTACATTTAATCACTTGGATTTAGCATCCTCACACTGAATAAGCTATTTCCAAGTAAGGGATGGACAAGGTATATAGATCCGCTTCCCAAGAAATCAGATGTACCAGGTACGTAGATCCACTTGGAAATAGCTTATTCAGTGTGAGTATGCTAAATCCAAGTGGATCTATGTACATGATACATCTGCTCTCTTGGAAAGGGTATCTACTGGGTACATAGATCCACTTATATTTAGCATTCTCACACTGAATAAGCTATTTACAAGTGAATCTATGTACCTGGTACATAGATCCACTTCACAAGAGAGCAGAAGTACCAGGTACATAGATCCACTTGGATTTAGCATTCTCACACTAAGTAAGCTATTTCCAAGTGAGGGGATGGACAGGGTACGTAGATTCACTCGGAAATAGCTTATTCAGTGTGAGAATGCTAAATACAAGTGGATCTACGTACCAGGTACATCTGCTCTCTTGGAAAGTGGATCTATGTACCCTGTCCATCCCCCTCACTTGGAAATGGCTTACTCAGTGTACCAGGTACGTAGATTCACTTGGATTTAGCATGCTCACATTGAGTAAGCTATTTTCAAGTGAGGGAATGGACGGTACGGATTTAATGCTAAATTCAAGTGGGTTAAAGGACCTGGTCCCTCTATCTGCTAGAAAGTAGCTTAATGTATTATGGGTATGCTAAGGTCCCTCTGCCCACTTGGAAATAGCTTATACTATGCGGGTATGCTAAATCCAAGTGGGCTAAAGGACCTGGTCCCTCTGCCCACTACAAAGTAGCTTATATTATGTGGGTATTCTAAGGTCTCTCTACCCACTTGGAAATAGCTTATCCTATGTGAGAATGCTAAATCCAAGTGGGCTAAAGGACCTTGTCCCTCTACCCACTTGGAAATAACTTATACTATGCGGGTATGCAAAGGTCCCTCTACCCACTTGGAAATAGCTTATACTATGCGGGTATGCAAAGGTCCCTCTACCCACTTGGAAATAGCTTATACTATGCGGGTATGCTAAGGGCCCTTTACCCACTTGGAAATAGCTTATACTATGTGGGTATGCTAAATCCAAGTGGGCTAAAGGACCTGGTCCCTCTACCAACTTGGAAATAGCTTATCCTATGTGACAATGCTAAATCCAAGTGGGCTAAAGGACCTGGTCCCTCTACCCACTTGGAAATAGCTTATACTATGTGGGTATGCTAAGGTCTCTCTACCCACTTGGAAATAGCTTATACTATGCGGGTATGCTAAATCCAAGTTGGCTAAAGGACCTTGTCCCTCTACCCCCTTGGAAATAGCTTATACTATGTGGGTATGCTAAGGTCCCTCTGCCCACTTGGAAATAGCTTATACTATGTGGTAATGCTAAGGTCCCTCTGCCCACTTGGAAATAGCTTATACTATGCGGGTATGCTAAGGTCCCTCTACCCACTTGGAAATAGCTTATACTATGTGGGTATGCTAAATCCAAGTGGGCTAAAGGACCTTGTCCCTCTACCCACTTGGAAATAGCTGACTCTGTGTGAAAATGCTAAATCCAAGTGGGCTAAAGGACCTGGTCCCTCTGCCCACTTGGATTTAGCATTTTCACATTAGAGTCAGCTATTTCCAAGTGGGCAGAGGGACCAGGTCCTTTAGCCCACTTGGATTTAGACTCAACCGCGGGGGGAGGGCACAGCCAGAGCCGAGCAGGGAAAAGGACCTTTCATGATGTCATGGTCATGTGATCAGTCACGTGTGTGTGGGCGGAGCCACTAAGGAGCTTCAGCGGGTGGAGGAGCTCGTGTGCCTGTGTGTAGTATAGGCGGCTGTGCGGGTGAGGAGGAGAGCGAAAGACGGAGGGACCGATATAGTGCTGCACCTGTGTGTATCACCATACAGCTACGGCTATACACCTACATACATGTATACACACAATACAGCTATACACCTACATACATGTATACACACAATACAGCTATACACCTACATACATGTATACACACAATACAGCTATACACCTACATACATGTATACACACAATACAGCTATACACCTACATACATGTATACACACAATACAGCTATACACCTACATACATGTATACACACAATACAGCTATACACCTACATACATGTATACACACAATACAGCTATACACCTACATACATGTATACACAACACAGCTATACACCTACATACATGTATACACACAACACAGCTATACACCTACATACATGTATACACACAACACAGCTATACACCTACATACATGTATACACACAATACAGCTATACACCTACATACATGTATACACACAATACAGCTATACACCTACATACATGTATACACACAATACAGCTATACACCTACATACATGTATACACACAATACAGCTATACACCTACATACATGTATACACACAACACAGCTATACACCTACATACATGTATACACACAACACAGCTATACACCTACATACATGTATACACACAATACAGCTATACACCTACATACATGTATACACACAATACAGCTATACACCTACATACATGTATACACACAACACAGCTATACACCTACATACATGTATACACACAACACAGCTATACACCTACATACATGTATACACACAATACAGCTATACACCTACATACATGTACACACACAATACAACCATACACCTGCCTGTACACACATACATACAACCATACACCTGTCTGTACACACATACATACAACCATACACCTGTCTGTACACACATACATACAACCATACACCTGTCTGTACACACATACATACAACCATACACCTGTCTGTACACACACATACAACCATACACCTGTCTGTACACACATACATACAACCATACACCTGTCTGTACACACATACATACAACCATACACCTGTCTGTACACACACACATACATACAACCATACACCTGTCTGTACACACATACATACAACCATACACCTGCCTGTACACACATACATACAACCATACACCTCCCTGTACACATACAGCTATACACCTACATATACCCACACAATACAACCATACACCTGCCTGTACACACATACATACAACCATACACCTGCCTGTACTCATACAGCTATGCACCTACATGTGCACGTAGAACTGTACACATAAAAGTATACACATGCCTGTACACATATAACTATACATCTACATGTCACGCACAGGACTGTACACATACATACAAATATACACCTACATGTCACACACAGGACTGTACACATACAACTATACATCTACATGTCAAACACAGGACTGTAAACATACATATACATACCACTATACACCTGCCTGTACACACAGGACTGTACACATACAACTATACACCTACATGTCACACACAGGACTGTACACACACATACATACAGCTATACACCTGCCTGTACACACAGAACTATACACCTACATGTGCACACGGGACCGTAAACATACAGCTGTACACCTGCCTGTACACACAGAACTATACACATACATACAACTATACACCTGCCTGTACACATACATGTCACACACAGGACTGTACACATACATACAACTATACACCTGCCTGTAGACACAGGACTGTACACACAAGACAACTATACATCTGCCTGTATACACAGGCTACGTATACAGCTATACACCTGCCTGTACACACAGGACTCTACACATACAACTATACACCTACGTGTCACACACAGAACTGTACACACAGTACAACTATACACCTACATGTTAGTATACACCTACATGTCACACACACTGTACTGTACACATTACACATACAGCTATACACCTGCATGTTACATACAGAACTGTATATATACAACTATACACCTACATGTCACACAGAACTGTACACATTACACATACAACTATAAACTTACACATACAACTATACCTTTATATACTATACGCAGAACTGTACACATACAACTATACACCAGACTGTATACAACTATACTCCACAAGCAAAGTGGGGCAAAATGTCGGCACTAGCCTCTGTCTAAGGCAAGGGGTAGGGAACCTTGGCTCTGGGAACCTGTTGCAAAAGTACAACTCCCATCATGCCTGGACAGCCAAAGCTTTAGCATAATGAGAGTTGTAGTTATGCAACAGCTGGAGAGCCAAGGTTCCCTACCCCTAGTATAAGGCAATAACTTCAGTATACAATACATAGCTATTGAGTTTATGTAGTGGTAAATAGTTGAAGTGGATGTAAATGGCAGCAGTGGTGCACGATGCAGGGATTCAGAAATAACAATTGTAAGTACAATCTACACAAGCCAGTAAGGAAGAGAATAGGCGGCACTCACTGATTTTTGATTGTTCCCCTTTAATGATTTAATTCATATTTACATTTCATATAGCAATCAGTGGCAGATTAAATGTACCCTGGGCCCCGGGCTGTCCACCCAACCTGCCCCCCCCCCCCCCCGGTCAATCCGCCCACATTATAATCCACTATTGCCCCCCCCCCCCCCCCCCCCCTAATGCTGTCCCCAATAAACACTGCCTGCCTCCCCTCCCTGCTGGCCCCAATAAACATAATGTTTGGTCCCTTGCTGCACAGAGGATGTCAGGAGAGGAGGGGGCTGATCTTATAGGGGAGGTCACAGCAGCACAGAGGATGTCAGGAGAGGAGGGGGCTGATCTTAAAGGGGAGGTCACAGCAGCACAGAGGATGTCAGGAGAGGAGGGTGCTGATCTTATAGGGGAGGTCACAGCAGCACAGAGGATGTCAGGAGAGGAGGGTGCTGATCTTATAGGGGAGGTCACAGCAGCACAGAGGATGTCAGGAGAGGAGGGCGCTGATCTTATAGGGGAGGTCACAGCAGCAGAGATGATGTCCCTCTTCCTCCCCCCTTACAGATGGTCCCTTCCCCCCCCCCCCTTATAGATGGTCCCTCTCCCCCCCCCCACCTTATAGATGGTCCCCCTTCCCCCCCCCTTATAGATGGTCCCTCTTCCCCCCCCTCATAGATGGTCCCTCTCCCCCCCCCCCCCCTTATAGCTGGTCCCCCTTCCCCCACCCTTATAGATGGTCCCCCTCTCCCCCCCTTATAGATGGTCCCCCTCTTGCCAGCAGATAACACAAAAAAACAACACAACTCACCTGCCGTCTGTTCCCCCGTCGAGCCTCTCTCCTTCTGCAGCCTCTGGCTGATATGTGGCTGCCGGGGGTGTCCCGTCCTATCCCCGGCATCGCACGCGTCACAGAGCTCCCCGTGCGCCGGAAGCCACAGCCACAGGCGCACGGGGAGCTCTCTGATGCGCGCGCTGCCGGGGATAGGACGGGACAACCCCCGGCAGCCGCACATCAGCCGTGGCAGTGCAGTGGTGAATTATAATGTGGGCGGCGTGGTGTGGGCCCCCCCGGAGCCTCGGGCCCCGGGCGGCTGCCCAAACCGCAAATATTATAATCCGCCACTGATAGCAATGGGCTCTGGGCAGGGAGAGTAAGGTGAGTCAGTGATGTGAATCCTCGCTTCCTCTGGCTAAACAGGTTGACATGTTAGTTCTTTGGGTGGATCACAGATTGCACATAAGAAATTACACCGAGTCAATGGGACACGCGGAACCTGATGCGCCGACTCCACTTGAAGTTCTGTAGTGTGAACCTACCCTTATGGAGCAAACAAGTCGGATTTGATTGACAGCTAGGCAGTGAAGTGTTCTGCCATACACCACTTCTGGCTGCATCTCAGGGTCCCAGCAGACCCCAGGGGTATCAAATGTTACTTGAAATGACAGTAATGCTTTAAATTTTCATGTCATTTTTGCATGTCATGTAAGCGGTTATGTGTGTAAATTATTTAGTGGTATTGTCATACACAACATGCTGTGCGCCTTCAGAATGTGTATGGTTTGGCAGCACAGCAGAGGATTGTGGCGTGCAGTATACCTGCCTAACAGATTTGTGGATGATAGCCAGATATTGCATGTTTTCTGTGTCACAGATCTTCCTCCTCTCCCTGCTCATCCTCCAATCCCCCTCTTCTCCTCCTGCAGACTGAAGGGAGAACTACAAGCACAGGCCATGGATTTCATTTACACATTTATAAAATTTGCAGTTTCAATATAATACAATACAGTATTATAATAATAATAATCTCATACAGTAAAAAAAAAATCTAAATCTATTAGAATGTTTCAGCGTACGTCTCATACCCACAGTTCTGTTACAGATCAGGATTCATGCACACAGCAGTATTACAGTTCCATTTAAGCCTGTACTACATAAGGCAGTATAACAACACCAATAGCAGTGTATATATATATATATATATATATATATATATATAGTATCACCATACGGCTCCAGTTTCAGATGTTCACAGAATGGACTGAGGGAAAAAAAAATTTGAAAAAAATGAAGATTTACGACCTTTTCACTGTATGGTAAATGTTAATCAAAGGTTGAACTTGGTATATTTTGCGCAGTACATTAAGATATATAGTATAACGTGATCGGTGATTATACACGATCAGGTACTATAATACTAGCAGCTTCAGCATGGAAATGGAAAGGTCGAGTGTGACTTGTGAGCTCATTAGGCAGGCCAATTTATCAGGTCACATCCTATTATTCTGCCTGATGCTGAGCGCAGAAGGGGGCATTTCCCGGTGGGCTGTTGCCGTGTTTTTTTTCTTCATTTTCCATCGTTCTCGGACTGTCATAGAGCTCAGTCATCCAGGCAGAGCTAGCGGTGTAAACGTCTTGTCAAATGGTCTTTGCATTCATTTCCTCTCAGTATAGAGGAAGGATGTCTGGCCTTGGAAAGCGATGGATGTTTGGGACCAAGCCCATTATCTAATCGGCCAGATGTGATGTGACTTTCTATAAAGGGTTTCCTTTCCTAGTGCTCATATGTGATAGTGGTCATGATCACATTGCAGGCTGTCAGTAAAGGAAAAATAACAGTGAAAAAAACACGATTGGAGGAAAAAGTTGTCTTGTGTGCACTAAATTGAAGGGTACTCGGTGAACCCTGATAACACACTTAATGGGTATATCTACTTTAGCGCTCATGCAAATGGCAGTATTATGGTTCCAGAAACTAATTTGAGCAATAGTTTTTGTTTTTTTATATCAAATAGTGTCAGTTTTCAGATGTTGTATTAAGGATAGACCTTGGTAATACAGAACCTACAGCCCCATAGTACCTAACTCTCAGGAAGCATACTGTAGCTGGATACTCAATCTAAAGGTCCTATTACACAAAGCGATTTTTGGCCATATGTAGCGGCCAATAATCGCGTTGTGTAATAGAAGACAGCTGATCGCTGTCTTTCAACAGGCTGAAACACAATCAGCCTAGCAACAATCTGCTGCCATTGCTCCGTGCAATAGGCCAGCGGCAGCCCCCCTCTGCACTCACCCGCTCGCTGTCGGCACGTGTAACACATATGGCAGCAAGCGGGAAACGCAGAGCAAGCAAGCGCTGACCTCACAGGTTGGCGGTCACTTGCTTCTATATATTGCCCTGTATAAGGGCTCATGCACACTGAGCTTGGGCATGTGCACACTGAGGAAAAGGCGAGGAAATAGGTGAGGAATTTCAGCTTGAAATTGCTCCCGTAAAATATGTACAGAACAAAGTCCCATTGTGTTCAATGGGTTTTCTGCTCTGTTGTTCACACTGCAGAATTTCCTGCTGTAGATCTGCTAGAGGAATCCAATAGAAGTCAATTGGGGGGCTTAAATTCTGCTTGAATTCTGCCTCAAAACTTTCTGCTTCAATTCCTCGCGAATTGCTCAGTGTGCACATACCCCAACTGTCATGTTATTTTTTATTGCAAAAATCAGTAGTATAAGCGATTTTAAGAAACTCTGTAATAGGTTTTATCAGCCAAAAAAGCCTCCTTCTGTACTCAGGAAGCAATCTCCCAGCCTCCCCCCCCTGACTTCTTATCTGTGCATTATCAGGCAAACACGTCTTCATTACAGAGAAGCCAGTGAAGACGGGTTCTGCTCTCTCCATTGTAAGCCTATAAAGGGGGAGGGGCCGAGGGAGATGAGGGAGCAGGAAGAGGTGACATGAAGGTCAGCTGTTTGTAGACTGTCTGGGCACCTAAACCACAGGATTCTGGGGTCAGAAAGGTCAGTGCTTATCTATGAACTTACTGAGAGAAGATAGCAGGGTCTTGTGCTGTGCAGAAATCCTCCGTGCTCAGTCACTCCTAACAGCCCCTCCCCTCTCCATAGCCACATAATGGAGACAGAAATCCTGCTTCATCTGCAGTGAGGGGGGAGGCTGGGAGATTGCTTTTTCAGTCCAGAAGGAAACTCTTTTAGTACATAAAACCTATTACAGAGTTTCTTAAAATCGCTTATACTGTTGATATTTAATGTTTTCAGAAAAATGACCCTGAAATGACAGTTACGCTTTAAGCCCCCATTGACTTTTATAGGATTCCTATAGAATCCGCCCAAAGGCCCCGTTCACACTGAGCATGAACGTCGGAATTCCGTGGCGGAGCTCTCCACCACGGAATCCCGCCGTGCTCAGTGTCCTGCTTTGACTGCAGGAGAGGGCGTGTGCTCCTCCATTGCCACCACTCTCCGCTCAAAGAAATGACATGTAATTTCTTTGAGCGGAGAGGGGAGGAAGCGGATGCTCATGCACCCTCTCCTTCAGGGTATGTGCACACTGAGCAATTCTCAAGGAATTGTAGCTGAAAGATTTCTGCTTGAAATTCCTCGCCTATTCTGCTCTGGCAGAATTTGGGCGGAATTTGAGCGGAATCCGCGCGGAAATCAAGCGGAATTACCAGCAGAATTCAAACCCCATTGACTTCTATAGGATTCCTCTAGCGGAATCCGCCCAAAGAATTGACATGTACATTCTTTGGGTATGTGCACACTGAGCAATTCTAGCGGAATTCTGCCCGAATTCCGCCATAAAAAGCGGGCGGAATCCGCGTGGAATTCCGCCCGTGTAAATGCAACATTGCTCTTTCCATAGAGAACAATGGGATTTCCGACTGCCCGTGCACACTGAGAAAAAGGCGAGGAATTCAGCTTGAAATTCAGCTCGAAATTCAGCTTGAAATTCCTCCCGTAAAAAATGTGCAGAGCAAAGTCCCATTGTGTTCAATGGGTTTTCTGCTCTGTTGTTCACACTGCAGAATTTCCGAGCAGAATTTTCTGCTGTAAATCTGCTAGAGGAATCCTATAGAAGTCAATGGGGGGCTTAAATTCTGCTTGAATTCTGCCTGAAAACTTTCAGCTACAATTCCTCGAGAATTGCTCAGTGTGCATATAGCCTAACAGACAGGCAGCTTTCCTCTGAGAATGGCCTTGAACGCTGATAAACATGTCTCTGAGGGAAATAGTTCTTTAGACAAAACATTCTTTCTAGTGTCCATATCAGAAGTTTTCCAAGGTAAGAAATGTTCCAACTATACGTTAACCCTATCAGGGACTCTCTAATGTGCTGGAGCTTCTGAGCAAGAGGCCTATATATATGTGTAGTCATATAGGTACGGTGCAGGTAGGTAAAATCGCATATCCTGGCCTTATCAGTCCCCCATTTGACATCCGTGAAGCCTTGGACTGGAATCACTGTGGTTGGTACATAGCCAGAGGTTCCAAAGATACTGTCTGAGCCGCGGGTTGCTCAAGGGTCACATCTTCTCCATAGGGTGAACCCATCCTCCAAGTACTTGTCCAGCATCCAACCTCCAGAAATGTCCAGGCGACACAGATTTCAAGAGAACCGGAAAAGGAAGGGAAAACACAGTTAGTTACTCTTTATCTAAGAATTGATCTTCTCCTCTTTCGAGGTTTTATGCGAAAGAAAATACACATAAACACTTGTACTGACTAACAGATCAGTATTATGCATAAGACCACCTGAAAGAGACCCTGAAGGACTCCCATTAGTTTATGGGCATCACCATAGGATAGACAAAAATAGTACCATACATTTTATTGAAAGTTATAGATGGCGGAACAAACTTACAGCAGATGTGGTAGGTAGATCTGCAATAACCGAAAGAAAATACTAAACAATGGCTGAGTCTGTACAGTATACATCAATATACAGCTTAGTTACAACAAAACAAATAAAAGCTTATTATCAATACCCAAACTAATATATGTATATATATATATATATATATATATATATATATATATATATATATATGACAAATACCTCTCTGGATTTTATCAAAATAACCAAACCTTATTGTCTTATTACTGTATATAACAGACGTGACTCTATCACAAGGACTTTACCACTTCGGCATCATGTGGGGTTTGGAAAGTCACAACAACTAACTTTAAAAAGTTTTTGAAAAGAAAAAACTTTAGATGTGAGCAAATCTTATCTCATGGCAAAAGCAAAATGAAAAGTTGATTGATACATAAACCAAAAATAGCATAACAGATAAATGCAATAAAATCTCCACAATGTGACCTACTATGTAACCACTAGATTCACTTATAATAACCAGTTAGTGAATTCACAATCTTTAGTACCGGATTCTCAAAATTTCCACTTCTTTTTAGTCTTTTTACTTCATTTTGTACCTAGAAAACATCTTTATGATTAGATCACACAGGTCTAATGATTGGTCACATCTCTTCCTGTAAATAATCATATAATATAAAAAAATAGACCAATAATATGAAGTTAAAATAATGCTGACAAGATATATACACATGCATATATAAAATCACAGCTGTGTCCATTGCTCTGTGCAGCACCATCTAGAGGGGTGTGGCGCAGCTTAGGTCAAGTCTTTTCTAGACTAGCCTTATACAGATTTTACAATAATATGAAGTAACTGGGTGCTTATTACCGATATAATATTTGGATCCTACTGAATTATCTCTTGTCTGACTGAGATCATCACATATTACACATAAGATAACCACCATAGAAATAAAAGCAAAGTGTAAACGATACATCACCTAAGGTTTCAAAGCCTTTTTATGAGAATAATATATCATATGATCCTTTTTGTAATAGTAGCATTGGTATGGATCCTTTATCCTTAAACCTATCTTTTGACTGACTGACAGGCCTCTTTACGGACACTTGGACTCTTGGCCTCAGTTACAGTTTAAGGCCACTCGTATAACCTCAGACATTGGCTTTGTCGTCTCCAATAGCTTTGGCTGACCTGTAAAGAAGACACCAGTACAGACAAGGACATACCTATATAGCCACCTGTAAGGACACACCTATATAGCCACCTGTAAGGACATACCTTTATAGGCCACCTGTAAGGACATACCTATATAGGCCACCTGTAAGGACATACCTATATGGACCACCTGTGGCAGGTGGATGACGTCCACTTACATTCCCTGAAACAGGCAGGAAGATGACAGACTATGCAGACAGGCACTTTACGGTGTTACTTACAGTAGGTTATGACAGGTGTAGACAATACAGCCCTACACAACCCTCTCTGCTATATTTGTTGTCCCCTGGGCCGCCCAATGTGAGGATACTATACATCACATTACACATGGCTTCCTTCTGCTGGTTTTGTCAGATAACTTACAGTGAGATACAAGGCAGGCGGCACAGTTACTTACTGTCTGGCTGCCATCTTTACCCAGTACCTCTTCTCCATCCGCTGGTCTCACAGTTTGTGGCTGATTGTCTCTGGAAAAGACTTAAAAACAAACAGATCCACATCTCCTCCTCCACCTGTACACTATGTACGGTTACCTCAGGAAGAGACCGGAAACATCTCCACATTCCCTTGTACGCTTTGTACGGTTACCTCAGGAAGAGACCGGAAACATCTCCCCATTCCCTTGTACGCTTTGTACGGTTACCTCAGGAAGAGACCGGAAACATCTCCCCATTCCCTTGTACGCTTTGTACGCGGTTACCTTGGGAAGAGCACAGAAACCACCGCATCACCAGCTTCATCTATCATCCATCACCCTTTTGGCATCAGGGTTTGTCTGCGTGAACGTTGCGTCAGCCGCTCTATGGCAGCTTTTCTTCTTCTTTGAACAATTTTTTTTCTACAAGTGTTTTTGGTAAGCCCAGGGACCAAACAAATCTCATATTTTCCAATTAACCCATAGTGGTGGGTTTCATATAGACATCTGCACAGTTACCTCCAACCATCTTACATGTCTCCATGATTGTCCTCACCTCCAGCTTATGGCAGGAGCGGTTTCTGCAGTGGAACGTCACACTGCATGGCGGTCACCATATATCCTTACGTCCTGTGTCATCCATCTTTGAAAAGTCTGAGGTAATCTACAATAAAAAACTTTTAAACTTTCATTAATATTTGGGCTTTCAATTACATTTTCATCTTTCACAATTTAAAATATCAAACACAATAAGTTAAAAAGTTTGTACGGTGTTTAAAAAAAAAAAAACTATTTAAAAACATCAAAATGGGCTACTCCCATTTCCATTCACCTCTATCCCCTCCCCCATTTGAATCTTCATCAAGAGTCAACAGAGATGCTGGATTCAATGCACTTAGCACAAGATATATATATTGAGGGGCATAAGGAGTGCAGACTGGAGCCATGGACATGGGTTTGGCTTTACTAGTGATAAGACAATATATAAATATAGTCATGAGCCAGTTTGCTATAATCATCACAAAACTGTTAACCCTAAAAATAACAAACAAAAATAATTAAACATTGTACACTCGTCCCATATTAACCTTCTTTTGATAAAAAAAAATTAAATAAAACACACCTTAAAGATGAAATGTAAAACATACAAGATATAGAATAATTCTTTTTATCAGAATTCTTTTTGTCAGAACCTTCAGCTTAATTTGTACCATTATTAGCTGAAATGAATCCATTCCTCTAGTAAGCGGCTCTTATCAGTAAGCAGAACGCTCTGTACCTCACTTCTAACCTTGAGCAGTGAGCAGTAAAATCATAGATACAAGAGTTAAAACTTCTTGGAATTTTTTTTTTTTTTTTTTTTCTAACATCCTTGAAGTTACAGAAGATATCAGCGCTGTGCTCTTATACACCAGACTGTAACCTTGGACAGTGACACACATACTTAAAACTTTGGTAGGAAAAAAAACAATTTGCGTAGAACTTATTAGGATAGATGTGTACACATATATACACCGATATATATAAAGACTTATTAAATAAAGTTACATAGAAATATATATTACAGTAGTAAGTTACTACTCCGGGCTCTTAATAAGTGCACAAAATTCTGCGTTTGATCTTTACCAATTATCACTTTTCTCTTGACATTCCTAATAAAACGTGCTTTTTCCCTCTGACTCCTACTGACACTTACGTATAACAATCTTATACAATAATAGGTCTACTAGACTCGACTCCTTCAAACAGTCTCTATACTTTTCCTTTCAACAAACCTTAGTCTAACTTTCCTAACTTTCAGGTAATAATATTCATTAATAAATGTGCAAAACAGTTGTTAGATTCTATCGGAGAGTCCTGTGCCTGCCTCCTCAGTGACACTAAGCAGTATGGGCGGGGGACAGCAATGCCAGAAGTTAAAATGGCCACCGGACTAGATAACCGGATATAGGGGTGTTGGCTTAGGGCAGGGGTGGGGAACCTCCGGCCCGCGGGCCGCATCCGGCCCCTGAGACCTCCCGATGCGGCCCGCGGCCAGCGGCTCCCCTGTGACACGCGCTGCTTTGGAGGAGGAAGGAGCCGGCGCACACAGCATCCTCTGTGACAGCTGCCGTGCTGTCTGTGCCGGCTCCTTCCTCCTCCAAAGCGGCGCGTGTCTTCAGTCTCCTGCGGGCCGTGCGCGATGACGTCATTTCATCGCGCGCCGCCTGCAGGAGAAGACCGGCACAGAGGACCTGGGAGAGAAGAGGACCTGGACAGCGTGGGAACGGAGGAAAGGTGAGAGGGATGTTTATTTTTTTTTATTTGGGGGTTAAATAGGATCCCAGGGACATGCCTGATGGGGGGGGATAACTAGGCTACCAGGGACATGCCTGATGGGGGGGGGATAACTAGGCTACCAGGGACATGACTGATGGGGGGGGGGGGGGATAACTAGGCTACCAGGGACATGACTGATGGGGGGGGGATAACTAGGCTACCAGGGACATGACTGATGGGGGGGGATAACTAGGCTACCAGGGACATGACTGATGGGGGGGGGGGATAACTAGGCTACCAGGGACATGACTGATGGGGGGGGGGATAACTAGGCTACCAGGGACATGACTGATGGGGGGGGGGGGGGATAACTAGGCTACTAGGGACAAGACTGTTGGGGGTTAACTGGTCCACCAGGGACATGACTGTTGGGTGTTTACTGGTCCACCAGGCATATGACTGTTGGGGGTTAACTGGTCCACCAGGGACATGACTGTTGGGGGGGGGGATAACTAGGCCACCAGGGACAAGACTGTTGGGGGTTAACTGGTCCACCAGGGACATGACTGTTGGGGGTTAACTGGTCCACCAGGCATATGACTGTTGGGGGTTAACTGGTCCACCAGGGACATGACTGTTGGGGGTTAACTAGGCTACCAGGGACATGACTGTTGGGGGTTAACTAGGCTACCAGGGACATGACTGTTGGGGGTTAACTAGGCCACCAGGGACATGACTGTTGGGGGTTAACTAGGCCACCAGGGACATGACTAATGGGGGTTAACTAGGCCACCAGGGACAGGCCTGATGGGGGGTTAACTAGGCTACCAGGGACATGCCTGATGGGGGGTTAACTAGGCTACCAGGGACATGACTGAGGGATTAACTAGGCTACCAGGGACATGACTGATGTGGGTTAACTAGGCTATCAGGGATATGCCTGATGGGGGTTAAATAGGCCACCAGGGACATGCCTGATGAGGGTTAACTAGGCTACCAGGGACATGACTGATGTGGGTTAACTAGGCTACCAGGGACATGCCTGATGGGGGTTAACTGGTCCACCAGGGACAGGCCTGATGGGGGTTAGCTAGGCCACCAGGGACATGACTGTTGGGGGTTAACTAGGCCACCAGGGACATGACTAATGGGGGTTAACTAGGCTACCAGGGACAGGCCTGATGGGGGGTTAACTAGGCTACCAGGGACATGACTGATGTGGGTTAATTAGGCTACCAGGGACATGCCTGATGGGGGTTAACTAGGCCACCAGGGACATGCCTGATGGGGGTTAACTAGGCTACCAGGGACATGCCTGATGGGGGGTAACTAGGCTACCAGGGACAAGACTGATGGGGGTTTACTAGGCTACCAGGGACATGCCTGATGGGGGTTAACTAGGCTACCAGGGACATGCCTGATGGGGGTTAACTAGTCCACCAGGGACAAGACTGATGCGGGTTAACTAGGCTACCAGGGACATGACTGATGGGGGTTAACTAGTCCACCAGGGACATGACTGATGGGGGTTAACTAGGCTACCAGGGGCATGACTGATGGGGGTTAACTAGGCTACCAGGGACATGCCTGATGGGGGTTAACTAGGCTACCAGGGACATGACTGATGGGGGTTAACTAGTCCACCAGGGACATGACTGATGGGGGTTAACTAGGCTACCAGGGGCATGACTGATGGGGGTTAACTAGGCTACCAGGGACATGCCTGATGGGGGTTAACTAGGCTACCAGGGACATGCCTGATGGGGGTTAACTAGGCTACCAGGGACATGGCTGGGGGGGTTAACTAGGCTACCAGGGACATGGCTGGGGGTTAACTACAATAGCAGGGGCACTAGGTCGAACAATACCTTGCCTTGCCCTGGGTGCTGCAAACCCCCGCTACTAACTGCCGCGCACGGTATGCGGCCCTCGAATGATTTTATAAATGCCCGACTGGCCCTCGACATGGAAAAGGTTCCCCACCCCTGGCTTAGGGCATGGTTTTGAGACGTCACAATTATAATACAGACGTGGATGATATGTGGGAGTGGTTGGCTTTCCGTCGCCATCTTTGAGGGCTGATTACAGAAAAAATGGTGTACACAAATAAGCAAATGTTCCACGGTCGGGACAACAGAAAATGATCAACATTTTGTAACACTTAACATACTTCTAAAGGGGACATCAGCTTAGTAAAACTGGCTGAAATACAACAATATATAATGTAGGAGAGGACATTACACTCCCTTTGTAGCCGCTTAATGGTGCGTTCACACCTACAGGATCTGCAGCTGATTTTCTGCAGCAGATTTCATTTAAATAACTGAACACAGCATCAAATCTGCTGCAGATCTGCTGCAGATCCTGTAGGTGTGAACGCACCCTAAGGGAGAGACCTTGTACAAATCAAAATAAAACAAAACAAAATATCTCATGTGCCAAATCATTGTATGCTGCTACACTATGCAGCATTAATTAACCTATTCAGCTCTCTCAGTATGTATCTAGCAATGAGCTGGACTGTTCTCCTTGTCTGAGTACGTGGCATTGTACTTAGACACTAACATGGCACTATACACTATTTGAATTTAGGCTGCCCACTTCAAAAGGCATTTGTCTTACAATCAGGTCAGGGGCACTTTAAATCAAAGTAACTACTTCAACAGCTGACCAAGGGGAAGATTCCTGCAGAACATAGGGTCTATACGCCCCCATTGGAGGTAGGTTGGCTTTTTGCAGGGTCTGGGGTTTGTTTACAGATATAAACTGGGTACAATGGTGTAACATAATGATGTGGCTTGGGTCTGCCACACACACTACAATATTCTGTCTTATCTAGATATTGCTGGTAACCGGCACATGTCCACCCAGCTGGACCTGTGCTTCCCACCCATTATCCTGAATGTTTTCCTTCTGTCTGACCCTTTGGCTCTCATCTATCTACTCCACACCCTCCTCTCTTAGAACTCTAATCCTTGATTCCCCCTTAGGGATAGTACTTACATTGACCCTAAGGTTCCTGGAAATTCCAAGGACCCATTTGCCCTGCATGTTACATGTAGGTCTGGTTACCCACCCACAAGGCAAAATAAGTGTGCACAGGAGTGTAAGGGGTTTCCCAGGTGTTGGTCAGAGAGCCAGAGGCTGGTGGGGCTAAGGCATGTATCTGCCTTCATATCAAACCTCCTAAAGATCTGTTCTAGATCTTGCACTGCATCTTCTCATGCCCATCGCTAACTATATCTTCCTTAGCTTCACATCAGCTTCACATAAACTTCTTGTGGAGACTGGGGATCCCTTCTTTTAGAAAATAACTGTCTCATCCTTGCTCAGCTAATCCCTAGGTAGCGTATTGGGGAACGAAACCTAAACCTTAGGTCTTAACAAGCACAGCCGCTATAGGCCCAGCCGTCACAGTGACACACTATGGCGACGCACTACAGCAACCTACTGTCCCTCGTTGCTAATTCCTCCTAGGGGGCAAGGGGGTAAGTCACAGATCTTCTGACCTGCTCTCTACCACAGTACAAGCACAAATAATAGGATCAATACAAGTATTGTTCCCGCTGCTCGAGACAGATATCACGTATCAGGAACCCGTTCACTCCAAAAGTTATGCGCCTGCTGTCTGTGACCTTGCAGCTGTTCTCGATGCCATGCTGTATTACAAGGGTTAAGCATTAATCACAGCCTCCCCGTAAGGACGTAGAAGTGAATACGTTCGGCAATCCCTTTCCTTAATTCAGCATAAATACAGCAACAGCTTATCTCAATCACACAACAGTTTGCGACGGCAATGCAGCACTTTAACCTTGTCCTATCCTGGGTTACAGAGTTCTTTGTCTAACAAATAGACTCAGCTTTACAAACATATAGAGAGAACGCAGGTGACGGGAATCTCATTAGATCCGTTCCCCTGAGGCAGAGATAGTACGTAAGAAAGGGAAAGTCTTTCTTACCTGGCCAGTTATATCTGCGCGTCCGATGACGGATAAATCACCGCATCCCGTCAGTCTGCGTTCTGGTTTGCAAGAGGCTGAGTCCCTGCCAAGGGCGCCAAATGTTAAGGTTACATTTATATGTTGACCTCTCTCTATGGAGAGAAGCCAAAAACCCAGGTAAAGGATGGTTTTTTAATTATATCTAGAGGTGGAACCTGCAGTGTTCCCAGCTCGTCACTTATACGTCATGGACACAGATAATACAATGTATCATGATTATAAGCCTGGAGAAAATGGCCCAAGTTTTATTATGGTAATCACATTTTATAGACAGATAAAATATAGGGTGTTAACAAATGCTAATAAGGCATAGATGAGGCGGTGCTAGTGATTTAGATATTCAGTCATGCGCAATGGCATCTATATTAGTATTCATTATTATTATTCAAAAAGGTTAAAACAATACATTCTCTGCAATGATACTTTCACATTATTCCCACTGTAACAGACAGGCAGCTTTCCTCTGAGAACGGCCTTGAACGCTGATAAACATGTCTCTGAGGGAAATAGTTCTTTAGACAAAACATTCTTTCTAGTGTCCATATCAGAAGTTTTCCAAGGTAAGAAATGTTCCAACTATACGTTAACCCTATCAGGGACTCTCTAATGTACTGGAGCTTCTGAGCAAGAGGCCTATATATATGTGTAGTCATATAGGTATGGTGCAGGTAGGTAAAATCGCATATCCTGGCCTTATCACCATAGACAGCACTTTGTTGGGTACCACATAATGCTTTATTTCACCAGGGGTGATGCTAAAAGAGAACTGAATAATTGCTTCCAGGTTCCATTAAAACAACAGCCGTTCTTTTCATACTGCAATGATATCCATTAAAATCAATGGAACAAGAGCTGTTGTTTTCACACAATATATTGAACAACCGCCGTTGTTTCGAGTGCCAATGCATTGTGGGAAAACAACAGCGGGTGTTCCATTGACTTTAATGGATATCATTGCAGTATGAAAAGAACGACAATTGTTTTATAGAAACCAACGGCAGTTCTTTTCATAAAAAGTTTTTATTTGTTTTCAAAGCACTAAACACTAGGGGGAGACTTATCAAACTGGTGTAAAGTAAAACTGGCTCAGTTGCCCCTAGCAACCAATCAGATTCCAACCAATTACAGACTTTTTGGAAAATGAAAGGTGGAACCTGATTGGTTGCTAGGGGCAACTGAACTAATTCTACCTTACACCATGTTTGATAAATCTCCCCTATGTGTCACTGTTTTAGCTTAACTGACGATTGTCGATGAATGCTCATCAATAATAAAGCAGAGCTTTGACGGTGACCAGGAAGTCAGGGCGGTAGATTCAAAGTTGTGCTTCCATGCTGTCAATCACAGTGCAGAGAGTGAGCAAGGAGAGCCAGGGACAGCAGAGAGGCATCAACTTCACATTAGATAATCTCCTGAACTAGTTATATATCCTTTGTCTATATCACTGTGACATTGATCATTTCAATTTATGGTTATATTGAAAAATAGCTTTTCTGTATTTCTTAATTCGATTTTGATGCGAATTTGCCAAAATGGCGCTAAAAATAATGCAGTTTTACCATGTTTGGTGCAATTCATGCCAAAATGGCACCTTTTTTTGTATGATTTTTTAAAATGGGAATCTGCAGCAAACGTACATAATTTTTTACAGTGAATTCTTGGTAAAAATTGGCACAATTTTAGCAAGAATATGGCAAATTTGCTGCAAAATCGCATTAAAAAACATACAAAAAATTGTATCAATATAAGCGTTATTTGATTTATACTGTAATATTAAAATGAAATTCTAGGTGTATACAAAGTATCTGATTAGTTTAGGAGATTACCTAATGTGTTGATGCCTCTCTGTCTCTCTGGTACTCTTTACTCACTCCCTGCACTGTGATTGACAACATGGGAGCTGAATTTCCCACCCTCACTTCCTAGTCACAAACAAAACTCTACAATTGTTATTGTCAAGGCAGAGACACCTAGTGGGCAATGTTAGATAACTTTAGATTACACACAGAATTTCTTTTTTAAATGATGTGAGTTGCTAATAGGTTATATATTGATGCTCCGATCGGAATAACAAAATATGTTTTTAACCACAGGTACTCTTTAAAGAGAATATCTCACCAACCCTCTTACCACTCCTGACCTGTCTATTTTGGTAAGTTCTTGTATTCCTCATGAAATAACATTGCAGGAACACCTTTTGTTATAGCCCTGTGTTAGCTGATGTTCTGTTATTCTTACTAAAAATGTATGACTAGATAGCCAACTGGGTGTCACCACTTGGGGACTGTCCCTACATGGTTTGGCACTGTAAGCTCTAATTGGATAGTGTCAGACAGTGTAAGGACAGGCCCCCCAATAGGTAACACCCAATTGGTTATTGAGTCATAGATTTCTAAAAAGAGTAACCGCACATTGCAGAGCTATAAAAATAGGTGACCCAGAATTATTTCATGGGGAGACCTGGTATTTACTAAAACAGACAAGTCAGGGGTGTTGACAGGTCCTCTTTAATGCGTAAGGCTGAAAAGGGGAGTGACAGGACATGACTGTCACTAATCTGCTTTATTTGTATTGGCATAGCTCCAAACTAACTATATTATATGAGAAAATTGTTTGCTAGGGGATATTTTCTGATAGTTACAGAAACAAGTTTGTCAGGCAGCATGTCCCCAGTAACTCTTTGCATCGCTCAAGGTTTAGCAGTACAGAAAACCTGTGTATTTCAGGGTATGTGCACACTACCGAACCCGGGCGGATCATCCGTCGCAGATTCTGCAGCTTGCGGCCACACGCATCTCCGCCTGTGCCTTAGGGCCCTATTACACCAACAAATTATCTGACAAATTTTTTTGGGCCAAAGCCAGGAACAGACTATAAACAGAGAACAGGTCATAAATGAAAGACTGAGATTTCCCCTATTTTCAAATCCATTCCTGGCTTTGGCTTAAAAAAAATCTGTCAGATAATCTGTTAGTGTAATAGGGCCCATAGACTCCATCCTGTGCACAGGCAGATTCCGCCGTCTGCACGAAGAGTGAACCCATTCATTCTTTGGACGGACGGTGGAATCTGCGTGACCATAGAATGGAGTCTATGGCACAGGTCAGAGGCGAGCGCGGGTGAGCTGCAGAATCTGTGGCGGATGATCTACCAGGCTTCCATAGTGTGTACATACCCTTACTCAGTAAACCCCCCTTAAGAGAGGGGCAACCTCTCCACATCTAAACTTTTATGGTGTGGGTCCTGGTGTTGATGTTTTGTGCAAATAACCTTTCCACTAAAAATTTCAGTGAATGATTCATAGCTGGACCATTGTTTATTTGATTCATGATATTGCACAACAGGGCAACAATAGGAACATTTAGAAAACTGGATTTTAGAAAGTCCCCGGTATTCAATTACTTCCATTAATAAACATGAGGTGCCACATTTACCTGTGTGTGTTGCAATCTCATGTTTCTGTAAGTACTGTGGACCTGGCAGTAGATTTAGTGGGCGTGCTTGGTGCCTTGAAGCCCTTTTGTTTTGAAATGCTAATAAAACAGTTTCAAGTGACCTTTCCACTTACTGCAGTTTTCATTGTACTTGATAAACAAGCCACATGACATTTACAGCAATGTTTTGTGATCAAGTTTCTTGGCTGGGTTCAGGCACATTGTTGGTTTTGAGCAGATGTTCATTTCATATTGCTACATAGGCTATTAAATACAATAAATCTGACTTGTTGTTCTGGTTTATTTTTTCTCACATGCAGATTCCATTGTAAGAAGTATTCATATCTGTAATATCTGTGAAACATAGAATTTCTAGCACTATTAGAAAACTAGGATTCAAAAATGTAACATCATGTAAACTATAAGCGATAACAAAATGTCTGCCTGCTCCAGCTCCAGGACCCCTGCTGGCATGCTCCTGGTATCTCTCCAGGAGCACGACGACCCGGCTGATGAGGCGGGACACCGCTACAGTCACTAGTTGGCTGAGCAGGCTTAATCACTCCCTTTCCCGATTGGTCTTGACGTACCCCGAAGTGGGGAGAAAACAGCATCTGGCTCCCGGTGACCTGGTGCTGTGTGGGGAACGGTAAGTATACATTCTTTATTAGGTTCTCCCACCCCCAGCCGGCACTTAACTTTTGCTTTTCGCCAGACTTCTCCTTTCATTCTAAATACTTTTCAAATGTTTTTGAGGACTAAAATCACAACATCTTAGCCTTTTGGTGGAACCTCATGCTTTGTTTGTTTTTGTGTGCCACACCTGATTGCTTCTCAGCTTCCCGCAATACAGCAGTTAAGCTGGGTTCTGCTGGACTTGATTATGCAGTTGAGTAGTCTGTGTGATTGACTGGTTTTTCTGCCTGTCTGCAACCTGGAAGATCAGAGCCCCAGTCCAATGGGTATCCGGATTGGGCTCTTGGTCAGCATAAAAGAAAGCTGAGGCAGTCTCTCAGCGCTGGCTAGTAAGTTTCATACCCTGGTCCCAGCTCCACCTGTCTATTCCTGCGATCCCCGTCCTAACTCCCTCTGTTTGCTCGACTTACCTAACCTCTGACCTGACTTTTGACTATCCGATTGTTACTTGATTCTGTACTACGCTGCCTGTTTGGTTATGACCTTGCCTGTTTGACTATCCCATATTGTGTTTGTCTGTCCACGGCCGCCTAGGGCCGGTTGAGGCCGGTAGGGACAGTTGGTGGGTTCAGCATTAGGGCTCACTGTCGTGTCTTGTCCTTGCCTCCCCTGTCCTGACAGAATAGCCAGCCAGCTGGTTTTGCCTCATGGACGCCATGACCACCATAGAGGACCACATGCAGCAGCTCAACACCGTGGTGCAGGAGCTGGCTGAGAGGGTTCAGGAGCAGAAAACGGCCCCCCGTCAGCTTACTATGACCTCCCCGGCACCTCCTGAGCCTCCCATCCAGCTCCCCGAGAAGTTCAAGGGGGACAGGAGAAGTTTCAACACTTTCCGGGAGGGGTGTAAGCTTTTTTTTTTTTTTTATTTTTTTTTTTAACTATGTCCTCGTTCCTCCGGAGACAAGGCTCAGAATGTAGCAATAGTTTTGTCCCTCCTCCAAGGGCCACTGCAGGAACGGGCATTCTCCCTGTCACCTGACTCCCCCGACCTGCAATCAGTTCACCGATTTTTCTCCACATTGGTTCTGTTGTATGATGACCCAGATAGTGCAGCCAATGCGGAGCAACAACTAACCAGACTACGACAGAGTGAATGTCCCGTAGTGGACTATTGTTCCGAATTCCAACAGTGGAGCGACCCTTCTACTTGGAACGGCTCTGGTTCCAATTCCTGGGCGGGCTGAGCGACCGACTAAAGGACATGTTAGTGGCCTTACCCTTGAGGAGAGTATGACCTTGGCTATTAGGGTGGATCAACGATTAAGGGACCGACAAAGGGAGAGGGGTTCCCCTGACCTCTCGGGAAGAACCTATGCAAGTAAACACCACCGATGTCAAGGCCAGACGGGGACACCGCTTACAGTACAACATCTGCCTGTACTGTGGGAATGCGAGACATAGAGTACGAAAATGTCCTTTCAGGCTGGAACCACCGCCAGAAAGCTCCAGGTGCCTGAGCGACTATCGAGGGGGTCACTCAGTCGCACAGGTAACCTGCACTCAAAAGAAACTTCTACTTCCTATTTCTCTGGTATTGGGGAATAGATGTATTTTTGGGTACGCCCAGGTGGATTCGGGGTCCTCTGCTAATTTTATTAATTCTTTGTTTTGGTCAGGTTTAGAGGCATGTCCCGTGACTCAGGTGTCCAGTGAATGTCACTGGGGTAGACTCTGCTCCCTTTGCATAGGGGGATGTGCGGTACATTACCCCCCGCCTTGAAGTTAAGGTGGGGTCTGTTCATGTGGAGACCCTCGATTTTCACCTTATGAACAACCTATTGTCTGATGTTATTCTGGGGTTGCCCTGGCTGGAAGCACATAACCCTGTGTTCAATTGGTCCAGCAGGGAACTGGTTCAGTGGGGGCCGAAGTGCGGTCCTCATTGTGTTACTGTGTGGCTGGTGGAAGGATCCCTGGGGGAGATTCCAGAGTTTTTGAATGACTATGCCGATGTGTTTGATGAGAGTTCAGTGGAGGGGTTACCTCCCCATCGACTGCTCCATTGATCTCTTACCTGGTGCCAATAAG